>NC_082596.1:23411512-24889637 GCF_030936135.1 Gavia stellata | reverse complement strand
TTACCGAGACATGAAGTGGAAAAACTGCATTTGCAGTTCTATTTACTAATAAAAGAGTCAAGGAGTGAGTAACTTATATTTGTGAGAAAAAGCTATAGTAAATTCACTGGATGTTAAATGTGAAACCTCTGCCGTAACCACACACAGTAGTAATGACAGAAGGCATTCAAGAAATATGCAGTAGTAGTTCTTAATTCAGGATATGTTAAGACCTCCAGCAGCAGTATTGTGTTCAGTTTTAGGCATCGCACTTTCAGAGATGTGAACCAACAGAAGATGGTTCAAAAGAGAGCAACTATAATGCTTAGATATTTAAAAAACACAATCTGCAAGGAAAAAATCGATTGAATTAGGATTGCTTAGTCTAAAGAGGAGGTGAATATAGTGAAAAACATAGTAACAGTTTCCAGCATGTTAAATGCCATTTCAAAGGGGGAGAAAATACTCCTTTTTTCAAGTCTATAAAGAGTAAAAGAAGAAGTTCGAGTTTAAATTTCAACAAAGTTTAAATGAGTTTAAATTTCAACAAAGAATATTCAGATTACAGAGTAGGAAAGTTTCCAATAAACTTCCTGAGAATTTCTAGAATTTGTCATTATCTTCTACCAAAAATTATAGACAAACACAGTTTCAGAATTGCATGATCAAAATTTGGGCACGTTTCAAAGATCTTTCCCACCACCACCACCTCCCCATTTGCCCTGTGTTCACGCAATCTCAGAAAACAGTATTTTCCTCATGTCTAACCTGAAAATTCAGTGGAAGAGTACATTACACAAAGATGAAATGAAGTGAAACTCCATGTGCATACTTCACAGGTTGCATTCTCTCTCCCTGCAACAGCTCCTCTGCCTCTGATTTTATGTGGATCATGTAAGTACTTACATTTAAGAGTCAATACATTGAGAGATTACAGGTAGCACAAAAGAAAGCAGGGAATTTAATCTAGTCAGGTCACAAATGGAATAGAGTCTTGCTAGAAAAATAATCTGCACACTGTGAATTTAAAAACCTACAGTGGCTGACAGCTCACTGAGATGTCTAAAGGTGACTTTGGTAATTAAAAAAAGAGGATTATCATGTTTGGTCAGCCTAGGTACAGAAACAGAACAATCACGTTTAACAGAAGAAACATGAAACACAAAGGAACAACGCTCACAACAATGTTTGCTGCTTCCTACTTCACCATTTACAATGGCAACAGATGAACAGGTGACAGCAAAAGCCAATCACCAGCACAAATTAGAACTATTCAGACACTTGCAGTGTTCAAACTAAGAACTAAAACTAAACTGACAGATTACAATATTCCACATATTAAATGCCTACATCCCACTGAAATAATGGAAGTGTCTGATTAATTACAGCAGATTTTCTAGTCTATGAAAAAGTAATTCAGCATTAAGTTCTTAAATCTTAAAGCTCTGTCTACCTTCAAGCAAAGAAGGAAAACTTCTGCCTCTGCCCCACTGACACCCAAGGTACTGAGAGATTACAAGACTCAACGGTGCTGCTTTCCTGGCTGCCAGGTATGTACAGAGAACAGTGTTACCGTCCTTGCCTAGCTAGTATTTCCAACATTCTCCCTAACAGCTTCATAAAAATATCATTTACATTGTAGCCCCTTAATTTCACTGCTAGATTAGTGTAAAAGTTATCTACATCTTTTCCTGTAAGGAAATGTAGTTGCTAGAGCAAATCTAACTTTTTTCCTACTCCATAGGCCATGATGCAGACACAAGCAGTGGGAACATCACAAAATAGATCTGGGCATTTGAACAACCAAATGACAAGAGAAGTATAACCAAGGCATAGTATTACTTACACAATGACACTAGTCTTAGATTTTAAAAAATAACATCCATTTTAAACCAAAGTGAATAATACAAGTAACAAGATCAAAGTCAGTTAAAATTCAAATATACCACTGGAACTGATACTTCAGTTCTTCATGGCACTTTGTAATCTTGGTAGGTGTAGCCATTGCTCTCTGAAACAGAAAGCAAAAAATATGCACTACATAATGGCATTTAAAAGTAATCCTACAAAATGACAGAGGTAAAACAATATACCAAATTCTGAACAGGCTAGGTAGATCAAAAAGAAATTATCTTTCTGAAATGGTATTGTGCCTGATGAAACTGGTATTGATAATGACTGGTCATGATTTAATAACTGGCACGACATACATCCTAAGGAAAATTCTTCCAGAAGGTAAAACATTCCAAAGAGAAAACATACAGACAAAATTCAAATGCCAATTATTATTTTTTAAAAGAAGACAGTAAAAAGGTAAAATGAACTGTGAGCCAAAGTTAGCTCCCTATATCTTCAGTTTTATTTATCAAACTGAAAAATCTCTCCAACTTTCTCTTTTCCTGTACAAGACCAAAACTATGAGATATTCTGTTTATATTACAATTACACTAATTCAATGCAGGTCACTTGCTTTTTACTGAGTCCAGATGACATTTAGTAAGCTAAACATGGACCAATTAGCTTTAAAAAAAAAAAAAAGAAGAAGGGGGGGGGGGGCTGATTGCCGCTGGGTAGGTCATACAGTGGCTACAGAACACAATTGCTTGAATTACATTTTGACTAACATCAAACACAGAACTGAAGCTAAAAACTACCTTTTTTTTTCTGCACGCCTTCTATATTTCTCACACTGAAATGTACTAATTTAAAAGCCATCTCTTTCCCACCCTGAGGTGATAGATACGAACAGACTCACCAGAAGTTTTTGTTGTTTCCTCTTTCTCCATTCAATTTAAAAAACCCCACATCTTTAATATTCTAAGAAGTACAAACAATGTAGTTTCCACTTTATTTTTAATATCCCCAGTGGCTAACTAACCTTTTCAAGCCTGCTCATTTGAACTTACCACAGTAAAAAAGAAAAACATAGCACTGGAGATTTAGTCAACACTAAAAATAATGGTCTAAGCCTCTTCTATTTCTGCAATAACATTTGTATTCTTAAATCAACCTGAACAGCCATGTAATTAGCCATACAATAACCTTTACTGATAATGCAGAGAAACTAGTTCCAGAGGGACAGGAAAATCCTCAAGCTTATCTCCAAGAAGCAAATAAACAATATGTCTTTGTTAATGTCTTAGTCATGATCAAGGGCTGAATCTTTTCTGACAAGAACACTAGCTATAAAATGATAATTAAAATCTATGCTACTAAATAAAACATCAGTTTAGACTTAGTGTAACTGACTGCAAATCTCTCAGTGGTATTCCTTCTAACCATGTCTGGATTTGGCATCTTTTTCTTCCTGAGTTTTCCACCTCTCAGAGGTATCAACTGCTAAAGTAAAATGTGATATGGATTATAAAATAGTAGCTCAGTCAGTTGTTTATTCTATAACACACTGAATTTTGCAAGTTAGTTATTACTTGTATCATCTCAAGGTTTTGTACCCATCTCTACTTCCTCCCAACATGATCTGCTCAGCTTTTAACAAACTTCACCTAATACAGCAAACAGAAGCGTAACGCAACACACGCTAATTAGATGCCATTAGCATAATGGCATAAACGCTAATTAGATGTCCTCCAGACTTGATCATCATCTTCAAAATATTGCACACCCTAGAGAAATATACAGAAGTCATGCAGATAAACTGCTTAGTTGCATTTACATGATACCACTCTACAGGATCAAGGACATGGAAAAAAAATTCTTCATGTAATTAAGAAAAACGCTCATAGCATAACATGTAACATTTTGAGGCCAGAAAGATATACAGACACTGAGATAAAAGATCCACAATAGTGTGAATTGGCTTTGCATCTCAATTTCTTTGCTTAAACCAAGTTTTAAACAAACCTGAAGGGATAATATAAAAAAAAAATAGCAAGCATCTATCAAGATTCCCAAATTATTTAACCTGGAATATTTTATTGCAAAGCTGACAAAATTTTATAGGTTTTGATTCTGATCTGTGGTCTGTGTTGTACTGCCCTGTCCAAACACTTACTTGATTAATCACATTTTCTAAATTTTTGTTAGGGTCTGGTTTAACCTATTACATTTTGTTCCATTCAAAGACATGTGTCATAGCTTCCCCACAATGACTGACACTGCAGAGAAGAAAACAATAGAAAGTAAAGCCCTGTTACTGTAGGTACACACAGAAATAACATTCCTTCACAACCAGTGCAGGGAACAAAAATTTACAGCCTATATTACTGGAAAAATTACAGTTTAGCAATGTGGCTGTTGCAATCACGCAAATATGCAAACAATATAGCAATGGCTGAAGCAGTGACTAGAAATGCTGTTACTGTATAAATAGGCTGTATCATACCCTGACTTCCTAGCAGCTTGTCCCCAGTTTATACAAAAAGACCTCAAGGCAGAAGGGGGGAAGGAATTTTGAATGCAAAGGTTCTTTGAGACATGGCAGCCATATACAGTTACATGTAAATGGCCTTTCCTCTCTCCTTCAACAGATATGTTAGCATTCATACTCCTGGCTCTTCTACAAATATAAATATTCACTGAGTAAACTACATAGTTCACAAGAAAAGCATCTCAAAGAGCATCTTATCAAGACTCATCTCGCTTGAACAGCCTCTGAATGGCACAGTACTTTACAGCACATGTATGGAACTACTAAGTGAAGGCTCTGCAGATCTGAGAAAGGCACACTTTGAAAATGCTGAAGATCTCGCATCTCTCTCTTGCTCTAATTGTATGTATTCATTCCACTCAAGCAGCTTCACAGAAATTCCTCTAGCCAACATGATGGTCCCCAGCTTGAGGTAATAGTATCTAAAGAGCTCCCTATAGCAGACACAATAGAGGCAAGAGATATTCATAACCAAATAGAAAATAAAGCATGCCTGACATCTATAATGTTAGCTGAGGGATGCACGCAATTTTGAAAAAAATGTATCAGCTGGTTAGCTTTCCAACATAAGAAAAATAATAAGCTAATCCCAATAAAAGTCTGCACAAAGAGTCACAAAATTAACCAAACTGCTCTGTTCCTCTGCAGATCCAAGGTCAACAAAAAGGAAGACTCTATTAAAAGGTGCAGATGGAAGAAAAAGACTACAGACTCGAAAGATTTCTGAGAGATACCACAGAGCCACAGAATCACAGAATGGTTAAGATTGGACGGGACCACTGGAGCTCATCTTGTCCAACCCCCCTGCTCAAGCAGGGCCACCTAGAGGCAGGTGCCCAGGACCATGTCCAGACTGCTTTTGAATACCTCAAGTATGTTCCAGCACACTTCCTAGCTGAATAGGGCTCCTAGCACTCAAATACAGCATGACTAAAGAAAAACAGTACCTTATGGAAGCCAATAAATGGAGAAGTAACACAAGTGATAAAAACCCTAAAGAAAAGGCTTGACATGGAATAGGGAGAATCATTACTTCCTGTGAATTTCCAAGGAAAAAGACCTCCTTTGGAAGTCCCCCATCTCAAAGGATAAGTCTTGAAACATTGTCCCAGACGCAAATTTTTCCAAAAACTGTCAGAAGCTGTTCCTGAGAAATACTACAC
This sequence comes from Gavia stellata, assembly GCF_030936135.1. Classification (NCBI taxonomy): domain Eukaryota; kingdom Metazoa; phylum Chordata; class Aves; order Gaviiformes; family Gaviidae; genus Gavia; species Gavia stellata. The sequence continues at coordinate 24,884,108 of NC_082596.1, read as the reverse complement.
TACTGTATATACCTGGGGTGAAGAGATAAAAAATGAACATAATGAACAAACAGCTTCATAGGAACTTTAACTTCTATTGTGTTCCTGCATCCTTCCTTTGCCAGCGTTCCTCAGGAGACTGACCCTGAAAGCGATCCCTCTTAGGAGATTGCTCCTCTTGGTCACATGGAGTTCTTTGAGAGAGATATCTCCATACATATATATCCCTGTATATAAAGAACTAACTTCATATATATATACACACACATGAGTTCTTTGATTATAGATATTGAGATATATACATGGATTTTATATATACACATACATATCTCTCAAAGAACTAACTCTGTATATATATAAAAAAGATATCAGTAAAAATAAAAATTCATTGTTTTCTTCACCTTCACTCAACAGAGGCAGGTTTCCACATGTTTGGAGGTAGCCTGTAACCATGGGAAAGAAATTATGAAGAATACAATGCTCATTTTTGTCTGAAAATCCTGAGGCTCCTGACCATCTATTTACCTTCTGGAGCAAGTTTTTTTAAATTCATTGCTCTGCCTCTAAACAAGATTTGCATGTATTTCCTTATCAAGGCTGTTCATATTGGAGATGAAGCTTAACTCTAAAGTACATGAACACAAGGTACAGCAGTTAAGGAAGGGTGAGTTCTCACAATGTATCAGTTACATCACATTAGCAACTCACATGCACACCCTGACCTCATAGCCCCTGCTTTTTTTTTTTTTCCTTAGGAAGCTGGCATGCAGAGACAACAAAATACAGATGAAACAAATACTACTGAAAAACCTGAAAGCGGAGGTTACCTCAGAGAAGAGGTCACCATGGCTAGATTCTCATCTTCACTAAAGTTCCTAACACACTGCAGCTGATTAAGTCATAAAAAATATCAAATTAGAGTCAGGTGCAGTACGTCCTCTTCCTCTAATACGCAAACTTCATATATATGAAGACCAAAAATGTAATTCAAACAAATCCCACCCCCCTCATTTTCACAGATGCGGAGTAAGATAAGCTGCATGAAACAGAACTGCAGTCTCTCAAGGAGACTTTGCCAAGCTTCATCCCTCTGGCTTTACTCGCCTTTTCTCTCCTGCATGCTCGAGAGCTCCCCTTTGCCTAGCCAAAGCACCAGGGATAAGAGAGAAGGTGGAAGAGAGGAAAATTCATGTGGAAATCAGGGAAAAAGACAAGTTCTGAGCAGATCTTGCCTGACCTTAACAAAAGGATCAAAGTCTGGCCTTAACTTAGAGGGGGGGGCCAGCCAACCATTACTCTGGCTCAAAACAGGGCCATCTAAAACCCTCCACTTCCAGAACACATCCGATGCCTGACAAAGGACACAAAATCTTTTTTTGAGAACCACTGTTCTATACATTAAAAATACTGATTAAAAATAAAAAAGCTAAGCATACATATTTTAATTGTCTGTAACAAGAAGTCACCTTCATTTTAGTAGTGAATATTCAACCAATTTCCCTAATTAAGTTACAAATACACTTAATAATAAATTGAAGAAGTGAAAACGTAGAACTTATCTCATAAATTTGCCAGAGTTTCCATGAAGAACAGCATCTAAAAACAAGACGCCTTACCTTCGCATGCCACCCAGCATTAGATTTCTCTGCCATTTGGACTTAATAACACCTCATACATATAAATGATTCTCTCAAGGAAGGAAAAGCCATCTTTGGTTGACTATCATTGGAATGGTTATTTGAACCCAGTAATCACACAATTCTTTCAAATTCTTATCATATTACCAATATTTTATCAGAACCAGATGTTAGCAGCACAGCTTAGTCAGAATTATTGAACAACTTTTCTTTCAATTTCATAACAAATTAGGCAATGCTTATTTGATGCATCTGAAAAAAGTTACAGAATCGCAAGCCCTAAGGCACAGGACTGGGTGTCATAATTTAAACCATCACCAGCTGAAATGCAAAGGCATAAGAAACATAACGTTTTACTCTGTAGAACAAATTTGTCTTGCAGATGATAATCTTTATTTGTTAATAAATTCTAAAGTCTCAACAGCAAGCAAAAGCTACTATTTCAATGTCAAAAGCCTAGCAGTATTCTTATTAACTTAATACTAAAATTCCCTGAATGTTTACAAATAAGTACTGAAACACAAATAAATAATTAAATTTTTAAAAGACTCCTGTAATTTACTATTAGGCATGGGGGAAAAACAGGAAGATCACAGAAAAATAAATAAGAATAGTGAAAAGGAAGTTCCTTTAACATTCTGGGAATATTTTAAAATGTTCGAAAATAAACCTACTGTCCAGCTAGAAGCCAAAGTCCAAAAAACCTAATTACCAGCAATAAGTTGTGAAATAATTCAGAATTGGGAGAGCAAAAACCAGGACCGTTTGTAATCTTTTCTTGCCAAAATAAGGATGGGATTGGAAGAAGCCATCTTGGAGAAGGAAAAAAAAAAAAAGGCAACTAGGTATTCTGATTCTGAGAAGCTTCCACAAATATGCAGAGTCCTCCTACTCATAAATAAAATAAAAATACAATGAAAAACACAGGAATTTTTTTTTTTTTTAAAAACACTGAGATTCATCACTGTCATTCTATGATGGATACTTAAAAAATTTCCACAGCCTTACCTGCTTCCCTAGTCTCATTTCCCACAGGGAACACGCAGTATGAGTCAACATCATGTTTCTTCTCAAGTGAAATTTACTTATTAATCAAATTGTCTGAAGTTAAACATTCAAAAAGAATAACTGTTAAAAAGTTGATTTTGTCTTAAGATACAAGCCAACGAGATTTGTTGCAGGAGCAAAATGCTGGATTTCAAAAAAAAAAAAAAAATTACAGAATAGATTCCACGAAAGCCAGACTATCCACAGCTGACTCCAGGGAGAAATCAAAAATTGTTGAGAAAAAAAAGCTCATAAAAAGCCTATCAGCATGGGTATATGTTGTGGTTTAAGCTTTGGATGGATGAGCCACAGAAGTAAAAATAGTAATAAAACCTAAATGTAACACGAAAGCAAAAAAGAAGTTAGTGAAGGGAATAATTCAGAGGTCACCTCGCCTTTTGAGTCTACTACAGCAGTTGAGCCTAGGTAACAATTCTCCAATTTAAAAAGAAAGGAAGATATTTTCAGTGCTTGTCCTTAGCTCCAGATTTGGTATCTTGGCCCCTAGTAATCCAGTTTACTGACTTTAAAGTCACTCTGCAAGACATAATTGTCAAAGGAAACCAAAAAAGGTGGAGACTTTTGTCAATCACTGAAATTCTGGAGTGTGAAATTGCCTGTTTTAGTAACAGGAACCAAGACAGCCTTTTGATCAAAGTAATGTTATAAAAGGCAAAAAAAAAAAAAGTTACTGTGTAATTGCCAGTGTCCACCTAGTCACCACCTGTCTTCTGATAACTGTTATGAGTTACATGTGTTGCAAAGGTAATTATGACATCCACTGTAGAACTTTTTCTTCTGTTAACAGTAGAAGTTAATTTTATGGAAAATAAGTTCCTTTGAGGTCTCAAACAAAGCTGAACCAACCATGTTTTTATTGTCTGAATATAGGTAAGTAATCAAGGTAAGATCCTAACTAGACTATTAAGTCGTAGTGAGAAAAGAACACAGTGCATGAAACAATACCTACTGTGACACGTATGGTCCTTAACGGCTTAATAAAGATTAATGTTACACCCATTGGCTTCATCCATAAGAAAAAGATAAAGTACTAAGGGGTCAAGAACAAAATCTACAAAAAGTCAGCCAATGAGCTCAAGTTGCCCCAGAAAGCCCAAATACGCTGTATCAAAATCTATACCTGTAAGGATTGTCAAAGATACAAAGTCAGAAATATAAAGACCTAATGACTTTTTTTTTAATCTGAAGTTACACCACAGTTCAAACACTATTATCTAGAAACATAATTTTACCCTTGCTCAGCAGTTATGTTAAAAGCTTAATATTTACAAAGGAAGAGGTGATTAAAAAAAGGAAACAAAAATTAAGGGGGAGACTGTTTTCATGAAAACTTTCTTTCCTGCGTACCTGTATGTAACCTAATGTTAGTGTTAATAACCCCAAAAGGCACCAAATACTGATTTCCTTTTTTTCAAATATGAGTAAATTGATTTGTATGATACCATTTGCTGAAAGCAAAGCATGCCTAAATACAGGCAAAACAAGCTTTTTCAAAACACCTGTCAAGCACAGATGGAAAAAATAATAATCACAGGGATCATTTAATCTACCAACAAAACACTTTCAAGAAGCAGATGAATCAGAAATTGACACAGTTTTGATGCGAAGGGGATGCTTGCAACTGCATCATGTTTTAAGAAGAACATACATACACAATATATGACAAATCTAACGTGAAAGGGCAACAGCCTGCTTTGACACCCTCTTGCATAAATCAAAGTCTATGAGCAAACGTGCAAAAGCAGATCTAATGAATCACAGAATCATTAAGGTTGGAAAAGACCTGTAAGATCATCAAGTCCAACCATCAACCAACACCACCATGCCCACTAAACCATGTCCACACATTCCCTGAAGACCTCCAGTGAGGGTGACTCCACCACTTCCCCGGGCAGCCTGTTCCAGTGCTTCACCACTCTCTCAGTAAAGAAATTTTTCCCAATATCCAGCCTGAACCTCCCCTGGTGCAACTTGAGGCCATTTCCTCTTGTCCTGTCGCTTGTCACCTGGGAGAAGAGACCAACACCCACCTCTCTGCAACCCCCTTTCAGGTAATTGTAGAGAGCAATAAGGTCTCCCCTCAGCCTCCTCTTCTCCAGACTGAACAACCCCAGCTCCCTCAGCCGCTTCTCACAAGACTTGTGCTCCAGACCCCTCACCAGCTTCGTCGCCCTTCTCTGGACACGCTCCAGCACCTCAATGTCTTTCTTGTAGTGAGGGGCCCAAAACTGAACACAGCATTCGAGGTGCGGCCTCACCAGCGCCGAGTACAGGGGCACGATCACCTCCCTACTCCTGCTGGCCACACTATTTCTGATACAGGCCAGGATGGCGTTGGCCTTCTTGGCCACCTGGGCACACTGCTGGCTCATCTTCAGCCGGCTGTCAACCAACACCCCCAGGTCCTTTTCTGCAGGGCAGCTTTCCAGCCACTCGTCCCCAAGCCTGTAGCGTTGCATGGGGCTGTTGTGACCCAAGTGCAGGACCCGGCACTTGGCCTTGTTGAACCGCATACAATTGGCCTCGGCCCATGGATCCAGCCTGTCCAGATCCTTCCTACCCTCAAGCAGATCAACACTCCCTCCCAACTTGGTGTCGTCTGCAAACTTGCTGAGGGAGCACTCAATGCCCTCATCCAGATCATTGATAAATATATTAAACAAGACCGGCCCCAAAACTGAGCCCTGGGGGACTCCGCTTGTGACCGGCCGCCAATTGGATTTCACCCCATTCACCACAACTCTCTGGGCTCGGCCATCCAGCCAGTTTTTTACCCAGCGAAGAGTGCACCTGTCTAAGCCACAAGTCGCCAGCTTCTCCAAGAGAATACTGTGGGAGACAATGTCAAAGGCTTTACTAAAGTCCAGGTAGACAACGTCAACAGCCTTCCCCTCGTGCACTAGGCGGGTCACCCTGGTCATAGGAGTTGGTCAAGCAGGACCAACCTGCTTCATGAACCCGTGCTGGCTGGGCCTGATCCCTCGGTTGTTCTGCACGTGCCCTGTGAGCGCCCTCAAGATGAATCTCTCCATAAGCTTCCCTGGCACCGAGGTCAGGCTGACAGGCCTGTAGTTCCCCAGATCCTTCTTCCGGCCCTTCTTGTAGATGGGCATCACATTGGCAAGCCTCCAGTCGTCTGGGTCCTCCCCTGTTAACCAGGACTGTTGATAAATGATGGACAGTGGCTTGGCAAGCTGTTGAGAACAGCTTTTGTGAACAGTGAAAAATGTGTTGTTAAGTAATTTAAATGTTCTGCTTGATTCAGAAATAAAGAGTGGGATTGAACTTAGACTACAAAAATGTAGTTAATCTCCTCTTAGTTTCTTCGATGGGGCAAGGAACACCAGAAGCTTTTGATCAAAATGATTGATGTGTCTCGAAAGAGAAATCAGAGCACTTCTTCCAAATGAATGGAAAAATTACATGTTTTTATTTATAGCATTCAAAGACTTGGGTGGAAACACCTAAAAACTTTGGGAAGTCAGTACTATTGAGAGCTCAGGTACATCAAAAACACTGAATATACAGGGTTATTTGGTATCTCTGGGAATCTTCAAAAATAATAATCTGTACCTCTAAAACACTTCAAGGCAGACAGAAAGACAGGCTGGCTTCTTGGGAGCAGTTTCTCAGCAAATCTTCCATCTGTAGACCTTTATGTTCCTGTATACTAAGGTAAATTTCTTCCTCCAGAAAGTGTTTTTTTTTCCCCCACAACCAGTATCACATCAATGAAACAATTTACAACACTGTTCAAAAACCAGCTATGTCAGCACAGCTGACATGATACAGTTATGCTGATGTAACAGCTTTTTACAACAGAAAAGGGAGATTACTCTTCCTATCACATGCTTCCAACTCCTCCAGCACTTCTCTGACAGCATTAAACGAACTGAACTCATTATTCTGGTAGAAAATTACCCCTATCTCAAAAAAAAACCAACCACAAAAAAACCCCAGCTTTCTATTAAATCAGAAATTTGGATCAGCTCAGTGACAATACCAGACAAGTTTGTCAGGTAAGACAGGCACAAAGAGATCCTAAAACACCAGGTGCAAAAAATCCTGACACACCTTAGGGGTGTTCCCTTCCATGGCAGCAAGCTGAGTTGATTACATTTTACACTTTCATTAAGTTGGGAGAAAAATGTACCAAAGTTAAGGTTTGTGATTATTTTCTCAATGATTTTTCAGAAAGCTTTTTTTTTTTTTTTTTTTTTACTTTAGGAAGTATTTTAAATGTCTCTTTATACAGTTCAAACTCTGAGAATTTTTGTCTTAAGTTGTACAGATTTTATGAAAGTTTTTAGAACCCTGGATGACAAAGGTTGCAATTCAGGGTGTGACTACACCATTCTGGTATAGCTAGAATAGATGGAGTCAAGTCATGGCAATATCGATCATCTGCGTTCATTGAGTAAGTTTGTCCAGGTCCATTGGCCAGCTGTCCCATACTGCTGTTTCATCACATAATCATTGCTATTGAGACACATGCTAGATAAAACAGATCGAGCATAGACATGCTTGTCAGTATTACAGTCACGCTTGTGCTGTGTAGCCATATTATGGGCATGTTAATCCAGTTGATTTTTATGAAGGCTCCTTTCAGACAACTCTAAAGCAGCTTTAGGAATCTTAATGCCAGACCAGAAACACTGCAACAGAATACACTCTCTCCTCCAGCAAGTTAATTAAAAAAAAGAAATTTAATAGGTTAAACTTTGTATCATCTAACTTTATGCTGAACCAAATCCTAATCTACCCTCAACTAGCATAAAGTCAAGAAGCCAGCAGCAGAAACACTGTAGCATATGCTTGAGCCACTTAGAGAAACACGCTTCTGTGGCCACACTCAGTCCAGGTACTACGAATGAATCCAGTATTAAAGATTATAAACTACAGCGTGAAACAGCAGGTATTTTTACACAGAGAGAGGTAAACATTTAAACAAGCTCAGAGGCGTCGGATACAGATGCACGTTAGCACAGTGTACTGCTTCTGAGCTGGAGCCAAGTCACGTACTGCCCTCTGAGAGCACTGATATCTGAGCACCCATCAACTTTTCAACACCCATCCAGACAGACATGCCCTTTGGCTTTTAGCGTGTCCTACTGTTCATCCAGGGCTACAGCAGTAAGACCTTTCTCTAGTCAGCTTATTGTAATAATTCCAGTCTAGCAAGAACATTCTAACTACTTCATACTCCACATACTTTCACACCAATAAAGTGGCTTCACATCCAGTTGCTCCAGAGTCACCATTTATATACGAAAATTCACACGAATGCAAGAAAGATCAACTCTTCAGAAACTTTGTACTGGTTCTCTACACAATTCAATTAATCTGACTGTTCAACAACAACACTGCATTCATTAAAGCTCCTCTTTTAGTTTGTTTTAAAAATTAGGAACTTACATATGCTCTTTTTCCCCCCTGAAAATCAAATGCTTACTGCTTCTGAATATCAAAAAAGATGGTTTGCACAAATTAGTTGTATTATGCAGACAAACAAACAAAAAGCAAGATGGAGTAACATTCCTCCCTCATCTGACAAAAAATTGAAGTATTTGAAGTGCACACAAAATTGCTCTAGAGAAACTCCTGGAGAAAAGTAAAAGGAGGACAGCATGGGCAAAGCTCACTTGTGCCTGTATGTACCTACCCAGTGTAGACATGCCCTCAGTCCCAAGGTCAGAGTTCATGATTATTACACTTCTTAAGGAACATACCAGTTAAAACAGATGACTACTTCAATATATGCATGTTATTTTGCCCATAAATCTTATGCTTGCTAATGCTACCTGTTTTACATTTACCTACATAAACATTCATAGCATGAAAAAAGGAACAGCAGCAGAGAGAATACTGGGCTGCCACCTCTATTGCCAAGCCTACAGTCACGGCACCAGGACACTGGGAAGTACTGCAGGGGCCATCATAGACTCCCTTGAATTCCATCAGAGGTCCTCCCCACTAAAACAGCCTTTTCTGAGAGCAGATCACTTCATTATGTTCCAAAACTATTCTAAATTTCTGGGGGAGAATGGAAAACATGACACACCTAAAACTTCCCAGACTCTCCAGTGTTTCTGTAGTTCTCACTATAAATCAGAAGTTAGTTCTGACTTGCTCCACCAGAACACCAACATTATTTTTTTTATCATCAACAGTATAGCATGGAGTTCAGGGACATACTTTGCAGAGGAGGCTTTTGTTGGTAGAGTTTTTCAGGTAGGCAGGTAATGATAAGCAGTACTTTGAAGAATTATGTTCATGTTTGTTCTTCTGAAACACAAACTAGAAACTGATAATGTGTTAAGATTTGAGGTGTTTGGAACGCCACGTGTGTAATCTTCATAATCAGTGTAAATTCTCAGACATGGTAAAAAGAGGCACAGAAGAAAGTAGAAATCTGGAGGTAACATTTGTGTTGGTTTTATTTCTTTCCCATGGGAATGCCAATAATAACAACTTACATGTGGAATAAAAATTTGGATTCATACAGCTTTAAAAACAGGCCACAGTATCTAAAAAACTATAAACTTTTACTCTACTTTTCTGCAGGTAGACAATACAGCTTTCAAACACAGCTTTTTCTGCCATGGGATATCAAAAGTATTTCCTATATAAGTCTCTCAATGCGTTTTTAAAATAACGTAACATGCACCGACATTAATACAGAAAATGTTAATACAGAAATCACAAACTGCATACCCAAATCATTCGAGTCCGTTCACAAACTACTGACTGTGTGTCAGAGTTTTGTTTAAGTATTTAGTCAGTAAAATAAAAAGCTGAAATGAAAAAGCCAGGCTGTTTTCATTCTTCTCTAAAACCAGGGTGGTCTACAGGCAATTTTTGATACCACTGGTGTTGCCAGGGAAACAAAATGAAAACAGGTGCCATCAAATACAAATTGAAGATTTAGTTCTATTTTAAATCACCTTAAAACAAAGTTTCCATAAACTTTTTAACTGATACTACTACAAATTTGACAATACTCTATAACAAGAAAAGGATTATAAGTTGTCTTTAGACCATCAAGTTTTAACTGAAACAAATTTAGTCTGATTGGCAACCCTTCCTTTCAAATAAATTTCTTCCATTAAATATGCATCATCCTCTTTAAAAATGACCTAGTGTACATTTTAAGGCAATATAATACCAAGACAGAAACAGGGTACATACAGTCTTAATAAGCTTTCTCCATTCCAAATTTTACCCTCCTTTCAATCTAAGCAATTTTTTAGATTTTTTACAAAGTAAACAACCAGTATAGACTTAAAGTGTTTAAAAATCTTACGGTAAGTAGCAATAGAAGCTTAATATTTTCCTCCTAATCTGATTGCGGTTTTCTCCCACATGATTGAAAAAAATCAAATAAATATCCCTTTAACTAAAACCCAAGTAAATACACGCTTTTGCTTTTAAAAAGTGTAATAACATGTTAAGAATTTGGTGATATAGTAGTCAAGTCTCTTTAAAGCACTTCCTCCAAGTCAACTAGCTATACTGACAGAAAACATGTCAAAGTTTAAGAAAAAATGAACATATAATTCACTTCAATAAAGGAGCATTGATTCAAGCTTCCAAGATACTCTTAGAATTACTTACTGGGTTCTTTTTTGGCTTAACAGGACACTAGTCACACACAAAAATCCAAATAGACCTAGTTCGATTAAAAGCAATACAGAAATTCCCTCCTCTTCAATAAAGCTAGCTGCCAGACCTCTGAATAAAAATAAACCTTGTATAGTTTGTGTTAACCCTGGAACTTGAAAGATGATAGAAATAAAAAGAAATAGAATCATCTGTAGTAAATATATATAGCTCTTCACTTAGAAGTTTTTTATATCTGTGGCATGTTTTACAATACCATGCAGGGTATTGCAGAATTTTTAGTTAAAGGAGTTCTCGTAAGTCTGGGCATAAACACCTTGCTGAATAATTTTCCAAGTCCATAGTGCAAGTTAAAGAGAAATTGTATAAATTCAGCATACGCTGATGTGTAAAAATGATGGAAAGGCTTTTTCAAATAAGAATGTCTGTAAAGTTAACTAATAAAAAAGTCTTGTAACATTAAAATTGTGACTCTAGTTTTAATGCATCTTGATGATTTAATACCGATTGCCTATTTCAAGTAAGATTTTCTTGAGATCTTCAAGTTGCAAAATAGTTTTGCTTTGCACTTTGATCTATGTTTACGGTTTTGCTAACATCACAAATGAGCAGATCTATAGTGATTTAAAACTTCTGAATGAGGTTTTTGGTGGGGGTTTGTTTGCTTGTTTGGTTTTAACATTTGTCCAGGAAGAAAGCAGCCAGCTCAGCAGCAGAGAATAATGTTAACCTATGCTGCACTAGGTTTCCTGGCTTTACCCACATTAACAGTTCTATCAAATAATCTTTACCAACGCTCACAGATGTAGGGCTTGATGCAATGCTCACTCAAGCCATCAGGAATCCTTCCATCAATTTCATGGATTTGTTCAGCCTCCGTTTACTGTTCCAACGTCTTTGAAAAATAATATTCCCAGGTCAAACACTTCCCTATTAAAGTATCTTGCAAATAAATGGGTAGCATCTTGGTATGGTCCTTTTTTCAGATTAGCACTTCTAAGAATCTGAATTATACACTAAAGATACACAGCATTACACAAAACTAACCAACATCAAACTTCCTTTACAGTTATTTTAGTTAAAAGTTTCAAGTTAACTCACTTGTGTGTAATTATGAAATTACTGTACTGATCCTCCTCTTACTTTGAAAGTGATTAATCAAAGTCAGAGAAAACCAACCATCAACTAAAGTATGTTTCAAATTTCCTACTCAGGGGTAAGTCTAAAAAGATGAACTAATTTAATTTTAATTAAAACCTCATTTAGAAGCATGAAATAAATGTTTTCCATTTAATTCAAATTAAACTCCAGTTCCAGTCCAAATTTCAAATATTCTCCACTTCTGCTACTTTATTACACATGACAGATTAACATTTCCTTTTTGCACACATATGCAACCATCAAACCTGATATCATTAGAAAATTTAAAGAATTCATACTTTTAACTGTAATAAACATATTATTTATTCTACCCAAAAAAATTCTAGTGATATGAAGGAGTGAGATGAACGGTGAAACATTTATGCTAGATTTTATAACCACAAATACATTTAACTGTACTTTATTTATATTGCAGCAGTCTTACTATGTGAACTTTCAAGCCATCTCTTCACTGAAGGGAAAAAACAAGTTAGAGAGATGCAGAACAAAGATAAGAAAAGCAATACCTACAGGAAGACAACAATTACAGGAAGCAATACCTACAGGAAGACATCAGATTGCAGACTTTTCAAAAGCTTTAATGTGGATGGGAATAGGGCCTTGTCATCCTCTGATTTAATCATCATACACGCCTCAAGTAATCTAATGTTTTCATAGTATGTGCATCAATGCTAATGTCATATCATTGTGTACCGATTAGACAAACATGAGTTAATGTGAACCTTTATAAAAAGTATTGATTTCCTCTCATTAGTGAACTCTACCAGACTTCACATAGCTTCCCCTGTCTTACCTCAGCAGCATCTTCTGGATTTCTAAAGCTGAACTCAACCCAACCCTGTTTCCCGTTATCCCCACCTTTTACTTTCTTCTGCTCCTTACATCCTGTTCTATGTCATTTTTCCTCTCTATGAAGAGCCAGATACTAACAAGGTAGTATCTTGATTAAAAGAAACTAGATTATCAGGCCAGTTCTGCACCCCTTATGTGAATCTCTAGGGAAAGAGAACTGAACTCTTGTACGTATCCAGTTTTTTTACATGGTTTGTACTCTCAAGAGTCCCATAAACCAGGGAGATCTGTCAATCTCTTCTGTGGGGAAAAAGGGAGTACAGGCTGCTGATAAACAAACGTGGCAAAACCTCTTCAAAAAGTTCAAAGGTACACAATTACTAACTTTAATTTGCCCAACATTTATCATCTCTCAATTCCACAAGCCTTGTTGAAAGGGGTCAAATCATGAACAGGGTGTTAGGAACTGGCCTGCACCTCAGCATTAACTCACCACATCTGAAGCAGTTCAGGTAAAGAGTTCTGTTCACACACTTTAAACATTGATCATTCTTCAAGGTTAAAAAAAAATAGTAATAATTTTTAAAATCTATGCTTATTTTGACAAGTGACATAAATTTTGAATGAAAAAGCATTTGGCACTTTTTTTTTTAAATGTACGGCTGAAAGAAGTGTCTTAATCTGTTTGGTTTTTTTTATTCATACAAAAATCACCATACAACAATTATTCACATTTTGATCAGAGCAGGTGGACAGGCTGCTTACTGATTTGAAGCAGCAGCATATTTAAAAGAGAAAGCTTTACATTTTCATTTAAGAACACTTAAATAAAGTAAGTAATTTCCTTAGAGTTCAACCCTGAAAAGAAAGTTGTTGAACAGAAAAAGAAAACTACCAAAGATACAATTCCCAGATCAGCATTGGTATTAGTATAGGTACAACTGGTTTGAACCACATAATACTACTACTCTCTCAAAGGAAAACTGCTACATATCCTACATATCCTATTACCATATGGAGTTGCACTTCTTACGGTGATTTATGTGAGAAGCAACTCCCTTGACACCGATTTCCCACCCCCTCCCCCCCAATATATAGAAAGAACATACTTTATTGTCTGTTAGACAAATACTGTCTGGTATTAATTGTGCTCATTTTTTTTCTTTAATAAAGTTATAACACCTATTTGAAATTCTGGCTATAAATAGTACCACAGAGGCAAATATACTATGAAGCACCTGCCTGCAGGTGCATGCAAACTGAAGGCCACTGGAAGTTTACCCCATGAAGTTCAGCTGTATCATGGCAATAGCAGTCAAAGATGGAAGAATAGATGAGGCGGAGAAGGAGGGAGGCTTTGTGAGGGCACACTTACCCATGAAAGGTCTAGAACCCTGCCACATTTTATTGATATGCCCAACTAGAAAAAGTCCAAAAGGACAGGTAGGACAGGCTACAAAAAAAAAAAATTCAGTTCGTCCCTTACAACAGGCATTTGTAAAAGCCATCTCCAGAGAAGCTCCATAGTCTGCAGACACTTACTAATCTATCAGAAAAAAGAAGAGCAATCTCCTTCCTTCCCCTCAGGCTCACTCTGCATTCAAAAGGTAAATTAAATCCAGAGCAGCAAAACCAGCATGGCAGTACTGCACCTACACCTATAGCTCCCAAGCATGATGGTATCTGGATACATTATGACCTTTGATGTATTTCTGTATACAGGAGTTTCCGTAAATAATTATTAAGCTTTCATGATAATAAATTTACAAACAAACAGCTGAGACTCTGGTTTTGCAATTACTTTAAGTCAACCTCAGCACCAACTTGGCTGATCCCCAAAAAGGGATAATCCAATTCTCCCACCGGTTCCAGCCACACATTTTTGTCCCCACCTAGTCCAAGCGCCATGTTAACAATATCAGTGCAAGTTACTTCTTGTAACTTAGTTTTCAGATGGAGTAGTTTTCTGATCCAGCTCATCATGTGGCCACTTAAATGCTCATTCCAACAGAAACGGCTAATGAAAATGCATAGAAACAGGTAGGAATACCACCTCTTTGCAGCCATTGCCTGCATTTAGGTGAGTTTAAAGCAAACGCGAAAATTCCTTTTAAAGCCTAAAGAGGTCCAAAGGTCTCCCAACAGCTCTTTGGGAAGCCTGCAGCAAGACGTATGCTTCTCCAATTCCAGTCTATTGCCTCAACCCTATCACATCAGTGTCTTAGATCTCCACTGTAAACATACATTATACTGTATATCATCATTTATTATTTAAAAATTTAGAATTAATAGGGCATTGTGTAAGACAATACACACTAAAATCCTGTCCTGAGAAATCATATTATTTTAAGAAAGACAAGACACCATGGAATATCCAGAGGAAGGGGAAGTCAGGTTTTTTGTTCTTTTAATTATATGGATTCCTACTATTCAAAGAACTGGATGTGTTAGGGTCTCACATGCTTTTTTTCAAGACTTAAGATTTAACTGTTTTAAAATAATTTTAATAGTTGCTTAAAATTACATGAGATATTTAATTGTAATGGAACTATCATAACATAGAATGCACAACAGAAATACTTAAGAATTATGAACTCCCTGAGGAATCACGCTCAGTGAGTCCTACCACAGCTCACTGCCATTATTCCATACGATTTTGAAGAGGTAGTAAAATAATAAACAGTAATGTACAATGAAAAATCCATATTTTAAATCTCTTTAAATATTAGCTCACTCTATCTAGAAACAGCAGACAAGAGCTCAAGTTACAAATTAACAAAAAGTCTCATGGAAAGTTCTTAAAAGCAAAACAACTTTTAGAAGTTAACTCAAACTCTTTTCTAAAAGATAAGCAAAAGCACTAACATAAGAAAACCATATAATATACCTTTACAAACCTACTCTAAATTAAAAGCAGTAATGCTGAGATAAGATAGGTGAACTCTCAAAATAATAGAAACTGATGAGACAATTCCATCTGTTGGAGAGAAGAAATGCAGGAGTGACTATACAGAAAGACATCTGACATCACCAGAAGTGCTTTTTCTTTTTCCCTCTCCTCAACTTCTGGCACAAAAGGCATAGACGAAACCATTTCCTCAGTGATTGAAAAACTGGTCTCAATCAGACAGCGATGCTCAACATGACACCCTCCTTGGTTCTTGCAGCTTTACACAGCAATAATTCTCACTTCAGTCTGCAGTTTTAATGCAATATGCTGAGAATAAAAAAACTGGGAAATGGTAGATTGTTGTAAGATACATCAGGAATAAAAAATTATTACAAACAGATTAGCCCACGGTGGAAATGACACAGGCTAAGCAGAAGGCATGGATAATCTGGGTAAGTGCCATGGAAAAATAAATATCATGATTGGACTTAAAGCAAATGGAAGCAGTTCAAATTGGCTTCCTCCAATTCACTGCAGAACATGTGATGCCCACATGTCCATTTCCAACAAACCTCACCATAAAGAAACAAAGGCCAATACTGTGAAGCGTTGAAAAACAGATCTACCACCAGCTTCTTCCATACCACAGCAACGTGAATTATTGCAGCTGCCTGATAAGCATGAAAGAAAAGAGTTGGTGGGGTGGTTGGCTTTTTGTTTTGTTTTAGTTTTTGGAAGAAAGCTAACAGCATTTATCTGAAGCACACCATCCTGTCAGTAAGTGTTGACCTGGCAAAGAGCAGCAAATTTTATAAAACACAGGTTGCAGTTTTATAATTGGTCTACAAAGCTCATTGCATAGCTGTGACCAAAGGCAGTAACTCCATTCAACCCACTTCCTCTGTCCATCTACATGCTCCTACAACTTCTCTGGCTCAGTTCTAGCAGGTTTCTGTCAGGTTAACTTTTCATAACATCAGTTCCTTTATCCAACTCCTTGTGAGGCCACACTAGTGTTTGCTTAACAGAAAGGTCAAGAACTCCTGGCTAGGGATAGGCTGTCTCTATAATCAGCAGCCCACACTTAAATTGACTTAAATTGATCATGAAAATCACAGCCTCGCAGCAAGAAGTGATCAAGTCATTGTGTGACTATAAGAAAAGGTTTACAATTAGCTTTATGGCAAAGTGCTGTTAATCTATTTGTTAACAAAGCCAAATATCAGCAGCAGGTGGATTATGATCAAGTAAAAACTTTGCAGCTTAAAGGATCTTCCACCTGAAACAACTCTTTTACATGACAAAACTGAGATCATGGTTTGATTAGCAAACACAGAAGATATTTCAAAAGCATGTTACCAATTTTTACCAAAAAGCAAAATTACAACTATAGCTAAACAGTGCCAATCTTTATGCTTCCATTACAGATTTTTAAAAAAGAGGAATTTAGAAAAAAACAGAAATAATAAAGACAGATATTGCATGAAGAGGAGAGACTGAACAAAGCAGTTAATGGTTTGAATTAAATTCAGACAGTGGTAGGACAGCATACATGCTGCAGTCAATACGGGACACGGGAGTGCAGCTGTTAAAACGTATCACTGCAGCTTCAGAGTAGGAGATTGAGCCTTGCTCTAGAATCACACTGAAGCCCCCTTTAATTAGCTCCACTATAAATTCTTAACTGCTCATCCCAGCAGAGCTATCAAAAGCAGATACAAACACTGTTAGCCACATTAACCCTGGCTGCTGCAATGACTACTGCAATCAACATGCTTCTAGCCCTACTGGATGGGTTACATTATCTAAGTCTGAGTGATTTTTTGACTTATCTCTTGCTATTTCTAGTGACTGTATCACCACATTTTAGGGCAACCTTGAGGACATCTGTATTTTTTCCTCCTTTACAACTACTTGAAAACACTCCTCTCCTTTGATGAAAACACAAGAGAAAATACAGAAGCTTCACTTTTCATCATTAGCAAAAACACAAAAGGACTCTGACACCAAATATGTGAGGCATTCCCTAATTCTTACACGAATAAAGCATTAAGACTTACTGAGCTGGCAAATGGTCTTGACCTTTGAGCCTCAAACCAAGTATGACAACTGCAGGTTCTGTTGAACTCAGATTTGCATCAGAAACAAGTGAAATAGCATTGGTGACACTTACACAGTCAAATATACTAAAATGGGAATACTTAAACAAAAAACCTGCTGTTTTTTCCCCCCACATGAAATTTCATTTTGCTCCCCCCCACTTCTCATTCTTTGCCAGCTGAAACTAGTACAATTCTTTGGAGTAGCTAGAGTGTGGTTAAGCAGAGGAAGCTGTGCTTGTTTGCATGGAATCTGCTATTTCCTCACTGCCAAAACACTTGTTTAAAGAAGTCATGTAATATTTCTATTAAGTTGTAAATGCAGTTGACAAGGAAATGGCCTACTGGCAGCGCATTACCTTTGTGGCAGTGCCAACCAGCCTACAGCAAAATAGCGTACATGGTAATTTCAACAGGCATTCCCAAGTAACAAAACTATGCTTTACATAAATACCACAGAACTCCAGCAACATCTAGAAAAAGCAATGAAAATTTGCCTAAGCTTTCATGCTTGCCTGTATCAATTCTGTGTCATAACTAAAACAAAGTAGGAAAGCATCTACATATGTCCAAAAGTCCTGTGAAGCTGTATCATATGACACTGGGAAAACTATTCCAACTTACATCTGTGTATTTCTTGTTAACCACTGTAACAACTCACTAATAAAAATTAAGAAAAACTGCAGGCATCAAATATACAAAAGCGTACTAACTGCATACAAGCCATTAAAAACCAGAACGTAATTTATTAACAAGAACACATGTTCTACGTAATACAGAACTGTTGTGTTAAATTACTTTGGCCTTTGATAGCATTCATTTGATTACAAGAATTCAACAGATTCACAAGCTTTCAAACTCAGTGACCTTTGATTTATAAGCAGCTATTGTCATGCATATAAAAACCCTCTCTGATAATGTAGTCCTCACCTTTCAACAGCTAGTGCAACTACATATAATGATGTTAAAATGAACTCAGATGTAATTAAGACATTTTCATTAAAAGTAAAAACAAAAGCCCCAGCATGATCAAATGTATTTAATTTGTAATCAGTAGTTCTTCAAAATATTTTTAAATGTTATTTCATCTTAAATTAAATTCCCATCAAAAACAGCTTCAGAGATACTTTGTTCTCAGCTTTCATCTGAGTATTTTCAGTTCAAACAGTAATTTTAAAATAGTTAATTACACAAGAAAAAAAAGATATGGTGCAGGAAAATTACTAAGCTTTGTTTCCAAAATTATGTTTCTAACTGCCAAACACTCACTAGCTTTAACCGAGCTGCACATTGCCATAAAATTTCAGGAATTATCTCTGCTCCAAAAAGCACACACAAACAAAAATCAAGAACCCCACAAACAAAAAAAAAATCAATAACCCAACACCACTAAATACACTTGAACTCATATATGCGTCACCTTACAGTAATCATATATAAACAGTACCTTCTCTTTCAACAGCGGTAGCTTCCTTATATTAAGATCCTGATAAGGCACCAGCAAAAGAAAACTGAATAAAATAATCTAGTACGCACGCTATTTTTGCAGTAAATCACAAAGATGAAAAAAATCTGCTTTTAGCAATATAAAGTGCTTTATTAATATCAAATGGGCTATAAACAATTCAACAACGAAGTATTTATTGATGCCCAGTGCAATCAGTTTAGCTATTCTACAGCTCATTTAAAAAAATAAAAGCATGCCTAACAGTGGCAACAGTTATTCTTAGACAAACATTGTTCCCCAAGAACTTCTCCAAGTAATTCCTTTATAACTGCTACTTCTCATAAAGCGACTAATTATATTTACATTTTACTTTGCAAAAAGTAAACTAACTCAGTAACAGACTTTAAGAGTCAGTAATAAGTAAAAACTGTCAGGGGTTACTAATATTAGCAGTGCTCACATAGGACAATTCTGAATCCTTCTTTAGGTCATCTTTGCTTCAAAACTCCCTTTCAAAGGAGGAAGGCCTCATGGTTATGGAACTCTAAGTGCAGGTACGGTATGGAATAGGCTCTGTATGTTGCCTTCAAGTCAATTAAGCACTTACTGCTTTATTTCTCTCTCAAGTGGAGATAAAAGCATTCTGAAACCTTACAAAGACCTGTTAAAAAACAGGCAAACTGCAGTAAATAGGAAGCAAGACAGCAAGTAAAAATCCTTAGTCTTAAAATCTTTGTCCATAAATGTACAATTTTATGACTCCAGTATTAGTATTTTGAGGTTTGGGTTGCCTTTTTTTTTAATACAACAAACAAGAAAACACCACCACACACACTTACCCTCATTGGATGAATATCAGCATACGGAGGCTTTCCTTCAGCCATTTCTATTGAAGTGATACCAAGGGACCAGATGTCTGCCACACAGTTATAGCCAATCTCTTGTATTACTTCAGGAGCCATCCAAAACGGAGTTCCTATAACAGTATTACGTTTTGCCATTGTATCCTGTAATTATATTATTTATGCAATTAAAACAGAGATGCTTATTTTCAGATTCTTTTTATATTAATTTTATATTTCAAAGTTAAATTAGCCACCCAAAGGTCAAATGGTAGTGACTTCCAATTGAGACCAAACAGATTCAGCCCATCAGCCTACAGAAATCAAACAGGTGACAATGATCATAAACCTCAAACAAAAATTTAAAGTGGGATCAACATGCACTTGAAGTACACTGGGTTACAAAAATAAACAACTAAAAACTAAATAGCCTTGCAATACATTAAATACTCATCATGATAAAGAATGTTAGCTCCACCACTAGTCACTCCTCAGACACAAAATTCAAGGCAGAAGACAAACGAACATGGTTAGGAGCACTAAAGCATTTTTAAATGATCTTTCCACAGAAAGATCTTTACTTACTGTTAACTGACCAGCCACACCAAAATCAGCTAATTTTGCATGTCCCTCAGTATTAAGAAGGATGTTTCCAGCCTTTATATCTCTATGTATTTTTCTCATAAAGTGCAAGTATTCAAGTCCTTTAAGAGTAGATTTCAGAATAGTTGCAATTTCATCTTCTGTTAGCTGCAAGAAAACATAAAACCATTTTCAGGTATACACATAGACTCTATATATTTGAACTATTTAAAACATGATCATTTCATAATGATTATTACGAATAATACAATGTATTATGTATTTTAATGTATTTTACTTTAACACGGGAATATGCCCAATAACATTTACAATTCAAAACTCTGATCTACTAACTTGACCCATTATAGCTAAATATTGCACTTCTAGAGTCCAAGCTGCAAAACTAGAGAAGGGGCTGACTGACACAGATCAGATGGCAGAATATGCAATATTCTCTTGCCTGTCAATCAAAAGTCACTGCTCTTTAGATGTTGACATCCTTCATAAAGACTGATGCAGTTTCTAAAATATATAATATATACAATATATAATTAACACATTTATCACTAAGATCATATTAATTGTCAAGGTAATGGTGATCACCACTGGACTAGATGACATATAGCAGAATACTTCCCTGGAAAAAGATAGCCCTTTCTCTGCTGTGGAAGGCTAGAGCTGTTCCTCAAATATCCATGCCCTTAAGTCCTTTACACAGTTTGCCCAACAAACTGGCACAGTCCTACATTTGGAAAGAGATGAAAGGAATGCCATGCTTTCTTTATTTCTCAAATTCCTACATATGAAATGCCTGCTATGTCTACAATTAGTAATATCAAACTTCTGTCCACCAGCTATTCCTAATTGCGCTACTATTAGGTTCTCATTGCCAGCAATTTACAAATTAGGATGAATTAAGAGCTTCTTCACAAGAACAAAAATAACACAAAACAAAAAGCAAGGGATAAAGGTGTACAGAAAATAGCCAAATGATTATTTATCACAAAGCAAGAAAAAAATATATTAGTCAGGGACAGCTTGCTACTTATGATCTGTAGGGAGATAATATAGCATGCAGAAATACAAACACCCCAACAGTTCCCAACTAGCTTACAGAATTTTACCAAAGTCTGTCAAGTAAGCCATTCCTTTTAAGGCTAGTGCCTTTATTTTATATGGAATGCAAGTAACTGTTCATTTTCAAAAATTAGCATTACTCACTCTGCCTGTGCTCCATATTGACCGAAAGCTGTAGAACTACACCCATACAGATGTGTGCCAATGACCTTCTGAAAACCCTACTCAGCCCTGAAAAAGGACAACTAAGATGTCAGGGTACTCTTACGCTAGAAGGTGCCAATAACTATTATCACCTGTTCCTTTAAACAATAGACAATTACAGAAATGATCAAGAATGGATGCCAAACAGATGCTATGGGCTTTTTCTTACACTGTTGTTCTTTTCTTGCTGCTGGGTGATACAGAGAATGAACGCTCACTGAACTTTTGGGTTCTTTTTAAATTACCTGCATCACTTGACAATTGCTAGATTATTTCCTCATAGGAAAATATAATCAGACTGAATATATGGCTCTTTAATTTCAGCCACAAATACTGTATTTTTTTAGATACCTACCAGCAATGTTAATTAGTTTGCTGTCTATGCAAAGGTTTCCTGTTAGTTCCTAAGTGTAGATAACCCACGTAATATATCATGTAAGATAACCCATGTAATATATCATGTTACTATGGCACTATAAAGTTGTACAATGGAACTACCGAAATCTTAACATAGCTGGCCCTGAATATATTTTAAAAAGACAAGCCACATTTTAGTAAGCACAACTACCACTATGTGAAGATAATGCAACGTCAGCCCACAACTTTCAAAGTAGTTGCAGCTTGTTAATATCTTCTAGTCTCTAAAAAACATATTCCTTTACATAACGTTTACCAGTAAATAATACTATCTTCTACGACCATGCTGAATTTTTAAAAGATTTCTTTATGTTCTTTAATAACAGCATGGCCTTCAGTTACTTCTGAGAATTAAGGTAGAAGAGTTGAGGCTCTTTAGAACTTTAGAGTTCCTGAAGTCAACAATATATTTTGCACAGTTATACCCAGCTCTCTTTCATATCATGTCTGCTGTTTATTTTTCAGTCAGGATGAACAGAAAGGTACTCTCCAATTAGTCAAGTAACTGAATACAAACTGAGAAACAAAAGTGAAAAACTGAAGACTAAGGAAAAAAAATTGCAAATGGGATATTTATTGAACTTCTGTAAAAGCATCACAAAGGAAACACTAAGAACTCTTTTGCTTGACTTTTTTTTAAGCAGACCAGACAAACTTCAGTTTTAAAGCTAGAAAAAATAATCAATTATTAAACACCTACTATAAATAAAGAGGTGGTATAGACTAGGCAGTCCAAAACACTTCTCTTATTTACTACTTTAAAATTTTGCAGAATTCATATACTATCACAAATGACACCATAAGCTGCAAGTATCAACTGGCAACAAGCTGGCAGACATTTCAGTACCAAAGAAAATACAATCCAGTAAAAAAAAAAATTGAGATATATTTTCATTTATCTGCTTCATAAACTACATGGACTACTGAGTAAGTTATCAGCTAGCACAGTTGTTTATCTTCATTGCTTTAGATCAACATAATAGGAACACATAAGTGCCTGAACAAGTGCTATCAGAGAAACAGTAAGAGTGAATCTTTTGCAGGTACCAGAACCCCCAAGAACACTTCCGAGATTTTGATCAGTATTTATTCTAGAATAAAAGCAAAAAACACACACACAGTTCATCCTATGTGATACAATTTCTCAAGGATATGCAAAGAAATTATTCATGTAACTGAAATGCTGTTTAATTACACGTCGATGCTTTAGTATAAGAACTAAGCAAATTAACTTGACACTTTCTTAGAAACTGCAAAACTGAAGATGAATACTCTAATTTGTCTGCAACAACGGGTTGCGTTTTTCCCCTCTTTCTCTACTTTTCCAACCCTATACAGAAATTAAGCAACAGCAATTCCTTCCAGTTTCAGTTTTGAAAGTGTTGGTACACATCCATACCTCCCTCCAAGAAAAACCACCACCAAAAGCCCACAAGAAACAAAAAACCCACTCACAATCACTCTAAGCCAACAGAATGACTCAACAGAAAGAAAAAAATGATTAGTCAGCAAGATTATCTGCACTGGAGTTGCTCATAACAAGTTTTAATTATTTAACAAACAGAACCACTTCCCTATTCCAGCTTCCATCCAGTCTCATAAAACCTGGGCGTGGAGCCCAAGGGCACAGTTACACATACATTTATTTAAACAGCAGTGCCAAGCTCCCATCCCTCCTTTCACTGCAATCTACAATAATTCCCACTGTGTGTCAGGCCTTCCACTGAACAACTGTAACTGCCCCTAGTTAAAAATAAACCTGTCTGCCAAATTATTTTTCCAACAAATCAGGTCCCCGATTCAATTCATGGCATAGCCAACAAGGATGTAGCAGAGTGGGAGCTGCTCACATTGGCATTGCTCTCCAAATAACTGCATGTGTTGCAATACCCAAAGAATCCCAGTGACTTTCATAAACCTTTCCCTATGCGAGTAGAGGATGAAATTGATGGTGGCATTAGCTCCACAGCAAGCAGTTACTGCCTCTGCTGCACATTACACATTCCTTGCCTGCTATTTATCTCTGAGATATTTCAGTGTTTCTATTCAGTGGCACACTGCTCAAAACCTTTATTTGTGCTACTTCTTTATGCTGACTGCTGTGCTGCTTCAAAGGATTGTGTGACAGGAGAACCAAAAACCCTGTTATACACAGCTCAAACAAGACTGCTTTCCTGGCATTGCGCCAAGGGACTGAAACCACCTACCTGATCTGGCGTCAAGAAAGAAGGGACTTTCAATCAACTGTAAGATAAACTAAAGTATGGTCAGAAAGATATATGGAGAAGGAGACAACCCTCATTATATGAGCTAATAATTTTGTGGTGAAGTACTCTAAAACTGAAGACTCACACTACAGGCAATTTAAGCTCTGGCTATTAACAAATACTGTATCATGAATGGTTTATGACATGCTGAGTGTAACGCTTTCTGCCAGAGCTTTGCCAAATCCACCCCACTTCAGACACAACACAATGTCCTCAATCTCCAAAGACTTCCATGCAGTTCATCCTGAACATGCATCAAAAGATGATCCCAAGCACTGACAAATGTATAGCAAAATAGGCATATAACTTACTGCCCGCTTTCATCCAGAAGCGAGTAATATGGGAAATTGTGCTTAGAAGGCTCTGCAGAGAAGGTCTCTCTTCAATATGTTGTGTTCCTAAGGAGGTAAATCCCTAGCTTTAGTTCTTGAAAAATTAATGGTTAAACCACATGGAGATCTTTGGATCACCTCTAGATGGAGAAGTGCTTTTGCAGCTGTGTGGCAAAATCCAGCTCTCAAAAGGAGAGGGTAACAGAACACCCCCATACCAAAAGGTTGACAAAGAAGCTAAGGACTGAGAATCCAGCAAAGCAGAAGAGAGTGAGTTCTAGAGTACTGCAGCCTGATACACCATCTGGGGACCATCAGTAAAGGAAAGCTCTAGCAAGGCTATGTGTTACAAAAGTAAGAAGTATTTAAGTAACATCAAAATACATCCAGTGGTCAAAAAAGCCCGTAGAAGTGAATGTCACCTATAAGAAGTAAGCAGACAGCACGAGTCATGTTTATCAGGAACAGAAGTAACAGGGAAGCACAGAGAAAAGGAAGGACAGGCTTACTCTGCCATAAGTGTTCTGAGACACATCAATCCCAACTCCAGATGTCCTATATCCATCCACTTGTGCTTCATAAAATGTGTGTGTATATACATACACACATACATATAATCATCATCTATATAATGTGATGCAGTCACTGAAGTCATTCCTGCTTATATTATTGCTAAACATGGCCAAGTGTATGCATAACAATACACAGACAGAATGTTTAGCTTTAATATCTTATAATACTTAGAAGGACACAATGAATTTCCAGCCTTACTCAACAAGCCAAGAAAGTACACTCACCTTCCGTACACAAAATTACCTTTCCAGAAAATAATGTACTGCCATATTGAACATTACCACGCTACCATAACAAAAAAAAAATTGGGGGGGGGGGGAATCTTTAAAAATTATTCATTTCTTGATTTTTGTGCAATTTAAACTTTTTTGCAGAACATACACCACCTATGCATACCACTGAAAACACTTACAGAAATACGAAAATCTCCAAAAACATCATAGAATCATAGATTAGAACCATAAAATCGTTTAAGTTGGAAAAGACCTTTAAGATCATCAAGTCCCACTGTAAACCTAACACTACTAAATCCACCACTAAACCATGTCCCTAAGCGCCTCATCCACACGTCTTTTAAATACCTCCAGTGATGGCGACTCAACCACCTCCCTGGGCAGCCTGTTCCAATGTCTGACAACCCTTTCAGCAAAGAAGTTTTTCCTAACATCCAACCTCAAACTCCCCTGGCACAACTTGAGGCCATTTCCTCTTGTCCTTTCACTTCTGAGAAGAGACCAACACTCACGTCTCTGCAACCCCCTTTCAGGCAATTGTAGGGAGCAATAAGGTCTCCCCTCAGCCTCCTCTTCTCCAGACTGAACAACCCCAGCTCCCTCAGCTGCTCCTCATAAGACTTGTGCTCCAGACCCCTCACCAGCTTCGTTGCCCTTCTCTGGACACGCTCCAGCACCTCAATGTCCTTCTTCTAGTGAGGGGCCCAAAACTGAACACAGGATTCGAGGTGCGGCCTCACCAGCACCGAGTACAGGGGCACGATCACTTCCCTACTCCTGCTGGCCACGCTGCTTCTGATACAGGCCAGGATGCCATTGGCCTTCTTGGCCACCTGGGCACACTGCTGGCTCCTATTCAGCCGGCAGTCAATCAACACCCCCAGGTCCTTTTCCACTGGGCAGCTTTGCAGCCACTTGTCCCCAAGCCTGTAGTGTTGCATGTCGTTGTTGTGGCCAAAGCCTAGGACTTGGCACTTGGCCTTGTTGAACCACATACAGTTGGCCTCAGCCCATCGATCCAGCCTGTCCAGACCCCTCTGCAGAGCCTTCCTACCCTCAAGCAGACCAACACACCCGCCCAACTTGGTGCCGTCTGCAAACTTACTGAGGGTGCACTCGATCCCCTCATCCAGATCACTGATAAAGATATTAAACAAGACCCGCCTCAATACTGAGCCCTTGAGAACACCACTTGTGACCAGCCGTCGACTGGATTAACTCCATTCACCACAACCCTTTGGGCCCGGGATCCAGCCAGTTTTTTTACCCAGTTAAGAGCACACCCATCCAAGCCATGACCAGTCAGTTTCTCCAGGAGAATGCTGTGGGAAACAGTGTCAAAGGCTTTACTAAAAGTCTAGGTGTCTAGGTAGACTATATCCACAGCCTTTCCCTCATCCATCCCAAAGTGGGTCACCTTGTCATAGAAGGAGATCAGGTTAGTCAGGCAGCACCTGCCTTTCATAAACCTATAAACATACAGAGACTAGTTGGCACATAAACTAACGTAAGCCTGATGCAATTTGGGGGAATAGATGAGGCAGATGCACTTTTTGAGACTACCAGTTGTTGGAAGCAACAAGGGACCAAAGTATACAAAACCAGACCCAAAGCTCCTCCAATTATTCATTTATTCACAAAATCTTACAAAATCACAAATAAACTCTTAAAATAGTTCCTAATTATGTCCTTACTTCTTCTTTACCATAAATCACAGGCTCTCCTCATACAGACGGTCAAAAGTTGCTATGTAGGTAGTGTAGCACCTATGTCCCTGCAAGTGACTTTCAACTCACAGTGGAAACGGCTAAGTACAGAATCAGCCTATAATACACCTTGTCATAACATACAACTTGCCATCTACTTAATATCCAGTACTCTCTAGTTCTAACAGTAGTTTGATGTTGACATACAAGTAATGCCATTGATAACTACCACACAATACAATTAAAAGAAACAAAACTATTTAATACTAGGAGTCTGTTACTGTCAGTGTTGCTATCCTGGTCTGGATGTATGGTTCTTATACTGTACTATTCCTGATCAAGCCCTATGGGTATTATGTTTCCTGTTAAAACAGTTGATTTATTTTATTCTGAGCTTTTAAACATACAGCACCATTCTTCCATCAGCATAGAACATGCTCTGTACCTTGCACCTTAGTATAATTTCACAGTCATTATCTTTCTACTTCATTTCTGATTTCCAGTTGTGTGAAGATCCTCATTTAAAATCCTGTGGAACATTCATCTGCTTGGTATCTTTGGCTTGTTGTAATTCTGTATGCTATGTCCCTTTGATGGGTTGGTGCTACCCTCTAAATATGAATCAGCCATGAAGCAGCTTCAAATCCTTCATCACCAAAACCACATGCAAGTTATATATTAAAATGAATGTGAATGATAAAGGTGAACAACTCTACAGCCTACATAAAAACATTAACCATGAAGCCAATCTTTAAAATGGAAATTTGGAGCAAAGCAGACTGCAGCAAATTCAGGTGTTCCACATCTATTAGGAGACCAACTAATCCACTTATTTACCTCTATGGATTCCATGTACAAGGGAGACTTAAGGATGCATTTATACAGTCTATCACAGACTACCTAATTCATGCAGTTGTGCAGACAACTAATCTACAGGTTCTCTGCTCACAGTCAATTATTCTCCTTCCTGAGGGCCCCTCTGAAGGGGTCTGGGTCAACTGAATTGCTTTAACTGCCCAAGTCCATTCCCAGCTGCTCTTCTTAGACAAAGTAATACACGCACATTAAGCCCAATGCTTCCAGGAAGTATCAGATCACTGCATCTAAACAGTCTGATTAGGTCAAGCACACTGGGTAAGTCTACTCTCATGGCAAATAAAGGCCTTCCAGCAGGCCTGCTAACAGCAGCAAAGCGTTAGTGTTTTTATAAACACAGGATCCTCAGAAGAATGAGGACTGCTGGGGAGAAACAGGATCTACCTGACAAAGGAGGTCAAGAGTATCTCTGCTTGCTAACATTGCGAGAAGACCTTTAAACTAGGTTAACCAGGGAATAGAAACCAAAGCCTTCAGGTAAGTGGAGGAACAGAAGATGGGAAAGCATATATCAGACAGGGTTCCAGGAGAGGTTTTCTCACTCCCTTTGAGAGAAAGTAGGGCAGACAGGTACATCTGAAACCCTGTGCACAAAAATATACAGCCTGTGATGCAAACAGGAAGAACTGCCAGCCTGTGCACAGCTGCAGAGCTATGATGTCGCTGGAATGAGAGACACAACAGATACCTCACACAACTAGCATACTGTGAGAGATGGATGCAGGCTTCTCACAAGCAACAAGCAAGAAGGATGGGCAGGGTTGAGCTCTACACAAACATGCAGCTCTGCTATGGAACACTTAAACTTGTTGAGAGTTCATAGGTCAAAATCAGAAGGGTAGCCCAAAAGATGGATGCCATCACAGCATCTGTTACAAGCCACCCAATCAAAAAGGTGAAGAAGGTAAGTCATCCTCAGCACTGGAAGAAGCCTCTGATCACAGGGCATTGATAGAGGGAGAGGGGAGGCGGGGGTGCTCAACCACCTCAATACCTGTTCGGAGGGCAACATGGCAGGGTACAAAAAAAATCCAGGAGTGAGCAGCAACACATTTTATCGCAGGTGCTGTACAGGCCCACTACAGGAGATGTTCCACTAGACCAGCTACTTATGAGTAGAGTAAGAACTCATCAGGGATGGCAGAGGCAGCCTTGGCAGCAGCTATGAGATGCTGGAGGTTAAGTTATGGAGGGAAGGGACAAAAGCATGTAGCAGAACCAGATTTCCAGATAGCAAACCTCAGCTTGTTAAAGGAACTAGTAGGTGGGATCCCAGGGCATGCTGCCCTAAAGGGCAATCGGACCTTGAAGAGCTGGTTAAGCATCAAGGGCAACCTCCTCAAAGTATGAAAAGTCCCTCCTGACATGCAAGATAATGAGCAAGCACAGCAGGAGGCCATTTTGAATGAACTAGGAACTCCTGACTGAGCTAAAGTGCAAAAACCAAAGCATATATGAGACAGAAGCAGGAACACATCACTGAAGACAAATAAAGAAGCATTGCCTGGATACTAAGGAGCAGAATCAGGAAGGCCAAGGCTAGGGTGGGTTTGAAACTGGACAGCAATACAGATAATTGCAAGATGAGCTTGTATTGGTCTATATGCAGAAAAAAAAGAAAGAAAAGAAAAAAACCCCAAGAAAAATGTTGGCCTGCTGCTAAAAGGGGTGGTCAATCTACTGACAAATAATGTAGAAATCTTCTTTGCATCAGTCGTTAGTAGGGTTTCTCTGGCTCTCATTTGTCTCTGCCTAGTAGCAAAAGTGGAATGAGTTAGGAATTACTCTAGTAAATTGGACAAATACAAGTCCGTGGGAGCAGATAAGATGCATCCAAAGGTGCCAAGGAGCTTGCTAGTGCCAACTCAAGACTACTTCTTATCAGCTTTAAAAAGTTACAGCAATCAGGGGATGTCCCTTATGATACCATCTTCAAAAAGGCCAAGAAGAATGATTTGAGGAATTACAGGCTGGCCAGTTTATCCTCAGTCCCTAGGATATTATGGACCAAATCCTCACAGAAGCTAATTTCTAGACACACAAAGGGTAAAAAGGCAATTGGAAGCAGCCAGCACAAGTTTACCAGAAGGAAATCATGCCAAGTTACCCCAGCCAATTTCCTATGAGAATGAAGAGCGAGCTGAGGATGTCATTTAGCTTGACTTTACAAAGGCTTTTGACAGCCTCCAATAGTATCTTTTTAGCCAATCTAGGGAATCATGGAGAAGATGTGGAAGAACAGCTGGCTGGACTGCTGGGCCCAATGGTGGTTCAAAATGTAACCAACAGCCAGCTATAAGTGATATTCCTCAGAGGCTGATACTAGGGTGAATACTCCAACATCTTCATCAATCAAGTGAGACAGAACGCACCCCCATCATGTTTGTGGATGACATGAAACAGGGGGTAAGCTGTCAATACACTAAAAGGCAGGGCTGCCACTCAGAGGGACCTCAACAAGCTGAAGCAATTAGGTTGACAACAAAGGCAAGGTCCCACACTTAGGACAGAAGAACCTCACACCATGAACAGCTGAGGATCAATGGGGCAGGTAGCATTGCTGCAGGAAAGGTTCTGGGGTGACTCCAGCAGACAAGCTGAACATGAGTCAGCAATATACCCTCACAACAGGGAAAGCTCATCATATATTGGTCTTTATTAGGAAAGCAGAGTCAGCAAGTCAGGTCAAGTAAATATTCCCCTTTATTTAGCACTTGCAAAGCCAAATCTGGAACGCTGTGCCCAGTTTCAGGCTACTATAAAAAAATTATGACAAACTGGAGAGTCCAGCAGTGGGGGTTAGAGCACACAATGTACCAAGTTGACAGAGCAAGGTTTCTCTTGTCTGAAGACGAGTGGATATTTCAATGCAATTTTCAACAATCTAAATGGGTGATTACACTGTTCACCTTATTCTTCACCGCCTCTAAAACAACATCCAATTTCAACAGAGTAACCATTCTTTTACCTGCAGTTTTCCGACATTTCCTCCGCTTCCTCACCACAATAATATACAGCAATAAGTCCATCCCAAATTTAAACACAGATTCTTTTATTGTAAAATAAAATGTATATGGAAGAAGGATATGTTGTTCTGACCTTAATGAAACTTGGCCTAACTCCTTCGATTGAGACAAATTTTATTACCCTGATTACAATTTTTTTATATGCAGACAGATTGACTCAAACTGGAAAGACTTTAACAATTCAGCTGATATTTTGGGATCTCCAAGGCAAACAATGATGGGGTTCTTTGAGGGGAAAGAGCATTTGGGGGTGGCAATAAGGTTAAACTTCCACCCTTTAGTATAACAGGACTAAGACTTTGTGTTTTGCGATGCGAGGTGTATGTGGGGTACCAACAGAGGACTGCCCTGATCAAACATTCATTTAAACAGCTACCTCCGATTGGAACACATTAGTATAAATTTTATTACAGTCTGTGTTTACATGGTCATTTTATTGTTTCAGCTACTTAAAAACTGGCATTACCAAAAATTATATAGAAGAGGGGGAAAAAAAAAAAAAGCTGTAGCTTACGTTATGTAATTCTAACAATCTTTTCTTCGAAAAATCTTTAGCGGCCTAAATTGGAAAATCAGTAACTGACTTCGAACCACGAATGCAACTTCTGCCATTCTCCTAAAATCTCCCCAAATTTGCCTTCTGAAACTTGGGGGAGGGAAACGAGATCTGTTGAATATGCAACTAGACAGTCTGTACAGTTCAGAAAAAACAT
Source organism: Gavia stellata (assembly GCF_030936135.1). Lineage (NCBI taxonomy): Eukaryota > Metazoa > Chordata > Aves > Gaviiformes > Gaviidae > Gavia > Gavia stellata. The sequence continues at coordinate 24,852,567 of NC_082596.1, read as the reverse complement.
GAAAATTCTATCCCCCTACAAGCACCATATTATAGCCTCTGTCAGCTTTTAGCAGTGACCTGACTACAGAAAGAGATCAGTAGCAAATATGAACATTGTGAAACCCAGCAAATACAGCTATTAGAACTGAAGTAGTACTTTGTAAGGTTTCTTCCAAGAAGCACATTTTAAAGACAGAAAGTCAGCGAATTATATGATGCTAAGCATTTTAACGTTACATGGCTACCAACAGTTTTAAGACTGCCACAAAATTATCTCAAACATTTTATGCACCTACCTTGGTTAATCTAGGTGGGAAACTACAGAAATCATCCAGGAAGCTAATTCTCCTTAGAACTGACCTGTAGATGTTCATAGCAATACCTGACTAGTTAATAACAGTATTTATTTTAAGGGAAATATGAAGGTCAGATAAAGTTTGGGGAAAGATAATTCTGTCTTCAGAGCAACTCTTTTAGAATTTTGCAAATAAACACCAGACCTCAGATTATATACATATACAGTGATTCCTCACTGAGTGAGCATGATCCACTAACACTGAGTCCTGTAGGAAAAGGGGGAAGAAAGGACAATTAGTGTTTCACACTGTACATGTACCAGAGGATGCTGCATGGCCAATCTTAGTTCTGAAACTTCCCAACTTCTGAATGCTTTTTCAGCAGCCTTATTTGCATGTAATATATACATAGTTATTTTGGAAACGGATGAATAACAGTGTAGCCCTAACTTGCTCTTCTTTCATGACAATTAACCAACATAACATGCATCTTACTTCTGGCACACAAACAACAAATACCTTTTTTCCTGAGATGAAAATTAATTTTCTCCTATGAGCTAATTTCCAAGCTGATGGATACAGTTTTACTGCAAGGTTGCAAGAAAGGTCTATCATTCTGAGATTTGGACACCACAACCCATTTTTGAAGGAACCTACAATGCTAATTTAAAGAACTAAGGGAAAAAAAAAAAAAGTATAGCCTTACAAACCAAGGCAGTCTAGACACAGAATAAGGCAACCAGGACATTTGGGATCAACTTCTTTCTTCCTCTTCCTCAGTCTGGCTGTATGGAAAAGTCCTTGAAGAGCCTTGGCCTAAAGATCAGTCTCTGAACTGCAACACAGCTGACTAGCCCATTGATTCAATTCACCTCCCAGACAGCTTACCAACAGAACGTGGTCAGCAGCATATCCAGGATGGACTTGTCCATTGCCATAACTTCTGGCCACCAAGATCAGTTAAACAAGTTAGCCAGTGCAGAAGGAATTTCAGTCTTCGTGTATGGACTGGCTGGCTACTAATTAATCCACGTGGGTTCAACTGAAGAAGTTATACTGTAATAGATGCCACTTAAACAGAGTTATTAGGTCTTAGATAACCAATTTACAGCTGCAAATCACATGTGCTTTAGTGCGGCAAAGGCCCACAAATTAAAACTATTTTAACTGTGAAATTACTGAGAAACATGACTGCTTAAAACTGCAAAGTAACATTCTTATGAGCAAAGTGTCTTTAGCCCAGAGAGGTAACAAAGGTCTGCCCTGGACCTCCATGGTAGCACATAGAGAAAGAAAATCGGGAGGACATTCAAACACAGCATCTAGAGATACAGATACACTATTCATTTGAATTACTGGAGCCTAAACACATGAAGAAAGTAATTAGCTAAGAAAACACAGCAGACAATAATCAATAAGAATACATGAGGCAATGTATATGTAACTGATAAATTAATTGGTATGTAAAAGGAAGTCACAGTTTAGATACAAGATGCAGGACCTCTAGACCCAACAGCACACCACCTGTATGGTAGTATATTGCTACACTTGTCACTTACTGTCCCATAAACCCTCTGCCTCATAAACCCACTGCAAAGCCACCACGTGGTATGCTACAGCCAACTGAATTTGGTCTCCAAAAGAGACAGGATTAGAATGACTCAGTTAATCATGATCAGTGGATGAGAAAGTGCACCCTAAACTATCAGTAGAAAGGCAGGGTTGCTGGTGTGTCAATACTCCCCAACATGTTAATAGCAGCCAGCAGGACTTAAAGTATTGCTTCACATTGTAATTATCTCGTTCTATTGCAAGCTGCCACTGAAAAAGTCAGTCTCATTCCTTCTTTTCCTTCCCTTTCCCCACTACTCATTCCTAACGTCTCTCTTGCATCAGATCAAGCCACTGGGCTGCCATAATAAGTCCTGAGTTAGCTCATGAGGGGGTGGGGAGGATAGGCTAGAGAGGAAAAAGTTCCCCCACCAGATCATCAAGCTTATCCAAGATCACCCTGCAGCCACACAACCACTGCATTTGAGGCATGGAAAAGGCAGGAACACATCAGCCAGGTTGAAGGATAACAGTGGAACTGCCCTTTTTGGCAGCAACCCACAGTCTGACTATGTGAGATACATGTACCTCCAAAATCAGTCTCTGAGAAAAGCAGACAAAAATAAATATACAGCCTTGTTGCCTTGGACTGATGAACACCACACCTCAGACAAGCTAACAGCATCATAAGCTTGCTCCAGTGCTGCTGATCTACCTCGCACACTAGAAAACTCTGGGACAGAATTCCAGAGGTTGATTTAACTTCAAAGTAGTGGCTTGGGCCTTTTGGACAAGAACCTGCTCCTGTCAAGCTGAAAACCTCTCTATATGAGCAGGCTCTCAACTGTCACCAGCAGTTTCCTTAACTTTGAATTCTGCTTCCCTCATTTTTGGTCCATTAGAGCAAAGCCCAGCATTGTTCACTTTCTAGACAAACAACAAAACTTTTGAAGAAGTAGGGGAAACACAGATACAGAAAAAGAAGAGTGGTAAATTCTTAGTTTTAGAGATAAGCAACAAGGGCAAATGCATAGTAATGTTTCCTCCCCAAATATGAGGGGACATACACCTTTTCCTATGACTTATTTTGATATGATGATCCCAATGACCATTACATTAACATAAGGGTTCTTACTTCAGCTCTCTCTTCCTCAGTTTCTTTGCCTTACATGTGGAGAAGCAGGAAAAAAAAAAAAAAACCAAACCTTTTCCTTGGCCCAGCCACAGTATTCATTTGACAACTTAGGAAAATTACAGAACACATAACCCTGTGTGTCTGGGCCTATTCAGTAAACATTCTGACAAAGTAAGAATCAATTGCCTCCCCACTTCCAAGTGAAAACATTTCTTTTTTTCTTGTGAAAAGTACAGTGAAACCACTTCTTGTTTCCATTAAAAAAAAATTAAGGTCACCAACAGAATGCTGAAGTACTTGAAGCAGCCTCATTCCAGTAACACAGTCACAAGCTTTCTATCACACAGTAGTCTCAGTGATAGGTCACTGTTCCACAAAATACAAGAAAATTCAAACAAGTCCAAAGCCTCTGCCTAAATCTTCCAAAACTTGCAAGACGAGGGCACAGCAAGTGAGAAATGGAGGATTTTGCTTTGCTTTTTTGTTACACGCACAAGAACACCCTCTATCCTAGGCCAGAATAAAAGTTCTATCCAGCCTGGTAGGTTGTCTTCATCAGTGGTCTACAGTAGGTACCCAGGGAAGAATGTAAGCACATGTCAAGTAACCAGTGATAATTGTCTGCTTCACCTTCCCAGAGATGTGAAGCAGATGGATTTCCTGCTCCAGCCACTAGATATTTGTACTGAGTGGAAGCAAGACAATTTATGCCTGTTTTCAAACCATGCATGTACTAAGTGGCCTGCTGACAGACTGGGAGGTGGAAGGGGTAGGGGGAAGAAGCCACACACAATTTTGCCTTGTACAAAGCAGTAATTTTCAAGAAACTTACAAGATCTTCATATTTCAAAATGCATTTGCTTCTACTGATGATCACTCCACAGAGTAACAGACAAACAGATAGTCAGAGCAACTGCAAGAGCTTGTTTCCTGAGGAACCAAGGCACAGATGTGCCCCTTGGCATCAGCCAAGATCTTGCCTCGTAACTCTGACTTTTATTCTGGCCTCTAGTCTTAATTCACAGTTTAATTTTAATAAGTGTTATACAGTTTTTGAAAAAACTCACCGTTTTATTACGAAGTCTAATTATGTCCGAAACAGAGCCAGCTCCACAATATTCCATAACAATCCATAGATCTGTGTTCTTAAAATAGCTGCCATAGTACTTGACAACATAGGGACTAGATGGAAAAAAAAGTTAGATCAACAGATGAATTCTTAGTAGGGGGGGAAAAAAAATCATCATCACAAGTTTTGTTAAAAATTACAGTTTGACACACACTAACACAGCCAAAGAGCAAGTGTAATCAAATACATTTTAAAACTGTAATTAGCTTAACCAATGCCTTGTTAGAATGAAGTCTGACTGCTTAATTAATAAGATTATAAAGGCACTACTATATATACCACAAGCTTTCAGTGCTCTCCAAATACATAGTTTTCCCAAACATTAGTCTTCTGATACAAAGCTTTGTTTTTCCCTCCTCTAAGGCCTCTCAATTTTCAACTCTCCTCACAAAGTTATTGGATGTTTCCCTTCTTGAGAAGATTGCCTTGTTTTCTTCTCTCCTGAGCAAAAAACCATGGAAAGTCACCCATGTTTTCCTGGTTTTGCAAGCATGAACTTATTCCAAGTACAGATCTACACAATCTAGTGTTGGTTTGAACAAGACTTCTGCATTTGTAAATGCATTTTCATATTGAAGTGTCTCACATGAAGAGATAGTACTGTCATAAACAGAACATATTGCTTTGCTACTCATCAGTTTGTCACTTGACATAATGCTTCCTCAGAGGCACTTGCAAAAGAAAGGCAGAAACAGATGTGGAAAACGTAACAAGGATCTTCCTTCAGAAAATTTATTAGATGGTGTATTTATGAAAATAAAAGGTTGGAGGTTTTTTTGCAGGAACTTAAGCAAAGGAGGTTACAGTTAGACTGCCATCTATCTCCCAGGATAGATGGCAAGGAAGTAAGATACTGAGAACTCAGACAGTGGATTCTGGTCAGAACACCTGCATTGTGGGGTGGAATCAAACACTATTTTGTTTTGGAGCAAGGAACTGTATTTTAGGAACAGCATGTTTGGCAGCAACGTTTTTCATTAGAAAACTGATGTAAGAAAAAGAGAGGACCTACGGTTGCCTCCTGCAACATGATGCTGTCTTTATAAAACATAGGTCAAAACTATCAGCAAACTACTTCATTAAAGAGCGACTGTTAGTACTATAGGAACTTGCCTTTACAGAGGGCAAGGTGGGTCAATTCCCTCTGAACTAGTCAAAATGTCTACCAAACAAGTATGACATACTGATCTTTCCCCTTATAAATTCCTGAAGTGAGGAAGGTTACTATTACTTCTGAAGAAAACCCACTGATTTTCATGACCGTCTCTTGCTAGATTTACACTATGCTAGTATTCCCAGCAAAAGTTGTGTGTATTATTATAAATCAGGACAAGATAATCTTTGCACAGGACTTGATGTTTTGAAATCTCAAAACACTGTTCACATTTTCTTAAAGCCTTGTCCCAGTTAACTACATGAGTCAGCCTTTTCCATATCAACTGCTTGTCTTAGATTCTACATTTTTCCCCTTAGGAGAGCTTCAGCACATACAGTGCAGCTAGTTCTAAAAACAGGCATGGAGAAGAAAGAAAGGGTAAAGTGTTAAGATTTAATCATCTTTTATTTGAGATGCTGCAACAGCTCAGTGCTCTTCTGTAATATCCATGGAATCATCACGTGTGAAAATAAAGTACTAAAAAGTGCATCATTCCACCCATCAGTACTGCACAGCACTATATTTGCACAAAGACACACAACACATATACAAGCACATGGTGCAGAGTTGCAGCCCAACCATTCTTTCCTACCAGAGAAAAGAATGGCTGCATCTTGTCCAGTGAAGAAAGAGTTTATGTTCTAAAATTCTGAACTCTTACTCAAAAAAAAAAAAAAAAAGGTATGCAATAGTACATGTCCAATAGATACTAAAAGCACCATGTTGTTCAAAGAAAAGCAGGAAAGAAAGAACAAGGGCAGAGAAAGAGGAGACACACAGGGACAGAGGACACAGGAAGATGACAGTGAGTAGGCCCACCTAGGACAAGAATGAAAATGGCACAAGAAGCATAGTACAGAAAGGTGAAAAATTCACAAGGGTCTCAATTATCACCACTTTTTTTTTTTGCCAGTATATTTCACAGACATTTGTTTTAAGTTTCTATTTCAATCCTCATCTAGTATTAACAGACATACACACACTATAACCTACACCACTTCTTCCAGTCAGCTCACATGGCTCAAGCCTGTGCAGCAACTAAGGGCTGCTATCCTATCACTGACCCCACAGAAGAAGTCTTTCTGAGAATTCATGAGGTCCTATTTTCCAACTTATTCAATGTCTTCCTTCATGTAAGGTGAAAGAAATGAAGCAGGGGGGATAAAAAGAATTAAGAGCACAGCAACAAGAAGAATCAAAGCAAACATTTTAACTCCTCTTCCAGTGCACAGGAAAAGCTGAGGACCTACTCTGGGGATGAAATCTAATTTCACAGTTAAGCAGACAAACAAGATTGGAGCATCCTTTTTAATCTGTACCCATTACAAAACTCCAATTGGCCAAACAGACAAAAATAGTCTCACAGGGACGAAAGAGATTAAGAGGAGCCCCAAACAAAACTCAAAGGTCCCAAATCCTTTTAGTATCACCTGAAATAAGGTTATCGCACATCTTCATGGAATGTGGGGAAAAAAACATAAATCCTTCATTTTCCTCCCATTCCCCTGCCTACACATTTAACAAGCCCCTAGCGTTCAGAGTAGTCAATGCTACAAGAGAACGGATTACAAAGTCCAGTGGTCACAAATACTCAGATCAGGGCTTGCAGGCAGAGGTTCTAAAGAAGTCTGAAGAACAGATGCATTCTCACGTGCTAGGTACAATGTACTCTGAGGTCTCCTTATCCCTATATTTAAAGACAAATATTTGAAACTTCTGTCCTCCTTCATGACCCCACAGACAAGACGCTGCGGAGCAATACGATCAAGCTCCATGTAACACCTGAGCAAAACATTCAGCAACAACTCTGAATGAATTCAGACTGCATTAAAATTATTATCTTTCAATCTGGGATGAGTACTGCTCATTGCCAAACAAGAACAAATTTTTCATTTAAAGATAGAACTTCAACATTGACACACCATAACACTGACACACCGCAAAGGCAAATACATTTGAGACCACTTGCTGTAATACAATTCACCAAGTTAATGACTAAAGCAAACAATATTTTGAAGAAGGTTTCTCCTAATGAGAGGGCAAAGCTTTCCTGTTTGCATTTCGAGTCACAAACAATAAACTCTTGTACCACTGATCAGAACTTGAATAAAGACTCACCCTAGCAAATCTGACTTCGAAGTTACAGCCAAAACCTTAAAAGATTATCCCCCAAAAATATACAAATAAAAAAATTGATAACTCCACAGAAGGGAGGAAATGCAAAGTATTTTCTGCATCCTTGCAGACACTTGATGTTAAGGCTTCCATTCGTACAATACTAGCAATCATAAGATATATCATCTGTGAACAAGTGTAAGGTAACAGTCCTTCAGAACTATTAGAAGATTGTTCACTTTTTAAAAGGTACGTTCCTGCGTGAAAGAGGTAACCGATAAAATACTATTTTGGAAGTTAACTGCTAGCCGTTAATCTTGTGCTAGAAACATCTTTATCGATCTTCTGAAACAGGTAACTCTGAATTCACATGGCCTAAGACATTTACAGGAAATATCAACCTTCGGGCTTGCCAGTGCAAGTAAAGTAAAGTAAGAATGGAGAATTCTAAGCAGAGGCAAGCACTTATTCTTTCAACAGTTTTGTTATATGCACTATTTGTACTTCCTTCAATCCAAGCTAAGGATAGGAGGAGGTCCACAAAATGGTTCCTTTAAGTAAACTGTCCAACACAGATGCTTTAATTTTCCATATAAAAAAGTTTGCAGCTGCATATATTTCAGCTATATTCACAAGTACAAATACAGTTTCACATAGACTCTTAGAAAGGGAGCAGAGTTGTCACACCTACCTGTCACACTGTTGCATTATAGAGATTTCTTTAATTATTTCTTGAAGATCTGACTCCACGGGAACCTGTTTAATTGCTACAACTTGTCCAGACTCTTTGTGTATTGCTTTAAACACACTACCATAAGACCTAAAAATAAAAGAGGGAAATTTTTTTTAAACAAGATAAACTGCTTCTCATTTCCATTATGCAGAAACTTTAAAAAGTCACAGAAGCCATGTGTTCATGCAGAAGTTCGAGGGTTTTTTCAGGGTGCAAAGCACTCAGTTCTATCGGGACCTCAGGAAAGACATGCCTCTGAAGAATGAACCTTTGTTGAGTTGTAGTGTATCTTACTCCAGTACAGGTGCAACCATCTTTGCTGCCTTAATAAACAATGGACTTCAAAAATGCATAAATATATTTGAGGAAGCATGGAAGTCTACTGATGCATGCATTTGCTTTATTAGTAAAATTTTTCTAGAGGAGCATTCCTTAGGACATTTACAGTCACTCTCTCTGTAACTTAATGTTCTAAGACATTCTTTGTACACTGTTTCCCTCTGATGCCATCCCCTCATAAATAGCTGCACTTACCCTTCACCAAGTTTCTCCAGAACATCAAAGACTTCTTCAGGCTGCTTAGTTAAACTATCTTCACTTAGCTTTTTCAGTTTGCTAAAAGGAAGACAAAAGTTATTTGTTTGTTTGGGGGCGAAAAGACACAGAACTCAAGCAAATTTTCATACAAGTGAACAGACAGAAAAAAGATTATGAAGAAAAACATATTCTAATGAAAACAAAGTGCCTAATTAAAGCGCAGTAATAAAATGTTTATCCATCATCATATAAGATGTAGAAAGATATGACAATTTTTGTTATTATCACTTTCCCACTAATGTTTGCTCAACTCAAAGCAGCGTGGGACCAATTCACTGTCCAAACCACTTCCTTTGCTAAAATAGAAACAGCCAAAGAACACAGTAAAGCTCACCTTTTGTCAAAAAGCAGACAGCATGCAAACACATGTTCATTACTGCCTGGAGTATGCCATGTTGTTATCTAAGAAAGTATAAACCAATCCTTCACCCCCATGAAGTACCCACTTTCTAAACTATACCACTCATAAGCCAGTGAATTACATCAAATTAAAAGCAGAACCCAGAGTCAAGATGACTCTGGAAGCATATGGTAGCACTTCACCTTCACAGGTGGTGGCAGACCACTGAGCTTCCAAGAGTTGAGTACTCCAAGAGTTGTTGGTGCAGTCCCTTTTGCATCTTTGTGAATGTACATAAAGGACAGGTGCAACAAAATCTCTAATTACATAACACCACTGTATTTTTGCCCTCCAGTTCTCTCTCTCACAGTCTCAAATCACTCAGTATTGCCCCGTGATTTCTCCCTGCACCTTCAACCCACTCTTACCACTACTCTTTGTCCTTTACAAGCAGTCCCAGTCTCCAGCATTCCCATCTATCCAGCCCCCGAGACTCCTGGCAGATCTCAGAACACAACTTGGCTGCAAGCTTGCAATGGAGCTGACACTGAACATAGCACAGGAAAATATAACCACACACACATTACAGTGAGGCCGGGTGGCTGCAACATGTAAATCCTTCACCCTAAAAGTTATAGGGAATTTTGCTGCAAGATTGAAATAACAAGTTAACTCTGTATGATAGCCAAGGGTACTATTAAAATAGAAGATGAGCTGAAGAAGAGCTGGTGCTGTAGCGTTAGATATAGACAATGTATTCCATATGCAGGAGGAGGAAAAAGGGAAAAAAAAGAAACTTTGAAGCACAGCAGATCATTGAGAACTTATGAAAAATTGTCATAATGTGACACTTTCCTGGAAATGAATACAAAATAAGGGACGGGAGGAGGGCACAGTCAGAAAAGATTGTCAAATCTAACACTGGAAGAACAGTGTTCAAAAGAAACTCCTTCATATTAAGGGATGCAATTCCGTGATATACAGAACTAATAAAAGTACAGTGAAATGACTGATGAAGGAATTTCTGAGTCAGAAGAGACTTCTTACTGCCAACCATCTAAGTAAAGACAAAAATTTAAGTAATTGTATAAGCACACAGGTGATATGGATTGATGTTAAACAAGCAAAGCAAGGGGGGGAGGAGGGTGCACACATTTATATATCAAAGAACTCTTTCACAGATGTAGCAATTATATGAATACAAAAAGCATCCACAATCAGTACGGAAAGGTGCATGAACTGCTGTAAAGACCATGCAGTTTGCTACATCAAACAGGCAAGAAGCTGGAAAGCATGTGTGTTTAAGAGAGGATAAAAATCTCCACAGCAAAGGAAAGGCACAACTCACTAACACAAAGAAAAACAGCAGAAACCTCAAATGAGAGCAGCTAAACAGAGTCTGCAGAAATGGCCCACAAATCAAACACAGGAACATATAACAACTCTGCTTGCTTTTTCTCCCTCTCCCTTGTTAGGGACTAGAAAGCAGAAAGATGGAACTTAAATCTTGCAGGGAAGCACATATTTCATTACTGAACAAGTGTAAGTTGAGACAGATAGAAAGAAGAGTGGAAAAAAGAAGATTCTGCAAATAGGTATTACAGAAACAAAGAATTAATTTTCCTCCTTTTATTTCAAATTCTTTTTCCCCGCCTCTGATCAGGTTATCCGCAGCCTTAAAGGCAGCGTTCACAGAATAAGTTACTGCAATCACCCTCTGCTTGCCACCAACAAAAAGCATGCACAGTATGCTTACAATACCAGCAGAGCCTCAAAAAATAAAAAGCATGACCATTAGCTGAGTCTCTCACTTGATCGAAGAGCTGCGTACAGAAGACATACTTAACTGAACAGTGGAGGGACTGAATTTTTTAGTAACTGCAAGAAAAGAGAAAACATACAGTAACCTCAACCAAAGATGTCTAAGAAGAGAATACTTCCACCTGCTCATCAAAAGACCAATACCTGCTAAAATGAGAAGGGGGAAAAAAAAACAAAACCACACACCCACACAACTCCAAGCCACAACCCATACCAAAAGGGTTCCAGCAGCACCATTAACACCAAGGCATTGGGAGTGCTTGAGCAGACCGAGGGAAACAATCACAAACAGCCATAAACTGATCAAAACCAATGTCACTGTCAAATAACAGATTATCTGGAGTACTTAAGTGGCAACCTGGAGACCAAAGAAATAAGCATTCTTAGTTTTAAAACTATTTTCACATTATCCAACTCTGACAAACATGTTATGAGACCAAATAATACTTAACACTAAGCTAAATACTAAACCTATTTATAGGAAGAAAGATACATCAGCCTCAGGAATTTCATCACCAAATACACTGCTCAAAGTACTTCACACTCCTTCACAAATATATTGCAAGAGTGCAGGTGCTAGGTCCCGTGTTCAAGGGATAGTATTAATGCCACAGCTCTTTGAGCCATAGAAAGATGCTAATGACTCAGACTGTTTAATGATTTCTATTTCTAGTAGTTTAATAGAATTCCCAGATCTTTAACTACAGAACAGCATGTGATATACCCCGAAAGAGTTGCAATAAAGAAAACATTTATGAAAACTTCATGAGAAGCAAGGAGGACGATGATAACTGTTGTAACTGGCTGTAAAGCACTAAGCAGAAAACAAGGAAAGACTAGAAATATTATCTTAGTATATTGGTTTAAAAACAAGCAAGTAAAACATGGGACAGAGAAACACATCTAAGACTTAAGAATCAGCTTCTTAATCAGGAGTTGTTTGTGTGCGTGTGTGTCCTACTACCCACGCTTTGAAAATGTGCAAGACAAGACATATAGAGCCAAACATTTCAGAAAGATCACTGCTTTTTTTAAAAGCATTGAAGTGTTCTACATGGGAAGTGAATACTATGAGCACCCAGCAAAATATCTATCCTGCTAAGACATGACTAGAAATATGAGTGCGGGGGGGCAGAGGCACAACTGAAGAGACAAAGGGCTCAAGAAAAATCAGAGAGAAAAAAGGTGTCTCATTCCTCTCCCTCACAGGTCCTTTACTTTCATAACACAAGCGTTTAAAACAGAACAAATAAATCACTAAATTCAGGCGTTGTTTTATTCTGGCCACAGGATAAAAGTGCCATATATATACAAACACACACATATAAAAAATATCTATGAGAAAGTCTAAAGGAAATGTGTAGAAGACAAGTATAAAACCTGGGGAAAAAGTCATTCTGCTTTTGTTTGCTCTAGAAAATCATCGGGTAGTGACTATGCGCTATTTCAGTAGTTTTCCAGGAGCGCTGTTCCTGAATGCAGGAGGACTAAACTAAACTACAATTCTGGGACAAGAACTGTCAAAAGGATTTTCTTGTTCCAAGCAGGTTTGTGGTTTTTTGGGTGTTGTTTTTGGTTTTGGGGTTTTTTTTTGTTTTTTTTTTTTATGGTTGGACTTGATGATCTTACAGGTCATTTCCAACCTTAGTGATTCTGTGACTTTCTGCATAACACCTAATCTCTTAAGCACAAAAAATACACCCTAGCAAAGAATTTTACTTTTATCAGTCCAGTTGATCTGAGAAAACATTCATACTTAGTATAACCAGAATCTTACATGTCATTGATTATGTCAACAAAACTCCACATAACCAAATGCAAAAAAAAAAAAAATCTAGAAACAGTGAGAGGCACCCAAGACTACCAATCCTAGCATAAATATCAGAAAAATCTAAATTGGGACTTGAAAGAGCAAGAAATATATTTTTCCCCCCCAACATGAAAAAAACCAAAGTGTGAGTCTAGTGTCCTACAGTCATTACATGCAGACTTTACAAAATAAATTGGTGATGTGCTACAGAGGTAGGCATTAAAAAAAAACCTGAACACTAACACAGAAAAATAAAGCAGGACTAAAGAATATAAGTCCATCAATTACTGTCATGAGTTATGGAAAAGGACAGCTGCTCCATGAAACACAAATATATGTGGTTTATTTTGCAGAAGAACTACCACACTGAAACATTTAAAAAGAATGGCTGGGATCAATTATACTGATATATTAAGAAGAGAAGCTACTAAGAGAAATCACTGCAGTCATCAGAAATAGAGGTGGCATGTGAAAGCCTTGAGATATTTACACTGCTTTACACCATTCACACAAGTAGAAGCAAGTTTCAGACAGTTTACATTGTTGTCTTGTGTACTTACATTTAGTTTTCTACCAATAAAACCCAAGCAAACTTACACTTTTGTCCCATCATTTTCAGGAGGACCTTGGCAACTGTCATCCATACGACCTTACATGCTCATTGACACAAAAAGTAAAGCCAGCGTATTCTTCACAGACAGTTCGTATTTTAAAAACAAGTTTTTCCCTTCCCACAAAAATTAAATTTCAGTGAAAATTAAACTGCCCGAGTTTAAAGAAAGGACTGGAAAACATTAATTAACAAGCACCATGCTTGTTAAGAGGCCTTTTGTTTGGCAGCAGCCTGCAGGAAATGCACAAGGTTAAAAACTATGTATTTGACAGAAATGTGTCTCTAGCTACTTTCCTTTTCACTTGTATGTAATCTCTCTCCTCATACCTCAGTATACTAATATATACAGAAAAATGCAACAATAATAACAAGGGAAAATTACAAGACTCAAAGACAAATTTTGTAATTGACTTTCAAGAGTGAATGTCCTTTTTTAGTGAGGGAAAGAAGTATAAAGCACATCTGAAACACAGTCAGAAATTCAGATGCAAGAAAACACTGTGTCAACTACTGTACAAGTTGTCCAGTATAAAATCAGAACATCTACTCTACATTATTTTTAAAAAGTAAACAAAATTATTCTGAAAAGGACTCCTCCTTAGAAGTCTTTTGTTACTGCTGCAGTACGTTAGTCAAACAAGAAAAGCTAGTGATTTTGACAGCATCCCCATTTAAAAGTCACAGTGGCCTAGCCTGTCACTTGGGCATCATCACTGTTACTTTCTGAAGGGCTGTTTTAAAGATTTACACAACACACAACCATGTTGTGTGTTCCTTTACAGGGAAAGGAGGAATAATAGTGCCCTATACCTGTGAGAGAACACTGGGATTCTAGGACATCCATACAGCTTTGAAGCGTTCATATGAAATTCTTGCTACCTCTAGATGAATGTCTTGTACTACAGATACCATGGCAATAGATCCCTGTCAGTAACCGCTCCTGTGGACAGCGGGCACCAAAGTAAAGCAATCTAGTGCTCACATCTATTTCACCAAGTAAACATGGCGTGTCCATCCCAAGCCACTACTGCATCCAAGGCAGGCATCAGAAAAATAATCTGTACTCCTCCTAGACTTGCAGAAAAAGGGGGTGACCTAGCAGAATAGTTGGGAATGCCAAACAATCAGAAAACAACAGATAAAGGGGATATATATGCACATTTCTGAAAAACTTAGTTCAAATCTTATGAAAACCACAGTCAGTATTTTATGAAAAACTGAGTTTAAATCTTCCCTCCCACTAAAGAAACAAATCCATTAAGTTCTCATCACATTCAAATTTCCAGAAATAAGCTTCAAAAAACATGGAAAGTATAAAAATGTGCCAGAGAGTTTAGAAGTTCTCTCATTAGCTTTCTAATTCTTCTTGACTGAATCTAAGGATTTAAACAGCTCCTCACTTTCAACTAGGCCAGACACACACCTCCAGCTTGGTAATAAAGTTAGAGCAAATCCCACCTCTTCCAAATAAAATCTTGCAGGTTATGCTAACTTCAAGATTTATTTTCAATCCTTTAATATCATCAGATCCCAAGCTTTGCACTGGTGGTGGTAACATTGATTGCTCCTCAGACACTCCCATTTCTTCTCCTAAACCCTTGCTGGTGCCTGTCCTACTTCCTTTATTTGAGACATGCAGCACTGTCAGACTGAAACTACAGTGTAGACCTGTCTCTCCTCCCCCCATTGCCTGCTAAAAACACTCTGCATAACAACTACGAATCAATTCTTGGTCAAAGTTTTCAAGTAGTATATATTGTTACTTGATGTATTATTGAAGGAAAAAACAGTAGAAGTTCAAGACTGCATTATTCTCAAGTCCTGTCATCCTGCAGAAAGATGTTTTAAGGAATTTTAAAGGTTTTAAGTGTAGAATATAAATGTTCTAAAGTAGAATATAAAAATTGATTTATTATCTTCTACCACCAATTTATATTGTGTGGTCCGTAGATTTTTCATTAAATTAACAGGAAGCAAGAGTAAAATACTTGGAGGTCTAAGACAGTAAGTATAGATGTAAATTATGCAACTACATTCTGTATACCACACAGCTACATTCTATGCGTATATAACTACATCCAAGAAAGGACTGTTCCCATTTAAATACACAATTAAATTTAATACAATTAAATACGATTAAAGCAAAATTATTTTGTGCACTAAGACGATAGCATCATGTTTAAAGCAAAAGCTCATGGTTTCACATCATTACACATGTACACAAGAAGAAGTCAAATGATAAATGCTCAAGAAAAACCCCACCACGTAGTAATTAATATGACTAGATGGCCTACATCTAGTCAGAAAATATATAAATACTGTGGGAATACTCTTGATTTTTGCCTCTTCCCACTCCCCGGTGTGCAATTGCAACTATGCAACGCCCACCCCCACAAGCATCCCTCCACCAGCAGGACACAAGGGCACTTTCTAATGTAGAAAGATAATAACTACTTATGTCGGTTTCTTCCACAGACCTGGACTATAAAATGCACAGACCCCCCAAGCCACAAAGGACTCTTCTCGGCGATGGAGTTTCCCTCATTGCACAGTAAAATGTTCCTCTTGTAACTCAACCAGCCCCTAAGGGTTTGCCTCCACCTGGACGTTTATTCAGAACAGTTATTTCGGGAAGCCCTACACAGGAGACCTTCCCCAACGCAACACAACCCCTCCGGCCACCGGGGAGGTCTCAGCCCCCGTCGTTGTCCCGCCGCCCCCTCACAGCGCCCAGGACCGGAGCCTCCCGAGGCCGGCGAGGGGCCGGAGGAGAGCGGGCGGGCCCGCCCGCTCCCCCACCGGCCCCAGGCCTCACCCCGGCCCCGCAGTCGCGCTCGCTTCCGGGAGGGGAAGGGGCCGCTAGGGAGGGTCGTTACCTCTTGGGCGCTGCCTGCTCCATGCCGCTGCTGGCCACCTGGCCCCGCCGTCCGGAGCGGGGCTCCCGGCCGAGCCCCTGGGCACCACCAGGCCGGTAGCCGCTAAACTCCTCACAACTTTCGTGCGAGCTCGCTGGCCCTTTAAACAGGGCGCACGCCCTCCCTCAGCCGCCACCGCTGCCGACCTCTCTCAGGCAACCGCCACTACCGCTACCTACCCGGCTGCCGGCGGAGGCCCGGCCCTTCGCGCCTCTCAGTGGCTACAATCCGCGCCATCGCAAGTGCTGATTGGTCGGCGCGGAAGTCGCTCAGAGCGGCAGGAGGGACGAGGCCCCACCCCACCACGGGAAGACCGGCTAGCGTCGCGCGGCGGGAGGGGAAGAACATGGAGGCGGCGGTGCCGCCGCCGCCGCCGGGGCCGGGACGCCGCGCTCCCGGCAAGCTCCGCGCGGCTGTGGCCCGCGGGGCACGCCGGGAGGAGTAGTCCTCCCGAGGAACCTGCCCTGCTCCTTGCTGCAGGAGGGGCGCCCGGAGGGGCCTGGCCGGGCGAGGCAAACCGGGCGACGAAGAAGGACACCCGGGGCCTTGAGGCGCCGCCGGGGCGAAGGACAGCCGTCCCTCCCCCACACGCTCACTGCATCCTCCGACTCTTGAAGCTGGGCCTTCGGGCAAGGGCAGGCCTGAGGCAGAGCCGCGGCCTGAGGCAGAGGCTGAGGGCGGCTCCTCCTGCACTGACACCCCCGGGCTCTGTCGCCTCGGGGCAACGCTGCCGGGCGGCCTGCACCTTTCATCCGCCTGTCTGCACCAGCCAAGGGACGGCCGCGCTTGGTGCTGAGCTGCATCCAGCCCCTCTTTGAAAAGTTAAAATCTCTTCATGGACAGCTGGCTCCAGAGCACAGCACAGAGGAAGTCTGAAGTTAGTCAAGGCAGGACGGGGGAAAGCTGCTGTCCATAGCTGGCTCAGGTGACATAGTACAGCTTTGAGATGAAAAACACTGGCACTTGGCACTTGACTTTTTAATGCCAAGTACAAATTACCCTGCAAAGCTATAGGAAGCTGTCACGTAGTTATTCAAGCAGCAGATTTTGGGCCACCGAGTACCATGTGACAGTTACCTGCAATTTCTCCACCTTACAATTCCTGACTTTCTGCTGTTCATGTAGCAATTTAAGATACTGACAAAGCATCCAAGGAGATCCAGCCAAGTCAATACAAGAAAAGCTTAAATGTTCAAGCCAATTTCTATATCCTTTCCTGAAAGTAAGTTTGTTTGCCTAACTAATGGAAGTTAAAGGTAGTAAAACACTTAGGCAAGAGCCATAAAAATACTGAGATGCCCAAGTTCCACTTTAAACTGATTTTAGATGTACAAGTATAACAGCACTCCCCCCTAAAAAAAAAAAAATCCACACTGCATACCTAATTTCATCTCTTTGATGTGCATTAGCAAAGGAATTTTGAATGACTGAAGTCCTACTGTTATGCAAGTCCTCTACTTTGGCTGAGTCGATCCAATCCAGTTGACTCACTGTGGTCGGGCTAAATGCACAATGGCAATACTGAATGAACCCATGACACAAATCACACACCACCATATGACCTTTTAGGTTTCTTTATTTTTCTGAGTCATGGAAAAACTGCAATAGAACATCTTCCTTTGCACACCAGATTAACGCAGAGCTCTTCCAAGTATCATCCCACAAGCCAGAGTGGCTCACCAGCAGTACTGCCAGATGTGTCCATACCATAGACAACTGTTTGTAGGAGATGCCACAAAAAAACAGCCAGGAGAAGGAGCCAGCAGATGCTTCAGATGCAGTGTGGTATGAGTGCATTAGAAAGTGGTGGGGAGGAACCCCGCAAGACTTCCCATCTCCCAGTTACAGCAAAAGTGAGGTCAGGCAAGTAGAAGATGCCACATGGCTAGAGTCAAACTTTGTTTTATAGGGTATTCGGATATACCCACTGACCAATTGTTATTTACATTTCACCAGTTTCACCTAATGAAGGGTTGCCTGACATCCCTATTTGGCTGTGATACTCCTGGAATGCAGAGGCTGTCTCCACATCCTTTAACACAAATCTTTAAGGCAATATTTTGTTCAGCTTATTTCAGAGGAGGCAGGTGTTTTCCAGCTCCCCCTCTCAAGCCAAAGCTGCAATAAACTATACATTCAGGCAAGGAAAAGCAGTCTTAGAAAAAATACAGGTACTATATTATAGTTGTAACAGCAAGACAAAGGGAGCCAAGAAGCACTCCCTCTCCCCACTCACACATATATTTCTTTCTCTGGAAAAAGTTAGGCTAAATAGCCTAATCTGCTACTCCTCCCTCCCCCTTTAACAACAGTTGACAAGAACAAGTCTGAAGAAAATTGGTCCAAGAATAGCAGATTCAGATATTCACTCTCTTTATTCAAACTTATTTAATACCACAATCCCCACTCCCAGAAAATACCCTGACTACTTGGTAATTGAGGAACAAGGGGGCAGGAGTGTCATCTATCTATGCCACTGAAGAAAGAGAAGCGTGAAAAAACCCAACATGACAAAAACAGAAGTAGTTAGGTTACCTGGCTTCAAAACGTAGCGAGCCAGATGGTGCCAAAAAATATGGATTAATTCCATGCCTTTCTCACAGAAGTTTCAGTTGTGCCTTATTCAACTGCCAGAATGCTTTCTAAGTACATCTATGCTGAAAATAAAATACCATTAAGAAGATAACATATATACCATAGTATTTTTCAAGATCACTTTATTAATCTCTTACTATTTCAAATGGTATTTTTAGTCGATGATATTGGAATAAATAATACCATCTCACCTCTCCCTTGCAACATGAATTTGGGAACGGTGCTGTGAAATATAACACCAATTTGGTATTCATTACAATACTGTACCTAGCTACCAGCAAAGAAGGAACTTTGAAAGGGAAAACAGACTCCCTCTGTTCTACTACCTCATTCAGGCCTTCCAGTCAAGGGAAGTCTAGATGTTCTGGAGGCAAGAATATACTATGAGATTGCTGGTGTCTAGACAACATGGAGATGAGGAATTTGCAGACAATCTACATGAGTATTCCCATGATTTCTTCCAACAGTGGAACTATATAACACTGCTAAGAAGGCAGGTGAGTAAGAAAAGGCTTAATGTAGCCCCATCTTAAAAATATAGGAGAAAACTAACCGAATTACTCTTTTTCTTGTAAAGTGTTTCATCCACTTCACCAGTTTATCAGCATGCATTAGGACTCCCTTCTGTGCAGAACTGGCATCAGCATCAAATGTAATTCCTTGGACCAAAGGATGGATGAAGACCATACTTAGTTTTTGAGCACTATAATTATTTTATATTATAATGTAGTTTTGTAAACAGATAAAATAATTTCTATTATAATTACTTACACTGCAATGGAATCAGGAATCATGATGGCATGGACAAGTATTAGGTGCTGTATAACCACAAACTAAGACAGTCCTTAAGCCCCTAAATATATGAACCAAAAAGTTCCAAGATATCAACCCTGCCTCAGTTGCACATAATTCATAATAATCCTGAGAAGACTAAAAATTACTTGAGAACTCATGTCTGAGTTTCTAACAGGTATTACTAATGGTAAGCTTTAAATTCCAAATATGTGCTTCAAAGTCATTCATAAACATCATGCAAATAAATTATGTATGTTAGAGTAAGGGCCTTACCTAATTCCTTTGGTAGCAAATAAAAGCATTTCTTTCAGAAGGTATTCAATCAGGCTCATTTAAACAATGTGAGTTGTAACTAATACATGGCGCTACTAGAAAACAGCAGAATTAATAGTACATGTTTTCCAAGAGATACATGTCACGAACATCTTACACTCTCCAAAAAAAATACCCCTAGTCCTTCAACACGTCTGTGGTGCTTTTCACAGCCTAGCTCTTTTCCCCATGTGCTTTCTACCCTTTCACCATTGTAGCCCCCCAGTTCTTTCACAGAGTCCTCAGTGCTCTCTCCCTCAGTGTCCCCTGTATCACTCCACAGTAGCTCCATTCACCCCCTTGGCATGCCAAAACCCGCAATGTTCTTACTGCCCTCATAGACCCCCAAGCATGCCCCCTTCTCTGTGCTCCATACAACCCCTCCACATCATTGATATCTCACCGTGCTTTGGCCCACCGCATCATTACCCCACAGAGTTACAAGGATCCTGTGTCTGCATGACGACCCGGTGTTTAGCACACAGGAGAAGGCTGCAGGTCGGTCTGCAGCATGGTCCCAAACCCAGCAGCTAAGGACAGAGTTTCCCTTGCTTTTCCCTTGCCAGGGGGTGGACAGCCCCACAAACAGGGTATTCCCTCCTCTACCCATCACCTATGAGTTTTGTAAAAATAAGAACTTTCTATCTTTACAGACCTCCAAGTTTTCATCAAACGTGATTAATATTGGCCAACTAAATCACAAATGATTGTGAAGGAGAGAAAGGCAAGGAACGGCAGACAAGCACAAAGACAGAAAGAATACAGGAGCTTGATTTCCTTAGAAACCAATTAATAAATTCAGTAGACAAATAGTCAACAACAACATGTTTGCATGTCTCTCCCTGTGACTGCCTGATAGCAATCTGGTATGCTGAAAGTTAAGGAAAAGGCCTTGAATGAAATACCAGCTTGTTTATACAGAAGATAAGAAAAACTGACTTCTGCCTGTATTTTTTCCTACCTATCATGTTTAACATGAAGTAACCTTGAAGGCTTATCTAAGAATTTGTTATATACTTTCCTAACCCTGTCAGACATAAAATAGTTATAAATAAAACAAAAAAGAACAGCATATTCTCAAGTTTGGACTGAAATTTAGATTTTTTTAAAGTGGGTTTTTAATCAAGCTTAGGAATAAAGAACAATTGTTTTTTATTTCTTTTCCTGAACTATTCACAACTTAATGGTTAATTAATGTCACCTAAAAGGAAATTGACTTTTTGCTGGTCCGGCAAAAGAAAGATGCAGAAAATAAATAGTCAGGAAATACAAGTACAGATTCTGCCATCCATATCCACTCATTAAAATCAGTGTGATTCACAAAATTCCTACTTGACATTAAAATGAGCAGTAAAAACCTGCAATAGTAAAATATTAGCTGCACTGCTGCAATTCCTCTCACTACCTAGTATACGTCATTTTGGTATCCAAAATATTATTACTAGACCTAAAGACATTTGTTGATTAGCATAGGGTTTTTCTGTTGACTAATCATTTAGCTCACAGTCTTAGTAACAAACTATATATAGACTTACCATTTGCCATTTTTCCTATTATAGCGCACTATGGTAAAAATAAACGATGGATACAGAGTTGCTATTTACAGTTAACCACAGAAGATAATCCAGTCTCTACTACAGCTGCACTGATTGTGCTCGTGGGATCTACGGATTACCATCAACTTGAAAAAAAATCTCATTTTGGTTTGTAAAACAATTACTGTTGTTGTGGTAATACTCAGGGTTACTCTGGATTCCCTTTTACACAAAAATATTCCCCCTCTTTCTGGAGGCAACCATCTGCTCTCCAGTCTGCAAAGAGGTATGCTCACACCCTGGAGAATAAATAAATAACATTTAACTAGCAAGGCTTGGTGCTTGCATTAGGAATGGGAACCAATATCAGTAACTAAAGAATGATTGAATTATTGTTACATGATGAAGCAAGTACTACATGAAATGAACTTCAGCTGCCTGAATACATACAGCTTTATGCCCAAGGCTTCCACCACCACGAAGGCTGCATTTTCTCCCATCTTCCTTTAGCTCCTGAGCTGACAGTTTCAGGAATACAGGACAGAAATGTTTAGGGAAGATTAGGATATATTTTTATTTTTAGGGACAATGCTTTCAAGAGACTAACCAGACCCATTCTTTCAGCTTTAAGGAAGGGAAGTTTCCTTGCCCTTGGCCTTTCACAGAAGCGCTTGAAAAGAAGTATAAAAAGGTGGGAAGTACAAGTACAGAATAACAAATGACAAGGAGAACCCAATGCAACTGGAAAGCACATAATAAATACTGAGCACTACAAAAGCAATGCCATGAAATGCTTACAGCTTATTCAGTTATAGGGCTTTTTTTTTTTTTTAATAAAGCCCTTCCTATTTATTTCTGAAGCGCATCTCCAGCTTGCTTCATAGCTATAACAAAGCAAGTGTTTTGTATGTGGAAGAATCACTCATTCTAAATGCTTTAAAATCCAGAAACCACAAAATTTCAGTTTCCTACTTTTTTCCAACCTTTCCCAATCAAAACATGCCAGAAGATCATAATTCAAGTCCAAATAAGCTACTCGTATAACACGTACAGTCACACTTCGAAAAAAAAGACCTAAATACAATTCTAGTCTTAAAACTTCACCAAAAAAAAGTTCCATGGCATAACAGCCATTTCATGACTGACTGTGAAGTAATGGGTCTGATTACAAGATAAGATCCCGTGGAAAGTAGAAATATATTCAAAACAAGAAAGAGATTAAGATTTGCACTTACATTCCCATTCTGCTCTTAAAAGCAGCAGGAAGCCTTCCCCACAGCAGCCCCACAGCAAAGCAGCAAATAATAGAGTTTCACGGAACTGGCTTTATACGATGCACTGATTTGAGCCTCCACTAGTCAGGTTCGATTTGGTTCAACAGGGGAGAGTTTTATGGCATCCTCACCGCTACCCAGGATGAGTACTTAAACTACTGCCACTACTGAGCAAGGGAACTTTCTGCTGAAAACAAAACTTTGAGATGACAGTGTACATAGGTCAGGCTATAATAACACATCAAAACATAAAGCAAGTTACTATCTAGAGAGCTTATGAACCCCATTAAATTTGAGACTTAAGCTTTTTCCACTGTTTTCTTCACTAAAAATAAATTTTCTTAGTTGCAAGGAGAAAACCAGTGGAAGATTAGTGGATTTCTTTAATAACAAAAAAGAGTTTATCAACAGCCATCAACACTGCCCATTTTAACCCGGGCTGGGTTTAGCAAAAAGAAACTGTTCTGGTGGTATAAATTTCTCTGCAGAGCAGAGGAAAATGGAGCAATTCCATATGCTAGGAGCTTTCTTAATGGAAACAGTTAATTTACCACATGAGGAATATCACATGCATACCACTTCCACCTAAAATGAATCACTCCTTCCAGTTGAGACAACTGAGGTTTTTTATCTTCCTCAGGGTGGAGTCTGTCTCCTCCCATAGATCCCTACAGAGTAAAACTGCTAATCGTTTTAAGATTTAAAGACATTACTTCTTTTGTGTTCATATATCACATTTCAATGTCTTCTAAACAAGAGCGAGCTTAATGTTTTTGTGTAACCTTGAACTGGCCGGTACACAACTTTTATTGCTTCATCCTTGAGCTCTTCTGTAGTTCCATGATCTAATTTGTTAACACTGGTGGTACTAAGCTGCTCTTACCAGATTAACAATACACAGTTTAAATTCTTTAAAGCATTAATGTGATAATTTTAAAATTAATATGCTAGTTTGAATACTAGGAAAACAATTAAAAACTGAAACAGGAAAAAAAGCCAAAATACATGTTTTAATATATACTGCATCTCTCCTTCAGTAAGATTAATAGATAGTAAATCCCTGCTCTATGCAGTTCAGACTAGGCAGAATGTCTCTAGGACCTGATCCAAAATCTGTTAACATCAACAGAGTCTTTCTTTCAAATATACTACTTTGGGGATCAGTTCTCAAAGGAGAGTCCTGTCTAATTTGCTCATGGGAGTGTGAATATAAATGCAGATTTTTGCTTGACTGGCGTTTCCATCTTCGGCACAATTTGTCTCCCAGGAGGATGAAGGAAAGGTCAAAATTGGAGGCAGATCACGTTAAAGACTACCATTTATTTGACATGACCTCATAATAGTATGTCATAGATTCATTAGATTAGAAATGATGCATTCAAAGAAGATAAACAGTGTAAAAGTGGTCCCCTTATAGTGGAATAGATACTAAGTATTTGAAATTTTAGCCGGTGGGAAAATTTGCTGTTCAGAGTCACAGGGACACTTACGCAATGTTGTATAATATACATTGCATATTAATGTATAATGCATTACAATATGAATGTATAATATGCACCGCATATTCTACAATATGCAATGGTATAGTAATTGAAAGAGAGAAAATGTGTAGGAAGATTAAAGTCACACAACTGTGTTAGAATACCCACAAATATATACAGCACTAGTTATACATAAAGTAACAGGAACAACACATTATAAACACAAATGCTTGATTCTATGCTGTATTATTGGCATTTATCTTGACCTTTCAAAATGGTCTTTCAAAAACAAGTACCTCATTTTGACGGGTGTGGGATTCTCAATAGCTCTTAATTAAATGCCTCAAAAGCAGACTTTAAAACTGTATTCTAAAGTATATTGAATTAGGCTCCACAAGACCAGTTTTTGGCACCTGTTCTTGAAATGAGAAAAAAAAAGCACACTGAACCAAGATTATGCATTATTTTCCAGGAATTCAGCAATTTCTTGGAGAGATTAAATTTACTGCAGCTTGGAAATAACAGGGTTACTGCACATTCTGAATGGTTGTGTCTCTCTGCAGGACTGGGTAACAGCTAGCACAGAGGTCTCAGGGGATTTTATTGTAGCTAACCCATCCTCCTGTTCTGTTCCTACTTTTACATGCAAAATAAAATGTTTGTGCTTAATACAATATTTATAGCTATAAGTAATAGTCAGTTCCTTTCTGGTTTTACTGTACCAGCATGTACAAGAAATACATAAAACTATATGTATTATTGCTACTACTTTGCAAGATGTTGTATATATTATAAAGCTGGCTCTCTAATAGAAGGCAGCTAAAGAACTCTGCACTTAAATCTGCCAAAGCTGATACAGCAATCACAAACATGTGTTGTTACACTTCTTGTGGCTCATCTCCACATGGTGCAGCTGTTGTGTTGGCTAAAGAAAATGCAGGCCCAAGGGAAACAAATTTAATTCAGCTGGGGTGACTTCCACTAAAAAAAAGTGTTTTAAGGAGAACAGGTGTCCTACAGTAAGGGGGTTTGTTTGAGAGGTTTTCCCCAAACTTGCCTTGCTTCTAGGAAGTCTGTTCTAAAGTGGTATGCCTGTGATAATAATCTCTTGCAGTCTGATTTTTAAATAATACCCTTCAGAAATGCAATGGATTCCAGAAATTCTATTTTTGTTTGTCTGTCTTAGTCCTAGGACAGGAAGGCTAGCACAGGACCTTATCGCACAAGTTAGAAGCTGGAGGGAGCCTCGTTGCTGTTACTCAGTTTCCTCAGCCTTAAGAAGGTTTGTTTAATCAACAAATGACTGTCCAAGGCAGACCCACAGCCCATGTAGGTCACCAGTTGACATGCCTAGAGCTGTGCCAGTTTATACCTATATATCTATTGTTTCAAGTTTATTTTTTACTAAAGTTGCTTAAGTATACTTTCCTTCTAAATATGTTCATATTTACTCAAAATAAATAAGCTAAGATATACTATGTAGTCTCATAAAACAGTATTAAATTAATTACTTTTTTTTTTCTTTTCCAGAAGGGCATTTACCTTGCGTACCCTGGCACCTTCTCTAGTTTCATCATGCATCTCTGCTTCCTGCATCCTCTGGTATATCAGAGTGGAAAGTGTTTGGCTGATGCTCAGTGGCTGACTCAGCAGCCTTCCTGCCATGGTCAGTAGCAGATCCCACAGCACTGGGGCAGTGGGATCCCTGGAAGCTAGGAAACACTGTTTTCCCAGCAGGCTCTCAGGAGGTCTTTCTCTCTCGGCGCTGGCTGAACCAGCCCTTCAGACAGACATTGCAGTGGCCAGCAGATCTTTCTCTTCCTGTTGTCAGCCCTCTTTCCAAAATAAGATTACTCCAGAGGGTAGTCTCTTGTTGTGTAGGTGTCTTCATACTGCAGTTTCCTCCTTTGGGCCTGTTTTTCCTATCATCTCCCACAAGGTCAGAATTCCTTCTCTTTGGGGAAACAGAAGTCAAAACAAGGGATGACTTTTCCACACAGACCACATTCCTACAGAGTTGGTTCTTCTATAGAATGTATAGGAGCGAAATAAATGTTATGACGACAAACTTTGGTTTTGTTTTTGCAAGGTTAAGCTCTTACATCAATCTTTTTTGCTACATATTGTGTCCTCAGTGTCTTATGCAGACCTTGGGCAGTTTTTAGGCTTCTCCTCAATTTTCTAAATTGGACACCCAGTACTCCTACTGAATTCCTCCTTTTGAATAAAATCCAGAACTCCCCGAGGTCAATAGCAAAATTCATGAGATTTTTGTCTTCTGTGTATGTCTGCACATGAAGAGCTGCAACAAATACTGCATTTTTGCAGAATACCCCTTGCCAAGGAAAAGAAAATTGTTCTGTCTGCCCTTGCCAATTTTCGCAGCAGCAATTGTGACAAAGACCTTAAGTCTCACTGATGGTGGGAACTGCCACGGCCATGCCTGATGTCAAAAGCCAGAAGTAAATGGACCTGGACTACACCCTGCCTGTGAGGGGGAAAAGGATCCCAATTAACAAAATGAGGAGAACCAACTGTAGAATGAAACCTGCGTTCACAGTGAAGCCATCATGGGGACACTCACTCTTTACTGTGTGTATGTACAACCAAAATCTTTTCCAAACACTGAAAAAAAGAATATATTATTTGTAGAGCGAGATTAATTCAGCAGAGTGTTTGAGTGTCACCCAAGGAAGCTGGTTAAAGTGATGTCTGAATTTAGGAGTAACCTCTTGCTTTTCATGGCATTGGAGTATGTGCTTATCAGAGAAGTTTTATGTTTGAGGTTCAGGGAGAAGGTGATGGCCATCTCCTCTGAATGCTTTCAGATGACTGATTTTCAGAACGCTGCTGGCATTCTTCCAGCCGGAGGCCTGGCCGTTAGATAAGCTTAACATTATGGTGGCCATTTGCAAAACAGATGAGAGCAGAAATAGCAAGTGGAAATGAGAAACCTAAGAAACCTGCTGGAACTCCCTGCAAATCAAGACCCACGCTTGGAAGGAAAAGTCTTAGATCCTTCCACTGAAAGAAAAACTGGTGAGCATAAGTTTTCAGCTGCTAAAACTATAACTGCTATCCCAAGGGAGACAAAAGCACCAGCCGAAGAAAGACCACCGCAAGTGCCAGCCTCAAGAAATCTAGGAAATATTACACTTGCTTCCTTTGTGAGAGTCTGCACAAAAGTTTTTAGGTATTACCACATAGGCTCCATTTGCTTCTGCTTTTAGGTTGGTTTTTTAATGCTGAAGCCCATGGCCATCCTGGCTAAGAATCCGGTTTAATAATCCCTCCTTTGCCAGTAATTAAATAGTGTCACATGGAATCGGAGCATTACGCTACCAGAAGATTTGACAGATATCATTTGGCAGATCCTGTGGTGGCTGTTCATTATCACCCTTCCAGCTGCCTCTTCCCCCTGTCTGCCAGAAACTACTGTTTCTGCAAGTGACTTGGCAAAAGGGGCCATACCTGTAGCTCAGCAATTTTAGTTCAGTCAGATGCCGTAACTCAAACTTGCAAGCAGATATAGCTGAGGGCCATTCGTTTTTGTTCTTTTGTTAGTAGCTGAAGTCTCCTTTGCACTGGCATTTGGAAATGCTGTGAGCAGCGATCCTTGGTTACCATTTCACTATCAGGGTTTCACATGGCAATGGAACTGGTATGGTGGAAACAGGAATGGGGCTCTCTCCACTGATAATTTCCTGGCAGAGGGAAAATATTAACTCATCTCTTTTTAATCAAATAGTCTCACCTGAGTAAATATTCTAGCAATTCCTATTTTTAATTTTATTATCATAGTCTGTTGCTCAAGCTATGTTTTCTGACTGTGCAGCAATAATAAGGCTACATGCACATGAAGATTTTTCAAACTGGCATTGTATTCGGTTCCTTTTACATTTCCACACATAATCTGCATAACATTATTAAATCTTTCCTGTACATTATTTAGCCTCTGGGATCAAATGAAATCATACATAACTGGAACTCTTTGGGCTTTGACAGATGTCCTCTGGCAGATTTTTTGCAGCGGTTTAAGTTGTTACTGCTCTCAGCTATTTTCTTGGCCTTTTCCTGGAATGGGACATGTCTCAGCTGCTCTGGTGGAAAACACTGACCTCTTAGCTTTTAAAGACCATAAAAGCGGGTTTGAGTTACTGCACTGGACTTTGAACTGAAATGGCTGAAGCAAAGGTATGGTCCTTTTCACCAGCTCACCTACAGGAAGATTAGTCCTTCACGGATAGCTGTCGAAGGGCTTGGGAGGGTAACGTGGAGAACTCGCTTGCAAGCTCGTGGAGGAATATTTACAGCATCTTGCCTCTAGTCTGTTTTCCATGGGAGAGCACAGGGAAGCTGGGTATTCTCTAAAAACAGTTGAAGGTTGTCATAAAAATACTTAACTTTTGAAGCTCTTTTTTGTAAGCATACGGATTCTTCTGAAACCAATCTGCTTTCTGAGCTGTCTCCTACTGTGGGTCATGAAGTCATCCTAAGTAATATGGTACCTAGACAGTGCAGAGTTTGTTTCCTTTCATCTGTACACTTGCAGAAGGCTTTTTATGTGTGGCAGAGTTTTTTCTGCCTTGTGTATTTTGTAAGTAACCTCTTCGCTAAAGAGAACCCTGCGCTTATGATCTCTGCCTAAGTTACCACACTTTCTACAGATTTGAGCTGAATAAAAACAATCATCCCAACATCCCTCGTTTGTTTTTTAAAACCTCTGTATCAACCGTTTAAAATGGCAAAAAACCCACACCATCACATTTTAATGAGTTCAGGCAGTTTTGAACAACTGAGCATTTAAATCTGTGAATAGTGTTAAGAATGTGTCATTGCCTTCAAGAAGCGTACTTTAGACTTAAGAAACCACAGCTGCAACAATAAGATGGAAATTTGACACACACTAGGTTGAAGGTGGCAAGGATTAAAGGTATGGAATTAGAAAAAAAACCCTTGCGTTGTTGAACAGAACACGGGACATAAATCAATGACTAACTTTGGCTAAGCTTTGCCTTATGGAAGTATGCAGCATTGCAGCTTCGCAGTTATCTGTATTTGTCATCTGGAATATCAGTACACATGCCAGATGCAAAAGAGGGGCCCAGAGAGAACATGGGGGATGAGGAAAAGAAAATTAATAATTTCAGTGACAATGTACACTATTTTGATGTGAAACAGAACTTCTGTAATATTTCAAGGGACATATATATATATATATATGCATGGACAAAAGCTGTTGGAAATAAGCCTTTGACTTCAAAATGTGCCTGATTAAAAAGAATACTGATAAGAATTAAGACAAGAACAGCTGGAACTTTGATTGCAGTTATGTTTTCTTCTGGATGTTTATTTCTAGATCACTTTTGCAGCTGCTTTTATCTACTCCTTAGAAGTTCTTGTAGATTTGAGGAACCATTAGCTGTAAAAGTAAACATCAGCTCTGGTTTGGTTTTATATATCTTCTTGAAGCCATTGAGGGGGGAAAAGATGACGTTAGACTAATGCTGAACTAGGTCAGACTTAAGTGATGCTTTGAACAGCCTTTTAGCATTTTAGGCTCCACCTGTAACTCTAACAGAAAGTAAAGTATTTCAAATATTCTTCTTTACCAAGCACATAGGCATTACCAAGCTCTAGGAATGAAAATACTCTTTCTGAAAAACTTAAATTCATGTCTCACTGTGGTTCAAGAGACAGAATGCTTTCAAGTGTGCCTCCGCTATCTATGTACAGGGATGGTCCTTAAAACCAGTTCTGCTGCCTTTCAGTATCTGTCATCTCTAAATATTATGCTTTGAATAAAACAGATCTGCAGTTTTGACTCTGTTTCACTCTATTTTGTTATTGTAGTTGTTTAAGAGTTCTTTAATAACTGTGGTTTTGAATTTGCTCAAGAGCTGTCTGCTTGGAGACTGGAGAAAGGTCAGGGTTAACCCTGCTTAACCTTAGCTAATGACCTTTATCGGTGGTCTCCTTTTCAGATCTCAGGAGTGTCAGTGATGCTGCTGTGGCCACCGACTGACTCTCCTACCAGCTCCCACGGAAATAAACACACTGTATTATATTTACTTGACACGTCTTCCCGATAGAAATTCTTACCACACCACACTCGTCAAAGCCCTTGGGCTGAAGTGACGGAGACTTCTCTATTTTCAGGTTTCACAAAAAGTCCAAGCACAAGATAAATTTTGTTCAAGAATCCTTTCAGGTGGCTTTATGAGTCATGAGGAGCTTTCATGTGGGGCCTTTCTTGGATTCAGAAAATATTTTTTCACTTACTATAATCAGCTTTGATTTCTCTGTCCTAAGCATTTCTGTTAATGATGGAGGCTTCCTCACAACTCTCCTCAGGCACTGTTCTAGGCTCCCTGAAAGCCCTTAGTCTTGCAGGCACCATTGATCCTTGCTTCCATCACAGCTGGGAAAGCTGTCATTCCAAAGCATGCCTTGTCCCAGGGTCTCTGCTGCTCCCCTCCGCACACACCCAGCCTCCCGAAACAGGAGAGTGCTGCACCTATGCAGGTGGGCTCAATCCAGCAGTTCAGAGACAGGCAGACTCACGACAACAGTGAAATTCAAAAGCTCCTGGTTGCATTTGAAAAAACAGTAATCATCAGGACAAATTAACTGGAAAAGGGGAATATATATTACACTTGAAAGTTTGTAGTGTGGCTGACTATCGCTTTTCCCTCTCCACGATTTGAAAAGCTGAAAATAAGAGGCCTCAAGGCAGCTCTGTTTCTGCTGCAGTGTAATGTCCTCGGGTTTCAGCACTTCTCAGGTGCTAAAATGAGTTCTGGTGTTGAAATGAATGGGGTTTGTATTTTTCTTGGAAACAGTTCCCAAAGGGGCATTTGAAAAAATAGCATAACCAACTAATAATTTTCACCGGCTTTTTCATGGGTGAGCAGGTCAAATAAATGAAATAGTTAACACAAACAAGGCAGATCTGCAATAATCATTGATACACTTTATGAGATGGACCATTCCATCTAGTATGGACAAAACGGGAAATATGCGCTAGTTTTCATCCTACTGTTTACCACCCTGTGTAGGTCCCTCAAATACTTCTGAGGGATCTGTGAAAGGGAACTAAGGAGAGCAAGCGGAATGTCAGTCCTCTGAGCAGGGACCTGTATCACCACAGGAACAGAAAACAGGGGTCCATGAGCAAAGAAGGTGGAAATCCACTGCTGGGTCTCAACTCAGAGTCGTCCTGATTTTACATGCTTTCTATCTGTTGCTGGCTTATGATACCCAGAGACCGGAGACTGTCTCTCATGACACACTGGGTGTGCATGTTGTCATCTGAAGGGCTCAGTGGGAAGGGAAGGGAAGGGAAGGGAAGGGAAGGGAAGGGAAGGGAAGGGAAGGGAAGGGAAGGGAAGGGAAGGGAAGGGAAGGGAAGGAAAAAGGGAAGGAAAAAGGGAAGGAAAAAGGGAAGGAAAAAAGGAAAAGGGAAAAGGGAAAAGGGAAAAGGGAAAGGCAAGGCAAGACAGAAGAATATCCTTTACCAGTAAGTCTTCTGACTGGTCCCTGCCCAGCTCAGATACATTCTTGAACTGATCCGTTCCTGCTCTCAGCCGTTGCTTTTACTGTGCAGCCTTTCTGTACTCGAGTGATCTTGTCCTGATCTTTCTCCACAGCGGCTGTGGAGAGTTCATGGAGAAAAAGGGCTCTTTTTCCCATGCCACAAGCTAGATCCAAACTGTTCTGCTCTGTAAAGACTTCAAGGTGTATCAGCATCACATCTACAAGTTTCGTGTTGGAGCAACTGTCCTTTCACCCAACAGGATGGTGCACACAGTGGTGCTATAAGGTAGCAGCAGGAGAAGCGGAAAGGAACACCAGCATTTAAGGCAGAAACAAGGTGGTCATAACAGATGACTGAGTGCCAACTACTTAACTCATGGAAAAGGACATGAAAGCAGGCATGATGCAAAATCTTGCCTAGAATGGTAACTGCTCTTGGATTTTTAATAAGCTTTTATTCATTTATTTTTATGAGGCAATCTGAAAATAATGGCCCTGATTGAGGAGATCTTTTAAACCAGCAGTAAAACACAGGCTCAGCAGGTGCCTTTGGCATATAAAGAATTTGAAGCACCTGCTTAGGTACTGTCCTGGGTAGTCATGAACTTAAGCATGTTTTTAAATGCTTTTTTGGATCATACCCAGTAGAGATACAGGGTAGTGTTCAGCCTTGGCAGTGTCTTTAAGAGTTTTCAAATGCCTTACCATGGTAAGTTTTCCCTCGATTTCCTCGTATTTCAGGAATCTTCAAAGATTCTTTAAAAGACCCTGATGTTGTTAAGAAGTGCAGGGTTTCATCAGTAAGGTTTGTCTGGACATCCTAGGGGTGAGTCTGCTCGGGAACAATTGGTACTTTTTCGTAATAGTCATTATTGTCCTCTTCTTTGAATCAGATGCCACAAACAACTGAAAAAACATGCAGAGATTAATACAGACATTGTGCACATCTGTAAGTGATGATTTGCATATGCTTGCACCGTGCTTGTAATGCTCTGAAAATATCTGAAATGCTCTGTAGTATCCTGGTTTATAACATATCCTTCGCCACAGTTTATGCAT
Organism: Gavia stellata; assembly: GCF_030936135.1. Classification (NCBI taxonomy): domain Eukaryota; kingdom Metazoa; phylum Chordata; class Aves; order Gaviiformes; family Gaviidae; genus Gavia; species Gavia stellata. The sequence goes on along the minus strand of NC_082596.1, from coordinate 24,819,788 downwards.
CAAGAATGCATGCTGAAAACAGGAAACACACATGCGGAGGGTAGGTAAAAGGGGATTACAGTGTACATATATTCGCCAGAATAGTTCCAGTTTAAGAGTATCAAAAGCATCAGGCTTGCATAAACAAATCAGTGCTTAACCCACAGATGTATCTAATGACCATATGGATTCTGCATGTTTACAACTGGAAAAACCCCTCTGAGCTTTTCTATTGTTTGCTGACTTTCACCCTATAGTATTAATTTTATTTGTGAAAATCAAGTTATTCACTGGAATATAAAAAGTTTTTAAAAGGAAATGGAATTATTTAACATACGCCACAGGACAAGATGTATGAGCCCCGTCCTCTGCCACCTTGGAGTTCTCATGTCCTAGGTGAGTTACGAGGCATGCGACCAAATGTACAACTGCATTTCTTAAACCAATTTGTTACTTTCATACAATATTTCTCTTAGATTTCCCCCCTAACAGTTGGCTCAGAGATTGCAAACTTCACGATCCTTCCAGCCTGAGGCAGCTGCAAAACTTCATCGGTGCCTGAAATCCCCCTTTCCCCGGGAGCGAAGCGTACAAGCCCACGTGTGTGCAGCAGGCAGGCGGCCCTGAAGCCCCACCAACCTCCACCTTGCAGGCTCAGTTACTTGGCACATCAGTAAAGTGTGGTGAAAGGCCACCACCAGAGAGTAAGCAAAGCCTGCCAGCCTGGGGACCCTCTGCAGTCCCTAGGCTCAGCTCGGGGGGGGGGGCTGAAATGATGAGGAAGGGGCCCACTCGTGTGCGATGGGTGTCTGTGCTTCCAGCCGTGGCTGTAGGCAGCAGCCCTGCTCAGTGTTTCAGTGCTGACGGCAGGAAAGACATTAGCCAAATGGTTGCTTAAAACCAACTATAGTACGGTACGGCACATTGTATTTCTTTATGTCTTGACAGCTGCTCATTTCAGGCACCACAAAGACATCTCATTGCTGATGGCAGGGAAAGGAATGCGTTAGGTTAGAAAAGTCCATTTATCGACGACTTCTCTCCCCCTCTTCCCTGAGAAGATCAGCAGGCAGCAGACTGGGATGAGTGGCTGGAAGCCCTCCGGTTTTGGACTGTGCTGGCTGGGCTCGCCTCGGAGCAGGACATCTGCAAGGAGAGAGGTTCTCCCGGCAGGAGACGGACTTCTCCGTCCCCAGGGCCGGGGCAGAGCATCCCCTCCGGCGCAGGCCGGCTGCGCCAGCGTGTGCCCCCGCCACGGAGCCTTTGCTCCACGGAGACACGCGGGGCCGCCCTGGCTCTGCTGAGCTCGGGGCCCGCCGTCGGGGCAAGGCAGCAGCACCGCAGCGGGCGGCATCCTCGCCCCGGGCCCCGGGGTGCCGGCGGCCGCCTCCACGTCCTCCCTCGCCCCGTCCGCACCATGGAATTGCACCGCGGCACAGCGCGCAAGTTCCGCGGGACGAGGGGTCCCCACCGCTGTGCACACGGCAAAGCTGGCCTCGGCCTAGGGCGGTTTGGCACTTCTCCCGGTGTGCCCGTGAGCCCCACTGTCTCCCGACGTGGGGCCGGGAGCTCCCGGGAAAGGGGAGCCGGGGCACGGCGGCGGCTGAAGAGCAAAAGCGCCCCCGGGGCTCGGTGCTCCCTAGCGAGGGGAAGCGAGGAGGAGGCAGCCGTCGGGCTGACTGCGGTGGTGGTGCCCGTCGGGGAGGCGTCGGGGCGGGCAGCCGGCCGTGCCGCGGGCAGAGCGGCTCGTCCCGCTCCCTGCGGCCCGGGGGCAGCCCCGCGGCCGGGGACCGCGGGCGGGGGCCGCGGGCGACGGGGCGGCGGCGGTTGCGCGCCTGTGGGAGACGCGGGCGAGATCCAGCCCGCTGAGGTCGTTGTGTGCTTAATTGCTTTATTCTTTTATGGAAATTAATCGCGGCCATATTTTACGGGGATCCGAGTCTGGGGGGGGGAAAGGGAGATGCTGAGCGGGAGTTGAGCATCGGCGGTGTCCCCCGGAGCCTGCCTGGCGCCTCGCGTCCGGCCACCTACGCTGGTTTGTTAAACCTTGGCATGTCCTGACTGGTGCATTAAAAACAAGACAAAAAAATCCCACCCCAATAAATCTGAGTGAAGCAGGTGATGATTTAGTCACCAAGAAACACCAGCGGAATCAGGTGCCAGATCGACGGACATTCACTGTTTTCCATAAAATAAAATAAAATAAAATAAAATAAAATAAAATAAAATAAAATAAAATAAAATAAAGTCCTCGGTGTGTAGCCCGAGTCGTTTGCGGCACCGGCCTATCTGTCGGGGGGCGGCAGCCCCGGGCTGGGACCCGGCCCGCGGCTGCGCTTGCTGCCGAAGGGACTTCGGACCTGCGCGCACCGGCAGCGCTCCCCGAGCCAGCGGCCGTCGGGAGCCGTCGGGGCGCCTCCCTAACCAGGGCGCGGGGTTGCCCTGCACCGGCGACTGTGCTCCCGGCCCCTGTCATGATCCGGAGCCGGCCCGGGTACCCCCGCGGGTCGGTGCTGCAGCAACACCGGCCGCACCGACTCCACTCCCGGCTGCCCTTCTCCCTCCGGCCGCGGCTCTGGGCGCACCCCCGGCTCCCACTGAAATTTTTTCCCCCCATTCATTTTAGCGGGTGTGAGTCCCCCAGCGCCCGCAGCCGCCCACTGCTGACCGCGGCGGTTTGCTACGGTCTAAGCCGCTTCGTGCGTGCATAGCGCACCGCAGCCGCGCACGGTGCTCGGCGGGAGGGCCGGCCAACCCCGCCGCGGGGCCTCGCTGCCGCCGAGCCGCGGTCGTCCCCGCCCCGGGTGCATTTCTGTGCTCAAGACGGGGCGGGTGATCAAGGTTTGGCCCCAGGCTGCTCTGCCAGCGGAGGAACTGCTTTAATCTGTTCCTCTCAGCAAGAACGAACACTGCCTATCTCCCTGCACCCCTGGACCGAGTCCAGCGCTCGGGATGCATTTTTGAGGCGGGGGGCAGGAAAAGAGAGCGGGGGGAGGCTGAGATGACCGCGGCTGTATCGGCACAGACGGGACGCGCGGATGGGAGCCGGCGGCGCGGCGTGCGCGCTCGGGCGCCCGCGGAGAGCGCTGCTGCCTTCCCCCTCCTCGGGACACCGCGGCCCCCGTCTCCCGGGCGGTGCGGGGAGACGTCCGCGCCGGGTGCCTCCGGGACGCCCACCCCAACGCGCCCCGCGGCCGCGGGTCCGCAGCGGGCCGGAGCCGGAGCCGGAGCCGGCGGCGGGCGGAGCGGGCAGGGCGCCACACCGGCCTCCAGGGGGCGCTGCAGCACCGCGGGCCGCCGCCGCCTGACGCGGAGCGCCGGGCGGAACCCCCCGTCCCGCCCCGTCTGGCCCCGCCGCAGCCCGCGCCCGTCCAGGGCACGGGGGGGCGGCGGGCTCTGCTGAGGCGGAGCAGGGCACCTGCCCGGCCCGGGAGCGGCCGCGCCCCGCAGGCTGCGCCGTGGCCGTCGGTAGCGGCTCCGCGCACCGGGCGGCGGGGGGAGGCCCGTGGGGGCGGGAGGGGTCCGCCCGAGGTGGACGCGGAAAGGTGACGCGGAAGCGCGGGGCTTCGGCGGGATCCGGCGGCTCGTACCCCCGGTGGTGTCACTCCTGCTCGACGGGTGTCCGCTGCTGTGGAGCCCCGCGACGTCCGAGCGACCCCGGGCTCCGGCGGCTGTGGCGGTACCGGCGGGTCTCGCCGACAGCTCTCGCCGTGCACCTGCTGGCGGGCCGGGCCGGGCCGGGCCGGGCGACGGCGCGCCGGTGTCACCGGGCGCTCCCTGCCAGTGCAGGCGCAAGAACTGCCACCGCGCTGGCGGTAGCGGGAGAACGCGGTTTTCCCCGCTCCCGGCGTAGCCGAAACGTACCACGAGCGGCCGGGGAGCAAACAGCCCGGGCGACGACTCTGCACCGCTCCATTCCCCTCCCCAGTTCCCTCCGCTTTGAGGCTTTTTCGTTGGTTGGTCGGTTTGGGTTTTGGGGAGGTTGTTGTTGGGGTTTTTTAAATTTTTTTTTGTTACTTTGTTTTGGTTGTGGGGCTTTCCCTCCGCGCCCCCCCCCCCCCCCCCGCAAGTGCGGCTTATTTTTCCCTGCTGTAAAGGGCAAGAAATGATGGTTCTTCCCAAGCAGCCTCCTCCGATGCTTGTGTCGAGGGGGGTTCCTCCTTGGCATCCGCAAGCCAGCAGTGCGGGGCGGAAAATGCGACTGTAAAGTCCCCTTTCCACTTCGTTCTTGAAGCAACCGGCCTCGCTCGAGAAAGCAAAATAACGAGGGCATTCGGCTCCCCCCCCCCGCGTCGTGCCGGAGCCCCCCAGCCCGGCCGCGGCCGGCGAGCCCTCGCCCCGCGCGGGGTCCCGCGGCCGCCCGCACCCACCTCGCACCCGGCCCGGGGGGATCGCTCCTTCTCCCGGAATTGTGAACCTCGGTGTCCTCACTGCCCAGGAGACGAAATACTATTTATTTAGGGTGACTTGGATTTAAAATAGGACATTTTCGAAGCAGGACTTCATGAAAAGAAACGAAAAACAGCCCGAGCGGCCGGCGGCAGCCGCGGGCTGCAACGAGCGCCAGCCTCGCCTGCGCTGCCCTGCGAGGGGACACCTCCAAACCTTCCTCCACCGACTCCTGTTCCCCCCTCTTTGATTATTTCTTTTTCTACTGTATACTAAAAGGAGAAAAAATTCCCGATACAGCCGTCAATTGTGTCCTCTTCTCTTCCGCGGGCTCGAATTGACCGGCACAGACTCTACCTTGAAAAATGTTCAAAGCGGTTTTAAAATGCCATTTCTTCTAACATCTTTCCGTACTTCTCAAAGCCTACCTCCAATCTCCAGTTCAGTTTATACAATAAATTCCCCATACACGTGATTTAAGTAAGGCACAGAACAAGATAGCGTTACAGATAAAAATTCAACCCAAATTCGCTGTGTGCAGCCAACCGTACTACAGATAACGACGAAAATGAATACAGTGCTTTAATCGAGAAATTCGAAGAGGGTCACAGAGGCCCCATTTAGCAGTAAATTCCCCGGTAATAAATCGAAACTGGTCTCAAAACTATTTGTCTGTTCCAGGTAGGGATTGTCTGCTTATTCACCGCGCATGGGGATACCTCCGCATCGCTTCTCCTTCTGAATCTGCCTTTAGGCGCCTAAACATCAGTTGAAGGGCAGAGCCGAATCGCTGGAGAGTCGGTCCACAGGACGACCCGACCCGACGGCCACGGAGCTACTTGGACGTGAGCGTTACCTGCACCCACAGGTCCCCTCGGAGACGTGGGCGCCCACAAAACCCTCACGCTCTGGATTTGGGGGGGTTGGTTTAGGTATTTGAGCAAGTCGCGCCGCGTATGTTACGCTGGCGGGGACACGGCGGGCGGCCGAGGCGGACGGTGCGGCGCAGGGAGCGCGCAAATCCCGCGGCCGGCAGCGGGGCCGGGGGCGGCGGGCGGTTCTCGGAGGGAAAAGTCACCCTAGGTGACGCGGGGGGTGGGGGTGGGGGGCTGGGGGGCCGCCTGCCCCTTTAAACCCCAGTTGCTACCCAAACACAAGTAAACAGTGGGGCCGGCGCGGCGGGGCGGGCCGGGGCCGGGGGCGGTCCCGTCCCGTCGGGGCGGAGCGGCGCGGCCCCGAGCGCGGGGCTGTGCGCGCCGCGGGGTGGGCCGGCGGCGGCGGGCGGGCGGGGACAGCGCTCCACGCCACTCACCGCTGAAATGTGATGGACCGGGCAGGGGGCGGCTCAGACTCGCGCCGAGCCTCGCCGGGGTCGAAGGCGGGAGGCTGCGGGCGGGTGGCTGCGGTCTATGCCGGGGCCCCGGGACCGCCGCAGCCAGAGCTCCCAGCCGCCGCCCAGCCCTCCGCAACATGCCGGCCGCCGCCGGGCCCCGGCCCCGCTGAGCGCCCCCGCTGTGGATCTAATGTCTCCGTGAAGGTGCCGCGGCCGCCGCCTCGGCTTTGCCCCGGGAGGAGCCGCCGGCTGCGGTAGGTAAGTGGCTCCCCGGCCCGCCCTGCCCGCTGCCGTCGGCGGGAGCGGGGCGGCCCGGCCCCGGGAGGGGAGCGTCCCCTCGGCGGGGAGCGCGGCGCCGCCGGGTTTACTTTCAGTTTGCAGCTCCGCGGCGGCTGGGGTGCGGGTCTCCGCCGCACGCCGCGGGCGCGTTGGTGCGGGGCCGGGCGGCGCGGGCCGCCCGGAGTGCGCGGCCGATGTCCTTCACGCGAAATTCCGCGCGGGGAGGAGCCGGTCCGTGCGTGGACTACGGGGCTGACGCGCGGGTCGCGCTGGAGAAGTCCTCGGTCCGTGGAAATATACCTGGCTGCGCGGGCAGCGGCGGCCGCGGCTTCGGGCGAGGCTGGCGGGCAGCGGAGGCGCCCCGGGGCCCACCCGCTCCCCGGGAAAGACCGCAGCGCCCTCGGGGCCGGCCCCGGCCGCGGCCCCGCCGCGGGAGGAGGGGGAGCGCCGGCCGGTCCGGCAGCCGGCAGGTAGAGAGGAGCGCACCGCCGAGGCACCGGGCTTAATTTAATTAAGCGCTCTGAATGGCAAGGGAAAAGGAAGTGCCAAGGTTTAAGTAACATCCGTTTTTGGTTGACTTTCTCCCCCGCAGCTTATTATAAGTAGTCTCAAAATCACGCACGAAGGCGCTTTCTGGTCTTTTTTGATAGGTTTTCATAAAGTTACCTCCCAGTACAAATAGTAGTAGATGTACCGTGGTTCGGGCAACAGTGTAGTTTTAAAAGTTTCTGCGTTAAAATACGCATGTTGTCTTCGGAATAGTTTTTCGGACTTGGTTCTTTGACACGAAAACGAGCGCCCTGCACTGACACCACCACACATAGCCGCAAAAGGCGGCTGTAAAGGACGACGCTCTGCCCTACAGAAATCCTGTCCCTACCTCGGTCGTAGCTCATAGCCGGTGGCTCCGAAACCCAGCCGCAGCCGGCCGGGCTGGAGGCAGGAGCCGCGGTAGAAGCCAGCGAAAAGCGATTTTGTTGCCTCTGCGTCGGTTCCTGGCGGAAAGCGAATAGGAACTCACACTACGACATCTTTAAAAATAAGTCTCTATATATAACCACCACCACCCCCCCCCCCCAAAAAAAAAAATAAAAGGTCGCCATATATAATAGGTCGTATCGATGACACTGTCCGCGGTCTCGATACAATCAGAAACGAAAAAAACTGGACAGCAGCGAAGGAAATCCGGGAGAGCCACGGTTCAAGGAAAACGGGAACAGGGGTGGGTAGTGCGGCAGTTCACACCCGACCTCGTTGCCGCATTTTTTTCCCGGAGGGCCAATTCAGTGCGCTGCCACAAACGGGGAGGAAAGGCATTTTAGGAAAAATACCCAAAAGTCGCTTTCCACCCGGAGGCTGCACGGTGCCAACAGAGCGGCCCAAAGCGTGTGGCCGCGGTGAGGGCTGCGGGGCGGCGGCGGCCCGGAGGGGCCGGGACGCGGCTCCCGGGGCGCGGGCTCTGCGCTCCGAGAGTTTCCTTTGTTTTTCTTGTGGTTTCGGGGGTTCTGGTTTAGGATTTGGGGACGGAGGGTGTCTTGTTTATTTTGGAAACTACGCGTTACCAGCCCCTCCACCCAAATCCCAGGAGGTGCTGGGGCACCCTCGGCCCTACCTCTTGTTTACAGGCCCGGAGAGCCCCCGGCGCTTGCTTTCGCCGCTTTTCTGGGTCGTGGCAGCCGCTCGGCTGCTGGAGTTGAACCCTCACCGAAAACACAAAAAAAGGAGAGGGCAGGGGCTTGCCCCCCGCGCCGATGCCCCCCTGCCCCGCGGGAGGGGAGCGTCTCCCCGGGGGCGCCGAGAGAAGCGGGCCCGGCGATTTCGGTTGAATGGGCTGAGTGAAACCCTCTGACAGTCACACACCGCTCATTAGCTCACGGCCCCGCCGCTCCGGGGGAGCTCCCGGCCGGGGGACGACGGAGAGGGTGCGGGGGTCTCGGCCGGACGGCTCCGTCCCGCCGGGGCTGCGCTCGCCCTTCCCAGCCCTGCGGGGTGGAGGGAGCCGGCTGCGGGGCAGCGCCGTGCCGGGCCGCCGGGCAGCCCTCGGCGGGCGGGGGAGGCCTCGGGGCCGGCCGCTTTCCTCGCTGCCGATGGGATCGCCCGGGCCCGGGCGGGCTGCGTGGGGCGGCCCCGGCCATCTGGAAGGGATCTCAGCGCAAAATGGATTTATTTAGGACCTGCGGCGCGGGGGGCTGGGTAGGAGGTGTGCGTGCGGGGCAGGAGCTCCTTTTCTCTCCCTCGGTTATCTTGATAAATGAGTTGTTGTTGAAGGAAGAAAAATAAGCACCCGAGCTGGGATAAACGCGGGGTTTATCCCCCCCCCCCGCCCCGCCGTTCCCCGGGCCTGCCTCGGTTCTCCGTGAGCACCCTGCTCCTTCCCGGGGAGGCCCCAGCCAGGAGGGGTCGGGGTCGGGGCCTCCGCGCCGGCGGGAGGCCGGGCGGAGGGTGGGAGCGACGCCGGGGGCCAGGTCGGCGCGGGGGGCGGGAGGGAGGCGGCCCCGGGGGTCCCCGCGGTGGCCGCGGCCTGGGCTGGGCGCTGCGGGGGGACGGTGGCGAGGCGGCGGGGAGCGGAACGGCCCCGGCCCCGGCCCCGGCTCCGTTCCGGGCGCATTTTTCTACGATTCGTCTAATTTGAATCTGCGGCGCCTTCGGTTGGCTCGGCGCTGGGTTTTCTCCTTTTCGTTTTAATTTGGGGTGGATATTTCTGGGAGGGATTTTTAAATTTTTTTTTTATTCTGTAGCTTCTCCGGTCAAAATGATCGCGCCGGTGGGTCGGTGGCGGCCGCCGGCCCCGGCGGAGGACGGGAGCCGAGGCTGCGGCGGGGCGCTGGGGCCGCAACAAGGCAGCGCACCGGGGCCGTGCCTGGCCCTCCCTGGCTCCGCCGCTGCGCCCGCTTCGGTAAGGGGAACCACGGTGCTCCCAGTAAAACTCTCTTTCCCTTCCTTTGTCCCTCTTTCTTCCTAGGAATTTCTCCCCGTCTCGAAAGCCCAGGAGAGGCACCAGCTGCACCGCCGGCCTGCGCCCGCCCCGGGAAGATGGGAAGCAAGGCTCTGCCGGCCCCCATCCCGCTGCACCCGTCCCTGCAACTCACCAACTACTCCTTCCTCCAGGCTGTGAACACCTTCCCCGCAGCTGTGGACCAGTTGCAAGGTCTGTATGGACTCAGCGCCGTGCAAACCATGCACATGAACCACTGGACATTGGGCTACCCCAATGTGCACGAAATTACCCGCTCCACCATCACGGAGATGGCGGCCGCCCAGGGCTTGGTGGACTCCCGCTTCCCTTTCCCCGCGCTCCCCTTCGCCACGCACCTCTTCCATCCCAAGCAAGGGGCCATCGCCCACGTCCTCCCCGCCTTGCACAAGGACAGGCCCCGCTTTGACTTTGCCAACCTGGCCGTGGCCGCCACGCAGGAGGACCCGCCCAAGGTGGGGGAGCTCGCCAAGCTGAGCCCCGGACTGGCCTCGCCCCTGTCGGGCATCAGCAAGCTGTCCCCGGACAGGAAGCCCTCCCGCGGCCGCCTGCCCTCCAAGACGAAAAAGGAGTTCATCTGCAAGTTCTGCGGCAGGCACTTCACCAAGTCCTACAACCTCCTCATCCACGAGCGGACCCACACGGACGAGCGGCCCTACACCTGCGACATCTGCCACAAGGCTTTCCGGAGGCAGGACCACCTGCGGGACCACCGGTGAGGGACCACCGGGGCCGGGCCGTGGGGAGCCGGGGTGGGGGGAGCCGCTCGCGGGGAGGCGGGGGGGGAGGCTGAGCCGCTCCGGGAGCCCTGGGCCCAGCCGGGAAGGCAGGAGGAGGCATCCCCGCTCCGACTCCGCGGCCGCGGAGGAGCCAGGGCAGCCAAAAGCTGCGCTCTGCGTGGGACGGGCACCCGCGTTGGGGGTCAGGAGTGAAGCCCCGGGGCTGTTGTGCTTCTGAAGCGCCACCCTGGGGGTGCGGGGAGGAGGACGGGGCGCAGGTGGGCGCTCCCCGTCTCGGCCCCCTCCACCTCCGCACCCTGCGGCTGGTGCCGAGCGGCGCCCGCGGCCGCCGGGCGGAGGATCCGCGCTGCGTTCGGGGGAGAGCGGACTCGGGTCCCGCCGGCGGAGCAGATGCCGTCCCGATCTGTCACCAGAGAGGGCAATCACGCCTCGATACCAATTATTGCAAATGTTTTGAACCGATAGAGGAGTTTAAACATGAACAGAATCATACGGGAGGGGGAAAATGAAGCCGGGGGGGCGAGGGGGAGCCGGGTTTGGGGGAGCGGGGCCCGGGGGCGGGTGGGCCCCGCGCTCCCGACAGCGCCGCTCACCCCTCGGGTTGTCTTCCAGGTACATCCATTCCAAAGAGAAACCCTTCAAGTGCCAGGAGTGCGGGAAGGGCTTCTGCCAGTCCAGGACCCTGGCGGTCCACAAAACCCTACACATGCAGGTGAGCCCGGCGCTCCCCGGCCCGGCTCGGCTCGGCTCGGCCCGCCGCGGGGCGGGGGCGGTGGCTGCCGGGGGGACAGGGCTCCGGCGTGGGGGGGAGCGAGGGGGCTCCGGCACTTGAGGGCTCCGTGCTTCCCCGGGGGATGGAAGCGGCCGGCGGTTACCTCCGCGGCCGCGGGAGACCCACGGAAAAAGGGCGGCCGCGGGAGACGGGTTAAAGCCGGCGGGGACGCGGTTGGCGGCGGGGAGCGAGCCTCGGGTTTGGTTTTGTCCGCGCCGCCGTTTCGAGGCGTTTTTCGTTGAGGGCTCCAGCCCTGCCTCGGCGGCGGCAGGCTCAGGGCGGCGGGGGAGCCCGGTGGCGCGGAGCGGCGCGGAGCTCCCTGCCCGCTCGCCGGGACCGCCGCGGCCGCCGACGGGCAGCGGGAGCCCCGGAGCGGGAGGACGGCGCGGCGGCCGCTTTCCATGAGCCCCAGGAGCGCGAAATGCCAGGAATCGAGAACTATAAAATAACCCTTTTCGGGCAGGACGGGGCGAGTAGGCGGTCTGCCGTCCGCCCGGGGCTGCTCTCGTTCGTGCCAACCCCGATATTTCTCGTTCGTGTCCAACCCCGATATTTCAAGTTGTGCGTTGCGATAAGAAAAAGTGCAGTAATACGTTAAACCAGGTAGTTTGTGAAGGATTAATCCTTTGCTTGCTTCAAATCTGAACAGGAATCTCCACACAAATGCCCCACATGTGGAAGAACCTTTAATCAAAGAAGTAACCTGAAAACTCACCTTCTTACCCATACAGACATCAAGCCCTACAACTGTGAGCAGTGCGGCAAAGTGTTCAGGCGAAACTGTGATCTACGGCGGCACAGTCTAACTCACACCCCGCGGCAGGACTTCTAGAGCAGCCAGGGACCCGCGCCCGCTCCGGCAGCTCCAACTTGCCCATTTTACTCAAGGACTGTGTTGTAGCAGCTCACAGACACGCACATACACCCACACACGGAGACACACACGCAGACTCGGGGCCAAGCTTTCCTACCACACGTCTGCGAAACTCGTTTAGAGAGTGCGGACTGCAGGATCGGGCCCCTCTCCAACCCACACCCAGGCGTAAAGCTCATCTTGTAGATACTCGCGGCTCATTTTAGAGCTCTGTACAGAATGTGGTTTTCTTCGTTTGTTTGTTTCGTATCGTCGCGTCAGATGCACATCGATAACAAATCGGGGAGGCAAAGTATCTCTTAAAAGTGTATTTCAAAATAAATCCTTTTTTTTTTCCAAATACCTCCTGCCTTGTTGTATTATTCTCTGAACATTTGGGCTTTTTTTTCCTGCTGTGTCAATGCAATGGTAAAGCATATTGAATAAATTTCCTCGCCGGGTAATTGTACTGTCACAACAATTTTGGTGATCGCTTTTGTTTCACTGTCGCTGTTATCTATTGTTAAGTAAAATGAAAGTGCCGTATTTGAGAGTTTATAGCTCTATTACTTAATAGTATGAATGTCTAAATATTAACTTCTGTACTTTTTTATTTTCCGAACGAAATATATATATTTTTTTTTTAAGAAGAGAAGGAAAGAAGTACTTGCAAATAAACAGATCTTAGGAAATAATGCATAGAGCCGTTCTTACGCCAAAGCGGCTTATTAGTAACTTATTTGCAATCGGCCCATATATTGTAAAAGTCATCCCTCTCGCGGAGATTGCGGTAGGCAACCTCCTGCCAGTAGACTTTGGACACGGGCAATTCACCCGCGTAGACAGGGACTTTATCCTGCAGAAGGCGATTCTTTCCCGACAGCTCTGGGAGCAAACAGCAAGGCGCAAATACCGCCCCCCGCCCCGGGGCTCATCCGCGGGCCCCTCGCAGGGCAGCGGCGCTGCCCAGACCGGGCCCGCGGCGGCGCGAGCAGCGGGGAGCCCCCCCCCCCACCCCCCGCCTCCTCCCCCCTCCATCCGCGCCGCGCCCGCGGGAGCCGCCCGCAGCCGAGCACAGGTCACGCCCGGGGGGGCGGACGGAGGGGCACCGCGGAGAGGGGCTGTTCGCCCCTCCTGGGAGACCCTCGTCCCCCCGCGGCAGCTTCCCCTTCTCTCTCCTTCCCTCGCTGCCCCGCGCCTCGGCGGCCGGGCGTGCCCAGCCTGCGGGCTGCGTGCTCAGCACCTGCACCCGGTATGCAAGTAGCAGGGTGGCGGCACGGACACCGGGCCTCCCCTCCCTTGTCACCCTTGCGAGCCCCTCACTACTGCCTCTGGTCCCCTCTGGGAAGGCCTGGTGCCAGCGCTGAGGCATTTTCCCCGATGTGTTGCAGGGTGGCTTGGATGTGCAACTCTTCTTCTGCCAACCCGCTGCTCTTGTCACTCCCGGCACCCTCCCTGCAGTGTCTTGGGTAGTTCGGGGCCCCAAAAGTTGTTCTTTTCCAGGCTGGGGGCACCCGTCCTGCCCTACTCCTCTCTCAAACTAAGGACCAGGTTAGAATGGCGGGGAGAAATCTTCCCCCCTGCCTCAGGGAGCCCTGTCCGGGGTGGGACCGTGTGGCCATCCCCCTGCACCTGACTCAGCGGGGAGGGCTCCACTCCTGGGCCCCACCTAGAAGGGTGCTGGGGCTCTGGGATGGTCTGTCCATGATTCCACCAGGCCTACAAGGGAGCAGATGCCGACAGGGCTTGGGTGGCTGCAGTGTCCCTGTCCCTGACCCTTGTCAGTCCTGCAGCAGAGAACCACACCGCCTGAAACCTGTTAATGAGAAGCAAGTCAAAACCAGCAGCGCCTGGGCTGCGGCTGGGCCATCGGTGCAGAAAGGGCTGCATTACTGCCTGCTGCTGCTTGCTATCCCTGTCTGCTGCCTCCGCAGAGGGCTACTGTGCCCACCCCAGGGCCAGGGGCAGGGACCCCCCAGCCAGCCCCGCTCTGCCCCAGGCCGAGGCAGCCAGGTGAGTTTCCACTGAGGCGGCAGACATGGCACTCTCAAGCTCGGCCAAAATTTCTTATGCGGTCAAGGCCTATCTCCCCACCTGCTCCTGTCCAGCAAGACGGGGAGGGAATACAAAGTTTCTGCAGCCAAAAATACTGGTCTGCTGGCTGAACAACAGCCTCCCTAGTCAAAGTTTATTTAAGGGCCATCTGTTCTCCTCCTCTTCATCCCCCGTCACTTGCACCCCTTCCCTTGCTGGGGTACTGCACCCCTGGGACTGCCTTCCTCCTGTGCTGGCAGCCCCTGTCCTCCCTCCCCAGCACACTGCTCCTCTCCAAACCTCTCTCCATGGGCATCTCTCGCTCCCCCTCCATGGGCATCTTCCCAATATCTGATTTCTTCCTGTCTGACTGATTTTTCTATTCCCAGTGCATTCCCGTTCTCCCAGTAGGTTATTTCCTCTAAGTGTCTCTATCCTTATTGTTCTCTGAGTTCCTGTCCCCAGGCCCTTTTGTGTCCCCAAGTACGCACAGCGAGGCTGGGATAACTCCGTTCAAGTAAACACCCCTGTCAGGATACATATGGGCTTAGTCTGCTCCTCCTAGGCCAAGTTCTATGTGCAGTTTGTTTGGAAAGACCTTAATCAGATGAACGATATCAAAGGACTAAATTAAAATGATTGCATATAGCTAAGGTTTTATTTAATTGTTTGGGGTTGCTTGTTTAATAATCTTCTCCCTGAGCAGACACAGACTGTAAATTTATCTTCTGAGGATTTCAAAAGTTCAGTGGCCAGAACAAAGCCCAAATTGCCGAAGAAGGGCACTGACAAGTTTCTCTTAACAGTTGGTCCCTGGACTGTTTTTTAAGTTTAAACCAGTAGCTATCATCTTAAAATGTCAGAAGATGATTTAGTATTTCTCCTTAATATCAATACATTTGCCTATGGCACTGGCACACGCCATTTACTTTTTAAAAGATCATCTCTCCCTGGGAAATTTCAGAGACAGCTATAAAGAACATGTTACGGTTTGTTCGTATTAGACCTGTTGGGAACAGAAACACGTTCTGTAAAGCTATGTCTGGGGCAGGGCTAGGGTTTTTATAGCCATAAAGTGCCATCCTGACTTTCACAGTGTAAACACTAAATGCAGTAATATCCCCGTGACTACCGTTTGTGCCTGTGTGAAGTATCTTCCTTCCCACTGGAGCTCAATCCCAGCACACAGCATACAGCACCGCACTTCTGCAGTTTCCTGGAGCTTCCCAAGCCACCTGCCACCCACTTCCCTGTGTTCTTCTCTCTCCCATTGCCTTCTTTTTTTTTCTGCACTGCCTGCGCTGGCACCGTTCGTTCTGCACCTTTTGCTGTGTTTCAGTCAGCAGCTTCAGTGGGGTAGCAGGGAGAAGGAGTAGCTGTGCTACATACTGAGGAAGAAAAAACAGCAGATAATAAGACATTCTCTGGCCATAATTTCCATTTTTTAGGGGCAAATCAGATTAAAAAAATCAAAGTCCTTTAGGTTGCATCTGAAAACTGAGCTCTTTGTACATTACTTGCTGAAATGGATGCTGTCCACAGCCGATGGTGGAGTGGCTCAGCCCAGCTATGTGTGCATAACGCTTTTCTACGAGGTCATCGGCTACACAGCAAGAGCACGCCATGCTATTCCAGACCAGCACACCCGATGCCAGCACAGCATTGCTGGCAAAGTCCAACTTTGTACCGGTCTCACCTCAGGAGCAGGCACAGCCCAGATCTAAATGGGAAACAACCCAGCAGCAACCCAGGAACGTGGCAAGGCCATGTCTGGCTGGGGCTAAGGGCTGGTGCTGAGGGTCCCGCTATTTGAATAAATCCAAGCCATTTGGATAAGACATGTGAAAATCCATTATTTATTGAACTCCCCCATGCCCCCGCTTTCCTTTTTCTTCTTCCTTTCTTCTCACTACTCTGCTTCTGGATGTTTGCTTCTCTCACCCCAGCCTCATCCTGTACAACACCCTGCCTCCTGCCTAGTCTCCCCTCCATCCCCTTCCCTACTTCCATTCTTCTGTTTCTTTATTGCCTTCCCATGTCTCACCCTGTGTTTCAACCTCTCTTTTCCTAAGCAAATTCCCTCACTCAGACTTTTTGGTTCCCTCTTTTTGAACCATCCCAGCTTCTGCTTGTTTCCTTGATCTGTCCTGCAGCCACCAACCCATACAAGCACCTCTCTCTTCACTGACCCAGAGCTCATTTTCCCTGCCTGGTACTTCTCATGCGCTGCCGGTCCTTCCTTGCTGTTTCCATTATTGATATCACGTCCGCATGACACTCAGGAGGCATCAGTGCAGGTGCCACAGGCATACTCAGACCATTTTAAGCATGCTGGGTGTGGCACAAAGCCAGCAGCGTGGTCCCAGGAGGACCAGGATCGGTGGTGTGGGCAGCCGGTGGCAGACCCGTCTGCTCGGGGTGGGAGCGCTGTTGGCAGCGGTGCTGCAGTCCCCGGACTTCGTGGACCTCATGGAGGTCAAGAGGAGCCAATGGTTTCAGATGAATGAAAAAAGCAATGTACTGGCCCCAAAATTTCAAGACTGAGTTTGCAGTTAGTCAGCTAAGCTGCTCTGGTGGCTCAGAGCCTCTACTTGCTCCATGCTCCTAATATTGTAACTGCAGATAGTCCTTTATATGTAGAAGAGTGACTTGGTTTACCAAACTACATTACACGAGGATTTAGGCATATGTTGCTTTTATTTTAATATTGTACTCTGTTTCCAGCTTGTATTTATCACCTCACAGAATCTCTTTTCCTCTCTACTTATGGAAGCTTTTATTAGTTCTTTTTCCTACTTACCACAGTGTAATTATGGCAAAAATAGGGTAGCTACTAGCCAAAAAGTTATTCTTGTTGAAATTATTAAAAAGAGGAATACTTAGGCTTAAAAATGTTTATTTACATTCAAAATAAAGGTATCACATCTGTATAAAACATTCATTTTAACCTCTATTTTCAAAAATCCAGATGCAGCTCTTTGTGAAACTTTTTCTAGAAGCTTCTAGTCTATCAAACAAGAGGTGCAAAAATACCTACACTGAGAACACTAAACATCTTTTCTAAATCTGTGGAATTAAGACAATGGAAGTGTAGGCTGCTTCTCTCCTCCTTTGAGCCTCCCTCACGAGCCTAAGCACCCTTTCCCAGGCGCGACTTTCAAACACTACCCGGAATTTTACAATGAGTGAGGCACGACCCAAAAGCGTTTAATCCCGGCCGCAGTGGCCTCGCACCTTCATCCCCATGCAGTCGAGCCAGAGTGGTGCATGGCCGCCTTCCCTGGGAAGGCTTCTTCCTCCATCAGCACTGGGGCAAAACTTTGCAGTGCTGATTGACCTAAAAAACTTACTTTAAAATTTACTGATATGGAAAATACCAAGCTCAGCCTGAAGTGAGTGGTCTATGCAGCAGGGCCCTGCCAGCATGGATGTAGCAGTGGGGAGTGCAAACAGGCTGTGTCCCCAGCCCACAGGCAGGCAGGGATACAGATGGGCACATGGGTGGCACAGTCTCGGAGGAGACCCCGCACGCTGTGCTGGGAGATGTGGCAGCCCCAGGGGATGGACGTCTCCTCTCAGATCTGGCTATGCTGGTTGAAGGCGGTGTCTCTCCTGGCTGCGGGCTACCACCAGCCCCAGCAGCCAGGCCTGGCGGCCGTCACAGGGCTGGTTTGGATTTTGGGAGCTGGGGGAGCATTCCCACAAGCTGTCCTCCATCGGGGCGCAGTGAAAGGGGACTGAGGAGGGCGCTGGGCAGTCCCTGGGCTGGTGGGGAGCGGCCGAGCGAATCTCCCGGCCGTCGGGGTCCATCTGCCACCAGCCTCCTTGCAGTAGGAGAAGGGGAGCAGCAGGACTTTTGCTTCCCTGAAATTCTTGTAGGATCCAGAGAGTGGCTCCATCGCCTCACAGCGCTGAGGGCCGCGGCTGGGAGAAGATTACAAAACCCAGCTCTTTCAGCTTTCCCTGTCTGCAGAAATCCCCCGGACTTCTGGCTTTGAAATGCACAAACTTCACCTTCCCTGTGCCGATCAGCAGGAAAGCTGCCGGCATGGGCGGTGCTGGTGGTGCCTTGCCGTAGGCAGCGCTGCCAGACTCCCACTCCTCTGGCAGCGCCTTGACCTGTGGCTCCCTCGCTGCACGCTCGTCAGGGCTCTCCTACACGCTAGGGCATTTTGGAGACCCGTTCGTTCGTCTGGAGGAAGTAGATTGATTGATTGATAGCTTTTCTTTATTCAAGTGTAAGAGGAAGTAAGCCCTTTATTTCTTTTTTTCTTGGAGATTATTTATAAGGCATTGTCTCTGATATTGCCAGCTGACATCCTTTGGCGTCACTACCGCTCAGTGCACTGAAGATGCCTCAAGGTGTGTCAGTTGTGCTTCACGTCAGTGTGCCTTGATGTATCTCTTTGGCTGGGATTGAAAGGTACAGTTTCTAAATCTCCTGGTGACCCATTTTGCATGGATCACTGGTGCGCTAGAATGTAGCTGCTCCTTCCCATCGTGTTAATGCAAGTTTGCCTGCGTTCAAAGCAGCCTGGGTTCCACTTGCCACGCTGAGCACACAGGGAGAGCTCGCGCTTGAGTCTCTGCGGGAAGCAGGCACTGCTGCTCCAGGCTTGATATTTTCCACACAAGTTACGTGCTTTAGGTGCTTTCATTGCTATATCACAGTCCTTTTATTTAAACCTTGTAAATTCTTTGGCTTGATAAACAGAGGCAGACAGCTGGATTATGTTAATCTGGGCCTTGCAGTCAGCAAGCACAGCAAATGCTCCCAGGTCGCGGAGGCACCTTCTCCTCCCTGGGTCCCATGGCCCCCCCAGGCTAAGCTGGGCAGCAATGCTCAGCGCTCAGTGTGTCAGCAGGAAAAGGACCAAAGCGCCTGCGAGAGAGCAGCTCAGCACCACCTACGGTCACCGGCTGCCTGCTGGAGCGCCCTTGAAGCCAGTCCTGGGGACGGCCCTAATTAATACTTCCAGTGCAACCCTGTGGCTCCCCGTGCTGTGCCAGCTGCGCGCTGCCCTGTCTGCCTCTGCGCTGGGCTGGCAAGGAGGGTGGCGGGAAGGCAAACCCTCAGGGGCCCTCCCAGAAGGCCCCGAGGCCCAGCTGCGATGGCAGATGGGACTTGTGAGCAGCTCCAGCCCCAGGCGTGCTCAGGCTGCCTGTGAGGGCAATGCAAATGTGGCGCACCTGCCTGCAGGGCACCCTGGCCTTCAGAGCCCTTTCAAGGCCTCCTGGCTGGGGTACAATGTAAACCTGGCCCTGATTTAGTCCATGAGCTGGTTCTGCTGGGATGAATCATTTAACCACACAAGCACCCCATGACTCTGCCTCTCATTTCCATGTTGTGGCCTCCTTTTCCCACTCCACAGTGGAAATGACGGCCTGATCCTGTCCTGGAGATGCATGGGCATGGACCGCAACAGAGAAACGCTAGGAGAACAAGGAAGCCTTCGAGGGGTTTCAGTTACACAAATGACAGAACCAATCTGGGTGAATGGGTCAGATCCTCCCCGTCTTCTTTTGTCATGTGCCCGTTATCCTCTAATTTTCTTTCATGGAAAAGTGGGTCTTGAAATTAATGCTGCATTAAGAGGCATGGGGCAGCTCATACCATCACATGTCATATTCTTGCCAAGCTACAACCATATCTTTGTCATGATTCGTATTTTCAAGCTCCCATTAAAAAATTGAAAAACTACCTAACAGTTTTTCAGTAGTTCTGCTCTGGGCAACTCACATGTTTCTGAGTCTCGTTTGCCTAGTTAAAACAAAAAACAAACTCTAGACACACAAAGTTTTTAATGAAAAATTAGACTGTAACGCAGTTGCGTGGTGCTGTCCTTTCCTGGGGCACAACAGGCTCAGTTCCCTAAAATCACCCAGTAAGTACAAATGAGCTTGGATTACGGTGCAGGAGCGAGGGCTGTTAGGTGGGGACCTCGCTGCCTTCGCCCAAGTCTAGCCCTACAGAGGCAGCATTTGTTTGTTTGCTTCAACAGAGTTTTCCAACTGGGAAGTGAGTATATGGGCAGATGAACAAGTTACTGCAGGGAAAACGGGGGGTGTGAAAGCTCAGCATCTCAGCTACTGCCAAGAAACTGCTCTTCTGTATTCTTTAACCCCCTCCTAAACACAAATTCACTTCCCCTCTCCCACAAGGGATGAGATACTTGGCTTTTGCTACAAGGTACCGCTGGGTAAGAGAGTGCATGTGGACACTTGCCACCAAAGAGCAGCCAAACTGTAGGTTGATGCTACCTTGTCCTGCAGTTAGTTGGTTGTTTCTCTAAACTCTGCGGTATAACAGGTTAATTTCCCTAAAAGCCCCACAGTGAAATCCTGATTCAGGTGGGGGAATGACATGGGAGCTTCCCTGCTTGCTGGCCTTTGCCCCACAGCCACTTCCAGGCAGCAACCTGGTTTGACTGAAATTCTTCAGGTTTCAGCAACAGGAAATTGCAGATGAGAGAAGGGGCTGTAAATTGCACTTACACAGTTTCAGTCGCAAGCTGTGAAAAGTAGCAGCTCCCCAAGCTCACAACTTCAACACTGCTATTAATACTGGTTTTTCTAATAGCATCAAGATCAATGGAGGATCAGGGCCTCGTTGTAGTAGACAACCTCCCAATGACACTCAAGAACCCCCCCGTCCTACTGTGACACAGTTTGCTGTGTAAGCATTCAGCAAACTCCCAAGCACACTACAGTGTCCCAGGCACAAGAAAGAGGTTTAGGAAGGCGACTTTATTTTAAAACCTGGTTTTCAGGTGTTTCCTCTGCCAGGCAGCAGCAGAGGCACCCTAAAACACTCCTTATGGCAATGACAGATGCTGTTCAGGGGCCATGAGAGGAGAAATTGGGGTTTTGGCCAGTGCATTATTCCTTCTCCTTGGGGAGCCCCAGGGACTGTTCTCATACAGGTGTGGGTCGGAGTGCTGGCGGGGAGAAGATCCCTGCCCCAAAATTGGGTGGGATTTGTAAACTGCCCCCGAGGACTTAACACCACTCTTGTTTCCACACTGTGCTCACCGGTAATTTAGACAGACTGTGGTAGTACAAAGGGCGGTCAAGGCGGTTGAATGAACTGGCAGGACTCCCCACAGCACTGGAGCCTGAAAATATGTTCCCCCCAAAGCAGCCAGGAGAGGGGTGGGTGCATGGCTGGTAGGAGCAAGGCTGGCTGGTTTCCGTCCCGTGGCGAGGCAGGGACCCTTCCAGCTCCCCGGGGACAACAGGCCCTGTCCTGGGAACGGACTGGTTTCAATACAGGGCTCTCCATCTTGATCCAGTTTGGATGGGTCAAGACATGTTGAGACATGCCCTTTCAATATGCTGCATTTTATTAAAAACAAAGTAGCTGTGGGCCAGATTGTAAAACTAGGTGGGCCTCATTTGTCTGTCCCTACTGTAAGCCAATGAAACCTTCAACATATCCAAACTCTCACCTTTTTACCCATTTGAATGAAAAAGCATCACTAATAAAAGAAAATGACTCACCTAATGCTAAACCTGAGCTCTGTAGATCAGCTTTGATCAAATTCACTGACATTTGGATAACTGCATTATTATAACTAAAACATCTTTTAAAGTTTTTTTTCCCAGACGCTCATTCTTTAAACTTTGCTTTGATCACTGTGCATATCCTTTTCAGCAGAAATTTGTCCACAGAGGGTGATTTTTTTCATTTGTTTTTCATATGGATTCTCTTTTCTTTGTTCATATTTTAAATCAGTGAAGCTACCCTTTGAGCTAACCCTTATAATAAAAATGCAGCTACTGTGTGGCTTTTAACAACTCATTTAACCCATCTGTGTCTCAGTATTCTTGTTAGCAACCCAAGGAAACTAACACTTATTTATGCAACAAGGCTGATCGTGAGGCTTAATTAGATTTTTTTTTTGTAGGATGAAGTAAACATTTCAGAAGGGCAGAGCAGGGAAGTGGTAGTTTCTGTTATGGTGGTCTAACACAGCCAATTTGTAATACGTTACAACAGTAGTGTTACAAAATGCGTAAAATAATATTTCTTTCAGAAAGTGCTTTTGGATTAGTCCAAGTGCTCCAGTTTCCAAATAAGAGTCACAATCCGAGATGATTAAAATAAATGGAAGCAGGAACGTGTCAGTACAATTACAAATGAAAAGATGGAAATCACTGGAGCTGGAAGGGCAAAAATTCGCCTGTGTGTAAGTATGTGTCTGTGTATGAAGCTCAGCTTTAAATGCTGAGGAGGGTAAAGTTTGATTTTTCTTTTTCTACGGAAAAAAATTCATACATCTACGATGCAATAAAATTTAGTTTAGCATTAGAAAAATTTATACCCAATTTTCCCCTTTCAAGCAAGCAGGAAGACTATTTAAGTTTTAATTTGCTAATTATTGTTTATTGTAATTTGACCATCCAGCTGGGGAATGCAGATGCTGATCGTTCATTCCCAAAGTGGGCGGCTGTCAGGCTCTAGGGTCAAGATAGTACTTACTAGTGTTTTTCTACAGCATGGGCAGAGTTCTTGTTATATCTTGTAACAGCGGTGGATTAACCGCAAATAATCTCCAAAACTTTGAAGTCTAAAGCTGTAGCACATTTTACCATATTCTAGAAAAAAGTGGATGTGTTCAAATAATCTTTGCTGGCAAGATTCTTTCCCTGTCTTGTACCAAAGTGCAGTCTTTAAGACTCGTATGAATGCCTGCTCGGCCATTTTGCAAACACGTATGCGTGTCATCTGACAGAACGAGCCCTTAAACTCCGTACAGCTTCTGCCACGACTAAAACTATTTATGAGTGCACACATTTGCAAAGATCAGGCCCTGCGAACATTAGCTCCGCATCAAGCTTCTTAGGGATAGCTTGTTTTCCCAAAACACTTTAGGCTGAGGATCCCTATCAATATAAATCTGCTTTAAACAGGAGATAGTCATTTTTTAACACAGACATTCTCTAATATTTTCATGATGTGGCTCATACCTTAATAGATAGCAGTTGCAATGCAGATCTAGCCGTGCAGCCCACAGTTGCATAACATATTTGCGGTAATGAGAACCCTTGCCGACATGGAAAATTAATATTAAGAAAATTAATGTAAGGAAAATCTTTAATGGGTTTTTGTCTGTGTCTAATGCAATTTAGCAGTTAGCAGAAGGAAGGAATTTAGTACCAGGTGAGTAGCCAGCTCTTCAGAAATCGTGCTCTGTTGACCACATTTTAAGACCTGCTGTTTTGATTTAGCGCATCAGGAGGAGTATCTGCTTCGTAAACAAAAGCATGAAACATCTCGCTCAGAATCCCGCCTGAGCTGAATCTCAGCTGTCAGAACCTTGCCCACAAGAAAAAGTCCCTTGGCACAAATGCTTTTCATGTTGGTGTCCTTTCTGCCTGGGGAATTGTTTTGAAAGCTCAGAAATTTCAGCAGGGCAGGAGAGCAGATTCCTACTCAAACCCACCTACCAGTGGCAGAGTAGAAAGAAATGTTATCTTTTCATTAGCAACATCTGCCAAGTACTCTGGCAAAACAGAAGTAGCAGTTATCCCCATAAGAAAGGCTGCTTTGCTTATTTATTGCATTTTCAAGAAGCATAGTGTCATAGCAACAGGGCAGCATGCAGACACCGTTCAGCACAACAGGGGAAGAGATCCTGGACGGGGACCGACCTTCTCTGCCTCCCACCCCAGCCTCTCGCGCCTGCTGCCCCCACAGCACACAACTGCCACCCCGTGAGAGAACGTCGATGTTGGTATCGGCTTTTGTTCAAGGTGATCTGTAAAAGGCAGAGTAGTTTAGATGTTAGGGTCTTTTCGTCTGTTGCCTGGATTTCACTGGAATCATGTATGAGGGAAGTCTGGCATATTTTCCCCCTTTTTGTTGCTAGGAAGGTAGGTACTAACCCCCTTTATTTCCTGCGGATTGTGGATGTTAAAGATAATGGAAGCACAAGATATCTGAGATGACATGACAGAAATCAAGGGGGCAGAGAATTCTTGGAAGAAAAGCAATTTTTTCAATTTAGACAGCTTGAAATTGTTGTTTTGTTTTGTTTAGCTCCTACCTAAACTCCTTGAAAACAATAGTTAGCGAGAAGGAGGGATTTCTTGGTAAATATTGTGTATTGTCTGCTATTTTTCAAGGACTGGGCAGACTCCTAACAGCCTTCTGAGTCCTCCACAAGAGACACCAATTGCGAGAGGAAGGGTTGTATTCAGTTGATAAGAAACTTGTGTGTGTGTGTGTGTGCGCAAATAAAAAGAGCAGCAAATCCAATTCCCTTATCTCCCTTCCTTTTTGTACATCAGATCACCTTTAGTGTCAGGCCCAGTCCTGCAGCTGCTGCTTTCAAGCAGGTCTCATCGACACCAGCCATGGTTGCTGACCTGCTCTGGGTACAGAATCAGGCCCGGTCTTTCCAAATCCCTTCCCTTCACCCTTTCATTTCCACAGCCCAAAGGAAGTGGAAAATGAAAGCCAATTTTTTTCTGCACTTGTTCAAAAATAAAACTGATGCAGATACCAGAAGTCCTCTGAAAGTGACAGATAATAATTATTTTCTACGACACTGACATAATCTGTTTTTTGAGAAAAACTCTGCTGCTCATCCTTTCGTTACTGAGAGTGCATGTAGGCACAGAAGACAAGGCTTATTTTATCACGGAACTGCCTATCTTCCTGGAAATCCCAATGGACACATCAAGAAATGTTGTTAAGATGAAGGATCTTTCAGGATTTGGATAGCTAGTTTTACCCAGATCAGAAATAATTTATTTTCCCTAACTAATTCAGAGAATCTTTAAACCAGATTGACTAGCAATGCGTTAATATACAACATCATCTCAAATATTGGCAGTAGCTTGATCACATTGTTCAGAAACAATATACTTATAAAACATACTTACAAAACATAAAAATATGTCCATTCTGTGCTGTGCATGCCCATCTCATTTACTTACATCCCCAAATAGTTAAGATAACTTCATTTGCAGCATGTGGATCATTAATTCATAATTAGTTCATATATAAAAAGAAACAGAGTAGAGCAAAATACTGTGATGTTTTTTCCCTGGAAAACTGATATAATTAAAATCAACTTCTGTAAGTTGTTTATGTTTTTTTTATATAGAGTAAATAACATATATCTATTTGGACACATAAACTCCCCCACCAAACATATATGTTGTTTTGTGACTAAAACAGTTGCATTTGTCATCAACAATAGCAAAACATTAACTCGATCCAGTCTCTTTGCAGTTTTCTGTCACATAAATGCAGTAAAGATATATTAAAATCATATATAATTATACTTACCATACTAGAGTAGAAAGTTTTCTGTCTAGATTTTGAACTCCATACTCATCTCCACCAGAAATCACTATTTTATCTTGCTTTACCATGTTCCTTTCTCGTCAGAACATTACTTATATTCTCATAAAACATTCGGCAGACCCGTAAAGATAAAAACTTGCACAAAGAATAGATGACAAAAGCTTGTATCAAACAATACATATCAAAGAGAAGTGACTCCACTTCCCTTTTGCTACCTCCACCCATATATTTTAACATTAATTAAATCATTGCTACATCATTGCTAGTAGCCACAAATGGCTCATATTAATTCATTTCTTCTCATTCAAAATGGTTTTTTATTAAATCCTTAACCAGCATGATATCAAAATAATATGCTAATAAACATTTTTAAAAGTTGATAAAGTAGAACATTTGAACTTTTAGTTCTTGTTAGGTGGATCCCAGAGCAAAAACACATCAAAAGAGAGGAAATCTAAAATCTCAATTAATCTTAACCAGAAGTTCAAGCAATGAGCATATTGAAGAGACTTTGTAATACCTAATATTTCCTGAAAATATTTAAAATCCACATGTGAATATAAAATAACTTCTCGCTTGACTTCATTGACCCAGAATTGTCAGTGGAATAAAAAGTTCAGTAATTCCTAAAGGTAGCAAAGTGTGATTTGCTCTGATTTCAGCTTAAATTATCTATTTATCTATATCTGCCTTTTTTCTCTTTCAGAAAGCAGGGAGGATTTGTTCGTTCATAGTCTTTAAAAACACTGCCTTATTTTCATTAAGCTAAGCCCACTGCTGATGTAATTCTTGCATTACAAAGGTCTTAATTTAAACCATGACATAGATGCTTTTCATCAGTTGATTTTTTGTTCTTTGTGCCAAATTTCTTGCATTTTTAAAATAAAGAATATGGTGTATAATAACTGCTGCGGGACAGGCTGCTTTATTCTTCAATATGAAAGACAAATGGGGTGTGACATGCATACGTTTCAACATGCAGCACTTACTTCTTCAGGACCTTTACTTTTTCCACTGTTTTCGCAGTAGGCTATTTCACTTCCTTTGAATCGGGCCTAACGATAACACTGGATTTGAAGCACGGTTCTCGGCGTTGAGCACACTGACGGGACCAAGAGGTGAAAAGTGCTTCTAATCTCTCTCCTCTCTCTCTCTCTCCCCCCCCTCTCCCTCTCCCGCTCCCTGCCTCCCTCTCCTTCCTTCCCCCCCTCCACTCAAGGATTTGGGGTCTGCAGATGATAATTTACAGAGCGTTTTGGAAGAAGGGTGGGGATGCATTCCTAACACCCCAAATCCTGGTTTGCATTACACATTAGGGATTTCAAAGCACACCAAGATTTAATCATAATCAGAAAGTAGAGAAATCGTTTCTACAACATTCTGCAGTGTTGAGTTCTTTTTTTTTACTTTGGTATCACTGTAACTAATATAGCAAAACTGTATCGTCATCGTGTCATACTATCATTGCAATGATCGATGAACTATGCTAATGCATCTGGGAAAACTGCATAACTTGTTTAGTTTGGGTATTATTTCGAATTTAGGAGCTTGGTTAATTTTCAGACGGAGTCAAAAGACACCAGCTGTTTCTCTACTTAAATGTGAAAGTACAGAAGAAATTTTTCTTGGTTAACATTACCAGAAATGAATCAAGGTTACAATGGGAAGGATGTAAACATTTTATTTAAGCAGAAATTTCAATGTGATCTATGCTAACACCAAAGTGCAGTGTTAGTTCATTGATCTCCAGGAGACAGAACAGATTTAGAAAATCTCTCATGAATTTGTAGAAAAAATAAAATCTTTTCATGAACTCTGCATCTACTGCATTTTAGAAGATGTTGACCTGATACTTCTATACTTGCCCTGGCTGTATACTTTGTCCTTAAACAAATGCTCCCAAAAATTGCTAAGACAGGATACAGTGATAGATTGACCTTTAGTCTGTCAACTTTCTTGTCTTATGCAAGTAATTAAATGAAATGGAAAAGGTATCTTTTTTTATTCAGATTAAGTATCTGTAATTAATTTAACCTGATGTAAAGTAATTTAGATTAATTTTATTTCCTGAATATTGGACATCTCAATAAAATTGAAGCTGGGGAAATAAATATTTTTACTATTAATATGTTGCTTATTTCTAAATTGCAGACTATATCCATAAAGTTGGATATTATTTGGCTTGTTATTTTATCTTTTCTCCTTTATTCACATTATTGTCTGTGCAAAATTCTTTTGTATGGACCTGAGCAGAAGAGGAGAATAGGGCTATTCTTTAAGGGTGTGTTCATCTTTACATTTTTTAAACCAATTTTGATAGATTTATATCAAGGCTGAAGTAATTCACTCTGGGACAAAACTTGGCATCAAAACTTTTAAATACAAGCACATTTTTCTTTTTTTTTTTTTTTTAAGAAAATTTAAAAATCAGTCGGCATGTTCTTAAAGGCAAAGGTTTAAGTCCCAATCCATTTGAAGTCAACGGGAGTTTTGCCATTGACTTCAGTGGAACCAGGACTTCCTTCAAATGACAGAAAACAATTACATTTAGTATTTTCAGATGGAAAATTTGTGCTTATGTAAATTAAGATTGTCTCATTTTGGGGGGGGTACATATTGTATAATCCATAGCGTGAACTCATCTCTGGATATCTTTCTGTTAAGTGACTATCTTTTTTTCATTAAGATAAGTAACAGTTCAACATATGTGGTTACTTAAGAAATTCCTCAGGATCTTTAGTGGAGTCTTTTGGGATAAGATGTGAAATCAGCCGTTGTCATTCATGACAAAGATCCCACATAATTTTTCCAAAGAGCTCGGCATGCCAACGAGAGTGGATAAGCATGAGTGATTGTATTTTGCCCATGCATTTTCCATCTGAGGTTTGGATCTGAGGTGGGACTTTTGCCTTTTCTGCCCTCAGCTGCTATCACGTATTGCTTTGCATTTAGTAACTTACACGTCTAGCCAGGCCAGGAGAGACGTGAACTTAATTAACTTGCTTTGCTTCACAGAAAGACGAGGTTATCGTTGGCAAAATCCTGCTCGACTTAATCAAAGGACAAAACCTGGGCCCCGGAGAAGTTGTTAAGGACTGCTTGCATGAGGTACCTGCAGGATGAGACCCGAGGTCCAGCCTCCCTCTCTCCCAGGTAAAGCTTTTCAAAAGAGACTTATTGTACTGCAAAGTGTTCTCCCCTTTCACACAGCAGTACAGCTCCAGTTGTGTTCAAATATTAGTGATACTAAAGCTACCCGAGGTAGATGATACAATTTCTGTATGAGAGATGAGTAGTTCAATCAGGCCTACCCCAAACTCCCTACCTCAGACCCTCTGACCCCTGATGCTCCCCTCCCTGGGGGTTTAACCCCACAAGTGGGGCCTTTGGGCCGAGCCAGGCAGCTCCTTCCCCAGGCTGGCAGGGTGGGACGGTGTCCGGCTCTGCCAGTTAGTTCCGGTGTTCCTGCAAGTGGACATTAGAAACTGGCCCAGCTGTATTGTCATAGTCTGGTCTCAGAGGTCAGCTGGCATTGAAGACCTTTTTGGGTGTTTCCTTTGGATGTGAGATTGATGATAATTCTTTGGTGCAATCCTATTTATTTACGAAGAAGAAACAGAGTCTGCTTTCCCGAACCCAAGGAGGGACCAGCAGCCGCGCGCAACGTCTTTGCCCAGAATCCCTGGCAAGCCCTTCCGGAGAGTTTTCTGCTGAAAGGGAGTTCTGCTCTCTGCTTTCCTCCCTGGCTCTGCAGTCAGCACTTGCTCAGCTTCACCCCAGCTGCTGTCTCTCCTAGCACAGAGATTTTGGGGACCTTTCTCTCCATTGCCTGTATACCTCGTGTTGTCTGCACCAAGGGAGGCAGGGCTCCCACAGCCCGCAGATGCACGGGCCGTGCATCCCAGGGAGACCAGAGCTTCCACGTGTCTCCCTCCTCCACAAAAATGCTGTGAACCTGAACAAACTGGGTCAGCGGCACCGCATTATGGCCGTGCCCTCCCATCCTGGGCACAGGTATGACAGAGCTGCCTTTGGCGTGTGTTCTCTGACGGCCTGCCTTTCCCAAATACTTGGCAGAAAGCTGAGTGACAAGTGTCACCTAACTGTCCAAATATATAGCTGCTTCTGCTAGATACACATGTACCATGGCCTTTCAAGCTCAAGTGTGTATCCTACTGTGCTCATGATGGACACACAATATCACAAAGGCTTGAAAATGCGAGTGCTAATAGTCAGCACCGAGGCGAGGCTGAACACTAAGTTGGATTCGGCTAAAGTCAGCGATTGCTCTGTGAGCAAACACGGAAACAGAGCCAAGAGAGTGAAACGCTCGGCTGTTATTCCTTCCTCCACATATAATGTTCTCTCTCACCAAACGCTTTCTGCAAATGGAGTCCCTGTATGTCTTGGCTGTTCTCTGTATGTAAATGTACTGTTGCAGTGTGTAGCTGCTTCCACACATACACTTTCATCATTATATTCCTTTTATCCTTTTTTGGGGAATAACTATGTTACATGTTAATACTATCAATAATTTGCTCTGTTAACATACTATTTTTCCCCATAAAATATAATAATTTCCTATTTATAATACATAGTTCTACACCCCCAAACTGAATTTATGTATGTATGACAAACACCATTTTTTTGCTGTCTAGATGAAGCATTTTCTAAGATTTTAGAAGGTTGGATTTTTTTACATCATCATGCTGCACAAAGCCTAACATCGATCCCACAGCAGCTAGAGGTTGCAGGGGCTGCCAGGCAGCCCTATGGCAATAGGATGTTGCCTTGTACTGCTGTCTTTTGTGATACAGGGTTAATGTTACCTGGTCCTTCATTGGCATAGTCCTTCCACATCTGCCTTTGCAGAGGGCTGCCTTCCCGCCTTCTGTCTGCACATTCATGATCTGTTGTGTTATGGCTATGACCAAATGCATCTGGTTGATGTAGCTTCAGTTAAATATATCAGGTGTTTCACAGTGTGATGAGAACTTGTCATTTCAATTTGTGTTGCTTTTACTGTGTGCAGAAATAACATGCCTCTGCATGGATCTCCTATTTTTTAAATATTGTAGCCTTTTTAGTTTGTTGCTCAGAGTAAACATTGACCTCTGTATGTCCATCCTGATTTCCATCTGGTATTCTGAGACTGCAAGCAGTAGTAAAGGTGGGGCTATAGACATCAAAGATACTCATAGGTCTTAAAACTAAGTACTGTGCTAAACTCCCTTTAATGCTTCTGTGGGAAAGTGTCTCCATATGTCATCCCATGTATTTTCTTTGCTATTTAAAGTATTGCTTAATAGTACACTAAGCTGGTGGAAAACTATTTGCTTTGTTGAGTTAGCTCTACTCTGGCTTAATGCAGGGCTGGGTAAGCACCAGAGCCAGTGCACAGGAGCGAGTGGGACCAGAAGCAGCTGGGGTGGGAGGAAGAGGGACTGGGGCACCTGGCAGGCAGTGGGCCTTCCATTGCTGGGAAGCGGTTATCAGCCCAGCTGAGGGAGGAAATCCTTGGCTGGCTGGGAGGTGTTGAGGTGGGGATGTAACTGGACTTGCACTTCATCAATTGCACGAAATCCCTGTGAGTAAGTGGGGTCTGTATCTGGGAAGTATTTTCAGACGTCCCCCACCCCCATCTCCTTAGCTTGAGTCCTACTCATTTTGGACTGCTCTTCCCAACTTCATGCTTTCTCTCTCTTCTCAGCAATTAGATCATCTTCCTTCAATCCTGTCCTCTCGTTTCTGGTCTTCTCTCTGTCTTCTTGTGATTCTCCCAGCTCTGTAATCAGTCTTTTAACAAGTCCCCTGGAAACTCCTTCTTATGGTCCCCCATTGATTTCCAAAGGGCTCTTTCAGGTTTTGACTTTGATCTCCTTCCTCAGTTTCTCTACACTTCATCTCTGGACTACCTCCTCCAGAAACAGAAATGTAGAAGCCATCATTGCGCTAACGGTTCATAGACCTACTGTGCATCTCCTGCCTTCCCTCCTGCCTTTCACTTTCATTGCTCGCTTTCAAACAAAAAAAGCCCATCCTTTCCCATTTCTTAACTCTGTGCCACCACACAGCCAGGAATGCAGAAGTCATGGGACCAAAAGGACAGTCACTCTTTTAGTCTAATTATTTCTCTGGACTTTTAAGTCAACTTCCTTTAGAACTGTGATTTTTTAAATTTGGGTTTATTGTTCCCTCCTCATTTATAACTGCAGATCAAATGTCTTGTAAGACTTTGTCCTTCTTGGAGCTGTTATTTCTTTTCCACTCCAGCACACGGTGACATCTGTTGTGTCTTCCCAGCTTCTGCAGCTTTGGAGAGGCAGTGCCCAACAGATTCCCTCCTGGCCGTTCTTTGACACCATTTGGGCTACTGTGCTTTCTTGGCTGCTGCCCTACTCCTCCAGGACACCCCGAGCAAGAAATCTGGTTGAGAGGTGAGTCCTTCAAAAAGAATGTGATAAGACTGACAAGACTGTCTTTCAACTCACAGTCTAGTTATCACTCGATTAACTATTTCACCTGTGTTATTGCAGCGGTCAGGAGCCCTACTCTCGCACTAGGACTTCTCTTGCGCAAGAGGGGGTTACATTAGCGAAAGTCTTTGTGGACAAACTATTCAGTTCAGCCATAAATCTCTCCTCTATGCTCTCCTCTCTGTCTTCCTGCAAGATGTGATCAGAGTGCACGAGGCTGTTCCCATGAACGCACTTGGTACAAGCCTGCCTGCGTGTTGCACAGTTACGCCCTTTATGTCAGTGGCTGCACTCAACCCCACATGCACTTTTTTTGTACAGTATCCCAGGACGAAAAGTTAGAAGCCTTCAAATACAATGTTTTTATGGGAATAAAGGTGATTTTTCAAAGGTGACTTTTAAACAGAAAGTAGAAAATTTCAAGGCTTCTGCTAGTGTTTAACTGTAATATGGCATTGATATGGAGGCTACATTATCAAACGGTAATGAACTCCAATCCTAAAGAATGTGTGTGGCCAGCAATTACAGTTATTCTGAGGGCTTTTTCTAAATCTTCCTCTTCATGAACTGCACATGACTCAAGCTTGCCATATAAGAAAACTGTTTTTTCTCCTCCCCCGTTATATTATTTATAATATAAAATATATAACATATTTTTAATATTAAAAATATAGTTATATTTTCCAAATACCTGCACTTAAGGAAAAATACTTCTGACCATACAGAAACTGAGTGCCCACTACCTGTTATCCAAAGGATCTCATAGCATTTGAGTCTGAAAAAATCAGGTCTCACACCTCCTCATGAGGCAACCTGGTACTGAGATACAAGAACTGTTTTGCATTTGGGAAGGTTGAAGAAGAAGGGATTTGAGCAAGCTAACTCTGTACATTCAGGACTAGAAAAATGCTGGTCCATACACTAAAACTTTTCAGAGAAATCAAATTCTACTCACTTTGTTGGAAGTATAACTTTCTTTCTAGTCAAAGGAATGAGCACGGTTGGTTCCTCTACATTTAGTTTTCTGTATTTGAAAATTCAAATACAAGAGGAAGTATCTCTCTGACTCTTCTATCGAGGGACCCATTTTCTTGCACTGATTTGAGTGGGGCTGTACCAGTATAAGTGTGGATAGCACTTGACTTGACCCTGTGTTTGTGCTTATATTATTGCCCCTATTCACAGAGTGGAAACTTACTGGATTTTTTCCATTAGGAGGAGAAATTGATGATAGGAGTCAGGAATGTCTTTGGTTTATTTACAAAGCATGTACTCAGAATCTTGTTTCTCTGAATGCAATAGAAACAAACAACAGGCACTTTTCTTACTCAAAGTTTCCAAGTTTGCTTCTGTAGCGCAGCGTGTTCACCGTAGAGCCATGCCGCTCTGGTTTGGGCCCCTCGCAGGACTGCTTCTCTGGCTGCCGTTCCTTATGGACAGTGAGACACGCACATGCATAGCTCCCCATCTAACCAGCTGGCTTCCTAACCTCCACATGCCACAGCAGATTCTGGCTGAGCTCAGCCTACTTGTGATTGGGGTCTGGCACAATTTGGGTGGCATCTTCCACTGTATCCAGCCTCCTACTCCTGAAGGGACTAAATTTCTCTTTTCATTTAGCTTGAAGGACAGACACCTGCATTAGCTTTACTGAGGTATGTGACTGTAGATTAAAAAAATCCACTGCCATGAAAATTCCATATAGACACAACCCGCACGTGCACACATACACGCATGCACACACACTCACGCACACATACAGCTTCTGAGCCTTTGGAACAGCTGAGTAACTTGTAGTATAACAGAATTACGAAACTGTTTCATAATTGTCTAAATAATTTTCAGTTTTCAATTCCTTTATTGTAATCAAGCTTTCACACTAGTTTTACAACAGCACAGCTTATTTCAGATCTGTGGCGTGAACTTTTGTCAAAGGAAAATAAATAAATGACGGCAAAAAATCTGGACAGTTAAGTATAATTTCTGAATGCCTGTAACAAGACAATGTTCTCACATATCAAACAAGTGATATTTTTTATGGTATTGAGCCAGTCACTCTTTATCTCTGCCAATCACATTTTGATTGGAAGGTGCAGTGTATAATGTCTGAAAGAGGTTTTTCCTTCCATGAAAAAAATTCCCCAAGCATTTCAAACTAAAAAAGTGGAGACTAAGGACAGGCACAGTTACACTGGACTGTATTTCTCAGCTCACAGTCTTAAAGCTCTTTTCCATCTCAAGTAATATTGACTTGTAGCAAAGAACGTTAGAATAGTTTTAATTGCAAGTGAAGCAGTCTCTCATGAGAACCCACTGTGCAAAGAGTGGAGAGCTGATGGAAGCAAAATATTCTCATGGAGTTGTAGCTTTGCAGTGTTTCCATATTTTCTTCCCAGGACAAACTGCTTAAAACCTGAAGTGCACAAAGGTTCACTTTTTCTCTGATGTCTACAGTTCCCTGATCTCTGTAATTTATGTGTTTTCATATGGAAAATTGATCAGATTAATTCCATTTTAGGTATATATACACTATTCTAAAATTATTTTAAAACTATTAGTAGGTTGTGATAAGCATTACATTTATCACATTTACATCAAATAAGAGAATAGCTAATAGTTTATGAAACAGATTCTTTGAACCTGATGTTGGGCCAATAAGAAAGGGATGTTTTCAGTGATTCTTTTCATATGTTTATTGGATGTACACATTGCTTGTATTTGTCAATAGCACTGAAAGCTATGACTAGATAGGACAAAATAAACATTTTTAAACATGAACAGACTGCATTAGTAGCAGTGGAATGCATCTAGTTAACTAAAGACATTGTCCTCAGGCACTAAAGGGATCATAATTACAGTTGCAACTCCACCTTCTGGCTTATTTTGCTCTGAGGAGTCCAAGAGTTTGGATTCTTTATTTTGAATAAATGTGGATACTTCCTTCAGGGTCTGAAAAAGGAAAAATTGACAGCTACATTCCAAAGAAAGCTTAGCTGGATGGAAAATGACTGCTTGCAATACTAATGTGCTCTTTGTTTAGTGGCGCAAATCAGTATCATCTCTTTAAAAGTGTGTAACTAGGATAAATATTGGATATGAGACCAAAGGGTTCTCTTCATTTCATGAGTTAAAGATTTCCATATGAAAATAAGCGTATACGTGTGAAATCTTTTTTTGAACAACCTTCAACAAATTTGTGGGAAAAATACAGTGGAAAGCTCTTCTAGCCAGTGGCGTTTAGGCTACTTCAAAGAAACACTGTGGAAACACTAAGATAAATGAATCAGATGGAGATGGAGAGTGAAAAAACAGCTACATCCTTGAACTAATTTTGTTCTGTGATATCAAAGAGTCTCAAGTTTTCCATAGTTCTCTCCTTATTTGTAAAGCTAGGGTACTACCACAGACACTCTTCTGTACTAAAGACAGTATTTTTAACGTTTAGTAGTCCTCTTCACCACACCTATCTGTAGCAATTAATTTTCCGTTTACTCTCAATAG
Organism: Gavia stellata; assembly: GCF_030936135.1. NCBI lineage: Eukaryota > Metazoa > Chordata > Aves > Gaviiformes > Gaviidae > Gavia > Gavia stellata. Next base: position 24,785,141 of record NC_082596.1, on the reverse strand, counting down.
CTTCAGAACAACATCCAAACTCTTATGTACTTGGTCAGAAGGATTTTAAGCTCTCTTTTAAAAAAGGAATCGTGCACAGATTTGGTCATAAACATCTTTCTGCATCCTTTGAAATCAATAGGGACTGAGAGTCAGACATGGGATTTAACGGAAAAAGTTATAACCCTGTGTAAAGACAAGCACACCAGCAGCGGAACAGTGATAAATGAAGCTGTTCAGGCTCCCTGGCATGTTGATTCTGTGGAGTACATTTTACTGAAACAGTTTCCATATCATGTTTGGCCTCATGAATGTTCAGTGGTAGAGGCCAAATCCTGTCCTCAAGCCAATCTCTGTAATTCCCTTCAACCACATTGCAGCTTTCATCTGTTTTCTTGCATCAGATTATTTCACGGGAGTTCAGCCGTGCCAAGCATCTTGAAGTTGTATTACCAAAAATGTTTCAAGCACAAATCTCTTAGCCTCATCACCAAAGACAAGCGCCTTTGCCCAAGTGCAGAAAGGGTTGCTTTGCCCTAAAGCCAAGGGAAAAACTGGCAGTTTTGCACCACTTCGAGCTGAGATCTTGGCCTTTAAAGCTATGGCATAAGCATAGGTGTTGAACCGAAGTAGGGTTTGGACTTTGGGAATCAGTGTCAGCAGGAATCTGTGGAATATTTCCGGGTGAAGCGAACATGCCCCAGTGCGTCCCCAGACTGGCCTGTCTGCAGGGATTGGGAAAAACAGCATCTTAATTGTCTCCATTACAACCCACATTCACAGACTGAAATTATAGCTGTGCCTTGCTCTGATCGCTGTTTCCACCCCCTCCCTTCCCGGGTTGTCAACCCTTTCTCCCTTTTTTCTGAGTAGAAATGAATGGGAGAGCAGGGAAGCTTTTGTTAGTCTCTGCTCAGGGCTGGCTGGGGCATTAATGGGCCAACCAAAGCGTCAAGACCTCCCCGGAGGAGAAAGGACTAATGGAAAAAAAACCTGTGAGGAGCAAAGGCAAAAAAGGGCAGGAGTGCGTGGGTTGAGGGCTCACAAGTAGATCAGGAAGGTATCAGGGGACCACACTGAGCAGAGGACCCCCAAAAGTGCCCACCAGGCTGCAAGTATCTGGGTCACCACTCAGTCCTTCACATTTCCTTAGGTAGCATGATGCACCTTGACAAAAATCCTCTCCTGCCACCATCCCCCATGCTCCTCTACCTCACCATGCCAGTCGGCACATGCCTGAGGGACATCCCCTCTGCTCCTGCCCTGATCTCCCGGCAAAGTGCCCGGTTTGGCTCCAGGGAGGGCTGCTTTCCTCTACCTGCTATCCCCAGGGCAGCCTGCATCTAAAAATGACCCTGGCTGAAAGTAAGAGGAGAGAAGATGTATTTTTGCCATGCTTTCATGGTATAAATCCTGGCGTAGACAAGCCAATGCAGGAACACTGCCTTGCCAACGCTGGGACATTTACAGGGGCATGGATTGGCTTTTGGGGTGCTCAAGCATGTTCCTAGCTGAAATCTCATCTAAGAGAAGCTTCAGGCTAGAGATGGGAGTGGGTGGCGGAGGGAAGGAGGGAAGCCTTAGAGAAAAAGCAGCTGATGGCCAACAGCGAGGAAATGAGGAAGGTATTGTCTCTTTCCCAACTGAGAATGGGACCATTTCATCTGAAGAAGGAACATCTGAGAAATAATTTTAAAATACTGTCTCAAAACAGCTAGGACTAGCAGACATCAGTCAGGGGAAATCTCTCTTTAAATTCCAGGCATTGGAACTGTATTCCTATTGTGTTTGAACCAATTCAGTCAATCCCACTTAATTTCCATTGTTGAGGGAGTCTAAAAGAGGCAGGAAAGAAAGAAAAAACCAAAGTCTACTGGAGAGATATGCTGAGAAAGAAAAGAACATTTTGAGAGGAGGAAAAAGAAGAGACGGGAAGAATAGAAAATGTAGCTAGTGAAGTAGGTTTTTTGTAATGTTTTTCTGTGGAGATTTTGTCCTCAGACTATTGCAACCATCCACCTGTATAGTAACTATAAAATACACACTGGACATAACAAGCTAATCTTCTGACTTTTCTTTGCGTCACCTCTATGGGGGAAATGCCACGAGAGAAATTTATCTGACATGTTGTCATATCTCTTTACATTTTAAACCTGTCTAAAATGAAAAAGTGAAGCAGTTTGTTTGAGTTGCAGAAGGAGTTTTGGCTTACTCCCCATGAAAATATGATTATAAATTCCTCCTGCATTTACTGTTGGCATATTATAAACAATTGAGTCCACTGATTACTGGGTTGTATAAGAATTCTTAGGTTATTTGAGACTTAATACATCAGGCACTGTATAAAAGTGACATACCTATTTTTTAACATCTAAAATTCAAACTAAAAGGAACTTTTTCTGTTCTGTGGGATTTTTATTGCTGGCTGGGGGAGGAGGAAAGAAAACTGTGGGAGTTCTTGCCTCATACTCCCAAGCTGATTGCTTTCAGTGCAATTTTTCCCATTTGCAGCTGGGCTGTGAGTATTCCTGCTCTGTGACAGTGATGTCCCCATCCAGATATTCAAAATGTCAGTGTCCTTATTTAAACCTCTGGAGTTCAGCCTCTGCATTTGATTCAAGATTTTGAAAGTCCTGGCATCTATCCTGATGCTTTTTGATGAATTGTAGGGCATGAAGGAAACTGCATTTTGAGCATCCCATCTTACCTTAGTTGTGGCATGCCACATTATCTGTCACAGATGGGAAAAAATAACGTGAATGAATGTAATCCATTTATTGGTTTATGGTCACAAAATCCTCAAGGGAGTGTTCCAAATCCAAAGTGCTGGATTTGGTATTTCAGTGAGTTAGCAGAAAGACATAGCTTCCTATTAACTATATGTCCAGCAGTGCTTAAATTTTCAGTAAAGTCATCAAAGGTGCAGGGCAGTCACATATAAAAGTATTCTTATCAGACACTTTTACAAATAATTGATTTTTTCTGAAAAAGCTTTCTGAGATCTTCAACATGCAAAGGTAGAAGAGATTATCTGTATGGGGTGACCCAGCTGAAGAACATATTTTCAGAAAACAGTACTATCCCATCCTATGGAATACATAGCTCTATGCATTCTATTGTATTCGATCAGTGTTCTATAGTATTTGTCCTATTCTGATGTATTCTTACAAGCTGTATATTTTTGCCTATTACTGACATACCAGGGCAAACCTGAACCTTAAGTATTTGGGTAAGTGAGAGTGAGGGTGCTGTAAATCTGGTTTTTTTCTGCAAGTTGCTCATAGGTTAAAAGCTTTCCTTAAAGAAAAAGTAAGGCATGGGCAGTTACAGCAAAATGGACTCACATTGTTCCTTGTTTGCTTCAGCTTGATCATGAAAGGAACCTTTATATTGGTAAGAGAGTGAACTAGCAGTCTTCATTCTTTCGGTTTGGCTTGTCAATTGTGGAACGAGTTTTTCTGATATAGGGACATTTTCCTAGTCAGAAAGCTGTGGAGACCATTCCATTCATTTGCTGGAGTCATGAAGCATCCAGCAGTGTTTGGACCTCTCCAGGTCACGGTGGATTCCCAACAAACTCCAAGCACATAAGGTGTTTAGAATGGATCATAGATCCCATTTGATAGAATGTGCAAGTGAGGTATCATGTGTAACTTATTAAACCGATAGCTCAGAAATTGATTACTTATTGGAAAGAGGCTCATACAACAAAGTAAGAACATACTGAAGAAGGATGCTATTAAATGGATTTCTACAGGCAGGCTGTGTGGTCCGCAGTGTTAAAAGAAGAAGCAGGAAATCCTGTGTTCCACCTTTGATTCCACTATCAGCTATTTAACAGCATTGTTTATTAATATAATCATTATTTGTACAACAGTGTCATTTAGAAGCTTTAAATTAGGGACCCCAGCTGAGGGTCATTTCATCTCCAGGGTTCAGTTTCCCTATCTCATAGTAATAGTTTAGAGCCATGTTGTTAGGAAGACTTAGCAATGTTTGCTGAGCACTTTGAAGAAATGAAGCAACGTATTAAGGTATAAGGAGGGTTGTTATTTAAAAAAAATCTTCATTATTTTTCCAAAGCAAACAATTTTGGCAAGATGATAAAAGGAAGAAAGAAAGAGGGAGTGTAGGACTGAAGACGGTATGTTCATTTTCTTCTCACTAAACAGTAAAGTCTTTAAGGAACACTATATTCTTTCATTCTCATTGTTCTATCACCCAGTGTCTTGCACTCAAGATCAGTCATTTCATATCTGTATTTACACTTCTCAAGCCATACTCTGTGCTCATGCTTTTCAGCACTTTATACATTTATTTAAGGATCAACTTGGACCACTTATTCCTCTTATTAGGAAAACACATCACATTCACACATCACAGCCTGCAACTGCAAAGCTGTTATAAATCATAAGATATCACTGACACCCCCCTTTCATCTTCTCACAGATGCAATGCTCTTTTCAGGGGTTTTGCTTTCATTTAGGTTGCTTTGCTATTTCTTCCTTGGGATTGAAATAAATAGTCTTTCATTTCTTTATTCAGCCAATAGATTTTTTTTCCTCCTGATAGTACACAACAGCGTGATTGTTAATTGTTGGTGTATGCAAGTCAATCCATGCATCTTTGGCAAACAAAAGCTATACCACAAAGACAACTCCTTTACCGAAAGGCAATGCCCATATCAAAACCATTAATCTAATCTTCTTGTGCTCAAACTATTACATTACGTCTATTGGTGATATATTTACTGTACATTTTCTTTGTCTAAGTACTAGTTTGGGGATGAAAAACAAGGAAGTACAACTCAAGTCATGACATTTGTGTGCTATGAAAAATCAGATAAAATGTTCATCTTGCTTTCAGTGGTTTTATGCTGAATTCAAGTAGCATAAATTAGGTAAAAGTCCAGTGAGAGGAAAAAGTAATTCAACCTAATGAAAAAGATGTAACACAGAAGAGACAATGTCAGGAATAGAAGGAGCATGTCTAGAGGAGAAGGCTGTGGGAAAGTGTCACAGGCAGCCTGAAGAGGGATAAGATTTGGAGGATGTGACTGTAGAGATGCAGTCAGGATGATTAAAAAATAACAAAACCAAAGAAGATGTTATCCACTTGGAGCCCTGCTGGTAATACTGTAGCAGAGTTAAACCTCATCCACAAGTTGCTGCTTGTCGGCTCATTAAGTCAATCCACTTGCTTTTTTAATCACCTGCATTGCTGATGATAAGCATGTAAATGTTTTGTGGCAATATTATGTGATACCTACTTGCCATCATTTAAAATGTGATCTAGCTCTGAAGAAAAGGTGATCAATGAGACTCCACAGCTATTTTGACATTTCTTTTGGTATGATTATGAAAAATAGAATTATAATCTTTAAAGACATGCTAATTCCTCATGAACTTTAAACAAATAAGCAACAGTCTGATCTGGACAGTTCAGGTAAATTTAGCTGGTGTGAAGCAGTGGCTAACGTGACACAACTGGCTATGCTTTCTATTTTGTGCTCAAAGTCACTGTTAAGACCACTGCTTGTTCTTAGCTATCTGATTTCTAAAAACTGTACATTAGTTAAAAAGATGTGTTCTGTGAATCTGGTCACAAGATACTGCCTTGACTGTGTGAAAAACATGCTGGAGATAAGCTGTTTGTCTTTCTGCCTAATAACGAAAGGTCCAACTCTGTAAATTCGGTTAAGCCAATCTATCTGGAATAGGAATTTAGCTTGTTTTAAAAGCCACTTTCTGAAAAGATTCATTTCCTAATCTATAAAGGGGAAATGGGCTCTTTTTGGATTAGAAAACATTATCTTCTTCAGGGTTTGCAGGATTATGTCTCCACTGCGTGAACCCAGTATTCACACAGGATTGTGTAATGGTAAAAGTATTTGGCTGGAACAGCCAGCTTTATGATTGACTGATGATATTCTACTGAAGAAGATCTAAGTGAAGATAACATTTTCAAAAGAAAAATATTGCTGGCACTTGACTACCTGTTCTGTACAGCATTTATTCGCACTTGTCAACTAACCAAAATAAAACCTTTAATGCTGCCAATTTGTGACCTTCTTTGCTGTAAAATATTCTGTTACTAAATCAGCACTTCTCTGCTGTCTGTGTTTGTCTTAAACCTTTTTGTGAAACAGTATCTACCTCCTTAGAGCCATTTACTGCTCTTGCTGTGTACGCAATGAGAGTTCTGTGCAAAGATCAAGGGGACCTTAGGTGTAGTTACATCCAGGTGATAGTGATGCAGGGTTTACTTTAGGGTTGCTCATTTATTAGGATACATTTTGTGTGTTCTTACTGAAGGACAACTCAGCGGTATTGGAGCCTGAACTCATTGTTCTCAACATGTAAATGCTTCTTACGCTGAATAGTTAGGATGAGCTGGGTAAATGTTTTGAGGTTTTTTAAGGTAATGAGTTAAAGACACATGAAACTACAGTTATGTTTTACCAGCTTAATACAGCCATAAACTGTAATGCCTGATTTATCCTGATGAAATAATGAGAAGATGTTAACATTTCTCAGAATCTGTGATGAATAGGAAGTGTTTTTGCCTATGGCTATATTGTGCTAGGGTCTGATTATATCAGAGCTCATAAATTATAAAGTCAGAAGGGACCACTGTGATCATCTGGCTTGGCTTCTTTTACAATACAAGCCATGGGACTTCCCTGAATTAATTCCTGTTTGAACTGGAGCACAAAGTTTAGAGAAGCAGCCAATATCAATTAAAATATTTCCAGTGATGGAGAGGCCACAGCAGCCCTTAGTGAATTGTTTCAAGGAACAACTGTTCTTGCCCTTACATTTTTGTGCCTTATTTTTATTTTGAATTTGCCTTGATTCAGCTTCCAGCAATTAAATCTTATTATGCCTTTGTCTGCTAGACTAACTCTCATTTATCAAAATCATATCCCTGCCATAGATACTTATGGACTGTAATAATCTCATATCTTAGCCTCTTGTTTCTTAAAATAACAGATTAAACTCTTTGAGTCTATTGCTATAAAACATGTTTTCGGATTCTTTAATGAGTCCCATGGCTCTTCTCCATAGTCTGTGCAATCTATCAGCATCCTCTATGATTGTAAACATCAGGAATGGACTCTAGTCCACCACGAGTCCTACCAATGCTAAATGTAACAGTCACATCATCTTCCTCCCACGTTGTAAGTGCTCCTTGGCTATACACCCTTAGGATCCCTTTCGGCTGCAGTGCCCATTGAGAGGTTACATTCAGCAGGTTACTGGCCCTAAACGTTAAGGTTGGTTAAGTTAATGAGGTCAAGTCAAATTTTTTAAATGTTATGAGCAATTTAGAAGTAGAAAAAATTTATATCAGAAGAGATTTTAACTTCCTTATGTAGAACTAAATTTTATCCAAACTGAACATAGCTGGACATGGGTGCAGGAAAGAATTCCCCTTGCTGCCTGACTCTCTCATATATGTCTTTGTATGTGGTTGTGTGCAACAGCTTTAGTGCTTTGCACCTTAAGGTGCTCCACTCCACAGCAAATCAACTGGAGAAGGGAAGGGAAGGGAAGGGAAGGGAAGAGGGAAGGGAAGAGGAAGGGAAAGGGAAGGGAAGGGAGGGGAGAGTGAGAGGAGAGGAGAGGAGAGGAGAGGAGAGGAGAGGAGAGGAGAGGAGAGGAGAGGAGAGGAAGGAGAGGAGAGGGGTAGGAGAGAGCGTGTGGAGGTAAGTGGGAAGGAAGGGGGAGGAAAGGGTGGAGAAGGGGAGGGGAGAGGATGAGGGGAGGGGGAGGGTGGAGGGGTGGAAGAGGGGACAGAGGGAGGGGGGTGGGTAGGGAAGGTAAGGGAAGGGAAGGGAAGGAAGGTAATGGGAAGGTGAAGGATAGGGAAGGGGAAGGGTAGAGGAAGGGAAGGGAAGGGAAAGGAATGGGAAGGGAAGGGAAGGGTAAGGGAAAGGGAAGGGGAAGAGGGAAGGAAAAGGAGGTAATAAGGAGAGGGGAAGGAGGAAGGGAAGGAAAGGGAAGAGTGGGAAAGGGAAGGGAAAGGAGAAAAGGAAGGGAGGGAGGGAAAGGGAGAAAGCGGTGAGCAGCACTACTGACAGCAGACCTTGCTCCCCACTCTTTCCACAGTGCTTACTTGTCAGAGAGCCTGGGCCAGGAGGAGGGATGTCCACTTAGCATCCCCTCCCTGGCACCACCCGGTCCCAGGAGATTGTAAGGAGAACATGGGGAGGCAAGGAGTGTCTGGAGGTGAATTTCTCCAAATCCACATGACAGTGAAAGTCTGGGATCATTCAGTTTTCAAGCAAGGGTAGCGAGAGAGTCAAGACAATTCAATAGCCTGGCAGTATTCCTTCAGCCTTGCATGATGTCTTCTCTGACCAAGCGCCTCCTCAAAGTCACTTTACGCTTCATTTTGGAGTATGAGTAAGCATCCTCACACCATTTCAGACAATGTCATCAGTAATTTGTGATTTGCACAGGAACCTACGTAAACCAGCTGCTCACCCCTGGGAGATTAGTGGAGCTTGTGCTAAACCTCGTTTCTGTGCATAATCACTGTTGTTGCATGACCTATTTCGATTAAAGCTGATGTAGGCATCGCTGCTGATACCGCCATTGTATTTACTGTGGCAGTATAGATGGGCCTTCAGCTCATAGATATTATTGGTATCAGCCAACAGTATAGGGTAAGGATGGACAGGTTTTATACAGTAAATTACCCCATGACAATGTCCCCATAGGGAATATATTTATACTAATGTCCCGTTTACTGCATTTATTTGAGATACCAAAATTAAGTGCAAATCCCATAGACAATTTGTGTGCTTAGCGTTCTGTTACACACCCTTGAAGTCTTAGAGTCACTAGCATCATACATATTTTAACACACTCATCTCTCTCTCTCTCTCTCTCTTTTCTTAACTGTGTGTGGGATCTAAGATATTTTACTCAGGGTTTGGAGAGGTGTTGCTCCACACTGTGCTGTAGCACAGTGTCTTGGATATACACCGTAGGAGTTTAATGAGTGTTTACCTTCTGATAGTGCCACAAGGCTGACTCGCAGTCAATCCTTCCGGTGGCTGCAGTTTCTCAATGCAGTGCTGATCATACCTCCATCAAGGTAGATTTTACTATCCCTCATAGCAATGCCAGTGTCCTGGTGTTGTAATAATGTCTCAGGGAAACACACACTTGCCCATTGCTGTATTATATCAACAAGAATTTACTTCTTCAATGCCCTGAATTTTTTTTCAAGATCACAGTTTGTCCTGGGGAGATCCCTGGTTACAACAAGGTATCCTGGTTAGAAGGCAGTTAGATTTTTGGTGGTAGGGACTTCTCATCTTTTCATACACACTGTTCTTCCTCATCCTCTCACCACCACTAGTGACAGCGATGCTGGGGCTATGGATGCAGAAATATGCAGACAACATTGTGTGTAGCCTTCAGGATGCTGTTCAGGCTCTTGGTACATGTATTTCTTTATTTAGAATGGCTGACTGTATATTTTCTTTGCTATGTGCAGAGATACGGTCTCACACTCTGTTCAGGTGATTGCAACCACCCAAGTTAACACAGTCCTGGGTTAAGTTACTGCCTCTCATTTGGAAATCAGTCTTAATTCACAATATGCAGCACAAAGACAAAGTAATACGGGCTAAGTTCATGCTCAACTGTGACAGTGCTTTAACTTTGCATTTGCACGTGCAAGAGTTGTATGAATACTTACTGTGTAAGTAAGTTCTAGCTCAAAAATGTAACTTCTTGTGGTGCATTTCTTAAAAGGTCCATTCCCACTGTGCTCCAAGGCCTGCTAGAGATGCTGCAGTTTTTCATAGTCTCTTTTGCTCTTTGGACCACATTTCTCCACATGTCTCACATCTGCTCACCAGGTTCCTGGATATCCTTGACATAGTTTGGCCAGTCTGTTGTGCCTCCAGCTCTCCAGATACAGACTTCTCTTCCAAAATGGCTCTGCTTTATTCTCTAGAGTTTCTATTTTCAGTCATCCAGCTGCCCTTCCATACACTCTCCTCTATGCCCAATTCATCTTGATAGCTCCAATATTTTTGAGAGGCAAGCAAAGTGTTCCCCTGATGTCTGACTACCCTATCAGAAAGCTAGACACAAGCACTTGTAAATCTTTTTCTTGCAAAGTTTGTTTTCAGATATTTTCCAAATCTCTGCCTTGAAACCAGCTGTATAAGAATAATAAAAAAAGGAAAACTATCCACTTCACACATATATTGGGCAGAGGCTCACTTTTGTTTATCCCTGGTTAAAAATGGTATATAGCTGGATTTTCTGTCTATCAGAGTACTTCTTCCTCATTTTCCCTATTTTCACCCTGCAGGACTGGTCTGGCTAAAAGTTAATTCTGTGTATACAGAAGTAGTCTAATTTTGCAGTGTCAGAAGCTTTTGTTAAAAGTTGTTTATGACTTTCTGCCCTTAAACATACACACGCAACTGTATCGCAGGACACGTTTTTATCCTGTTGGTAAGAGTGACCCTGACACAAAAGCTACGGGATATTTCTGTTTTCAGTGCAATGTCTCAATCCTGTTTCAATAGCATCATATTATATGCTTGCCTATTGGTTATAGACATTACATTTAAAGGTGTGAGATATGCTCCCTGATAGGTGTGATGACAGCATCATGTTGAAGTTTTCTTACTATAGCATCTTTCTCCAGTAGCTGCAGCAAGGGTTTCCCACACGTTCAAGAGTTTTGGAAGAAATATCAATAGATATTTCTCATAATATAGTAAGAGAAAGGAGAGAAAATAATGTGGAAAAGAACAAACACAAGTAATAAAAATATATGTAAATAAGATGATGAGAATATAAAATGAGAATGTAATGGAAAAAGGCAGACAGCAGTCAGCCTTCCTTCCCTCTTCTGCATCTCCTCCTCCTGCCCACCACAACTCCCTGGGAGTCAGATAGTCGTTAGCATTGTCTCCACGTTGAGCTCAGCAGTGATCCCTGAGCTCGTAGTGAGCCACGTCAGCAAGCTGGCATGGCACAGATCACTGCTGTGCAAATGAGCTAGACAGGGTCTGGCAGCAGGATGGCGTAAGGCAGAACTCGTTCGTTCAGGCACATTTCTACTGCTTATCAACCCACGCCGGCTCAGGCAGAAGTTTCTTCATCAGCAGTGTAGACGTCTCCTAGGCTCCTGGACATTATTTAACACATGAGACTAAACAATGTTATGGGGCTTTCTGTGAGTTCAGACTTTAGGGACATTGTGTGTACCTGCTTTGTCACACACATAATACAGGAGGAAGCCGCTACTATGCAGGTTTTAAACCAAAGCAGTATCAAGCCCTCAGTGAAACCCACTGGATGAGAGTCTGTTCTGTGGCATTACTGGCATACAGGTGAACCAGCCTGGAAACTGCTTACCATAATAGAAATTAGGTGACTTTAAAAAGGATGTGACATCATTTTATGCAAATAATAGATGCTTAGAGGGTGGCTGGTATTTCATTCTGAAATGATATAAACATTTAATTGATGGTTTAGTCCAATTGCTACCAAAGACTGGCCATAGTTGGCTGTAAGACAAGCACTGGGTCTCAGAGTTGCTGTCCAAGTCTATCCTACTTCCTACTCCTGCTTTATTTGTAAGACAGAAAACACTTTGAGGTTCCTGGGGCACAAGTAAGGTGCAAGTCTTTCAACATTGCTTGCTAACGGGCATTGACATCTCCCCTGGCTGGCATGGTGAGCTAAGTTACCTTTAAACTGGTGGCCCTGGAAACATTCTGGAATTCATGAAATTAAGCAAACAACATATCTGCATAGGAACCCCATATTAAGTTGGGCTCTCACTATGTATCACTTTCCTCCTCAGCTCCATTGTACCCCCATTTCCATCAGAAAGAAACTTAGGCAGCCTGTCCAGAAAAGACCTGCCTTGTCTTTTAACCAGATCCCCAGTTTTGATCTGAGGAACCAAAACCCTGGGGCACACCAAACACCCACTCACCAGGATGTCTAAATGCAGTCTGAAGAGCTGAATAGTTCTTTTTTTTCTTGTAAAAATTTCCCAGTGAAGCTGAGGAGCAAGCTAGATTGGTATTAGGTTGAGTGGAGAGCCTCAGAACAGTTTGAGGGCTGAAGGCAGCATGTGTGGATCGGATCACACGGTTTTGCTGTGTGGTGGAGGCACTGAACAGAGAAAGCACAGGGCAACAGACAGGTTCGATAAACTTCAGTCAAGATCTTGCTTTTAAGCACATCAGTGATCAACAATGGGAAGTCTCGTGGGAGCTGAGAGGGGAACATTGCAGAGGCCGAGGTGTGTGCTACATGCTGAGGCTCTGGCTTGCCGGTCACGTAAACTAAGGGCCCAGCCAGACTGAACCATGACCTCTGCGAGTGCTTGCCTTTCCTTCCCACGCGATGTAGATTGGAGACGTAGCTGCAATGCTGAGTGCTCTGCTGACCTTCAGTACATTAGGTAGACTGCAAAAAACATTTCCAGTACAAAGGCTGGAGGTCATATCTCTGTGTTGTCCTTAGCTGGGTGGGCAAGAGGCGGGGAGATTACCTGGAGAAAAATTGTAAAATATTTTTTCCCAAGTCCTGAAAAAAATCAGACTCTTTGAGGAATGCGTGAGCCTTTCTGTGCCACTTAGCCAGCCCTGAGAGGGGTTGGTAGCGTTGTACAATTTACACCTCGGTCATTAGTCACATAAGAATAGATGGTTAGGGTTGTCCCTCCTTGCACTGTCTTGGGGAACCTCACTTCTGTCATGAAACTGCTCTTACCTTAGTTTTTAGTTTCTTCTCTGACATGCCTGAGGGTAAGCACAAAAGCTTAAAAACAAGTGTGACAAAAGCATGCTATAAATACTGTCCTCTGAAAAGTCAAATGAGCTTTTTCCTAAGACCAGGTAAGGATACTGGTCCAGGCCAGTTGCTCAACAAGCTGCTACCAAGATCCTGCTTTTCAAAACAAAGATGCCCCTTGTTCCTTCCAGGAATAAAAACCTAAAAACCCCTCTCCTGAGAAAGCCGGGAGAGTTTTTCCAAACTGGAGGAGCAAACCTTCTCCCCCACAACACTCACCCAAATACTTTCAGTCTAGCTGATACCTTATCACTCAAAACCTGAACCCCTTTATTTAAAAGTCATCTGAGGATGGATCAATCAGGAAAGGAGAAAACACATGAGAGGGAAGTTCTGTGCATATGTGGAAAAGCAATCTAGAAGAAAGTGGGGTATATGTGCTGAAGAGAGGTTGAACATGTGTTTCAGTAGGAGGTTGTATTACAATTCCCACATAAATTGCGTCTGGCATAAAGCCTATAAGCAGGCTTTGAATAGATCTGTGGAGCCTGCATGTACAAACACATATTGGGAAAATCTTCATGTATCCATATATTTGTTTCAGTTTTGAAGTGCTGGTGCAATGTGTGTGCATAGGAGAGAATGAGAGCGCATGCGAGTGAAAGGAGAGAGAGGCAGTTTCTGTGGCTATGCCAGCAAAGCATAAATATATAATTTGTAGCATGGGAAGAAGTTAGCATAGAAGACCTCTACGGTGACGAAAGTATGATGAAATATCTGGGTTAAAAGATGAATACAAAGAGAGTGCACAAAGAGTCAGACTGAGGAACACAGGAAGGAGAAAGAGTGATAGGAGGGATCCAGAGAGACAGGGAGGGACGGCACTCAAAAGGCAGAGGAGAAAAGCAGGGGAAAACAACTGTTGCACATTGTAAGAGGAAACATCTTAAAAGAGCAAAAGATAAGGAAGTTAAAAGGGAAGAAATAGTGTGAAGACATTGAAGAAATACAAAGGACATAGAGCCAATTTTTAAAAGTGCTTTGGTAAGTTGGATTTTTCTAGGGTGAGGACTTTCTGTTTGGGGGTTATTGCTCTTTTGGTGTAAAATGTGCTGCAGAGCCAGAAAAGTGCTTACAGTCGGTCCCAGTTGCTTGCTACGTCTCTCAAGTTTTTGTCTTTTTTTTTAATTTGGACAAAATTTTCCTTCATTGCCTTGACAAGTCCCCTCAAAAAGTGGCTTTTTCTAGCTGTACTTATGCATCACTGTTGCTGGCGTTCAAACTGTCCCATTTACTTACCAAAAAAGATTCCCATCTTTTAAAAGTTTCACAGATTTTGCCTTGTTAAAGGAAATTCTATGCCATTCCTCATGTAGTTAAATCTTGTCACACACATTGCAGGGAAACATAAGAGAAGCTTTCCTCCTGGGCTTGCCTGAGATATTTCCATACAGTACAGGTGGGTTATAAACAAGTACAGGTGGGCTATAAACATAAAGGGTACAGTGAAGGGGACCACCAGCTAGAAAAGGGGAGTAGAGAGCCAGGGAGAGGAAGGATGTGGAGGTGAGTAAAACAAAGCAGGGGCAGTCAGGAGAGTGGAACAGAAGAAAAGCAGAATATAGAATAAGAAGAACTTGCTAGGTAGAGGAAATGAAGTGACATGCAAACTGAAAATAGAGTAAAAAACAGAATTTAAAAGGAGAAAAACAGTAGGGAAATGGAAATACAAGAAAATTTGTACAACAAATCTAGAATGGTGGGAAGAAGCTAAAGGCAACTGTAGGGCAAGGGAGACAAAAGTAGAAGAAAAGCAGAATAATAAGCCAGTGAGTAATTTTTTAAAGAGTAAAAATAGGCTGAAGTCAGTGCCCATTTATTTATAAGTATTGTTAGGGAAGAGATGCACTATATTTTTATGTAAAACCTGGGAGGTTGGAAACAAATGTTTAGACAGGCACTCCTGCTGGAAGGCAGATTTTTGTTTTCTTTAGGCCTTTTATTAAAACACAGTTAGCTCTCTGTAGTTAATTACACTGCTGCATTACTGATCATGTTATGTAGAGTATATTGACATTGAGAGAGGGTGGACAGGAGGCACAATAGGTTCAGTGATGTGTATATAAACATTTCTAGCCACACCTTCACAGGAAAAAGTTCCAACTTTCTCCACTCAGAAAACAAGTCAAGACCTTCGAGAAAGTAAGCAATATAGATAGATCTAAGGTGCAAGATTTTTAATCCTGCAACAAGATAGAAAGGGATGCTATAGAAATTAGAAACTGGGCTTAGTTTCTTGAACTCAACTTCTATGTATACACACCCCCATTTATTTTACTGCAGTGGTTCAGATCTTTGGTCTTTTCTTGGATTAATTTCTAACCAGAACTATGTCTAGTTTTTCTATATACTTTTGACCCCAGTTTTGCAGCATTATCTGCATTAGTAAGCACTTAATCATGTGCATTCAGCCACTGATTTTGCTCATGTGTGTAAGTGCTCACCATTGTTAATAAGGCCTTCTAAATGTTTTAATTCACAGAATAAATTGTTCTTTTGGTGTGAAACCGTACTTTGTATTGCTTAAACACAAGCAGCTGGATGGACTTTTTATGCGTTTTAATAAGGACAATGAAACTGCCCTTTTGTTTTATATTTTCTTTTGCTTAGATTGTACCCTCATTCCTTGTATTTCTTATTTACAGTATTTAATGTAGACAGTTTAAAATGCTTCTAAGAGTGAGGCAGGGAACAGTTTAACCTCTGACAAGGGCAGCATTTTTAAATTCAACTATAAGCACTTAGTTAAGAAAAATCTGTTTTCACTTTCTTGATGGGATCCCTTTAAACAAAATGCAGGTTAACTACATACAGCAAAGCCATGATTTTGGCCTTGCCAGAAAAGGCCATATCCTGCAGATCCCTATTCACATGAGCAGTCCTTCAAATAGTGAGTCTTTTTCCAGTAGAAAGAAATATGCAATTTTAGGATTTGCAGAATTTGGCCTCCAGCTAACCACTTGGCAAAACTTGTGCCTCCAGAATATTTGTAGACTTGTAGTCCCAAGTAAAACCTCCTAAGTGGTTTTTGATTCCTTTTCAGTATTAAACGCCTTTAGAAAAAAAGACTGCTAGGTGACGAACTTTCCTGGGATTCAGAATGTTTGCTGAAATGATAACAAAACAAGTCCCTAAAAGCTGAATCATGGAATGTAGAAAAACAAAATTTTACAACAGTGTAACCTAGGGACTAATAACTTCATCTTACTTCCTCTATGGATTTACATGAATGTAAACAAGAAAAAGAATTTGGCTTGGAAAAGCTTATTGAAAATTGAAGGATAAGCTAGTAATTTTTAATGGGCCAAATTGTGTAGCCTTACTAGAGCAAAATTCCCAATGTTCTCATTTGACATGAAAAGAGTGTTGCCTGACTCAGGGCTGTAGCTCTATAACAGGGATGCACATCCACTACAGTTAGTCTTTTTATTCCCTTCCATAAATATTTTCAGAAGTGGAGGTTTTCCTTTCCTCTGTTGAAAGCAGAGAGGGGTTCCTCTTTTTCATCCTATTTGATAAGAAGTGCTCCACTGCACCACTGTCTCTTCTTGCCTGGTGCAATGGGAATGCCTCCTCCTGCTTCAGCCTACTTTGTTCAGCAGATATTTGAGGGCAATATGTGTGCTAATCTCTCCAGCGATCCTCCTGCGGCCAGTAGTGTCACTTCATATGACTTCATTAATTGCAAGCCAGCACAGAATCGAACCGTATTCAGTAATCCTACCAGGAAGGAGAAGATAAAATCCACAGAGCAGGCATTCCTCAAGCAAGGTTCACAGCAGAAAAAAAAGAAACAGAGCTACTGTAGGTTCACAGCAGAAATACAACTGTTCACAACTCCAAGGCATCTCTATCAGATTATCCAAAAGGATTTGGCAAATGTCCAAAAGGAATGATATGGTTGTCTACTTTTGTGGGAAGAAACAAACTGGATAAAGTCAATTTCTTTCTGTGACAGACATCTGTGATTTTTTATTGGATTTGCCGATGAAACTAGCCCCAAAATGTTGGGGGTAACAATATAGTCCTGAAGAACCCTGCCTCTGAATGTTAAATATTATTTTATTCTGAATATATTTTCACTGTCTTCTAAAATCAGGTTACTGATTTTGCATGAGTCAAATTAGACAACCTAGTAGAGAACATTTTATGATTTAAGAATCCTCCAAAATGACCCCAAAATAGCTCTTCCATGTTTCATAATGCCCCAATTTTGCATTCTGCTATCTCTAGAGCTCTCCCTCACCTGCACTGTTCCCCGCATTGAATCTATCCCAGATGCAGCACTA
The DNA here is from genome assembly GCF_030936135.1 of Gavia stellata. NCBI lineage: Eukaryota > Metazoa > Chordata > Aves > Gaviiformes > Gaviidae > Gavia > Gavia stellata. Next base: position 24,768,025 of record NC_082596.1, on the reverse strand, counting down.
AGTATCACTTTATCCAAGACCTATGCTTGTTCCACCTCTGAAGAGGAAACGAAACCTTTATCTGGCAATTTGTATTTTTGGTTATTTGGTTCTTAACATAATTCTGGCTCCTTCAAATTAGTCTCAGAGGCCTAGATGGCATACAGAGCAGAAGGCAGGTGAGACAGTTCATGATAAATGGCATTTATCTCATAAATATCAGCACCTCATTTGTGTACGTGTGTGTTTTCCCCATTGCCGAGTTAATTATTCTTGGTAATAATACTGAGTCAGACACCTGAATGTATCATTGCAGACAAACCCATGTTATTTATGCATTTGCACTAAACTAATCCTTGCCACAGGCAAGATTTTAACCGTGTACGGGGTTGCAAGCTGCTCATGCATGTAGTTACTCTTCCCAAGGAACAGACTGTGAACAAACTTAGACTCGTAGTCCCAGTTCATGTCTTGTTCTCCCTCTCCTTTGGGGAGGAATAAGAGGCAGAGCCACAATTGTTTTAAAACCTCTGAAGAGTCTTTGATAAAGATGAAGTTTTACGTGAAGATCATTTAAGAAAAATAATCCTGGGCCGAGGAACACATCTTTCGTAAAGAGACTGTAATTTCTTTCTTAGGGACAGGAAGAAAGAAAAATACAAGGTCTCACAACGGAGATAGATAATCCCAGCTGCCACGCAGGAGAGTTGAGTCCTGTTTGCTGCAGTGCCTAATTCCAACTGAGCAGAGCACATCTTGTCTCCACGGGTACTTCCATTTAAAGGACCTTACCACCCCCAGCCTGGTAGCTCTCTTTTTCCTTTCCCTCCAGCAGAGAAGACCCCAGCCTGGTGATGCTGGGGGCCGGGCAGGAGGCTGCCTGGCCAGCGGTGCACCTCTGCGGGCAGGCAGAGCCGGCTGCCGGCCGCCGGAACGCAGCGGTGCCCCGGTGCTGAGTGCTGGCGGCTTAAAGCAGAGTTACGGGCAGCAAAGTTGCTGCGTTAAGGCACACACTCTTACTCAACAGAGCTGTTCCCTGCGTGCCGTGGAGTTAGAGCTGCTTACTTTTCTGATCAAAAGCCTGGTTTTACTATTGTTAGCACTGCAGAGCCATGGAGCTCTGGGAGGGTGAGCTGGCTTCTATTCTGTTTTGCACATCATCAACAAAAATGTCAGCTAATTTCCTATTGCAGAATCTTTATTGCCAGCAATGACCTATGAGGCAGAATAAATATTTTTAACTTTCAAATCTCAGGTGGAAGATGCAGGTTGGCAGCTGGAAAAAACAGATTTTTGACCTGTAAACTCAGCAAATATGATATGGAAGTCACCGAAAACGAAAAATAAGGATCTTAATTTTGTCCCTGTTAAAGAATAACTGAATTACAAACACATTAAAAAAAAGTCTGTTTGTTTTTTCCTTTTTTTTTTTTTTTTTGTCAGCTGTTCTTTAAGGCTCTGTTAAGTCCCTTGGTTTCAAACTCATGTTGAAACATACAGTTTTGCTAACCCTAAAACTGGTGTCCTACAGGCATCAAAAATAATAAGACTGGCTTAAAGATCTTAAGTTCCAGAAAAAATACAGTGGAATTTTTAAACTTCTAACCTTTTATCAAATTTGTGTTTGTATTTTCAGATGTTATAAATGCAAGGGGTAGAAACACACTTAAAGAAAAAGAAGCTTAAAACGGTCATGGGTTCATTCACGTCCAAGAATGGCAGTTATAAAGGAAGAAGCAAATATTGAAACTCAAGATAAAATCTTGAGACTTTTCAAAACTGAACACCACCATCCCCCCAGACCAAAAGCAGCTCTTATTCTGGAGTTCACATGCTAAACCTCCACTAAGAAGGTAGAGCAAAAATACAGTAGAATAGTGTCATTCCTTAAAAAAGAAATTAACTTTAAAATATCCTGAATGTAAAGCCACTTAAAGCTCAGCAGCTGGAATGAAAAAAACCTGAAGCACTGAAAGACTTGCAAATGCAAATTAAGGTGTACTTCTCCTAGCCATTCCTAAAGTGAAGCAATTTTGTCTCCAGTCCTCTTTGCCCAGTGAATACCCTTTCTGAGGTGAAGACAGTTAAAACCAGACTATCTCCTTATGGTTCGTCGAGGTCAACAGGAGTTTTAAATGTGAAAGGACTGCAGCACTTAGTCCTTGTCTAGTTAGCCATTATAGCAAGACCTGTTGACCCTATGGCCTCCTTACCCTACGCAACATTTTAGGAAGTCCACAAACCATTTAAAATTATTTGGAGATTAAGAAAATCATAAAGAAGAAAAGCATGTAACTGGAAAGTATCAGTCCTCGTGGAGAGTGGACTAAATTAAACTTACGCTAGAAAGGTTTTCAACTATGCTGTCAAAAAACAAAAAAAAAACCAAAAAAAAGGGAGACGTTTGCACAGTTTGTACCCTACCGTACACAAACCTGTCCCAGGCAAGGATCCAGTGGCAGGAAATGTAGTGCAGTTAGAATTTGGAAGGAGGAATAAACAGGGGTTTAATTAAATTTCTATTAGAAAGCTCATTGTAGCTCTAATTCTACAGAAACTATGGCCACTCGACATAATAAACAGCGTACAGGTGGAGATTCTAGTGCAATTTTAAGAAGAATAAGAAAAGTGGAGATCATATGATCTACCCTCACGAAAAAAAGCACTCAAAATAAGTCATTGGTGTAATGTGGAGTAGGTGTTCACTCAAAGAAAACATGAAAAATTTATAGATCTACAGGATATAAGGTTTTCCTTACTATAACACTTCTCCAAGGTGTAAAATATGTTTTAAAGAACTACGTATCCTATTGTTCAAAAATGAGCTACTTTTGCTGATACAGAAGCTCATGACACACAATTTTATCAAAGGTTTGGCTGAAATCCAAATAAATTGTTCTGTGTGAACTTCTGTATTTTTATCAGCTTTGCAAAACTCTAAAAAGATAAAGTCAAGAAAGAAGACTAATCAAACAGAGGGAGCTTTTTTTGCCATCCCTAAAGGCAGTGAACTAATCCAAAGTTAGTAAAACTAACATGGGTGGAAGCAGTTTGCATGAAATTATTGTCAGCAACTTTGCTCACAACACAAAGTAAAACTTCCCTGAGATTCGAAGTGCCTGTTACACTTCTGAGAATGATTTTATTCCTTTACTGTCCCATTTGCTCTACTTACTGTTGGCTGGGGCCCGAATGTAAAGAATGGCTGACTTTCTGGTGCGCTGAGTGCAACCTTAAGCCAAACCAGTCATAACCTTTTTCAACAGCTGTTCCCTTGAGTTTTCCAGCCCAGATCTTCATACTCACAACAACCGGAGAAGTTGGAAAACTTTTAGATTGCCAGGTGTTCTTCCAGGCTGAACTCCTGAAAATCGTTGCAGGGAAAACAAAATTAACATACTGTGTTAATTTTATTTCAGAATACACAACCTTCCTGAAAAAGGTGAAAGGAGAAAAGCTACAAAATAGCCTGTATTTGAAAACCTTTGGATATGTGATGACTTTATTCCATACTGTACCTTTATCCTGATGAGAAATTACCTGTCTCCTTAGACAGTGGCCATTTTGTTTGCAGTTGCTTTTAGGCAAAGAGGTGCACTCCATTTCCTCCAAGAACAGAATTACTTTTATTTTTTGGTTTTTGTCTTGAAATGAAAAGAAAAACAACGTAAAGACCAAGAGAAAAGTGGAATGGTTTTGCGTACACACACATATAGGTACACACATATATATACATAAACCCAAATATATTAATAAATATATATTTATATAAAGTAAACAAACATAATCTATAACCTTAGACATAGTTATTATTTGGTAATTTCCTCCATTTTCATATACATTTTGTTGGTGAGAAAATAAGAAGTCCTGCACTAACAGATGTTGCAGAGCTGCAGCGTGGTGTCCACAACACCCTTCTCCAGAAGCAGTCGAATACACTGAAATTCCAGGCTTGATCCCTTATAATCACATCAGATGTTATCAGTGGTTTGCAAATCATCAACATACATAATCTTAGTTTTAATGAAACAACCAGCAATAGACTTCACTAACAAAACGACTCAAATTTTGAGGGAAAAATTCAGACTTCAACTGCCAGCGCAAACCTACATGTTCTGTGACAACTGCTGACTTCCACAAGTGCAATAAGGGAAACTCCAAAAGGCGGTAGAAAAGCCCCTTCCTTGGTATCCCTATCAAGCGAGCCCATTTTGTCCTTTGGAATAATGCATTGTATGGTATTTTCTACCTTGTTTGGTATTTAGAGTTGGAATTTATTGCCAGGCTTCCTGGCAGCAAGCTGTGCAGGTTGCAGGCGGAGGCTGATGGAGGTGAGTGAATTAATGTGGTGGCTGTTTGGAATGTCGTCCAGCTGCCAGGGAAAATTATGTTTGTTTGCCTTTGGCACAAGTGTGAAAGGAACAGCCGTAGATTTCAGAAGTGTGAGTCTACATTTTTATATCTCACACTAATGAATACATTTTTTTGTGTCCTATACATTTGGGGAAATATAATTTATTTGTAGATTTTATTTACCACTTGTGTGGTAGAGAGAGAATGTTTCCTCAGAGACCGGACTTGTACTTTAGAAAAGAAAAAGGAAAAAAGAAAAAAAGAAAAAAGAAAGAAAGAAAAGACCTGACTAATCCAAAACGGTGTCAGTAAAAGTTACCCTAATTTCACTATTTTTGCAACTATATCTAAAGCCAGATCAAAGGATGGGGAATCTCAGCAAGGTTTGAAAAGTTCTTCATGTAACGTTCTTTTTTTGGGGGAAATGTCACTGAAAGACATAATTTTGTATTTGTTTTCAGCTGGAATTTTATGTCTTCCAGTCAGATCTTTCCTTTACCTATAACCTGTCAGTTATCCCTACACCAGCCTCCTGTGCTATCAACGGAGGGATGATAATGCTATTTGTAATGTGCTCTGATGTGAAAAGTGCTATAGAAGATTGAATTGTTGTTGCTGATAGGACCAGAAATTTCCCCAACTAGATCTGTCAATAGCTGACACTAAAACAACAAGGTACAAAGTGCATTTGAAGACTGTCAGACAGCATTGCTTTTTTGTTTTCTCTAGCAAACTATTCCTTAGATAGCTGACTTGACCTAGCGTTGTTTAAAAAGATCAAGGGCTCAGTGGCTCAGAAAGAAAAAAAAAGATGGAAAAGAATAATGTTAGTTACTCTATATTATGTAAAGCCTAATGGTCTCTTGTCCCATTATAGTATGTAAATAAAACTGTCACATTTCTTCTGTTGGTCTTAATAATATAGAAAGGAAAAAAGCTTTCTGGTTTTGGGTCAGTAATGAACCAAAAAAAATAATTTGCAAATTTATGTTTTATAATAATTATTTGAAATAATTATTTGCAAAAACTCACATTATAGCACAGATTGAAAAAAAAAAAAAGAATTCTTACACCTAGCTTCTTAGTTTCTATCTGCAGACATGTAACTTACACATATGATCAGGAAAATTGCAAATGAAAATAAGCTTTGCAATTTAATTTTAACTTTGCAATTTAATTTTAATGATTCTAAATTTACTGTTTATATGTTAATTGATTGATGTTAAGACTGAAATATACTGTAACATAATTCAATGACTATTTGAGGAGAAGCAAATATATTAAATATTAATGAGAAAATACATTGTCCTCAACCCTTGTTTCATTCTAACCATTTAAAAAAAATGTTTGCAACCTGGATCAGAGCCTATTCCCTTCAAGGAAGAAAAGATGTATTAAGTGACATGACCAGCAGGAGAAAGAAAAATAGATGTGAGTTTGTAAGCAGGACTATTTTCTGGTAGGATGAAGATGTGAGATAACACTTTGGAGATGGGATTAGGGGCAAACAGGCAGGGACAAGATCAAAGAAGGGGAAAGCAAAATAAGGAAAATGGGGGGGAAGCTAAAGGAAACAAGAATAAAAGAACAATAGAAAATAGGGAGTGGAGGGTAAACAATGTGACAGAGAAGAAGAACGAAAAATAAGGGTCAGTGGGGACAGAGAAAGAGCATAAGAAGACAAGGGGAAAGAAAATAAGAGAGAACTACATGAAAAAAGGGCAGGTGTAAAAACCTAAAAAAGGAGGAGAAGAAACCTCCCCAAATGAGTGCTAAATTGAAGGAAGAATGATAAGTCCCTCTTAGAGCAATCAGTGCTTCCCAACTATCCACATGCAACCCCTCTGAGGCATCCTATGGTCATAGCTGTGCAGTCTTGATGCCAAGATAACTATTGGGAGCTGTGGTCCGGTGTCAGAGGGAGCAGGAAAAGATGGCAGACAGAGTTTTGTGGCAGCGAAACCTCACCTCTGCCTGAGCCGAGCGCTCCTGCCAGCAGACCCAGCTGCAGCCAGCTGCGGCTGGAGTCCCTCGGTACTTGCTCTGCAAGCAGGGTGAGCCACCCAAGAGCAGCAGGGGTGTCACAAGCAGCCAGACCTCTGCAGCTTCCCAACTTCTTTGTACACCGGTGCCTAAGGAGGTGAGGGTAGAAGGACAGCTGGAGAACACAGCAGCAGGAGAAACAAGGAAAAGCAAAACCTATTGTAAAAAGGGTCACAAAAAGAGGGCAAAAGAGGGAAAAGAGTACAAGAGAAAAGCAGTTAATGGTCATGGCCTCTTTACAGGAAGAAATGACTCGTACTATATACCTAAGTGATCCCTATGTGAGCTCTAAGTAGGAGAGGCATAGCAAGGAGCCTGCTGTTGCTCTCATGAGCTGAATGATGTACATGAAAGCACAAGAGTGACACATGTTTCTGTCTCAAATCCAGCCACTCTTAAATGTGGAAATACTTCTGCTAGGGCAGTTCAATGGAGCATGTAAGTATCAGTTGCTTTCTGATCCGCTTTGCCCTTTTTCATAAGGCAAGCCCGGATTTATCTTCTTTATTTATTTTGCCAACATGGCTGTATTCGTCAGCAGAATAATTAATTGAGTCAGTAGAGCTCTGGGAATAGACTTCCAGCTGACATGCGCTCCCTCTTCTGGTTGGCATTTGCCTCTACACACCAAGATCAAAATAAAGATAAATCTGGTTCCTCTAGCTTTTTAAAAGGAAGAGTTTTAAAACATTCTGCTTACTCTATTTTTATACAGCTGTGAGATCCCTGCTGCTCATACCACCCTTGGTGGACCAATAGCACATGAAGATTGATGCCTTCTGTCTTTCAGACAAGAGGCTTTACAGCCCATGAAATCCATTCACAGATTTGTTTGTTAAAATGGTATTTCTATTGTTTTACTGATCTGAGTGTGCATTAGTGCCACTGTTTTCTCCCCCACAAGGACAGGTCGCTCATGCTCCCTCACACAGCCATTCCCAGCTGAGCTCTGGAACGCAGGGCAACCAAAGCTTGATTTTGGGGAGATCTGATACATGATCAGCTGGGCGTTATTGCAGGGAGTCTTGCTGGTTCACTTTATCTGAATGCACAGATAGTGGGGAAACGCAATGCTAAAATATATCCTTGGTGGAACAGCTCAATCTGAGAATTTCTGTGAAAAGAATTCATTCTTCACTTTGGCTGTAGCCTGTTACAGTGTAACTATGTGAGCAAGTACCCACACCTGGTAACAGAGCGGATCAGTTCAGAGCACCGAAAAATGCTGCATTCAGAGCTATGGTTGTTAGGGCTGGGTGGCTTCTGCTGTGACGACCAGCCACAAGAGCATCAGGTATCTAGTAGCATGGCTTGTAGTTTGAGTTAATGATGAACTGAACTTGATAGCAATCGACTCCTGAATTCTAATCCTGTCTCTGAGTCCTGGTCTAAATCTAGTTATGCTCTCCCTGATTTGCTTCCACATCTATGAAGTGGGAATAATCCATACTTATAATACTTACCAACATGCTGAAGCAGATCTTCAGCATTTACACTTCATATCATCTGTTAAGCTGCCTCTGCCTTACTAGGTCATGCCTCTTTGGTGCTACCACATAAATGTTAAACTTACCATCAACGGATCTTTGAAAAGGGCAGCTCCAATTCCCTGTCCTTTTTTTTGAAAACTACCCCTTGAAATACTGTTTTAATAAAAAAGAACAGAAGAAAAGTCTACTTGGCCAATTCTTATGTCAAGATCTAGGACAGATTGCTGGATAGTATTTTACATTCAGACTGAAATTATTACTTTGGCCCTTAGGCAAAATGTACCAGAAACTTGTCTTGGGTCATACTAGCAGTGAATGATGAAGAAAGCAAACATTTTTTATTTTAAATATAGTCTGTGAGGTTTTTTTCAAACATAGAGACTAAATTTAGACAATTGTCTTGGGAATAAACTCAGAGAAAATTTAGATTTTGTTTCTGTTCATCAATTTTCTAACCGTTCAAATTTAAAATAAACAGTATCAGTGAATTGCTATTTCCTCTTTTAGAAACTTTTCTTTACTGGTTTTAACTGTTTCCTATCATTACCACAGTTCAGTGCTTGCAGACAGTAAAACAGCTGAACAAAATAGGCATCCATTAATATTTCCAGGACTTTTTCAGCCCACAAGCAAAGCTATATTCCATTTGTCCATAAGAATTTCACTCGAGGTTGTTGAGATTTCTTTTGGGTTTTTATTGTGTGAAGTCAATATTCAAATATATATTCAGTTAAATTAAATTATCAGCTAATGTTTGCTAGAGCTTATATCTAACCTGGAAAAGTTTATTTTTATAGTATAATCCAAATGCAAATGTAATTTGTGTGAGGATTGTTTTACTACCATTGTCTATAACATTACTGCAGAAAAAGTTAGCACAATGTTATGGCATTATTTTTAGGACACAAAATGCTCAAGGTACACTTAAAAGATTTGCTGATACTGCTGTTGCAGTGATACAGGTATGGCTCAAATGCATATGTATCTCAAAGTCTTTTTATCAACACTGCATTGCTTTGAAGGAACAAATCAAATAGTGCTAACTTTCATTTGAGAGGAACTAAAGCAGAGCTGATGGGGTTCATACTCATTCAGCAATTCTTTTCTAACCAAACACCATTCAGCAAACAGAAAATTTGCTTCCTTGAATACCCGATTCCTTGTAAACCCAGAGAAAAGACGACACTTTAGAGACGTACATCTTGGACAAGTACTTTGCAGCTATAACACACAAACAACTCCAGTGACAGGAATTCCTGTGGGACTTTATAAAAAACTGAGATATAAAACTGTGACACCCAGCCCTTTTGCTTACATCATCGATCCCCAAACTCTGCTTCATGGGCGCCTTCTGTGTAGATTGCGGCCGCTTGGGGAATACCACTGAGCATAGGTTTAGAGAGTCCTGCGAGGGAGCAGAGTACAGCACCATGGCCTGTCACCTGCCTTGTGATAAAATACACCACATGGGTCCCCTGGCATGCAATATATGTCATGGCTAAATGATGCTGCACAAGCAAAAAGCTTAGTGACCAGTGCTGCCTGCCCTGCTGAGAGACAACGGGAGCTGCCCACCTCAACATCAGAATGGAATTTCAGGCAAAATGAGGAGGAAGGGCTTCACTTGCTTATGGACACCAAGTAACGTGGTAGCGAGTAAATTCACCTTGCCTAGGGCACATCCAGGTTTAAATCACTGCTGTTAGGTTTGAAGCAGTGTCTGAAATGGGGATTCACCACGACAGGTAACTACTTAGCCCCAGTGGTGTGTCTGTCTGTCTGCCTCCTTCTTGGACTGTCTTGCTTTCAAAACACACTGAAAAGTCTTAATTTCACCCTGCATCAGAATGAAACCAAATGCCAAAACCTCAGAATTTTTCACGAAACAGAATCCTTGTTTCCTGGCCAGCCCTATTATTGAACCTTAATATGATACAACATGTGCCCATATTTGCACACATGGTCCACAGCCCTTACACATGTGTAAATCCTACTGAAGTCATGTATAAAGGATCAGGCTCTAAGGCTGTTATAGAAGAAGTTCATGTTTCACTGACTTTTTGGTATTCTTTGAAGATATTACATTAAGAGTAAATATAGAGAAGTACATGTTATACGCAAGGTTTTCAGAGAACATTTAACTTCCACACCAGAAGGTCACATCTAAGGCAATATGGTCTTGGAACAAGTTCAAAGTTGTCACACTTGATAAAAATAGCTTAAAGGGCACATAACTGTGCTGGAATACGGGAAAACAGTGGAACATGAGAGGGAGAATGATTGAAGGCCCCATTACTAATTATGTACATACTTTGCTGCTATTGAAAGTCAGGTTTCCAAGCATGTACATGGTACTTAAGTTAAATAGAAGTACAAGCAATTAAAAGAATATAAATGCTGTTGCATTGCTATATCTAAGGAAATAACATTTTACAAATATAATTCTCTAGAATAGTGGAAACTCTTTTACCAATAAACAAACAGAGGGTAAATGAACTTTTTTCCTAGTTGCAAAATTATGTTTATACACTTACATTTTTGCATTAGTTATTAATCTTTTCATAATACTTTCTTGAAAAACAAACCCTATATATTTATTTTGCTAATATAAGAATCTACATTCACTTTTTTTATGCTTCATTTGAAACTGTTGCAATTATTTTGTAAGGAAAAATAATTGGTAGTTTCTTCTAAGATCCTGAAAGAGGGACAGATGTACACAACAGGGAGCTGAACTTTAGGAAAACTTAAATTATACTGGAAGATGGGCTGTTATAGCACAATATGTGGTACATTATAAACAAAAGTTTAAATTGCCTCTTGAAATACACATCGTATCAGCTTGGCAGTCATTAGCCCTTAGGATTGTGTTCTATGTATTGGATACCTGTTAAGCCACAGTGAAACCTCGTGGTGATACTTCAGCCATACATTTAAGTGAGCATAAAGTAAGATCCTATAGCCCTTCTGCAAACTGATTCACTTGTGTGAAAATCTGTCTAAAGGGGAGGTTGTTTCATAATTATCAGGACAGTCAGTAAGTTATGGGTCATATGTGTCCTACACGTAAAGCAACACCATACGTCTTCCAGTTTAATGTTTTCATTTATTGCATTGTCATCTTAATTTTGTCTCTGCAAAGAACATGTCATGCAGAGGAATCTTTTGCTTTGCTTTTAATTGAGACATTTGCTATATTTTTCACATACCTTTTAATGATTGATGGCATGGTGCAACCTTTGTGCCAAAACTTCAAAAAAATTAATGTTTGATGATTTTGTAATGCAATACTTCTGACTCAGTTCCACCCAGAATTACTACATGCAGGGCTCTGTCATGTCCTGAATCTATTTATCTCAGCGAGGCTATTAATGGTGAGAAAATGAAATTGCTATCTTTCATGCTTGGAAACAAACTATTTATTCACTTACATTCTTCCCTGCAGAGAAACTGCCTCAGATACAGAGTTTTTTGACAAGGTTTCCTCTTATAGGAGACTTATGTAAATTACCATGTAAGGTGATTTATTTTACGGCATCAGTCCGCAAAAAGTATGTTTTGTGACAGTGATACTGTTTTTGCCATAGCAATGAAGTACTTAAGAATTGAAGGTATCCCTTCAACCAGAGAAAGATATCCAAAAGCAGAGGTATCTCATGCCTCTCATGATACAAATAGCTAACAGGAATATTTTATCTTTGATGATTAGGAAGTAAATGATAGCAAAAGTGCCTGAAAGCCACTTGAACTGGCGACAGAGAATAACCAAGATCCAGGAGGTGCACTGGATACACTCAACTCTCTATACCAGGCTTTTAAAATGTATAACCAAGGGAAAAGGTTACAGTATATTATAGCAGAGAAGCAACAATGTAATTTATTCTGCTCAGTTTAAAAGCATCACATTTTTATACAATAACAAAAAAGCAGAGAGTCTGAGTCATTAGAAAAATACTTGCACAGCTGGTAAATTGTATTTTCTATGGACCTTATACATGTGATTCTAAGCGTTAAGTATACACATTATTAGGGTCAATCCAAATCCAGGCTGTTGAAAAATCCAAAGTGTTGGAGGATTTAGGATCTTCCTGTGGATTTTGTTGTAGCCTCCACAATCTATGCTTTCATTAAAATAATATATGTTCTAACTTTCCAGGTTCTGAAAGGAGCCTTTACAATGTTAACCAGTGCACTGTCTCACAGACTGTACAGCCAACAGATTGAAACAATACTACCAGGATATGTAGAATAATAACAATATTTATTCTGTATTTTTGTCTTCTTAGAATGGATTGACCACTGATTCAGAAGCAAAGAACTACTGTGATATGGCTCTGGCTTCTCACTCAATTGGAGATGGTAATGTTTTAGTGGTTTTAGTGCTAACCATCTATGAAAGAGCACAAAAGGTAGCATGCCCCTGGAAAGCAAGATGATCAGGCTCTGTGTCTGTTACAACCCTGTTAAGAGGGATTGTACTACTCTGTTCTTTCCTCTTTGTAAAGTGAGAGTGAAACAGTCCATCAGAAGTTTGCTTAGCTGGGAAAAATGACACATGTGATATCCATTCTTTTTTTGTCTTGGTGTCTGGAAAGAAGTGCTTCATTTCTTGTTGCATCTGGACAAAGACAGACCTACTGGAGGTGCTCCCAGATCCCTGAAGTTTCTAGGATGTTTTGGTTTAAACTCCTGCTTCATTCAGACTTGGGTTCACCTACTTTCCCAGTCATATTTACACACCACATTTCTTTTGGCTGTATTTCTCTGCGGTCACTATATCCCTCTCTTTATCTAGTGTACAATTCTGAGAACCGCAGTGAACAGGAAGGCTTTTAGTCCCTTTGCCAGTTCACATAGTCTGCTGCTGGAAAGGCCTTGAGCTGGAAGAGATTAGAAGGCATACAATTCTTCATGAGCCAGTGCCCATTGCTTTTAACTCAAGCGGTTTTAAAGGCCATCCAAATAATGCAAACTGGATTTGCATGACTCCAGTCCAATGGATTGGATCTCATTGAAAGGATTTTGCTACCAAAATTATTTGCATTGCAGCAGAGCTAAAAGCTGCAGTCAGGAATCAAAGTAATATTTTACAAGATGCTGTACAAACCCAGAACAAAAAGATGGTCCCTGCCTGAAAAATATACAACATAAAGGTGTCATCTGGCTTTATGCTTTCCCCAGATGTAACAGCCGGCATGTGTTTTGTACATCAGCTTTGCCACATGAAAAGTTGCACCTAATTACATCCTAAGGTAACAGATAACATGGAGATATGACTGATGGATGGGGAGCCCAAGGACATAATCATATGACAGTGATCCACCAGACAGGGAGGGTATCAGTTCCCTTGCTCCTAGCTGTTGTCATTTTGGTAGACATCCTGGTGACGGTGAGTTTTAAGAAAGAAGATGACAAAGCATAGTGAGGGTCTTTGTAGATGTTTAAAACATGTTGTCTCCACGTATGAAGGATTACTTAGGTGATAACATACACAGGGCAAAAAAATTGGTGGCTGGATGGTGATTTGCATCACTGCCAGAGCAGAAGTGAGTATGGATCTGCTGCAAGAGTAAAGGAGGGAGAGTAAGGGTAACGTGCTTGAAAGAAATGCAAAGCATTGAAAATGAAATCCTTCAGTATCTATTGTGATAAACTCAGACAACTTAATGGAAGGATGCAAAGGGGAGGTTGGTACTTTATAAAGAAGAGAAGAGAAATTATGTAGATTTGCACTTGTCAAGTGCTTTAGAAAAGGATGCTGTGGTACCTCAGACATGTGATGATGAGAACATGAACTGTATCTTTGCTAGTTAATAGCAGCTGCACCCCTTTCAGAAGTTTTCCATTAGTAAAATTTAGGTTACCTTGATAATTATTTTGTCCAGCTTCCCTAAAACAAGTATTCAACCTTTCTCAGTATCAAATTGGTATGTCTGAAAGAAGCAAATACAATCTCCTATGAAATACAACTATTTCTCCCTTTTCACACAGGTTTGTTTCTTGTTGAAGAAGAAACTGTGAAACGTGAGAGAGAGCAGAGGTACGAAGAGAAAATAGCCTAAAATGGCTCAGTTTTTCCAGGTAATTTGTGACCAGAATTAAAATCAGCAGCTGTGTTCTATTGGAAAGAGAGCATCTTTTCATTACACTGAATTGTTAGGCCTAATTTGCACTTCTAGAAATGTCATGCGTTTCTTCAAAAACACAATAAAGGTGATGACAAAACATCTGGACGTAAGGGGATGAGATCCGTTACCATAAACCAGGTGATTCATGTGGCGTCAGCCTTTGAAATAAAAACTAAGAATTCATTTTTGAGAGTTCTTTCCATCTCATAGACGCATACATACTTGTTCTTAAGCATGAGACAGCTATGTAAAGCTTGGACAGGCTATCAGAAACCCCGTGTCCTGATGTCAGCAAGCTTTATTTTTGCAGTCTGTGTCACAAGTGTAAATTACTAATAGATTGGGTTAGTCATATTTTCTTTATTTCTTACATAGACCTTAAGAATTTCCAATACGGAGCAAGATTCAGAAAAGAGTGAGAGCCATCACTAATAAAATTCTTTGCAATATCTCATACGACATTATCATAATCTCTCACTTAAATCATGCTATAAATGTTTAGGTACTTTATAAAACAGTCTCTCAAATTCTGGCTACCATTAATAATCTGGGGTAAGTCAACACTCTTCCCATTCTTCAAGGTTTTAGATTATATGGAGAAAATAATAGGTGCATATCATGTAATTGAAATAGCACCAAGAACACTGATTTGAAATAAAACTCGAAAAAGTGTAAATTGGGTGGTATAATTCTTCATTTTTGGACTAATGAATGATATTTATCTGTACATAAAGAACTGTTCACTGTATTGTGGCTGGATGATATAAAAAGCGTAACAAGTAGTATGACAAGATGTTCTCGTGCATCACATCAATGCATGCTGGATATGGCACGCTGGAAATCAATACCAATTGCTAATGAGTGTATTACATAAAAATAAGGACTGAAAAAAAAAGTAAGCCCTTGGAATAAAACACAAGATGTTCAATGCTGCCTACTCAGTGAACTTAAGATTGAAAGAAGTTTCCACTTTCTCCAACTTCCATTCCATACCTAGATTAATGTTGTCAGCAATGTTGAATCTAAAATGTGGACAGAAAATTGCATGAATGAAAAGAAAAATCCCAGGAAAATAATTGATAATGGCTGCCCAGATAGTAAGAAGCACCTGCTTAAAAGCAAGAACAAATCTACAGTGTCTCAAAACTTCTAATCAAAACAAAAATGTCTCAAAACTGTAACCTGATGAATAGATGGTGTACTTGCCTTGTAATAACCTTTTCCAGATCTCTTCTACATCCTCTGTGCTGTATTCACCTGCTCTGTCTTCTCTTCAGCTTGAAATAAAACCAAATCATAACTTCCGGCTTTGTGTATTGGTGCAGTCTCCTTTCTGGTGTCCGGGGATGGTCACTTGCTGCCCATCTTTTCGTGCTGTCACTTCCTCCAAACCTCCCGCTCTGTGCAGATATGTTTCCCAGTCTCTACATCTTGTTTTTCAGGGGCAGAGGGAATACTGAGCAGTCATCCCCTTGAAGTGGGATCCTTACAGAGATTTTATATCCATTATTTTTGGAGCGGTGTGAAACAGTGACTTCTTTCATGACAAAATACATCAGAAAATCATTTAATACTAACCTCCGTAAATTTTTGGAGAGAAAAAGATAAGCCTACCTAAGGCCTGTAAGTTATATGCTAGTATGAACAGATGAAAAATTACCAGAAGTTCAGGAAATGACAAAAAGCCTCCCTCACATAAAAGATGCAAGTATCCCAATTGTATGCTTTACATGGTGTCTCTTTAGCCTTTTGTCTCTTTCATAGTCTGATTTCAGTGTTATGACCCATGTTTAGTTATCTATAAAGTCCAAGAAACCCAGGAGATCACTGCTGAAATAATAAAGATTTTATTCGCATGGAGCTGTGGCCGCCAATCAGGTTCCAAGGGTGGCTTTTTGGAGCGGACACACATTTCCTTGGCTCTGCAGTTCTTGTCACTGTTCAACATGTCTGATATTCATTAATATCAGCTCTACAATATGCAAATCAATTTTAAGGACATTTTAATTTACATTAAGAAGAAACTTTAGAACAGACTTCAGCTCTGCAGAAATGCTCCTGGCTTCAGCTGCAGGACAAGCCAAAGAATGGGCATCATGGAGTGTTATAGCTTCACTGAGAAAATCATTTTGCCAATAAATAACAAAGGAAACTAGATTTTAGCATAATTCAAGCAAAAATGTTACTGAGCTTTGCCATTTCTATCTTCATCCTCTAAAGAACCAACCAATGACACAGAAAGAAGCTGTCAGTTAATTTTTATCTTTTGATAACATATATCTTTAAAATCTGGAAAAATTATAATAGCAGAGTGGTATTTATAAATATTTATTTGAAATACATTTATAGTATATTTATGCATTTCATACTGATTGAAAATTATATGTAAGCACAAATACATATAAAATTATATATTTGTAGTTTTTTGTAAATATAAATATATAAATATCAGAGAAAAGTGATCATTTAACTCTTGAAAAGCAGGACTATTTTAAAAGAATAGACGCTAGAAGCTGTCATTAGAAATACATATGTTTTGCATGAACAGTACAGCAACAGTCAAGCAAAAACCTGTGTGAAACTTTTAGTGCATAAATCTCCTCATGCCTGGAGGCAGTAATAAATTACATGTTTCTTTACATATACATTTTTAAATCGTCAAACATACATTTCATGTAGTGGAACCAGAAATAATATCTTCTTGGCTGACTTTTTTTGATGTATTCCATAATTAGGTGTAGAAGTTAAAGATACCTCTTGATACCCAAAGGATACATAAACACTTTAAGCATATCGGAACAGGTCATGTACCTTTATATACCCTAAAATCTCACTACTGCATGACAGGTAATTGTTCTCCTTTGTTACCAATTCAACAAAAACTTGGAAAACTTTCAAGTTTTAACTTCCCTGGTGTAGATGGGCATGCATAGCTCTTACAATTTACCTGGAAATTATACTCCTAGAAGACCAGAACTGCATTGCTTGTTCGATTCAGGTTTCCTATGTTCTTTCATTCATTCTGGTGTGTGAATGAAAGTTCAGTACCGCAGGTATTCTGGAGACACAATATAGCCTCCATATTGGAAGTCTAATAATTCCCAAAGCAATCTGAACATATGTAAATAGAATTTACGTGTGCAGTCTACATTTTTAAAACACCAATTACTGTAGTTAAATCCTTACACTTGAGTGCACTGTCGCTGTCTGGAGCAGACCCTTTCCAACCCAACCCTCCTCACTCTGGTCAAGCTGTTTGTTAGTCCACTGCGCACCATTCTGAAAAGCGGTTTCATTAGACATTTTCCCCCTTCACTTGGAGGAAACATTCACTGACAGAGGAAACACTGGGCAGAGCTGGTAAAGCCCCTGAGCTGGGTTAGCACCCGAAGCTGCATGAATGTGCCTCGCTCCCCAGTGCCCTGAGCTTTCTGTCCCCAAGCTGCTACAGGAATTTAAATTTGCCAGAGATTTAGAAAGTGTTGGGAAAAGCGATTTCTTGAAAAAGCCAGATGAGGCAGCAATGAACTAGGATTATGTATCAAAAGCTACTTGCTTCCAGAACTTTGTGACCTTTGTTCACTAAATGAATACTTTTCAGTTTTACTTAGTGTGAACTTAACTGCTTCAACAGACTCTTGCTCATAATCATAGTTCCAAACTCTAAATTTATTTTTTTTCTTTGGAACACTATTTTTCCATTTTAAAGGTGACACAATTCAGTCTATTTTCCTTTACACTTGAAAAAAAAATTACTACTTCAAAACTACAGCTGAAGGTTTTTTCAAAATTTAGGGAACAGAAGAACAAACAAAACTTAAAATAGACAATCATTTGCACATTTAAATCTAGAATATACATGACATTCAGATTACAATGAAAACCTATGTGCAAATTTTTAAAAATTTTTATTTGGGTTTATTTTTTCCAAATTTCAAATCTGTGTGCATTTTGGTGAACTTGAAAATAACACCATAGTAATAAAAGTGGCATGGCAATCTTTGTTTCCCACTTTTTGATGGCTATATATGACTTAATAAGCCATGAAATTCTAATAGTGAAACAGACTGACTTATATTGCTTGCTTTTGTTGATGTAGTTTTTAAATGTCTGAAAAATATTAGAAGATACATAATTTTAGTCAGTTTAGTCATGACCTCAGGAAATTCCCAGTAAAACAAAGGGGCAAATCTTAATATCTTCATAATATATATTTTAATATATTATAATATATACACATTTATATACATATATAATATACAATATCATTTACTACAAATAATAATTTGTAGTAAAAACAGAAAAAGGAACCACTAGGAAACATTACATACTGACTAGTCCAAGTTTTAGCACCTAGAATGGGAGAGGAGGAAGAAGCCCAAATAATTTTTATTTCCTTCACAAGTGTTTCTAAAATATCTCAGTTAGTATTGCTTATTTAGGTTTACCAACTCTTTCATGCTGTCAGTCTCATACTGTCTACAGGGCACCTCAGTAGGCTATAAAGAATCACAAAATAGCAAAGTCTTCTCCCACATGGATAGACTGAGGGCTCCTGGGTCCAGCTGCCCTCATCCATGCTGTTGTACTTGGAGGCATCGGAGCAGGACAGGCAGAATCGGAGCAGGACAAACATGGACAGCAGTTTGCCCAGTAAGTTAACCTGGTTAAGGTATCCATATTAGCTAACGGACACAGTGAAGGAGAAGTTTAGAGGATTGAAAACCTTTGTCCAGTGAAAACAGATGTTCCTCACAGGTTGGCTCCCAACCCTCCTCGTCAGTAACCTCAGATTCTTTCACATCCTGCAAACAGCCTGGGCCCACCTACCTCCAAACCCCTCAGCTCACATGACTGCCTTGGGCTGCCTGATGTACAGAAAGCAGGAGACTCAAGTTCTAACAATAGAAGCACAAGAGCTGTCAAACACCAACCTCAGGACAGGGGTCTTTCCAAAATGGGGTTGAAAAGAAAAGGTTGGTTTAAGTTAATGAACAAAAGGGGTAGAAATGTACTAATACAGCTATACAGGTTTTTAAAAAATATATATTTAAATGTCTGATTCCCTTGACTGCAGCCTCAGGCAGTGGGACAGTCACTTAATCATCCTCTACCTTTTCTTGACTTTCCTCATTTTTATGAACTCCATTTTTTCTCTCCATTTTGCACTTCACTGATCCCGCTTCTGTTGCATAAAATGGCAAATCACCCATAGCAGGAACAACACTGAAGCTAGAAACACACTGACAATCTCTTTTATCAAGATGCAGTCCTGTGCAGGTAGGTACATTTCCTGAGGACTTCCTTGAAGCCCTGTCCTCTTTTCACTTCTGGCCAAATGTTACACAATCTTGTGTACACTTTCCCAGTCTCCAGGTTGAGCTATATCTATTTTTGCCAGCTTTTAAGGGATTCAGAATTACTCAAGTTCTATGAATGAAGAAGATATGCATACCACTAGATCTGCACTTTTTGGTATATCTATCCTGCATGTTTCACTGAATTGCTGAAATATTGAATAAATCAGACTAGCTCAGGCAGCTGACGTTTCCAGCAGACATGCCCTTATTGCTTCAGTATGCCCAAGCTCATTACTACACACCACCTGCTTGTTACCTGCAAATTCCCCACGTACTCTGCTTTCATCCCTTTGTACGTCAGGGACCTCTTGTAACCCTCTCCAGCTACTTTCATTTCATGCCACCCATTTCCTTTTTGTCAAAGACTGATTCCCGCATGATCCCTTCCTCCCGTTTTTTGTATTTTTCTTTTCTTCTGTAGGAAATAAATTATTCAGGGCGTCAACATACTGGAACTGAGATGGAGGTAGTTATAATGAAATGCTAATAACTGCCAGGAAAATTACAGAGCTGTTCAGAGCTGCTGGGTCTGCCAAGCAGCTGCCAGGAGCACTACACGTCTTCCCCACTCTTCTGGTTTACTGATTTTCACCAAAATACGGTGTTGTTCTTCAATTCCAAACTTTCAGAAAACATTCCAGCGTTGATTGGATGTGTCATTCAAAAGCAATCACGCAATGGACAAAGAAACAGAGGAATGTTTTTCTGTTGAATACGAGAGCTTTTGATGCATGCTTAGGGTGTGCTTCAACATTACACTTATCTGTTGGCACATCCCTCTGTTGTGTCAATGCAACTCTATAGGGAGGCTGTGCTACAAACGAGGTTGCTTCCATTAACGCAGATTATTTCACTGAGCTGGCTTGCAGTGCAGACTCCCAAAAAGTTTTATTAGTGAAATTCACCACTTCCACAACTCTAGCAGCGGGACAGACGTGTAGCAGTTGTGTAAAGGAACTCTTCAAGAACCTTAGCACTAGAGAAATGACAAGTCAGAAGCACATCTTTAATTAAAGACAACTGATGCTGTTAAAATGTTTCTGTCTCTCACCTGCCTGCCACCACCTCTTAGCCACAGGTTAACACACCACAGCTGCTGAAGAACGGTCAAACACTCTACTCCACTACGAACTGTGGGAGTGGTGACCTTCATTGTAAGAGGAAACATAATCCAAGCTGCTTCAACTCTTTGTGAGGTGAATACTGTCTTATGGGCAGTGATTCATCAGTGAAGATGGCATAGCAAGTGAGGCCATGGTGTATGTAAAACGAGGGTAGATTAATGGTTAACTCAGCATGTGTATAGCAGAGGCAGAGTAGACAGCTAACCCATCAGGAGCTGGAGCCTTCAGCCCTTGACTAGCTCAGCCAGATTTCAACATACGTACTGCTATGGGAAATAGACTCCTACCCAAGGTCTCACTGTTTCAGTCCCGCTTTACATGAACCTACCCCATGTGCCATATATTGTTTTCTTTTCTGTTTTCAGCCATGTAACTACATCGCGCAGATTAAACACACAGGATTTCACATTCCCAGGAGGAATATATAACTCAACAGACATATCTCAGGCTTTTCTTTAAAACTCAAATCAGAGACCTTTGTTAAAGGTTATTCATTATCTATATCAAAGCAATGTCCCCAGGCACTACCTACTGCACTTCACCCTGAAAAAAATGGGCCCATGCTCTTTTCCACATCAATCCCATGCCAACCCCTGAGGAGTCCATTAACTCATGCTCTTCCAAATGTGTGCCCAGGGCATTTGCTTGCAGCCAGGAGCAACCCCAAAAAGGACTCAGGGCTGTTGGGGAGGGCTTTTCTTTAAGATCAACGTATTGATAAGAGCTCTGGGCACACAGAAAATCAAAGGTATTTCTGAGTAACTTTCTTCTCTTATGTGAAACGGTGGAATTCAGAAGCTAAGAACTTCACTCAAAAGCAAAAATGGAAAACATCCGTCTGCATTAAACACACTGGAAACAACCAACATGTTTGCCATCACAAAGATTTGCCCCAAATGGTCACTCATCAATATAATGTGAATCAAAATGTGGAGCTGGAGTTGGCTGAAGCCGCACAACCAGCTGTAACACATCTCAAGGGTTCATGGCGCTGCGGGTTAAAGCCCACTCTCCTCACCAAAGAGGCCTTACATCAGGCTTCTCTGCGTCAGAAATACACACCTATATGGAAGCGAGACCTCCCCCGCCGTGTGAGGAAACGGCAGACGCGGATCCCGGACCCAGCAGGCCTTCCCGCCTCTCCGTTTCCCGCTTACGGACACCCACCAGGGCACGGCTCCCCCCCACCCCTCCCGCCTCCCTAACGGCCACCACCGCCCCGCCCCGCCCTCAGCAAGCCCCGCCCCCTCCCCCGGCGCAACGCCCGGCCACCCCGTCCCGCCCGTCCGCTCCTGGCAGACCGCGTGACCGCCGGCTTCCAGCCCGACTTCCGGCCCCGCCTCGGTGCTCCCGTCAAATCCTTTCGGCTGAATACGTCGGAGATGGCGGACGCTGGAGCAGAGCACACGCATCAGAGAACCCGGAAGTGCTCGTGCGGCGGAGCCGGAGCCGCAGGAGCTGGCTGCGCGGGGCTCCAGCGGCCCGGTGAGGCCGGCGGCTGGGCGGGGGGGCGTGGGGCCTCGGAGGTGTTTGGAGGGGCAGGTAAAGGGGTCCCGAGAGGGGTGTCCCGAAAGTACGGGCGGGGGGTTCCCGGCTTTGTGGGGGTGCTCGGGAGAGGCTGCAGCGGCGGCGGGGGGTGGGGTGGCGGGGAAGGGGTCTTCTCAGGGCGGCAGGGAGGGTGGGAGGGAAGCGGTGGCAAGCGTTAACGTAACTTCAGCTTGGGTTTTGAAGGATATTGGTTTGGGTTAAGGGTGGCACGAAGCTGGCATTTTTGCTATATGCACGATATTCAAGATACAAGATCGGTGAGGTGTGTCTGAGGTGATGTTTTAGTATCGACTTTTATCAGTTAAAACTGACAGGGTTTCTGTAGTTTACATTTTATATGAAAGCATGGTAGACTGCTTGACCTCCTCCTTCTCTGTTTTTTTTTGTTTGTTTGGGTTGGCTTTTCTTTTGATAGTGAGCAAGCCAGTTATTAGTTCCTTTATATATATGCTGGAAATTTGTAAATGCAAATTGATGTGCTTTCGTCTTGATATATATTTCATCTTTATGTGTAAGTATATCTGTCTCTATATGTAGACATATATGTTTAGAAAGCAGAATTTGAAATACAGTTTTTCATACATCCAAACAGTGTGACTGTTGCTTTACTGAAAATCAGGCTGACAGATTTATGAATAATATCTCATTGTCTTGTCTTTTCTTCCTAGTGCTTGACCTGTAATACAGAAATCTTCCAGAATGCTGGAGTCCTATGTAACTCCTATTTTGATGAGTTATGTGAATCGCTACATAAAGAACTTGAAGCCCTCAGATCTGCAGTTGTCACTCTGGGGAGGAGATGTTGTACTTAGTAAACTTGAATTAAGGTTGGATGTACTTGAACAGGTATGTTATGTTTATAGTAGTTACAGTCTGTGTCTTTGATCTAAAAGAAGTTGACTAAATAATTTACATTCATCTGCACAGATAAATGTTCATTTAGTACTCACTGTTTTTCTTCTTATGCAAGTCCTTTTTTTTTTTTCTTCCCTTCATTTAGTTATTCTTGCATTAATTCCATGCCATTTGTTTAGGAATGACTGGTAATTCTTTGCACGTTCTGTAAGTTATGGGGTGTGAAAAGAAAGGCTTTTTTGTGGACATGTGTCTTCTTTCAGTAACCATTGTTTTACAGTACGGACATTAACAAAATTGCTTTTCCAGTCGTATTTACTAATTGCATGTAGTAACAAATTCAATGTCACAAAGTAAAGTAGGATCTCTTTTTAATTACGTATACTAAACACAGATTTGTGTTCTTTATGTTGTTTTATGACTCCAGTTTTCATTGTTCCTGTTATATCTAAACTTAAGAGTAATTGAGGGACAGATTTGATCAGCTAGTTTGTGTAGATTAGATCAGAGGCTCCATAAAACTTAGCCTTAAAAAGATAAGCTTGACCAAGTACAATACTTGATACAGAATTTGAAGCCTGCTGTCAACATGAACTGGTTAAGTCTTAGCGAAGGGACTGTTGCCTACTGTGCTTATCTGAGTTGACAACTTAAGGAGCTGAGTGTGTGAGACAGATAAAGCTATTTTCTGTTGTGCATGGTGTAGCGGGTCTTAGCTAGAGTCCTGTGTTCAGATGTAGTCCAAGTGAAGGAGCCGAGAGAAATGCAGCAAAAAATAATGGGAGATTTAGGCAATATGGCCATTGAAAGAAGAAGAAAATAGACAGGGAATGTGTTTTTAATTTTGATTAAAATAAGGTGAGACAAGATAGGGCAAGAGTTATGTGGGTGACGCAAGAAAGAATGAAATAAATTGTACTCAGGGAGACTTAGATTTGACATCAAGGAAAATTTTCTCATGTTTTAATTGGTTTATGAGGCATTGGAGTAGACTGAGGAGACTGCATAGTCTCTCTCAGGGGAGACCTTTTAAAATGTGAAAGAAATATATATGGTTAATTAAGTATCTCTGATACTGTTCTGCAAGAGGAGACAATCTTTCAAGAGATCCTGTCCTATTTTCTGTGTTTCTGTAAAGAGCCTGATTTGTTTTCCTTCAAGTATTTGATGGCCTCTGTATTTTCTCTCAAGTCTTTTAGTTCCTCAGTTTCTTGGTATAGCTTGTCCATATAGCTGATGTGGATGCTAGACTTCAGTTGTGTAGGATGTGTTCCTCCTGTGAATATTCCAAGCCTTTTTAATGTGTATATATTATGGAATCAAAGAAGAATTGATCAGAAAGGAGTTCTGGAGGTCATCTAGTCCAACCTCCTGTTCTGGGCAGGGCTGTTGGCAGCATTATGTCACATCAGCTTGTGGTTTTCTCCAGTTGAGTCTTGAAATCTCCTGTCTTGGCTGTGAAAACCTCCTCTTTGGGTAAACTGTTCCAGTGCTATACCTTGTAGGGAGAAAGTTTGTCCTAACAAATGATGCCTTGGGATGGATATATATGGTACCTGGAGCTATTAGGAGTTTGCTCCCATCATCTATGTTGTTCCCTTTCAAACAGTTGCAGTTTGCTGGTGGGTGATCCCTGGCCTAATCATTGCCTGTCTATGTATCAGCTGGGTACCTAAATATCCAGTGCAGTCTGTTGCTGTCATGGCTCTTGTAGAGGCAAATGTTGCCATATATACCTGTGCTCAAGACTCGTTGGCTTGAATGGGGATGTGAATATACAGTGAATGCAAAATTTAGCTTAGATTCTTTTTTTTTAATGTTATTTGGCTGTGTGTTTATGTGAAATGTAAAGATCTTAATTTGGCTCTTAGTATTTTTGGAACTTGCCTGGACCCACAGACTGTATTTAGGGTGTCTTTCTCTTTTCTGCAGAAGGGATGCTACTTTATGCCTGCTCAGCAAAACTCTCTGAGTATGTAGTATGTGGTAGTACAACATCCCCAAGCCTTTGCAACTGGCAGGGAGCTCCCTTGAAAAGCTGAAGTCTCTAAAAATTACTAGTATATATTATTTATTTGGGTTCTCTACCTGGATGGATTCATAATATCCAAAGTTAGTCACCTTATCTGCTCTGCTCTTGTAACACCCTTTCTGTCCTGGGCTGTTATCCCTAGCCTGGTTCTCTGCTCCTTATCTGGCATGAATGCAGCCTTAATTTCCTGCTTTAGGCTACGGATACAAATGCACGTACCCTGGATATCTTTGTCTGGAGACTTAAACATTTTCAGAGAATTTTGTGGAACTATACATGATTATTTGGGAACACTAGCATAGGTGCCAAACTACCTGGACAAAGCACCTTATAACAGGTTTGGGAACAAGTCTGTGCTTTCTTCCCTCACTCCTCGCACCAGCATCGCTGATGTTGGTGTTCCCATGTCATGTTGCGCTCTTACAGGCCACCAAACAGAATCCCAAAGAACAGATAAGAACAGAGTGTAAACAGCTGTGTGTCTTCCAGAAGGTATTACTTTATTTTGGGGACCAAGTTGGAACCAATACCTTTTGAGATCAGATGTAATATAGTTGTTGACATAGAAGACGTATCAAACCCAAAGAGAATGCTTCAGTACCTGAAAATACTTTGTATGTTTTTACCTATATTTATGCATGTTTTACGTGCTCTCATTAAACTAAGCTGAATGTTATTGCAGTAACTCTTAAGGTCTGTCCTTCCCCTGCCTCCCCTCCCCCCCCCCCTTTTTTTTTTTTTAATAATACCAGTTCTGTAGTGAAAGCTCTGTACTACTTTGTACTCAGGTTCAAGCTTCTAGGTACAATGTAGCTTTTGTACATACTTATGTCACTCTTTGAATAGCCAGTTAATTTTATAATAATTATCTTTAGTTGAAGATTAGATCTAATAAAATTTTTATATTAGTTTTTTTTCCTACCCTGGATGATTCAATTACTAGAAGACTAAGCATTCCAAGAAATTTTCCATCTAGGCATAATAACTGGCACATTGTACAAAAACTATTTCAAGAAAATATTTTGTAATTAAAATTTAAAATTAATATTTAAATATTGTTTTATGGAAAAGCCTTTTAAGCACTTTTGGCAACTTTTATGTGAAGTCACTATGGTACCAGAGGTAACAGCACTACCTATGAACTTGGTCACTAGCTTGTGTGTAATATTTCTGTTGACACAGTGGTACCAAAGAGATAAGATACATGGTGAGCTCTTTTTGCTGCTTGTGTGCATTTCTATAACATAATAGCTTATTATGTTAGCTGTTTTACAAACTCAGAAGAGAAAGATGAAGCGGTTTTTGATTGGATGACAGAGGAAAACTTGATCTGAAGATTATTGATTTTTGTTGTAGGGTGGACTTTTAATACCTGAAAGAATTTAGAAAGAAATATGAAACATGCTAATGTACTTAAAATAATTTCAAGGAAATAAGGGCATTAAAATACCCTTACTGTAAGTGTCTGTGTTATGTGCTGCTGGGTTACTTGTGAAATATAGCCTTGAACGTGAAGAAAAGGTCTTTGGGTTAATACTGATGTGGAGGAAACAGTACTTGCCTATCCCCTCAAAGTCTGGGAGAGTTTTATACTTTAGAGCAAGGGGAGATTTTAGGGCAAGGCGAATTAGGACCATCTAGTCTGCAGTCTTGCATGATGTTGGTCAGTTATTTATGTGTCAAGCCCAGGAGTTTGTTTTCAGCCATATCATAATTTTTTTAAGGATTTATATGATGTGAATGTAAGATCTAAAATATAAAGTCCAATCCGTCATAAGTACAAAAGATATATTTAGAATTTCATGCAGTACTTAATGAAAGGGGAAAGATGCATGAGAAAGGAGGAGGAGTAAAAATGGTCTTTGTTATGTTGTATTGTGAACAAGTTACTAAATTTGGCACACTTGTGTTGTATTGTCTACTGAAATAACACAACAAAGATTTCTCTGCATTGCTTTAAGGAAACTTGCTCGTGCAATTAGGATAATGTCAGACAACATTTGTATCTAAATTCCTTTGAAAAAGAAGAACTGTGTCTTCTAAATATCCTGTGCGTTTGGTTGTATCACCTAATATTGAAAGAATTCCTGGTTCTCTTCAGTTTCTTTAAATATCTTAGTTAACTAGACAAAAATGAGAATGTGTTAAATCCATCCAGCAAATAGAGGAAAAAGGTCTAGTCTAGAATGCCTTATGAAGTAAACTCATAACTTACACTTGTGAACACAAGTCAGGATCTGAATAGACATGGTGGTATTGATGAGTGACATAAAAATTACGTATCTGCAAGTCTGGAAAGGGAATTTATTACTGTTGATAGTGAAGGTTTGCTGTCTTGATTCATGAAAGCATCATCTCTTAAGTTGTAGTGTAGTTTTCGATTGCATATTTTTTTGCGCATTTATTTCTGCGCACAACCCACCTCCCCCCAAGGTGTGGGACATAAGGTACTTTTTCATTTATTGTATGATCAGTGTAGCAACATCTGTAGCTAAACTGCGCAGTACTTGCTTTTCAGTGGCTTAACTGAAACTGTATGGATTAAATTTTTTTTGTTGATTGTAAGCCTAAGGCTGAATTTTTAGGAGAGAGGCTTTTAGCTAAAATCCTTCAGTATATTAGTGAATGAGATGAATTAAAAACACTTTGTAAAAACAAATTAACAATTTTCTTCAAACTGTTTTTGTGAGAAAGTCTGTAACTGTTATCTTTTGGAATGGGGACTTGAAATTGGATGTGACTTTCTGTAAGTGTGGCCGAGGTACGAGTCAAGAGTTTCCCTGGCATGAGATGGGTGTGTTTGGTTTTTTTTTTTCAACTTCATTAATGGAAGCTCATTAAACCCCAAAAACTAATTTACAAACTGAAAGCTGTACTTTGCAAAAAAAAAATAGAGCTGTAACTTTGTGTAGTTGTCTTCTCTGAAGATTTTGTCAGCAGTGAATATACTTCATCTACTTTGAGCTCTTGAATGCAAGATGAACTTTTTCATAATGCCAGTAGAAAGGCTAAGGAGGTATCAGCTGCAGAATGGTGAGACTGTTCCTTAAAATTGCTCCTTTTAGCAGCTGTTGTTGCTGTGAGGGTGCTAAGTATTTGTGCTTGAGAATAGTTGACTTCTCTTTTGGGTGACTAATTAGAGGCTATCTCAGGTTGCTAACCTGTCACAGTTGCAATAGTGGTTATTTCAACTCTAAACTTATGACATGGTAACTAATTAGAAGAATTAAAATTTTTAGTGGGCTTTCAAAACATGTCACTAAGATTTGATTACAGTTTCAAGACGTTAGGTAAACAATGACATTAACTAGCTTCACAGAAATATTCTATAGGTAGACTTTTATAATATATGTCAAGTACTAAATGCAAAATCCACTTGGCCTCAGATTTTATTCGTATAGAGCTTATGTACAGCAGGGATAGGTCTAGGGTCAAGCAGTGCAGGAAAACAGGCTTTCTGGATCCACTTCTAGATGTTTGTCTGAAATTCCCTGGCAACTTGCCTGCTTGGCCTCAGAGTTTCATGGACCTTCTCTATTCAACTTCTACTCATTCATAGGAGTGCTGAGTCGAAGCATGTAAGTACCTAAACTGAGCCAAAGTGCAAAGGTGCTTAAGCCCTGTGTTGCCCAGTTTTGCCAGGGAAATTGTGAAGTTCTGAACAAAGGTTTATGTCCCTGAGTTTACTAAGAAACACAACAGTTGAGAACCTGGGGGTGCTGGTTGACAGCAGGCCCGATAGGAGTCAGCTGTGTGCCTTGGCAGCCAAGAGGGCAAACAGCATCCTGGGCTGCATCAAACACAGCATAACCAGCCAGTCAAAAGAGGTGATTATCCTGCTGTATTCAGTGTTAGTGCAGCCTCACATTGAATATTGTGTGCAGTTCTGGGCCCCACAATTTAAGATGGGTGTTAAGGTCCTTGAATGTATCCAGAGGAGGGCAACGAAGCTGGTGAAAGGGCTGGAAGGAATGTCTTGTGAGGAGTGGCTAAGGGCTTTGGGCTTGTCTAGTTTGGAGAAAAGGAGGCTGCGGGGTGATCTCATTGCTCTCTACAGCTTTCTGAGGAGGGGAAGTGGAGAGGGAGATGCTGATCTCTTCTCCCTGGTATCCAGTGAACAGGACATGTTGGAATGGTTCAAAGCTGTGCCAGGAGAGGTTTAGACTGGACATTAGGAAGCGTTTCTTTACTGAGAGGGTGGTCAAACACTGGAACAGGCTTCCTAGAGAGACAGTCGATGCCCCAAGCCTGTCAGCATTTGAGGCATTTAGACAGTGCCCGTAACAACCTGCTTTAACTTTTGGTCAGCCCTGAAGTGGTCAGGCAGTTGGACTAGATGATCATTGCAGGTCCCTTCCAACTGAAAATATTCTATTCTAATGGCCAAAATTGTCACCCAGCATCTAGGAGACTTAAATTCACTTCTTTCTCAACCTGACAAGATTCACACCTGTAGTTCCCAGCATCTAAGATAAAGATGCAAACACCAGGCTATAAGCAATTCCAAGTGAAGACATCTGTTGTTTTTTCCCTGGTTAAAACTTCAAACGTTTATAACCAAAAATGTCAGGATAGGAGATCAGAAAGGTAAGAAGCTGTATCATTACTGAAGCCTCATCATTAGAATACTTAGTATTGAGAATGCTGACTTAAAATTCTGACGTAATATCAAATAACATTTCTTTATTTTTCACTAAGCACTTATTTTCATTATTTTAAATCTTGATTTCTAGTCCTGGGACCAGGTCTCTAGCCTGACCATTCTGTCTGGTAAGCTTTAAGCTCATGCTTCCCAGGAGAACCTGTGAAGCTACTGGGGAAATTTCAACACTTCATATCTAAAGAATTTACGTAAACCTTCGCACCTTGTTTCCTGTTGACTTGCTGCATGCAGCAGCTGGCTCACTGGGGCTGTCCTATAGAGGTGTGATCTATGCATTGACTGGGTGGAGTGCCAAGCATTTGTTAGGAGTTCTGGACTGACTTGCACCAGTTTTTAAAGTACTGTGTCATCCATGTTAGGCCTTGGAGAGGAGGAGTCTGGTTTTACCAATGAAGATTTTGGTAACTTTGTATTTACTGAGCAGTTTGATGTAAATGGGGCAACAGTGGGCCAATCTTACGAGCACTGAGCTCTTACAACTCAAAGTACTAAAATATTTTGGAAGAAATTGCTTTGCTGTGGCTTTGTCAATGTTTGTTTAATTCCAAATTTGTGTTCTTCAGAATAATGCAGGTTGCATATCAGTTTAGGTATTTACTTTCACCTGGTTCATGTCTGTTTGTCCCTTGAATAGTGACATATTTTGCAGTAGCTTCATGCGAGAGAGGTGATTTTAAACTGTCTTTTTATTATCAAGGACATAGTAATCCAAATGTTTCCTTTGAACAGACTAATTGTAATTTAAGTGTGCAAGCGATTATAAAGCCAGTTGCCAAGCCCCATAGCACACTGATGATTTGGGGTGGGTGAATAAATTTTGACTTATGTTTTGTGCTAGGACCTTAGTATTTTAAGTTACAAATGTGTCTTGAATTTTTATGTTTCAGTAGTTAATTCACCACTCTTTGTTGTTCTTAGGAGCTGAAACTACCATTTACTTTTTTAAGCGGGCATATTCATGAACTTCGGATTCATGTGCCATGGACAAAATTGGGATCAGAACCAGTTGTCATCACTATCAATACAATGGAATGCATATTGAAATTAAAGGATGGAGCTCAGGTAAGAAACATGATGAATGCTTTTCTAACATTGAGAGGTTGATGACAATAATGGCTTCTATAGGACGTTTTCTTTAAAGCCATCTGAAGAACCAGGCATGTGAAGTTGTGGTTCCTGTTATTTTCCGAGTGGCTAATATTGTTATTCTCATTATGGCTAGTATCTTCTATTATGAATATTTTTAATTCTTTATTAGCTGTAGCTGTATTCTTGCAGATGTAAAAGCATGTTCATAGTGCTCTGCCAGAATTTTCCTATCGCTAGACAAGAAATGGATTTCAAGAGCAGTATAGCGTCCTGAATGCTTCCAGCTTCTGCCTCCCAAGAAGCAGTGCTGGCTGCTTGAGACAGCTGCGTGCGGCATTACCGAGCATTGGGCATTTTTCAAAAGATGTGGTGTTATTGTTGAAGGAGTGCTTTAAAGATCCTAGAGTGTAATTCTCTTTTCCCTTCAGAAGTTACAGTACTTGCTTGAGTGCAGTTGGAAGACTCCTTACATGTAAGGGTCTCAAAGGGCTTTTTGTTTAGTTGCTTGCAATAATTAGTCCATTACACCATTTCACAGGCTCAGGAAGGATTTCCTTCTGACACAATGAAGCTGAAATATGCAGTGGCTCAATCTTGTTGTAAGTCTTAGTTAACAAAAAGTCCTCGGATATGTTAATGTTGAACTTGAGTTGTGGTTTTTTTTTTTTTAGTCAATGTGGTGCTTTAACTCTAGAGAGGTTTTGAGTGGTGTTTTTTTTTTTTTTAAGCCTTGAGCACACTTTAATTTCAATATAGAGTCCTCCAGTTATTAAGGATCATAAAAAACCAAATTCCAATTTGTGCAAAACTCTCAAGTGTTTGGTAGGGTGCTTGATGAGCTGTTAAGGTTTAACATCAATAATTAGCTGCAAGGCAGCAAGAACATTGGAAAACACTTTTCCATTATGTTTGATATTTCTTGTAATGCTCCTTTACGGTTCCAGAGCTAAAAGACTTTTGTTGCTGGAGTAGAAATCTCTTGTCCTAGCTTTGCCACTTGCAGAGCATATGCTTGCATTCTGTAGTTCCACTTAATCTATGCGCATACGTGTGTGTGCACATACACATGTGTATGCACGTCAACAGCCAAAAGCTAAGTACTTTTCCAATGTTAAGGTAAGATTTTTTGAGGCCAGATGTTCCAGATAAATGTGTGTAGAAGTAGCAAATGACAACTAATTATTGAAGCTGCATAAAAAGATTTGTAGCCAATGACTTAGTGCAACCCAGAACTAATATTTGATATTGGACCATGCAGATGGCTGCTGCTGGAATGATCAGATTTCCTGCTTCCATGGTATTTGAAACTGAAATTTTGTGGTGCATACAGCAAAAGGTCAGGTGTCATGAATATAAAGCACTCTCAAAACAAGTATTTGTTACAGATGTTTAAGATTCAGAGGCAAGAAAGGATTTTTGAAAATTGCAACTGACATTTGAACAAATTATTCTGTGGTATGTACACTCAAGAGGGTAAAATTTGGGTCAGTGCCATAGAAGGATTATCTTTGACTAACAAGGTTGTAAATGAAAACACTTTTATGCTGTTTTCTGAGGATATGGTTTAAAAAGTTGACAGCTTGAATTTTATTTCTTAAATTACTATTTGAAAGTGTTTTATGAAAAGAAAATGTTTTGACTTTTTGTTTTAACTTCCAGTGTGACAGTTTACTTGGCTAAAACCAATTGTCATAAAAATCTTGTAATCAGTGAATAAAAAACCTGAATGAAATAGAGTATTTCTGTGGAAACTGGTAGTAAAATGAACTTTCAGTGAATTTAGCTCCAACTGGAACTGTTCTGCCAAGAACTTCATATCAGCAAAGAGCATAACTAGCAAGAAAGTTTGGTTTAGTTCTCAAAAATTTATTGCCTTGATCCTGCATTTCCTTCCTCAGGTGAAACCTCTAATAAGCACATGCATAGTTTCACCTGAGTGAAAAATAAAGTTTCTCACCTCAGCTCAGTGTGATGTGTAATCTTTGGAAAGGAACTAATTCAAAGAATGTTTATTCTGAAGATGTATGGTGAAATACATTGTATGAAGCTATTGTCCAGTGGACCCTACAGTTTTTTTGTGAGCTAAAAACTGTCTCCCTTTGTATGTTTTTAAAGAGTGTTAGCTCCTTGGGAATGCTTTTGTACACCTGTGCTTTACTCTGATGCTGTGTCACTGTTAGTTCAGTTTCAGTGTTGTTTGGGTTTTTTTGTTGATGCTATTGCAGCATCTCCTCAGCTGAGATGAAAGTTTGGAGTAGATAGTAATGGCTCAACTTCTAGTTTTCTGCTAATATACAACATTTCTGCTTAGAAAAGGAGAATAAGTATTAAGTTCACCCAGTGATACACAAAATCCACAGTGTAGAATTAGTGGTATTTTTAGTGATTTTTGAAGTTTGAGCATTTTGAAGGTCATTGCTTTTCCCCTCTTTTCTGTGCTTTTCTTCCTTCCTTTCCTCTACAGGTGATACTACGACTTCTAAAACCAGAATGTTAAATACGGCTACTTCATAAGAAAATGAAACTTAAGTGCATTGGGAACAGAACTTTGCAGTGATTAAAGTGGTGTTCTATTGAACATGCTTTGTGTGCACTTATTTGGTTAATGCCAGTAATTGAAGTAGAAGTTGGGTGTGAGGCATTTTACATTGCTTTTTGATGTCTGTCAGCTTAATGCAACTGTGCCTGTTGTTTTTTTTTTTTGCTCGTGAACATAATCTTCTGCAGCACTGAGTTTTAAGTATGACCACTTATAATGTTATCAAATTAATGAAATAGGTTGGTAAGCATGATTTGAAATGTGTTCTTGCACACTTGAATGTGGTTCTGAAGTTCGCTTGACTTGTATTTGTTAAGTTATGGTAATTGATTCCTATGAGACTGTTCATGAATGTTATATATTGTTTTAGAGGGTGGTTAAAGTTCCAGTATTATATTCTTCTCATTACTTATCTCTATATATTAAATCTCAGGACTTTTATCTAGAATTGAAATCCCCGTGCTAAACCTCTGGTGATGCTGTTTTTCCTCTTAGAGGTTTTTCTCCTTTTTGGTCCTGTTGGACCTTTCTTAACTTTTTTATTTTCTACCCAAATTATTTTTTTAAAGCTTTTTGAAATTATTGGCTCATTTCTCTTTTCCCCCTCCATGCCACAATACCTTTGTGCCCAAACCAGAAGCTTTAAATTCAGACTGTGCAAATTGGGAAGGACAAGCCTCTGTCTGTTTCCTTTACCTTCCTGACATTGTAACTAACCACAAGACTAATCTTTTTATATATTCAGCCTTGAATTCTGTGGTTTTTAGTGTTGGAACTGACGCAAATGAGGAGATTCAAGGAAAAATGTATTATCTATATTACTGCTTCACTTTTGAGTCCTTGCCTTCAGTCAGGACACAGTGCATCAGGAATATGCTGATGTGTATGAAGATGAAAACTCTCTGCCCCAAGGATAACTAATTATGGAATCAGGGAAGACTATTAGATACAAGCACTTACAGGGGTACAGGGAAACCAAGTAGTTGTTTGGAACAGCATACAGACAGTTAAGCACTGTTCCTTTTATGAGGCATTACAAAGAATATTTTGAAGGAATGTAATAACTTTGTGGAAACAGTGGAGAACAGCCCACAAGCATGACTGTCAGAATAGCAGACGCATATTCTTCTCTGTCAATCAGTAGAGACTGTCATCAAAGAATGCTGAAAGCAGAAATTGATCTTGACTGGGAAATGATCGAGATGGTAGATAGGGTGTGCAGACAGGTTACGAGAGACTTGGAAAGTGAAGACAGAAGGTTTGTGTTTGAGGGTGTAGTTATACAGAGTGTTTGCTTAGGTGGTGAAGCTAGCTCCAGGTCTGAAGCAGTGTTTTGCTGTTTTTCTCCTTCTCACCTGGGTGGTGGTAGTTCAATTGAATGTGGCTGTATGGACACATGGTGCTGTTTTCTTCTGTTTGAGTGTGTATGTATGCTGTTCCATGACAGTAAAAATATGGTAAGACTTGAAGTCAGAGGACTAACTGTCTTCAGTGGCCCACCTTTCTACTTTCTGTTTCTTCATGTGGAAGCTGAAGTCATGATTTTTGAAATATTTTGATTTGCTACTTGCTCATTTTCAT
Source organism: Gavia stellata (assembly GCF_030936135.1). Lineage (NCBI taxonomy): Eukaryota > Metazoa > Chordata > Aves > Gaviiformes > Gaviidae > Gavia > Gavia stellata. The sequence continues at coordinate 24,733,241 of NC_082596.1, read as the reverse complement.
AGTTCAGTGAATCTGAACTGAGTTTTAACACTTGTATAAAAAGTTTAAGGTGAAGATTATAGCAAGAGCTGCCCTACAGGAAGCAAACTGTCGTCAGCTTGTGTTGAATCATAATCTCAGGTTAATGCGAGTATGAGTTTATCATTAAGCATCCAGTTCACGCTGCTTTTATGTGTGTTTTAATGGCTTAATATAACAAAGGGGATTTTATCTGTTTCTGTGTGTGCATGCATACAAATAAGTATATATAAATAATGAGAACAGTTTTCCATATTACTTTTAATTAAAACAAATTCCTTTGTGTAAATTGGACTTTAAGTAGAGTTGAATCTTTTCCAAAGGTTCAGAAAGGTTTGCCAGAGTCTTTGATTGGCTTTTATGCCGCTTTTCTGTCAAGAACTCCAGTCTGAAGAGTTCTTATGTTTTCTGTGAATTGTTTGGTATGAAAAGAAATGTTTTAGGTAGAAGATTCTCTTTTAAGGATATTACCTTACTAAGGGAGAAATACCATGTCCCGCAAATGTCTTGCAAAAACATTTAGTGAACTTACTCTTTCAATAAAGGAAGCACTAGAGTAAAGGCAGGCTGCAACAGCTGCTAGAAAAGGCCTTGCAGCATTTGGTTCGGACACTTGTCCTCCTTGTATTTCCAGTGTTTTCAAATGAGTGGCTGAAGAGGAGGAGAGATACTGAGCAGCTTTGCTTAAGGCTGGGTTAATATTCATACGTTCTAGCTGGGCAAGCAAAAGTGACCGTGTAATGTATCTATTTTTTTTCTAGTGAGCACTCTCATATGAAAAGTCTTTAAAAGCAAAGTATCTGACTTTTTAGATTGCAGTAATTCTGCCTGCAAAAGAAGAAACTGCCTTTGCTGTGAATTTGTTAGACTCCTGCGGGCCCATTTCTTAATACTCTAGCTGTAGAAGTCCTTCCACTGCCATTGTGTTGCCTCAGCCTGAATAGCTGGATTGCTTATGTTAGTGCCTGTTACCGTGTTAGTAATTTTGGACAGTTTTCATGTGAATTTGTCAGCATATTTCTTCTTGAAGTCCTTTTCAAGAGCTAAGTAATGGTGATTTCAAATGTCTGAAACTGATTACTGTGAAAGGTGTGAGTAGTCCCACTTGATTCGTTCTGTACTTGTGCCCAGCCCCTAGGAGAGCTTCCAGTGTTGGTGTGCTGCCGAGGGGCAATGCTGACCTAATCCTAGGACGTAGTCTGAGTGAGTGAGCCTTGCTTTTAGGTGTTTCTGCTAAAGAACAAGACTTTAGATAGTAAGCACTCTTGTTTTCTGTTCTGTGCAATACTGGGTGACATCTTCGTTGGCAGTGCTGTACCTAGCTCCTGAGAACACCCACAGAGACAAGGCATGATGAATTGTCCCAGTATCTTGAGAATACATGTGACTCTGTTTGTGAGAAGGATCTGATGAGGGGGATGCTTTTCTGAGCAGCGAAACGGTGGACGACCGAGCAAGACAGTGAATGTAGGAGTGCCTGCTGCAACTGAACTTTCTGGTTGTTGTAACATTTTACTAGTTTATCATGGCAGTACACATGTGCATGAAAGATGTAAACAAGATATGTTCTCCTTTCTCCCAGCTTGTCTTTTAAACACTCTCTCCAACTGGCTGAAAATAAAATGCTTATTAGAAAGATTTAAAACTTTATAGTTTCATTCCTTGAAATATTTAGTCCTGCAAATGTCAACATTATACATCTTTGAAAAGAGAAGCCAAGTACCCTGCGTCAGGCATATTTACTGTGGTAGTAGATTCAGGAACAAAAAAGCAGTCAAAAATGTAGTTGGGGTTGTATTCTTATGAAGGAGCTCAGATTTTGGAATGCATTTCATTTCAAGGGGATGTTGTCAAAATCGGCCTGGTGATTACTAGAAAATGTATTGAGATTGTATGACGCCAGTGATTTTCAATAGTGGTTTGGTTTTTTTTTTTGTTCACATGGATGCACTTTGCAAATTATAAGTGTAAGGAACAGAAGAAGGCAAGGGTATGGCTTTGTGTTGGTGTAGGTGTTGCAAGATAAGGAAGCTGCCAGGAGCTATGTGTGTAGTTACACTTTTTCCTTCAGTGCCTGTAGCAGCTGGAGCAATAGTATCTAGTAAATAAATGTTGCCTTTTCTCAGCTTGCCTATTGTTATCTGAACAAGGCCTTCTCTGTGTACCTCTTTGTGGTGTAGTTCAGATCAAGTTTGTGCTTCTGAAGAAATCTCCTGGCTGTCCAGGCTTACTGTGCTTTGACCTCCATCGTGGAGTGGTCTCAGAGCTAATGAGGTGGATCCCTTTTGGGTGAAACTAAAAGGAAAATGTATTCTAGGAGCATGGTAATGTGCTCCAGCTGTTAACTGAAATTAATAAAAATAGTTGTCTTTTGTGAGTTGTTAATAGAATCAATACTCTGATCACCAGCCATGGTGTGGTCTCGGATTAAGAGCGTGGTCAATCCCATTAGACCAGTTGAGGTTTTTTTCAGAAGTTGTTTTGGCTGTCTAGATTCAGAAAGTCTATGTCTACCTCCATTTAATGCCTGCTTTTATGCTTTTCATAGTTAGCGTGTCTGTGACAGTAGTCATCTCATGAAACATCTAATTATGGACATGGTACAAGCACCACTTTTTTTATTTTCCCCTCTCCCCCTTTGTAAGAGCACATCCCTCTAGTATTTTCTGAGACTGTAGTAAAGTTGTATGTTCCTCTTATCCAAGGGTTCAGGACAAAGTTTACATGGTAAGAAAACAGAATCTAAGCTTCCAGAATGATAGATTTTTATCACTGTGTTCATTTTTATAATGATTTAAGTAGCAAACATTCTACAAACAGTCTGGAATTGCGCTCTCGGAACGTAATCCCTCTCAAACTAGAAGAAAAAGGAAAACTAACTGTGGTAGTCAAGCAGGTCCCATATTACAGGCAAATACCAGTGCTTGATATCTATATATTTGGCATGGACAGGACATAGCAAATTAATACTCATATCCTACTTCCAGCAGTGTCTTGAACTCTGTATAAACAGCAGAACGTTCTGGCATGAGATTATTTGTCAAGAAGACTTCAGAGTAAAATGGAAGAATTTTAGGCGTACGAGGATGCAGTGATTAACAAGGAAGGTAATGGACACTGGCACAACTAAGCAGTGAAGCTGTACTTCAGATGGTTATCACAAAATTTCTTTCTTAGGCATGAACAAGTGAAGTCCTTATATCCTTCATACTGACAAACCTCAAGGTATGATCTCGTTATCATGAGTAGACACCTCATACTGTTGCCACTGTTTATTTTGTGCTCCTATGTACTGTGGGAACCTAAATCAATACCTGTAGAGAGCAAGAAGTTTCTGCTTTTCACATTTTAGAAGTCTAGCTCTAAAATTCCTGTTGTCTTGTTCCTTCTGTTCCCTGAGCTACCTCTTTCTAAACTGATGGTTTGCTTCAGTTTGCAAAAAATGATTGAAAGACTGTCTTCATAATGCAGTGTTGGTAGCTGTAAAGCTGATTTGACATGGGCATATTATCTTATAGCTGCTATACTGGTGGAGAACCACTGTTTAAATTCCAGAAGTAATAATGCCTGTCAACTTTTGGGGTTTTGCTGAGGTTCAAGACCTCAGGTTCTGTAGTTGCCTTGTCATGATGTGTGGTACTTTCTATCTTTTAGCATACTCATACAGTCGGTTTGTCTTAGGCATATGGACCAGGCTTCTTGTGATCTATTCTAAATTGCTTTATTGCTTTTCTAAAATGTAAATATTTAGAATTAAAGATTATTTGTTTTTATTACTATTTGGCTTAGAGTGGCTCATTGTCTTTTTGAGAGGTCTGCTGTGTGTTGGGAAACATGGTCTTGCCAAAGAGGAAATAACACTTTTTAAGTTTTAAACAACCCATTGTCCTCCAAAAAAGTTGTTTAATTGTCTTTTAAATTCAAGAAGGACAGAAGTGTATTTACTAATGTATATAACCCATGTTTATACATAAATGTTTTAATTCTTTATACATATAAGTGCACATGAACTTCATTTTGACTCCCAAATCAACATCGCAGGTTTGGAGGCTGAGGTCTTTTTGAAATGCTTGTGTGGTGCTAGGTCTGTACCTCATTTAATGTATGACTGTTAAAAAACCCTGCAGCTGCAGAGACTGCAGCTCCAATTTTCTTCCTTCAGCAGGTAAAGTTCGAGTTAACTGGGTGGTTGCAGGATATGTACGTTTCCAAGAGAGCTCTTCTGGAGTCCTCTCTGACTTCCTGTAGAGTCCCGAGCATATTTACAAAAGTAGACACTTCACAATTTATATCAGGTTTATGGTGGTGTTAGCTTTGCGCAAGGAACATATTTGGAGCATGCCTTTTGAAGTTAGTTGGTCTTACGCAGAACATCAGCTGGAGATCTGTCTTTCTCAAGTAGCAAGAGGAAAGGATAATGCAGATAGGAGTAGTACACAGAGGAAGGCTGGGGCAGCCAAATGGACAAATAGGTAAGGTGAGAAGAGATTAAAGCCAACTGATGGATGTGAAAGGGAGAGGTGGTTTTTTGGGGTAGTGGGTAGTGGTCCTTTAAGCTTTCATAGCCTTACAGGTAATTTTAAATACATTGTTTCATCAGATGAGGGTAGCATGCTTACATGAAGAATTTCATTTGTTTGCCTTGGAACACCTAACTAGCTGAGAAATCTTGTTTATTTTGGTGGAACCCTCTCAGGTTGCTGCATTTTGGAAAGACATAATCATAATTTTGGACATGTTGAAGTAGTTTTCTACATGTATGAACCTTTTGGGGAATCCTGCATAGCGCTGAATTTCTTGAATCTGTCATATTTCAGTCTTAGTTGTTTAATATATTATTTTCTCCTGTGCTTTGAAAATTATTATTTTTTTTTTCTTCAGAGCAGATTAGTAGAACACTAATGGAAAGGCTTAGCTCTGCTTAGCTGTGTTGTCTAAATACATCCTTGTTTGATCAGTCTCATCCCACTAAATTATATATTGAGTGATTATCAGCTGACCTGCTGAACTGACCTTTCTGAATGATAGCTAATGCTTCTTTTTCCAAGAGTTTTGTTCCGGGAGTAGAGAATATTCAAGACCTGGTGTCTGTCTATTGCAATGCCATGTCAATGCACTTCGCAATTTCAGCTCAACATAGAGAGGGAAAAAGCAGACCAGGCCCATTTTCAAAATTGAGTTGGTTGAGAAATAACATGGTGAGAATTCAGCATCTCAAAATTTAGCGTTAAATCAACAAATGTTCATTTAATTTTTCTTAATGCTATCATTATTGATGGAAAATAATTATTTTCATTTGCTGAAAATTGAAGTGTTACGAGCTTGTTGCACATGGGCTACTGTTTCTGAAAGCAAGAGCTAGATATTAATCTGTGAGACGTTCCCTGGAATTGGAGAGTATGAGGAGCAGATTTGTTGGCGTAGAAGCTGCAAACCATGCTGGGAGTATGTCCTGGCTGAAGCGTTTCACTGTTTCTTAGTTGTGGAAACTTGCATATCGTTAAGAATATATTACTGTTATCAAATAGGGCACAAGTAACAGTCATTTTAACCCATTTCTCTCTATGTCTCTCCCCTTCCTCTTTTATCTTTGCTTCTATAACATTCTTTGAAATTGATTCTAGTATCTGACTGTACCTTGCCACTGGCAAGTTATGTTCTATTAAAAAAAAATAATTAGAAATCAAATTATGTATACCAACAGCCAGTAAAACTGCTTGACGCCCAAATGTGCACACTTATCTTTAGTCATGCACATGAAAACTTATAAACCTATGCAAATGCCAGTGTTAACAAAATCTGTATTATTTATTTTAACCAAAAGCAGGTGCTTCTCTTTGTGCACGGGTAATCATGTTCCTGTGCTCATCTCCGTATGAGTTCTGTCCTGCAATACAATTTCACTTTAGTGAGCTGCCTCTTACACATTTCTTTGACACTTAACATCCATACATATCCCACTTTTGTTGTTATTCCTGCTTTGCCTGTGAAGTAGTTCAAAAGTTGATAGTTAAGTAGTGTTGCCCATGTGGAGGGGAAGAGGTGTTTTTTTTTTTGTCTCAGTAGTAGTAACATCAGCTTCCTCTCATTTAAAACTGTAGTTCCCTATTTCCTACTTTGTTGCTTTAGATTCCCTTGCTTGGGGGATTGTGATGTTACTTAACGAGTGAGGAAGCAGCAGACTTCCTTACCTGTTGTGCTGCATTGGTTCTTTACACGTATGTTTGCGTGTATGTATCTATGTATATTAAAGACAGCTTCCTGTCTGACTGTTTTTCATTTCATTATTGCTTGATGCTAAGGAGGAACAGCTGGGACAGGAAATATGAATAGCACATAGTACGTAGGTAAACAGTTCCTTTACATAGTAGTAATTTCACTGTTATTCCGTTTTTTAGTAATGCAGTGATAGCAGTGAAGAGCTGTTTTCTGACTCTTTTGTGGGCAGGCACTGTCACATATGCCCAGCTGAATGGTAGTCAATGTATATTTAACTTCTTTCCTTACTTCCCTCAAACAAACCAAACCAGTTCTTTCTTCTGGAGTTCTTTCATGGACCATCTTCACATGTTCTATAATCACTAGAAAAATGCAGACCCCAGACTGAGTATTTAGACTATGCAGTACTGCTATATTCTAGAAAGTTTACATTAAGATAGTGAAAGTTATGGTTGTTGATAGATCAAATCAGCTGAATTTACTGTGGGGAGAGAGAAGGGAAGGAAGACATGCAAGGGATTTCTAGGCTACAAAATGAACTTGGAAACTGAATGTCAGGTTGAACTCTTGGTTCAACACAGTTGCACAGTTAGAAAGTGCATTGTTGAAATGTAAATAATAGGTTTGTTCTGTACCAGCTAGGATAGTATCCAGTACTTTTTTTTTTCTTTGATGTGGCTGTGCTGCTAGGGAATTGAAGGGATTACATGCAGCAAACCAACATCATAGTAAGGAAATGGATTGCATAATAAGTTAAATATTAGAGCTAATGCAGTGATGACCATTTTAAGTTGCATTTTAGAACTTCAGAGTATGTTGTGGGTCTCAAAGTTGTGGTGGATTTGTATATGAATACACCAGAATTGTTTTTTTGGCAGCTTAATGCGGTATGTTTCTAAAAAGAAAAATAGTCAACAGGTTAGTAGGCAGAAAAAGCTATTAATACCTCCCACTAACGCTAGTGATTTGTATATGCTCATATATTTCAGATGACATTACCTGTGTTAAACTACTTATTGTCTCTGGGATATGTATGAGTACAAAGGGGGTGTGTGTATCTATGTACATGAGTTTTCTAAAATCAGCTTTGAGTGCTCGTGTTGGACAAAACTTCATCAAACTTACCAGTACCTCCAAAAGGTGACAGGGCTGTTCAGGTCTTCTGGAAGTTCAGTCCTAACTTAGGTCCCCTTGAAGATAATTCTTTGCCTCTGTAACTCAGGCTTTTAGTATCTTGCACTCCAAAGACTTATAACCTCCAAAACACAGCTGCTTTGGCAGGTCATGAATGGAGGTACAGGGGAGTTTAACAAACTGTTGCATTTTGAATAAACTTAAGAAAACTACTAATTGCATGACTTAAGAGTTGCTTCAGAGTGACTGTTTTGAATACAATGACACTTGCTTCTGAGCTTATTAATTTTTCTGTGATACTGCCTGTCACATACAGATATACACAAGTATATTACATCAAAATTAGCAGGGAAATAGCATAACATCTTGCCAGAAACTTGAGCATTAATATGTAATGATTTTGGAAATGTGTAAGTATCCTGAGTGCCAACACTTAAAGTTAGAAATATGGTATTTGTATTATGTATTGGGAGACTTATCTATGGAGACAGCTAAGAGGATGATACAAAAGTTCATCTATTTGAGGACCTGCACTGCGGGATAGTCCTGGGCAGGTTAACTAACCTAATCGGTCCATGTTAGCCAGCCAGCAGACCCGTTCCTCCCTGCCACAATCCCTTTCCTTCCTTTTGGTGTGGACTAAGGTGTTTGGAGAGCGGAAGCTGGCTTGTATGTCACTGATGAAACTGAATTTCAAATTTAAGGCCAAGTTGCGTTTGCTATTATGCAGCTCAGGGTTCAAACCTTGACCAGCTGCTTTCAGAACAAGGTTGTCACAGCATAAGTCTTCACTGTTCATGGTGATGTGCCAGCTAGAGAAGGCTGTTTCGTTTCATTTTTGCTGTGGTTAATTTGGTGAATTGGTAATTGGGGGTGATGTCATAGTATGTATTCTTGAATTTTGGAAAGCAACCCATTTGCCCAGGAACAGAGACAAACAGTGATAGCTGCAATACTATTGCTAGAGAATTGCATTTCAGAGCAGACCTTTGTTTTTTCAAGTTTTTAGGATAAACCCCTAATATTAGTCTTTTTGATACACTTGATTATTGAAAGTAGAAACCAACAAAGGTATTTATTTTAATTCTGCAGGTGGGCAAGTAGATACAAGATTTGAAACTCAGATACAACAACCTCACTGATTTATATTCCGGAAAATAGGTTTACTAAGGCAAATGCAAATACTAACATGTACATGATGTATTTTTCTTTATAAAGTACAGAGAAACTGTTCTGCTGTGTAGGTACAGGTATATAAAGTAGAAAGATTAAGAGTAATCCTTGCACCTTTACTGATTTTTACTTAGTTTTTTTCTGACCTGCTTACAGCAAGGAAATATAATGCCAATAGTCAGTGTCTTTGTTCCAAGGTGAAAGGATTTATATATCATCTTTGGCATAATTCCTAGAGGTCTAGGGTTGGATTCTGATTCAGCTTTCCCTGGCGTAGGTCTGGAATACCTCAACAGATTTACTTTGGAGTAATTCCAGATTTGTCCCAGTCCAGCTGACATCAAATCAGGACCCTACAATCTAGCTTTGTTTCATGTAGTTGGGTGAAGAGTTTGGATTGGTATGACTTAACAGGGAACGAGGTGAGGTAATACATTTAAAAATATTTCCTTGGAGAGGAAGTAGTTTTTCCTCGTTTCTTGATAGATTAAAGCATAGTTAAATTTGTTGGAATGTATTTTAACTCCTCATTATAGCAAAACCTACTATTTCAGAATGGGCATGATTACAGATTTTTTTAGTGGAAAAATCCTGTCAATTACCCACCTTTGGTAAAAGCATCTTAAAATTCCAAAAGACAAAATACTCTTAATTCTTTCAAGTACAAAGTGTACTCTGAAATTATAGCTTGTTCCTTTCGGAAAGAGTGGTATTTTCTCTGAAAGGGTGTGATTCAATTATAATTTATTAGATACAGTTATTAACTTAAGCAGGCAAATTCCCTTTATTCGCCTATTGCTTGTGACTTACCTTACAATACTTGCACTTGGAGTGGTTCCTGCTAAATAATTTTGATGCACAACTGATGTAGATTGTGTTTTATTTTGAACATTTATGGACAATAATGAATTCTATCCTAGCAGGCTGCACTTTTTTCCAAAAGAATGGGGAAATGTTCAGGTTTAAATGTGCACTTTCTTTTCTAAGCAAAAATCACTGTCTTACCTTTTTACAGGCCATAGAACCCAAGGGAAATTGTACTGTGCTGCTGGCAGTATCCCAGACCATCCAGTTGTCTCAGTCATCTTCTTAATATTTATTTACAGTTGGAATTAAACTAACTTTAACTGTAAATACTAATTTCTTTGCCTCTGGAGAAAATGGAACAAACTTGTTCCTTCTATTGAGAAATATGAAAATCTTCTTTCTTCTTTTTTTTTTTTCCTCCTCGCTGCTCTTTGGCATGTTTGTTTAGTGGTTCTGCCTCTGACTTGGTAAGAAACCATGTCCTGAGGCCATCACCTGGGCTTACTGGGGATCCTCACTTGGTTTCCTTTACCCAGGCACCCATCAGCTTTGGACTAGTTGGTGGCTAGCAGAGCTATCTGTCAAAATGCAAAGGTCTAAAGAGCCCGGAATGCTGTAAGGTGTTGTCCTTCATTTTCAGTGTAAGTCCTTATACATTGCACTTAACTGGAAGATAAGTAACAGAAAGCTGCTTTACACTTTTTTTATTTTATATGCATAAATCATTCCTCTGGAAGATTTTGTCATGTACAGGGCTCTACTCATTGGAGTTACTTAATTTGCAAGTATTTTCAGTTAAAGCTGAAAACGTATTTTGGTTTCATTAGATAGCAAAATGCCTTTTTTTCGCTTTTTTTCCCTCTTAGCCTGTCAGCATTATTCAACATTTCAGATTAGTGTGGGATTCCCTGCAATGAGTTAACAGCTGCTGCAGCAGCATTAATGTGTAATTACTTAGAATTAGGCCCAAAGCTCATCAGTCTTGATATTTTAGAATTGTGTTGATAATTAGGGACTACTTTTCAAAGAACCACAGTGGTTTTCCATGCAGTTCTGTGAGCTGAGTGGTCTCCTGATCAATGCAATCAATGCTGCTCCACCATCTACTGTGGGGAGCAGTTCTGTTCCAGTCCTTTGGGTGGGCTGCTCTTAGGTTTGTTTTTCCTTTCCAGTGGCAGGGGAGTGTCATATTTCATGGCTTCTGGGACACTTTCTGTAGGTGAATATCATCTGGACTGTGTTGTATGTGTGTGTAGTTCTGCTGCCTTCTGGAAGCCTCTGCCTTCCTGCATCTCTACTGGATTCCAGGTGTTTAAGCTTTCTGCCCTGCAGTTTTTCACCAGCAGGGCCTGATGAAGACCTGAGAAAGAGGCCGGACGAGGGTCTGCTGCTGACTCCATACAATTCGTTCAGCCTGCTCCTGATGGTCCTCTTTCCCATGTGTTCCTCAGATGTGGACGGTGACAGGGTTGGGGGGTAAATGCATTGTTCTGGCAGTGGGAAGTGGCCGTCTTTCCTGGAAGCTCTTCAACCCTTTTCCCAGCGTGCATTTAAATATGGGCTCATTATATGATGGGGGAGAGGCTACAAGCCTCCTAGATAAAATGGTCGTGGGGAGCAGGCTGCCTGCTCAAATGCAGTCATCTGGTGTGCAGCTGAGGTTCTTGGGAGAGGAGGCCAAAGGGAACAAGCTAGATGAATTGTCCTGCCATACTGCATATGGCCTGTGGGCTATAGGTTGTTCATCCTAGATTTTTGCTTACAGTCGTGAAGAACGTTAGGCTTTTGCAGTAAAACTTTAGAAAGATACTTAACAGCATGAGAAAAATCTGCTTAAGCCACAGTGAACTCTCTAATTCTTTTTACCAGCCTTCCACAAGGAGGGAGCATCTGGTGGACAGAATAGATCAGAGTCCTGAGTGCATATGCTAGTGGTTTCATTGTCATCAACAGACATTACATTTTTGTTGATTTATTTTGTGCAATGGATAAAACTTCATTTCCTGCTCTGTTAAGGATGTTCTACTTTGCTTGACTTGTACAGAAATGAACTATGGTTGTATCCATATAAAAGTTGAAAGCAATTGGGTGGCATGGAGTTAACGGTGGACATCTTTTTTTACCTACTTATGCATATACAACAGTTCTTTTCATCTGAAATCCTCTAGTTGTTGATGATTCTAAATCTTTTGCAGTCAACTTTCCCTCCTCAGGACTGTTATCTAAAGGTCAATATACTCTCATCTTTTCTTTGTTTATTAGATATCTAAGAGTATTCCACTCAAAAATGTGGCTTATAAAACTGTAGTTTATTACCCGTATACTGATTGTTTAAGGACTTCTGTCCTCAGTAAAGTAAAACCAAGTGAACTGTGCATATAGTTGTTGGAAAAGCTGAGATTCACTTCTATTTGTGTATAACCCAATTTAACTTGAAAAAAGAGTATGCTATAGCTGCTCAGTAATTTTACTTTTGGCATTTTTGATGAAAACATAATTTCTGCAAAACAATGTTTGCTTTCTAGTGAAATTCCGATGTTGTTTTTAGCCTTTCTTTCTCTTTTGTCTTGGGGGGGAAAAAAAAAAGAAACAAGATGCTGAGTTTGGAAGAACACAGAGCAGTATTTTCGTGCTTGCGAAAGCAGGACCCTCACATTTCTGGGACTATTCAGTACTGAGCTTTATCTAATTAATCTGCTGCTCTGTTGTGTGTGACTTGTAGCTTGGATGTCTGGTTCTACATTCTGGACTGTGTTTCTGGCTGTGTTTTCTCGGAAGCATTGCTGTTGTCTTTTTCATTGAAGTGCCTAGTAAGGTACACGAGTCCTGTGGCTACAGGGCAACCGCTAGGGAGATGTTCTTTTGGAGGAGAGAACTAGATACACCAGAGCTAGTGTGTCTCGAGGCCACGTTTGACTTCAGGTGGATGCATTTGTGTGTAAAACCAGCAGAATATTTGGATCAGACAACGTAAAGTTCTGTTGCTTTCAGGAATGTTGGAAAATTTTATTTGAAACAGAAATACCAAAATACAATTTTTCAGAAATCTGAAAGTAAACTTTGGTGCTTCCAACTAAATCACTTTTTTCCCACCAGTTTTCATCTTGATCTAGTACTAGAAGCAAGTATCAAGGTAATGAAACCACAGGAGCCTGACTGCAGTGAATTGGCCAGTGTTTTAGTATCCAGTGAGGAACAGACTTGCTTCAGAATCGCCATCTGACGAGCGTTCATCTTCCCTCTGGCCATGCTACACCTGGCTAGGGTTTGATCATTCTGTCCCACAGATTCTTAGTTTGGGATGCAATTATATGATTCTGACTCTATTTGAGGGTAAACCGCAGCTAATTTGAAACTAACGCTTTATCCATGTTAAAACAATCTGATCATTATACTAATACCAAGATCCTACCCAGTCCTTGGCACCAATGGGACTGGTATAAGTCCTGTGTGCGTTGCTTCATCACAGAAGATGAATCCCAGCTCTCGAAGTAATTTTTTATGAACTGCTGACACTGGTATTTCATGATTTCTGATGTAGTAGGCTTCTTGAGCACTCCTGAGCAGAGAGCAGTGCTCCTTTCTCAGCTTTTGTGGAAAAGAACTGGGAAGCAGTTTGCCAGTCCCAGAACAAATGATGGGTAATGCCACATGGGAGAGAAAGCTGTGGGGACTGCTGCTAGCAGTTCTAAAGAGATCCTCTGCTTGTGAGATACCACTGTAACAGAGGGAAGTGTGGTCTGGTAGGATTGAGCTTTTTATGAGTGGTGGTACCCTTCCTCTTTTAAGCTTTGTCCTGTCCTGCTCTGCTGGAAGACAGCCAGAGCAGCACCACATGCATGTGTTCCTTTTCCCTCACTCCCTTGTGCCTCATGCCAAAATGATCTTAATTTTTAATTCTCTTTTTTCTGTCTGTTCTAGTGTTTTTGACTTTTGCTCATTTTTTGATGCCTGACCTGTGAGTTTTGCCTGTCTAAAATGTCTGGTGTACGACAGTTTGTATTTTATGAATATGGAATATTCTTGGATATCTTCCTCTGCTTCAAAATCTTAAGTGATGATACTTGCATGTTTAACATCTAGCATGTTTGTATTTTATACTCTTCTTTTTTCATTTGAAGAAACACATTTCTTAGATCTGTGCAAAAGGCACATATATAATAAGTATATCCTTGCCTTCTGCCTATACAAGATTAAGTGGAGTGTTCTGCTATTTTCAGTGTTTATCCCTGCCTCTAGGGAGACATGTAGTGCTTTCTCAAGCGATTTCTAAAAGTAACCTTCTGAACACATTTGGGTCGTAATACCATGAAAGTTTCCTTTGTACATGATTTTTTTTTTTTTTTTTCCCCATCGTTGAACACTGTTGCAACAAATTTAAATGTGGCAGGATCCTGTCATCTGTGCTGGCCTGATACAGATTCTTGCACAAGTCAAAATCTTCTCGGTATTGATTTCCATTCTTGAGTATAAATTATGTGTTTTGTCACATTTACTCCTGTTATTGAATAGGAAATGGTTTTGTTCATGCAAGGTTATCCTCTTCTTTCTATAACTTAAGAAAGGCAAGTGTTTTCTTAAATAGACATTCTGCCTTTGCTCTGGTTTTGGTTCTCTGCAATGTGCGGCCTGTTCAAAGATGAACAGGGGCTTAATCTGTCTTCTGTTCTGCTTCTGAAAGGCACCATACATGTAAAAGCAAGTACTGAAGTATGGTGCTTCTTGATTTCAAGTGTATACTGATTAATCAGTAATGATTCTAAATGAACAACAGGTGAGTCTTGCATGGTGTGGGGATTTTCTTACTTGTGCCTGCACTACAGTTTCAAATCTTGTTTTAGAAATGCTAGGAGGGCATGCATGAAGACTGGGAAGGGAAGACAGGGATGCTTATTGACATCCAGGTCAGCCCATACATGTAAGAGTTTGGTAGGCTTGAACATTTTCAGAATGATTCTTAAGCTTTAATGCCTGAGAGATCTCATATGTTTCAGCTTTCTACTCGGTTACTTCAGATCACCACTTGCTGTGCTACTTGCTACTCTGTAAGATGCTGTTCTCCACCTGAGCTATTTGCTGCTGCCTGAGCTTATTATGCTTTGCCTTTCCGAACTTCCCTTCCTTGCTCCAACCACCTCTGTCACTTAACAAACCCATACTGCTTCAATTGCTACTTCATTTTTAATATGAATATGGATTTATTGGAGCTATTGCATAGTTTATTTTGTCTTAATTAAAGGACTGCAAGACCTGAGTTTTGCAAAGGGTTCACATTGTATTTTGAAGGTGAGTAGTGAATAAGCATGCTCCCCATCAGAAAGCCAGGCCTTAGAAGCTTGTCTGGCAGTCCTGTACCAGTTCCCATATATATTTCTTTTATTCAGAATCCTGATCTAACCTAGGCTGAAAATTAGAATAGCAACTAATCAGAGGTCAAAGGTAGCTTTTATCAATGAAATGGTTACAGTATTTTGAAACATTTATTTCTTAAAGATTAATGAGTATTAAAGATTAACAAGTGCCTAACTGACAAAACCAGTTATATAGTACTGTCTTTTTGAGTTTAATATAAATTATTGAATGAAAAAATCAGATTTGGATTCCATTGCTCAATCCCTTTAATAGACTATTTGGATGAATCTCATAATTGAAAAAATTGAACACTTGCACAATTTCTTGTAGGAGTTTCAAAGTATTTTCATTTGGCTTGGTAAGCAGAGGTAGTGTGCATAGAATTTTCTGATGTAGGTTTTTTCCTGACAGTAAAATGTAAATAGTAGTAGCCTTTATCACACTTATCACCCTCAGCAAGTTTGCAGATGACACCAAGTTGGGTGGGAGTGTTGATCTGCTGGAGGGTAGGAAGGCTCTGCAGAGAGATCTGGACAGGCTGGATCGATGGGCCCAGGCCAGTTGGATGAGGTTCAGCAAGGCCAAGTGCTGGGTCCTGCACTTGGGTCACAACAACCCCATGCAACGCTACAGGCTTGGGGACGAGTGGCTGGAAAGCTGCTCCGAAGAAAAGGACCTGGGGGTGTTGATTGACAGCCGGCTGAATGTGAGCCAGCAGTGTGCCCAGGTGGCCAAGAAGGCCAACGGCATCCTGGCCTGTATCAGAAACAGTGTGGCCAGCAGGAGCAGGGAGGTGATCGTGCCCCTGTACTCGGCGCTGGTGAGGCCGCACCTCAAATACTGTGTTCAGTTTTGGGCCCCTCACTACAAGAAGGACATTGAGGTGCTGGAGCGTGTCCCGAGAAGGGCGACGAAGCTGGTGAGGGGTCTGGAGCACAAGTCTTATGAGGAGCGGCTGAGGGAGCTGGGGTTGTTCAGTCTGGAGAAGAGGAGGCTGAGGGGAGACCTTATCGCTCTCTACAACTACCTGAAAGGGGGTTGCAGAGAGGTGGGTGTTGGTCTCTTCTCCCAAGTGACTAGTGACAGGACCAGAGGAAATGGCCTCAAGTTGCACCAGGGGAGGTTTAGGCTGGATATTAGGAAAAATGTCTTTACTGAGAGAGTGGTGAAGCATTGGAACAGGCTGCCCAGGGAGGTAGTGGAGTCACCATCACTGGAGGGTGTGGGTTGTGGTGTGTTTCGTGGTGGTTTTTTTTTTTTTTTGGTTGGACTTGATGATCTTACAGGTCTTTTCCAACCTTAGTGATTCTGTGATTCTGTGGCTTGTGTTTATAAAAAGACCTGTTTATAAACTCTCACTTGATAAAATTTTTAATGAAAACCGGTTTATTTTAGGAAAAATTGCCTTTTCTTTACCCTCTTGGGAATGCTACTGTTGTCCTGTTTTTCTATTTGTTCTTTTGGGAATTTTCATTTCTAAAAAAAAGTTATTCCATGAACTGTTTAAATATTTGGTGTGTTGTCCAAAGCTTCTCATATAAAACCACTTATGTATTTTTCCCTAGAATGTTAAATATTTAAGGCTGAAGTAAATTAATCACTGGAATGTAATTTTCTTAATTGAGTCATTGCTTTTCCAATCTCTTAATTAAAATCACCCCTTTAATGGGAACATATATAGATATTTCATTTAACAGATTAGAGAACAGTGATACAGAATATGCTTTTAAATATAAATTTAAATAACAATATAAAATGCAAACACTTTTCTACACCATTATCTTTTTTTGCTATAGTGTAAGACTTGGAGAAAAAATTTATTAGCAGTAATGTACCTTGTGATTTGGTAGAAAGAGGGTTCACAGTGTGGTTTTGGGGTGTGTGGTTTTTTCCTTCTTTTGTTTTGTGTGAAGCTGCAGACAGTATGTTCCCACATGTGGTGAGTTACATTATCTACTCAGTAAATCAGTTCTTTTGCTTCTGTGTAACAGCAGCTGTGACAAACTTCTAGCAACAATTAAGTTGCTGGAAAAAGTCCCTAATAAAACTGGTAAGTTCATTGAACTTCAAAACTAGTCTCTAGTACATGTACGTATTCAGAGATGATACTCACTGGAGCTTGTCTCTATTGTATTGAAGCTAGCTGCCTGTTGGTGTTCGCTACGTAGATAGCTAATTTTCTTTTTGTCTTGGGCCAAGCACTGACTATGTAGGTTATGCAGAAGGCTTCTTTTTGCTACAAAGTGTAGCGTTTAAGATGCTGCAGGAGATCAGCTTGGGGACAGCAGTGTGGCTGCTTCACTACCCTTATGGTACCTGCTGAGAAGTCTGCAAAGCCCCTGACTCCCAAGGTTGGCCATCTCATCCATGGCCATCCACAGCCCTTCCCTCACCTTGTGTGTGGTCCAACAGGTTCCCCAGTTGTCAAAACTCACATGTAGTTCAGTAGCTGTACCCAGTGTGTTTCACTGCTGTGATATGTATTGCTCTTAATTAATGCAATTCTGAAACCAGTAGTTTGGTTGCCGAAAGACTATTTTGAAAATATTTAGCTGTTTTAACTTCCTACTTAGCAGTGGCATCTGCACAAAATACCATGCGAGTAGCAGGTAGTCTCACGATTCTCTGGAGGGCATGGTTTGACTGTACACTTATTCAGTAAAACATTTTATTGAATGTCTCATAATAAGCTGCTGTTATACAGTCATGGTGGTATTTTGTAATATACCTAAAATAATCCACCTGCATGGTTTTCAGCATAAGGTTTAATGAATTGAGTCTTCCCCCACTGCTGGCCCCCTCCTACCTCCCCACCCTGAGTTGGAGAATGTCCCAAACTCTGCTTGGAAAGTAATACTGTGGCAAAGTAACTTGGAAATTCAGGCCTATTCCACCTGAGAAACACAGCTCCTTCCTCCAGAAGGGGGGAGAAAGAAAAAACCCAAACATGCTAGGTATGTAGAGTTAGCAAACATGCCTTTCATTGCTTATCTGAAATGCTTGAACACAGTATCTTTATTCTAGGTATATTGTCTTGTATCGTCCTGGTTTACATCAGCAACAACTGGATGTATCTGAGGTGTATACTAGCACCTAGTTTCTGAACATTTTGCTGTGGGATATTCAGATGGTTTAAAAGGTAGTCATCTAAACAACTGTACATTAGTATGTTGTATGTATTAGCTGTGAGATGCTTATGGGAATTTTGACATGCTAGTTAGTTTCGTGGTTGTTCAGAGAGTCATTTTCATAACTTCTTCCAAACTATTTTGGTAAACTCACAGATCTTACATATAATAGGCCATTTAGTAAATTTTAGTCCCTTTAAAGTCTTTTGGAGAGACAATCACACATTTGAGTTTTATGTAGCAAAAGAGGTATCTGTGAAAGAGAATAAGGGCAATGTCTGCTACTTCTTTTTTCCCCTTGGGTTAAGCCAGGTGACTGGCTGTGCTATGACTCCCACTCTTTGGTGAAGGTTGTATTTCTTGAGTATTAAAGATGCTGTTTTTAAGGAGCACTTTGTTTTTTGTTTCTACCACTCTGCTTTCTTCTTTCCTTTGCCTTTTCTTATCTTTGTTGTACTATCCCACCTCCATTTCTGATCATCTACTGGTCTGTCCTTTTTGGCACTATTCCGTAGTCAATATTGGAGTAAGTAATTATTGAAGAAGCTTCCCACCATCCTGGATGAATAGGCTTTTAAGACCAATGGGAGCTGTTTGATCCTCTAATCTGATTTTCTTATAAGAAGGTGTCTAGAAATTGAACGAATTTTCCCTGCTCTTTAGGGCTGCCATAAGTCATGTTTCTTCCTTGGGCTAACATATGGCACCCAAAAAATTAGTTTGGTTCCTGAAAGTTTTTCTTGGGTAGACTTACAAAGGATTTTTTAAACTTGATCAGGATGTTTGCAGGGGTAGTAGCCCTAGGAAATTGAGTATCTCTGGCCTTGTAACTGCACACTTGGAAGTACAAGAGAAAACTTCAGCTTGGTGATTTAATGATTCTCCCTGATGTATGTACTGCCACAGGGCTGGTGCTCTCCCAGATGCACGCTCTGGGCTAATGGCACTTGCAGCAGGGGAACATGAGACTCTTGGGTGGAAGGCAGAAATAAAGAGTACTTTCTCCCTTTTCCCTGCTGACATTAGGAAGAGGAGGAGGATTTAATGTTCAGAACTTGTTACAGAGGTTGGGGCACTGTAATTTGACAATTTTAACAGTAGTAAACATAGGAAAGGACTCAACTGGACTAGTGGTCTGTGGCTAGCGTATACTTCCTTTATGAGATATTTGGCAAAATGACCTATGTCATCTTTTGGTTGCATGAATATGGGTGGGTGGACGGACTTAAGCATAATGGAGTGTATTAAGCCAAGTGTAACATTTGCATAGGAGCGGTGAGGGAGAGAATAAAGGGGGTGGGGACCAGAAAAGAAGTGTGGAGTATGTTGGTGCTTCTTGAGTCCTCTGGGATGTGATGTGCACCATGTATTTCTGCATATTTGTTTCCTCAGCACTGTGTGGAACATGCCCAATTTTTAGACTGGATAAGCAGCTTTTGTGGGATTTTTTTTTTTTTGTTTAATTCAACTGAAAAGCCCTGCTACTTTTGAGCCCTTGCTCTTCTGTTCCTGCAGTTTTCTATCCTTCGTGCCACTGATGCAGCAGTCATTAAAAATTCCTTTTGGAGGCTCTCAGTTTGTGGTGCTTTTGAAGACTTTTAAAGTTGAGGTTAGAGTTGGTTAAAATATTTTTGTGAGGATTTAATCTTGTTAAAAAAACTTAGAATGTACAGGTGTTCTGCATAAGAAATGTTCCCATCACCTTTCGTCATTTGCCCTTTGGGTTAGAACCCAAAGCTACTGTGAGGAGTTACTCTATTTTTTTTGCTTTCTGCACCTGTTAATCAGGATTGATAAGGAAAGAGTAAGAAGGTGCAATACCTTGTAAGTTGGTAATTCCCTGCCTTTTTTATGTGTGATTCTTCGGCAGCCTTGAAGTGCTTTCCTGCTTTTAGGAACGTGTAAATAATTAAAATGGTCACCATCCATAAATGTCTTGATGTAACCCATTGAAAATCAGTGCTGTGCACCTTATTTAAACATACAAATGAGGGGTAACAAACATGATTTCATCAGTGATTTACATTAATCAAAGCTCTCTGAAAGTGAAAAGCTAGTGTCTGTTGTCTCATCTTCAGTGCCTAATTACAGTGCAAAGCTTTTATTCTAGAACAAATCCCAGTTGGCCCTATCACATAGAAACAACAGGAATTTGTTTAGAGTCTTCTGCTGTCTTACACCATGCCTGTTAGGTTTTGAGACATTTAGTTTTTGTTACATTTGGAGCTGAAGAAGTCCTCAGTCTGATATCAGAAAAATGTAATATTCGAAATACATGTAAGTAATTAGTTTTGTTGTGATTGACCTAAAATGGTGTGCCACAGAATCATTAAGGTTGGAAAAGACCTCTAAGATCATCAAGTCCAACCATCAAATGTAGTGGTAAGGATGGTTTGCATTTTAAGAGAAAACCAAGCAGAGGCTTAGATTTTTAAACCAAGCATATTGTTATGTAATAAATAAATAAATATGGTCTTCATTGTCTATTTCCAGCACTGTTGTTTTATAGACTAAAAAAGCCTATAATTTCTATACATTTTAAAAACCTGATCAGACAGGAAAATGTTTCATATTGAAGTGTAAACCTGAGTGGGGTGGAAGAACAAACCAGGCAAAGATCTTGAATTTACAGGATAGTTATTAATATTTATGCATGTTTGTTACAAAAGTAACAGACAAAAAATTTTCTCCCTGACCTACAACATATACCACATGCAAAGTTTTTGATTAAGTACAAGGTTATTTTTCTAATAAAATACAACATTCTGAATACCACAGATGAATATCACTTACTTGATACTTCTTACAGGAAGCAGTTTCATACACTGTTTTGCAAAGTTGAGTACAGGAACACAGATTACTCATGGAAAATGTTGTGGTGTATTCAGGCCATCTGCGTTTTTTCTCTTAAATTTATTTTGCAGACTGAATCTAGGGGGAAAAGCTGCGTAGTATGAGTTTTGTCCATGCAGGTATGTATGGGACCCTTTTGTTTGTAAAATAATATCTTAATAGATAATGATATTAGATATCTGGCACTTCAAGCAAAAGTGTATAAATGTATGCATACACAAACTCATATCTAAATACGTATCAGTTTAGTTATAAGTATATCCACATTTACTGTGTGTATATTCATTTATTTTTATATACTAAACTGATGAGTATTGCCAAAATACCTTCATGAAGTAATCTTTCCTGGGAAGTAATTAAAGACTGTGATATAGTACGTTTGCACGTAGGAACAGAGGGTATGTGATGGGCAAGTGTGCACATAATGTGATTTATAATCCAGGCACAAAAGAACAGCATCTGGAAGCATCCTTGTTTTTTGAGATCTTACATGTGACATCTAATTTCCAACTAAAAATTAACATTTTAGTAAGCTGCATCTGTAGATCTAAAGTATTCGTAACTTAAATTTGTAGATAAGTTTGGCATTGACGCTTGTGATGTAAAAATTTCTAAGTTTAGATGATCGCACTGTGACTAGTGCTATTTTTGTCATCTAGAGTTTTCATGAAAATCATAAAACTATATATACAACTGATAACTTTCCAATATTCTGTATCATGATTTGGCATGAAGTTTTGGCTTCGTAATATAGGTGCTCTTTGTTGTTAATCTATATTGTGACTACTTTAGTTTTCAAAGAGCTACTAAAACCCACAGGTTATCTATCTCCAGTATTGCATCTCTTATTTTTTAACCATTGCATTGAAACGGCAACTCTTTAATTGTATTGTAAATTAATTTTTATATTGTGTTTTTTTTAAACTATATTTGTTCATCCTAATGCTTCTAGACTATAGGATAGTTTAAAAAGAGACTGTGTGGATAGAAAAAGGCTGTTCATCACTTGGCACAAATGCTTACCTACATGTAAGCGTGCCTACAAAGGGAGCAGGATTAGGATGAAGTTCCAACTGCCAGATCATGTTTCTAAAAACGTATAGAAAGTCACAATGTAGGAAACGCAGTTCAGTATATTTAAAAAGATGGATATTTAGATATCATTGTGTGACTATGTTAAGAGATTCACATCTGCATGATGCAAAGCCACAATCGTGTCCTGTGGTAACTTCCCTGATATATAGTGTATTACAGCTTAGAAATTGATTTTGAGGCTCATACAGGCATAAAAGGACTATTTGAGCACTGTACACTTTAATGTTCATTCAGTATGAAGTGGAGGTGTGTGGTTCTTTGCATTCTGGCTTCTTGACCAGAAAATTAGGAAATAATGATGTGCCAGCCAGAAGCATTTTTTTCTTATCAAGTATAAAACAAATACTTCATGCATTGGGTCACAAATATGTGTTCCTTCCCCAACAGTAAATCTTGAGGAAAAAGCAGCTCTCAGAATCAGTTGACCATGCTTATTCAAGATTTCAGAAAAAAACATTGCTCAAACTGCCATGTTCTAGAGCTTGATATTTCCAGAGCAGTTTAACAATATGTATGTATAAATACTTTATGTTGAACAAACATAGTTTTTTAAATTTTTATTTGTTTATTTATTTTAATGGTATATAGGACTAATTCAGAAGTGGTGGTTGCAGTGTCCAACTTTTGTAGGCACAAGTATGACATAGCTCAGCCTAGTCTGTGAGATGTGGAGTAAATATTTGGCCCACAGGTTGCTCAAGGGGGAAGGAGGGGAAAGACAGTAGTAAGGAGACCTGCCTGGAAAGAATAAGTAGAGGGTGTCTGTGTATGGTGGATTCAGGATTAGATGGACTATGGCCTGTGCCACAGGAGGGTGCTAAAGCATGAACCTGATCTCTGGGTGATTGCCGTGGGTGGACAATCCTGGATTGTCTTAGTCCTTAAGTTATTGGTATTACCTAAAATTCAGATCAAGACTTTTTTTGTTAAGTGAAGTATTTGTCTTTTGAATAATGGAATTGCCTGTTCCAACTGCTCTTCAGGACTGCAGATAAAAAGCGTCAGTCAAGGAAAGCTCTCTTCTCATTTGGTATGAATGCAGTTGCACTTAAATAAATTTATGGTATTGTGGGTAGTATGCTTTAAGTTAGATTCTGAAGAAGCTAAAACTATCCAGCATCCCAACAAATATATACCATGTAAAATGATAAATGTTAGAGGACCCTGAATGAGTAGATGACTTAATGGTGTGTTACCTGTGATTACTCATGTAAAATTTAAATTTATAAAACAGATTTCTTAATGTAAATAAATAGATAAAAACCTGATGAATTATAGATTCATGAGAATATTTTTGAGAGTTTAGCTTTAAATATATTCTTTGGCCTGTGTTATTCAGTAGTTTTGTTACAGATGATGATCCATATTTTAATTTGAAACAAGATACATTATTTTCTTCTTCTACACTAAATCCTCCCTGAGCTTTCCTGCTTGGCATTATATGAGATTAGAGGATGTTTCCAGGCTTTTGACTTTCCCACATACATATTTTTTTCCCCCCCGAGTTCTTTGAATCTTATTTCTCCATCCTGGTGTCCAGTTTTTAATCTTACTTCTGCATGTGGCTGGAGTGCACAGTTGAGCACCAAACAGTAACAGTGCTGTCCCCATCCCCCCAGGTCCTTTCAGAATATTTGTATGTTTTGTTCCCTGGGGTACTCAACTTCATTTCTTGCTGACACTCACTTTCCTCCCTCATTTTAACCTGCACTTACTCTTTCATTGCAAGTTAGACCAGGGATAAAAGAAAAAATGTTTTCCATTCAAAATGATTGGCACAGATTTGGGAGAAGGGGTTTTGCTTCTAATTTTCTGTTTAAAAAAAGAAAATCCCTTCTGATTAGCTTGTACCAAGGAAAGTATATTAATTTGAAGAATTTTGAATGTCAAAATTTGTGTAAGGAAGAAAGTGGCATGCACATGGTGGTCACTAGAAAGAATAATAAATGTTGGATCCTGATAAAAAGTCCCTACTGCCCGAGAGGAGGTACGTTGTATTTTAAACTAACCAATGTGAAAAAAATTTACATGTTATATTATAATTACAGAGGTCTTTTATAAAACTTTGCAACAGTTATAATGTAGTGTTGACAGCTACACTTCTCTTAATATATTAGCATTCTGGTGGTTCTGTGTGATAGATTGCTGACTATTTTAGAAGATAAATTATTGTTTGTTTAGGTTTAAGGTAATGTTTCAAAAGCTTTCTTATTTAAAAAGCAGTGCATTATAAATAGCAATAAATTCCTTGAAATGGTGTACACATCACAGACTGACAATTGCAAAAGAAATGACTGATTATAAGTAAAAACTCCTTAATGTACGTGTTTTGAATAAGTTGCACCTATGTGTACTTTTTTATATTTATTAACCAGCAAGTTTTTGCAGCCATTCAGCCAGCTTTGTAGTTTAGCCCATTAGTTTTGTTAACTAATGTTATTTAGATAAGAGGTAATTGATAAATTACATTAGGTAAAAACCTGTTCTTTCCCACAGTGGTGTCTGAAGTTAACTTGAAAGAATAAAAATGAAATACAAAATTTTAAGTGAGTTGTTACAAATACAGTAGGGCTATTAATGTGTAATTGAAAGTTTAAATACAAACATTTTGATAAAATTATCATCTTGTTTTTATGGAAGTTTTGCTTGAGACAACTAAATAGTGGAGGGTTCCAGTTATCTCCAGCTAACTTGGCTTCTGTGTTTAGAATTTGATCAGCTGAAAAGTTAGAAAACTATCTAAATTAGGACAAATGATGTTTCAGGCAGGCATTCTGAAGTCTCTAAAATTTAACATACAGTTATACTCACCCAATAGATTTTAATTTGTTAAAGCTACTTGAATATCATTCATACATAGCATTAATAATACGTAGTCTTACATGTATGTGCATAGAATGCACAAAAAGTATACTGTATGAGAATAATTATTGGAAATAAGTTTAGGAAATGAAGTTTTGTCTTAACATAGCACTATAAACTCATTAGTATTCTTTTTGTGAAGATTGTGCTTAGTTCTTAAGAAGAGGAAGTATTTTTTACTAATGTCATGTCAATGTTCCAATCTTCTGCTGTAGATTGTATTGTATGCTGAGATCTTACTTTTTCTTTAATGAAACTCCCCATGCTTTTGAATTTGTGGAATGTAGTGAAAACTGTAGAGAGTTTCACTATTGCTGTGCCCATGGCTTAGAAATCTCATTTGTACTTGAGCCTCCCTGCACTGGCAAAAATATCCTGAAAAGTACCATTCCCAGCTGGGGAAGAATTCCCCTAGTGCATGTTCTGTGGAGAATGTCCACAAGCTCAAATTTGGCTTGGACCCATCTCAAACAGTAACTGAGGAAGAAAGGACTGCTAGGCTAAAATCTATGAACCCAAAGTGTTTCACTTTTGTTGGATTTTAAGCTTGGTGTCTTAAGGAAACCAGATGTGCATGATGATGCAGTCTTCTCTTCCTCTTCTTTCCCACTGGTCCATTAAATGTTGAACCTATTGACTGGTTTCAAACAATTTTGCTGGAGAATTAGTCACTTTAAGGATAATAACCTATATATTCATGAAAATCACGGGCAGCTGGGGAGACCCTAAAGGGTATACTCCTCCTTCTGATATTGGCATGTATAATCCATTGCCATTTCATTACCTGCTTTCCTCTCTTTCCACCTGTAGCAGCTGCCAAAGCCAAACACTGCCCAAATGATGTTCAGCAATGAAAAGAGCTTGCTTGGACACTAAGTTCTCCAGGCAAAGCTTTGTACCTTAGGCCTTCTTTTGTCATGTGTCAGAGGTTTGTCCTGATGTTAGAAATTTGAGAGCTGGGGATTACTCAACTTGCTGGGGCCCTGCTGTAGGTATGCTGCTCGATAGTGTTTGGGATTAGGAGAAAATTTGTTCTGGACAGTATTATACCTTCCTCTGAAGGAAGTGGGTAGCAAGGTTATGTTGTAATAAAAATTATTACATCCTTGGCAGGTGCTTGGTGGAGGGAGTTCTTGCACGTGGGGTCTGGCTTTCTAATAAACTGCAGTAGGAAATATGTTAGGGGGAAGTACCCCCTAAAGAAAATGTGAAATGGAGCTGCAACTACAACCCACTACTACAGTGGGGAAACAAGTACCCTTAATCTGCTACCACAAAGGAAAGGGATGTCTTGGTGAAGAGTCTGGGGCCAGTTGAAATAGGGTTGGGACTAGTGCTAGTCTTCTCTCAGGTGGAACAGATTATAATAGGAAGTGACCTGAATGGGCCAAGTTTTTTCTAATGGTTCCAGATGTTGTTTAACGAATCAGTGATGTGATCGAGCCATGCTCACAATGGTGGTTTGATATTCCTGCAGTGTTCAGGACAACACACTTGATAAATGCTAGAGAAATAGTGCTCAGCTATTCTTAATTAATATTTCAAGGCACCTGTAAGAAGGATGAGAGTATGTCCAGTCTTTGGTACAGTGTCTTCCAAAATAGCACACAAAAATGTAAACTGTCTTAAATACTGTTACTGTACACAGAAGAAATGCAGTGGTGTAAGAAAAAAAGGTTTTTTTGTGGTGCTGACCAGTTCAGTGGCTGGACCTGTCTGCGGGTGAGGTGGTCCTGTAACAGCCCCTGAATTGTGTGTTAGACTGGATGACAGTGGAACAGTCAACTTGTTCTGGAGTATCCATGTATGGAGATAAACTGTTTGAACTTGAAATACATTTTCTGTTTTGTTCAGACTTAATTTTCAAGACAAAGTTGTTTTTATAGATATCAATTCTTTTAACACTTTTAATTTTATTAGATTTGATTGTTTCTGAACACAAGTTGGAAAAGAGAATAAAAATGTAGGTCACTTCTCGTCTCTTTCCTTCTCGTGTTTGCAGTCTGTTTTCCTGAGTGTGTTTCCTGTCACTCTTTCCTCCCAGTTCTTCAGGGTAAACTGATTCCACCACTCTTCTTTCTCATTTCCAGGCACAGAGAATATGTGCATGGAAAAAGACCCTTTTTAGCCCACATCCATCCTATATCAAGGATGCCCCACATAGAATCACAGAATCACTAAGGTTGGAAAAGACCTGTAAGATCATCAAGTCCAACCATCAAACCAACACCACCATGCCCATTAAACCATGTCCCGAAGTGCCATGTCTACATGTTTTTTTTAACACCTCCAGTGATGGTGACTCCACCACTTCCCTGGGCAGCTTATTCCAGTGTTTCACCACTCTCTCAGTAAAGAAATTTTTCCTAATATCCAGTCTGAACCTCCCCTAGTGCAACTTGAGACCATTTCCTCTTGTCCTGTCGCTAGTTAACTTGGGAGAAGAGACCGACACCCAACTCTCTGCAACTGCCTTTCAGGTAATTGTAGAGAGCAATTACCTCATCAGTTTTGCTGAAGGAGCTCACCTAGCACTAGTCTTTCTGCTACGTCTCTCTTCCCAAGTCCTTTCCTTTCAGGCCACCCTGATGTGAGAATTACTGAGTTAGAGTTCTGTGCACTGTGAGTTTTGTGGAACAAACACTTACTAATTGCCTGTTTCTCCTCCCTTCCATCCTTCCTTCTATCTATTGTAATGACAATTCTTGAGTATAGCTGCCAGCTGCTACTGCAGTATTTCTTACTGTTTGTTGTTTTCTCTTTGTAGCTTTGAGAGCTCTAGTCATGGATCAGGACTCCACTGTGCTACATGTTAAACAAACACAGAAAAATCTTACAGAATTAAGATGCCCCCACCCATATCCCCCCAAAACAAAGCACTGGGCAAACTTCCTGTAACATGAGGAAGAGTGAAATCTTGAAAAAGCTTGTATTATGACAAATTGCAGAAAAGCCATTTTGAGATGTTTATTTCTATTAAAAAGCACTTACATCATGGTAGGTGGTCTCATAATTTTTTTAAAATACAGTAAATATATCAGAGACTTTAGTAGATGATCGGTTAACAGTTTATGTTATAACTTCTTTCCAAAATAGAAAGAAGATATTTGTACAACTCAGTTCCCTCAAAAAGACTTGCAAAGTAATTTTATTTGTTGCTCTGTCTTGGGTGTTGAGAAATTGGGGTGTATTTCTGAGGAGCACTTAGTGAGAATAGCCTGTTTTATTTATCTTTGACTCTATGGCCTTATCACCATAGGCTTTCAGACTCTGACAGCTCCCTTTCTTGTAAACAAAGGAATGTCTCTCTCAAATACCTCGGGTAATCAGCTAATGAAAACAGTAGCAACATCACAGGGAGGTGTTATTGCCCAGAAATCAATAGGCAGACAGCACACAGTCTGTACTATCAGTGCAACAGACTTCATACAAGCTTCTTAGCTCTCAGTTGGGGCTGCTGTGGCTGCGTTTTAGCCTGTCCACAGCTTTCACATGTTTTTTTAACTCATACCTCTATTTCAGACCACATTGTGCTATGTTAATATAGAATTAAGAAAACATGGTTTATGATAACAGACTGAGAGATGGATGTAACCTCCTGATATAGTACAGGTATCTTAGTGTGCTTTGCTGATCACTGCTACTATTCCTGTCTCTGAATCTAACATCGGCTGAGATCAGAGGCAACAAGATGCAAATGCAGGCTAACACCTTGTTAAATTATTTCTTGATTGCTCCAGCTTGTCCATTATTCTTAACCAGGTTATCCTTGTTTATTCCCCCCACTCATCAAGGTGCTTTGCCACTGCACCTCTGCCCCAAATTCCTTGGTATTTCTCCTTCGTAGTCTGGTACGTAATTTAAAGAGTTGATTTTTGACATGTTTCTGCATGAAATAGTACTGAAAAAAAAATTAAGTAGAAAAATCAAGACCTTCCATCATGCTCTCATCTGCCTTAGAGAAAGACAGAGCTTAATCTCAGAGTACTCACTCTGAGGTATGTGATTTGCCAGTTTGAAAAGATTTAAAATTGGGTTTTGTAACAGTGAAAGAAAATGGACTGTCTTGAATAGACTTTTGAAGGTACAACAAGCATATTTGTATAATATATAATACAGATCTCCTTAATTATTCTAAAAAATAATAACCCAATCTGATTTGGCTAAATCTTTTTTCAGTATTTTATGCTGTTATAATTTTTAAATAGACATATATGTATATCATTGTCAAGTTAGTGTACATTAGACTATTAACTCACACCTTCCAAAAGATTTACAGATGTCATGTTTAAATCACTGTTTTTTCTCTTTTTCAGTGTTGTTACGCTTCTAGTTTGCTGTTCATTAGAAAAATAATAAAATTAATTTTCTGTTTCTGTATTTCAGTTTCTGTTTGTTGTTAACTCTTAGTAAAATAGTCTTTGCAGAATAATTGTGCAGTGAAATTATTGAGGCTGTGTTAAAGTTGATGACTTGTTTGTAAGTAATGCTTGACCTGTGCTAGCCAGCAGAAGTGTTGTTGCAAGGTTAGACAGGAGTGTAATACGATTGTCTGTTTGTGTATGTGTATAATGCATATTGACAATTATGTAGCAGTGGAACTTAATCACACAACTTTTTGAAAGCAAGATCTTGATAGTGCTTACCATTTTAATGAAACTTGTAATGTATTTTGAAGGGAATATTTCTAAAAACTTCTTGTTTCATTTTTGCTTGGAGGGGAATCATAGAGCAATTTGGGATGATCTCTGGAGATGATCAAGTCCAACTTCATGCCCAGAGCAAGTCCAGTTAGAGCAGGTTGCTCCAGGGCTTGGCTAGCCAAGTGCTGAATGGCTCCAAGGATTGAGACTCCACCACCTCTCTGGGCAGCCTGTTCCAATACTTCATCACCCTCCTGATGAAAAAACTTTGCCCTGCTTGGAATTGCCTGTGTTTCAGATTTGTCAAAGGTATACTGTGAGAGGATGAGTTGCAGTGGACACAGAGTCTGGCTCCCTTTTCTCTATACCTTCCCAGTTGGTAGCTGTAGACAGCAGTAGGCTCTCCCTTCTCCAGGCTGAAGAACCCCAGTTGTCTCAGTCTCCCCTGAGGGAGAGCTTATGTGCTTGAGCCCCCTAACCACCATGATGGCCCTCCATTGGACTTGGTTCTAGTACATCCATGTCCTTTTTGTACTGGAGAGCCCCAGACTGGGTGCAGTATTCCACACATCTCACAAGGGCCAAAGTGAGGGGAAGAATCATGCGCCTGGATTCACCCTTGCTAATACAGCTCAGCACACAGTTGGCCTTTGCAGCAAGGGCACACTGTTGATTCATGTTCAACTTGCTGTCCACTGGGACCCTTGGATTCTTTTCTGCAAAGCTGCTTTCTAGCAATTTGGCTCTTAGTCTGTACAGTTTTACAGAGTACCTCCATCCTAGGTGCAGGACTTAGTGTTTGCGTTTGGATGTCACGGAGTTCCTGACAGCCCATTTCTTCAGCCTCTCAAGGTCCCTATCAATAACAGCCCTGCCCACCAGTGCATCGAGTCCTCCCCCTAGGTTGGTACCATCCACAGCCTTGCTGAGGGTGCACTCTGTCCCATCTTCCAGGTCTTTAATAAGGATGTTAAATGCCATGGGCTTGGTACTGATCCCTGAAGGATGCCACAAGTAACCAGCCACTAGTTGGCCTTTGTACCACTGATCACAACCCTTTAGGCCCGGTGGTCCATCCATTTTTTCACCCAACTTAATCTCCCACTGTCCAGTTGATATCTCACCAATTTGGGAATAAGGTCTGTGCAGGAGACTGTGTCAAAGGCCTTGCTAGAATGAATGTATGCTGAATACTACTTTTAGTCTTGCCACAGGTAGCTAACTACTCAGCCATGTAAGCACAGTGCACTAGTGGGAAATGAGTTCCTCTCTTGCAGTTTTTGCATCTTGCGATTTAAGATATGCTTTACAGAAATAAAGTATGTGTTTCTTACTGACTTGTAAAGGTTATTAAGCTCATTGTTTTAGAAATGTCAGAGGATCAGGAAAAGCAAAATATTGTAGAGGAAGAGAGGAAACGGCGATGGAGAACTCTCTACAAGTTTGTGCAGTATGTGCTTAGGATTGGTTCAGGCTTTAAAATTTTAATTTGTAATGGTCATTGTTTTTAGACATTTTTCTGTGTGCTTTTTTTAAGAACTCTGTTTTCTTTAACTTGATTTGATGAAAGAGGGACAATATTTGCATAAATAACTACATAATCCCCAAGAAAAAATATTTTTTTTCCCATTAAACATGCTTATGAGGCATTTTGGAGGTCTTGCACATTAAATAGGATTTATGTATATTTAAAATGATAAAGTGTCTTTTTAAAGATAAAAAGAACTATGTGTTTTAAATATGGAAACAGAATAATGAACAAAGGTGATAAACTCTGCTTATTAGGAAAGTTCATAAGAAAGCCAAACCTGGCTGGATGGCTGGACCCAAAGGTTTGTGGTGAATGGAGTTAAATCCAGCTGGCCGGTCACAAGTGGTGTTCCCCAGGGCTCAGTACTGGAGCTGGTCTTGTTTAATATATTTGTCAATGATCTGGATGAGGGGATTGAGTGCACTCTCAGCAAGTTTGCAGACGACACCAAGTTGGGTGGGAGTGTTGATCTGCTTGAGGGTAGGAAGGCTCTGCAGAGGGATCTGGACAGGCTGGATCGATGGGCCCAGGCCAGTTGGATGAGGTTCAACAAGGCCAAGTGCCGGATCCTGCACTTGGGTCACAGCAACGCCATGCGATGCTACAGGCTTGGGGATGAGTGGCTGGAAAGCTCCCCCGCAGAAAAGGACCTGGGGGTGTTGACTGACAGCCGGCTGAAGATGAGCCAGCAGTGTGCCCAGGTGGCCAAGAAGGCCAACGGCATCCTGGCCTGTATCAGAAACAGTGTGGCCAGCAGGAGTAGGGAGGTGATCGTGCCCCTGTACTCGGCGCTGGTGAGGCCGCACCTCGAATCCTGTGTTCAGTTTTGGGCCCCTCACTACAAGAAGGACATTGAGGTGCTGGAGCGTGTCCAGAGAAGGGTGACGAAGCTGGTGAGGGGTCTGGAGCACAAGTCTGATGAGGAGCGGCTGAGGGAACTGGGGTTGTTCAGCCTGGAGAAGAGGAGGCTGAGGGGAGACCTTATTGCTGTCTATAACTACCTGAAAGGGGGTTGCAGAGAGGTGGGTGTTGGTCTCTTCTCCCAAGTGACTAGTGACAGGACAAGAGGAAATGGCCTCAAGTTGCACCAGGGGAGGTTTAGGCTGGATATTAGGAAAAACTTCTTCACTGAAAGGGTTGTCAGAGATTGGAACAGGCTGCCCAGGGAGGTGGTTGAGTCACTGTCCCTGGAGGTATTTAAAAGTTGCGTGGATGAGGCACTTAGGGACATGGTTTAGTGGTGGACTTGGCAGGGTTAGGTTTGCAGTTGGACTTGATGATCTTAAAGGTCTTTTTCAGCCACAATGATTCTATGATTCATCTAGTATGTGTCCAGGTGTTGCAGTAGAAAATTGACTGAGGAACGTGCATGGAAATTTACTAGCCTAGGTGTCTTTAGCATGTTACTTATGACTTGCATAGTTTTAGATGTAACCATAGTACGCTACAAAAATATTTCAGCTGAGTACCTGGTCTGACACATTTGCCAAAAGGCAAAAAGGAGCCTGGTTGTGCAAACTTCTTTTTGTCCTGATCCAAGGTACATTTGTATAACAACTCCCATATGCAGGACCTCATGTTAAAATTTTTCAAGTTTTCTAGGCTTTACTTATGATACAAGCTAGTGGGAAAAGATATTTTTGTAAAAGAGTATTATATATAAAAATCATCTCTCTAGATACATCATGAGTATTTTTAGTTTTCTGCTGTTGTGAGTGTTGTTTAGAATCACTCTCATTAATGCTAAAACGAATGAGCATTTATCAAATCTAATACTATAAGTATAGTTATTAGCACTTTTAGAACATAACTCCCTTCCCACCCCCAGTATAATTTTGACTTAAAAATGTTTCTCATCTGGTGTGAGGTGGATTTATGGGAGCGCAGTAGTTTTACTGCTTTTTGGCCGGGTGTTTCTGATGACATCACTGTGATCTAGACACAGTGTGTGACTCCAGTTGGTTCCAGTGTTAAATAGTTTCATAATTATGCTGGTTTTGGCAGTTTGCTTGGAACTTTTTCCCATCTTTTTAATGAACATGTTTTACTTCTGGGCTATGAGACAGCCACATTTGAGAAATTAATAGTGTGCTTTTAAAGTTAACGTTGAGCAGAAGCGTGCAGATAGACATATATACAAAAGTTTTTTCTACCTAGGAGTGTAGTTCCTATAAGGTCATGGCCACTGTTATCATTGTCCAGTAATTAAAGAATACAACCTTTGCTTAATAAAGTATCAGTAGCTGTTGTGAAAAATGGTGTGTGTTCATGTTCAAAAAAACCCCCATGCAGCTCTAAAACCTTTTTGATAATTATGTAATGTAAGGAAATGAATGGTTGTTATCTCAGATTAAAAAAAACTTTTTTTCAAATGTTTGGTCAGGTTGAATTCTTCTTAAACGTAGGTATACTCTGTTACTTCATGTGGATTTAAGTCACATAGGTATATTTCTGAGATAAATTTTGAAGTGTTGCATTTTGGCACCATCTTGGAACATGTACATTTTTGTTTTGATTACTTTTAGGTCCAACTTGCTCTAAATGGTTGCAACCATTTTCCGTCACAACAGACTTGTACTCAGGGAAATATAGAAAGCTTACTGTATTGAATTTATTTATAGGTTAAGATTTGAGACTTTCTTTCAAAATCAACACAATCTAAGGGTTCTCCGGACCTCTCCGTTAAAAAAAATAAACCCTGCCAAAAAACAGTGTGCTAGTGTGTATTCCTAACTTTGTGAAAGTGGTAAAAGCTTAAACCCCTCTTATTTCATCTTTAAGTGGTAGTAATACTCTATATGATTAAAACATCATCTAGATTTTGCATGAAGTTATGAGAAGATTCATAGAACATGGTTGTGTCAGTACGCAGATAGAAAAGTTAAACTTGAAAGTAGTCAGGCTTGATACAGTTAACACTTCAAAAATAGAATGCCTTCCCCTTCCCCCCCGGCCCCCCTTTCTTTTTCTTGTGGCCAACATAAATACTAAAAGGCAAGTGTAATATGATCCTATCAGATCAAATCCTTAAATAGTCACACCACAGCATTCTGTACAATCCATAAGTGAGCTCAGGAAAGAAGGAAATAAGCTAATTGAGCTGTTTGGTCACTCTGACATCTCAGGTTTTTTTGCAAATTCAAAACATAAATAGCAGTGTGGTGACTCATTTGAAAAAATATTTTCATGCTACATATGAACTAGTGTCCAAGAAAGAGGGTATGGTTAAAAGTTATTTCAAAAATTTTAGTTTAAAAGTCTTCAGGACAAGAGGAAATGGCCTCAAGTTGCGCCAGGGGAGGTTCAGGCTTGATATTAGGAAAAATTTCTTTACTGAGAGAGTGGTGAAACACTGGAACAGGCTGCCCAGGGAAGTGGTGGAGTCACCCTCCCTGGAGGTGTGCAAGGAACGTGTGGATAAGGCCTTGTGGGACATGGTTTAATGGGCATGGTGGTGTTGGTTTGATGGTTGGACTTGATGATCTTACAGGTCTTTTCCAACCTTAGTGATTCTGCGATTCTATGATCTAATTATTCTCGGTAAGCTGGAGATATGAAGGAGAGATGACCTTTTGTGATTACGAAATAAACATGTTGATGAAGAGGCTTCCTCACCCCAGGTTTAAAGATAAAGCAAGAGCTTCAAGCTGTCATTGCTCAGGTATGCCATGAAGAGAGTGGTGGCTTTCTTATGAAATTGCACCATAGTTAGAAGTTCTGAGAGAGTCTTCAGGAGACTCGCATTCCCTGATGAAAAGCATCAGAAGGTTGTCAGAGGTAAGAAAGCAAACAAATGCCCTCCGAACAGAGTTGATGATAAACACCCATTTCATTTTTTCATGAATTGGAATAGGAAAGTCCTCTATGACTGAAATGGCCGAATAATAATAAATTAAGAAGCAAACAAACAGCCTGTTTCAGTACTATATTAATGACTGGAAAATCTCAAATCTTCATGGTAACTCATCCTTCTTTTAGACTCTGTCTTCTATCCTTCTAATGTATGAATGGGTCTGTCTTCTGCAATTTCTCCAAATTAAATTCAGCCTTCTATTCCGCACCACCACCACCGCCCCCCCACCCCCCCGCTGAAATTCTGTTGTTCATCATCTTTTTTTCTTAGTGAAATGGTATTTCCACTTTATCAGAGAAGTTCTCACTGTGTTCTGTTGTTCTAAATATGGAGTGGAAGGAAGGAAACTCTCTTCAATTGTTTTTGAAGTTGTAGATTTCTGTTAAAAAGGTATCATTACATGTAACTTAATTTTTTTTTTTTTAATTTTTCATACAAAAAACATTAAGAAGCAAGTAATGTGAATATTCCATTTAGTAATTTCTCTGAGATTATTCAAAATGCCAGGCAACATGCAGGGAAACACATGATCTGTCCTGTACAAAAACACAGCACAGTTTAAGTGGTTTGCTTTTTGGTGGTTAGAGGACTTAAGAATATGATAGCTTCATACTGCAGTACTTGACATTTATTCATCAAACCTTTCTTTTTGTGAACACATTGTGTGATCCTAGTAGTGCCATGACCCAAAGAGCATTTTGCTCTTCTTCTGCAAGAGACTGCATCTAGCGAAGAGATAATTTGGCTTGGGTCAAAAGGTGTAAGAGTTTGCTTCTTTTCTAACCTGCTCTTCTGCTACACTTATAAGACTATTTACATTACTTTTCTTGGCTTTCTTGCACTTGAGTCTTGTATTTAAACTGTCATTCTGGAATGTAATGGGAATACTAGTGGGGTTTTAAAAACCCTAAATTCAGCTAATTAAGATTTCCTTGTGTCTGTGAATTTCATCATGTAAGGCTTATATCATATTCTCTAATAATGAGCCATGTTTCCTGCTTCTGAATTCCTTATGGTGAATAAGCTATATAGAAGCTCAAGATGAGCAGGTGCCCTCAGTTCATTTATCTTTTCCGGGTCCAGGTTTTACTATTTTAGAAATCTGCAAAAATGTTTCGCTTTGTGAATCCGCTTCAGTTGGCTGTATTAGGAAGGGCATGACTCTGACACCATGGAACTGTCTGAGGTGGTTTCATGAGTATGCATGTAAGCTCATAAAATTAGGTAGTTTCTCATATTTGTTTTAGTCGTCTGCAGGGCTCTGTCTCTGTTTGAAGGAATGTTTCAGCAGAAATGCAGCTAGATGAAATGTGTTCAACTGAAATTAATAATTAAATGACTGAGGTGTTTTTTTTAAATAAAAGTTAGTGGAAGTATTAATTGCAAAGAATTTTCTATGTTTTCCAGCTAGTTTTGTAATAATTTCTGTAGTTAGTTGCATGTACAAGATTGAATTGATGGAAAAACTGTAACAGAAGTTTAATTTACCAAATTTACCAAGTCGTTCTCCCCACATTTATTTTCTTTTTGTTGGGTTGACTCAGTTGCTTTCTTCTTCTCTAGCAGGAAGACCATGAAAGTTGTGGTTCCAGTTCAACAAACCGCAGTACCACGGAAAGCATGAAATCAGCAGTAAAACCACGACGAGTTCAGCAATCTGCTTCTCCTGACCCTGATTTACCTTCAGGTAATCCATAATTTTAGAAGCAGGATTGTATTTGAGTAATAGAAAATATGTAAATTTCATTCAGGTGGCCACAATGTCTAAGGTAGACTATTATATCTCTGTCCACTTACAGATCACATAAAGGTGAGTGAAACACTTGAATATTATAAAATAGAACTAAATTGCAATAAACTGTAGTTAATCCTTATATCTCTTCCTTCCATTTTGTTGAATCCTTAGATTTACAGAACTCATAGTGCAAGATAGATTAGCGTGAGAAACATACTGTAGGGGTAGTGTGTTAGATTTTATTCTCTGCTGTTCTGGTTCTCCTTTTTCAGATCACTCTGTTTTCTACTGCTCATTAACTGCTCAGTGGTTCACATGAAGTTATTTTCTTGTATGTTTTCAGACGTTTTGTTTTCAGATTCTTGTAATAGTTTTAAAGTTAAGATTTTTCTCTTTATGAGAGTAATAATTTTGAGATGTTTCTTATCGAGTCGTGTATCTACTGGTGGAGATGTTCACCACTTTTTTTTTCTTTTTTTTCCCTTTTTCTGGCGTGGAATTTGGCTCAGTTGAACTTGGAGATGTTTATATGATATAAAAGTGCCTAAGGAACTGTATATCTGATTACTGTTGCTTCTGACTTTGCACAGAAATTTGGAGTATGAGGTGTTGTTTTGTGCAGAAAAATGAAATTGGAGAGTACTGGAATGAATTGCAATTTGCCTTCCCGAGGAACATGATTTTAGATGGGTTAAAGACATGATGGTTTTATGTTAGGCTTTTTTTCTGTCTTTTATTAACAGAAAGTTTATGCTTGCCTCGAATCAAAAGAGAACATTGAAATTTAGTGTTATTATGTACTACAGAGTATCATCTTGCTTTGGAATGGGTATTTGAGGAGCCAGATTTGGAGGCTCTCTTAAAGCTCTGAGATCCAGTAAACTCTGGTGGCTTGGAATGGCAGGACTCTTGGCATCCACTGTGTCCTACCATGGACAGCTCTTCAGCTTTGGCAGTTCCTTGGCATTTGGTTCTTTGAGTCTCACCTGTGAACAACAGGAGTCAAAGGCTTGCCAAAGAATTGGATGATTACATGGCCTTCAGTGACAATTTTAGGATTTTGGTTCCTCAAGTTTGTTTCTGTCAGAAAGGTGTAGCCTTAGTGAAAGGCTGGAGGTCTGCTTATTATAATGTTGCCATCTGATGAAGTTAAAACATTCCAAAAGATGTGTTTCCACAGGTCCAGATGCAACATGCGCATTGAAAAATGGTTTGTGTGTCGTCTTCTATGAATATATTGTGGTGGTTAATGATTAGTGTGCTCATATGAATTGCACATATTGTGTTTGCAGTATTGTAGCAAATTATCAGATCTGGTGCCTTATGTTACTACTTGATAGATTCTGTAGAGGTACTTTGTTCTTCTGTGAAACTGTAGGGCACTATCACCTCTTTCACTGTCATCGCATTCCTTCTTCAACTGCATAGAGTATGTTGGGAGCGAAGTCGGAGTGATTCAGAGAGCATTAGTGAAATCTTACCTTATTGAATAGACTGTAAGTTACTTTCCATATGGCAAAGTTCTCCAAATACAGTGGGTTTTGATGTGTAAATAACACTGTTTAATGTGGAGGCTGTTTACTACATAGGACCTCTAATGAGGAGTAGAGGCCTCCTTATAGGAAGATTTTATTCTCTGTGGTATAGGATATGGCTTTGCTATGCTTTAATTTGCACGTCCTGGGTTTTAGTAAGATGTTGAGTCATCTGCTTAGATTTGTTTTAGTCTTTGGAGGATATAGGTGTCATACTACTGTTGTAATTTGTTGGAAGATTTATTTGTCCTTTAGCTCTGCTCTGTTCTCAGAGATGGAGCTATGCAGAGATTAGCTAGAAATGTAGCTTTGGTAACAATAGAGCACAGCTAAACTTAAGATGTTGGGATGTGACCAGTCTGATGATATCAAATCTGTTGAATCAATAGACCACGCTGTGGACTATAGTGCTACAATATTTTTGAGGATTGGATCTAAAACTGCATTCATAGCTCTTACTGCATGGTGCACTCTGCCTGGTTCTGGAGAATTTGGAAAAAGCATACCTGCGGTTTTTGTGTTGCACCTCAGGAGAGAATTTACCCCTACAGATTTTCTAGTATTTTAGTCACTTCATCATAGAATACCTGCATTTTAGTGGCAAAGATGGTCATAGTGTTATATTTAAAAATTAGAGGAATAAGAAGCAACCCCCACCTGTTTTCTCCCACTTGTATAATACAGTTTAAAAAAAAAGGTTTTGTTTTAAATACATGAATTTGCTGATGGTTTTTATTACTTTGTTTTGAATAGTAAGAATTATATTTTAAATTAGTTTTTTTTTAAAGACTGATACTTATTCATGAGAGTCTGATTCTAGTATATTTGAAGCTAAAATTAATTAGAAAGCTGGTACCTGTTTGGTACTTTTAATGATATTTACCACCACTAGTTTGGAAATGTCTTCACAAAAGTGTGAAATGAAGTTTTTATCAAATCCGTGACCCCTGTTTCATTTGGAAGATATAATTCTGCTCCCTCTTTTTATGCATTCAGACAAAAAGACACACATGAAAAAGTTGTTGCTGTCTTCCTGAATACTGCTGGAAACTATCAGTAGAACTCGCTTTTTTTTTTTGCTGCTGTGGTGCTGGATTTGTAATGTTTTTGTCATTCACAGCAGGAAAATGTAAATTAGACTGACTTTGAAAGACCCTTGAAAGCAAAATATTGAACTTTGGACCTGTGGAGAGACAGCTTAACTTTTTTTAATGAAATTAATAGCTTGTTTTAAAATCATAATTAAATTACTGGTTAGGATTTTATAGTTACTAGTTATATAGTTCGCAAAATATTACTATGATGAACTTAAGCAACTAAATGCTTTGTGCTGGCTTCTATTTAAATACAGGTCAGTTTACACCACTCTAGTGATGAATATGGGTCTCTTATGCCCCTTAATTATTGTAATAATATATCTGGTTTTCTGAATTCGTATAACGTAAAAATATGTTACCATTTTAAGAAGTCGGTGAGAAAATTCTTAAAAACAAGTTATTCCACATATTTTTTTGGTAGGTTTTGGTTTTTTAGATCGATATGCTAAAAAGGTAAATTCAGATTATATTAGAAATCTGACAGTAATAAGCTGTCAAAATGTTGACTTTCACTGTATTTCTGGATTTCCTGTTTCTGTAGACAATGGTCTAAAACATTTTCCAGATTTTGTTTTAATACAATTACAATCCTATTAAGATGGCAGGAGATGTTAAAGTGCTATTTCTGTCCTGCTGGAACTAGCTTTGCTCAAAGGGTGACGTATGCTCAAGAATAGTATAAAATGAAGCAAGCTAAGTTATGATAAGAAATCTGATATGTGTTTTACAATTAAGATTTTAATATTGAAATACTTATAAAACATAGAAATGTACCTGATCAGAATCAAAATATTCTGCTAATTGTAGCTGAAGGCATGTTTTACATTTAATGAAAGAGGTGGTTGGAGGCTTTGAATGCTGAAAAAGGAAAAATGTCTTATGTCAGCTGTGTAAATTTGCAGTTGTGGAACTCAAGAAAATCACTTATGTAATGGTAAAAAGTTCCATATACACTAAGGTGAAAAGTAATATTTGAGTGTGAAAACGATGAATAGCTAGAAAAAGCAGAGTAGAATGGAAGTAGCAACTTGAGTCTGCTCCTACTGATCTCACAATGTTTTGCGGTTCACGTTCAGTTTCATTGGAATTAAAATTGTTGATATAAATGAGTCTTATTTAATGCAAGTTTCAGAAAAC
This sequence comes from Gavia stellata, assembly GCF_030936135.1. Taxonomy (NCBI): domain Eukaryota; kingdom Metazoa; phylum Chordata; class Aves; order Gaviiformes; family Gaviidae; genus Gavia; species Gavia stellata. The sequence goes on along the minus strand of NC_082596.1, from coordinate 24,693,069 downwards.
TACTCTTGAAGCCTGCGGATTCCAACCTGTATCATTAACTGGCTTTTCTTCAGTGTAGTTACCAAACTAGACCTCTATAGCATGTTTTAAATGTATTTTTTAGATATAATGTGGGTAATGTCATACATTGTAAAACATAGAAATTTTAAGGCTTGTTTTTTTTTTTTCCGCAGCACAAATGAGAGAGCTCCATAGTTACATTCAGTATACATGAAAGACATGAATATGGGTAGTATTTAATTTTTTTACTGTATTGGTAAAATATGAGTGTTTATTGCATACTGGGAATTCACAGATGAGATCATTTTTTCTGGTCACATTATGTCTAAAAAAATTTAAATGGATTTCTTCCCAACAGGCTTCAGGGCAGGTGCTTACTATTTGGGTTGTTGACAGAAATTGGTTTTGTTATACCTCAAAGGGGTCTTACTGAGCATGATGTGTCTATATTAGCTGTTAGAATGAAAAAAAAAAAAGTACTAGGCATATTGATGTTTATTTAACTTCTAAAAAACTAGGTGAGGGGGCAAATGGACATAATAATATATGCATACTTGAAAAGTAACCTAGCAACTGGTGTTCACTTTTCCAAACCTAGTTCTAAATATCTTTCAGGTAAAAAAGTCACTGTCATTAATATTCTTTGTCTGCAATAATCGAGTCTTCTGTTTTCTTAATTAGTTTGAAAGGTGATTCTTGCCACCAAAATTTAATGTCTTAAGCTATATTACATTCCTAGTATTTACATTTTTTTTTCCCTATATTTTATTACGTTTCCAGGATGCTGATTGACTTAACTGCACTGAATGTCAAAGAGTTTTAATTCCCGAGGTTTTTGAATAAATAAAGGACAATGATAGTTGCTTTGTTTTAATTTTGATTTTAAAGAATACAAGTTGGAAATAATGACTTCAGTAATAAATGAATTTGGCATCATGTCTTCCTTATAACTCCTAAGAATTTGTTTTATTTTGCAGGCTATGTTCAGAGTTTGATTAGGCGTGTTGTTAATAATGTCAACATTGTGATCAACAATCTCATATTAAAATATGTGGAGGATGATATTGTTCTCTCAGTCAATATCACTTCTGCAGAATGCTATACAGTGGATGAGTTTTGGGATCGAGCATTTATGGACATCTCTGGTGAGTAGATATGTTTTGATTTTAGGTGTCACAGTGGAGGCACTCTTAAATTCATACAGAAATTTGCAAGTCTAATAAAAATGTCTCTTTATGTCAGAAGTAAGATACTTTCTGCCTGTTTTCATTTCTTATCTCTTTTCCCCTTGTCCTTCATTTTGAAGAGCCAGGTACAATAATATAGATTGATTCTTAATGCATACTTGTATGATCACAGATAATTATACGGCATGTTTTGTAGTCCTCTTTGCTCATACTTGCCATCCTTCTGTGATGGCGCTTCATTTTGTGCTTGTTGCTGGCAGTGAGTGCTTAAGCAATCTGTTTTCTTTTTTGTGAATGAGCAGTAGCATCTTAAGGTGTTCCTTAATTATTTGTGATAATCTTAAAACTCTCTAAACAGGCTGCCTAGAGAGGTAGTAAAACGTGCTGCACTGTAGTGAGCATGGCTTACCAATTACAAGACATGCTTCATTTCGCGTCACATTTTCAGGAAAAAACAACCCCAACTTTTTTATTTTTACCTTGGTCTTCAGTATCTGAATGTCTCAGTCTTTGAATTAGCAATGTTCACCTGTAAGTCTAGGTGTTCTTACTGACATTTGGTAGAGGTGGAATTTGGGGACAGTACGAGTATTTTAAGATCATACAGATCTCCTGTAGAATGGGGAATTTAATTAATGGTTTCCTGATCACTGGACCCATTTCTTCGTTCTGGCTAAAATAATTAAGAACTAATATGACAAAATTACAAAATATGTTTTGTGTTAAGATAGCTGTAATAGCTCTTGTTTGCGTTGGAAGATTCAAAAGAAAACTTCGGGGGAAAATACACAAGATTCTTCCTGGGAGAATAATGAGAATAATATTTATTGGTCTTATGCTTGCACATGAAGCAGTAGTCTTATTTTTATAAACAGATCTAAGGTATAGTGAAGGGATAAAAATTTCAATTGGCTGTAACTAATTTGTCCTCACTTCTTAAGTATTCAGCCAAAAAAGTCTGTGACATATGAAATAATTCTCTTTAGTCTCATAACAGAGTACTCTGTTGATGATTTAAATAATGACCACACAACTATTTTGTATGGTTTTCTTCTGGATAAGAACATGTATGCATAACTTATTTTTCTTATGCAATATATTTTTTAACCTATATACTTCTTTTAAAAGCTACCGATCTGGTACTGAGAAAGATGATCAACTTTTCTGACTGCACAGTATGTCTTGATAAGAGAAATGCTAGTGGTAAAATTGAATTTTACCAGGAACCTCTGCTGTACAAATGTTCCTTCAAGACTCGTCTGCATTTTACTTATGATAACCTCAACTCCAAAATGCCATCTATTATTAAAGTAGGTATCCAAAAGAGATTTTTTTTTTTGCTTCTCACTTGTGATGTTTTGAGGTTTTTCAAAATATACTTTGAAATTTAAAGTAAAATGAAAAGCTAATGCTGTTGGTTTTTGCTAAAGGGATTTTTGGATTGTGTTTTGTTCATATGATACAATTAGTCTATGTACAGTAACAGTGTGTAAGGAAGGAAGTAATGCTGTCTAATATGTTTTATTTTCCTGATGTTTTAAAAAAGAAAATGTAATAATTGTAAGGAAAAAAATATGTCTGCAGATAATCTGTTAAAGAAAAAAAATACTGTGTGCTTTAAGGTGCCTGCAATAAGATGGAAAGGATTTTTTACCTATGTTTTTATTTCAAATGTAGCTCAAACTCTCCTAAGTAACAAGAGACTTCAGTGTATTAACACTATGTAGTGAACCATGTGAAATGGATTAGCAAGCCAAGCTCAGTTCCTAGTGAGCAGGGGTGCAATATTACTCCTGGACATCTGACACTAGGTGACATGTTTACATTTTGCAGTGCAGAAGCAAAACTCGGAGTTGGTGGAGAGACTAAACTATGTTTCACTCCTACTTTTTTTTTTTTCCTGCTCTGAGTAGTCATACATGTAAGGTTCATCTTCCCTCCCTCCCTCCCTCTCTGAACGAATGCCAGTGGTGCCCATTTAATTAGTGGAGAACCGTTTTAAATTAAGACACAGTCTTTATACCAGGTTTTTCCCAAGTGTTAATAAAAAATAATCGTCAGGTGTATGCACTGCAAAAATAGTCAATTTTGAGATATATTCTTGAGAAATGTCCATCAAAATTTAATTTAGAGAGTCACTTTTTCAGTTGGGATACTGCGTTTGTTTGACTCTTGATATGACTCAGGAAGTCCTAAGCTGTTGTGAACTTAAGGTTGGGAGTTAATTAGTAATCATGTCCAATTTGTCAAATGCCCATATTTCTTGTATGTGCTGTACAGCTGTATGCCTTTGATTACTTTGGGCAAATTTGGAGATTTGTGGATATGGTAATGGTCATATGAGTATTCATCCAGATACGAATTGTCACAAAATGCTGGATACTTGCATACAAATGTCTGGTAGTATGTATGTTTTGCATTTTTTCATGTGCTGATCTTAATTTAATAATTAAATATACAAAGATTATTAAAAATAAAAATATTATTATTATATATTAAAAAGGAAAGTTTTTTCCTTTTGGGTTCAGAGTAACTGGTAACAATTTTGGAAATTCGCTTATTTTGAGTTTCAAAAACAAGAAGTTATATATTCAGTGATATTAGGACTTTTAACCATGTGCCTTAACTTTGGCATCTGTATGAACTCCAGTGATAATAAGGAATCATCATATGACTGCCTGTCGTTTACCAGTTACGGTCTTTACGTTCTGTGGTGACAGTATGATTGCTGCATATAAACAGTAAATCTTAATGTTAAAAAGACTGATTTTCAAATTAGCCAAATAGTTACGTAAATTTTTGAGAAGTAATCTGTACCTAGCTGAAGTCCTATACACCAATTTTGTAGAGCAAAAGTTTATGGCCAAATTACAAGTCTCTGACAGCACACTTTAACAGAAATGCTGGCACAGTCTTCCATATAGTTTAAAATCATACTGTTGTTGTAAAAATTATGATTATTATTATATTATGACTTATAATTTTTAGTGGATATTGGACTAAAATAAAATGCATACTAGAATGCACTGAGGTGGTAGTAATTTAATTAAATTTGTATTAAACTTTTCTGATTATCTCTGGTCGTGGTCATTTATTGTCCCTGCCCTTTTTTAAGGCACATTTCAGTTTGTTCAAAGATGTCTTTTATCTTTTCTTTTTCTATATACTCTGATTTTTTTTTTTTGTTATTTTGCACATAGTTTACTTACTTCTTTATTTTTCTTCTCTTTTAATTTGTTTCTTCTTTTTTCTCTTCTTTTTTTTTCCCCCCACTCTTTAAACATAAAATACTGTTTAGGAAGATACTCAGAAATGTGCTCAATTAAATAAAAACATTTAGATATATGATGCTAGATTAATATTTAAGTGAATTAATAATTGTTTATTATGATCCGAAGAATAATGGTCCAAAGGTAATGATTTTTTTAATCTTAAATTTGATCATCAGGATGCAGTTTTTTAAAAAGACTGTCTTTAAAATATTCAACTATTTGAATGGACATAGCTGTGTTTTCTTACAATTGAAGTAAAAGGAGCTGTTATCAGTAAATATAGCTACTTCATTAATGGAATTAATTCAAGGATGCTTAAAGCTTTTTAAAAGTCTCCGCTGCAAATGAAATTACTGTAGCTGCAGTGCATCTGAAGGGTAGACTACTGAATGCCAGCAGCTTGTGTTTTGGTAGTTTGTTTCCCAGCAAAAGACAAAAGCCAGCAGCACTCAATCTTTCTCTCCAAATCTGTGAAGATCTTTATAGTGAAAACTTTCATACTCTGTGTTGTTCATTTGGTAAAGCACATCTGTTTTTCAGTCTTGAGTGAAAGTTTCCAAGAATTCCATGTTTGTAATAGCGTATGCTCTTTTGGTTTCTTTGTAGGAACTAGAATATTTTTATAACCTGTATAATTTTGACTATTATGTTTATTGCAAAGTTTTGGCCAAACTAATCTTAATGAATTTAATTGAGGCTGAGACTTCTCAAAGGAGTACAGTTCTTAAGTACTTGAATATATATTTGTATGCTTTTAAATTGGGAACACTAAGCTTCTATTTTCAATTTTAGAATTAAAATAGTATATGTGGGGGGAGGTGGCAAAACACACGTAATTAGAGTTTTAAGCTTTTTCTTGCTTTTCTTCTTGAAGTCATCATGGGATGAGACAATCATGAGACAGATGAGCTGATTTCCACTGAGGATGTCAGTCCTGCCTTCCCCTATTTGCAGCAGCATGGACATTTGTCTGGCCCGTCAGTCATCTAAGTCAACTCACTATGTTGACACAAAGCTAACTGGACAAGAAGTAGTAAATAGTTTTCCACTGGTTTTAGTGAGATGAGTCAACTTACTGAGGGGCAGATGAGTTCCACTGTCAATGTAAGAGCATGGTCATGATGGGAGGGTAGTACCATACAAGAAGTCCAAGAGTGTAACATAATTGCAGTTAAGCCACTATATATTTATGTTCATTGCCTACAGTACTACCTAGTGTTCCTGTCCTCCACTATGACATATGCCCCTTTTGTGACTTTTAAAAAGGCTTCTGGCAAAATAATCTTTTTTTTTCTTCCACATCTGAAGACAGTTATTCGCCCCTTATCCTTCCTGTTGTTCATCGGCACAGAAAAGATCTATTATTGACAACTTGTAGTCAACTGGCCCTGTAAAATTGGTATTGAAGGATTAATTTTTAATTTCCAAAATGTATCTTACATGTCTTTTACATGCTGTTTTCTTTCAGAGAATTTTAAATAATAGCAGAATTCTGATACCCAAAATCTTTCCTCTAGTCTATATAAATGGCTGATACTATGTTGTCTCTCATTCTGTATGACTAAGGCTGTAGCTTTATTAATTTACTCATATAAATTTATTAGTGAAGTATTATTAGTATGTTAGCATATTTTTATACAAATACTTATTTGACTACTGTATTTTTATACAGTATGGATGTGCAGTACTGTTTACAAAGTGATTTTTAATGTTTCTTGAATTGGATTGCATTAACGCCAACACTGATGTGTAGTTACTTTCCATTTCCATTTTTTTTATCTCTTATGTAGCAACCCAAATAGTGTATGTTTTTGACAGTCATCGTTTGCAGCCCTTTGCCTTGTGTTGTATTGCAGCTTTTGTTTTTAGAAACTAGAATGCCCATACAAAATTAATATGGAGTTGTATGGTTTAAAAGTTGTCTTTAATGATGACAGCTTTGTTATTATTTGCTTTTGTTCTCTTTCGTGTTACAGATTCACACATTAGTTGAAAGTTTGAAACTTTCAATCTCTGATCAGCAGCTTCCTATGTTTATACGTATAATGCAACTTGGGATTGCTCTTTATTATGGAGAAATAGGCAACTTCAAAGATGGGGAAAGTGAAGATTCGATTTGCCACACTAAAGATATGTTGGGAAATATCACAGGTAAATACAAATTTTACTTTCAAAAAAGAAGTGTTAAAAACATTAATTTCTTCGCTTTTTACAAATATAAATGGCCAAGGCTAGTCATTGCAAAGTATCTGGCAGTCTGCAATTTGTTAGAGGCAGTTCATTGTGTTGGGTAAGTATGCAGTGCTCTAACATCTTTTTCATATTAAGTTCTGAAAAGTATTCTGATGGTCCTGACTCAACTGAGGTTAAACTTTATCTAAAAAGACCACTTTAGGAGGTAAGTTACTTAGGATTTATCTGTCACTATATCATGCAACAAGGCACCTGTCCTTGGGCAGCTTTGACTTCTCTTTTATTTTTAGTTCAAATGTACCTGCTGCCAGTTTCAAAGTGATGTGTTTTTTCCATCTTTCTTTGAAACTTGTTACTGAGAATAGATATATCAGCATTTGTTCTAAACAGCAAAGTATTACTTTGCACTATGCTTTCAGTAGTTCTGTCCTTTTACATTGTCTAGTCTCCTCTGCTTTTTATTTTCATCTCACATGTATTCCCTCTTCTACATGATCTTTCATGGTAACTTTCCATGACATGATCTTTTGAGGAGCATAGCACTGATAAAGGGTGAGTTCTCTTTACCTTTGTATGATGGCTTCCCATCTGCTGCTTCCCAAATATTGCTAAGGTTACAACAGTGATGCATTTTGAGCTGAGAACCTTTCACTCCAGCCTCAATTTTATGTGGCTTTGCTAGGAGCTACCAACTTAGGTATTGTATTTTTATTTTTTTTTAATTGTATCATGTCAGGTATTTGAATGTGGAGGTTTTACGTTGCTGCAAATTCCTAACAATTCACCCAACATAAGAAAGGCATATAGGTGCTTAGTTTATATTAAAATCTAAGGGATAAAATTTCGAAGTAGACATTAGAACTTACGTACTTTCCTGTTTCTTCACTTCTATGTAAAATATAAACACAAAACATCCAAGAGTCAAGCAGTCATATTAACTACATCATACTATCTTTTTTAGTAATTTAATCAGGGATGTCATGACCTTGAACATCCAAACTTGAAGTTTTTGTAATGTATCAGGCCCTAAATAAAAGAGAAGATGAGGATGGACTGTCATTCCAAATTCTGAATTTTCTTTGTTTTGTGCTTTTGTAGAGCAGAAGTTAATTTCCTTGTCAAAACAGGGAACTTGTTTAGAGATTTGTGTTTTAATTTTAATCTCCTCAAGACATAAGTTTTGGAGATCTTTCTAAGGTTGAATTTGGATCTGGTGGAGTAGGAAGAGACATTTACCACATGGCCAAGAGCATGATAACTTCTAGAAAATTCTTGGAATTGTATGTGAAGGTAATGCAACACTCTTAAGCTATGCTTATGTTTATAGTATTACAACAGTTTGAAACTTTCCCTAAGCTATTAAATTAATTCATTTTGTTGTGTTTAAGAAATACACAATTTTAATTTACTTAAGTTTATAATTTTTTTTTGATCCTGTGTTGCTGTCTTCTCTGGTTTCAGAGCAATAAATACATCATTGGAAAAATGACAGTGGTGGAAGTTTTTTGCCAAAATATAGCCTTCAGTGTTGGTTGGCACAGATAAACATTTCACTGTCATGCCAGATGTAGAATTCTCTGTCATGCTTCTGCTATGTGGAACTGAGCAAATAAGATGTCTGTAAATAGTTAGGTTTATGGTTGGACATGATGATCTTAAAGGTCTTTTCCAACCTAAATGATTCTGTGATTCTCTAAAGCTCAAATAGTTTTCTGCACTAGAAACTATTTGCCTTACAAGAAATGCAGGGTTTGTTACACAAGGCATATGATTAGAAGTACTTAATTAATATTCTGAAAATATTAACTTAATTTTCTCCTGAGGCTTAAAAAGCATACAGTTCATAGAAAAATCATTAGTGTGCATTTTAAGAACTCCTTGCATCTGACCAATGTTTTAATTGTACTATTTTCAGGAGAAAGGGTGAAGAACTTTTGCTATGAAGAGTAAATGCATTACCCTTGCTTTCAGAGAGGGTTGTCTTTGTAACATGAATATCTTCCTTCCATTCCCATCAAAGTGCACTCAAATTTGGCAACGTTTTCATGCCATAAAGAATTACGACGTATTTAGAGTTGCTTGAACTTCGTAGTTGGATTCCTGGAGCTACTAAGACGAGTAGGACCATCTGAATATAGGAAAGACATTGAAAGAATAGAGAAATTATATGAATCAGTATGAGAACAGCTGGGACTGGTAGGCAGTGAGTTTCAGATGAAAATTAGCTGGGTAATGAGAAGACTGGGATGAACAGCTGTAAATGTGGAAGAGAATGGAAGTCGGATAGGAGAGGTATGCGGGTTTTATTTGTTTGGCTTCTTTTGGTTAGGGTGTGAGATGGGTGGTGAAACAGAAATATAGTTTAAGTGAAGATTAAGGTTAAAACAAAAGGCATCTGCCTACAAGTACTCAGTCTTTTCTCCATCTGGAATGGAATTTGAGATTCTTATGTCCAAATATGAGTAAAATCTTTGGCAATGTGTCTCTTGTCATCATTATTTCTAATGTATTTCCTTGGGAAGGTTGAATTGCAATTGCTGTCTGTAAATCTCATTTGAATTCTTTTTTGAACAACTGTGAATGTGACTTCCTAGTTTTTCATAAAATAGCCATCTAAAAAAGAACTAAAATCATGTAACTTGGCACTGATGTACGCAAGAGTTGTCAGAAGGGTCAGAAATTAATATAAGTTTGCAATGACAAGAACTACCAAGGAGGAAATTTGTAATTTCCTATGCAATTTTTGTTCAACTAAGCTGTGCTGAAACATTATCATTGTACTTAATTATATGATAGTATCTATTTGACAGAACTATCTCCTTCAGAACATAAACCTGATGGCAATTGTTGGGTGGCTAAGCCAGAGCTGTAGAAACAGTTCTAGAAGTCCATTTCCATCTTCACTGCAAAATATTTTGCTAAAACTGTTACTGTTTTCCTTCATACTATTTATGCTTGTTTCCTGCATAGAGTTTAGTATATATGTAGGCATATGTACACAGATGTGCACATGCACGTATGCACACATAAATAAAACTTTAAAATATCTAATGTTTTCTCTCATTCAGTGTAGTTAAGCAGGAGTGCCAAACTGACATTAACTAGGTTACCCATACCATCAGATTGTAAGTTTACTTTTTTTTCTTTTGACTTCGTACTATATCAGTGTCTGAGAAGGAAAAAAAACCCACTTTCTTAGCACTTCATGGTGCATTTGTCATCTACATTTCCAACCACAGATTTGAACTTTTCTGAGGAAACTTCAAATGTGCTACTATTTTCAGAAAAAAATACGTAATCAAGTACAATAATGAATGACATGTATTATCTGTCGAGGTATATTAGCCACATCTTTTTTTTCCAAGAGTAACGCTTCATGAAATCCAAGACTAATTCCACTGGAATTGTGCCTAAATTCCTTACAGTTTAATAATGTACAGATGTCCTTTATAGATTATATTTTTATAACTCTCTCAAAGGGTTCTGAAGATTCATTAAACAGTTTAACCCAGTATTTATTAGTAAGCAGTCCCCACCCTTTCAGTTTAAAGAATTTACTGGATTCAGTTATCAATAATTCTTAGTCTCTTGGATGAAACTTATGTCATTGTTAATAAATTAGTAATAATAAAATCATAATAATAAAATCAGTCACTTATCCTTGTCTAAGAATATTCCAGCAGCAGATGGTTTGTTCTTGTATACCCAAATGTAAGACCAAGACTTTGAGATTTGGCAGCAGGGTGGCCTGTGTTATGAACGTATATTTTGCTGCCTGAAAGTCTGCTCAAATTCTGTTAACCTGAAAGCATTCAAAATACACAGGTAAAATTAGAGGTCAGAAATACAGGTAGAAACTTGCTTTAGTTTGGTATGTAAATTCATACAGTACTGCATGCATACTGGACCGTCATGTCTGGACAGGGCTTTTGCTTCTGAGGGGTTGAAGGCTGCCTGAATTGTGGGCTTGGATGTCTGACTGTACTGGTAGTGCAACGGAGGAAATGGATGTATTTCAGTGCAGAGAGATACAAAAGTGAGAAGAGTTTGGACAAGAATCTATGGCAGAACCAGCATTTGTAGTTGTGGTGGGCTGGGACTTGAGAATAAGCTTTTGTTTTGTGGTGGAAAAAATTGGCTAATGTAAATAGAAATGAAAACGATTTAGGGCAGAAAGAGGACAAGAAGCCAGGATGCAAGGGGGAGCTGGAATTTAGTTGGATGGAGTTGCTGAGGTTGATGATCTAAGGCTGAAATACTAGAGCTGATCTTGAATAAAGAATGATCTGAACGGTTTGAAGAACAGAAAAAGCTCAAGCAGAGGAAGTCTGGCACTCGCTGAGCAAAGAAATACAAATAGTGGACTAGAAATTAAAAGTTGCATGGCTGAGGGAGGAGTGCAGGGCAGGTGGGCAGACAGCTGAGATGGATCTGCATGATGATGTTAGGAGATGCTGAGCAAGAAGTTTGGAACAGATGTGAGAAGCTGGAATCATGAGCAGTATGAGCTTCTGAGAGTGGTTTTAATAGTTCCTGGTGCTGCCTCCTCTGAATGAGTGCTTTGAGATTCTGTATTATGAAAGTTTTGGGTGTTCTTTTTTTTTCTTTCATGAAAAGAAATCCATGGCAGATGTGATTCCAGCATATGAAGCATGTTTCCCAGGTGTAAAATGGCAATAACAGCACCTTTCCATCCCAAAGGAATATTGTGAAATTTTCTAATATTTGTAAAGCACACTGACCCTTTTGTGATCTTTACTCTCAAAAAAAACTAAATGAAAATAAAGAAGGGCTTTGTGAATGTGAGTAGTTAACACTTTTGCAACACTAAACAGAATAAAATGTTGCGTAGATCCCATAAAACTCAAATTTTTAAGGGGCTGAAGTGTTCCTTATTGAAAACCTGGTGGTAAGAACAGTAGCGTGGGGAATTTTTTTGGGTACCAATGGAACAAAAAGCAGATCAAGAGAATGAGTTCGCCAGCTTTGGGCTGAATATGAGATTTGAGTTGACTGAGAAAACCAGGCGCAAATAGTTTGTCACAGCAAGAAATTCTAGGTGAGCATTAGTTGTTGAAGGAATTGACTTTGCAATATTCTGTTAGGATAAAAATGGGAGAAGTGAAATAGATTTATTTATCCATACCGGACTGGGGAAAAGCAGTTGTGCACTGTGTTTAAAGAGTTTGGGTAGAGAAGAGTTGTTCCTAAACAGTGGAGAAAATAATCCCCAGTTTGACTGAAATGATGTCAGGATAAAACATTGTGTGTGCCAAATTACACTTCCCTGGGTGTTTTTCTTTTCCCTGTGCTTTTTGTCTGTCTTCTCTTGAGGGTTAAAGAGATGGAAATATATATATATGATCTTTGTACCGGGGTGCATAATATTGTTTCAGCTCTTCCTGTTTTCATGTGTTTTGTGGGGTAAAGGACCTGTGCAGTAAACCCCACAGTCTTTTTTTTTTTTCTTTTTTTCTTTTTCTCCCTTCAGTCATTTAGCTCCATTATTGGAGCTTCTTCCTTGCCTATATACTTTGGTATCCTCCCAAGGAACAGTAGGTATACTTACAATTCATAGTTCAACAGACTGCAAAGGTGCAGCTTAGACAGACACCTGCAGAACAGAGCTTGTGGGGTCACTGCATTGTGCAGCTGTCTAACAGCCAGCGTGACAGTGAGTAACTTTGTTGTAGGCATCTATAATAGTGCATTGTAACTGTTTGCTGAGCTCCCATATGCTGAGGATGGGTATCAAGCTCATTGTATGGAGGTGGCCAGATTTCATTAATTTGGAATACATATTTAGGCACATAGAATTGCTTACATCTGTTAACATCAGTTAAACGAGCAGCAGTTAAAATGAGTAGCAAATTAAAAAAATGGGTAAAGATTAGATCTTCCCAAATTGTAAAGTTCCTAAATTGGTGAGATTAAATTTGTTTATATTAAAATTTTTTATTGTTTTAGGAGCTATAACCTTTTTGTGGAGAACTAGATTTTTATGAATGCCTCTTAAACATCTATTTTATGTTGTCTTGCCATTTTCTTTTTCTTTAAAAAAATTAATACTCCGTCTTAATCAGATTTTTTGGCATCTCTACTTAAGTCTTTGAAAGGCATGAGTCATAGGTTGACCTTTGTTTTTACTTATTACATAAGTAAATTACAGACTAGTTTTTCTTCTGCTGATTTTAAGTGACTTAAGGTAGATGGCAGAATGCAAGCAATTTTTTTTAATGCTTCCAGTGAGCAAAGTATATTTCCAATTGATCTGCTTGAATTTGTATGTGGGATATGAAATGAAAACACTTTTTGGATTGGCATTGTCAGACAGCTAACATTTTCCTGTCCCTGTTACATATCTGCACTTACATATCACTTCGAGAATAATTGTCCAATGATTTGTACCTCAAACCAGAGGCACTTGCCCTTTTGTTGTGATATTTCACATTATTTAGCCTCCTTTGCCATAATAGATCTCCTACCTCTTGTCCCCGTTATGGTGTTTTAAAATCACTGCCACTTGTTTTGTAGCTCACCCTTAACTAACTCATATATCTGCTCGTAATTTTATTTCAGTTGGGATATTGTTTAAGTAATTGGAATTTTAAAATAATTGATTAGCAACCCCAACTAATACAATGGGGAGCACTTTAGAGTAGTTATTGGTGTTATTTCAGCACTTCAGAATTGTTGTGGCATCATTCTTTATTTGCAATTTTCTTAACAAATTTGGAAGGCGATTCATTCTCTCCCTCCTTATCTGTCAGTTCTTCACTAGGGTAGTTTAAATTTACAGTAAGACAAGACAGGTAGACTAGGAGTAGAAGCTTGGGGAAGTTTGTTCAACAGATGGAGGTAAATACCATGAAAAAGCGGATTCTCTAGAGTTGGACCTGAAGCTTTTGTATGTTACACTCACATTCCATGTCCAGTGGACTGTGCAACTCAGCAGTAAAAGGGAGTTACGATTTCTTCCCTTGATTCACGTTTGTCTGTAAGGTGGGAGCATTGGTAGGATCCAGAGGTTTGAGTTTAAGGAAGATGATGTTCTCAATGCAGAAATAAGAAGAAACCTTTAAGTATTACTATTTTGCAGTACTGATTCCTGGCTACCTGAATCACTGTAGTGGGTTGTCTTGTACAAAGTAAGTGTGATACCTCTTCAATGTGTAAAAATACTGTCTCTTGGGTGTGCAACTTTATTGTAATACTGTATTCCTGCTACAATTATGATGGCATCAGATCTTCAACTAGAAAGTGTCGGGGGTGCATTTGCTTTTGTGGAATACCTTTCAGACTAGAGTTTGGTACATAGGATTTTAGTTTCTGCTGGTGTTGGTATCGTTTCCAGTTATGTGCAGTCTCCTTCATCGCTATTGCTGTGCTAGTGTAATGCATGTGTAATAGATCATGAGCCACTATTTTTCCATATGTACTGTGAAGTAAACCTATTTAAACATAAAAACCTTAAGCTACTAAATATTATGAATTATTTTGTGGCAGTCAACTTTCTGCCTTTCTATGGTATAGATCCAGAATTAACATCTTTAGAATAAAATTCAGTTTGGTAACAACACAGCTGCTGAATAGTATAACATATTGGGGAGAACTTTTACAAATATTGGATTTGTTGGGTTTTTTCTGTACAATAGTAATTTCTGTGCATTCCTTATATAATAAATACATGCAAAGGGAGATCATACAGGAAATATTTATTACTCTGAAAGTATGTGTGTTACTACTTTGAGATTCTCCAAGGATAGTTCACACTGCAGACTTAAGGACTGTTGCATTCTCAAAAACAGTTTTGGTGCTGACCTTATCAGCCAGATAACTCTTGTTCCTGGCAAATTTCTCTCTTTTTTTTTTAACATGATTTACTCCCTAAGTTTTGTATTCGTAATTAATGATAAGGTCATATTAGCTGTGAGTTTGCAGTAGCTTCTTTAGCTTATAGCGGGTAAAATATGGGTGTTTCATTTATGCAGTTTCATGGTTGATTCAACCAGATGAAAATTTACACTATTGCCAGCAGGGATGGTGACGCATTCCCTCCCTCTTCCCCCAGTGCCAGCAGTTGTATTTAAGTAGCCACAAGCTAAGCTGGATCAGCCTTACCTGGCTGAAAACTAATACAGGCAGAAAAATAAATGAATACAAAGAGAGTAGTTTTCTACTGGGTTAGCTCCAGACTTATCGTGAGAGAGACCAGTTTCCAGACTCCTGGAGATAAGTATCTCAAACCCTTTAAAAGAAAGGATAGTGAATTTCTGATTCGAACATGGAAACAGTGAGATTGCAGTCACACTGCAATCTTGTAGTTTATATAAAATGTATTTCTTAACTGGAATCACTGCCCTTCACTATGAAGCAAGATTGTTTCAGTGTGATCTCATCTATGGGTAGCTAGCAAGAGTGGATTTAGAAACCTGATAAGTAGGAGTGTTTTGTCCTTTAAGAAACTCAAGTATGTAAAACATAGGGTTTTATCATTATATTTCACTATCCTATGTGTTTGCGGTTGATGCAGTGGTTAGCGTAGTTAGTTAAAACCAAAGATGCTTTGTGTTTCTAAAGTATATACTCCCCTTAGTGCATTACTTGTTATAAAGGAATTTACATTATAGTTATGCTTTCAAGTGTTTAGAGGGTGTTGTGGGTTGCTTACTAGGGTGATGTGCATTTGTTCCAAAGTATGACTGTTGATCACATAATGGTTGTAGTAGTTTTAATTTAGTAATAGAAGACAGGTTTATCTTCCTCTGTTTCTGTTTTTTGTCTCACAGTGTATAGATATCACCATTTTAGTCTAGCTGCTGTTCTGTCTTATTTTAATGGCTTCCAAAATATTAATAAAGATTATAAACCAAACTATTATTTGGCATCTTTTACTGTTGTCTCTGTCTGTACACATACTGCAGCAAAGAGGTATGCTAAATGATGGCTGAATTTTATGGCTATGTAGATCAAATGCTATGTATGACCCAGGTCCTACACCTCCAGATTTTTTTTTCCCTTTTGGCAGACCTTCCACCATTTCTTCTGTGCTTGCCAACAACAGTCTAGGCTAAACTAGTCACGCTCCATATCAATTCTTTTTCCTTCTACATCTGACAGTTCTGCCTCTTGGCCATTTCCAAGACTTTAAGTGCACCTCTTTTGTATTTCCTGTGTTTCAAGATTTACGTTTGGATTGAAATCTGATCTCTGACACTGTTTTGTAAAGAGAGTGGGAAGGGAGCTTGCATTGCCCTTGTGGGAGGAGATGTCCTCGACTCCAAGGATGTGCAGAGAATTCTCATGTTTTTTCTTGTGCTTTCTCCCATCATGCAAGTGTATAAATAATCAGACTAAAAGACTAAAGACTAATTAGACTAAAGACTAAAAGCTCTAAAACTTGGAAGAGTGGGTCCTCTGGGTTTAAAAATAAGTAAATAGAAATGGAGTGTGCCTATTTCCATTCTCAATTAAATAATGCATTCAATATTCGTCCCCTGTGGGAACAGTTCTGCATCCTGTACTACCTATAGTAACTCTGAAGCAGTTAATGACCCTTGGGATTCCCATAAGAGTGGTGATGAAGCCAGATAGGCTAAGCTGATTGTGCTGTTTGTACATGCACAGTGTTACCCATTTGGATCATGAATCTTAGACTTGTATCTTTGGGGGAATCCTTGTTTTGTTCTGTATGCTATATCTAATATTTTTTTCCACAGAAGACCAACATTTGTTTTTTTGACTCACAGGTGGCATACGAGCTTTTTGAGTGTAGATAAACCTGTATCTTTGAATACTTGAAAAGCTGACTTTTAAACAAAGGAAGTTTTCAACCTTGGGTTTTGGATCTGTGCTGTGTTTGTGTTTTCTTTATTACGGCTTTTGCAATTGAAGTCCTTTTTTATTTAATTGTAAAATTGAAAGCTACAAGATTTTAAAATATCCCTATTTAGTAAGGTTTAATTTGCAACTTCAGAAGGGCTTTAATGGAAGAAGTCTTGAAAGCGTGTGGTATAGATGACAAATTCTGGTCTCGCTGCACATGTATGATAATAAAACTATTGCAAAGATCCTTAAAATTTTTCGGAGAAAAATGGTAATGAATCAAACAAGTATTTAGAGACTTATATTCAGAAATTTAAAATTCCTATTTATTTTCTATCATTATAAACCAAATATCAGTGAATGATGTGTGGAATATTATCCTAGATAAATTTCACATACTATAATTTTGAGTATAATAAATGAACTTTCAAGCATTTGAAATTTGACTTAGTTTTTGTTTTAAAAGGTGCAGAAGATGAAACAAGCTCAGTAATGCAATATCCCACACAGTATATTAATCAAGATCCTTATTTGCATCAAGACGATGACCAGCAACAAGGATGGGTTTCTTGGGCTTGGTCTTTTGTTCCTGCTATTGTGAGTTACGATGATGAAGAGAATGATTCTAGTGGAACTGATGATGGAACGACACTACATCAGCAGAAATCTCAATACCTCAAGGATCCTATTATTTCAGTTGGGTTTTACTGTACAAAGGCTACAGTGACTTTTAAGGTAAGTATTTCTCTGTGTTGTATAGGATTTATTTGGCTTATTGAGAAAGTGTGTAAAGATTATCTGAGTGCTTGTCTAGGGTTTGATTCTAGACAGGGAATATTACATTAATGTATAACAAAAAATGTGAATGTTGAAAGTTCCTCTTGCATCATAATGTATTGTTAATTGCAATGTGAGGTGGTTTTGCTATTTGAGGTAGAATTTGAGTATGAACGTTTTAATTTTAAAGGGAAACCACTTGTTTTACTTAGATTAATATTTTGTGATTGGAGAAAAAACTTAAAAGGTTTTCTGTGAATGTTTATTGCAGTATTCTGTCCATCTAATGTTTATATAAATATACTTTATAAAAAAGCTTTAGCTTCATGTAGCTCATGAATTGGAGGAATGGGGTTTTTGTCCCCTTTTTTTAAACTATAATATGTGCAAATATGAATTTAAATTCATAATGTTGAAATTATTTTCCATTGGTTGGAATTGAATTAAAGAAAAAGGATAAATTACACATATACTCAGAGCTATAAACTATGTGCATAGAGAAAGATTTGAGTGTTTTCTGTAAACAAAGCTCAAAATAGTTGCTGGGATTCTCTCTATTTCTTTTGTAAGTTTGCAGAAGGGAATATGGCGAGACAGAAATTTAAAAATTAAGGTTCTGAATTAGCAAAATACTTTTTACACCTGCCAAACTATATGCAAGCAATTTTATGTGCATAACTGCAGTAGAAAGTGGCTCTTAGTTTTACAATTAAACATATATTAAATCAAGGCCAGAACTCTTCAGAACAGGAAATAATACTATATCTATGAGGAGCAGAATAACTAAGGTTGATTTTTATGACTTCCAGCCTTTCAGATGAACTGCAGTACTTTCATAAGCCTTATATAATGTTTATGTGCCTGATTATACACTCAATACCATCAGCAGCTCCCTGTCCCTTTTCTGCCCGTTTGGCTTGTTATCTGTGCACAAGAAAGCATTTTGAGTGGCTTCATGGCTACTTTCCCTTAGTTATTTTTGTTTGGTGGCATAGCAGAGCATTTAGCTGCTCAGCAACTGTCAGAGAGGAGGAGACAAGTGACTTTGGGAGCTGCAGGCATTCTGTGGGGAGGTTAATGTTTTAAGCTTTCAGTCTCCTAGCAAATTTGATTGCAAAATTTGAAGACATAATGCATCAACAGACATTGTCATGTTCTTTTGTGTCAATCTGCTTCAGCCTTCATTTTAAAAACAAAACAAAAAAAGGCTAAAAATAAATAATGGAAAATCTTTTCTTCCTCCTTTAATTGTATCCCTGGGACACGACTTAAAAAAACCAAACAACCAACCAAAACTCAAATTTCTCCTTTATTATGTCTCAGCATCTTCTTTCTTTTGTGGTTTGTCATACAGTAGTAATTTTGAGCGCTCTTTCCGGATGCGAGAAAACTCTTAAAAGAAATGAACTTCTTTTTTGAACAAGATTTGCTGTATTGGGCTTTCCTAATCTTTCATTGGGAAGCTTATGAATTTTATATTAGGAAGTGATAAAAACTACTTAAAATGTAACATCTTGCATTCTATAAATTTTAAATGTGAAGTGATGTATGATACTAATATGGTGACAGGAGGAAAACAGAATTCATTGTTTTGCTTGCATGCAAAGAATGTGTGGAATTAATTTGTGGTTCATATTTTGGTTAAAAAATAAGGTCAAGTTTCTGCATTAGCATTCTGAAAAGTTGGTATCATTCCAGCTAAAAATCATGCCAAATTAAATGTAGCATTTTCTAATAATGGTGAAAATGATTCTTGTAATGTCTGAGTTCTTTTAATCAATTAATTGCTTTTCCTCTACAATAATTGCACACAGCTGAGGGGTGATCAGTGATTTTTTTATCCAATTTTCTTGAACATCTGGATTACAAAATTTTAATTTGAAACAATATCCATGTGTATCCACTCTTGAAAATAATGAGAGCTTGTGGATTTTTTAATATAAAAATTAGAATTTGAACTACTTAAGCTGCTCAACATAATGGAGCTTAAGTATTTGTTTAATGCAAAACGTAACAGCTTCATTATTTTGTTCCTCTTTTCTCATTTTTCTTAGCTGCAGGTTTTATGCTTTTTAACCTAAGTGTATGTGTTTTACCACTTTAAATTTTTATACTGAAATCGTGCAAGAAATATAAATGCATGTTTCTCTCAATTGCCATGACAAGAAACAAAAATGAGTATGGTTGTAATCAAAATGTTTCCTTAATATTATCATGCTGTTTAATTATTTGCTGGGAAGAATAAATAATGCATTTATGGATTTTTACATTAATTTATAAGCTAATTTGATACTATGTTAATAATGCAACTATGTATCTGTTTCATCTTTTCACACAGCTTCTCTTTAGATAAGCAAACTAAAAATACTATAGTGGATTTAAAACATTCTGTTATAGCATACTTCAACCAGAAGTTGAATATGAGAAGTTCTAATATGGATAATGCGTTACAGCTGTTTAACTGCACCTGTTTCCTGCTTGTTAATAAATTTTAGCCCTTAATTTAATTTGTCTTGATCAGTTCTGTATATTAATGACATTACTGCTGATTAATACTAGCATTGACTTACATAAGGTGTTTATCCTATTGTTTCATAGCTTACTGAAATGCAAGCTGAAAGTAGTTATTATAGCCCCCAGAAAGTAAAATCCAAAGAAGTTATATGCTGGGAACAAGAAGGAACCACAGTTGAGGTAATTTTCCTTTTCCCCAGGGTTTTTTTAATTCATTATAAATACTGTAGTAAATAGTTACTAATGAAATATTTTTAAAATATTTCATTGCTGATTGTTCATATTCTGCTATATTGGATGTGTTTATTGTAATAATCACGTAGATAGAAATTATCTAAATTTCTAGTGTTATAGCAATCAGACTCTAAAGTAATCCCTTCCTTCTAAGTGCACTGTTTGATTAACTTGCTATTTATTAAAGCTCTAAATATATAAACCTAAACATATTTTGGTTCACTTTTCTCCATCTTTTTTATTTCTCATGGAGTAGAATTCTTCAGAATATCACTTTTTTTTCCCCTCACTAGGTCCTTATGAAAGGTGAACTTTTCTTTGATTGCCAAATAGGTTTTGTTGGTTGCCAAGCTATGTGCCTTAAAGGAATTATGGGAATTAAGGACTTTGAAGAGAACATGAATAGGAGTGATGAAGTGAGTATATTGAAATATCAGTTGACTTGCTGAATAAGCAATTCTGGTATGCTTTAGAATCATCATAGAATAGTTTGGTTGGAAGAGACCTTTAAAGGTCATCTACTCCAACCCCCCTGCAATGAGAAGGGACATCTTCAACTAGATCAGGTTGCTTAGAGCTCCATCCCACCTGACCTTGAACGTTTCCAGTGATGGGGCATCTACCACCTCTCTGGGCAACCTGTTCCAGTGTTTTACCACCCTCTTCGTGGGGGGGGGGGGGGGGGGGGAAGTCTTCCTTATACCTTGTCTAAATCTACCCTCTTTTAGTTTAAAACCATTACTTCTTGTCCTATTGCAACAGGCCCTGCTAAAAAGTTTGTCCCTGTCTTTCTTATAAGCCCTCTTTAAGTATTGAAAGGCTGTAATGAGGTGTTGTCAGAGCCTTCTCTTCTCCAGGCTGAACAACCCGAACTCTTTCAGCCTTTCTTCATAGGAGAGGTGATCCATCCCTCTTATCTTTGTGGCCCTCCTCTGGACCCACTGCAAAAGGTCCGTTTCTTGCCTGTGCTGAGGGCTCCAGAGCTGGATGCAGTACTCCAGGTGGGGTCTCACCAGAGTGGAGTAGAGGGGCAGAATCAGCTCCCTTGACCTGCTGGTCGTGCTTCTTTTGATGCAGCCCAGGATAGAGTTGGCTTTCTGGGCTGCGAGCTTTTCATCTACCAGTACCCCCAAGTCCTTCTCTGCAGGGCTACTCTCAATCCTTTCATCCTTCAGCCTGTACTGATATTGAGGATTGCCCCGGCCCATGTGCAGGACCTTGCACTTGGCCTTGTTGAACCTCATGAGGTTCATGTGGGCCCACTTCTTCAGCCTGTCCAGGTCCCTCTGGATGGCATCCTGTCCCTCAGGCAAGTCAACCACACCACTCAGCTTGGTGTCATCTGCAAACCTGCTGAGGGTGCACTCGATCCCATTGATGAAGATATTAAACAGTACTGGTCCCAATATGGACCCCTGAGGGACACCACTTGTCACCAATCTCCATCTGGACATTGAGCCGTTGACTATCCTCTGGATGCGACCATCCAACCAATTCCTCATCCACTGAACAGTCCATCCATCAAATCCATATCTCTCCAATTTAGAGACAAGAATGTTGGGGGGGACTGTGTCAAAGGCCTTACAGAAGTCTAGATAGATGATATCTGTAGCTCTTCCCTTGTCCACTGACGTAGTCACTCCATCATAGAAGGCCAGTTTATTTATTAAAATATTTGATTGCAAGAATTTGGAAAGGCTGGTGTTACCAATTATGATTTAAGTTTTTTGTCACTGGAATATAGAACTCGATGTCTATTATTTACAGTTGGAAAGACAAATATGTAAGAGTGAGAAATGCAAAACATAAGGCTTTTTTTTGACAACCCCACTACCCTCCATCGTTATGTATGTCTGCATACTTCGGTCTTGTATAACAAATTAAAACACAGTTGAAAACTTAAGTACTTTGGAAATACTTAAATCAACACAGGATTAGAAGGGAAGAAATAGTAACACTGTACGCTGAAGATAATAGAAGTGTGGCTCAAATACTGAATGAGTGTTTAGCCTCATTTTTTCAATAAGGTTGAGAGCAGTATCAGGTGAAGGAGTAAAACAGTATTTTTGTATTTTAAACAGAAGCAAAGCTTGAATTGCTTAATAAGACAAAATCAGGTATCCATATAAACTACTCTTAAAATATTTAATGAAGGGGTGCATGAAATTCTAAATTCAATAATGAGGATTTTTGGTTGAACTATAGATAGAATAGTGCTCTAAAGTACTGGAGAACAGCAATTATTATCTGTGTTTAAATAAAAACAAATAATGCAGCCAACAACAGACCTGTTAACTTGATGTTAGTGCTCTGTGAAGCCTTAGAAAGTGTTTTAAGGAGAAAAATTAAGAATGTGGAAGAGAATATAAAATGACTGTATATTAATGTCAAGTATCTCCTTATTTGGAAAATGATCATAAGGTACTATGATAGGTATGATAGGACAGGTTTTTGTTTCCCCTGTGAGAGCAGCACGGCTTGGCATCCATCTCAAGCGTTTGTATACAAATGCATGCAGCACAGAAAACAAACAAGAATAATTAGATATCCTTACACAGCTGTGGAGCATGACATTATTGGGATTGTAGAGGTGTGGTGGGACACAGTACATGTCTTCTGGTGTGCTGCAATGGATAGACATAGGCTTTTCCAGAAGGACAGGCTGGAGAGGCAAGCATGAGCCAACTGTAAAAGATGCTCTGCTGGCCTTGTAAGATACAAGGGAGACATTGTTGGGGATGTGAAGGTGGATGGCAGCCTTGTCTGCAGCAGGTGCGATTGATTTTCTTTTTCTTTTTTTCCCCAGCCATCTATTTTCAATTTCATATAAATAACTTCTTTTGGAAGAATAACTCTTGATGGAAGAGTTGGATAGAGGGTTTGGGATATGGAGAAGGCATGTAAAAATCTAGATGAATAAAGAAGAGTGATAAGGTAGTAAGCAAGTCATACATTGAAATAACTGCTTAGATAGATAAAGCATCTGAAAGGCATTGGTCAGTGAGATAAATGGAGTATGTAGTGACAAGATTGTGTGTAGTTAAGAGGATGGGGCAGAATTCAGAGTAACAATGAGTTGAGGTTATTTTCTATTAAAATAAAACTAGTATGTTCTATATCATGGGTTATATAATATTCACTAGATCAGTCCATTTTTATTAATTTGAAAATGGGGAGGGAATAGACAGGAACTTCAGCGTTATTTGAATAAAGTTATTTTAATTGTCTTCATTCATAATGAAATATGCTCTTGAGGGATACTCCCATGTCATTAGTGTGTTATGACAAAATTGAAACTGTTCTGTTAACTTGACTGTGTTTTTTTTCTCCTTTGCCTTATTATTTTCTACTACCTCTTGAAGGAGGCCTACTTCTTTAATTGTGGAGAAAATTTGAGTGCAAAAGGGATGACATACCTTACGAATTCACTATTTGATTACAGAAGTCCAGAAAATAATAGTATTCGTGCAGAATTTATATTGGATGCAGCTCATCATAAGGTCAGAGAATTACATTTTTCTTAGAAAAAGAATTTCTAATGCTTTCTAATGGATTTCTAATGCTTATTTAGATCTATGTACTATTAGAGGTCTGATTTTCATTACTTTGCTGTGTTTAACTGAATCCTACTTTGCAGGTGGCCAAAAAAACTCCAAAAAGCTGTTTGTGTTTAAAAATAAAAAAGTAACAAAAACATGTCCAAAAGAAACCTCAAACTCCCCTCCTGCCCCAAAAGCTGAATTAATGTCATAGTTTCCAAAAGCACTAACAACAGAACACCTGCAGAGAAAAACAGATATGAGAGAATGCTAGCAAAAGGTCAAGCTTTACCAGCACATACTTCTTTAAACCCAACCAGTAAGTAGTTCATGGTCTTCAAAGCAAGCAGCGCTCTCTTGGAAACCAGATCTTGGGCAATGTTAATTCTATTGTCTGTGTGCTATATTTGTCTACTTAGAGGAAGTCTTTCTAATTCTGTCTTTGGTAGAGACAAATTTTCAGTCACCTATAGTCTCTGTTGTTGTAAATTGTGCAGTAAAAGTTTATTCCCTGATTGTCTGCAATTATTAAAGACTGGATGCGATGACCAGGGTGGTCCTTTCCAGGTGTGTTCATAGGTGGAGTTCTATGCTCTGTGTTATTTTACAGGTAAGCCATTTACAATTTTAAATATATCTAATTTCTTTTAAATTTTGCTGCTTTCACCTTTTTAGTACTACTGATGAAGACGTGTAACCCTGAAGAATCCCATAAAAAAATTAAATTAGTTAAATCACAAGTACTTATAAATATTCAAACATTTCTCATAGTGTATTTTAGTTTTAAGCTTTATTCTTTCCCTGGGCTGTCTTTGCTTTTATGATTTGCCTATTTTTTTGGCAAGAGGGGAACAAATGTGCTATGTAATAATGGATTATGTTATGTATAAATCCCAATGATGGCATAAAGTCTTAATAAGTTTCCTACTGTTTAAAGATAATACCACAATATTCCTTAAATAAAAAAGCCAGAATGAATGAGCTTCAGTTTTCAGTGTATTTAATTAGGCAGATCTGTTGGAAGCAAGAGGTCAAGTGAAGAATATTTACTCCATTAAAGGTACTAATTAACTAGATGTTATTGATGAATTGGTCAGCATGTCCACTGGAATTATGGATGTGCCTTTGTGTGGCCTCAAATAGAAGTTACATTACCTATCGGAAAGGTGAATTCTTTGGGATAACCTCTGTCTTTTTGTTTTGATAAGCCTTTTCGTGTGTTGATGCACAAATCCAAACATGAATATATCTCTCTCATACCAACCTATCAGTTGGTAATCTCAAGATTCTTTCCTTATACAACGTTTTCTTTGTTTGCTTTGCTTTGTTGGTAGGAGACGTACACAGAGATAGCTGGAATGCAGAGGTTTGGGGCTTTCTACATGGATTACTTGTACACAATGGAAAGCACCAGTGGCAAAGGTAACTTTTTTTTCTTTGTTTACCCTGCTAAATAATAGAAACAAAGACTTTTCATGCCCAGCTGATCCTTGACCAACTGTCCTCTAACTTACCTTAGATTTGCCATCAGGTTCATCGTTAAAATGGTTTCATCTTCATTGATGTGTTTGAGATTAGCTGTTTTGGTTAGTTGTTAATTGTTGGTGTTCTTCCTTTTTTTTTTTTCCCCACATAAGTAATCACAATGAAATCTTTTGTAGTCAGTTGCTAAACTGAAAAGAATTCTCTTGTAGCCGTGGTGAAGTTCATAAAGTATGATGTCTTTTTTTTTTTTTAAGTTGTTGTCATTTTTGACTTTGGGGGAGAAAAAAAATTCGTTTGAGAAACCTGGTTGAAGAATGAAGTTGACCATGTACTTGTTGTAGAAGATGAAAAACAGTCATTTTGTCCTATGAAGAAAAAAGCAAGGATGAGAGATAGTGTGGAGAATTAATCTTTAAATATACATATCTGAACAATTTTGTGAGCAAACATTAGCCTAAACCATGCACACATAGTTATTGGCTAATTCTAAGTAATTTTTGAGATTCCTATCAGTTCTTGTCTAAATATGAGACAATACAGTGGATTCAGTGCAGTAAGTTTATCTAGTGTTGTGAGTGTCACAAAAGCCAGGACAAACGAGTTAATGTATCAGCAAGTAATATGTATATATTTTTATACAGATATTCTTACCTTGAATTGCAATGTTATTTCCCCCCACCCCTGGGAAGATTGTCATCTACAGCTGCTGCTCTGCAGTTTTATTGCCTAAATAATGCTTTCTTCCCCACCTGTGTATTTATTATCATGAACACTATTTCTGCGGACAACCTTTAGAAACTTCTTGCTATTTTGTGACTGAATGTTTTTCTGTCCTTGCTACCTAGTCCAACTCATCTGGGTGGTTTTTTTTGCACGTTTTTGTCTCTATGTAAGAGAATTCTCGACTCTTAATGTTTTTGTTTTCTGGACTTGTTGGACATGAGGTATAAAAGGAGTAGGAAAGAAAAACTTCCAGTTTGGTTAGAGGAGGGATCAGGGATCGTGCAAAGCTTATAAAAAGAAATAAATCATGCTATTGCCTTCAAAGTTGATTTTGTCTTGTTTCTCTGAATGCACAAGGGATTTAATGACATATCTCTTTCTGACTGTAGCTAACCCTTTTCAGAAATTGCTGAACTCAGAAACACTTGAGTTTTTTTCCCTCAAGGCCAGGCTACTGGTATTTTCTGACTACCTTTTCCCCTCCTCAGCTTCTCTTCTGTTTCCTTCAGTTTGCTTTCTCAGGGCCTTGGCTTTTACTTCCTGCATCAGTCACCAGGAAAACACCTCACAAAATGTATCTTGGGTTCCTATCAAGCCTTGCTGTGTGCTTTTATTTCAGTATTACTCCTCTAGTTTCAGCTACCTGACTACATAAAAGAATGAGTAGAGTAATTAATTTTTAAATTAATGGTTCAAATGGTTGTTATAGCTTTAGAATCAAGAACTTAAAACCTTAAATTTTCAAATAGTTTTGTTCCTCCGAAAAACAAATGTGACATTTTCTGCTAGTTATTTTCTAGCTATTTTTTCTGTATTGCACGTCAAGTATGTCATTATTAAATAGAACATGAACAAATAGGTGTAAATTATTTCATTTGAAATAAAGATACAAATACCTCAAGATTTTGAAACCAATATAAATCTTGCTACATTTTTAATATGTGGTGTTTATATGAAAGGATTTATGTAAAAGCTCACATTCTATTATTTCTTGTTTTGACATTGTTAACTATGTTTTTAGTTACAATCAGTGCACACCGCCTTCCCCTAAAATACTTAACACAACTTAAGTTATAGGAGGCTGTTACTGTGATTGTAAGATTTTTATCTGTCAGGGCAATTTTGGTTTGACACCTTTTTTGCCCCTTTAGCCTTTGCCGAAGCATACAATTACTGATTAAACCGCAAGTGCCTCATGGATAACATTAACCTCAGGAGTTTCATCTGTCACTTACAGAAATGCATTAATCACTTCAAGTATTTTGAATGAAAACAAGATAGATAGTCATGCAGAGTAGTCTTATTTTGAAATTCTGCCTGTCCTTCCCTTCCAACTTTTTTTTCTGTTTTTTTTGCTTTGTATTTCAATACAAAATAGTAATTTCCCTGAAATATTAGGTAGCCTATCAGTTCCCTGATCACCGATCTGCATGCCCTACAGACCTAACAGGGTGTACTTTTGAAGTTCCTTTTGTTTATAATGTGTGCCTATCCATTTTGGTGGCAAGTTTATTATGCAGCACTCTCATCTTAAGTTTGGGGTTTTTTTGTCAGTTAGAATTAGATATATGGTTTACGGAGAGCTGAGTACTGGGTGATAAGAAATTATTTACCTTTTACGCATCTGCGAAGTTTCAAAAGTAGCCTGTGATCACCTATTTCTGTAGAACCAATAGGTTTTCTAGCATTCTCTTTGCACTTAGTTTGAATGAAATGGAACTATTCCAGAAAGTGGTTTGTATAAATGCTGTCACTTCAGTATGTTATTCATATACATACAATATATACAAATCACAGAATCACTAAGGTTGGGAAAGACCTGTAAGATCATCAAGTCTAACCATCAACTAACGTTTGGTTTTTTTCTTTTTGAAAAGGTAAGCTATTAATAATTCTAAAGGCTTTTGGCCTTGATATTTTTTTTTTGTATGAGGTTGTGGTTTTTTACACTTCTTAATACTGTTCATCTGAACTGGATGCTGTGTAGAATTGGAAGGACAAAAATGTGTGTTAACTGCATGTAAAATAAAGCATACCCTGACAGCAGGCTGTATGCTGGCTGTTTAAGGGTTTATTAAAAAGATTATAACTTCAGTTCCATCTGAAGATTTGAATAGATTTTACAAGGTAGTATCTATCTCTCATTTTTTTTTTTCTTCTTCTCAGAAATGGTAAACAAAACGCCAAGGGAAGCAGAGGCTATAAATGCTTTCACCATCAACTTCTGTTGGGCTTTTAGGGACAATGGTAATTCTTCTGCTGAGTATATAGGCCTGTAAAGGCCTGCAGAGAATTAGGCCAGCTCTGGGTCAAATTCGGCATAGTCTCAGTTTATTTGGGGACCTTTTTCTTCACCAGTGCTTAGAAGTAAGAATAGAGTATGATTTAAACATAAGGGAAAAAAACCCTATTGTTGCATCCTTTTCCCCGAAGCTCACTTCCCCCATTAAAAAAGACTGTTTTGAATGAGTACAGTAAAGGAGGGAGGGAAAAGGGGAGTGTTCCCCTAGAGGGTGAAAGATGACTAGGTTCCTCTCAGGCAACCAGAAATAAAACATGCTTTCTTCCAGCTGGTTTCTTTGACAAAGTGGGTAGGTCAACTGTCTGCAGCAGCTGCAGCTCCCACTGCCTAGTCTGATGAGCTGAGCTTGTCTTGCCATTTATGTTAGTAGGGACAGATTGTGTCAGTGAGGAAGATGGTGTAACAAGAATTTGGAATTGTCAGATTTTCCTGTGGTTTTGGGCCATAGTTCTCTACAGGTGTGTTTAGTTTGTTACTATAACAGAAAGGCAGGAGGTTATTGGATTTATGGAAGGAAATAGGTTGATTTGCATCTGGGCAGATGGGTGAAAAGAGGAAGGAGTGGGATCCATCATGCACTGAGTAGGTGTACAAGATCCGTATTGGATAAGAGCTTGGGAATCAGTTGAAAAATATTACTGTTGAGAAGGATCATAGTGGAAGAAGTCAGTCCACTGCTTACACAGACTTTGGCTTCTGTGGCATGACTTCATCATGAGTACAAGGAGAACATATCAAATGGACAGCTCTGCAATTGCAGATGTGTTAAATTGTGGAAACCAAGGTGAAATTCATGGCAATGGCTGTGTGTTTCCTGGCTTTCCTATTTGTCACAGGTTTGACCAGGTGGATTATGGATTACTGTGCTATCTAGGGACTGTGCATTGTCCAGATTGACTGAATGAATTAAACTGTCATCCTATGATTTTATCTCAGAACTTTTTCATTTTTATAGGTTAAGTCATCTCAAAATCCATTTAATCTTGATGCTTATTTCGTCAATACTGTACATTTGTGTAATGGTTAGCAAGACATTTTATGTTTAGTGCTTGTGTCAAAGCAATGAAGACACTGTCAAAGTGATATTTTATTAGGAAAAAAAAAGAGTGAAATTCTGCAAACTAACAAACTTAGAGGGGTGAGGGTATTATTTTACAAGTCATATGTAACAGGAAAATGTAAGCTTCTGGAATTCGCATAAGAATTTCCAAGATGCTTGTTTAGAGAAATGTAGTCATACTGTTTGATAGCTGCTGAGTAGCCTGTATGCAGTGAATGTGTGATTTCAATCTACCTCATTACCCTACATCTGTATTAGAAAAATGGTAACTGTACTTTAATTGGTACAGTAGTTGCCATTCTGAGCACAAAGGTCATAGATCTTTTGGATGCAGAGACTAAACCATCCTTTTATCTTTGTGGCGGTCCTTCTAAAAATGGTCTGAGACATCATGATTAAAGTTTTCATTCTCGCTGCCCATGCTTTACCTCATCAGTGAATGGAAGGAAGGGTCAGTCTGGTTTATGACAATATAAGTGAATGTGATTCTCATCGCTGTTCTAGGCTGTGTACCAGCAGCTAGCATTTCAAGGGCCCATATCTGTAGTTTCTTTGCAGCATACCTTTTCCTTGATTGTTTGGGATTGATATCTTTTTTTATAAACTGTAGAAAGTTTTGAACAGCGCGGTTGTCACTGGCACCTGAGGTTAAGTTGCCACAGAAGTTTGGAGACAGTTTGGACGCCTTCAGAGAGTCTCAAGCTCAAGAGATACAAAGTTAATGGAAAGGTTCCTAAGTTGTGCTGTGCTTGGAGGCAAGGCAGAATCTTGCCCTGTTTGCTCTGCATTAAACAGGAATAATGTTTGTTTAAACATGTTGAACTAGTCATGGTATATTTATGTGTTCATTTTACATTGTTGTATTTTCAGTATATTTATAAGTCCATGATCACAGGATTTGAAACAAAAGTAGCTGATGAAAAATTTTATTATGTCCAAATGTTTGGTGTAATTTTTTGTTATTTATAAAACTTGTAGTTTCTGGGAATCAGCAAGACCTTTCTTCAGTAAAGAGTGAAGATTTTGGAAATGTTCAGGAGATGTCTACAAAAAGCCTCATTGTGGGCCCACTCAATCTTCGACTGGATAGCAGTGCGGTACACCGGATAATGAAAATGATAGTTTGTGCTCTGGAACATGAATATGAGCCATACAGCAGAACTAAGCCAGGTTTGCTCCTGTTGCATATAAGCAAATATACGGAATTAAACCGAACCAAATTCAGTGCTCTTGAAGATGCAGATTCCAAATAGTTAAACGCCAAATCTGTCAGGGGATTTTGAGTCCAAAGAGAAAAATTTAAAATAAAAATAAAATTAATCGCAATATCCCCATCAGTGTTGGATATACTTCTGAGATAATTTCGGACACTTTGGAGGCCATTTCTTTCATTCACAAGCCTCTTGTTGAGTAAGGAGGGCTTATTTAATTGACAACTCTAGCTTAATTTTGGAGTCTTAGAGAAGAAAGTATCCCTGTTGGCATGTATTTATTATTTTGAAATAATAGTTATACAGAATAAATACGCATGGAAACAAGCTATAGTAAACTGTTAAGATGAGTTTCTGAAAGAGAGCTCTACAGATTTCAAAGTATGGAAAATCCAGTTATGATTGCATTTAGCCTTGGATAGAACCAGTGTGGAATAAAATCATTAACTATGAAGTGGTGGTGGGGAAATGCTTTTCATTTTTTGCTAGTCCCTAACCATTTCTGAAACAGCAACTGTAGGAGATATTTTATATATTTTAATCAAACATATGTAATCTTGATTTGTTGTAGATATTATAGATGGAAATAGAACTATGCCAGTCTCAGAAGGAGCATCATTGGAGGAGTACATTCCCACTCGACTTACAACATTCACTGTTCTTAAGTGTACAATTATAATCCCTGTGGCAGAATTCAATTTACTAGACCACTTGATGCCCATAATCATGGGTGAGAAGGTATGTATGCACAGCTATTTATTCAGTTCTTTACATCAGCATGTGCTATTTCATATAAATTTTCTCGCTGGGCTGTTATTCCATGTGCCAGATGTATTAGTGAATTCCAAATGAGTTTGGTGCTCATGAGCCTTCCTTTCAGATGAGTGGTGTGTGGTGACTAGCTAGACTTGTAAACTGAAGGTGTCGTGTACTGGTAGGAAAAAAGAATTTGGAAGAAAAAAGATTTTATATCATCAAGCAGATTAAAAAGAAGTAGCTCTGACTTGAACTTTTTTATGGAAACCTTTTGATCAGAAGAGTACCTGTTATCATTTTGTCATGCAGGCCTTCCCAAACCTGGTCAAGTCTGAAATCTTTGAATACATAGGCTCAGTAGGGACTTCATAAATGTTTACAGCCAGCTCTGTGTGTACTAGTTCCAGCCAGGACACCATCAGGACTTTGGCTGTGACTGAGCATTTAACTGCTGAGTGACTAGCTCAGAGAGCCAGAACTGAAATTTCCCAAAAGCCTTGATTTGTTTTGTCTTCTGGATATATGTAGTATAACTCCACCTAAAGAATCCTGTACTAGTTTTATTCCTACAGAACTCCTTCCTCAGTGCACAAAACTGAGGTACTGTAGGGATGAATCAGTGTTTTGTAGGAAGGCTTGCAGTAGGTTTACTTCTTGCAGCAGAGACTGGAAGGTATTTTATGGCTAAGGGAAAGGAAGGGAAGAAAAGGAAAAAAAAAAAAACCCCAAAACCCAAACCAACAACAACAAAAACCCCTCAAAACCAAAATCCAAAACAAACAAAAAACCCCAAACCCCCAAATTCTTGATTGATTAAATTTCAAGGAATTTTCATCTTATATTAAACACTTCCAACGTGTTTTTCACAAGTGGACGCTAAATACATGTTCCTTGTACTTGAGGATGAGCTTTTTTAGTGGGATGTATTTTGTGGAAGTTCTCAGTATCAGTGGTTCCAATTAAAGCAATGGAAGTTAGGCTTTTATTTATGAAGTACTTTGCTATGCTAAACGTTCAAAAATTGGCATTCAAACCGACTGCTAGAATTAATGAATTACTTTTGTATCAGCTTTTCTTTTCAATGATAATTTCCTGTCTGAAATGGAGATGAAGTTGTATATTCTGAAAGTGTTGTGAAAGTAACCTTATTAGTATTTTTTAAGCATTTATATGTAAGAAAGGTAAAAACAATTTGAAAAAGTTTATTACCCTGTTTTTTTTTTTTAGAGGCGGATTTGAGTAGTATTACGTGATGGAAGGCACCATGACATTAAATTATCTCCATAATGTAATAGATACCTGCTGACTAGGGGAGCACTGTCTAACTTGTGCTGTATTTTCTCATAGAATGTGCTTATTTACAGCATGTTTATGTGATTTAAGATTGTATGTGTATGCACAAGAGGACAGAGTACAGAAAGTCTTAATTTATGGCATTTCTTGTAGCGTGCTTGTGTAACCATTTTCATTGGTGAAGTGAAATACACATAATAGTGTACACATTAATACCTCACTGGGATCACTAGTCTCTAGGCTGCAACATGTATAAAATTTCAAGCATGTGCCATTTATTTGGTGAGTGTTCTTAAGGAGTATGTATCTTTTTTCTTAAATTTTCAGTTAAGGTGGCTGGAGTGAGTGAACTGGTGACAAATGTGTTATCTCTTGATGTATTAGGATACATTCAGAAGCTTCTAATGTTAGAAAATGGGACATTACCAGGTGCCTAATGGCATTTATTTCCTTTATTTCCTTTCAGCCTGGAAAGCCCCAATGGATTGTGGTGCTTTTCATCTTATGGGCATGGGCAGATGGTCTTTTTATAATGGGAGAACAGCCCCATATTTATTGTATGTTTGAGGCAAACAAGTTGAAATCAAGTGAACTTTTTGGGTTTGTGTGTGGGGTTTTTTTTTTTGGGTTTGTGTGTAGGGTTTTTTTTGGGGTTTGTGTGTGGGTTGTTTTTTTTTTTTTTTACTTTGAGTTTCAATTTACGTTTCCTGAGTGAAGCCAGGCCTATTAAAAATAATAATTTTGAATTTTAGATTGAAAGTCATACATACATCAACTTACTGTCCTATTTTGAGACAAGTTTAATAACTTTTAGATTCATAGAGTAATTTGGATTGGCAGAAATCTCTGGAGATTATCTCTGTGAGTCCAACATCCTGCTCAAAGCAAGCCTAGGTACAGCAGGTTGCTCCAAGGGGTTGTCCAGTCAAATGTTGAATTAGCTCCAAGAACAGAGATTCCATAAAAAGCTTTCCCATAGACCTACTTGGAATTGCCTGTGTTTCAGCTTGTCTGCTGCTGCTCATCCCCTCACGGTACACCTTTGACAAGAGTCTCTGTACCCTCCCAGTAGGTAGCTGTAGACAGCAGTAGGATCTCCCTTTGGCCTTCTCTGTGCTGAATGACTCCAGTTGTCTTAATCTCTCCTGAGAGCTCATGTGCTTCAACCCCCTAACCACTTTGGTAGCCCTCCAACAAACTTACTCTGGTATGTCCATGTCTGTCTTGTGCTGGATACAGTACTTCATTTTAATGGATACTGTGAAAAATATAGTTGAATGTGTAAAATTGTGACTTTTATTTTTTTTGGAATGGCATCTTATTTTTGCTGAGATGTCTGGCTTGACTGTGAATACATAATAATATATGACAGTGTAAAGGTTAAATCAGCATGAGTTTAGTATGGTGATAGTGCTTTGGAGTGATAAAAATGTAAGCAAATATTTTATAGAACAAAATATTTTGAGTGTGTATTCTTGTAGTGGGTTGACCTTGGCCA
This sequence comes from Gavia stellata, assembly GCF_030936135.1. NCBI lineage: Eukaryota > Metazoa > Chordata > Aves > Gaviiformes > Gaviidae > Gavia > Gavia stellata. The sequence continues at coordinate 24,659,200 of NC_082596.1, read as the reverse complement.
GTTACCAGGTGCTCACCCAGCCACTCTCTCACTCCCCCTCCTCCACAGGACAGGGAGGAGAGAATAGGATGGGTCAAGATAAAGAGGGGGAAATCACTTGCCGATTACCATTACAAGCAAGACAGACTCAACTTGGGGAAAATTAATTTAATTTATTGCCAATTAAAATATATTTGGATAGTGAGAAACAAAGACAAGAATCAAAATAACACCTTTCCCCCTCTCCCCCCTTTTTTCTAGGCTCAACTTCACTCCTTCATTCCCTGACTCTTCTACCTCCCCCCCCATAACACAGGGGGTTGGGGAATGTGGGGTTGTGGTCAGTCTATAACAGTTCATCTCTGCCACTCCCTCTTCCTCGCACTTTTCCCCTGCTCCAGTGTGAGTCCTTCCCACAGTCCTTGAGGAAAAATCTGCTCCAGTGTGGGCTCTCCTCAAGGCTGCAGTGTCCTTCAGGGCATATTCGCCTGCTGCAGTGTGGGATCCTCCACAGGCTGCTGTGTGGATATCTGCTCTGGTGTGGTCTCTCACAGGCTGCAGGGAAATACCTGCTCCACTGTGGTTCCCTCCATGGGCTGCAGGGGAACATCTGCTCCGGTGCCTGGAGCACCACCGCCTCCCCCTCCTTCTTCTCTGACCTTGCTGTTTGTACTGCTGTTTCTCACTTTTTCTTCCCCCTCAGTGCTCTCAGCCTGGGTGGCATTTTTGTCATTTCTTAAATATGTTTCCACAGAGGTGCCACCAGCTTGGCCGATGGGCTCAGCTGTGTCCTGCGGTGGGGCTGTTGCAGCACTGGCTGGAACTGGCTGGAACCGGCCGTGCCTGGCACGGGGCAGCCCCTGATCTCCCCTCACAGAGGCCACCCTGCAGCACCCCCGCTGCCAGCGCCTGGGCACCTACACCCAAGACAATTATGGATAAAATGTTCATACATAAATTTTAAACTTTGAAGAAATTATTTTGGAGAGGTTTGAGGATTTGTATTATAATGACCATAAGGCCATGGTATCTGTAAACAGTTTATTACGTGTAGATTTGCTTGTGTGTGCGTGGAGGTAAGAATATGTAAATATGGTAGATAATACATCTGTAGAGTAATAATTGCATGTTTTTTTTCCCCCTCTCCTAGAACTTAAGTGGACTGTTAAATGCTTCAAGCTTCCAGCCCCCGCGGCCTTTACCTTCCGTCCGAATTTTGGTGGATAAGGTTAACCTGGAGCACTCAGTGCCAATGTACGCTGAGCAACTGGTGCACATGGTCAGCAGCCTCGGCCAGCCATCTGACAACCTGCTTCATTACTGTTATTCACACTGCTATCTGAAGGTAAAAGAAGGCTTGAGAGCTGTTTCTTATTGCCGTGTGCTAAGAAAAAGTTAATGTAAGTATAGATAATCCTAAGCATTAGCAGGTGTCTTAGGAGAAAGCTGTCAGCTTATCCAAAAGGATATAGAGTAAACACATTTCACAGAATGTCATCGTTTGGGATCGTTGCTTTTGACCTGAGACAACTGTTTTGTAACATGAACAGAGAACTTCACGTGAGGAAACTATGCAGACTGAAGCCCCAAGGTCTTTGTGGCAAGACTGGGTTAAAAAAATTTGGAAAGAAACCTTTCCCCTCTTCTAGGATAATGCTCATCGAATATGTAGATCGCAGTGAATTACACTTACAAACTTGATAGCATGTTATGAGGAAAACTCATCACTTCTAGTAGTATTGATAGAGCAAAACCACGTCAGTGAAAAACTGTTGCCAAACAATTTCATTTTTTTTCATTATAAGAGGAAAAACCTCTAAAAGTTCTCAGCTTGAAGATCCGTTATGTGGGAGGAGTTCTTATTGTGAGGTTGGGGGAAGTTTAAGATACTGAAAAATTGATTTGAGATTATTCAGTTGCCATCTGAGATTTTAGTAGAATGAAAAAGTGAAATCTCAAGCAGAGTTTTAAAACAGGCCTTCCAACCTTTTAAGATATGCTCAGGCAGTTTAAAACCTTTTGGGTGCTACTAAAATCTAAAATTTACTACTAGTACTGTTAATTTTGCTAAATTTTTCAGTTATCCATTCACTTCCATGCTGATATCTTAATAGATATTTAAACAATGGAATTCTTACTATCTGCATAAAACAAACTCTGTCCCAGAATTGCATGGCAAGCTTTCAGTTTTCTGGGTGACATGTTTACCTTCTATCACATTGAAAGTGATTGGGATGGCAATATTGCAAGTCACCTGTATGTTTTTCAGTTTGAGGGGATTTTTTTCTATTCAGAAAGTTTTTAGCAGCTGTTTGATCAGTGTTTCAAAATGTGGACTTCAATTTTGATTTTTATAGGGTTTATTTGCTAGCCCGAAGTGTTCTGTTCTTATGTGAATGGTGGTACAGCATGCTAAAAAGTCAACTCTACAACCATTTGTTTTTCATTTTGAACAGAGAAAAATCATAAAGAATAGTTCTGATGAACCTTTCTTTATGTGCTGTTATTAAGAAAAAAAGCTTTGAGGGGAAGCTTCTCATTTCCTTAAATACTAGTTTTTTAGGCCAGTGTTATAATTACAAAAAGTGATTTTATTTTATATGAAAGGCAATGTGCAATCTGCAGATATAAAGGATATAGAATATGTATTTTAGTAGATAAATTATAATTCAGCTTTTTTTTTAAATTCAGCAGAGCGTAGTTAACGCTTAGTTTTTGAGCAAAGAAAATATTTTTATATGTATTCCTATTGGGACATTATTTTAAGTAGATTTTTCTAGTTATTTTTGTGTTTGGGGGAAAAGGAATTATCTACATATAATACAAAATTTATTTCATATTTATTGAGTATACTTAAAAAAAGTCTATATTGTGTTATAAAAGTAACTTGAAAGTGATCTAATCATATGATAGTATAATTTTGACCACTTTAATTTGTTTCAGATATTTGGTTTTCAAGCAGCACTGACTTCCTTGGACAGTAAAGGATTGTACTGCTTCCCTGTTCCAGTTATCCCCTCATTCAGTACTGCTGTTTATGGCAAGCTGATCAAGTTTCCTAAATATTGGTGAGCATTAAGCACGTACAGTGTATTTAAGTAACGTACTCACTACTTTTGTGTTTCTAAAGAATGGTTTAAAAATGCCAGGCTCCATATACATCCCTAAACTTCTCTCTCTCTCTTCTATCATATTCTACTATTAAGTCTGTTATCATTAATAAATTTCTGTGTAATTTCTGGTAATAGATGTTTTAGACCATTGTTTGGTTGAGAGAACAGGCTACGCAAGCCCTGTAGTAAATGGCTTTCTTCTAGACCTGGTAGAATTTTGTGAACCAGTTTCCATTCTTCCTTGAGTGGATACAAAAGCTGAAGTTATATACTGATGGCAAGCTTGATGTGTTTAACTTAACAGGTAGCTCTTTCTGTTTTAAACTCAACCAAATAAAAAGCAACAAATGGGGGAGAAAGAACCCCCCAAACACCCCAACTCCACAGAAAGATAGTCTCCACTAGACTTTTATTTCTGTTACTCATTACAGTTGGAAGTGTTTTAACATTGTGATCAGGTATTCAGCTGTTTGTAGTAGTTCAGATTTCAAATGCAAACACGTTTGTTCTGAAAATAATTCTGTGCTTTATTATAAAATGAGCCTTACAATTTTTTTTTTAACTTCAATGCCATGGAAATTCAGTATTTAAATTAGGTTAAATCCTGTAATCATAAATGTCTGTGTGTAATAGTTTTTATTAATAAACTGTATTTATAAAACTATTTTCAAGAAAATGCATTTTGTCAGTACTTTGGACAGAACATTAGTTTTCTTTATCACTTATTTTGAGCAGTAGCTGTCTGTAATACTATTTTATGATTAAATCCGTACAAAGAATCTTACATAAAATTACAAGGTAACAGGAGAACAGGTTAATGTGTTAAATAGTTTGGCTTCAAACATTCTGTGTTGTATAGCTAATTTGTAACAGTCAGTTGTTTGTGAAAGTTTAATGGATTATAAAAAAACCCAAACGCAACTATATGATTGTTCATAGTGCTACGTAGAAAATACTCTAGTTTTTCTCTCACAAATTGTGATACCATGTTAAATATAAGAGGTTTTTAGCATAATCAGCACACCACCAGGTGGTAGCAACCTAATTGACTTTCTCATATTTTCCATCAATAGTTTACAAAAGTACTACCCACTTCAAAGGAACTGCTGTTCTGTTGCAGCATTTTGCTAAAAAAATAAGAAATGTTACCAGGATAACCCATAATCGGCACCAGAGTACTTCAGTAGTCTGGTAGGATTGACATCCTTTCTTGACATGACCTGGCTTTTAACACTAAATTCTGGTTAATGATCCTTGTTAGTAAACTGTGGAAATAAATTAGTGTTTAATGGTAAACTTAAATTCATTTCGTACATTATAAAACCCATGGTTAGTTGTGCAAAACACAAAAATTATTTTAGAAGTGAAAAATGGTTGAAAGAACCTGTCATCTGACAAGTTCATGGTATTCAAGTGCTCATGCTTTCTCATGAGTGCACTTCTGCTCCCTTTTGTGTGTGCTTGTGCTTGCTGCGCTCTATCTCTTGCTTGCTCATGCTTAGTTTCTTGTGCTTTTCCACATGTGCTGTTGCACGCTTGCCATCACGCTCTCTCATGTGTGCATGGTCTCATGCTCACATTCTCTCTCTCTCTCTCTCTCACATGCAGTCTCTGCTTCTCTCTCATGCCTTCTATCTAACTCTCTTTCTTTCTCTCTCTCTTTTAAAAATACATTCTGCATGCCAAGCTGGAGAATAGAGTATGGTAGACTAATAACACAGAAAAACAAAAATGAGCAGTAGTTGTGGAGAGTGGAGGCAGGGGAATGGTCCTGCCTTAAAATAGCAAATCATCTATCAGCATTTATTAGGATATCTTGTAAGACCAACGCTTATTGTAGTCTAGTGTATTTTAAAATAATTTTAATAGCTTTCTCATTTTGTGATATGATATCTTTCTAAAGCTTGCTTATTTATTAACAGTGTGAAATAATTATATAAAAGTAACTTATTCTGACAATTTATCTAAACTACACAACACCAATTTGCGGGTAATAAAGTAGAAAAACAAATGAGTACAGCAGCAGCCTGGTTAAATGAAGTGTAGTTTGAAGTGAATAAAACTCCAGATGAAATGCATCAAATAGCACTTGAGCTAAATAGAAGTCGGCATGAGGACTGAGAGCTTCATTGAAGTCATGCGGTGAGTGAGAATTAGTCTGGTAGGATAACCTGGTAATGTCATTAAACTTAAATTCAGTCGTCCTGTTCCCCCCCCTGCCCCAATTATACCACCTGCTTTATTTGGATTTTTAGATTTCACATTCCAGAGTTTCTTAAAGCACACACATCTGATGCTACATGTGTTCTTCTATTTCTTCGTAGAAAATATATACCACAGACCATACCTTTTAAAAACAAAGACATTTTATGAACTGTTATGGAATCCCATAGGTAGTATGTTTTAAGTTAGCAGTGAAAATCTCAACTTTATTTCTGACATAAATCAGTAGAATAGCTTTCTTTTCTAGTTTCAATAAAATAATCTCAAAATGTATATGGTGCATTAAATACCGTAGTAATATTTATTTTTTTAGAACTAGTTGATAAACATTGGTAGCATGTTTTAACAGATAAAATTTCAGCAACATCAGCCCAGTAAATTCCAGTAAATAACCACAAATGTTACAAAAGTGCTGTTTTGTTTTAGCTACAAGATTGATGTCTGTTTTAATTTCAGTTAATACACTTTTTTCTTATAAAAGAAATGTGCTCAAGCTCACTAGTTAACTAAATCTTTGACATCTTTTAAATTGTATAGCGGATCTATTTTTATATTAAAGTAAAAACATCTGGTCTGTTGTTTTTGTCAAGGATAACAAGATGCAAAATACAATGTTAATATCAGTGTTTTACAACTACTTTATGTAGTGTTGCATGCCAGACTGTAAAGCAGCTTTCAAAGCTTTCAGGAGGATGTCTAAAAACAACTGAGAATTAGCAGAATATGGTCAAAAGCCTAGAATGAATGACAAGAATGTTTATGGCCAGACAGAAATCTTGAGAGGAATTAGCTGATTTCTTTTTTTTTGGCTACAATATCTATGGTAACAGATGAGCTGATTAAGTGTAATATACTTTAGTGTTATAACCCTCTATCACTTGTGCAGTATCACTTTGTTGTACTTCTGAAGAATATTAAAGTAACATTAAAGAATATAGATTCTGAATTTTTCTGATACCTGGATTGATAGTAAAGTGTTATCTGTATGTTTTGAGGTAGATATTGGTCCAGTTAAGTGTGTTATTTTGTTGCCTTTCTTCTTTTCTTGACCTGTCTTCTCTCAATTCCCTACCTGTGACAAGTGCTCAAGACTCTTGTTTTCCTTTATCGGGTCTGTGGGAAGGTTCTCACTGTCTCCACCTGTGACAGCTTTTGAGACTCTCTAAACACTGCTGGAATAAGGCTATAAATGGGGATGATGTGAGCTATGCCTGCATCCTTTTAATTCAGCGTCTTGGTCCAGTAGTCTATTTTCAAGAGGTCTGTTTCCTTGATAGTAAGTCTCTGCTTTCTTATTTTGAGACCAGAGCAATAGCTGCTGGTTTGCTGTCTGCAAGGAAGCACCAGTACAGACTTGGCTAATAGCTCGTCATGTTAAATTTGAGTGTGTGAATGAATCTTTCATGAACAAATTGAGGACCTGCTGGGTAAATTAGTATCTAAGATTTCATGGACTGCACTTTAATTATTAGAGAGTACAGAGCAGTTAATTGATTGTTCTTGAATAGTTACTCTATCAGAACAAAAATTTGGAATAGAAACCTGCAAGTAGGTCTAGGTAACTACTGGTAAAAAAAAAAATATCTTTGAGACACTAAATGGATACAGTTTTTGCAAAGACTCCTTCTGTTGAACTGTTTCCTGCAGATACTGTCTTAGGAAATAAATTTCAGCTTAAACATAGGCAGTGAGCTAATCTTAGTGAAGCAGTTTCTGATGAGGAAGGATTCTTGACAACGTGAGATTTGATTTGTGCTGGCATTATGTCTCTTTCCTTCAGTGTTTTTATTGAAGAGCTATCCATTATTGACAAAAGTTTAAAATTTGCTGTGCTGTTAAAGGAAGTCACATGTATCATATACTGGGCACCTCAGCTGCCCAGAGATAACGATGTCACTTGTATCACTTGTGAAAGCTGTGGATTACAGTCCTGACATAGTTATTTTATTTATATGTGCCCTCATGGTACTGAAAGATCACTACAGAAATCTAGATACAGAGATCCTCACATAGTACATATATGTGCAGTTTCTTTAGGCTTTGTTTTGATGAACCCTTAAGAACATTTAGAAAATATAGCTGTTCTTAATATTTCAACACAGATCTAACTGTAAAGGTAAATATTTACTACGTCTCTAGAATCTGTTACATTTTACATTAGATTGGCATGTTAGGTTGTAACCTCCTTTTGGCTAACTATTATACAAGGATATTGAGAAACATACTTTGCCAGTGATCTGAACATCAGCATTTCGTGTTTTCTTACCTGACTTCCTAGCTTTTATTTTGACTTTGTCACTGTCTAGTTGCCAAATGGTTGCTTTGTACACATAATTTAGTTTAACTTCTAAAATTCATAACTTTAATGTTTATGTTACGAAACCTGAGGATTTTAAAGACCTTGTGTTATTACTGGTTAGATTTCTGCTCAAACCTTTGTTAATGTAAAGGTGTTTGTATTTTTATACAGCTTTACTTCCATTTTCTTGCATCATGTATCCCTTACAAGGCAAACATCCCTCTCTTAATCAAAGCTGCATAGTGGTATGGCATACCACATCTTATTGACAGAATTCATTGTTAGACTCCTTACACAATCCAGTAAGGTCATTATAAGCTCCCATACGAGTCATGAAGTGCACCTGCTCATGTCTGCTTTATGGGTCATCTTGAAAATCCTGTATGCATTTAATGGTATCACAACGAATTGACCAGAGTGAGAGCAATTCATGTTGATCCACAAGCAGTGAAGATAAGAGTGGAGAGAGGATTGAAAGTATATAATGGGGGATCGGGTGAACTATCTGTCTTTGTTACTTTTTTGATTGAAACATCTTCGCAGGGCACGTCCAGTGGAGTAATGCTGCTTAGAACTAGAAATCACAGTATATCTGTGAGCTTGACAGTCATGAGATGTAGCCGTCATGCAGTTCAGTGCAGTTGTGCTAGTGAGAGGGCAGCGGACCCTGCTGGCAGGAAACATGGAGCCAGATATCCACAGATTGTGAACATTAGATCATAAATCTAGGAAGTTTTCCAATAAATTGACACTTGGGTCTTGATTTTGGCAGCCTGTTTTATTGACTAGTCAGAGTAAATCAAGAGTAATGTCAATTTAGATTGGATGTGGGTTGTGTTTCACATGGGCAGTTGAGGGGCATGCTCGGTTCCTAGGTCAGAAGCAGAAACAGGTTGAAAACACATGAAACTCATTTTGTAGCGTTCAGTTGTGACTATTAGTTGTGCCAGTAATTGGATATAACTACCAGATGAAAATTCAGGGTATCCTTCAAAACAGGAAAGATCTGAGATTGCGTGCCTGAACAGACGCCATCAGCATGTGGGATGGGAGAGACTTTCAGCCACATCAGCATCATGTGAGGTAGAGCAAGCATGTGTGAAAACCTGTTCGAACTATTGAGATATGCCAGTAATATGGGCAGTGCAAAACCAGACAGAAACAGTCATTCTCCTGGGTTCTGCAGAGGCAGTTGTGTAGAATTCCCTCAGATGTGAACAATCAGTCTAGGGAGTAAGCTGGATTGCTTCAGCATTGTGTACTTAGAATCACAGAATCATTTAGGTTGGAAAAGACCTTGAAGATCATCAAGTCCCACCGTAAACCTAACACTGCCAAGTCCACCACTAACCCATGTCCCTAATCACCTCATCCACATGTCTTTTAAATACCTCCAGGAATGGTGACTCCACCACCTCCCTGGGCAGCCCATTACAGTGTCTGACAACCCTTTCAGTGAAGATGTTTTTCCTAATACCCAGCCTAAACCTCCCCTGGCGCAACTTGAGGCCATTTCCTCTTGTCCTGTCACTAGTCACTTGGGAGAAGAGACCAGCACCCTCTTCTCTCCAACCCCCTTTCAGGTAACTGTAGAGAGCGATAAGGTCTTCTCCTCTCTGCAAACCCCTTTCAGGTAATTGTAGAGAGCGATAAGGTCTCCCCTCAGCCTCCTCTTCTCCAGACTGAACAACCCCAGCTTCCTCAGCCGCTCCTCACAAGACTTGTGCTCCAGACCCCTCACCAGCTTCGTTGCCCTTCTCTGGACACGCTCCAGCACCTCAATGTCCTTCTTGTAGTGAGGGGCCCAAAACTGAACACAGGATTTGAGGTGCGGCCTCACCAGCGCCGAGTACAGGGGCACGATCACCTCCCTACTCCTGCTGGCCACACTGTTTCTGATACAGGCCAGGATGCCGTTGGCCTTCTTGGCCACCTGGGCACACTGCTGGCTCATGTTCAGCCAGCTGTCAATGAACACTCCCAAGTCCTCTTCCACTGGGCAGCTTTCCAGCCACTCGTCCCCAGGCCTGTAGCATTGCATGGGCTTGCTGTGACCCAAGTGTAGGACTTGGTACTTGGCCTTGTTGAACTGCATACCATTGGCCTCAGCCTGTCCAGATCCCTCTGCAGAGTCTTCCTCTACCCTCAAGCAGATCAACACACCCACCCAACTTGATGTTGTCTGCGAACTTGCTGAGGGTACACTCAATCCCCTCATCCAGATCATCGATAAATATATTAAACAAGACCGGCTCCAGTACTGAGCCCTGGGGAACACCACTTGTGACCGGCCGCCAACTGGATTTTGCTCCATTCACCACAACTCTCTGGGCTCGGCCGTCCAGCCAGTTTTTTACCCAGCGAAGAGCGCACCCATCCAAGCCATGAGCAGTCAGTTTCTCCAGGAGAATACTGTGGGAGACAGTGTCAAAGGCTTTACTAAAGTCTAGGTGAACTTCTCTGCCATTGCCTAGAAAATGCATCAAAGAGCATAATAGTAAATCAGATTTTTTTTTTAATTCATTGGTGTCTGTTTTCAATATAGCTTTCTGAGTAATGAATTTGACACTTTCAGAAGTTTGGTTTACTGTGCATCTTTGTGTTTGAGGAGTAGGTATGTTGATATAGCAAACAGTGTATGGTAATACAGGGTTATTTAACAGTTTTAACAGGAGAATGATTTTTCATTGATAACATGGTTTAATATATCTTTCATTATAAAAGTTAAAGTAGGCCATGCTTGTGTATAAGGATGAAGATGCTTAAGGAACGTCTGTGGAACATTTTCTAATCTGCAGTGATATTAACGTATTGAGTTTCAACATGAACATTTTGGGGCACTTTTCAGCTGCACTCTTCTGAAGGAGCTGTGGTTGGTTACCAGGAACAACCCTCTGTCCAGGAGGGGGTTTGCATTCTGAGTGCATGACTTGCAGCTTGATTAGTGTGACTACAAATTAACTTCATTTGGAAACCTCCAGTGTTGTTTTTTTTTTTTAAATCAAGTCCAGATCTAATGTTACTGTGTCTCAGCAGATGTGGCAGGCAGCATTCAGCAAATCTGTTAAAAGTGCATTTTTAATCAATTTAAATTGGAAGCAGTTGTATTTTTTAGTATTGTCCATGAGGAGGAAATTCAGCAGAATTGACAGTAAAGGGTGGTCATCTGTAGTGTTTCCAATGTAGTTATTTAGACTAATTAATTGTCAAGGCTCTTCAGTGAAAGTAAATTAAGCCTATTAACTAATATGTGTCCAGGGAAAGTGATTGCACATGGTGAATACTTTATCCTGGTTGTTGTAACTGTTGCTGTCAGTATTTGCTGGCATTTGTACTAGAAGCAAGCAAATGGTATTTATTTCAAAATGTGTAGAATTTTCAGGGTTAAAGCCGCTTTTTGCTTTATTTGAGACTGGTGAAAGGTATGAAAAATTGATTGTCTTAAAACTGAAGTGCTGTTATGCAGCATAAAAATTAAAGAAAATTTGAATCCCTAATATATATTCCTTTTGTACTAGATGTGTTTGGAAATTCTGTTTCTCTTACTTAGTGGTAACACTATCTGTAGAAAATATCTGGTCAGGATTTTCAGTGATATTCTCAGTTTATGAGGCTTTACCCATGTAAACTCTGGACAGAAAGATCCACTGGTGGCAGTTCTTTACACACAGTGTTTGTCCTTTATTTCTCCAGAATTTTGCCTGCAATTTGGTGGATTTTTTTTTTCGTCTCTTAAGTGTATCTGTGAATCAGAAGAGAAATAGTCTTGGAGCTGGCGTCTATACTACTAAATAAAACATTCCAGAAATCAATCTGTGGCCCTGAGGCCTGGCGGCCTGTCGTGGCTCAGTTCATATCCACATGCCAACCTGTAGCTTTCCCTTCCACTCCCAAAAGGAGGGGGGGAAAAAGAAAAATTAAAGCTAAGAAAGGGTATGGTCAGGCTTCAGACTGGGGTCAGCTTCTGGCATGCTTGGTCCCTTCAGCATTGTTTGGGAAAGTGCTGGCTGCCGTGGCCTGAAACTGGTAGAGAGCAAGCTAACAGGTAAACAGTGTGCACAGCCACACACCATTACTGGAGCCTGCACTTGGTCTTCCTTAGTTGGCAAATAAGGATGTAACCTGTGTGAAACTTGCACCCTGAAACTGAAGGGCATGGAGGTCAACTGTGGTGTCATCCTGCTAGCCATCCCCATTCATATGTTGGTTATTACATAGGATTTTGTAGGAGTGTACCTTAGTGTTATAGTTGCTCTCTTACCTTTCCATGGGAGTTGGTAGGATTGAAAGCACTGTTTTAAAAATTTGTAGTTGTTAAATACAGTAACTTGAAGAAAAATTAGATTGTCTTTTATGCATTAGGCCTTCTAGTATAGTTCCCTACAGAATTATGTTTCTGAAATTGTATTATTCACCTTGTATACTAAATAATCCTCCTTCACCAAAGCAGTATGTTTAAACGCTTCTTGAATAAGCTATATGCTCATTGAACAAGCTATATAGAATTGCTGATTTTGTTTCTCTTTTTATGGTTACCTTCATTATGCTTATGGAGGATTGTTATGTTGCTGGACAAGCTGTAGCATATCCTTTGAGTCTGCAGAGCTTCACTCTCGAGTGGTAGGCTTCACTTCCACCTGGAGCGAGGTACCAGAAACTATAGTCTTAAATTATGCACCTGTTCTTACAAGCATGTTAATGTGATAGTCAGTTGAATTTGATACCCATGATAAATCGTGACTAAAAACATATTATTATAAAAACCACTCTCTATTTATCTTCACTTGGAGCAACAAATAAACCAAATATAAAGGCTTACGTGCATGTTCAGCTGTCCATAATACCTTAGCCGCTTTACTGTTTCTCTGTTCATCTGTAGGTAGGAGAAGCATACTGTCCTGTGTCCAGTATCATTTGTTTGCTGTATTCTCCTCATGCTTGTTCCCTCTGGGACCCAGATGTGCTTTTTCTTTTCTATGGGAATAGTCCTTCTCATAAATCAGGATCTGTCTTTGGTTCTAGGCTAAGTGTTTGTGTATTGTTCGTGTACAAGGAAACTTCCTCACCATTTTTCCTCAAGCGCTTTTATCCTAGCTGTTTATAGCTTTGTATTATTTTTTTTAATTACTTCTTTAGCAATGCCTTTTAAAATAAGTTCAAGTAACCTGTCAGCTGTATATACTGAGGAACAGGTACTGTATGGAACACATGCAAATGTTTGGACCTCCACTGGGCCTGTATATTCAGTAGGCACTTTCTGATTTTCATTAGGTTTTAATCTTCTGAAGAACATCAGCTCCCAGGTTCTGAACTAGATTTTTTTAGTATGACATGTTTTGGATGAGAAAGTTAGAGGGCAATTTGAACAAAAAAGGAAGAACAAGAAAACAACTGAAGTCAGGCTCATGTGGGATGAGGCCCTTAAACAGTAAACTAAGAGAATAAAATCTGTTTCAGAAGAGGTTTGGAAATCAATTATACCTATTGCAGGTGCTTCTGATATTGATGCAAGAAATGAAAGGATTATCTTGGTTAAGGCACTAATACAAGAATTGTGGATCCATTTTTCAATTAATCAGAATTATTATGACACGTATGTGTCTTAAACAAAAGCCTACGGGTTTTTAAAGTAAATTTTAATTAACTTTCTTTGCTGATGTTTAACTAGCATTTCTGTTGAGTTTAATGACCAATTCCAAAATGAACAATTGAATAATGGAAATATTTGGTAAGCATGATTAGAATATTCCTTTGATAGTCAAGAAACGTGCATATGCATGCAGAATGACAGAATTAAGAATCTGTTTTTTACACGTTTAATTTTTAAAAGAAGGGAGAATGGAAATGGAATTGTTATAATGCTGTCACTGACTTAGTCTCTTGCTCTGAAAGTACCTGTATTTGTTATACTCTTTTATTTTGCATACATCTAGAGTTGGCTGTGTACATATATCACAGCAAGAAAATGTTTTTCCAATGTCTTTTACTGATAGCATTTTTTATTCAGTATGTGTGTATGTGATAATTTTGATGGTCTTGAAGACTCACTAGGGCCTGTGGAGTTTTTAAATAATGAAATAGTTGTAATGAGACCTTTACAGTGAATAGACCAAAAGTGAACACAAAAAACTGTATCCATAGAATCTGCTTCAAAGTTTGTATTATTTTTGAGGAAAGAATGGTGTAAAGTCAATGCTTAAGATGGTAAATTTAGATTTAACAATAACTGTAGTCTTTGAAGTAAAAAGTATTATGCATCTACTGAGATTTAATGTTTTGCTTTAAATAGCTTCTGATATCCTTTAAAATTCTTTTGAGGTTGCTAATTAATGAGGCCACAATATAATAATTTTAACAGCCTTTATACTCTTTTTTGCTGTTATGCAGTGTATGCATGCAAATCGTTAGCACACCTTTTTCATTCATGTCCTTGCTGTTTGATGATACCCTTGATCCATCCTTTGCTATATTAAAGGCTTTTCTGGGTAATAAGAAAAAAAAAACACCCTTCCCCCCTTCCAGGAACTTCTTTTTGATGCTGTAACTTCTATCTTAAAGGATACTAGAATTGGCTTTTGGGGTACTTTTCAGGCAAGGAAGAGTGGAGGTAGGTGCATTTATTTACCTTTTCGGATTTAATGGAATTCGGTAGTTGCCTGTCAATACAGAAATATGGCTTCATTTCTTTTAGTCTTGTGTACTTTGTTTGTGGCATCTCCATTCAGTGCAGTATTTTAGTCCAAATATTTATTTTGTTTTAGCCAGTGCAGACATGCACCTTCTTACCCCTCTGACCTTTATGGTCTAGCTATAAAAAAATATTGGCAGAACTTCAAACAACCTTTTTTCTCTCGCTGTTAAAGCGTCTTTTTCCAGCAAAAGATTTCATCCATTTATGAAACAAAATAAACCATATGCAAAAGTATTTAGTAGAAGAAATTCACAGAAAACCCCAAATCCTAACCAACTTAGCTTTTTGGACAATGTTTCTTATTTAGATCAGTTGTTAGTGTTTACTAGAAGTAGGGGTTGTGTCCAGCTCTTGATTCTTTAGCAGGGAATTTGAAATTGTGTTAGTTCCCAAGAAGATATTTGAAGCTTTCAGAGAGGAAACAAAACGTGAGTTTTATGCTTCTTTCAGTGAGTTGTGGTCCATCTTCTAACAACTTTGCAGCTGTTAATAATCTTCAAGAAAAAGAATAATTAGGGAAATTTATCTACATTTGTTCACTTTTTTCTGTTTCACACAGTTTTCATGGGAATACTTAGAGGTGAGTTAAGAGTATGTATTCAAAAAAGGTATACGTGAGAAATTTGCAAGGGAGGGCAGGAAAGAGGGTGTGTGTATTAGTGTGTGTATGGGTTAGAAGTGAGTATTTTCTTTCTGTTCCCATTGCCAGCATTTCATTCCACAACTGTCTTCCTCTTAATGCTCTAAATATAATTTTGTTTTTCGTGATCCCTACTTTCAGTTTCCAAGCACTTTCAAAGAAAATTCAGTCATACAGTTTGCTCTCTTCATGTGCTTTGAGTTTCTTCTATTTTTATGTTCTTTTTCCCATCTTCCAACCATTTCATTGGAAATACTCTAAAGATGCTTCTTTAACAGCACAGCAAAGTCTGTGTATCTGTCCTTGTGATTATTCCTGCTCGAAGCAGTTCTTCCTTGCTTGCCAGAACAAGGAGCTATTTTGTGTCTCAGTTAACTCTCGCAAGCTACTGTTCCTAGCTTGCAAGACTTGCTAATATCCTTACATCAGGAGATGTCTTCAGATGAGAAGAAAGCAAAGCTTCTCTTCTCCATGTCTGCAGTCTTGAGAGTTCCTCACATCTGTGTTGTTTGGAGAAGGGTCAGACTTCTGGGACAGGAAGTTTTCCTCTGTGTAAAATACAGCTCTACACTTAAGTTTTTCCTTCCACAGGATAGGGTCATGTCTGGTCAGCTGTGCTGGCAAATGGAAAGGTCCTCACCATAGATAGGGGCCACGAGCTGGGGTCTTTTCTTGTAAATAATGTATATGTTATTTTTGAACATGTTTGATAATTTCTGAAGTGTTGTAAGAAATAGCAAAGAGGAAAGTCACATTGCAAATTTGAGGTAGGAAGAGAGTTTGAAATTTGAAGTCATTAATAGAATGGCATAAACAAAGAAATTAAATATCTGCAAATTTTGAAATAAATTTATTAGGAGGTAACTAATTTGTACTTAAGATGCCAAATTTTGCAGCTCTGCTGAGAATAAGAAAAGTAACTTGACAGTAACTTAAAAACAAAATAATGACTGCAAGTTTAAAAGATCACATTAGATAGAAATATATATTAAAAAAATCTTATCTGTGCTCCTAGTAATTCAACAAAATTCCATCCTACAGAATCATATCCTATAGCCTACAAAAATACCTTGTAAATGATTGTATTATTAGCTGCTGAATTGACTGTGGGAATTTCCTTCAGATTGAAGGGATGGTTTCTGAGAGCTACTGCTCTTACTTCTGACAGCATGAAAGGATAATGGAAGTAGTTGCTGTTCTCAGGGCTGCCACAGTCATGACTCTTGCTCCCCTGATAACACCAGGTTAAGCATGGATCTCCTTGCCAAATGGCAGCAGCCTTTGTGTCCTATTCCTGTTCAGTGTCATCATGTTCGGCAGATGTGTGTCGGTGCAGTTTTCTTCACTGAGCACTAGTATGTTTCTGAGCCCTCCTGGCTCCCTGTTTTACCTGCTAATGGCAACCAAATGGCTCTGTGTGGCAGATTTAGAGGATTGATTTAATGGCTATGCTGCTGCGTCTGGGATTGTGTGAAGCGGGGGGGAGGGAGAGGTTGCTTCTGTGGACAGTAAAGCAGGCTGCTCTGTGGGAAGGAAGTTCCCCAAACCCTGTTCCATCCCTGTGGCTACTGAGATTGGATTACACTGTGGTATCCAAAGCAATGATAGTAGATTTACAAAATCTACAAAAAAGAAAAATGTAACACTTGCTTTGTTTTGATAAACACAGATCTTTGCTGTTTGGAGGTTAATGGCCACTAGCAACTTTTACCTGGTTACATCTTGTGGTTTTGGTGGTCTTGGTCATCTGCAGTTGTTTAGTTACAGCATCTCTAAGTTCCAGCTGATTCCCCACCCCCTGTCAGGGAAACTTTCATTTACCAGGAGGTAAATGATAATGATTGCATTTATTTTGGCATTGATGCTTTTCGGAGTAAGAGCTAGTTCTCTTGAAAAGATACAAGGCACAACTCAAATATTAGATGTAAAAGTGCTCTGCTTCTGGTATGATTCCCTCTGTACTACCTTCATCAAGCCAGTGGTTCCCTACAGAAAGTCCTTGCTTCTTTCCGGACTTCTTTCTGTTTTTTTTGGTTTTGTTTTTTAATATGTTTTTATCTTTGGTCACTGTAATAAGTACCGATTTTTCTCATGGTCCTTACATTTGGATCTCTCTGGACATGATGCAGCTAAATGTCATATACCTTCCCTTGTCCCCACTAATACAATCAATGACAATAAGATTCCTAGATTCACATAAAGTTACAGACCTTGGTGGAGAAGTAAGGAAAGAATAGATGTTTTAAGTGTAAGTAATACCAATGTCCTAAATTGGCATTAATTGCATTCCACGAAGAGAGTTTCTTATCCCTTGTTTTCTGATTTCCCAACCCCCAGCATCCCTAGCATCTGTCCCATTGATGACCCTTCCCAAAGCCAGTAAGCTCAATTTGATCTGAACATCCTAAATATGTTTCTCTAATGTAGCTGCAGGTTTAACATGTTCCTGCATTACAGTTTTAGCAGCCTAACCTTAGTTTATCATTTGTCCAAAAATAAGACTAAAAACCCAACCCCTTTTTGGGTTATCCCTTCTTGATATCAACAGATTTTTAGTTCAAATCTGTTGCATTTTGAGGCACATAGGCAATGACTTGACTTGAAATGGAGATAGACTGCTTGCTTTCCTTCTTTCTTAAACTTTTAATCCAGTGGGTGGAAAGACTCATCTGATGCTTAGTGTTGTTTAATTCAAGCTGAGGAAAATTAAGACTTTCCTACCCTCACATTCCAGGTCATTGTTTTTTCTTGCAGCCTTTGACATTTTCTCTGCTGTGTCTCACAGCAGATAAGAGTCCCACTGAGGTCACTGCTTCTCACTTCCCTGTTGCTTCACAAGCCAGTATTATTATTTGCATGTAACGATCATAATTTTTAATGATCATAATTTTTAATGTCCAGGTGTAACAAAACAAACTAAATGACTTTAAAAGCAATCCAAGTTTAGAGTTCCTAACATGTGTATCCAGAGTCTTGCATTCCTTGCTTCAAAGGGATTTTTTTTTTGTTGCAAGGTTTCTTCATGTTAGATATTTGTTTCATTTTAGCAATTATTTTTGTTCTTGTAATAAAGCATTTATTTTTGCTTTGCTGTATAAGGCTAAATTTTATTGTTCCATTAAAACACACATTCTACTGACAGTTGAGAATGGATATTCTCTGTTAATTTTCTAAGACATATTGAAGCTTGCACTTTGCCTGTGTTGTTTTCCTTGAAACAATTTGAAAGCAAATCTGTGGGTTTTTTTTCTGAAGATACTTACGAATTTAACACTTTGCAAACATCTTTCATCGCTGACAGTTTCAATTCCAGAACTGATGTTAAAAAAAATACTATACAAAAGTCAGTTTTGAAATGATCAAATTGTTCCCTTCTAATCCCGTATCTAAAATATTCAGAAAGAAAAAGTTATTTTTTTTATTCATCAAAAAAGAGAAAAAAGTTGGTGAATCTTGAAGTTCATTGTTTTCTGTCTTGTTATAAATTGTATGATTAGCAGTGTTCCCTACAAATAAGAGGCAAAGGCAGCTGCAGCTGCTGACAATTCACCTGTATAAGAGATGACATATGATGTCAGGCAGCCTTTAGTGAAGCCTATAGAAGAGCAGAAGAGGTTTTGAAGACATCGGTCTTGGGAGATGTTTTTGGAATGAGGTGTTCCAAAGCACGTTTAATTATTACTTTTTGATAAAAATTGGTCCTCTAGTACAAATAACTGTATGTTGCTGTCTGAAGACTAAAAAAGGTGTTAGCCTATGTAGACATGAGATATGACTAGTTTTTTTGTGAGTGGTAGTGACTTCAGTCTTGCATTTTTAAAAAATAATAATTCCAAGACTTTAGTGATTAACTTCCTTTCCCTTTCTTCCTCTCCCTGCCTGCTCCCTTCAGAGTTTTGGTATCTGTCATTAAGTAGCTAGACATTGTTTCTGTTACCCAATAATAGGTGCTTAAAAGTTAAGAAAAAGGATGAAAATTGTCGTTTTCTTTAAGTTGATATGAAACATCAGATTAAGTAGGAATACGGATTTGTTGTAGGTATGTAGATGAAGCCTTTGTTCATGACAAATATAAAACCAGCATACATTTGCTGTTTGCCTAAGAGGAAAGGTGTGCAAATGCTTACTGAAATTATTTAGGCATTTAAATTACATTCAGGTTCTAAGGCACAGTTGCTGGGTTCTAGTAGCAGGTTACTGGTTTTGTTATTTTGGAAAAAATGAACTAATCGTATTTTACTGTACAGGATATGAGTAATAACAAAAATTAAATTTTTGGAAACATTTTGCAGGTTCCAGCTTTGCAGTTGGGGACTCTATATAAACCTGTGGAGCCAGCTGTTCACCACTATATTCTTTCAATCACTCTGAGGTGTTGATTTTAAAAGAATGAGTTGCTGTTCCTAAAGTCTACAAACTGAAAATATTTCATAGCAGGCCTGTGAACTTACATGGATTGGTTATATTGGTGCCTATGCATGCTGTATAATAAGGACCAATTTGTGTTTTCATTCAAAAACAGCGAAGAAAACTATTTTCTTTAATGGTATGCCAGATTTATCCAAATATTTCAGCAAGTCTGTATTACAGTTTGTCAGCAAACTGGGTACAACCAAAGTGTATTTAAAAATCATTTAATTAGGACAGATTCATTTTCACTCCATGCCACTACACAGCAAGACTTGCTTGTTCATATTTCCTTAAATTTATTCTGGAACTTGTCCAAGTTCAGCTTTAATGAGTTGCCTATCCTGCTAGTTACATTAGGATTTATTTTCCCCTAGAGAATAGTGTTTGAATTGGTAGTTTTTAACCTGTTCAGTTAAATGAACATGTGTTCAGAACTGCATCTTAACTCTTGAGTGTAAAGATTTGAGAAATAATTATTTCTATTATTGTTACAGTTTTAAAATGCAGTTTAAATAGTAATTTTAGACTCCAGTTATGTGTCATAACTGTTGTAATATGGTGATTAGTTCTGATATGAAGTCACATTCAGTTGCTTAATACAAATTTAATGATACAATACAGAAACACAGATCTGACTTGGTTTACTGAAAAAATTATTTGTACTTGTGCTTGAATATATCTCTTGGGTCATAAAACTTGGTTAAATATAGCTCAGTACCTTATTAATGATGGATTTTCTGTATTAACAGGTGCAGTTTGGTAGCAAACTTGTATTTTAAGTTCTTTTAAATGCATTATTTGTGTTTCAAAACTATTATAATAAATCCTGAATTATAAATGTACTTTCATCACTGGCCAGGTCCAGTTAAAATTTCCTTTAAGCAACATTTGCTGCACACATGGTACAATGCTTCACCCGCCTTGATTTTTTTTTTTCTATAAAAAAGGATTTATTTTTTTCAACTTCCCATTCCTCCAAAGTTATCTGAAAAGGACCAGTAGACTGTATTCCTATGGGATTGTTAAAGTACAATAAGTGTAGAATTTGCATATTGTTAAAAAAAAAATTCATACACTGTTATTGCCCCTAAGGGACTGTTTTATGTGAAACTTTTAAGTTTTAAATTTAGCATAGTTCAGTACAGTAGCTTTAATATGTATTAAATGAATAGTCAAACTTCTAAAGCAAAATCTTTTCCACTGTCATATTTTATGCTGCGATTGTCACAGCTCTTCAGACCCCTCCTAAAGTACATGAATTTGTTAATACAAATGTGTTATTTTAGGTGGAATTATTATGGAGTCATGTTCATCCTGAATTTTGCTGAAAAAGGTTTTCTGCCTTGTTTCGTCCTTCCCAATTTTACATTAGGGAACACGTCTTTTGAAATATTAGACACTTTTTTCTGAAATATTTAGTTTAATCCTGCAAAATAATATTCAGAAATAAGAGGGAAAAGTAGAAAATATAAGTTATCTGAAAGGATAACAAAAGGAAAAAGAACAAAAGGAAAAATGTTACAGTGCAATTCTGCAGTGAGATAAAAAATCACAATACATGGCTTGAAAAAAAGGAATACTAGGAAACATTCTGATTGATATCACCATGCATTACATTTCATGCAATGCCTGCAAAAGCTTTGCTAACATGCATATCTAGCCTTCCAACTTCGATTCTACATAGAAGTAAATTGTTTGTGCTGTCTGTTTAATCTTGAGTTTTAAAATTTTTTTATTTATCGTATATATACAGGGATGGATTTTCCGAAGTACAGAATCGCCTTATATACTCCTTTACTTACGCATACCTTTTCTGCTTAAATTGATAAATTACGGAGCTTGGACTTACACTCTAGGAAATTCTAGGAAAGCAAGTTCGAATTCTATTTTGGGACCAGCATAAGAAAAGGCCACAGTATTGCAGTCTCTGCCTGTGCTTTTCATGGAACCCAGAGCTTTTCTTCTAGTTACTATATGGATAGATGTACATTTACATGGAGGAATGTATGTACATCTGAGGAGCTGAAATGGGAGATATGTTTTATCTAATTGTGTGCAGAAGGGAGTGATCTCTGTGTGTCCTCTCATGCGTGTTGTGTGGTAGAAATTGTCAGAATATGTTCTAGGCTGTTAGTTCCTTTTGGCTGTCTATCTGAGTCAAAGTGTTTTTCTTTAGTTTTTTTTAACCAGGCAGCATCTTTCCCTATTTGTCTGACTAATACTAGTATTATTTTCAGCTTTTGTTTTGTCTCTTCTTGAAGTAGTTCTAATTTTCTAACTAGCTTATTTTTTGAGGTGTAGACAAAAATGTTTTTTTAAACAGCTTTCTTGCATCAACAGGTTTCAAATGTGTTGTATTGGGTTTGCGTGGCGGCGCTTTGGTAGCGGGGGGGCTACAGGGGTGGCTTCTGTGAGAAGCTGCTAGAAGCTTCTCCTATGTCTGATAGAGCCAATGCCGGCTGACTCCAAGACGGATCTGCCACTGGCTAAGGCTGAGCTAATCAGCAACAGTGGTTGCGCCTCTGTGATAACATATTTAAGAAGGGGGAAAAAAGCCGGGAAGCGGCAGCCGGAGAAGAGAGGAGTGAGAATATGTGAGAGAAACAACTCTGCAGACACCAAGGTCACTGAAGAAGGAGGGGGAGGAGAGGCTCCAGGCGCCGGAGCAGAGATTCCCCTGCAGCCCGTGGTGAAGACCATGGTGAAGCAGGTTGTCCCCCTGCAGCCCATGGAGGTCCACAGTGGAGCAGATATCCACCTGCAGCCCGTGGAGGACCCCACGCTGGAGCAGGTGGATGCCTGAAGGAGGCTGTGACCCTGTGGGAAGCCCATGCTGGAGCAGGCTCCTGGCAGGACCTGTGGAGCCGTGGAGAGAGGAGCCCACGCTGGAGCAGGTTTGCTGGCAGGACTTGCGATCCTGCGGGGGACCCACGCTGGAGCAGTCTGTTCCTGAAGGACTGCACCCCGTGGAACGGACCCATGCTGGAGCAGTTCATGAAGAACTGCAGCCCGTGGGAAGGACCCACGTTGGAGAAGTTTGTGGAGATCTGTCTCCTGTGGGAGGGACCCCACGCTGGAGCAGAGGAAGAGTGTGAGGAGGAAGGAGCGGCAGAAACAACATGTGATGAACTGACCGCAACCCCCATTCCCCGTCCCCCTGCGCCGCTCGGGGGTGGAAGAGGTTCGGGAGTGAAGTTGAGCCCGAGAAGAAGGGAGGGGTGGGGGGAAGGTGTTGTTTTTTTAAGATTTGGTTTTACTTCTCATTATCCTACTCTGATTTTGATTGGTAATAAATTAAATTAATTTCCCCAAGTCAAGTCTATTTTGCCCATGATGGTAATTGGTGAGTGATCTCCCTATGTCCTTATCTCGACCTACGAGCCTTTTCCTTATATTTTCTCTCTCCTGTCCAGCTGAGGAAGGGGAGTGAGTGAGCAGCTGTGTGGTGATTAGTCCGTCTGGGCTTAAACCACGACATGTGTTTGGATACATTCTTTTCTCAGATGGCCACATGTGGCATTTGTACTTTTTGGGAGAAGAACGTTTTCAGGAAAGGTGTGCCATGTGTTTGAACCTCAAATTAAGAGACAGAAGAGCTTCAGGAGTTTTGTACAGATATTTCTTACCCCTTTGGTGACTGACTGTGCTACAGTTGATAGAGTAGTGATCTCAGGCAGTGAGGCCAGCATGTGGTCTGCTCATGTAATCTGGAAAGATCTTTACATGGTTGTTAGCAGAAAAGGTAGGTAGGAAATGCTTGGTTCCCCTAAGCAGGGCAGATGTAACTTTCCTTGTTCTAACTCACTGTTTAGTGTCAGTGACTGCTATAAAGAAAACAATCAACCAAAAAAGGCTAATATAAAATTACTTCTGAAAAGGCCTCTAACGAGTTTTGATTTTTCCTAGTAACAGAGGCTGTACCGGTCCAAAATTTGGTAGTTCCAAACTTCAAAGACTGGTAGTTTCATTCAAACAGTAGACTGTATTTTTTTTTTTTTTCATTCTGAAGGTAATATCTACTACCAGACACAAGGCTGAGTTCTCACATATAATAATGAAATATTTTTCCTTCATCCGTGTTTTTTCTGCAAATGGCATTTGAAGCTGGCAGCACAGTTGTGTCATTAGCTTCAAAATGAGTTGCAACTCAGAGGCAGTCTTGTTGCTGTTTTCTCCCCCTTCTTCTCAATATTTTTGAGACAGGTCATCCTGATTCCAAGCTTTATGAGGTTGAAAACCTTGGTCTAAAGAATACTGATTGCTATTACAGAAGGCTACCACATCTGTTTTTGTTTGTTCTTTGTTCTCCACCTGTATTTACATCCGTTTTCTGAGAATCTTTAATCAGTATCTTCTTTTATAGGAATAAATTTTTCTTTTATTCCCTTGTTTTTATTTTTAGTGAGGAGCAATGGAATTGGCTTTTGTGGATGGGCTTTATCTGTGAAACTTTGATCTATGGTGTAGACATCCACAGCTGGGATAATTGTCTTAATTTCCCTTTATAGGCAGTGGGCAGAAATAGTGACCTGCAGAAAGCAGTTCATGTAATCCTCAGACCTAGAATGAATGGATGTCTGTTAGGTATATAAGTGCTGTTTTCTTTCCTTTTACCTTAAAAGGGTCTATACAGCCATCTTGGGTATGGATGTTTTTTTATACTGTAGGTATCTAACACTTGATGAGATGAATTCCCCTGGTTCCAGAGAAAATGGTTTTCAGTTAGCTGTTTCCTGGTATTGACAAGGAATTCAGGGAGGAGATCTGTTTGTGACTTAAGGTGAATGCTTGTATGTGCAAGTTCAAATTTCAAGTGATGTCTTTGGCTGTAGCAACATTCTAGTTGATACATGTCTTTCGATGTTCAGAATGTTTGTTTCCAAACCATGTTTCATATGTCACACAGGCCTTATCTGCAGCTTAATGGACTAAAAGCGTTAGCAGCAGAATATTTTGCTATTCTGCTTCTTCATCTAGATGATAATGATCATGGGTCTGAGAAGTGATGATGTGCTTTTTTCTTCACAGTTTTCTTGGTGAATGGCCACTTTCTCAATCAGGTGCGGAATGTGCAAGGATGTCTACTTCTTTTTTTGTGTCACTTCATTTTGTGTCACTTCATGCTGCTACAGATTTTAGCGTTTGAGCATCAGGAATGGCCTGTTTCTGAATTCATGGAGCCTCCTGCAGAGTCTATACTGCTAGTATGATCCCATGTATGTTAGGTCATATGGCTGCAAGCATTTTCTTGTGGAGCTAAATAGGAGATGCAGTGTATTGTGCCTGCTTGTGACAGTTTCTTGGAAGGTTTTGGTTTTGCTGATCTAAATAGCCATTCAGTGTCTGCAAGGGGATGTCTTTACATTTTCAGTCCCCCAAACATTTCAGTTAAGGCTGATTTTTTCCTGGGCTATGGGGTTGTGTGAGCAGCTTCAGCAGCTTTCCCTCATTTCAGGTTCTGATTCCCAATGGAACATTAACCTAGTATTGTTAATTTTCATGTGGCTTTAGGCTTGTCCCTAAAATCTTCTCGTGGAGGAGATTCTCCAGAATGAGCTAATTGTGCATCAGTGATTAGATTTTGGGGACACTAGAGAAAATATTGCTAAATAGCACAAAAAGTACATTTCAGTGATGGAGGAAGAGGTGATTAGGTCAAGAATAATATTGCTGTAAATATTCCAAAATGATAATATTAAAGAACCTTTGCAGTTTTGTTGAATGTAGCAAATCAATCTGTTGCTTAATTTCAGGTAATAGTGTATATGTTAGGAAGAAAAAGTAACTTACTGAGTTCACTATAGTTATAGTAGAGCCTTCTTGTTGATAGTGGACTATATTGTCACAGAAGAATTTATTTCCAAAAAGAATGTCCTGTACCTTGCACTACCCCTCCAATGCCTGTCCCCCTCTGCTCCTCCTTCCCAATTACAAGGTAAAAGGCATTGAATAATACTAGAATCACTTAAAGAGCTCTATGTCAGCAAAATATGGAATATGTAATGTGGGGCTTTTTGTTTGTATTTTGTTGTATCGATATTGTCTGCAGGCTTTTTTTGGATCACTGGGCATCATATCTCGTTTAGTGATTCACTGTAGGCTTTTAAATAAAAATTTTTCAGAGAAATTCAATTTTTGAACAGATTTCTTCTCTATTTTTAGTAATTGCACGATTTTATGAGCAGCTTTTATTTTGGTGGAAGCACTTGGAATTGCTTGTATTAAATATTTTAAAACTAAGAGATAATAAGATGAAAATATGAGTTTTCCTCTCATGTTTTGGGGGGAGATGTAAAGTTTAAATCATGTGACAGAAGTCCTATTTAGGGTGAATTTCAGTCTAAGTAGAATCAGCTCTTCCAAGAAGAAATTTAACAGGCACACAGCTCTAACGTTACAAACTAACTGCTTATAGTCTGGTATTCTGTGACTTAAGTTTTTAAGTTGTTATTTTTATGCACCAAAGTAATGAGTTTCCTTTTTTTCTCTCAATATTTTAAACAGGACCAAGCGAGCTCATGTCCCACTAACAGAATGCATATTTGAGCTTCCTAATTTGACAGTTCAAGCAACTAGAGCTCAAACACTTCTGCTTCAAACTATTTATCGGAGCTGGTGTCATCCTGTTGGAAATGTCACTTCGGTGGTGGTAAATGAAGCTTTACTGAATGAGGTTTTCCAAACTTCAGGTAAGTAAGTGATACTTTTGGATAAGTATTTATTGCGGTACAGAGCACTGCTAGTGAATGTGCATACAACTATATCCTTTAAATCCAGGTTCGTACTTACAGTAGTTAACAGACAGAATGTTTTTTGTGTGTATATGGGTATTTATAGCTTATGCTTAAAATCCAGGATGTAAGCTAAGCCACCAAGCTTCGCTCCTTGGCACCAATTTCTGGATGCATTTAATTTTCCGATACAGGATAATTTTTCCATGCTTCCCTCATCTGAAACATCCACCCTTGCTGCCTTATATGGTGCAGTGTTGTAACTTAAGATCGTTCAGAGGTGAAGCTGTTGGAGGAAGTAAAAAATGCTGGATTATTAAGGGCTTTATTAATCAATGACAAACATAGAAATTTTTTTAAAGGTCTGCAGATGTTTCTCATCCAGTTTCATAAATAAATGTTACTTCACTATTGTGAAATTGCTGAAGATATGCAAGTCTCAACGATGATGATATAAATAATGGAATTGGTTACCTGTCATCCTTTTGCAAAACACCCATGGATTTTGGGAGTAAATAAAGGGTTTTGACCAGCTTACAGAGGAGACCACAGCCTTCAAGTGTATAAAGGTCATCCACAAGAAAATAATATGTTTTTTTCTTTATATTTCTATGCAGACTGGAATAATTTAGACCCATTATTGTTTATCTGTTGTGAATAAACACATGACAAGAATAACTGAGATCGTTTGGAATCTCCATCATTACCAGTCTTGGAGAATGTGTTAGGAGAATGATTCAGATGTGTTAAATCATGACTTGAAGCAGAATTGTAGATTAGACTACCCCTGGAAGTCTTTATCAGTCCTATTTTTCCTCTTTCAGTCCTGTTTTTTAAAGTTAAATCTGTGTTGATCTGATGGTGTGAAAGAACTGTTGTATTTTCAGGTGTGTAACCCTTGGAATAGCTGTTTTAAGTGCTTAGTTCTTCCTTCTTTCCCAAAAGTCTCTGATTCTCTGATTCTGTGTGGGTCACCTAAGGATGAGATTGTGAGGTTTTATTTTCAAGTACTGGTACTTCTGAAGGTAGCAGGTTTTACAATCCATACCTCAGTAAAATGTGAAAATACAGTCATTTGATCATTTCAGATGGTCTTAGGGTTTGCACAGTTCCAAACTAACGAGTTCCATCATTTAACGTGTTTCAGTCCTTCAGTTCAATGAACGGTGGTACAACCGTGCTAACAATGTATCTGCAGAATAGAAATCTGGAGCACGCTTTTTAAGTACTTAATAAGGTAAATGAACAGTATAGTGCACTTGTCTTGGTCTTCTCTTGTTCGTGGCTGAATGCTTGACCTGGTAAATGTCATACTTCTGTAGTTGTACTTCGCATTAACTAGATGAAGGCAACTTTGAGTTCAAGGCTATGAAATGATTGCTGTCTACCCTTTTGCCCTAACTCTTGGCTTGGTTGATTCTGTAAGTCTGCTGTGTTTTTGTTGGAATACCTTTGTGTAAAATTTAGTATCATGCCTTGTTGAAAATCATCCTTTTACTTAATGTCAGCTTCCACATACTTTAACAGTAACATGTATATGTGTAAGTTTCTAAAAAAACCTGACTGTAATTGCACAGGGAAGTTGGAATTTCAGCTTCCCCCCCCCCTTGTTTTTTTCTTTTTTTTCCCCAGTGTGTTTTTCTTTCTTTTTTTTCCAGTTTTTTTGTCTGTGGTTTTTTCCCTTTTTTTTTCAGTGAATTAAGTATGAGGATAATGTAGTCAATAAGGAACTTTGCAGTAAACAAGGCACATCTGTTAATCACTGATATTCTTTTACTAACACTCAGGTTAGTTTCTCCAGCATAAAACAATAGCTGATGAATGTTCCTTGGGAATCCTTGATTTAGGTTCCTGCCTGCCATTGCACGCCCTTGTGCTCCTCTGGGCTTGTGCAGGTTGGCCTTTGGTGAGCTGATGGTTCCTGTGCTGGGCCTGGGAGCAGCCTGGCAGGGTATTATTTGGCTTCCCCTCCTGCCATTGTCTCTCTGAGCATCTTTGTGGGTGTACAAATGAGCTTTTATTGTATAACCTAACATCTCACAAAAGAAATAACAGCCTTTGTGTCAATGGTATTGTGTTTTCCATCTGATCACAGCTCATTTTTAGCTATGCACAGAAGTAGTACAAAAGTACTTCAAGAAAATAGCTTTCCATCCTTGTGGTGTTGCAGATTAGTTTCTTTGATCAATTTGGTACAAATAATGCAAGTATAAACACACTTGCAATATTTTCTTTTATAGCTCTTTCCCTTGGTTCCTTGGCTTTTTCTGATTTTGTTTCTATGAAATAGTATTGTTCTTGCAGGAAAAATTAACGATAAGATTAAAGATTTCCCCACCTTCACTTTATCGTATCTCCCAGGGGATCTCTTTCTTGAAATTCATTGCTTTCATTCTGCTGTTAGAAGAATCATAAACTGTGTGTTTCATGAGTACTGTTGCCCAGATTATCTTCTACCTTTACATTTTGAAACTTCTAAAAGCAATCTTTCTAAAGCAGGACAAACAGCTATGTCTCTCTCTAGATTCTTATCCCCCTGTTAAAAATAAATAAAAAAGCCCTGCCCAGACATGACATTATTCTCAAAAAAAGAAAGGGTTTATGTAGTTTGTCTTCCCATTTTTAATGGTCTGCTGTTATCCAAAGATTATCAGCAAATTTGCCTGCCTACAGTCTGGAT
Source organism: Gavia stellata (assembly GCF_030936135.1). Classification (NCBI taxonomy): domain Eukaryota; kingdom Metazoa; phylum Chordata; class Aves; order Gaviiformes; family Gaviidae; genus Gavia; species Gavia stellata. The sequence continues at coordinate 24,630,434 of NC_082596.1, read as the reverse complement.
CACAGGATTTTACACATTCTTGATACACAGTACAACACCATGCTTTTTTGTCCTTTGTGAACAAACTGTGCCCTCCTATAGAAATGTTGTAGATAGGCGTTACCCTTCCAGATCTGTTCTGCCGATTTTGAAAATATACTGAGGCTTCAAATTTTTCTTCTATAGTTTACTACTTGCACTTACTACCAGCTAGGCTCAAATGTGTTTGCCATTTGTATACATAGCCTATGTATTTCTCAACTGCCTGGGTCTGTATTACCACTTTTTGTGTGGTGATTGAAGAGTTATTGGGCTGAAACAGTTGCTGCTGAGCTCCTTATATCTTTATTGAGGCTTTGTGCCAGGTGCTTTTTGTGAGTGATGTGCCTCCATGATATATTGATTCAGTATTACTTGAACTCAGAAGTGATACCACAAGCCTTTGTATCCTCTCAGTGTAGATCTTTTTTTAGCAGGAATTATCATCCCTAGTTGTATGCTTTTTCCAACACAGCCATCTCCTTCAGTTTTAAAACTGCATCACTGAAACTGTGTGTCGTGGTTTAAGCCCAGCTGGCAACTAAGCACCACACAGCCGCTCACTCACTCCCCCCAGGTGGGGTGGGGGAGAGAACCAGAAGAGTAAAAGTGAGAAAACTCGTGGGCTGAGATAAAAACAGTTTAATAGGTAGAGCAAAAGAACACTGCGCGGAGAAGCAAAGCGAAAGAAGGAATTAATTCACCACTTCCCGTCGGCAGGCAGGTGTTCAGCTATCTGCAGGGAAGCAGGGCTCTATCACGCGTAGCGGTTGCTCGGGAAGACAAACGCCATTACTCCGAATGTCCCCACCTTTCTTCTTCCTCCCCCGGCTTTATATACTGAGCATGATGTCATATGGTATGGAATATCCCTTTGGTCAGTTGGGGTCAGCTGTCCCGGCTGTGTTCCCTCCCAACTTCCCGTGCACCCCCAGCCCACTCGCTGGTGGGGTGGGGTGAGGAGCAGAAAAGGCCTTGGTGCTGTGTGAGCCCTGCTCAGCAGTAACTAAAACATTCCTGCTTTATCAACATTGTTTCCAGCCCAAATCCAAAACACAGCCCCATACAATCCAAAACACAGCCCCATACTAGCTGCTATGAAGAAAGTTAACCCCATCCCAGCCAAAACCAGCACACTGTGCTTACAATATGGGCTAAGACATGCTGTAGGGAAAGAAGAACAGATGAGTTAGGGGGAAAAAAGAACGAAAAAGTGGAAATGAAGGAAAAAGGGAGAAAGAAGATCAGCTAATAAAAAGGGAAGAGAGATGCAGGGGAAGACAAAGCAAGGAGAAGTAGGTAGTAAAAGTGGAAAAGTAGTAAAAGTTAAAGCCAAAATTTAATAGGAAGACAAGTACAGATACATGAGTTGCAGGAGGAGGAGAGAACATCAGAGAAGAACACATGACTATTGGCCTTTTGACATGCTGTGGAGAGTTTCACAAGGCCTCTTTGGGAACCTGTCTGCTGGGTAGCTGCTGAAAGACTTTCTCTGGATGTGGTTTAAAAAGGGAGCTCTGCACTGTGTATTTCCACAAATATAGGGACAGAATTTACAGCTAGTATCTGGGGTTCTGTCCTATGGTTTCATCTGGAGCAGAAATGTTTTTCTGCTCCAAAAATTCCTTCAAAACTAGTTTAGGCTGAAGGTGGTGTAGGGATTCAGGACAAACTCTCAAGCTCTTCCGTGTACAAATTCTCCTTGGGAATAGATTCACGGAATACCAGGAAGGGAAAATTGCTTGAAGATTAACACTCTTATGTCCCTCACCTACTTGCTCTCCAGAAACCTTTTTCTACTAGGAGAAAAACACTTTCCTCAAGTATTTCATAGTTTGTTGGTTATTAGACTTGCTGTCTTCATCAGATAGTCAGAGAGTTTCTCTTTTGATTAACTTGTCCAAAGGCAAGTTGTCTGAAAAAATAAGTTTTGAAGTCTCAAAAGCAAGTTGTGTGTGTTTGGTTTCTGACATAATTTAATAATGAAGTGCCTGTACTACTTAAAATTTGTATTTGTCATACATATTAATAAGGTCTGTTACCTTAAAACTACCAGTAAAAAGATGCGTACGGTACTGTGACTAGCTGATTGAGCTCAGAACTTGTGGAGGACAGGTAAAATGAGTATTTCAAGAAGGATACATGGTTTTTACACTAGATATTTATTGTAATTATGTTTAAATATTATGCCTGCCTTAGCTTGAGACTATTTAATTCTGCTAAGAGCAGATTTTTAATTATAACTGATTTGGAATTTAAAGATACAGTTAATGGATTAATGGGATTTTTGAAATCATCTAACTCCCTTCATTGCAGTGACACCTTTGCACTTCTGTAATCCGTAGTTTTAAATGCCTACTTGGCAAAGGTTCTTTTCAAATATCAGCTGGTATTTTCAGGGTTCAGAGAAGCCAAGACAGTAAAAAAATTTGGATAATATAAACAATGAAAATTATTACTCAAATGAATAGGCTTTACCATTAAAAAGTACAAGAAAGATTCATAATGCCTAAAATAGGAGTTGTGCAAGAACAAAAAGAATAGAAAATTGAAAATACTAGATGGGAATACAGATTGACAAAATGCAAAATAAGAAATGGATAAATAAAACAGCTGCAAACAACTGTTTGCTCTTTTTCATGGGTCAAGAAAAAGGCATTATTAACTTCTTGATAATGCATTACATCTAAAATAGAAAAAAAGAACAGAAGCAGTCTTCAACCCAGACATAGCTCTTTGGAAATTTATGTTTGTGTTTTGGTTTTATTTTATAATCCTTTTGATATACAAGCACAACGGTATGTTACATGTCAGTTTAATATGTTAGTTCTTATGCTTGCACATGCTTCTGAAACATCGCGTTTTTGCATTTCATCCACTATAAATGTGGAAACAAACATGAATCTGAAATGCATCATGCTTTCTACATTGTTGCAAGTAGATGTATTGATGTTAATAAAACTCTTTTACAATTATTATTATACAATTTTTTTACAAAAATAAGTGTACAAAATACCAAAATTTTAGAAAAAGAGTGCCAGTTAAGATCTTTCAAAGGTTGAGCATAATTAATCCTATGGACTAATTTTACTGTGTATTTTTTCATTATTTGTTAGTAGGTACCTGAAGGACTCAGTTTCTAACCATTTCAGGCCGCCAAGAAAACATATACACAGTCACACATGGCTTTAGTTTACTCTGGAAAACTGGAACTTGCTACCACTTTTTCCTTGTCCTATTCAGGTAGTTCATTATTTTGTTGACAGTTCTGTTCCATTAATCTGGTATTTTTGGGAAAATTGCTTGCAGACCTTACATTTCTCTATTGAAGGTGATCAAATAGGCATTTGAATCCCTCATGTAAATGATGTCTTAAAGTTAAAATAAAATCTACTTTCCAGAAAGTAACTGTAAAACTATTTTATGCAAGATTTCATGTGGGATACCTTAATGGTTGAATAATAAATTTTACCTCATAAAAATGAAATTCAATAATACAGTAGCTTTCTCAGCGCAGTAGCATCTGGTTGAATCTCATGAGAGCCAATATTTTCCAACTCATTAGGATCATGTCGTTCTGTATGTCGTCAACATTGACTTAGCCAAGCTACCTTTACTTACATAACCGCCAAACTATTAAATAGGTCTCTTGTGGAGTGAAGTCAAATATTCCTCTTATTTTGCTTTTGCCTTGGAAGAAGAGAAGAAAATGTACGTACTGTAACATTAAACATCTGGTCTAAACCACATCAGGGTAACACTGAGGAAAGTAACAGGATTCAGTATTCTTCCCAGGTGTACATATAAAAAAGGGTTGTGGAGCTGCTGCATAGTTCTTTTAACCACTTAGGAAAAAGACTGAAATAAGTGACTTGCCTTTCTAATACCCCTGTTTTTAAAACTACTTTTTTCCTCTTACCTGCTCCCCTGCCACCAAACCCCAAAACACAAAGCCCAGCAAAAGCCCAACATTTCGAAGTTTAGTGGTAATGCAGGTTGTTAAGCTCTAATAATTTCCTTGCAACATATTGGCATTTAATCTCTGTTTGTTCCACATAGTGTGGCCAGTTTTGGAGTTAATTTTGAAGAGTATGACTTAAATTTTCTGTTTGAAATCAAGATGTAAGAGTGTATTCTCTTAAGTAATTGCTTGGGAGTGGCAGGACACAGCCGTATGAAACTTGCACAGTATAAACAGTTTACTGTCTTGCATGGGTCTTTGTACCCACATGTGTCCTCATCCTTCATGTAGGCTTCTGAATGCAATGTGTAAATAGCATTTTTATACATTGTACGTTTCTGTGAAAGTCTGGTAGGGTATCAACTCTAATTTCAGATAGAAACAGAGTGTGGATAAGCAACCTAAGCACAATTTGTTTTTTATCTTAATTATTTGAGCTTAACATAGTTGTGTAAAATCTTTTATTTCCTCTTGTTGTAGACATTTTCAGTGATATTCTTAAGTCATGAACTGACTTGCACTGAACATGGGATAAGTGGGACATTTTCACTTTAACATGTAATCAGTAGGGTTTAGCTTGTTGAGTGTCGTCTTAATAAATCCTCTGCCTGAATCAATGATTCTGTAGTGGCCTGAAATGAGGAACTAACATGTGAAGTATGCATGTAAACCAGTAATTATAATTGCCTTTTTATTTTTTCCATCTGATTATTATGCACTAATAATCTTTGAAATTGAAAAAGACTGCATTCTGATGAATGAATGGTGGTAGGCGTACTTAAGGCATTCATACAAGCTTAACTCTGATTTGTAATGTCGTGCTAAAGAATCTAATGTACTTAAAAATCCACATGAGACTTTTTAAATGTCTGTTGTGGTAAAAGTGAATGTATACATAGTGTCAACAGCACAGTCAAGAAAAAGAAAAGCTAAAAAAATCAATAGGTTGTGAAAGGAATACATATATACATGAAATCTGTAGATACACATAAATGTATATAAGCTTCTAAAGTTGAACTGTGTTTCTGAATTGCAGGAGAGCTCAGTTCAGTGCGTATGTTGAAATTAACAGCGAACTTTTGTTGGATATGTTGGTGGGCTACCAAAAACAAGACACCTAAACTTAGAGCTATAAATAGTGCCCTTCCTCCAGAGCCTGTAGTTTATTTGCACAAATAGCAATGGAAGCTGTGACTGAGAGCACCTGTTCTGTTTGTTCAGCTGTTAGCTTTATGGTATTTCTTGTTCTATTAAGAAATGTGTATTTGGACAGCAGGGAGGTAGGCTGCCTTTTTGCCTTGTTCTAGCTGCCATGTACTGCATCAGGTGAAAAACTACAGGGATGTTGAGGGTGGTGGCTTCTTTTCTAAGACCAATAGAGCATTGAGACTAAGCTACTGGAATTCAATGTTATGACAAGAAGACTGGGAAGAACATAAGTCATGAATCTGCTGCATAATAGGAACTGGAAAATTTCTGAGAAGAGCTCAGAGCAGACACAAAAGAAAGCTTCAGAGATAACAGAAGAAAAGATTCTTTTTTTGGGGAGGACCAAGAGAAGTTGTCAAATTTAGAGTGAACCAGGAAACCATCAGTGGTTGCTGATATAAGAAGGAGGCATGAATGAGAAAGCCATGGTGGTTTTTTGGTGCCCGTGTTTTAAGAAAAAGGTGCATGCAGAGGTCCTGCAACAGAAGTATTGACCCCAGTCATGCTACCATTTGCTGAACAGTGCTTTTCAGAAGAGCAAAAGGAAACTATTTGTTTGCCTCTGGCAAAAAATAATAGGGCAGTCAGAAAACTCAAGTTGGAAGGGACTGCAGGAAGTCTCTAGTCCAATCTTCTGCTACAATCACAGTCAGTTATGGGATCAGACCAAGTTCCTTAGGGCTTTATCCAGTGAGGCCTTGAAAATCTCCAAGGGTAAGAACGCCCTACCTCTCTGTGCAACCTGTACCACTGCTTGACGGTTCTCATGGTGAGAAAGCTTTTCTTCCTATCCAGGGCAGAATCTTTCTTGTTTCAATATATGACCATTATCTTTCATCATCCTACTGCGCATCACTGTGAAGAGCCTAGCTGCGTCTTCATCACAACCTTCTTGTACATACTGGAGGGCTGTTAATATGTCAAATGTATTACTGCTGTTTTCCACCTTTTTAAACATTAAAGCAAAATCATAACTGAGGAGTCCTAGCTAATGCTAAAACTCAGCGATGGTGCCTCTGGAATCTGTTTCCTGTTCTAATTCTCATGCCAACTAGATTTAACCTGAGCTTCGATGCTATCAGAACATACAAACTCAGTCACACTGTTATCTAATTCATGAGTATAGTAGTATATTACATCAAATACTTCCAGCTCAGACCATCACTCTGTGGTAGCTGGACATTTGTGGAGATTTCAGAAGTCAGTGTTTCTCCTTTTCCCCTTCAGATTAAAGAATCCTACTTTGTAGACTATTAGGTCAGTTCGTATAGTGAGATATTCTGAGAGGGAAATGAAAATGCATATAGGTGATACAACACGAACAAATGATCAGTAATTTATGTCTACTAATTGTATAATCTTTTCTGTTTGTGGTTTCATGGGACCTCCTTCCATCTTAAAATGTAAACAAAGCTGTTGTGGGCTGCTAAAACTGCCTTTTATAGGGGTTTGTTTACAAGTTTCATTTCTCGGGCTTCAGTAGTTGCTATTTAAAAATCTTAAATGTGTGCTATCACATTCTGTAGTGCTATTTCAAAATGCCACTGTTGGAGTGAACATAAAATGCACAAATAATAGCAGATCCTTAAATTAGATTGTAAAACTGAGGTATAATATTTTCACACACACAGACTTCCCCCTTCTAATGGTTCCGTACTGTTCCAGTGAATGCCCTGTATGTGCATTAAAATATGTCAGCTATTAAATTTCAGCATCCAGTTACAGTTTGGTATAAGAATCCCTTTCTGTGCCATTCGTCTTTCCATAATACATCTATGTTTTCCATTTTTTCTCCATTTGGGTATTAAAATTTCTATATGGACATGATTGAAAAATGGGTGGGGATTTTCCCCACTTTTGTCAGCTGCAAGCGCCGAGAATTGTAAGCATTAAAAAAAAGCACAAAGATAGTGACTGAATTAGGTATGTAATCCTTCTCCCAATTACTGTAGATCCAGAAGAAAATGTTCCAGGTAAGTTTTCCTATGCAGATTGTCACTTACAGATGTTACACTCTCACTGAAGATCTTTTCTTGGAGAAACAAAACCTGCTATCCTCAGGTTTATGCAAATAAAAAGAAAAAAGGTAATGAGAAAAGATTGTATTGTATCACTGTTATGCATTTCATTCAGTCTGAGAAAAATAGTTTGTTCAGTTTGTAATGCTGTGCAGGATAGTAGTTTTGTTTGAATAACAACATGGGATTTTTTTGCTGTTGTAGGGTTAAAGTTAATAAAAATGCTTTGTGATCGTGAAACAATTTGGATCACTTTAAAAGGAATTGGAACATCTTATAGCGTAACTTCCTTCTTGTTATTCAGAATGAGAAATTCTGTAGTTTTGAAAGTGGCAGGCTAATTAGCGGTTTTGAGCGTGATGAGGCAAGAAATACCAGCAAGGAAATTCTGAATGGAATAGATTATTAGGGAATGTAAGTACAGAATTGAAGAAGTTCTTGTGAGGACATTCTTGTAGTAAAAATGTTTGCTGTAGTAGTAATCTTTACTTTAGGGAAAACAGCAAACCAAGGCATAATCAGAAGTAGATAGATTTAAGAATAAGCACTTTTATAAACTATTAAACATGATAAAAGCATGGTTTCTGTTTGCAAACATGTAATATTGAAGGCTGAACTTGAGTAGTGAGTTTATGTAATGTGTATAGTCTTGATCAAATAAAAGTTGCACTGAGTTGAAATCATGTGACAGATTCCAAGTATTGGGCTGCCACTTAAAACTTACTGTAACAGTGCCTACGGTACTAATAGTTTACAAAATACAAGTATGCTCTAAAATTACTTTTATGTAATGAACTCTAGTGAATGACATGGAAAATTACTTTCCATTTGTGGGGGCATTTGTGTTCTTGTGACAAGGTAAGATGATAAATACCAATGGTATTCTTGCCATAAAAAGATACCAGAGCATTATGTATTGCAATAGGAATTGCTAGTCTGCCAATCTAGCAATTGCTAGATGCCCCACATGATCTATTATTATATTAAATCAGACTTTTTAAAAAGCTACATATGTTGTGATTATTTTAAACCTAGAGATTATAGATCCAAATCCCAGTTTGTAATTGCATGGATGTTCAAGAAAATGATACTCTTCTCCACTAATATATCTTGTGGGAGAGTTGTTAAGCTGTTGAAATGCAGACTGTATGAAGAGTAATTATCATGACCCTTGCAGTAAAGAACAATGTTTTTTGTATGTGTCTAGTCCACCTCATAGAATAAAATTAATGCAAGGTGCATGCAATAAGGACACAAGGTGTATTTTTACTGGAAAATACTAACCTAGAATTAGAGCAGAGCTTTGACCATGAATTGCTTAGGTTAGTATTATGCCTCTGAAGGTGGGCAGTTCTTCTGGAGGAAAAATTCTACCAATAATAGAAATACACAGTAACGTAAAAAGGTAGTAACAATAAGGCAGACAAAGTGAAGTGTTATGTTCTCAGGAAACTATAGTAAGCAAGAAAATTTTTAAATCAACATTTTATAGTTTTGATTTTACTTTTGGAGGGGAATTACTGAGGAATAAATGAAGAAAGGGAGGTGTTCTGTTACAGTGTTATTTAATGGTATCCAGTGAATGTCCCTTCTGTTTGTGTTAAGTGTAATAGGAAAATTAAATATGGCACAGCAGATGTAACTGCTTTGATCTTGCTTTGAAGTGTTGTACTATTGTAGGAAAGTATTCCTTACTTTGCAGTTTTGTTGTAGATTTTTGTTTTTCATGAATAAAGATACATATCACACTACGCGACATGTTAATTAAAAGCTCAGATTCTAAGGAGATGTCAGAGTTCTATGTATAACCACAGCTCCTGAATTTTGGGAGCTTTGTCTTATGCAAAATAAGAGCTTTTACATCTGCTTAACATCGTCCAAAATATACTTTGGAACCAGGGCTGCTGTCGATTCAGAGAAAGTAATCAGAGCTATTTCCAGAAACACCTTTATTTTAGTTGGAGATCATCTAAATAAGCGTAGTCCCCAGTCTAAGCTTGGTTTCTTTCTGTTAACGATTGCATCGTAAGACTGGTACGGATACAGATCAAACCAAATGTGTGTTTTACTTTTCATCTTTTTTTTCCTTTTTCACCCTCATTTTTTTTGCCTTTTTTTTTGTTTGCTTTGAGGGCAACATGGTAAAGAAACCCAGATGTTACACCTTCTTATGCTGATTTTTCTCCTGTCTTTACACCCTGGCTTTGTTGCTTCATCTCATTCATGATCTTCTCCTCCTTTACTGTTTTTATGTCGGATCCTGGGATAGTTGACCCTTTTTCTTCTTTATTGGACATCTTTGTTGCAATCTTTTTCTTTTCTCCTTTTGATTTGCACCTTTTTCTGCTTTTCTCTAATAAACAGAGGGGATCTGATCAGTTCAGTATGGAGAGGTAAAATTTTCACTTGCATGGTAGCTTCAAATGTTGTTTTTCTTGTTAAAGATGCTTTTTCTGAACTGGGAATGTTTGTAACTATTTTATTTTCCTCAGATATTGCAGGGCATGGGGAGTGACTATGTAGAAAATACAGAAATTAAGAAGAAATGCAGCTCTCGGGTAGTATAATAGAAATGTTTGAAGACTGGTGCAAAGGGTTTTTTGAAGTATTCCAGTAATTTTTCAGATTTTCCAATTTAAGACATTGACATGTTTTTTTCTCAACCTGCTGTTGGAAGAAGAAGGGGTCTAAGGGGTCTGATCTTGTTAAGAAACTACATTTAGTTCTTCTTCATATGAATTGTCACCTTAGTGAGAGTATATTGTAGTCTGCCTCTATCTGTTTTCTGAGAGAAGTGAATACTGGATGATTTAGAGGAAGATGCAAGAATCCCAACATTATAGAAGCTAGTGATATATCCTTGCACCTATGCAGAGGCCTTGAATTCCCTTCTTATGTTAGATCTCTTGTTTTCACCCGTCTTGAATGACATGCCACAGCTGGATACAGCAATTTTGTTATGCCAACTACTTTATTCCTGTATTAGTTAGCATTTTTCATTCTCCTATATCTAATCTCGGATTTGTGATATAGCCAAGTCATCTTAAACTAGAGATCTTGGTAATTGGAATTACTGGAGAAAACTGAATAAAAGTAATAACAAGTGAAAACACTAATAACCTAGTCATATGCTTTATTACAAGCTGACCAAGAAGAGTTTCTGTGCTGACTTAGAGGTGTCCCAACTCACTCTTTTAGGAAGTCAAGGAGTCCTTGAGATTTCCGTTTTCCTCTGTCATCCGAATGCTTTTCTAACCTTTTTACTGTCTTCTCAAAGAAAATCTTTCCTGAAAAATGCCTTCTCTGGTATCTCTGTGTCAGCCTATTTAGCGTGAGCTCAGTGGATTGTACTCAGAAGCTATCTGGTGTCCTTTGGTTTCAGTTTAGATAGCAAAAAAACATCCTCCATATGTGGTTGTACCCCACTGCTTGATAGCTGGGCCCATTCAGCTTTCTGACTTTGTATTTTCTGATATTTTGGTTGTTGAAGGACAACGTTAAATTCCGTTGCTCCCCTTCAACATATATACCAACATGTCATCTCAGCAATCCAGACCCCAATTAAATTTTGGGATGCAAAATTACAGTCTTTTCTGAGTACCTTCAGATTTGTTTCCACTGTGAAGAATTAGCCATCCATCTACAGTGAGTTTCAGCAAAAAGAGGAGTTAAATAAGAGCCTGGTTTAGTTGTTTTCTTGGTAAAAGAGAAGGTTTCAAACTTTTACACTTCCAAAGGACAGTTAGAGTTAGGAATAAAATAGGTGTTTTTCAGAGACACTTTGGACATAACATGAGTCTGTTGTGATTTGCTATCAGAGGTGAGTCCATTTTTACCCAGTAAAACGGAGACAAGTAGCAGCCCTGTCTGTCAGAAGGAAACAAAGTCTTCCCTTCCCTCCAAAAGGTACTGAAGCAAAAGGGGTTTTTTGTTATGGTCTGTTACAAACCAGGGAATCGGGAACAGGGAGGATGATTTTTTTTTTTTTTTTAAAAACCAGTTGTACTGTCTTTCATGCTTCCCAGGGTTTAAATGCAATTTTTGTATGAGTGCTTGACAGTGAATATTTGCTGTTATAAGTAGTTGTGACCATGTGCTTGGTACATTCTTGGCAGTAAATGTCTGACTGGCAAGTTGAGAATTGTAGGGTATACAATGTAAAATACCTATTAGATATCTATTATACTTAATCTTTTTGCAGATTCTTTTACAGTCCCACTTAGCTTCTAAAGAACATAGTTTCTGCGTGTATTCAACAGCTTTTCAAATGCTGTGAAATTGTGTTATAATGAAGATGATGTTACAGTTTAGAAGGGTTAACTGCACTATTCTGGGCATGGTCTTAGGAAACTGCATCCAAAAATACATTGTGTGTGCCAACAAACCAGATCACTTCAGAGACATTAGGAGTCCGTAGATATTTATGTCTACTCTTTTTAGACTGATGGTAAGCTTTAAAGCAAAGCTTTGAGGCACTGACATAACAGCATTTGCAGTTCTGTTGAAAGCTCGTATGATTGCATCTTGCTATAGCTCTCATAGCTCCTGGTTTAATCAGTTAACTCTGTATTCCGTCCACTGGGCTTAGATGAGGTGGTTGTGATCACCAAAGTGCTAAGCACTTGATCTTCTGTCTTTCAAGAGAGCTTTTTATAAAACTTGCTTTGATGTGTACTTCGTGTCCAGGCTACTTTCCCAGTGGGATCACTTTTATGCTGCTATCTATTCGTATGTTGCAGTATCCCATATGTTATCAATGAAACACAGCTTGCCACCAGATTTGTGCTTATCACCAAGATAGTACCTCTACCATATTCAGCAATAAGAACAAGTACTTCTTTAAGTCATAAAATTTGCCTTCTGTAAATTTGCACAAAGGCTTGAAAAACTCTCTTTGTGTGTACAGAATATTCCCTAAATACAGGAAAAAAAGCTAGCTGAAAAAGGGAATAGTACTGAACCAAACTGTTGTCATGATCTCAATCTTCCTAGGCCATGCCCTCCCAGTTCCTTTGCTACCTTCATTTGAATGATTTGTCTGAGTTTGAATATAAACCTTTAGGGAAGTTTCTTTCTAACGATGTCAGTCAAGAGCTGTTCTAACTTAAAAAGTGAAGGGGAAAATGATCAACAGAAAAGATTTGGCAATCAGTTTTTAGGGCATTTCAATAAGCACTAAAAAGTCCACAGGTATGGTTGTGAGATGAAATAAAGAAATATGGTTCAGAGCGTTCACTGAAAAACTTTTTTTTTTAATATGCATCTATCAAGCATTCAGTCAGATGCTGCATTTGCTATGGTAGCATTTGATGAGAAAATTGGGTTGCAGAAAAAGAAGCTGCAGACTTTTTAACAAAATACCTTGAAGCACACTTATAAGTAAAATGGATGATTTTCTAGAGAATTAAATTGGTGTGTTTCCCTCCCTGTTACATTCTGAAGCTGGTCTGAGTTACAAAGATTGTCATTTAGGTTTTCATAATATTGCCCAATCTTTTCTGGAACCCATCTAACTGTACAAATGCTTCCAGGGTGAACATGAGACTATATTTTGTTGCACCAGGTGGCTTTGTTCTTAGGCTTTCAAGATGGCATGAGTATCTGTATGTTAATTAGTTTTTTGTGATATTTTCTTTAATTTTCCCTTGGAATTCTTGTTCTGCTGTAATGCAATAAGATTTCTCTGTGTGTAGAATAATAATTTCTCTGTGCGTATGTATCGCATTCCTTAATCTCCTTTGTAGTCTGTTCTTTCAGTGTTTTACTCTCAGTTTGAATATAATTGAACATATTCTGATAACATGCTTATTTCCTATGCATTTATAGTACTTTAAAAGTTTCTACCACAGAGAATGGGGAAACTTGAAGCTTTAATATGCCAGCCTCAGTACATGTCTGAGTATTATCTATCTGGAATTCCACACTTCATTTATAAAAGTATAAGCTTCTGATAGATCACAGAAATATTGCAGAAGTCAGATTGAAAACTTTACAAAGAATGGCAGAAAAAAGAAAATGAGGTGGCAGGATATTGAAAAAACCTGATGGTGCAAAGAGGAGATTTGGGTTTCCGGGTTTGTTCTGCCTGGGGAAGGGGCTGCAAAGAGGGATCCAATGCTGACTCCTGCACCTGCAGGGAGGTGTGACTCACTCTTCTAGGGCAGCTCCCGAGGAGCTTTGTGTGTCACCCTGCTGTCACCCATTGCAATAGCAACACAGTCACAGTGCCTCAGGGCTGGTAAAAAGGGGGTCCTCTTGGGCTCCACTGCCAGGCTGCTGGGGCGTCCCAGCCAGGACAGATGTTATGGTCCAGTAGCATGAAATACGGAGAATAATGAAGGAGGAGAGCCCTAATATGTGAATGTTCTCTGCATCAGTGGGCAGGACTACAGCTGTTGGTCGACTGCTATTCCTCTTGGAGCTAAGAATCTTGAATTTGATTATGGTGGTAGAAGCAACGGTAAGAGATGAATTTGAGGTGGCTGGTGACTGACGTGTGGGAATGAGCACTGGCTCCTCTCAGGCAGAGGTGGGTGCTTTTTGAAACCATGATGAAATGGTGATTGTGTCAGATTTCTTCAAGTGGTGGTTTAAGATGTTGTATCAAAAAAGGTTGCAATTTGTTTGTTAACTTTTCTGAAGTTTGAGGAATAGTCTTTTAAGCAACTCTTTTCTAAGGCTCACTTCCCTCTTTTTCTATCCTGCAGTATGACTTGCAGTTGCTGCCCAAAACGGTTGTGAAAAATAATGAGCAGGTTCACCTAGAGCAGATTGCACAGGAATGTGTCCAGGCAAGTTTTGAGTATCTCCAGAGAAGGAGACTCCACAACCTCTCTGGGCAGCTTGTTCCAGTGCTCTGGCACCCTCAAAGTAAAGAAGTTCCTCCTTATGTTTAGATGGAACTTCCTATGACCAAGTTTGTGCCCGTTACCTCTCGTCTTGTCACTGGGCACCACTGAAAAAAGATTGGCCCCATCCTCCTGGCACCCACCCCTTAAGTATTTATAAGCATTAATAAGATCCCCCCTCAGTCTTCTCTTCTCCAGACTAAAAAGACCCAAGTCCCTCAGCCTTTCCTCATAATGCTGAGAAACGGCTCCATGGTTGTCCTAAATCAGATGAGTGCTGTATGTTGTCGTGTTCTCCCAGAAGTCTTGAAGAACAGCTTGACTTCCGAATGCCGTTCAAGTAATTTTGGAATTCAAAAAGCCAGTCATCTTCTTAAGGCTCATGTGGACTTCAGAGTGGGAGATGAAACTCGTAACAGAAATTACTTGCACGCTTGGAAGAGTTGCTTTGTAAAAGGCAAATCTACTGGTATTTGAGGCAACTGCATCATGTATTCAAAACAAAACTTTTCTGTCTCGCAAATTGAGGTGTAACAAGTTCCAGTAGCCAAAACAAATTCCAGTTAAAAGATGTTTTTTGATGTGACAATATTTAATGGCTGCAACAACTTACTGAGACTGCAGGGTTTTCTTTGATAGATTCATGCTGTTCTTTAAATACAGGAGGGGAATCCTGTGGCCTGTATTTTAAAAGAATTGAGGCTGGATGATCACAAGGCTTCCTTCTTTTCCTTTTCATTCTGTGTTACTTGATGCTTCACAAATTATTTTCTGTTTGAAGTGTTATTTCCCCCAGATCTCTAACTGGAGCCAGCTGATTTCTGAAGTATCCTCTTGATCAGGCTGGGTCTATTTAATGCAGTTGACCCTTGTTAGCTTTTGGTGCTAGCTGAAGTTGTATATTTTGCTATTGGTTTATACTTAATTTGTATCTTGTTGTGTATATGTTTTCTTTATATGAGGCTTCTGTTCATTCTGTTGCGTATTAACCTAATAGGTTTATCTGTAGTGAGTGGTGATTGAAAAATGAAATGTTTAATCAGTATTATAAGAATATACGCTTACAATACCAAATCATAAGAAAAGTTCACAAAGCTTGCTGACTGTGACATGTTACAGAAGTTGGCTCATCTTTCTTTTGCTTTACTAATGGTTTTAAATACAAGTTATTAAATGCTGTTAGGATAAACCCCATGAAACTGACTAAAGTTAAATAAGTGTAGTATAATTTCCTGATGATTGCCATGTCATTCATCAGTGTAATCTTTAAAATCAAAAAAAGGCCAAAGCAACAAACATATTCTTTTTTTTTATAGTGACTCGGCTATTTCATATTCTTTACCTTCTTAGGATGTTATCAGGCAACAACTATTGAATAATCATCTTTATGTGTATTTCCAGTAATTCAGAGAGATATTGTAATTCTAGACGTTGGCAAGGATGAATCTCTCTTTTTAATTGAAGATAGCTGGTTTTCTTTGTGAGGTGTTTGTATTTAGCTGACTACCTCAGATATTTTTTCTGCTTTGCACAATTTCTCTTTGGCAAAGGAAACTTCCTGATAATAAGGGGGGGGGGGAGGAAGTAAATAGAGAAATGTTTCAGCAGCATTCTGCTTGCTCAAGGTATTCTGTGGAGGAGACGGCTTGGTTTTGTATGATTTCCAAGATTTCTAACACGGGTGTTCATACTGTTTCCTTCCCACAAAAGTTAATGGGGTTTGTGGACTGCCATGTAAGGTGAGTAGAAGCCTTTTGACTTATCAATTATCCTTGCTGTTGGGTTTGAAATGAGATTGTTCTGACACTGAAACCTTTGGTGTCAGGAAGGTAAAATAACAACTTCTTCACTTTCTGTCCTTGATGTGGGCAATCAACTTTATTAGCCTTGGAATCTCAATGTGTCAGATGAATTCCTTAAGCCTACTGTGAGTTACCTGTGTTTTACCCTGCTTTTCACAGTACAATATAGTGTTGTGCAGTGCTACTATTTTTATACTTTTAGTTCCACACCTGTTTCTTTGTTTTTTAAAAAAAAAGACTTCCAGAATATATAAGTAGAATAGAATTGTCCTTTAGATCATTCTCATCTGTGTAAAGAACTGTTTGATATTTCACTTGTAGGACTCTGTTTCCCAACAAAAGTCATGTGACATCAGCAGTGAGGTGTAATAAGAGCTCTCTTAGGATTACTTTAAATAGAATGGAAGACTTTGGGTATATAAGGTTGTGTGGCCTTGAATGTGATTTTTATTTGATATATGAGCTGTGACATAGCTATTGCATGACTGAGATGTGCCTGTAAGCGATGTAGTGTACAGATGGGGTTTCTCTGAAACAAAGCCAGTGACTAAATCTGAATGTGCTCATTTAAAGGGTAAAGAATACTTCATAAAACATATGGAAACACTTCTATGTTTTTTCATTAAATAGGCTTCTTACTCCTTACGCATTTTTTATGATTGTTCATGCTAATATGTCATTTACCTGAATCAAGACTGCCTATGTATCTGTTTGGTTTAGTGACATTTGTATAATGTTACAAATATTTTATTCAAAAACACACTAAATATGCTTTTCTATTTTATTCTTCCAGAACTTTTCATCATTTCAAAGGTGAAATATTCTTTTTCACAGAACTGTTGGGAAAAACCTTACCGTTATGGATTGCAAAATATATGATTTAGCAAGAATGTCAAATGATAGTAATAGGGCAGTCGCACAGTACGATTTGAATTACATAGTTATGGGTATCCACTGAAATAAAATCCAGGAGTATGTATATTTGAACAAGAAATGTAGACCAAATTTATACAAAGAGGGTCTCGCTTCAAAAGCACGGATGCTGAAAATGTGCAGGAATCATAGCAGCCCACAACTCAACAGGGACATTCTATGTCATATTATGTCAGTAGGAGCTAGTGAGAATTTTATGTGTGTGATAACAGAATGATAAGTAAAAATATTAATATGTAAACATACATTTTATAGGTGAAGTTTATAAGGCAGAAGATAATGATTATGTCCCATTTTTTGTAGCTTAAAAAGAAAATTGAAAACTAGAAGAGGGCACAGAGGACATCTGTAAAGCTCATATGAGAATTGGAGAAAGAGACCTTCAACTGAAATAAGTAAAGAATGCATCTTTGTCCTCTGAGATTTCAAAAATGATCTGATTGTGCCTCCTGTGTACTTTCAAATGAATAGTAAATTGGGTGAGAAAGGATTCCTTCATCTTTTTTGCATTTTCTTTGATAAAAACCTCCAGTTAAACCCATGGAAATTGGGATATTAAAAATAAAGGACACATTACCAATAGTGAGAATGGTTATATTTAGACCAACCTACCAAGAGAAGTGTGGAAGCTTCAGAAAAATGTTATGACTTAAGGACTAACTGCTTCTGCCAGTATGAGTTAGGTGTCATCAGACAAACCCAGTAGATACCAGGTTCCAAATGATGCTGAACAAAAGGAATCATTTCCACATGGGAAGCAGTCACACTGTAAAACACCCTGTTACAAGACAATGTGGTGTGGCTCTTTGTTTACATTAAACTAACAAACAAAACAACCTCTGGATAAATACGGAGAAGAAAACAAAATGATGGAAAGACTATTGAAACAAAGACAACCCTTCTGGTTCAGGAGTCATATGTTCTTAATAGTTGGAGGATCGTCTAGGAAATGTCATTCAGATTTTCCCTGTTCTCGTGCTGTTCCTTAGGAATCCAGCATTTGTTCTAGGTGGGATGTTGGTCTAGGTGGACCTTTGGTTTAACTCTTACGTGCTTCAATGATATTTTGAATGCGAGCTGTTTATTTGAAGGAAACATTTTTGTCTTATCTAGACTGAACATTCTGATGTTAGTCTAAAATGACATACAGCAAATATATGTTGCATAATAATAACTTTTTTATGCAAACTCCAATTATCCAGTACAAGAAACTTCTCTCCCTCATTTCTTTTTTAATAGGTATTTTCTTCTTAATGCCTAATGAAATTCTAAGAAAGTTAGTAATGACTTTTGACAATATAGTGGCATTTAGTAGGAAACTATTATTTTCAGTTGGTGATAAGTATTTTACTTTTTCTTGTCTTGTGTAACTCACCATTGGGACAGGTGGCTGTCTTGATTACTTGATAGTGAAGATAGTCCTGCTGGATCATGTTGTAGGAAGAAATAATCTCTCACTGTCTTTCTTGCTATATATATGTAGTGATTTACATTACCAGTACTGTTTTAGATGTTTGGACTTGTTCTGAGAAAATGAAGGATGTATTCAAATGTTGTTTATACAGTTCTACTCAAAGGTCTATTACTGAACGTATTAGTTCTGTCTTTTTATTCTTTCTTACTGATTGTGTAGAGGGACTTTCTATACAGTTTCTTTATCTTTGCTGTCTTGTCTTTTGCTTTCCTTCACTCTGTAAGGGCTTGTCTTATGTTGCCTTAAAGTTCCATCTTCTCTTCCTCTTTGTTTAATGTTTGACAGTCTGTTCTTTTGTCTTTTGTTACTACTGTTGAGAATTCAAAGCATCTGAGCTGCTTCTGAGCATATGTGATCTGTAACTACTCACAGGGACCCTGTGGAAGAAATAAATGTTATTAATTTTTGTTATTTTATGGAAAAAAAAATCAAATCCAAAATTTCTGAACACTAATTGGTAATATTTTTCTAGTTAATTTATTTGCAGGGATGTGAGCTGAAAATCCTAAGTTTGTCAGTCCTGCCCACACATCTGTCTCCTCATTTCCCTGATTCCAGATCCTTAGTTAGGCTCTAAGTCCTTTAAATTCAAAACATCCTTTAGTAATATGTGTATAGTATCTTATACTATGGATCTAATTTTTTATTTTTACTATGGTGGCAAATCCATAGTGGGTTTTAACGCTTAAATATATTAAATTAATGTAGTGGTGGCATTCATAGCTGCTCTTCAGAATCACTGATCTAGCACAACGGGGCCCTGATGCCTGAGGTCTCTAGGCAGTAGCTCAAACCAAATAATATTTACCTTTGCAAGGAAGGCTATTAAGTACATTACCCAGAAACAAAGCAGTGGTTTGTGTTCTTTCTTTGTAATTATCATATCTCAGTTATAATGGATTCAGAGTTTTGCTTTGTCCCCCCTCAGCCCCATGATTGCAGTGTATTTAAGCCAGAATTTTTTTTTTTAGACTATTTTTGCAGTCTAATCATACCCCTAACAGAAGGCTTTAAAGGTTCAAGGAATAAACACATAAAAATTGATCTACCTCTCACAAAGACATAGATAGTCTTTTTGAAGCTTTTGGCACCTGTTTATTCTAGTATACCCTACTGAAGTGTTTTGGTGCCAGATTTTGATTGCAGGCGTTTTCGTAAGGATAAGAAAGTTTTAAAACCTCATCTGTACTGTCTTACAAAGGATGTGATTTCCTATTATTTTTAGCTGATGTAGGATCATAGTACTGCATAAAGGGGGTCGTCCTCCTTTCCAGTCCTGACAGCAGCTTTCCCACACCTTCTAATGATCAGGCAGATATGTGAGCAGTTAGTTCAGCTTGTAGATCCAGCTGGAAATTGCTCCTTCTGAGGGATATTTTTCAGTCAATTTACCCGTTTATCTGGCTTATAATGTGCCCACATGAGCACTAGAAGCAACTCAAGGCAGAGGGAATGATGGCATTGCCCCAGGGGAGAGCACCTCAGAGCTGAATAAATTTCTAAGCTAGCCTTGGTATCATGGTCTGCAGCAATCTCAAGCTCTTATTTTAATGCGTCAGCTTCTTTTACTTTCTGGAAGATGCACAGTCTTGCAAGTTAAGCTTGTTTACATTCTTTGTGTGTTTAAAATAATTATTAATATCCACTTCTTATTGTTTACACTGGACTTACGTAAATTGCATAGGATTATTTGCGCCTCGTCTATTCATGCTGAAGTCCATACTGCTTCAATCAAAAGGATGTCGAAGTTGATGAAATGCTACATTCTGCTACACTGTAACATACTTATATCATTGTGCCAAAAATACTTTGTACATTACTGTTGAGAGGTAAAACAGCTGAAATTTCTTTTAGTAACATCCCTACATTGAAAATTTACAAAGCAGGTATCTGTAGTCTGCATGCAGGTAGGATCTAATCCTACAATTTTGAAGTGGCGAGTAACTTTCTGTAAAGCAAATTTCTTTTATGAACTGTTACTATTTGGTGGTCATTTCAGAAGTTGTCGCTACTTAGCCAGTCTTGTATGGTGGGATTTCTGTAGATACACTGCCCTAAATGTTAAACTTTTTTCCTGGTCTTAAAGAGGAGAAAACATAAGAAGGACATGGACCTGTTGGAGCGAGTCCAGAGGAGGGCCATGAAGATGATCAGAGGGCTGGAGCACCTCTGAAGACAGGCTGAGAGAGCTGGGGTTGTTCAGCCTGGAGAAGAGAAGGCACTGGGAAGACCTTATAGCAGCCTTCCAGTACCTGAAGGGGGCCTACAAGAAAGCTGGAGAGGGACTTTTTACAAGGTCGTGTGGTGATAGGACAAGGGGGAATGGCTTTAAGCTGAAAGAGGGTAGATTTAGATTAGATGTAAGGAAGAAATTCTTCACCATGAGGGTGGTAAGACACTGGAACAGGTTGCCCAGAGAAGTTGTGGATGCCCCAACCCTGGAAGTGTTTAAGGCCAGGTTGGATGGGGCTTTGAGCAACGTGGCCTAGCGGAAGTGTCCCTGCCCATGGCAGAGGGGTTGGAACTAGATGATCTTTAAGGTTCCTTCCAACCCAAAATATTCTGTAATTCTATGATAAAAAAAAAAAAAGTCAACATTGACAGGTTGTTATTTTATCTAGTTTGGAGATGTAAGAGGATAAATTTTAAGTAGGATTGAAGAGAATAGGAATTTTTGATTTTAGGAAGGTGCATATGAAGATTGTGTTTGCAAAGGGGTCCTGCAAAGGCAAGCTTTTGTACAGCTGCAGGGGTATGCTGTGCAAAGAAAACTACTATTTGTATCCAAAACTTTTCAAAGTATTAATATTACCCACAGCATAAAACTAGTTGCAATCTTTTTTGTAAGAGCTACACCACCTGTCGTGTGTATAATTCTTGGTTAACAAGAAAAGTCCTTCTCGTGTGGTATTATTGGAACAAATATGAATTTATTCTGTTTGTGATTTGATTTTTTTTTGGGGGGGGGGGATAGTGGTGGGGTTAGTTTGGTTTGCTCTGTGTTCTATGGAAATAGTAAGATGCAATCTCCTTGAAGTCTCTCAGTCACTTACTTTCTTCTATTTAAATGATTGATTTCAGTGTTTTGCTTTATTTGATACCAGTATAAAAATTCTCTGTGTATCAGGCTGTATGGCTGTATTTTGTGCAGTTTCGTACTAAAATAAGTAAATACATTACCTCATCTTTTGATCAGCCAATTATGCCACTGATGACCCAGTGCTTATGGTGTAATGCTGCTGCTGTTGAAGCTCAGCCTGACTCCAGGGACCTCTCTGTAATACACTGCTGTAGGCAATTCTTACCGTGTATAGCCAAATACCTTTTTCCCTTGGTTTCATTTCCAGTTCCATTTCCTTTGGGATTTTTATTTCCTAAGGAAGGTTGGCCTTTCCTTCAGTTGCTTGAATACTTAAATGGTCTACCTGTTTTGTGATCACTGGGTGCAACTGGAGCAAGAGTGAGTGTTTTCTTTTGTTTTCATCTTTGTTTCTTTATATTTCCCTTGAGTATGTCATCTGTTTGTATAGGTGTGGTGTTTTTTATGCTAGCAAAGTAACTGATCAGCAACACAGATGAGATTTCATTAGGTGGTATTCTTCTAAGATACTTATTACTTTTTTTTGTTTTCAAATTACTCAGTTTATACAATTGCAGCAGAAATATTTTAGACTTCTGCAAATCTTTAGGGAATATAACTGAGAATTGTCAGTTTATCTGTGGCTGAAAAGCAGCTTAATGAATTGTGAAACTGCTGTGTTCCCTTCTTTTAAAAATATAACAAACGCATTATCTGTAAGGAAGTTGTAGAGTAATTCTAAATGAACAGGTTTCTAAAACTGCCAGCAGCCTTCATTTTTAACATTAACAATTGTCTTCTGGAAAAACAAAATTTGATCATCAGCAAGATTAAGAATAATCTCTCTTATTAAAACATCTGGATTTTTTTGGCCTTTCCCTACAGTGATGACATACTTAGCAGAGGAAATAAAAAAATATATGTATTCCTTATATAAGAAATGAGATCTCTGACTTGTTTTCTTTTATTTTACAGATTGCATTTATGCATGCCTGTATCAGGATGGGCATATTTTTTTCTTTAAAAGGCATTTGAATCTTAAGGTAGTATGTCTATCTTAGCTTTGCCACCAGTGTTAGAAATCTTTACTTTTTTTTTTTTTTTGGGTCACTGTCACGGGGTAAATAGACTTTCACAAATCACGTTAACATCATCTTCACTTTCCTTGATTTCCTGTTGTAAATAGTTCATGCCTTTTGTACGGTCTGTCTTTTGTGTATTGTCTCCTGTTGCGATGAAATACTTTGGGTTTACAAGATAACAATCCAGATCATTCCACCTGTGAATGTACTGGCAGATGTGTAGTTTTCCATGATAGGATGAAGCCTATTGAAAGTTAGTGTGTTTAACATCAGTTACCATTTCATATAGCTGGTCTACACATTGCTTCTGTATGCTCTGTGAAAAGGTTATTAGTTAACTATTTCCTCTGGGAATTAATTTGAAACATATGTCTGATTATTAATTATGCATTCTGGTCGGTGTGTTGAAAAAATTTCTTTCCTGTATTTATTGACATTGTCTGAAGTCTTGGGAACTGCACTGTCATATGTTGTGTAACCACTACAAGAAGTAGCTAATGCTTTGTGATGTAAATGCAGAAGCTTGACATTAGAATATTTTATTTATTCTGTCATATAATTGAACTTTAAAGAGGAATTCTCCCTTGCTTCCCCGCTTATATACATGTTCTTCAAAGCATGGATGTAATTTGAAAAGTTTCATTTTTGTGGTTTATTATCCATTTGCTGAGTAGGGGCTTTTTAGCACTGCAAAATTAATTTCCATTCCCATATGCGAAACTTCTGAATTTATTGTAGTAGTGTAATGAAAAGTCCTGAAAGAAGATGCAAGTTAAAGCTTAATTTAACATATCTTCTAGTGTCATCTTCAGAGAGAACGTCACTTAGCTCTACTTGCCTATTACTGATTCTTTGGTGACTTCTCACAAGTTATCCTGTTCATCCAGAAAAGATAATCAAGTCTTCACAGTGAAGGGTTTAATAGCTGAGCTCAATTTGCCCTGGTGAGAAGAACCACGGACTTGCCTTGGGAAATAGTAATTACAAATGAGCAACAATACCACTGTTAGACGCAGTAATTTTAGTTTTGTTCCATAAGCAATTGTGCTCAGAGCTAAGTTAACTTGAGAATTAACTTGAGTGTGGATAAGCCAGATACAGACTGTAGGGAAGAATTTGATCCTTTTCAAAAGTCAGCATAAAGAGAAGCTATATTCACAGCAATTCCTAATTGCCATTTTTGCATGGACCACCTAGCTCTAACTTCTGCAGTGCTAGCATATGTGGATTCAAGATATGTATATACATTAAGTGTAGGCTTAAAATTTTGTTTGTGAGGAAAGAATCTGGTAAGAAGAAATGTTCTGTGATGTGTGTATGTTTGTTTCTTTCTTGGAAGGGACTGGAGACTATTGAGATCAAAGTCTGTCAGCAGGAGTAGTTAATGTGAGGTATGTGGAAATGCATGGTAAAGAAGGATCTATGTTGATTTTCTCTTTTTATTTTTTTTTTTAGGTTCTGTGTATGTTTCTTTTCAGAGAAAGACTTATGGCTTACATTGTTAGAATACAGTGTTCTAGACATGAATGCCATCTTTCCACAAATGTAGTGTATGCTTGTGCCTATAGGACAAAGTTAAGGCAAATGAAATAATAAACTTCCTTATAGTTATTTATTGTGTTCCAATTTTTCTGCGTTATAAAAGGAGGAGATCTTTTCTGAGTGTCACATGCTAAATATTGAATTAATTTCCAATGGAATGTCTGCTTTTCATTTTTAAGATGATACTGTATTTAATGCATTCTAGACATGTGAAAATGATTATGGAAATGAGCTTATGTGATCTGAGCTTCACTGCCACTTTGGTGTGCAGTATAACTTGTGTTAAAGACCATGTTATTCAACACTTCTGCTAATAAGGACAGTTTTCTGTTACACACAATAATTGTCTCATTTTATTTCTCTTCAGGAGACTTCTATTTTAATATATACAGAAATTATACCCTCAATATTGGAAGTTGCATTGAGAACTCCACTGTTGACTTTTTAATGTTTTTATTTGGAAAAAGTGATTTGTCTGAAAATGTTATGTTAATTGGAAGGTCCATATCTCCTTTCTCACTGCCCCCCCCCCCCCCCCCCCCCCCCGCCAGTCAAAGAAGAGTTCTAATTTTTATATCAGTGTTTTTCTGAATATTTAGTAAAATGTTTCTAAGTAGCAAACAGAAGACAGTAGCTTTTCTGATTTGGGGTAGTAGAAAGGCTGTTGCCATTTGCCTTTTCTCTTCAGATGGTTTTGGATGCAATTTCTAATCTCTCACACATAAATCTTCTCACTCTACTGATGACTAGCAAAATTGTGGCTTGATAGTCCCAGGGGAAGTATAGTAGTGGCTTCTTACAGTGATGCTATGTAAAAATGACCTGAACTATTGACCGTCCCTCAGTTTACTGTTAAGTAATTATGGTAATTGGAAAAGTTTATTAGTTAACATTGCTTAGTCATAGATTAACTTGTTAGAATGCAGTGTGTTAAAAGCTTCATTTGGAAAGCTTGAAGGACTTAGGAGAATTGACCTCTGAGCTTGAGACAACAGCTGGTTGGACTGCTAGAAAGAAATTAATTTTCACCTGTGAGCTCTCTGTCTTAAATTCTGTGGGAAAAAATACTATGTTTTCATAGATTTATTGATGTAAATAGGGGAATATACAATGTATTGTTATATAGTGGAGACATGTAGTCCTCCTTAAGGATTTAATTTAGCTCAGCTTTAACCATAGATTTATAATTAGTATGTAAATACTTAAAAATGCTAGAGAAGTAAATGGGTTTTGAAGATTAATTATCTGTTTGGGTCTTTGAGACTTCAGAAGAGTAGAGGACAAATAGTGGGTTTTTTTGGTAAATAAGCCACTTCATAGCTTTGTTGAAGAAATTGTACATGAAGACTGGAGCTAAAGCTTTTAAAAATCTACTGCACCAGAATATCTGGCAGCAGAATTTTTTCTGTCAAACTATGTAAAAAAACCACAACAACAACCCGCCCCCCCCCCAAGACAACAAAAAACAAAAAACAAAGCATTACATTAAATCCACATTTCATGGGCATATTATAGAAGGAAACTACTTATCAATGCACATCTTATACAAGTAGGTAGTATGCAAATACTTTATCCTGTTTTCTTCACAGTAATCTTTTCCCCGGCTCTTTGAATAAGGAACATAAAGTTAGAATTTCATTTTTATGTGGAAACAAAAAAGAACATGCAGTTTATTTATTGAGTTATTTTGCCTTAAATAGTATTATAAAATATAAAACAGTGGTAGTCGCTTACTGATTTAATTACCAGTAGATGTAAGAGATACAATTTACTATAGAAAAAAGTAAAATCTCAAAGATGAAGCAGTTGTGTGGTTTCCAAGCAAGTAATACAGGACACATTTAAAAAACATAAGAAATGGTTTAATTTCATTAACTGTGGTCTAATATGTTGTGCATCCCACTCCTGGTAAACCACAGTGGCATTTACTGGCTATTGCTTCAAAGCACTACTGTTTTTCATCCCTTTTCATTGGCCAAATGTGTCATAAGAGCATTAAGTAAAGTCTGGAAAACAGTTCTCATGGATTTTGCTTTAATGATAAATCTAACATATAGTGCACTTGCTGATATAATCAAGTGAATGGAATTTCCAAAATCTTGCCTTAATGTCTTTTAAGTATGAAGCAATAATGTTTTTATGAAGTAGCTTTTAAATGGCATTTGTTGAAGTGGAGAGCAGCTGGATTAGAAGGGTCTGTTTCTAACTGCAATCAGCAATGATCATAGTATCATATTACAGTCACCCTATAAAATAGCTTGTATTTTAAGAAAAATGGGGAAAAAGTGGAGGTAGGAATGGAGAGAGAAGTAAGCGTGGTCTGTGTGATGTCCAAAGGGGTCTGGAACTGGTTACAGTTGATAATGTTGCTTCAGCTGTTTGGGCAACAGTGTACTTCTCAATATGGGAAGTTCTTTATCAGTTTAGGTTTTATCAGGTTTTTAAAATGTTGTGGAGATACAGTTAATATGCATTTCTCAAGCATTTTAAGGTGTTGATTGGCTTATTAATTGTAATGTTTACCAGGATAAGATTTAACTAGAATAAAGGCCGAAATTACAGACGTTTTGCAGTTCTTCCCTCCATTTCTCTGTAGTATGAAATCCTTTTTAATACTTTTGCATTTGTAGCCATTTGTATAAATGAAAAATATCTCCGCATATCCCACCTTGGGTTTGTCCCTTTTTCAGTTGATAGGCTCTTTGAACAGGGGCAATGTTTTCTTTTGTTTCTTACAGAACGTTAAATATGTTAGTGATGGTGTGTTCTAAAATTTAAAAGTCACCGCTGAGACTCAGACTTCAGTTTAGGAAACCATTGCATCCTTCCAGTAATTGTTTATGGATTCTCTTCTTTAATATGTTGTGTC
Source organism: Gavia stellata (assembly GCF_030936135.1). Classification (NCBI taxonomy): domain Eukaryota; kingdom Metazoa; phylum Chordata; class Aves; order Gaviiformes; family Gaviidae; genus Gavia; species Gavia stellata. The sequence goes on along the minus strand of NC_082596.1, from coordinate 24,603,599 downwards.
AATGGATCAACTTAACTGCGAGCCATTTCTTTTGTTTCAGCAATAGCTTGTAGTTTTCCTGTGCTAGGCAAGTTACATATACTTCACTAAATTATCTAGGTCTGCTGCCTTAACATTGTGCAGGAATGTCTTAAGTGTTAGGCCTCAATGAATGAATAAAAACTTTGGAGACATGAAATGCTCTTGTTCGTCAATATTCTTGAGTAGTTCCCAAGTGGGGGTCTTATATGCTTTAACTTACTAATTTGTTTTTAAAAAAAAAAATGGCATGCTATCTGCAGCAGAAAATGTAGAAGTTCAGCAATGCCTTTGTTCTCCTAGATTTCTTGGTTTGGTTTATTCCAGAAGGGTTTGATACAGTCTTAGGATCTAATTAAGATATACATAATATAACTGTGCCTAAAATCCCAGCCAGCTAAAGCAGACAAATTGTTGAATTTTAGTTTTAAATTAGAAGAAAACAAAAGTGTAGAGGACTTGTTTGTAAGGAAATTCTGAATACTGTTTGACTTTTGTAGGCAAAAAAAATGCACTCATCCCTGCCATCTAGCTGTATAGACACATCTTTCATCACTAGAATAAGAACTTTTGTTTCCATATCAGTTAGCCCAAGTAAGTTCATTTTTTTTTTTCCTGGAGAAGACCTTTAGGTGAAAGTACTTCCCTTGCCTGAGCTTTCTAGATACAGAAGAGGGTCTATGGCTTGATTTAATTGTGCTGGAATGCAGTTCCTCAGGGTATGGGAATGGGATAAGGGAAACTTGCATCATGACGTGCCTAGATTTTTATTTTTTTTTTTAATTGGAAAGGGTTGTCTCAGAGAGCTCGGGCCAGATTCAGATCTATACCTACAACAAGGCCAAGCCAAGTTCCATATTTAGTCTGCTCAGGGAAGTAGGTCTGCTGGCTTCTGTAGGACTTTCCCTTGTGTGGAGCCTTACTACTATGAGTATGTTCAGGGCTTTGCTTCCTTGTCTTCTGTCCACCCCCCGTAATGGACACTTGAGCACCATGCATTTGTAGTACCAAAATATGATGATACTCTTAGTTGAATGTGTGATTGGGTCCATCATTTTCATAGGTGATACTGAAGCTTTGCTTCTGTAAAGGCTGATTCTGAGTGACTTGACAGCAGTGGGGCTGACATACAATACAGCAATTATTCTGGCATTCAGTTAATCCAGAAGATTGTCCTGTAACAGCAAGGTTAAAATTATTTCTGTGTACAAGTAGAAAACTTCTTTTAGACCTACATATATAACAGCAACATTGTGATAGTTCTGTGCTAATTGTGTAGTGTTTAATTTTTATAATATTACTAAAATTATTACAAAACATGAATCCTCCCCTATCTAATGCATAAATGCCCCTGTAAGACCTTGTGTTTGTCTAGAGAGAAATCAGTGCCCAGAAGTTGAATGTTTTTCTTGGGGTCAGGCAGGAAATACCTGCCAAAACCAGGGTTACAACGCAGGTTTCTGACTGATAGATCCATGTATAATCTGTTGTTGTACCACCGTAACGCCCAGGGAAAACCAATGCCCCTCACCCTTCTCCTTGCTCTCTCTTTCCCCCTCTTTAATTTCTATTCTCTTATACTTAACTGCATAGTACTGATTAACATGACTTGTAACACTTAGTTGTTTTTCAAGAAAGATGTTTTAGGTTTTTTCTGAAGTAGGGCCTACTGATTTCTCAGGAGCTCTTATATGATGTTAGATCATTTTAATAAAACAATTATTTTTTTCTTTTGAATATGGTTTGTTCGTCAATGGTATAATACGCCATTAAATCTTGATAACTTCGCCCTCAAAACATCAGTCTGTTCTGTCCTATTCCATTGTGGTGGGTTGACCCTGGCTGGGCGTCAGGTGCCCACCAAAGCCGCTCTATCACTCCCCTTCCTCAGCTGGACAGGGGAGAGAAAAATATAACGAAAGGCTCATGAGTTGAGATGAGGACAGGGAAATAATTCGGCAATTACTGTCACGGGCAAAACAGACTTGACTTGAGGAAGTCAGTTTAATTTATTACCAATCAAATCAGAGTAGGATAATGAGAAATAAAACTGAATCTTAAAAACGTTTTCCCCCACCCCTCCCTTCTTCCCGGGCTCAACTTCACTCCTGATTTTCTCTACCTCCTCACTCCCCAGCCACACAGGGAGACAGGGAATGGGGGTTGCAGTCAGTTCATCACATGTTGTTTCTGCAGTTCCTTCCTTCTCACACTCTTCTCCTGCTCCAGCGTGGGGTCCCTCCTACGGGAGACAGTTCTCCACGAACTTCTCCAACATGAGTCCTTCCCATGGGCTGCAGTTCTTCATGAACTTCTCCAGCGTTGGTCCCTTTCATGGGGTGCAGTCTTTCAGGAACAGACTGCTCCAGCATGGATCACCCAAGATAGGTGCAAAATACATATCCCTGATATTACAGATTTTCTGTTTTGATTCAGAAAGATAGAGTTGTTTGCTTAAAAGGAATAATTAACTTTGCTGTTTCCATTTTCCCTACATTCTAAATATCCATTTTTTGTTTTGAAGTGTTTCTTTATGATTTTCTTATGACATGTTTTAGTGGCTCTCATACTGAGTATGGCTGAGCATTGTTCATCTCTCTGTCTCTGGTGCGACATGTGCCTTTTCAGCATTTACTACAACCTGTTCGTCTTAAAAGAACAGCTACCTTTATACCACATAAGGAAATCACTATGTGATTGTTAGTTACCTATCGGTAATTCTAATGATCAGATCTTATTTTACCATAATGTTAACATAACCTTTATGTATGTTACTAAGCCACCAATAGTGATATTCCTGGTGGATGACAGATACATGGTCTTGAAATGTCATCAGGTTATGTTTAAGAAAGTGACCTTTAGGAAGCCCCTTCTTTTCTTGAAATCCTGCAATTAACTTAATGAAGAAGGAGCAATTGGCAACGGATTCCTGCTCACAGTGTTCCCAGGTGCTGCCAAGTACTGCTGTACGTGAGGAAAAAGTGATTAATGTTCTGAGTGCCAGTCAATGTCCACCTTACTGATGTGTTGAATTGACATCTTCCTCCTCAGCATATGAAATCTGAAAGAGCTATTATGAGTGTGTAAATATGTCATCTTCAGAAAAGACAGCTATGGGTAAGATCTGATTAAATTTTTGTAATTCTAAACAAGCACGCACCTGCATATTATTTGAACTCAAAGTTTAATGAATGGAATGCATCTGGGATTTGTCTTGATAGCATTCATATTTTCTCATCTTTTCTGAGGCAATTTTTAAATGCTAAAATACATACCATACACTGAACATTCTGGATAAATAAGTGGAAAATTTTTCTAAAAGTTTTATTCATTTTCTTATTGATTAATTTTATTCTTGCTTTTGACATACGAAGTTTCTTCAAGGAATTTTGCATAAAATTAGGCTTACTGTTTTTTCTGGTTGATTAAAATATTTTTAACATCTGTATGACCACCATGAAATTCTGTAGATGCTGGTGTCTTCCAAACAGTTCTGAGAGAGTAATTTTTTTTAAAACATTAAAATCATACTTTAAATAAGCAAGCAAGCAAGTTAATTACAGCGAAGTATTTATTCTGCACTTCTTTTTATCAAGTGTTTTTAGGAATTCAGCTATGATCTAAGCAGAGCAAAAAACAGAGATAGAAAAATGCTATGTAGTTATAGTAAATGTGACAAAGTATAATATATAACTGGTAAGAAACTTTATGATACACTAACTATAATTGATTCCAGTGATTTGTCTGTTAAAGCCAGTGCAAATAATTGTAACATCTGTCAAAAACCAACCACTAGCATGAAAACCTTTTAACATTTTGCACTTAATAAACTATTTTATACATAAACTACCTTATTGTTTATATTAAAAACTAAAAAATATTCAGTCTGTTCCAGCCATTCTAACAGAAACTTTAATAAGTAGACATTGCATAAAAATGACACAATCCAGCAGTTATTTGGTAAGGCCAGCAAAATCATAAATTTACCATCCATGCTTTTCCAAAAATACTAACCCATATTGTTCTCCCTGGACCTGTTGCAGGGATGACTAATCCAGCTGCTGAGGTCTCCCTTTATGTGTTTGATGGAACACTTGGCTTGCTAGACTACAGCTGTGTGTTTATGTGCAGTGCACACCTGCAGAGGCCTGACAAATAGCTGTAGTATGCAGAGTATACAAAATTACCCTGGCAGTGCTGCAAATAAGGAAGTTTCTGTTTTGAAGTCCATATGTGTGTGAGCTTGAGATGCCAGCTGGGGTATTTATGTGCATTGCACAGATGTAAAACTGCCAACTGATTTTATACCAAATAAAGGCTAATCTTTTTATACTTACTTGGTGTCAGAGTTATGAAGTGGTACATAAGAATGTTCTCACGACTTAGCTCTTTTAAAATATAAGCTGACATTAAAAATGCTCAAACTCACAATATGCATAGAGGGTAAAGATAAAAACATACTGTATTTACTTAGATATCTGCTATAGCACAGTATCTTAAGGGTTTTATTATTAGTGATGTATAGTTATTAGCTGCACATAATCAGGACTTGATTTATTGTATGCATATACACTATACTATATATCCTTTTTTCCAGGAGGTCACTTCAGCTCTGTGTTGAATCCAGTTTATGGGTTCTGAAATGTCAAAGCCCAATTTATATAGCTACTTAACTTGAAAGCTTTGCTTTCGTATTTTCAAATTTGTTTAAGCACAGTGATAATTTTTCATCAAACATGATACGTATTTTGAAAATTATCATTTTTAGTAGACCTTGTTTGTGAAGATACTTTTAAAGGTAATATTTACTTTCAAATACTTAAAGAAATTAAAATGGAAGCACTATTTTCATTTGCTAAAACTAACAATTAGCACAGATATAAGTCTTGGTTGTTTGATCATTTTAATCAGTACCTTGACTTTTAGTATGAACTAGTTGCAAAGACTACAAGGTGAAATGAATAGTTTATGTTTCGATGGTTCACTGCATATACTTAAGTACGGCATACTTCATCCTTTTTAAATGCTTAAAAGGTGGGCTTGGGGGTGGGGATTAATGCGCAGATGTGAAAATGGACAGTTTCTGTGCTTCTGACTACACACTTTGGAAGTTCCTTAAGCACTTAACTACGTTTTTAGGCTCAACATGCTTTCCCTTCAATGACTCTTTTTTTTTCCCCTCATTACTGTATCAAGCAATTTTAGTGTTCTTTTCAATTTTTTGTTTATTCTGGGCTACTAAACATTTGAAGATGTGTAGAATTCGTCTTTTGGCTTACTCTGTCACACTGTATACCTGAAACACATTTATGCTAAATGTGTAAGAACAAAGAAAATTGGAGCAACGTTGAAGTATATCACTATAGAATGTGTCCCAAAGGACTTAGGAATTTATTTTGCTAAATGTAATGTACAGCGTAGAAATGACTAGCCATCACACACAGCTCACCAGTCTGGTGGAGCTTTTTTAAACCGAAAGAATTTCATACATATACACATGTGCATGCATGCGCTCAGCCTGAGATAGCAGTCTTGGGTTTCCTGAGTTTGAAATTAACATCTGCAACTATCCCCCAGAAGCTCAAACATTTTCCAGATTCACAAGGTTCAGAAATACAATTTCTTCATTACTGAATTTTAGAGCACAAATTTCAGGCATAAATACTAGTTAGCCGAAGAGGTAATGACATACTGCAAGTAGAAGGCAGGGTTAAACTGTACCCCCATAATGCTGCAAAGGCTTGTCCTCTTGGCTAACATAAAAGAATAAGTGTGCCTGTAAGATGCCTCGTACTACCATTAACTGCTGAGAACTAGTCTAGATAGCGGAGAAGGCTGGGAAACAATACAGAATGCCAAATCTGGGTGAAAAATGGAAACACTTCAAAGGAAGTAACTTCTGCTAGATGAATATAGGAAGTCTTAATTGTTGTTATATCCTCTATTTAGGAAGTATATTTAAGACCAAAAGAGCAGAATTCTATCTGTGTGTGAGGAAATATGTTGCAAAGATGGTTTAGTTACTTTGTGTCAGGGCCAGCTCTCTTATAGAAGGCTGTCACTTCAAACAGATTGCCGCCGCTGCAGGTTGCAAACACACAATTGAAGGCTTCTAGTTCTCAGCTCATGCACAGATGTCTTTCAATAAGTTTAGCCAGTAATTTCTTCAAATTGCTCAGTTTATCAGCAGCACATGTCATCAATCCCGGAGTGGTTGCTCAAGTCAAACTACAGAATCCTTAGCTTACAGACACAGCTGCAAACAGGTGAACAGGCAGAAAGTAATTTGTGCAGCTTGGTGGCTGTCAGACAAAAGACAGACAATCTGTGTTTGAAACAGATTGCAGGCCTTGCATGAGCCAGACAAAAGGGATTTCTACAACTGCAAATAATTCCAAGGTTAACATATTTTCCTTTCTGCCATTAGGTGATTTGTTAAAATTGGAAACAATGAGCATTATAAATCTACACAGAAACTAGAGATAAGATGAAAGAGAAAAACAGATCGCTAAATAAGTTTACATCCTTCTGTTGAAAAGCATACAACTGGAATTCATATAGGCCTCCTTTTTATAAACTAAACTGAGCTATAATACCTATAGGGACATTCAATACATATTTGAAATTATGGTAAGGTTGTCTAATTGGCAGAAGAAACAACATTATAAAAAGAATAAGTTCATAGTAATGTTCCTCAGTATTAAGAAGTTGACGACTTTTTTTCTTTTCAAATTCTCCTTTGGATATCATTCTAAGATACTGTGAAGATTTATCAGGATTTCATGTTAACTTTGAAGTCTTCTACTTCCTCAGATACTTTAATACTGGGTAGATTTATCAAGATTTACTGTACTAAGTATATCAGAGTTAAAATTTATAACAAACAAGTTTCCTGTAGTGCTAACCTAATTACAGTAAGTTAGAAGACATGTACTTCCCCAGTCACAGATAGTACTTCTTCAAATGTGTGACTACAGAATACTTATTCTTTCCACTTTTCATAGGCTCTGTAAACTTGCCTGACCTCAGAACTTCTTCTGCAGTGTTCCATGAGGTACTAATCAAGCTAATGTAATATAGCCCTTCTTCCTGTTTAGTTCAGTGAATAAGTACTTATGTGCAATAATATTGATGGGTAATTCCATGCTTAGTTTAAGTTGTTCTGGCAATTTTATTTTTCATTTTATTTAAAACTTATCAACATAAGAGATATGTGGGTGGAAGAAGTTGCAAAGAGTAACTGTCTACGTTAAGGTAGCATGTTGTTTTGTGAAGATACAATTCTGTGCATAGAGGATAAATCAGGCTGCTAAGGACACTGTTTGAAACACACTGAAATCAATGCGCTTTCTGTGCGTAATATAGTAATATACATGACAATGAATTCATGAATACAGTTGTGTGATTCTGGTTAATCATGCAAAAGTGTTTACAAAAATTATTGAAACTGTCCCGTCAAAATTCACTGTTGTTTAAATGAAAAATAGGAGCTTTCTTAAAAATAGTATGTTCTTTTTGTTATGTGGTCATGCCTATATTACATACTTGAGTCCAATATGAATGTTGTCGTAATTGAAGAACACTGTTGTTAGGCTATTGCAAGTTTATACTTTTATCAAAATACAGTACTAAATAATTATGCAGGGAAACCTTATGCTGAGGTTGAATTGAAGAATTCCTTAGATTTCTCAACTATAAAGAAGTATGTCACAAGCATGTGTTTCAATAAGCTTTTTTTTTTTAACAAAATGCTAATTCCAATATTAAATTGCATCCTTAATAAATGTATGCTGTGTTACAGGACTGCCCTTGCAATTGGATTTTCTTCTTTTTTGTGTCTTAATAGACAGTAAGATTTTTAACCTCTCAGAAATTAATCATGCTAATGGAGATTTTCTATTCTTTGGCCAGGGAAGATTATATGTAAGCTTCTTTTTTTATCATGCTGACAGCATCTGTATTGCTTGTTGGTTGTGCAGGGTATATGCTGTAGATTGTAGCCTGACATTGTTATGGTGTTAGCATGTATGGGCTTCATGTATTCACTGTGAAGGTGAGATCATCATCTTTAAAGGATGGTTTTAATTTGTGTTGGTGAATCAAGTGGATACTGTATTTAAGGAGGGGAAAAAAAAATGTACTCATGCAGGTTGTTGTCTGCAGTCCAAATTGCTGATCAGAGAGTCTTTATACACATCGGTAATGTGCTGTGCAATATAAGCTGAAATATATTCCACAAGGGAGGAAAACGGAATAGGTTACATACGCTGTTCCTAAGTGCAATGAATATAAAACTCCATTACTCACTTTAAGCAGGTGCTTTTTATATGAGGCTTTAAAGAAATATAAAACTGCTGGTGAAATGATTGGTTTGTACAGACACGACTTAACTTCCAGTACTTTGACCAGATAAAGAGGCTAAAAATATTTCTACAAACATTTCTTTAATGATTTCAAGGATTAAAGGTTAATATCCTCCTGGTGTAAGAAACTGCCATTCCAGACACTAAATGTACTGTTTCTCTTTAAGTCCTCAGTAGTTGCATAGAATTTTTAAAAGAAAATATAAACACTTTTGTTAAACTTAGAGCATTCTGTTTTTAAGTTTATATCCTAAACAATGTATATTTAAATTGCTGGGAGGAGCACAGTGATATCATAAAGAAATGCAGTGTGATATAGAAAACTGTGAGTAAGAACGATACTCCAGTTAGAAACAAAACTCATCTTTAAAGAAGATGAAATCTTGTCATCTATGCATGTGGAAAACTACATGTGAAGGGGTAGTCTCAGATCTTTCTGTTTGAAGCAGCATATACTATTTGAGAAAGAAAATCATAGGGACACTGTTCAAGGTAATACTGATACAGTGTATTTTAATCTTTCTGTATGTGATCTCCGTCGTGTTTTACTTACCCACCCTGTCTGAATTACTGTCTTCCTGCCATTTCCCACTCCTTTACAGTCAATGTCCCCAGCAGCAGCCTCTGTTGTTCATCTTTTAACCATGTGACTGCTGGCTTGCTTCGCCTCCCAACTGAAAGATGATGATGTTCTCTTTTGTTTCCCCCACCATCTCCAGCAACTCAGGAAATCAAACTGTTACTAATTACACCATAGATGTTAGTTCTTTATTATTTTTGATAATACTGTTACTGAACACATCTGCCCTTCTTTTGAATTTTTATCAACCTTTGCGGTTTCTTTACTGTGTCCATCCTCTAGAATCCTCAATTTATTGTCCTTTACTGGTCCATAACTGTTCTGTCCTATATGCAATTACCTCAAATTGAACTTGTGAGAGATTTCAGTCATTAGATACTCTGTTTGACAGCAAGTAGGTGACCAGGTGTCATGTGTGTTACAGGGAAGCTCACAGCCGTGTGTAGGTGAGATCTGGCATTTCTTCTCTCTTGCATAGTAGGTGTGTTACATAGCACTTTAAGGTTTGCATCTGCTCTGGTGAATGAGGCTTTTTAAGGGCAGAAGAGTACAAACTCATAGGAAACCAGGCTTTATTAGTTTCATTTCATTCACTTGTCAAATAGCTTATTTAAATAGATGTGTCTTAAAGAAAAGAGCTCCACAGTTGAAACAGAAGGTGATACGATCTGAGATGAGCTCTGGTTCCTCTAAGACTTTGTTCTTTAATCCTACATTTTGCTGTCCTAGAAAGCTGTAAATGTCCTTTTTCTCTCATTGCTACGCAGCTTTTTACTAAAAGAAGAGCTGTAAAATGCAGGCTTTATTCCAGAGCCTAAGATGTATTACAACTTATGCTTAGTGTATTTGAAGATAAGGCATTTGAACTGGTACTGGATTGAACTTGAACTAGACTTAATAGAAACTCAGGACAGCAAATGCATTTCAGTTTTTTTGTGATCATATTAGTATGTATTAATGAGAAAAAGTGTTTTACTATTCTTTACATGTTGACATTTTGCATACGCTATTGAACTTATCCTCCGATACAGCAAAACTACTGTATTTGGAAGGGATAGAAGGCTTATGTGACCAAGATGGAAGAAACCAATTGTGAGTGCATGCTTCCAACCAAAGGGTGTGTTACTTGGGGTGGAACATATAAGCTCTATTCTCTGTCCATCTGTCTGTCTTTGTCTTTTTCAGGATCTTGCTTCAAATCTTTATGGTGAAAGTTTCTCAAGTGCTTATTTATCTGTATCCTGGAAGCATTTGCATCCGTGTCATTTTTAGCATTTGTCTACTGACAATTAATAGATATGAGGATTGATATGTCATGCATTTTGAGAGTTAGAAATTCAGGTTCTGGTAGTTTTTCTGTGTTTTCTTGGAAGACAGAAGTTATTTTAATGCATTAACTTGGGCTTCTACCGTTTGTCTCAAATGATACAGCGGTATCTGAAATGCAGTTGAATTGTGCAGAAAGGAAAATCAATCCTTTTCTTCTTTTTGAACCTCTGTTTACAACAGCAAGAACAGTGCCACTAAAGCCACTTTAACCCTGTGTCCTGACTGGTGTCATGTTGCCAAATCTAAAATACTAGCTTCGATTAGGTATGCTTATAACTGGTGATGCCTAAATAGTCTGAATGTTAGCAGTAATAAAGTTAATAAGTTGCCCAAACCAACACTTTTCACAGCAAGGTTTTAGAGCTATTTACAATACTATATATGTTTAAAGACGGAAGGTGGTATTCCTTCACTAAATGTTGGCTATTTAGATCAAGAGGAGTAGCAGTCAGACTATGCATGGATTGTGTTTCTGTACCCTACACTGAGAATGTTTCAGGATGGTCCTTGTCCTTTTGGTTGGTTGTGGTGGTGTTTGTGAATGTTTGCTGGCCGGCCTTTGTACATCGGGTAAAGGGAGTTCTGAAACATTTCCCAGCTCTGTTGTGTTTTCAGATTTTTTTTTTTTCCCCTGTGGTAGCTGTTTAGTTCTTCTATGAGCATTCAAAATTAGAGCATTATTTTACCTGACTGGATAATCACTTTAAACAGATTATCAATAAGGAATTATTCAAAGGTGCTTCTGACCTAGGATGCCTTAAACATATTATTCCAAATGTTCTGTGATTTCTTCAGTATTGGTTTTCAGTCTTTGAATCACAGGTTTCTTTCTTAACTCTCCGTTTGAAGCAGGATTTTAGAAAAATCAAGAAGTTTGTGGACTAAGGCAGATGTGGACCTGTACAAAGGTGGTTGTGTGGAGTCTCGAAATGGGAACATAGCAACAGGGATTTGCCAGATTTAAGTGACTCTCCCTGTAGGTGTAATGCTGTTCTTCTTTAGCAAGCTGGGAAATTTTTTGCAGTATGTAAATCTCCATTACTAAATGATGGTCCTATGTCTGTTTTAGTGTTTAGGAAATTGAGAAGCCTTAATTAGTTTACAGGCAGTTTAAGGATTGAAGTGGTTAGTTACAGAGATTTTTAATATTGATCTCCAAGGTGAAGACCAGTGTATGACTGACTGTGTGCTTGGCCCTGAAATCTGTCTGTAAAAATACCGGAAGTACGTGAGGAGATTAATTTTTGTGTTATGTGTGGGCATACATGTGGTTTTTGCAGCTTATATTCTGATTAAGAGAATGGGTAGATACTTACATTGATAAATATTTTGTCATTGTTGCCCACGAAGAAAGCAGCTTGACTTTCTTTAGAGAGTATCTCAGTCTATCAATAACTGCTTTCACCCTTCCATGCATTTACATTTCCTTTGAATACCATGGTTGAAGAGAAAATGAAAGCAGAGCTATTTTTTAGGACAGGTTTCTTTTAGGTGTGGAACTGTGGCACAAGAAGCTCAAGACAGTAGAAACTCTGTCCAGCTCACCATACATTAGAGGCAAGACAAGTCTACCGTAATCCTGCTGTTATTGCCCTGTTAAGTCTTGGGAGTGGGTGGGGATGAAACAGTAATTTCTTGGAATAGTGGTATGTAGACTGAGAACTGGTTGACACAGTTATAAGAAATTAAATAATTATGATAATCAGAATAGCAATAGTAATGCTAAATAAAGTTGACTTAGGAAAAAAATAGACCTGTCCCTTGACAGCTCTTTAAAATAAGCTGCCTGAATTACTGTTTTGAAGAAGAAAGAAAACAGTAGCCTGTGAGTCTACATTAGCACTGCAAAATGTGGTCTGCAGACTGTGGCGACAGATTAAAAATGTGGAATTGTGAACCCAGTAAAGACGTTTGGGGAACTTTATCACAAAGATTTAGTTTTACTGCAGAAAAAACTGAGGAAGTATTTATAACCTGGCATCTACATTTTAGAAAATCTCTTTTTCTCTGTTTTTCCAATTTAAAAAAACAAAATGAAGAAAAAAAAAAACCCCAAACACAAAACCCCAGTGTTTTCTGTTCAGGTGTTGTGTGTGAGGAAGCACAGTGATCGAAAGAGATGCTGAAGTTCCTATGCTGCTGCTGTTTTACTGTAACGAAGAACATGAATGCTCATGCTCCCCCAATGCTTTGAACGTGAGAAGTAGGACAGATGCCAGCTAGAGCTGGTCTTTGTGGCTTCTGTTATTCGTACTGCAAGGAGGAAGGAATTAACTTTGGTTTTCGCTTCAAGTTCTGAGGAAGTGCCATCTGTCTAACAAAGTTCAGTACAGACTTTCAGAAGTTCTCACTGAGGGCACTGCTTAAGCAGGGACTGAACACAAATGAGTGTGTCTCATGAAAGAAATGAGGTTTTTCTTATGCTTCGATTTGTTTACTAGCTTTTCTGTGTTAGTCATGTAAAACTTAAATATTTGTTTTTGTGAAAATAATTGGACATTTTTTTTCTTGATTCCAGTAAGACTTAGGCCTAAATGTTATTTCATTTGGTTAATAGCTCCTTGCTTTTATTCATGGATTGATCTTTTTACTGAGTTTGAAATCATTTTGACATGTATGTGACAGTCTTTTACTATCTAATGTTGCCAAACCATAGTTTATTGGTACTTAATGCTTTAAATATTGAAAATTTTCCTTCTGAGGCCATAACCTAAATATGGGGAGGATTCATGTGGATCTGCTTCTAGAAGTTTTAGTTATGCCTTGTTCATTTCCTACTTCACATTTTGCAGTTCTCTCTTTTATGATCTTTCTAAAGAGTTATTTATTGTATTTCAGGGATTTGGTGGCACACAGTCCTGACTCTTGTCCTCAGAATCAGTAACATACCTCATTTGCTGGTTTCCTGTCTTTTCTACTGACCAGTTTAGACTTTGTCTCTTGGTTTTCCATTAATCATTGCAAATTCACCTTATTATGAACGGAGGTGTCTGGAGTGCAAGTGTTATGAGGAGCGGCTGAGGGAACTGGGATTGTTTAGCCTGGAGAAGAGGAGGCTGAGGGGAGACCTTATCGCTCTCTACAACTACCTGAAAGGGGGTTGCAGAGATGTGGGTGTTGGTCTCTTCTCCCAGCTGACAAGTGATAGGATGAGAGGAAATGGCCGCAAGTTGTGCCAGGGGAGGTTTAGGCTGGATATTAGGAAAAATGTCTTTACTGAGAGAGTGGTGAAGCATTGGAACAGGCTGCCCGGGGAAGTGGTGGAGTCACCATCACTGGAGGTGTTCAAAAAACATGTGGACGTGGCATTGTGGGACGGGGTTTAGTGGGCATGGTGGTGTTGGTTTGGTGGTTGGACTTGATGATCTTACAGGTCTTTTCCAACCTTAGTGATTCTGTGATTCTGGATTGGTAAAAGATGTATAGGCGATTGGTAAAATCACTAATTAGTAACTTTTTTTTAACAGGTCTTAAATTAAATGATTGCTCAGCATTAGTAAGCTTGTTAACAGAAATCCTGGCCTGATCAATAAAGGCACAATTGTGACCTGCCTTTAGGTATTTGAATCCCTCCTGCTTGCACATAGAATGTCACTGAATGCAGGGACTTGGGCAAGCTGTGTAGTTGGGTTATGCACATGGAGAGGACGAAACCTATGACCAGAAAAGTTGGAGGGAGGATGTGAATGCCTGCTTTATAGTGGGAGAGAACCTTCCTCTATGGTGTGATACTTCTGTGCGTGTTTTTAGAACAGAATGGCTCTTTAGGCTTGGAGTTAAAGTGAGTTAAAGTGCACAAGGTGTAAATTGCCAAGGCATAATAGGTTTTAAGTCAGAAAACCTCTCTGCCTATTTTTGGGTTCTGCAGTATGGAAAGAACAGCTTTTTAGGTATTTGGTGATGTTTTATATTCTATATGTGGTAGTCTAATTCAACTAAAACAGATTATGTTTGATCACCAAGTATAAACATGGTTACATATTGGGAAGGAAACACTTGATTTTTACTGCAAATAGTTCTACAATGGACAAGATGTTTCCAGTACGAAAACCACATAACTAGAACATTGTCATTTTTATCTGGAAGCAGCTGTAGGTTATATTTTGTGGACACAGGTATATGTGTACCTCTATCTCTGTAAAGTCTTTGGTTACCATGTTCCTGATGAAAATAATAAATAAACTACAGAAAATGTGAGATGTACTGAAAAACACAGTTGCTTTGTTCTCCAATTTTGACTACACTGGGCAACAAAGTCAAGTGAAATACAGTGCTGCTTTTGAAAGTGTGATTTCAGAAGAGCGAGTACAGCACAAATTCTACTTTATTGTCTTGCACCTTGGAAATAAGCCTTTCTCATGCTTCATTTGCAGGACATTGAATTTGGATAATGTTGCTGTTTGCAATGATAGATTTGGTTTCCCTCGTTCCTCTGAATTCATGCTCAATGTCTTAATTAAAATCTTATGGAGTGTTTGTCTCCATGCTAAACTTGAGTCAGTATTTGGAGGCATGGAGCGTTTCTTATCTAGGAGAGTTAACATCTTCCAGCTCAATCAATCCTTTGAGAAGACACTACTTCTGAAAAGTTTATAAACATTGAGGGGAGGGAAGGAAGCCCCTGTCTTCGCTTGCTTAAACATTTGTTTGCTGAAATAGGTATTTAAGGAATATTTTAGCTATGTGTACAATTGTTGACACTTGATTTTTATAATGATGTTACCATGATGAAAGAGATAATAAGGAAGAATATTTGGAAAGAACTAAGCGTGGAAACTACAGCGTGGAAACTACAGATAGTCAGAGGCATACGTAGGTAACAAGGCTTCTTTCTTCTCTATAGAGCAGCTTGCCAATTTGACAAGTTTATGAGGGGTAGTTCATCACTTCCAAAAATTTTCGGAGACTGAAGAAAATGTGCTGTTTCCCTATATTAAACCTATTCATTATAAATGATTCACCAAAAAGTCTCTAAACTTTCTGCACTTTGAAAAAGAGACTTGTAGCTGGGCAAGGGGAATCACTTTACGGTCAGGTGATTTTTGTCTTTTGTTATGAAAGTCTGGTTAGACATCCTAAGAGCTGTGAAACCTGCGCAGAATTAATTTTTCTTGCAACCTCTCCTTGATTACTGTAGTGTGCTGTGGTTATCAGATGTTAAAACTGAGAGCAGGATGATGTTGCCATTTGATGTCAAAGCAACACAGAAAAGGAGGGGCATGATTATACTATGTTTTCCTAATACTTTTCTATTTTCTTTTCAAATAGTTGAAAACAACTGAGAAAGTGTTCATCCTATCTCTCTAACAGATGTTCCAGAAAGAAATAGTTTATTACTACTACCAGTTACTTCTTTGCATGAAAATGTAATTGTTAATTATATGATTATGTATTGAGGGTTTGTGGGTTTCTTCAAGGCCAAGCCATTCAGCTTTCCTAGCTTCCCTCATGATCCCTAGTTGCTGGCTGGCTGAAAAACAGTGCACTGGCTAGTTTGAGCTATACTTTGCTGTCATGCATATGCTGATTGGTCAGGTAGCAGGACAAATATACGCACATTTTCATGAAGATTGTAAGAAATAAATGTCTCTGATAATGCTGCCATATCTTGCTGAAATTCAACAAGTGCAGAAGTTATTTCGTGAGGGAATAGGAGTGAACAGAAAGAAATAGGGAGCGTGATCACATGAAACTTAGTTCCTTGTTTTCAAATAAGATACTAAAATAAAATTCTAGTTACACATGTAACTAACATGGAAAGTTTCAGTCTTAATGCAGAGAGGTTGTCCAGGGTAATGCATCTAAAAGTGGACTCCATGATGGAAAATATTTAGTTTTAAAAGTACTTAATCTTCCATAGTGAAGCGAGAGAAATGTATTGGACATCACACCTTGTATTTTGAGGCACAAAAATGTTGCTGAAAGATGGAAACAGCAAGAAGCTACCAGTTTTGAGAAGACTTGAAGGATGGGGGTCAAATTATGAACACAAATTTGTTTTGCTTTGACTGTAATCTTGGCTGCTACTAACAGTATTTTATAATCTTTGTTTTGGAATAGGCAGAAGACAGGGAAAAACGTAAGGTTTTTTCCTTTTTTTTTTTAAACACAGTGGCCTCTATTTGCACAAGTTTATAGAAAGTATGAGGAGGCAGAGCCAAGACTAGGAAATACCTACAGATACCCTATCTGCTTTTGACAAGTTCGTGTGTTGTGTCTGATACCACACCTTAGATCAAAGGGGATTTTCAGCTTTAAAAGAGGCTTACCCTGGGCAAGGCTGGGAATGAGGGTGTATTCACAAGACTAAAACTAGTAGCTGATCTTTCAGACTGAGAACCAATGGGGTCTTGTAGTGGCAGGCACACTACAGTGTCGCAGTGAGCTTTTTTTGAGCCTGAAGCCTTCCTGAATCATAAATTAGGAAAAGGCTGGGCATACCTCGACTGCAGAAGACAGGTTAAATTTTGATAAGAAAGTATGCGTAGAATGTGGAACCTGCTTTCACATGGCAGTCTGGTTTACTAAATGCCATGTATCCCTTCATATGCTGCGTCTCTCTTCCTACATTGGAAAGTACTTTTTATTCAAAAATTATTTTAATGTCTTACCAGAACAAAACTTAAATAAATATATGTCAAGAAGTCTGCTTACCAAATTATTTTATAAGCGCTACCAGATAGACTTCAATGTTTAGGAACTGGAATAGGCATAGTGAAGTAAGACAGTTACCAGGTTTAATCCATAAATCTTTTGTTTTCTATAATTTTTTAGGAATTTTCCCTTACTACTTAATATATATTAAAGGTTGTTCTTTGGGTTAAGTCTTTGAGAGATTGTGCAAAAAAAAAAAAATTAAGTTTCCTTAATGTGTGCAACTACCTTGAAATACATCTCAAAATGCTTTTAATTTTTTTTTTCCCTGATATTCCATAATACTTTCCTTGCATAATTATGGATTTTGGAACAAATTCTGTGTTACATATGTGAGGAAATGGTCCCATAATTATACTAATGTTTGCATAATTAACAAGCTGCTTGCCAATTTTAACTGACAAATTCCAAGTCACTTTTGCATGAGGGGAAAAAAACCATAAAAAATGGTAACTTCTGTTAGTTTTTCCTTTCATACTTCTTACAGGTGTTGAAACTATTTACTTCTAACTTGCAAGTAAATTTATGTATTTTTTTCTGATAGGCAGCACTGTACAAAATAAGAGGGCTGGCTTCCTCCACCCATACTCTGGGGCTGTTTTGGGGGCTGCCCTCAAGCTCTGCCAACATATCTCAGTGCTGACTTGTAAGATCCCCTGCTGCTGCCGCCATGGTTCTAGGCAGCTCTTCAGAAGTGAATGCCAATAGAAGTGATTTCTTCCAACCAGTGTGGCAGTTTTCTGGTGTGCACAAATGGGGGCTGAGGAAAGACCACCAAAACTTGTTTCCACTTGTGACCTAAGGCAAGGTTTGAACTCCAGTTTCCGTTGAAAAATGGCGAGTGTGCCATTGGCCTTCTGTGCTGTTCAGCTGCATGGATTTAATGCTTTACATTGCTACTGAGTAAAATGTTGTTGTCTAAATGTAAGCTGAAAACACTTAGTCATTTTAAGATCCTGAAATGAAAGGCTTATAATAAAAATATGAAGGAGAATAGGTGAGGTGGCACTTATAAAGTGAAAACAAAAGTGTATGTATGTGTGTATACATATTTATTATTCCAATTTCTAAGTGGCCTTGTGTGTTTTCCTTATGGTATCTATATATATTTTATGCATAACTGTTTGTATTAAAATGTCCATATACAGCATTCTCTCACTTCCATTTAAAAACTGTGAATCACAACAAAAATGCTTTAAGAACATCTAAGGTAGATAATTAAAGTATAATTAAGTTTAAATGCCTTGGTGAAGGAATATAAAAATATTTAAATTCAACAGGCTAGTACATTTGCAGTTTTCTTTTATTAGGTGTGAAATCTAAGAATCCCCTGCCAACTCTTGAGGGCTCAATCCAGAATGTTGAATTGAAGTACTGCGGCACATCATTGGTCAAATGTGCCTCTGGGACCGTGGGATCAATAAAAATTTGTGCCAAAGCCCCAGGTATGTGCAGCTGGACCATGTAAAACTTTATTGCCTGTATAGGAGAATTGGCCTTGCTTTTTACAAGGAGAGTTACTGAAACAAGAATTTACTTATTGTTCCTATGAATCAGAGAGGTTTTTTTGTATTCAGTTTTTGGGTTTTTTTATTATTATTGTTAAGTGTGCCAGGATGATCCAGTCTGGCCCCAGTATAGTCAATTTTTACACTGAATTAAAAAAGTAAAGATGTGGGTTTTTCTGCTGAGACAAATATTACTCTAAAAGCACTGAAGAAACTGGAATAACTCTGCATTTTCATATTACACAGAATATTTGCATTTTACTTTATTTGTAGCATAATTTTGATGTATTCTGTTTATTGTTTAATGTCTCATTTTCCATCAATGCTACAAGTATGTATTTTGTTTGTGAAGTTTTTGAGGGCTTTGTGATAAATAATTTTTAAATTTCTTTAATAGAATTTTTCTTGAAGAACATGCAGGAACTTTTCCAATCGGTGTTTATGATTTCTTCATATAGAAAGGCAGCTAATGTCAAAAACATGAAAATTGTCGTGTATTTAACTCTAAATTGAGTTAATGCTGATTTTTAAAGATATTGCTTTATAAAGTTGCAAAGGAAATTACTATTTTAAAGAGAATTGATTACTTTATTTGAAATCCTCCTGGATGTAAAGACAGTTACAGGATAACATTAAGGAAGTTGTTTAATAGTTTATATGAGATTGCTCTTTCTATTTCCTTTTTTAATTCTGTACTTACAGTGTTTAATAGCTGTTCTCTTTGGACTAGTGAATGTTTATGTGTTGAAAATTTATCTTGTTACAGTAAAAGCTGTAAGGAGTCTAATCTTTGTCTTAGGTGATGGTGGAAAAGAGAAGCTGATTCCTTTAATTCAAGGCCCTTCTGACACCAGAGACTTACACAGCAGTAAATGGCTCAATGAGAGTAGAAAGCCAGAATCTCTCTTAGCTCCAGATTTGGTAGCCTTTACAATCCAAATTCCACAGTATATGGACTACTGCCATAATTCTGGTAAGTGCAAAACTCTTGTTAAACTGGTATTGCATTACGTTTTTCCTATCCAATGCAATTTTCAAAAGAGAGGCTTGATATAAAATGTGCCAAATGCCAAAGTATCTTTTTCACATACTGCACACATTATAACTTTAGCTCACTGTGAGACACAAAAACTAAAAGCAGCATTTTGATGTATGTCTTCTTCAGTAAGAAATACTTTATTGACTTTGGTTGCTTTTTAAATTATTTATACAGAATCTTTTGTGAACTTTTTTTTTGGGGCAGGATCCATGTTGAAAATACCAGTTTTATTCATTCTTCCCTTTATCTGTTGGGTTGAACTTCTTATACAGAAGTTGACATACTGAATTCAAAATCGTTCATATAAATTTGCAGCATAATTTATAATAAAATTAAGAATTTGTTTATCATAAAATTTGTTAATAATAAAAAGGGGATTTTTAAAATGCTACAGAGCACACATTTGACATCGTCAAACTTGGTGTTGTGGTGGATTTAAATGATAAACAAGTTAATATTTTTGAGATTTGCTTTGATAAATTCAAGGGTGTTGTTGACTTTGTGGGCATAAATATTCTTACCTGACATTCTTATGGTTTCTGTGGGCTTTAAACAAAACATTGGTCTGTTATAAGCAACACTGACAATTTTGAAATATATCTAGTTTAAAATAACTATAGTATCGTTTGTGAAATACACATGGATCTAGGTTTTGCTGTCAGTATGGTGCATTTTAAAAATCATGCTTCTTGTTTTTGAAAGTTTATCCTGTTGCCATGCTAAGAGTGGAATCAAGTAGGGGAAAAAAAACAAACCCAAAAAGCATCTAGTTTAAGGAAAGCAAAAGAATTAGCTGACCCCAATATTATGAAACGTAAAAGTAAACTGAAAAGTGTGTGTTTTTCTTCTAATTTTTTTCATGTGTAATGGTTGTTGAATGTTATTAGTCCAAAAAGTAGCAGTGAGTTTATTACCAGCTTGGTAATTTTTATTTGCATATGTAAGCAACATTTGATTCTTAAGCAAAGTAAATATTTGTAAGCGCTGTGCACTCCAGCAGTTGTTAGGTTACTTTTTCAGTAACTGTACTTGTATGTTTCTTGGAGAGCATCATGTTGGAAATGTTTATCACAGTGTTTTTATAACAGTTTTCTTAAGTTCCTGCCCCTAAAACATTGCTGAAAAGCAATTCATGATTCAGCACTCTCTGAATTATTCAGAACTGTTTTTTTAAAAAAAGAGAAAATCTGTTCCATCTATTGTCTCACTTAAGTAGCTTTCAAATGTTCATAATAATAATTTATTACTATTATTAATATTGCATTTTATGCCTTTTTTGGGGATATTTTCAGTTTAATTTTCTGATTTTTGTCTTAAAATATTCATTACATTTTAAAGGAGCTGTGCATACTTATGTGCACTGTAGAATTATTGCTTTTGTTACAGGTCACAGTGGTCACATACATTTTAGCTCATCAGTATCATGGATAGTCCAATTAGATAGTAGAGAGTACTTGATAGGTTGTGACAGGAGATGCCTATGAGAATTAAGGCACCAAAAAATGAAGTGCCAGCCAGGCTCATATGCAGGAACTTTGAGAGGCATAAAATTGTTTTGTAATAGACAAATATCTGTGGTACCTGTTATGTAGATGAATGAAGATACATTTAAAATGCTAAGATTTTTAGAATTGAAAATTTACTGGACACTTCACCTGCCCCCCCCAGTGCCTCAGGAAAGTTGTATTGATTCTGTGTACTCAGTGGTAGTCGCTAACCCACATGCTCAGACTCTAGCTCTGCTTCTCTAGATCTGTAAGGTGGCACCTGTGACTGATGACAAATGAGAGGGAGTAGCTGACTGAAGCTTTGGTCCCAGTAAACATGAAGAATAGCATGCTGCAAATGATTAGTGGTTTTTTATTTAATATAAATTAAACTAGGAAACATTAATGTTTAAATTATCTCAGGTTCTATACAAAGGATGAGGGAGTTAATTAAAGCCTTCGCTTTCAAATACTTGCTGAAGGAACTGAGGCAATTTAATACAGGAGATACGGCTATCCTTTTCATTACGTCTGTGAAAACTACATGGAAAGAAAACATGAAGTGATTTGAGAGCATAAAAATGCTTTTGTTGTCAGTTGCAGTCACTTCTGGGAATTAAGAAAGCTATACTGTATAATTTGACAGGAAATTCAACTTACGCCTCAGGGGGATAAAAGGGTTGTTTAACGCTGTACTGCTGGAGATGATTGTGCAGTACTGAAGTTGTGCTATTTGAACAATTTATCCTAATGATGTTAGATATGATGTTCTGGAATAGGAATTTGGACTGCAGAGAAAAGTGAAGAGAGTAGTGTAACCTGCTTGTAGAAAAAAATGAAAAAAGCTATCAAGGAGAGATGAGAAAAATCATCTAGAATTGTCCAGTGTTATCAGATTGTTGTAGATAAGGCCAGGGTTGGCCAAGTCAGCTAACTCTACAAAGTACATATAAAAATAGCTGTATAGCTGATGCTGTCAAAATACACACATGATTTCTCAAAAGAGCCAAGGGGGACAGCAGTTCCAGCTTGGTGGGATTGGATAAGTTGTCACCTAGCACTCGGATAAGCTCAATTTACTTCTCCCTGTATACAAGGATTCAGAAAACTTTGCAAACTCATTGTCAGTGGAACTGCTGGTCACACTGTGCACCGGGGCAGGGGGATGCATTGGAGCTGTACAAAGCTAAAAAGCTGCAAGTTAGCCACCTCCATTAAGTACAGAATGATATAATATCTTTTTTTGTGTAAAACCAAGAGAAGCAATTGCAGGGGAGTTTCTGGGTACTCTGGAAGAATCTTGGAATACAACACAATGTCTATGCAAGTGACTTTTAAAAATTTTTTGCTTATATAAAAATCAGTGAAGGAAGAGTAACTAATTAATTCATTATGCATCTGTGAAGTTCACTGGAAAACAACTTGGTTTAAAATCAAAGTAGTTGTTTGGATATAAAATGCCAAGGAGGAGGTTGTGCAAATGGCGTGAGGTTCTTGAATAAATCAGGGCGTATTTACCTGGAGAACAGGTAGGGGACCTTTCTTCTTCCTCTCCCTGCAGAGTCAGCAACTGTCTATTGTCTTGTACTACTTGAATCATATGATCCAGGGTGACCAGGATGGTTGTGTAGCTTCCTTTTACTGCTTGTCTGTACGTGGCCCTGCAAAGATCGAGGGTGTATTTAAAACTTGAGTGATAAAGCATTTTACACTAGTATTTTATTTCCTGCTATTTCACTTGTTGCTGGTGAGAGGAAGAGGAAAAAAAAAAATACAGTTCTGCTAGTACCACAGTGCGTTGAGTGTAACCAGCAAAGGAAAGAACTCTGTAAAATGTAATTCCAAAAAGGGCAGCATGGAAGTGTGTGATGTATAGCATATACAGGCAAAGTAAGTATTACATATAACAAGTGCATATACTGATGATTGCTTAGCAAGAGCGTTTCACTGTTTGGTGCACAAAGTGTCATTAGCACAGTGGAAGACTGATCCAACTATGGCAGAGGAAGTATTTAGGGACAAAGAATACAAATATGAGTATGTTTAGTCCTTTAATACAAGTCTGCATGCTGGTGCTTTTAATTTTGGATGCTTCTGTTGTATGAAAAACTGCCCCAGGTATCTCTGTGCATAGTTGTAAAAATCAGTGGATATGCTCTCCAGTCTTTAGATAAACTGCAGCATATAAAATAAATACAAGAGGGGACATTATTCCATTACCCCAGGGCTTGGGAAGGTGGTCTTACTGCTTCTCTGAAATAACCCTGGCTTTATTAACCCTTGGAGCAAGCTGTAGACCTTGTTTGTTTCACCTGGCCTTTGAGAGAAATAGGGAGATTTCACAATGAATGCTGGTGTTAGTATTTAATTATGAACAGCTGTTGAATAGATGAAGTGAGCTGATTAAGCTCTATTTGGTTTGCCATATTGAATAATTGGGAGTGCATGCACAGCTGGTGTATGGAGAGCTTTATTACATATAAATCAAGAGGAACTAAAATAAAAATTACAATTAATATAAGTTTTCTTTGAGATCAGCTTAAGTAATGCAGCAGTGAAATAAGGGAGTAAACAAAGGTACCTGTATTAATGTCAAGCTCATGTGTGGTAAATTGATACACCCAGTGGAGCAAAGTAAGAGTGACAAGGCTTCTCTAGTTTGTGAAAGTTGCATGAAGGCTGAAGAGCAAATATTCAACCTTTTAAAAGTTGGTATTTCTCATTTAAGTGACATTTTTCTTAAACTTCAAAAGATTTTTGGAGTTTTTTTTCTCCACTGTAAATATTTTGTAAGTTTAGATAAGATCACTCCATTCTGTCTCCCCCTGCACCCCAAGGAAAAAATAATTTGTGACGTGAAAATATTTTTAAGACTGAAGAAATCATATCTTCAAACATGGAAAAAGTGCCATAAATGTTGTACCAGCAGGAACATTATTTTTTTTTTTCCTAGCATAAACCAGCTGATTTTTATCTGTTAGAACTTATTGAAAAGGAGGTGAGAGATTTTTACATATATTTGGTTTTATGCATACACACCTATATATGCCCCCAACTCCTCCTTTCTTGCAGTTAAAAAAGCCTGTCATTGACATATTTTTTAATTTAATTTTGAATGCTTAGACTAGGGATACTGCGAAGTCTGGATTTTAAAGCTGGAACAATGATATTTTTCAAGTTCTCAGTTCTAATTTAAGTGGGTGTTTGTGCTAGTAAACAAAAAAACCCAAACTTGTAAAAGAGAATTCATAAACTACTTTGAAGTATTTTGGTAGGATTTGACACAATGAATGAGTAAAAACACTTAATATATTGGAGTAATTAAAGACAATTCACATTTGTGGTTTGGGCATAAATGTGTAAAAATTATACCCATCTATCTTTTTACATTTCCTTTTCTCTCCCTGAGGATTTCACTATGTACTTTATCTGTAATTGTTGCCAGTTTTCTATCAAGTTCCCACTGGGCTTCTGGTGCAAAAAATCTTATCCTCTCGATGACAGAGCTTGCCTGAATGATTTCATGCTCTTAGCATTTTTGTTCACGGGAATTAGAGGCAGAATGTAACTGCAGCTGAACATAGCATCTATTTTTATAATTTTGAAGCTTAGACTCTGTTATTGGAACTAAATGAAGAGATGCAGGTGTTCTCCAGTTCAAGTCCTTTGGGATTTTTTGATGGTAGATGCTTGAAAAGAAAATGCATGTGTTTCCAGAGTCAAACAGCAGCTGTGGACAAGGATTTATGTTTTTCTCAGAACTTTGGGATTTCAAAATGTTACATTTAATCACATGCACAGAAAGGAGAGCAAATGTTAAAGATGTTACATATAAAACCAGGGGACTGATCTTTTTACCATACCAACTAGTTGTGGGAATAGAGGAACAAAGTGATCTTTAATCTTAATATGAACAATTTCAAAAGGATTATGATAGTTGCCAGGACTCTGTCTTTTGAGAACTGTGCTCTTGCAGCACACAACAGTTATATCTTCTTAATTGCTTTTAAAATATGGCTTATTCTCATATTTTGCCTTGGAAAAATGTGAACACTAATAGTATAAGTTACTGAAAACAGAGTATTCATGTAGTCTTATGTTGGAGTAGGGTGAATTTAAATTCAGATAAGTATACATCTTAAGAATTTTTCTAGTAATGTCCTGTAGTTCTCAAAATTGGATTAAAAATAGCAGTTCAACTGCCTGAACCGCAAGACTAAATTTAGAAGTTTCCCGAGTTACAGAACTTGTGGGCAGAAGTATTTTGTGGTAATGCAATTTCTCCCTCCCTTTCTCTCTCTCTTAAGATTTTGAAATTAGTTGATTGTAGTAAACAAAATGAGTTTATCAGAAGTTCAAGTGGGGGCAGATGGTGGTACTACAGAGCAGTTCAGGAGGGGAAGATGGTGTGGGGGGGAAGTGCAAGTTGGTAACAGTGGTAAATGCAAGTTAGTTAATACCTATCTGAGAAAGTAAAAGCCTCTTTTTAAAGGCATTTCATTTTGTACATTTACCAGCTTGTGTGTGCTCCATCCTCCCCCATTACCCTCACAGGTCAATATGTTGTGCACTACAGCCAGGTTAAGTATCGAATATTTTTCCAGACCTGAATCACCTCTGTATCTACTGTCTTACAAAGATCCAGCATTTACTACTTTTTCTAAGAGGGAAGTAAACTTGTCCTCGAGCACAGTCTGTTACTCTACTGGCTCCAATTATAAATTTCATGTCCATGGGAGTAGCATCAGGGAGGGACATACCATACTACACTAACTAGATTAACATTATTTCCAGTGGGTTGCGTAACTCTGGCAACTGGCAGTAAGTTCTGGTTATAGAAAGGTAATTGCGTGATGCAGGAATAAGGCAGCTTGTTCAACTTTCCATCAAGTAATTCTGCAAATCCTCTTGGGGGAAGAGGTGTTTTAATCTGTCTGCTTACATTGCATTCAGTTTCTCTTGATATGCCATAAATCCTTCAGCAATACATGTACCCTAGAATTCTGAAATTGTGACTATATAGGATTCTGAGTTTTGTAAAATGGTACTTGAAAAATTTTATATTAAAAAGAAAAAAGCTACACTCTGTCCTATCACAGGTTAGGAAGTCAGCCTGTGTAGTTAAGTTCCCTGAAAATACTTCTGCTTTTGTTTCAAGCCTGACTGACTTTGAGATGTACTGTTCAGTTGCTCTGTGGAAGTCAACGGAGTAATATCTTTAGCCAAAGTAGTGCTTTTGCCTTTTTCCAATTTCCTTTTCTTAATAGTATCACTTCAGAGCTTGGTGATACGGCAAAATAGGAACAAAACTTGGACAATGAAGACGGGGACTCAACTCCAAATAGCAGGAGCCTGAGACATTGCACTAGGAAATCTGTTGAGTGAGGGAGTTGTAAAGCCTGATTCTCCTCAAGGTTTATACCTTTTTCTTTAGAAACTCATTGCCTGACTCTCTTTTCTTTTAACTCAGGATAACAATATTCTGCCTATAGATAATGTAGTTGATCTTGCAGTTCTTGCGATAGGAGTTTGTGCTTCAGTGTTGGCAACTGAAGATTTGAGCTCTTGAGTGGTAGGTAGTAAGGGGTCTGCAGGCTTTAAAGTGCATAAAGGAAATTTCCCCACCTTCTCTTTAAACAGCGCATAACTTAGAAAATTCTGTAAAAGTAACTTAAGTAAATGAGTTGTTAAAAAAGCCTTTTTTCTTTAAAAACTTTTAACTCATTAAATGCGGAAAAGTTAAGGAATGGCAGATACGAGGTTATTTCTGCTACCTTTATTTTGTGTGTATGCATGTGTGTTCCATGGGATTTCTGTTCACTTTACAATCTGGCGGTATTGAAGTGTTTCATATGGCCACCAAAGTCATATTTAACACTTCTAGTATGAAAAAAGAATCTAAATATGGGTTCAAATGATAACTTCCATTTCCATAACAGTATAGGATAATGTATCTCTGCTTCATCTATTTATGAAAATGCATTCAGCTTTTCCACTTGTGGCATCTGGAAAAGCATTATTCAGCAAGGTGACTAGATACATACTGATGGTGCAGAGAGTTTTGGAAATGTGACAGGCATAGGCTCTCAGCAATTGCTGACACATAGCTTTGAACACTGAAATCTGTTTTTAATTGAGAAAAATATATGTTGGCCAATATATTGGGATAGCGCCTACTAATTTTGAAAAAATGCTATGGGATCTTTAACTTCCATTTGGACGTTTCCCAGACATGGGCATAAGGAACTGTAACTGTTTACTTTCAAATGATGTTTAAACTGTTTCCAGGTTTTATAATTGAATTATATTGCTCTCTCTACTTCTTTGGTAATGTAAATGATTCATATAACATGGCTATTTTTTTTGTAATGAAATGCTAAATAGACATCACTGAAAATCAGTAGACTTTTGGTGGTAAAATATAAATGCATTTTGACCAGGTCAATTTTTTTTTCTCAAATTTTAGTAACAAGTGATTAAATAATATCTTACTGAAGAGAAATATAGCACATTTGATGAAAAACAGCATTAAATGAAGTATCTCCATTATTTTTAATGCAGAAATTATGATCTAAATATATATTTGTTTCTAAATTTAAAGTGTTTTTCTCCGTAATTTTCATGGTTCAACTCTGTAGTAAGTTAAGAAGCAGCTACATGTCACTCCGAAGATTCCAATGTTCTGGTTATAATACACACAAATGTACTAAAAGTCTCATTTATATGGTTTAGGATGCAGTCTTAAATACACAGAGTGAATATTCAACCAAACCTTCCACCCAAACATTACTGTCCTGAAGTTCCTCTCCATGATGTTACAAGTAGCCATTTGTGGTTCACAAAATAAAGTTGTGCCATTACAAGTGACTGTGTAGTTAGTTTTATGTAGAAAGCAACAGTTCACAGCCAGGATTAGACAAAGCAGGTTAGAATCTTAGCAGTATATTGATTTTTTTTTTTTAATTTTTTTTTTAAATTCAACTAGATAACACCGGTGATGAGCCCCAAGCTAAGACATATTCCTATAGTTGACCAAATTGAAGATTATTTTGGACAGATTTTCTTTAAGGTGTCTAGCTTTGGAAACATTTAAATTAGTTTAATTTTCTTCATGTGCTGTGAAGCTTCTGAAAATCAATCTCTATTTTTATCACACATCTGCAAACTGTATAGAAATTAGTACTGCAGGAACAATTAGTCACTTTTAACCTTTAGACCATTTAATCACTTCTGTGCTGTATGAGCTGACTTAATTTTCCTTTCACTTGTGCACTGAAATAGAATTAATATGTGCAAGATACTCATGTATGTACTTTCTGTGTAAGGTGGCAGAAATACTGAAAATTGATACGAGGAAAACAGTGCACTGTGTAACTTTTCAGTTCTATTTAATAGCTAAAATTAGCCTACTTATATAATGTGAGCATTTAATGTTGAGTATCTCTATATAACAGATTTCTAAGTACAGCAACTTCAAACACAATTACTGTATATTTGAGGTATCCTGACATTCTCAGTATCCTGTGGAGTACTAAATCTATTTGAGAAATGCAGTGATAGGATTATAGTGGATATACAGTTTAATTACATAGCTAAAAGTTTTTAATTCTTAATTTTAATTTGATTTATGCTCTACAGTAAAGGAAAAGGCATTTTGAAAAGGAAAAAACAATTTGTTTTTCTGAAGTCATGTCTGAAAGAGAAGATTCTAGGTGTTGCCCTGATCTTGCAGCTGGTTCAGTTAAGGCAGAAACATTTGCTGGAGCAAAGTAATTTGACGTGAGTCCTGAGTTCCCATTCAAACACTCTTCTGCTGTTAATTGTTGATACTGAGCTCCACTTACAGCACAGCAAATTAATGCAATGTCTGGTTTTCCTAAGTGTTTTCCTAATTCCTGATGTATTTTCAAGATGAAGTAGACTGATATGAGAAAAAAAACCTGTGGTTTTCCCCAAGAGATTTAGAAAATTTATTCTTTATGTCTGTAACCAGAATAGCAAATAATTTTGAGGTTGTAGTGTCTGAACTTAATGAGAACGCTGCATCGTTATGCACAGAGGAATGGGTGCCCTGACAATGAGAACTGAAGGGATGGGGAGTCCTGAACAAACATGTCAGCTCTTACAGTTGGCGCAGTAAGAGTCTGCCTGCATCTGCCAACTCTTCCACTTATAGCCTGTGTGCATCATCTGTCACTGTACAGCTTGCGCCATTTGCCTGGGATTGGTGCCAAGCTGGAGAAGTAGCTTTGACTGTGCTGCCTCATGTCCAGAAATCTTGGAAAAATAGCCCACTGCCTATGGGAAGGTGGACATGAAAGGAGTCAGACCGATCAGAGTTTGAGCCACATTTCAGTGTTGACAACTAACTCATGGCAGAGGAAAAAAGACCATGTTCTAATAATATGATACAAACCATAAATGAAAATAAAGTATGCTCTGAAAATTCATGTTAGATATCAGAATAATAATCTGAATAAATCAGAGGTTGACTGCCTCTTTCCATCTCCCCCCACTCTCAGAAATGCCTATGCTTGTTTTATTTCTGGAATAAAACTACTTAAACCATACAGAAACATTGCTTAAATACAATATAAAGTATAATACTAGAACTGGCTATCATAGGGATGTTTTTCCCCCCGTGAAATGGAGAAAAGAATGGAAACTTTGTAAATAGAAACAATACTTATTGGAAAAATGAGAGAAGATATGATTGAATCTAATGAAGCATTAAATACAGTGTTTGGCTCAACACTAGTGAGCAGGCTTATGGAGCGCATGTGATGGATCATCACCTCTGGATAGTATTCTTTTCTGTCATGTATTTGTCCATGGCATAGAGGGTAATCAGTCAGATGTAATTAATCATCTTTTAAATAAGCTGGACATCTTTTCCTCACTGGGCTTTGAACAAATTATATATACAGTATATTTTTTTATGTTTAGTGTAACTATGTTCATGCTTGGTTATCTATTCAAGGGAAATACATTAATGAAAGGAGAATATGAATTCTCTTCTCCCTCTAATTTTGAGCTCTTTTATAATGTCCCTGCTGTGATAAGAGAAAACAGAATTCAGTATTGAGCAAATCTTGTCTTTAGATTGTGACCTGAAAATTTATACAAGAAAATGAAAGATGTTCAGTATGTCTTTGTAGTATTTGAAAGATATTTTAGCCCAAGCCCTGGATTAATATTGTCCAGACATTAAAATTATTGCAAAATACTTGTTTTGTAAGTGTTTGATAATAGATTCATTATTAAAGGACAAGCTTAAGATTTATCTATTTTATTAAAATAGTGTTTTTAAACCAACTTTTGGAAGATTACTTTGTATCCATCAAGTTTTCAGTATAATGGAATTTTCTGAAAACAGATGTGTGTGTATTTTGAAGTGCACATATCAGTCCTTTAAGCAGTTGCATGTCTAAACTAATGAAATAAAACGTTAGTGCAGATTGCAATCAGTTGATAAAACTGTTTTTAATTAAAAAACAGGAAATAATTAAGGTATATTTGATTGTATTTTTGAGTTTTGAAAACAGGTGTAATAAAAATGTAATAGTCTTCACAATACTAATTATACTTCGTGTAAAGACTTTTATAGTAATTTGAAGCCAATTATACTTTTTTATATCTTCACTCGTAACATAACACAGAATAAGTATAAGCCTGTGAAAGGGATGACGTAACACAACTATTGATGCACTCGAGCGAAACATCTTTATCAAGTTAATACAAGAAGCAGTCATGCCCTACTTGAATTACTCATTTATAATGGCTGAGCAGCAGCCTGGATGTGGACTTTGAAATCCTGGGAAAATAAGATGCATGCATGCATTCAGATGTCTAAAGTCTTTGCTTTAGAGCAGCTGTAAAATGTTGAAGTGAGATGTCAGCTACTAGCTGTTGTCTACATTTTTAGTCCGAAGGGAGATGTGATCATTTAATTGCTAACCAAGGTTAGTATTATTGTAATCATTGCATCCTCAGTTCAAGACTTGCTATTTTCAACAGCTGTTTGAACATTGGGAACCTTAGAATCAGAATATTTATCTGCTTTTTGTACACTTTTCATGCACAGGCTATTCCAACTTTATTTTAAGACCTTACTTGTTTTATTATAATACATAGATTTTTCTCTAACTTCTGTTGTGCTGGTAATGAGGGGAGTAGTAGTCTTACAGATTTTTAAAACACCAAAATAAAGCACATGTATGGGTAGCAATTTCAAAAATGCTTCCTGTGTGTTCACTAAGGACGTAAAAGTGTAATAGCTGGTAAAAGCCATGTATTAAAGGACTGCTGGGATGTTGCAGTCTGCACAATCTTTTGGAAATGACTGCATTTCCAGGTTCTTTGTCTTCAAAGCCTGATACCTTGTTTCCTTTGGAAAGGTAGACATGTAGGAAATTAACTGTTCAACTTTAATTTTTCTTCAAATGCTTGCACAATACTAAAGAGTGTGTGTCCCATTACACTTGTATCAGAGATTTTTGATAAGATGTGCCAGATGTTGTGTCTCAAGTATCCTCACACTTCACAAGTCAACAGTACAGAAGTAACCACTCTTTTACTGCAGAAATTGTACAAGCTGCCATGATGCGAGGTGAGTGAGAGCAGGAACACCGACTTTTGCTTGTTGGAATATCTGTAAGGGCAGTGTGAACTTCGTCTTTGTGTTGCACTTTGGAGGCAGACAACAATGTCCATGTTGTATGTATCCAGGGATACTCATAATGCTGTTACAGCAGCCGGTGAGACTGCAGGGGTGCTTATGCAAGGACCGTTCAGGAATCAGTCAAGTAGTTTTTTCCTTCTTGCTTCTGTTACAAGGTAGAATTAAGATTCCTTGTACTTTGTTTCAGTCTGTTTCCTGGAACAGGGCATCTCTAACATGCACCATACAAACTTGTTTTTTTCCTCTGGAAAATCACTGTCCCAAAATCGTGATGGAACAGGCAGGTGTTTTCTATACAATGGCAGCAAATTAAGCCATAAACGTGGAGATTGTGCCTTCCTTCCTGTTAATGGGAAAACTGAGAGGCAAGAATAATCCACCTTAAGGGTAGAAGTATGATGGTTAAAATCTTCACTAATATTTGTCTAAGGCAGCACTACTAGAGGTATTGAAGGTATAGCCAGGGAGGACAGTATTTATCTTACACTGTTGTGCAAAGTGGATCATTTTGGAATGGTTTGCATTGCTCTTCTCCACTGAGGTACTCTAATGGACTGCTCTAAGAGGATGATGGAAGGATATTTGCACTAACGCTTGTAGCCTTGAGCATGGCTTGACTCTATTAGACTTTAGCTGCCATAGTTTGTCACCTCTTCTCAAATGGCAGCAGCTCAGCTAGCTCCAATAAATGGCTTCAGTATATTGAGGTGTGAATATAGGTCGAGCAAGTGACTCCAGAACATTTGTTATTAAGAGCATAGAAATTAGTAATTAAGAAGCGTACTTGTACGACAGTAGCATGAGGTAATGATAAGGGAACAAGTTGTTTTTTATTAATTTTCTTTGAGGTCCCATAGTGAAACATTTGCAGGTGAATGCTGTTATATTGGGAGCCACTATAACTCAGGATCAGTTACAGCAGCATTTTGGTCCTGGCTTTGAGGAAATAAAGCAATGTCTGAGTTCCTGCCACACTTTCCGACATGGTGCAAGCAAAATTCTGCCACTTCTGTCTAATACACATACCTCTGTATGTTCCTTTTTCTTAATGCTCTTTCTAGGGGAGGTTATTGGCTCAGCATAGCAACCAGCACGTAGGACTGCTGTTTGTGTGCTCCCAAGCCTTTGACCTAGCCTTTGCGGATAGTTGTTTTCAGGTTCACACCTCACAGGGCCATAACTCCCAACAGCACTGGAACATAGAAGCCTTCCTGCTGCTGCTGCTGCTTCAGAGGAGTAGAACCAGTGTAACAAACAAAAATAACTAGCAAAAATGTGAAGCTACCCCAGCTTGTAGTCCTACTCCTTTTCTTTTTCCAGATAACTTTATTTGTTTCTTAAGAGAGATTAAAGCTCTCTTCCTACCGTTCATGTCTTAAACTGGAATGCCCAAATAAGAATTCGGAATGGCCCGAGTTGGTTTCTTAATTACAGTTGAAAAAAGTGGGAATACCTAATTACTTCTTACCAGACAGCTGTCATAATTTTCCTAAGTATTTTCATGTTTAGGTGTACCTGTATATATACATGTATGTGTATAAGTGCAAAGAGAGAACAAGATAGCTATTCTCATTATATCTGTGAATAGGATGTTGTGAGTATTGTTGAGATTTGGGAGGAAAGCATAGAAAAATGATGTTGTAATCCACAGTATATTGTTTGGCCTACCCCTATAAATATATCAGAGAGCTACAACTTCAGAGGAAATACAAATCTTTTTAGCTCTAGATGCTCTTGTTTCCCAAAGGATTACAAGTGGAACAGGAGGCCAGTTTCTTTAATTCCTTTATCCATAACTCGGTCCCCTTGTAAAATCTCCAGTTGGTTCTTCATACCCTAGGAAGAATGCCAGCCAAACAGTTGGTGTTTTTTGACAAATCCTACCTAGGTTCTGTCACTACCAGTGCAGTGCGGTTGACACCTTTTGGGGAAATGCAGACAAACTCTCCTTATATATGGTGGGATAGAAAATAGAGTAGTAGTTGATTGAGATTTTCTAATATTCTCCAGTAGATTTCTCTTAATAAGATAGGATAATAGTAAAATATCTTATGACATAATAGTTTCTTCGCAGTTATTTTAGGAATTTTTACATCACTCCACCTGGCCTTGGCCTGCCATGAACACATGACACCTGCAAAACGTTAAATGAAATTTGCATGCCACATTATCTTAGATATAATAGGTGTTTTAGTTTATATAAACTTGTATCAATGCTATCAACATAACTTTAGGGAAGATCAGTATTTTGAGCTTCACGTGGCTTCTTTACTAAGTTTTTAGTGTGCTTTTACAAATTAAATTACCTTCCAAACAAATAGGCTGTACCTAATAAAGAGACATGTCATCCCACTAGGAATCCTAGACAAAAGCTGTTAAGTATGGAAGCTTGAAATATGTAAAAGGTCGCTAGCATCACTGGTTTTAGTGCAGTAGTTTAAGTATAATGTTACACTTTCTTAGAACAGCAGAATGTGCCTTGTGTCAGTGTGCCAATGCAAATAATATTCAGACTTTTCTAAGGCTTTTTAATATGTTTCTTCTGTGAAGTGCAGTTTAATATACTATATAAAGCAGTTTAATACTATATACTGATAGTGTCCATTATTATTGTTATGCTTTGGATCAAGGAAAAGATAAAGTAGTCTGAATTACAAAGCATTCAATAGCTTGAATTTTCTGCCTAAGTAATAACAAGAAGTAGCAGGCTGAAGTTCAAATTTATATGGTGAATAAGTTTGAGTAGTTTTCTGTGCCATTAGCGGAACAAATTAAACTTTTGCTGGTTGAGTGCATATTCCTAAACAGTGTAGTGTGGGAGGATTATCAGCCAGTTAGTCTTATTGGTTTATTGGCAGCAGAGCAGATTTAAACCAAATTTTCCCATGGCAGAGGTACTGTATCAGCGATCCCAGAGGTTTTCCTAAGATATTTATGAAGTGATATGAAAGTAAATTACTGAAGAGCCATCAAAGCAAGTATGTTATTAATTGACAATTTATTGACTTCATCCTTGCTGCTAGTTAAAAAAAAAAGAAAGGATTAGGACTCAGCCTACACTTTGAAAGCTGCGTGAGGTCTTTTGTATGATATTTCAGTTAAGCTGTAATTAATTAACTTAATTAAACAAATATTAGTAAAAGAATAAAAGCACACTTATTCTGATGGATCTATAAAAATAGTCATAAGATCAAGGTAAATAAGTAAGGGAAAGTGTGAATCTGGGTCTGGTTAGGGCAGAATGTAACACTAGTTATCTTGGATCTTCTGAGAAATTTAGCCCTTGCTCAAGCGAATATCTCATAGACCTCATTGACTAATTGCCAAATAACTGCTGGGTCTTTACCCTTCAGGTTAAGGTCAAAAATATATTGCTGTTTATTATACTGGACCATTTCTTTGCGCCTAGATATAATGTGTTTAATTCAAACAGCATTGCAACTTTTGTTGTTTATTACTTTACCTATATTAAAAGAATGGGCTAGTGATTACAGTAGAAAGAAGCTATCTTGTGTTAATTCCTTTTTCTTCTATTAACTTACTGGTCCTGGCTAATTATTTAACTTTTTGGTGTATCAGTTCACCTGTGCAAATACATGTTACCATCCATGCAAAATGCTATGGGAATTACCATAAGAATATTTTCAGACTCTCACTTGGAAGGTATTACATGAAGTCTGGAATTTTATAGTGATAGTAGTTATATATTAAGTATGAGTGAGCATGCTGTAGGTTTTTTAAGCATCTAATATTTGAGATAGGAATTTAATTCCTGCTAATATTATGTGGAAGTAGAGGTCTCCTTAAGCACTGAAAAAACCCCAAAGCTGTGTTTTCCCCATTAATCATAATATAATTTAAATTTATAGGTTTTTTTATGTCAGTCTTGATTAAGACATGTAGATTTAATGAGAGGAATTTTTTTCCTATTACTAATAGTCCCTAGGCTTTAGGCCCACTGCATGTAAACCACGTGAATTCTCTCCCCTTCTGCCTTTTTCTGACATCTTTGAATTTTTTCTGTTGCTTTGAATGGCTGATAAATTGTTTGCCAGGTAGGAGGGAGAATGCTTGACTTTGATTTAGAGTTGAATTTCTTGAGGAAAATGTATCATTCTGAGCAATTTGTCCATGATGGGAGCTGTTACAGAATAGTTTACTTCACCATCAGGTTTTTTGGCCAATTTACGCATGAAAGCAGTCGTCTAGAAATCTGCTTAATCAGTAATACTGTTTTGAAAATAAACATTGTGTAAGGATCTGTCCTTTTCTATTAACAGCTCCAAACATTCTAAATAAATCTAAGTAATTTTTTTTCAGTCACCCATGATATACTTCCCTCCTTTGATATTGTCGGTTTTACCTACTTTGTTCATGGTACTTCAACTTTGATCTCAGCTAATTGCCATTAAATTCACACCACTTACTGACTTGGCAAGCCAGAGCAAGTTAATGCTATTCATCATAAGGAGACCAGTTACTTTATTCTGTCCCCTCTAGGCATTTACTTGTTTGTTTAACAGCAAGATGATTTGAGCAGTTTTACATATGCTGCTCATACATTTTCCATATGAAAATCAATAACATAGCAGAATTCTACAACTGAAGGTTTTTATATGTATTTATTGCTTAAGACGTAGGTATATTTAAAGATATTTTTTCACGCTGTTTCAAATGCTGCTTCTATCCCACAGTGACATTTCACATGAGGTATTTGGAGCTCGTCCTTGGGTCAAAGAAGGGATTTTGTCTGTTTGGTGGTTCTTCACTTTTCCGGAATGAAGATTGCTTTTGCCTACTCAAGTTATTAAAATGCATTTAAGCAAAACAAATGCACGTTTTTTTCCTAGGGTTATTTTTCCCTGCTCAAATGCCAGAGAATTTGGAGAATTTGCCAGAGAATTTGGAGATTCTGTCTTTTCTTCACCCAAGTCAGTGTCTGTCCTGGGGCATGCCCACTGTCCTTGCCCAGCTGATCTTATGGTAACTTCTGGGCACTGCATATTTTACCAGCATTAATGCTGATAGGGAGGAATTAGTTTATTAAATAAGAATATTTATTAATTTAAAATATTTTTAAATGTTAAAATATTTTAAATATTAAACAGTTCTGATGAAGCAAGTATGTTGTAAAAAAAATTTCATATATATTAACTTAACCTTTTTTCCTTCAAAAGGAGGAGGACTGTGTTCACTGAGAAATTGGAGAGTGGTTATTTTTAACCGCCCAATCCAACATTACCCTTAAGAAACATCTATTTACCAATAATAGTTCCTTTTCCTAGAGGATGTAATGACAATGTACATTTGAGGCAAGGTATAACATCTAATGCATTAATAATAAGCTAAGAATAAACAAAAATCATGATGTAGATTTTTATAATCTGTGTTGTTAAATTGACTCTTATTTTGAAACTGAGGAAAAACTTCAAATGTGTTTAGTAACATTATTACTAAATCCTCCTGAAGGCAGCTTGGGAGATTATAATAGTAGTTCATACATTTGCCAGTGTGTGTGTTTGACTCTTTCAGAACTTCTTTGACCTTAGTTAATAATAAATTTTCTGTATTGTGAGAAGAATCTTTTTGATATAATCATCTCTATTTAGAAAAAAAGAAGGGGGAAGTACATTTGAAAAATCAGAGCACACTTTTGTTTGTAGAAAAATGTAGAAATGCTGCTCCCACTCCCCCAACCATTCAAATTGAATTTTCTGATTTGATCATAATTCTTTGTATTTTTTTTAATGAGCATCTGTTCTTTGGTGAGTTCTTTTGGTTTTGTTTTGTTCACTTACTGTTCTTTATTTCTACTTACTGGTACCATCTAGTGTTTTTCAGTGTCTGCAAAATTAATCTTACTGGAATATTCTTTGAATTTTAATCTGCGTAGACTTTTTAATGAATGTTTATATCACTGCGTGGACCAGCTGAGCTGTCTACTGCGAAGTTTTATGCATTTTGGTATCTTAAGACAATTTAATTATCTTTAATTGTTCATGTCTGATATTTGTAATTAATAAGAACATGGAGAGGGAAAAAATGTAACACTAGTATGATGGGAAAAATAAGGATAAACCTGAACTTGTAGTAGGGCCCAGCAAAAGCTATTGGACAATACTTCTCAAGAAGTACTGAAAAACTACAACCAGATGCAATGTTATCATTCCCCATTAGCTGGTTAAATGCTAGGGTTCAGTAGTTAGTGCAGTTCTGTTGTTGCTGTTGTTTTTCTGGATAGTAACATGTCTTAAGAATCAGTTTTAAAAGAAATGCTTCATCGTGCCATTGTTGTTCAAACAATTTCACACCACAACAGATTGCCTGTGAAATGTATACAGTGGAAATCAAAGCAGAGCTCAGCCAGGTGCCAGAAGCAATGTAGCCAACTGTGGAAGCAGAAACCTCACCTGAACTGACTTGCTGTCTTCCTTCTTACATCCCACACTAATAAGAAAAAAATGATGCTCACAACAGTTCTGTCAGGTGGATCTGCTAGAAATTGTGGTATAAGGACATTAATAGTAGGCTTAACATTAAAGATTTAAAACTCCTCTGCAGATGTATTATGTGTTCAGGATTGTTTTGGGTCCTTAAGGTCCTTCATCTCATTACGGAATGATTTAGTGTAAAAGCTTTTTGTTTTTGTTTTGTTTTTGTGATACAGTTTTCTCATAAGACTCGTGTTAATGTTCAGGAAGCAAGATTTAAATAAGAGACTGTTTCTTGTTTTAGTGAAGTTTAAGGAATAAATTTCTTCTCCAGAAGAATAAAATGTGATGTGAGACCGTTAAATACAGTAAAAACTGAAATAAGCTGTCCAAGCTAAAATCACTAGACCACCAAGGTCTTGGACCACCCAAGGGACCAATAACATGCAACTGCCTGAAAGAGGTGGCCTTTTACTAGAGGTCGAACAAGTTGTATTGCACATCTTGGAAATATTTGGTAGTGATTTCTTATCGTAGTTGGCTGCCTACTGGAGGTGGGCCTTATTCTAAATTCCCACCGTATAAGCAGTGGCCCTGTGAAAATGGCCCTCCTTATTTACTTATGACCTTAACCTTACAATTCTTTTCTTTTTTTAGGGCAAAGATAAAATTAGTAGTTCAGCAATGTGTTGCTACTGAGTAGAGATGTCAAGCTATCACAGAGTTTGTGTAGTGTCAGATGTAAATGAGATTTTTCAACGGGGGATAGTTGATTGATGCCACTTTTAGGATTTGCAATGAGAATCAAATTGGAAGCACTCATGTAAATAATTCTTACTTGAACTGCCTTAACTGTACTTCTGTTTGTGGGAAATGGTACCATGTGAAACCAGCTAATTCAGCATTAGAACTGCTCTGTTCCCAAGCTTAAATGGCCTTTGGAAAATGTAGAAAATCTCTTCTTTTGAAGCTATTGAAAGTAGCAGTTCTTGTCCTTAAAATCACAATAAAGTGATGTATATGAACTCTGTAAATATTTTCCATGATTAAAAATAGATAGTGCTGGAAAATCCCCTTGAATTAAAGTGTTTCCTGTGGTAATCATAATTTCAAGATGGTTTCCCATTCTGTCCTTTTTCAAATTTGTTAGGTAAAGTTTAAGTTGTGTAATTTAACCAAACCAAACCAACATTTTTATGTACATGCTTTTGTAGCAATAGTGTTATTGTAATGATGATAACTTCAAGATATAAAGAAGGTTTGCTGAGAGGTTATACCTTCTATTACGTTAACAGTAATTTGGGTTCAGAATCCCTCCATCATGTCTCAGTAAAATCTTATACTTCTATAACATTCTTATTTCAGTAGCTAGAAAAGATTTAAACAGTGGCAAGTTATGCAAAACTTCTCTAAAGCATATTGCTTTATTTCTTTAGCATTCTTTTCCATTATAGGTTTTGTTTAACATGTAGTTTTCTGATTTTTTTTTTTCTTTTCTTTTCATCCTTTCTTAAAACTAAAATAAAGGTAGCATCTAATTTCTCCTGTTTTGCAAGCTAGGTAAAACACTGGCTAACTAATTAATTAATTTCACTCCTACTAGAGGAGTTAAGTTTATTTTATAGATACAAATCTGTGTACTTCTGTAGTGTTTAATTCAATCTAAAATGAACACAAGCATTCTTATGGCCTTGTTGAAAAATACAAAAAATTCCTCTTCCTTTGCAAAATAGGAAGAAACTTTTGAATAAAGAGGATTTCAGTTAAAGCCCTGTAAGCACCTGAGGTGCTTCTAGAGCAGCAGGATACAGGCATGGCAGGTCAGATGATGTGGATGGTGTGGAGGGAATACTGATGGGATACAGTGTAAATGCCTGAATGTTGTGCCTGTGTATTATTGTGGTTATAAGTATAGGTGTTTACACTAATTTTGATCAGTGCATTAATAATAGTTTAATTATCAAATTAATATTGTTCATACATAAGTTCCACAACTAGTACTTTCTTCATTTAATTATGTTAAATACTGGTGAGGCAGAGCCCAGAATAACAGACCCAACCTGCTGGGTTTTTTTTACTTAAATTATTGTTTTATGTATGTGGAGTATAATAATATAGACTTGGGTCATCCACATCATCAAATGAACTGCAGGTACCAACGTAATAATAATTTTAAGTCAGAACAGTTCACAAAATATCCAGTCCACATGTCTACAAGCCATAAAGCCTTTCCGTTTTACCACCCTATAACAAACTGAGTAAAATATAAAAAAAAAATTAAAAAAAAAAATTCTGAGAAAGTGCTAGAGGATATACTAATTATGTTTTTAATTTCTTTTAATAAACAATGATATGATGAAATAATATTGGTGATGAAGAAAGCAGTCAGCATTATTTGTAGGTATAGAGATAAGTTGTGTAGTTTTATTACCAACCTTTCTAATTTTCCTCCAGTACCATACTGCTAATAATTTGTTGCAAATCTATGTAAACAGACTCCCGATGAACAGTTTTACTGAGGGGAACGTTTTTGGTAGGGCTTTGTTAACCTGACATACTGTGGTTTCGCCTCATAAAACTAGCAAAGGGCTCTCTGCATGGAATGTTAATGGGGTGAAGTAATGAATGCAGGATGGGATGTAGGAATTGAGCATGCATGAAGTCCTTACTTGGGGGTTTTGGAGGACATCCTTACAGACAGTAGCTAAGAGATAAAAACATTGGGAATTTTTTTTTTAAGCTAACAGTTGAATCTCTTTGCTGGAAAACAGGCTTTGAAGTTTAATGGTGGTATGGGTGTAAGAAAGTAATTAAAAATCAAGCTACATACATTTCTTTTAAATTGGTCTTGGTGAAAGGAGCAAAGTTATGGTCATCCCTTGGTTTTAACACGATTTTAAAAATTGTTCCTATTTCAAAACATCCTTATAGATTATGTTCTTTTTAGTTGTGCAGTAATATACTATAATGACATTTTCTTTAAGAGGAAGGTTGCTTGTGCCATACCTTTACTTTCTTTTCAAAAGTAGTACTTTGGGAAACATTTGACTAAGCTAATTTAAATATCTGGAATTTGTAATTGCTTTTCTGGGGAAAATATATTCAATACTTTCCTTCATTGTTCCCACGGAACCAAGCTGTGAAATTTTTATACAAGTCCAGTGCTAATTAGTTACGTTGTTCAGGCATGACCTGATCTTGAATTTGGTATAAAGGGAATGAAAACATCTATGGATGAGCTGTTTTTTTGTTCTGTGTAAGAGTGATGTTTGTTAGTTGAGGGCCCAGAACAGGTCTGGTGAAGCAGGTGTGTGTGTTTGTGTTACAGTAAAGCCCACCCATAACTGTTAATCTGAGGATTTTGATCAGATCCCCCCTCCTTAATGACGTGGTCACTTCATCCTCTCACTACTCAGTGTTCAAGAGCTATTCCATCAGATTGGCTCACCTGAAGGGCTTTGAGCTCTCCCTGTAACGTTATTAGATACATGACAGCAAGAAGGGATGGATAATTGTGATTTGAAACAGATAATCCTTGTTTTGAAGTGGGAGTGTGTGTCTCTTTTTTCTACAAGACAGAGTATTTTTTTTTATTTCTTGCTGAAGTACAAACAGGCAGTTGCATTAGAATAAGGTTTCATGATATGGAATGACAAGTACTGATAGTACAGAGAAAGGATACAGCTTGTTTTGGGAATAGATACTGATTAAGATTCAAGAAAAAAGAAATTACCGCTAAACAGTGAGGGTAGGATAAACTAAACTTTGGGAAAATTGCTTACTAGGTAATTTTACAAGTAGATTGTCTTAGCTGTCTGATACTAGATAGAGGCAGGGAGCAGACCTGGACAAACTCAAATTTGCCTGTTTACTGGCATTTGTGTTTATCTATACATTTGCATAAAAGATAAATGAAAGAATGTGGTCAACATCAGTCTAGCTCACTACTTTCAATTTTCACTAAGTTTTGAGAAAAAAGGGTTGTAGCACTGGAAGAATACAGGTGTTGGGTTTTTTGGGTGTAGGGGGTGAAGAAGACAAGGGGTTTGAAGAGAGGCAGGATAATCTTTGTAGTATTAGCATTGCTGGCTGATACCAGTTCTAGATAAATTATGGAATATGCATATGAAATTCCATATGCATCTGGAGTACAATTAATGCCAGTAAAAATGGTCATGAGGGAAAGTGGAATGTGAGATGCTTACTTTTATCAGCCAAATTTTGTTAAAATGAACAGTAGCACAATAAATACCACATTGTAATGTTGATGTAATATACATGGGCTTGTGCAATTTACCTGTTTTAAATAATGAAGTGTCTTGGTTTATTAAGATTATTAAAAAGGCAATTAAGAGATAGCTTTATAATCTGTGAATATTGGTAAGGAAACAGATTTTTGAAGCTTTTCAGAATCTAGCAAGTTTGAACAGTGATTCTAGAACAATTTAAACTCAGGTGTGTATTTTAATGAAGGTAATGATTAGAACAATTTATGAAGGACGATTGATGTATTCTCTATTACTGGAAATGTTAAAACCAAGTGTGGGTTTTTTCAGAAGATACATTCAAGTTCAGCTATCTGTTTGAAGGCTAATTCAGGGACATTCTGCCACCTGCTTTTCAGTAGAATTAATTAATTAGGTGGATGGATCTTGACTTATCACTGTCGCTCACTTAGTACATGGTACTGATAGGATTTCTATAATAATCAAAGACTATCTGGTAAGTTAGCAAATATAGAGCCATTACTAGCCTTCACTGGAGCTTTTTTCCTAAATTATTAAGCTGTAGAATTCTGCAGTACTTGTTCTTCCCCTTGAATTTTAGAAATCAAAAATATATGATGAAAAAACTTCAAAAGAGTAATATGCAACTTAATGCCAATAATTGTCTTGAACGTTACGTCTGACATACTAAATACAAGGAAGATATGTAGTGAAGACTAAGATTGCAGCTGGCCCCACTCTTGTAGGTGTTCAGGTGTGCTCTCAGAAAGATGCAGTCGAGTGTCTCGGTTCATTCCTGCTTGTTTCTGGTTATTCAGATTACTTCAAAAGTTCAGGTTTTTTTGTTTTTTGTCCTATTTGATAGCAAAAGTTAGAAGTTTGGTTTAAAATGCAGGCTTGAAATATTTGAATTTTAACTACCTGTTGAGTATGTTGTATGCTGTTTTGTGCAACAGTGATTGCATTGCACTGATGGCACCCAGCTGCATGTGACCCCTTTGGATAGCACCTTTGTCAGTGCCTAATGGAAGATACAAGATTTGGATGAGAGCACGCTGGCTGAAAGCCAGGTATGATGAGGTGATGGTAGTAGTTTGAGAGAAGCAGCTGGAGGAACCCTTGGAGGACATGTTGTTCTTTGAAGGAATGTAACCAGTATTAAGTCTCGGAGCACCAAAAGTGTACTGACTAGGTGCTCAGTAAGCCGAACTGGGTTAGTTTTTGTTTTTTCCTCCACCAAAAAAAGGTAAGTGGGCTTAATGAGGCAACTTTTGCTGACAGTGATATAACAGAGCATTATAGTCTCAAAAACTAGTGTGTAATGGCAACTCCAAGTATTGTACAATCAGGTCTTAGAATCATAAGATAAAAATTAGATAGAGTGTTCTTTTGGTTTTTCAGATCTCTCTTAGTTTATTTCCTTTTTTTTAATACTCATGTATTTAAGTCTGTCTTAAATATAAACAAATTCTCAATCATTGAAATGTGGGAATGGATATTTAAGTGTTCACTTCTGCTTCATGATTGTAAAATGTGGGGCAATGAACCCTTTTTTTAAACTTCCAATATAATGATGCACCAAGTTTCTGTTGAGGCTCTTAATTTGCAAGATCTGCTGCTTAATTAAAATCTTTTCATTACTAAGGAAAATTTATCTGTATAATTTGCTTTTAATGTAGTTTTTAAAGTGAAATGTTAGCTAGTTACTCTTAAACGGCAGTTAAGACTAGAATAAGAAGATTTTGATAATTTATTTTGCCATCCCTTTTTGAAGAATTACTCCATATGCTGCTTCAGGAAAAGCACAGAATGATGATTACAGATGAAAATTTTAGAGGTTGTGCGTCACGTTTCTTTTAAAAAGGTGTATTTATTGCTTGGATGATGATAAAACATAAGAACAGTAAAAATTGCATACCTTAAATCTTTTACCAAAGGATCAGGGATATTTCAGTTTATAAGCTGTTGTTATTTCAAAACAGAATCTTAGAATGTAAGACACAGCATGAATAAGACACAAGTAGACACAAGCCTGAAAACAGGTCAGCCAAAAGTGGATTAATGCCCAATTTAATTCACTTGAAAGTGTGGTATTTACTAGTAAACCCACTTTGTTGGCAAATCTTCAGTGATTTGAGGAAAAAGTTGCCCTCACATGGAATTTAATAGGTGATTTGAATAGTGTTGCATCATTTGTGAAAAGGCATTGTATAGATCTGTTCCATTTGGAAAAAAATTGGGGGTGGAAAAAAATTGTACACAGAATTTTATTCTTAAGCAGTGTTACAATACCTCCAACTCCATCCATCAAGTTTAGGGTTCTTGAGTTCACAAGCCCCATTGGCATCAGTGTGTGTGTTTGGCTCTCACCAAAGTCATAGGGAGCTTTTAGAAGTCTTACAGCTCACGC
Source organism: Gavia stellata (assembly GCF_030936135.1). NCBI lineage: Eukaryota > Metazoa > Chordata > Aves > Gaviiformes > Gaviidae > Gavia > Gavia stellata. The sequence continues at coordinate 24,558,873 of NC_082596.1, read as the reverse complement.
ACTCTCCTGAGCACTTGGGGAAGACCCAGAGGGTCCCTACATATGCACTCCCGAGGCTCAGGAATGAGTTATTTCCTGAGAAACTAAAGATGGTTCTTCGGCTGTTCATAGCAAGAGCTTTTCTTTAATCCTTTTTAACTTTTCAACAGGATTGTTTTATGCCAATACTAGTAAAACTTATATTTGTTTGCTGAAAAGGTCATGAACCTAGTAAGATTTGGGGCCAGAAGAGAACATATGAAGTCTCCTAATGATAGTAGGGGTTGGAAAGCTAGCCCAACAAAAGTCAGATTAGTCTGCATGTAATGCAAGGAACCTCATAAAAGGAATGTTTCCAGTATTTTTCCTTTACCTCTTTCTACTGTGCTGTCCCCTTCTGCTCCTTTAAGCCCAGTGATCGCCGTATTTTTACCTCATGAGTATCACATATACCTTTTAAAAAGAAAATAAGCACATTAGAAGGTCTTAAAAAGAGAAGTCGGGGGCTAGTAAGAAACTTGCAGAAACTGTGAAGTTACATTGCTTCTCAAATGTAGGAAGCAAACATTGAAAATTAATCATCTTCATCCTCAGGCTTGGAGCTAGAATAAAGTTGTGACAAATACTTTATGTTGTGACTGACATCTAAAAAGTGTTTAATATATTTAGGTTATTTATACAGATCTGCTCCAGTGTTTTGTTTAAGAGAGCATGAATTTCTGGAAGGCATTTGATGCTTAATTACGTGAACTGTGACTGTGGTATCATAGTAGCAAAATGATCATTCTACTATAAATACTTAATTTGAAAATGTGGATTAAAAAAATTGTTCAGCTGCTTTTCTTTATCCTGTTAGTGAAGCAGAGATTCCATAAAATTTATTTTGTTTGTTTCCTTTGCTTTTTTTTTTATTTAATACACTGCAAAAGGAAAAGATATAGGAAATGGAACTGTAACAAATTTTTTTTTTTTATTGTTAGAATTTAGGGACACTTCTTCATGTTTGACAGAGAATTCAAGTTAAAGCTTAGACCTAATGTAACAATTTGTAGTTCTCTTCTGGTGTTTATTGGAAATAGCCTAAATGTCTCTCAAGATAGAGAGTACTTTTCTACCACAATCCTATAATTCAAGTATTAAGTAAGTAGAAATAGTTGGATTTCATAAAGCCTTTATATCTCTTACTAATAAGTGGCTGATACTGAAGAGATCAGCTTGCTGCTGGTTGGTTTGCTCTTTCTGGCTTCTTGGTTTGATAACCCAAATCAGTAATAATTCTACTTCATTAAAATGTCAAAGACCTAGATCTGTCTTCGCCTGATAAAGAACAGACATTAGGGCTTTAGAGCTGTCACTATAGTCTCCTTGGATTATGCAGCTAATTTATAGATTTGTCTGTGGCACAGCTCTTTGACAGCAATGTCCTTTGTTAACACCTTTCTTATCAAGCTTTTCTTTCTCTGCTGCTTATTTATTTGTTTCCTCTTCTGTGAGGTCTGCTAAGGAGAAAGTAATAGACTTTCTGCTGCTGTGGTGAGGAGTGTAACCAGTAGCTGCAGTGATAGCATTAGTAGGGTTAGGGCAGTGCTTTAAATTAGTGTCATGAGAGTGAGTTTGGTTTAACTGGGATGGAGTGAGAAGTTTGCCATACTTCACCAAAAATAGAAAGTGATCGCACTCTCATAAGCACAACACTGGACATTATTGTCTTGACAGGTCTCTTCAAGTGGTTTTTAGTTGGTTAATTTGTGCAGTTTTTTGTTCAGACTGCTTGTGCTCTTACAGGACTGTAATGGAGAGAATCCTAAGCACAGATGGTAAAGAAGACAGAGAAAAGGAGGATGATCCAAAAATAAGGGAAGTTGTCTAGTAATAGTCTTATTGTAATAAGGAGAAATGTTTTATACAATTGAAATACTAATGGTGGGGGCAGGCAGGAAGGGGAAGGTATATTTATCTGGTTGTGAATCTGCTAGTGAAATTACTGTGCGTACTAGAATTGCAGACTGCAGGGCAGGCTTCTTCCAATGTTTTTGCAATACTGGGAAGTGACAATACTAGCATAAATCTAATGAACAGAAGCATAAAAATAATTATGAGAAAAGATAAAAAACCTGATTACATGAATGCAACAGGCTACTTTTCCTGACCACAATTTTTATTGGAAAAGAACGGGGATGCTGAACACAACTTCCTGGAAAATAGCTTTGATTTTTAATGACTGAAAGTATAAACTCTCACACTGCTTTGTCTTAAGTAGCAATGATGACAGATTCTTAATTACAATAGTATTACTGGAAAGCACTGTTACAACCTGCAAAGTGATTTCATACTTGCCAGCTATTATTTTTGCTGAATTGTTAATAGATCCTTGGCTGTATTTTATTGCTCTGAAAGTTAATTCATTGTGATGATAGAAAACTCTACAATTGTTAACTCTCTATATATGTGTAAAACCATACATGTTTTTCAGTCAACAAATGTTTCATGAGATTGCAACCAGTGAATATTTTTTTAATAGTAATATTATATAAAAGTTGTATTTTGTAGTATGGAAAATATATAAGGCTAAAACATTTCTGTTTCATCTGTTGCTGACAAGATGTTCAAATGGCAAAAAAGTCAGTTTTCTTTGAAGTGGCAAAGATTGGCCAATCTCCCAAGTGTCTTGTGTTTTCATTAATTTCTTTATTCTTCTTATGTTGCCGTTGTGCATTGCATTTCCCCCTCTCCATTGAAATTCCTCCTCAAAAACTCTTCTTTTGTGAACCTGTCAGCACAGAAGCAAGAGATGGAAAAGGCTTGTTAGATCACCCAGTCAGCCTTGCTGCCAGTGAACTGAGGAGAGGTCAGCAAAGAGGGGAGGAATGTTTTAGAATTTCCTCTGATACGTTTTCAAGTAACTACTGGCACATCCAAAGTCAAGCCCAGCAGTTACATGTGTTTTCTGCTGAGTTCTAATGGACCTGGTCCATGTAACCATAGTATATGTTTCAATCATCTTACTATGAATAAAGCTTTGGTTTTTAATACTGAATCTGAGATCTGTGAAAGAAACTAAATGCTGGTAGCAAGAAGCAAGTGTCTGTGTGTGGCAGATGTAGATAGTGTACATATAGTGTGTATATATAGTCTGTATATATAGTGTGTATATATAAGTTCCTATTTATAAGGCGGGAAAGTTTGCTTGAGACTTAAGATGATAACCACCCTGACTGAAAAAAAAAAACAACAACAAACAAAACAAAACAAAACAAAACAAAAACCAAAAAAACCAAAAAACAATCTGAGGTGCCCAGAAAGAAAATCAAGCCTAAATAAATAAATAAATGATATGGTACATAATTATCTCATGTGAATAATGGATTTCATCATTCCATCATCCTGTAAACGCTCTGCTCTACAGATAAAATGTAATGCAATCTGAACTGCTAGTTTGATGCAAATGAAATGTTTTCATGTCTTTTGGGATATATGTAATTGTTTAATGATGTAATAAAAAACAGGTGGATACTAGATTGACTTAAAGGGGGATGCGGAGGAAGTAGGGGAGACAAAAAGTTTGACCAAGTACACATATACACACATATGTGTGCATGTATGTAAGTGTGTGTATATATATGTATATACAAACGCTCTTTTCTCTCTATGCTTAACTTTATATTGGACATTTCATTTTAAGAGAATAGGTAGGAAGGGAAACAAGACGCAGTGACATAAAAGTACATATGCTAAGGTGTTTTTTCTTTCTTTTTCTTTCCCCTTTTTTCTTTTTTCCCCCTCCTTTCTTCCCCCCCTTTTTCGTGTTCCCCCGCCCCCCTTTTTCGCGTTTGCCCCCCTTCCTTTTTGTGTCGTGTTGTCGTCGCCCCCGCTGTTCCTCCTCCCTTCCTTTTTAGTGGTGGGTCCCCCCCCCACCCTCCCTCCTTTTTGGTGTAGTGTTGTCGTCGCGCCCCCCCCCCCCCCCCCCCTTCTTGGTGTCCCGTCCCTCCCCCCCTTCCTTTTTGGTGTTTCCCCCCCTCCTTTTTCGTTCCTTTTTTCTTTTTGCCTTTTTTCTGGGGTTTTTTTGCCTTTTTTTTTTCTTTTTGCCTGTTCTCTGTTTTTCTTGACTTTTTTTTCTTTTTGCCTTTTTTCTGGTTTTCTTGCCCCTTTTTTTTTTTTTCCCCCTTTTTTTTTTTCACCTGCTAGGCAACAGTTACTCATGGAAACTCAAAGAATGGTACCTGGAACCTGTTGCCACATTGCTCTGTGACTTACAGAGAACACACTATCTTCTTGATTTAGCTGGACAAGTTAGCACCCCTGAGTTTTTTCCAGGAGCCCCATATGCATGCAAGGATTAATATATAGTGAGATTTCTTTCTTTCAATATGAATATGTGCATCAGGGATGTTTCATGTTTTCTTTTCAAAACCAAAACCTTTCAGCACGTCTTTTCACAAGCAAAATTAGAATTGCTAGTGCCAAATCAAGAACGTTTATCTGAGAAATCCTGATTGAACAGGACAAACAAATGTCTGGGGAAAGAATTTTATCTGATACAGTAGCCCTGCTAGCCTAGATCTCTGTGGGTATACTGGTCAGAAGTGCAATTAAGACAGTTGTTAGCATTCTTTCTCTTTGTACAGGTTCTTAGCATTAACAACCAAGATCCTTCTCAAATGGCCAGAAAAAAATCCATCTGCCTTAAGAGGAAACTCCCTGTTAGTTCCAAATTATGAAGAAAGCTGATATCTTTGCAGCCATAAAGTCAACTTCATGTGTAATGCACCCCACAATTCCCCCAGCTGTTGGCTGGCATGATAGCTATCAACATAATCACTAGACATGCTCTGTGGCTCTGACCCTTTTCTGCCCTTTATATAGGAAAGTGTCTGTTTCGTGAGCTAATGATCAGACACAGATAATAAGGCTTTCCTTTCCTTGCCCCGGAAATCTACGTCAAGGTTGTCATTCTCTAAGTAAGGGTGCTGTTTAGTCCTAATACAGTTCCTGCTTGCCTCAAAAGTAACAGAGCTTATCACTACTGCTTTGAAAACTGCAAGTCAAGCTTTGGGTTTGACCAGTTACTTCAGAAGTGACATCAGGCTATTACATCTTCAAAATGATTGGGTGGCTGCCATGTATTTATAATTACATTCAGAGTCTTCTCCCATCCTGTTATCCATTTTCATTCCTCTAACTCTCAAAATGGTTATGCATCACAATTGTTGCATAACATTGCCAGTCATAGTCATTTGTGTAGTACAGTAAGAAATTAGGAAGTTTTCTGCACATTTTCCTTTTAATTTTTTATGGAAGTCACAGACATTCTGATAACTCCTTAGGGAAAAAAAAAGGTAAACACATATAAACAAATATATCATCATCGAATACAAATTCCTTTTCTATAGAGATGGAATTACATCTAATAAGTTTTGGTACTGCATGTCATTTTTCAAATCTAGGTTTTAAACTTTGATTTCTGTGTTCTTGTGTAGAGAACTAAGTTGTTTTTCTTTTTTTCAAAGTGTCTGGGAGCTCAGCAAGCACATCTTGTTGATATCAAACCATTTTGTGAAATTGTTCCAGATTTGTATCAACTACTATATTGCTTTGTAGAATGTGTCTGCATATTTCCCAGTGTAGTGGGACTTCAGTGGTATTTGGGATTTTGAGTCCTGAGATGAAATAAGTATTTACAAATAACTGTGATTTTGTTTGAAGTATCATTCCTGGACTCGTGATTTTACTTTTTACAGTTCAAAGTAGTCTTATTTCCAGTTACTGTCCTATTTGTCTCTGCTCTATGATTTTGTGAGAATAAACAGAAGAAAAATCTGTGAACAATTGAATGAATGGTTGGGAGATGTTTATGAATAGCAGCTGGATGAGCTGCAGGAGAGGTTGGAGGAGATTGCAAGGTGAAGAGAGGGGAGTTGGCCTTGGGGGAGGGACAAATAGGTTTACCTTCATTGAAGGGTGATGGGAATGGCTGTTTTCATCCTGAAATGCATACACACAGTTGGAGGCAAGGAGGCTTCCACTCAGTTTTTCAAAATTAGATGCAAATGCCATAACCTTTGCACCTTAAATGATGTAGGTTTTAGGATATTTTGATTTTTAAGGCAATCGTATCATTCTTACTGAGTAGATTCAAGATCTTTTACCATCTAGGTTCATGGTATTTAGAGCCAATTAAGCGTTGTGTCATTTTAGAAGATAACCTTGTTATATAATTTCCAGCTCCAAGTAGCACAGCTGTAATAGTGGTTTAGAGTTCTGTTGATGTGATTAACTCTGCTTTTGAATGATTTAATTTTTTTCCGCGTAAGTTATTAAGTAGTTATTGAATCTTGAAGCCAAAAGAAGCTTTCTATTTTTTTTTTTTGGTTGGTTTATGACATTACAGTATGTTGCAACTTGTGTTAAACTAGTGGGTTTTCAAACTTGAGTGGTATGAAGATTGCATCTTAGAGGGCCTGTTTTCACACAGGCGCACCGCCCAACCCTTTTACCACAAAAGGTTGAAAACTGTTGTGCTAGGGAAGTCAGAAAGCTGTTTGGGGGATTGTAATGGTAAGTTTTAGTGAAGGGATCAGGGTAATGATCACTGTATGTTTGGCATACTTCCTTGGTTTTGATTTTTGTTGGGGGATTTTCTGTGAAACATTGTAAACATTTATACTTCCATAGCTCATATTCCTGGTCTGTCTCCTCTAATAAATTGTAGAGCTGGTTGCTGTGTTCCTACAGCCTGTCACCTAACAGTAAATTACTTTTTCCCTGTAGGTTACCAGTACCTTTAGGAAGCCATGGAATAATTGGTAGTGATTTAATCATCTAGTTTTGTGGAAAGGTTGTAGAAGAACTGGCTTTTTTGCGATACATGTGATGGTGGTTTTTTGCAGCTAGTTTGGAAAAGTGTGCCTGAGGGGTACAAGATGAAGGTTGAAGGAACATTCATTTGTGAGTCTGACAGGGTTGTTGATTCAGGCCAGCTTCTATTCAAGGGAGAAACTGCTGCTCTGAATGTCCAGGCAGAGGTTATCCCACCAAGATTCCAGCTACTCCATGGAGGGGGAAGGCAGCTGACCTGGTAGAATAATTTACATTGAGATAAACTTCTCTTAATCCAGGAAGTGTTACTCTGGTGACAATCCATAATAACTGTTTCAGCACCGTGTTTCTTCAGACACTATGGGCAAACAAGTTCCTTCCCATCTGCTGCCTGTCTTAGGACAGTGCTGCACTGTAGCTCTTGCTTTAGATTTAGTAAGTACAATGCAAAAATAATGGTAGATTATTTGCAGGGACCATTAAATACTCCGAGAAATAGAGCTAGGCTCTGGATGATGAAAAGAGCGATTACTCTGCGGTAGCCCTTTAAATAGAGTTCTGAGGAGCAGTAGCTTTTAAAAAAATTTTTATTTGAGTATTGTTTTGAGAACCTTGTGTTTAAGAAAATTGTCTGTGAACAAATTAATTAAGGTGACTGCTTTAGGGTGTTTTATTTTCTTTAACATTACTGCCCCCATATGGATATAGTCAGAATGTACAGAGGATGTAGGGAAGGCATTTTGTATATAAAGCAGTTTTTAAAAATATTTTTTTTTTGTCAACTCCGAGCTCTTAGATTTCAACTTGCTTTTATTTTCTTGATATTCAAACAAAACAAGGTATGGCAAGGTAGGTGCTGCTGCTCTCAAACAGATAATTTGAAAAGAAATGCACTTTTAAAGTAATTATAACTGGTAATTTTGCAAATGCACCTGTAGCCCACAAGTTTTCTAAAAAAATCATCTTAGTGCTGATTAGAGATTCAAGCACTTAAACTTTCTTTGTAAATGAATTTTACGTAAGTGTAACTGCAAACTTTTAAAATCCACTTCAAGAATTTTAAAATAAAATTTCATAGGTCATCTCTAACAACTTCTGAACAAAGTAATGTAGCTCGTACACGTAACCGAGTTAAAGGTCATTTTTGTGAAAGGTAAGCATGGTAATAAGCTGGAAGAAATGCATCTTCTCATTTAGATTATGTAACTATCACTTAAGCTGATTTTACTGCCAGAATTAACTGGTGTCTGTGAATAAGTAAAAAAAAAAGTAAGTAACTTATCTTTTTTCCAGTACTTTTGTGCAGTTCACTATATAGTACTAAATTTTCAGTCCTGAACTGGTTGTATTGAAATATTTTTAACAAGCCCCATGCAGGAAAATCCAAAAATGAGGAATTAATAAAGGTTTACTGTTGCCACAGCAGCATTTTTTTAAATGGCCATTTCCAGGCAACTAGGGGAACAGTTAAAACTTTTTTTTTAAAATCAGTTAAAGTGTTACAGGCCAAGTTGAGTGTTCTTACAGGCCAAGTCGAGTGTTCTTTATTTATTCCAAGTAGCTCATTCAGTAAATTCTTTGAGTGTCCCAAAGGGCTCTGTGTGGAAAGGATGTTTACAAGTACAAAGTCAGTGTTATACTTACACTATATGCTTGCTTAACTCCAGTTTGTTTTAAACACACTGATATACATTACCATTTGCAACATTAAATTTGTTCTGCACAGAGTGGCAACAATTTGTAATCTATTAAATGTAGTCAATAATGACTTTTTTTGCTGAAAGTACTCTTTTTTGGTTTCTTCTGTGTTTTGAGACCATTAAAATGTTACCAAACAACAATTTTTGCTGTGTACAGCACTATTTTTGCCCCTGTTTGATATCTAGGAAATTTTTCATTCTCTTCAGCTGTATGGAATCCCTTATTTTATGTTCATCCTATGTGGAATTTGATAAAACTCATTTTCCAAATGAAAGGCATTATCTTGCCTCAGAAGCGTGAATTTATTTTGGAAAATAGGCGATAGTGTTTGTTCATTGTCTGTAGGAGAAGGAATTGGGGATATGTAGGCATTTACAACAACTTTTATATCTACAGTAAACATTTGTAACTACTAGTAAGTTATCTTTTCAGTAGCTCATTTACTTTTCAGATTTATCTTAAGATTGAGGCTTTCATTTGCAATTTTGGCATTAAACTAACACAAAATAACATAAATAAAGACAAAATGAAAAAAGAAATTATAAGTGTCCCCTTATTGTAAGGATAGCAAGCTCTGCATGATTATCTGTTAGCAGCAAAAGTGTTTGTTCTCTATTGTAATTTTTAGCAATTTACCTTCCAAACAGGCAGCGCTGCGAAGTGGCATAGATCAGCAAATCATGTGCCTGACAGTGTATGCTGCTTTTTACTGTGATGAACAGAAAAGGAATGGAAGCATTTTTTGAGCAATGGAAAATGAAACAGTAGCTCGGCAACATATTATTCATGTCCCTAATTACCTATTGATAATTAAGATATAATACGGATTAGCGGGGGTAATAGTATTTTAGGAAAGAAATTAGGTTAAAAGAATGTTTACTTCTGAACCCACTGTGTAGCCAGATAAGAGTTAGTCATGCTCAGTGGTAATGAATCTGCTGCTCTTCTGTGCCATTTTAGAGCAGACGCAAAAGCCAGTTGCACAGGAGATAGCAGTAAAATGACTACAGAGAAAAGTTAGCTGACATAGAATGGAGTGAAAGAACAGCTGTTGAAGTGGAGCTGAGTGACACACTCCTTGCCTTGTGCCTTATTCGCCTTATGAGAAAAAACTCGAGATCCACACAGTCTGAGTTAACTGATTCTTCTGCAACAGCATTCCAGTGAATCTCTGTGAAGTGAGAATCCAAAATATGTAGAAGTTTCTTGTCCTATTACCATAAGTTTTATTGAAAAAACCAAAATACTGTCTTCAGGTTTTGCTCACTTTCCCTGTTTCTGAAGTTGTGTTCCTTTTTAATTTATGTTCCAGTTAAATCTATTCAACTGAAGAATATATTTGAAAGGCTGTTTTCAGGTTTGGCTTACGGCATCAAAATGTATGCAAGGCAGCAAATCTGCTTTCTTGATTTTTTTTTTTTTTTTTTTTTAAATTTCAAATAGAAATAATACACACCTAGTAGGAACTTTATAGATGATAATTATTTGCTGGAGACCTATATATAATGATTGTCATAAAACTTTCATTACCAAAATGGAGTTTCAAATCAGATTACAGTAAATTATTTGTCACCCTGTAAAAGTAAATGGTACATTCAAAAAATAAACTATATTACTAGTTCAGAAAACTCAACATAGTTAAGAAACAAAACCAAAAGGGTAGGTGTAGGATAACATGTTTTCAAGAGTATGGGGTGTGCTGATGGGTTTAAAGTGAAAACATTAAATGTACTTGAGGGGCTACATTTGAAGAAATAAGGAAAGATGCTGATGAGAATAAAGATGTTTGGTGTGTTGAGAATAATATAATATGGGAATTGCAAAAGAAGATGAGGCAGATGGAAGGAAGCTGTCAGGTAACAGAATGGACAGAAGAAAGATAAGAACTCAGCGATAGTAACCGTAGTTGGAGATAATAAGATATAAAATGTGAGTAATGATATCAGTATATTAAGAACCATTTTTAAGCTTTTCTTTTGGGAATCCAACCTGGTAGATCTTGCCATATAATTAAATGCTTTGGGTTGCTTTTGAATACTGGATTTCCACCGAGACCAGCAACATTGCCAGAATTTCCCGTGCTACTATTTTCCATTGTTTCTGCCAAACTTATCAAACGACCAAAAGATAATGCCAGTCTGCTGCACTTAGTTGATTTAAATCATATTAGCCTACCATGTTCTTGTGGGAACTTGCCATGTTCTTGTAGGAGTCTCTTACGTAACTTAAAAAAAAAAAAATATCACCCAAGCAAACAAGAAAACAAATGCCTCTTTTGTTGTCCCATCCTCTAAAACTGCTCTACCTACCACTGTCATCTTCAGTGTTAGCAAAGGACTGACAGCTTCCAACAAGTATATTGGACACAATGCATATTGGTGCCTTTTTGTCCTCAAATGCAGATACAATTTTTATTCTTTCCAACGAAGGAAATTTTGTAGCAGAAATTTCACAGAACAGTACAAATATATGCAAATTGGATGTGCTTCTTTTGTAATTCCCCAGCAGAGGTGACAGAATCCTCCTCCTTCATCTGGAGCTTCTGTAGGGGCACTGGTCCTTTTTTCTGCCCATGTGACACAGCTAAATTTGACCTGGATCACCAGAGGGCACTGCTGGGTCTTCTTTAGGGGGCCATACCTGGGGTCTATGCCTGGGAGATAGTCGGTGACTATAGAGGAAGCTGGATTTTTTTCATAACTTACTGTCTGATAATACCTTTTTTCCTTCTTGGTCCAATAAGGGATCTGGAAAGAAAGTGATAGAAGATACATTTCCTGGGGTTTGGTGTGTTGTTTTCCACTTCCCCCTGCCCCCTAGTCCTGTCCCTTCCCTCTTACCATGGAAACCTGACTCATGTATTTCTACTTCAGGCACCTAAGATAATGATTCATGGGCTGACATTTAGGATCCACAGTTTCCTGGTAATCAATAAAAACATGCACTTCTGTGTGGCAACTCAATGCTTCTATTGGACAATATGAAAACTGCATCGCCTGTGAGTAAATAATATCTCAATAAAGGGACATTATAGCTTCTCTCAATATTTTTAATCTAATTTATGATTTTACACTATATGCTCACTTCGTAGTGAAAGAATGATGAAGAAAAGTTACTTCACAAAAGACTATCTGTTTGAGTCTTCAGCTTACAGAACATTTACAAACATTTTGCAGTAATAGAAAACACTTAAGATACTCAGAACTGTAGGTTGCTTCTGAATGTGGCAGTAGTGACAGGAAAGTAAACTTTCGTGTAATGATTTACATTACATTTACACTTTATTATTTGATTTATGCTATACTGAAGATTGAGTACAATGAAGTTTGTGACTAGAATAAATGTTTTTTTTCTTTCTCCCAGTGATATATCTAACATGATAGAATCCTCGCATATCTTGTGAAAGTTACTTTTGTAGCTTCACTTCAACTAGCTACCTGGAGGTAATGCTGGTTTTGGTTTTCTGCCATAGGCACTTCACAAGCAGTGTTATCTGTTATGTGTGTGTTAGCACACACATAAGATTGCTGCCAGTACTTGAGAGTGGAAGAATGTGCATAATTAGTGTGTGCCAGCCAGCATGTCCCGAAAGGGCTGGGGGCTTGTGAGTTGGGGGCATAGCTAGACCGTCTGGGAGGATGGGCTAGTTCTGCTGGAAGGTGCTGGCAGCTGTGTGTATTTGTTCTTCAAGTGGCATCCGTGGAGGTTTCTCATCCCTTTCCTGAATGTGGTGGTCTCTCGTGACAGGAGTCTTTGGTCTTTGCTAGGGCTGGAGGAGTCAGTATATGCATATCCTGTGATAGTGGGAATATTAGAATGTTATCTCTTCAGTTGTAAAAAAAAAAAAAAATTCTACATCTCAGCATTTCTAGGTATTACAGTAACAGTATCTCTTACATTAAAACTCTGTCTGTAGAATATAGTAGAGGAATTAATGCCAAGTGGTTTTCTGATATCGGGAAGAAACTGCAAATGGTTGTTCTTCTGTAGAATAATATAAGACTGAATTAATTTGTGAATTCTTATCAGTAAATGGTTATTTAATTGTAAATGCTGTATGGATTACCCCCATAGTGTTCTCCTGATTATTTTAATGTTTCAGGGTATTAAATGTGCTGCACATCAGATATGTGATGTTCAAAACCTCATCTATAAAATACTATCTTTTTTCACTGTCTGTAACTGCTTCACTAGCCACTACAGCTGGAGAATATAAAATATGGGCACAACTACAAAAATTCAGATTAGATCCACAGATGATCTATTCATTAATTTGCTTTATTCCGCTTAAGTGAAAAAGTCATGTCTAATAAAGAAGTGTACAGTAGTTTCTTTGATGTTAAAAATGCTCATCTTTCATGCCCAAGAAACCTTTTTTCCCTTGATTTTTAAGCACAATTAGTATTCATTAAGTTGTGGTCAGACACAAAATAGATGTTTAAGACAGACTGTTTTTAACTGGTGTATTACCTTCGTACCATACTTCTGGGGCAGGAGACTTAGAACTTTCATATGTTATCATGTGTTATATTTAAAGAATACCTGATTTCATTGTAGCCTATGAATACGCGACCTAGGACAGATATGTAAAAATCAAAGTTTAAGTAAGGTTAATCTTGCCATCCATGTTTACCTTAAATTTTGAACTCCAGCGCCTTTTGACATTGGATGCATTTGCTTATTGTATTTCTCACAACTGAGTTTCATTTACATTTAAATACTACTTTTGCGTTTTCTTTCACTCTCACTATGCTACCGTGATTGGATTACAAGTATTGTAGTATTTCTTTTCAGTCATTATTAGACCTGTTTCAAATATGGAACATCTTTTTCTTAGTGTCTGGGATTTTTAATAAAATCCAGTTTTAGCCTGTTTCAATCAAAAACATCCATTAAACATCCATTGAAATCTGTTATCCTGCTCTTGCATAGCTGAATATATTGACAAACAAGGAGAACTAGACAATCATAAATTCAAAAATACAAATCCTTTAGGTTGTTAAATAATATTTCTTTTAAATTTGTAAACACGCTGCAAATTGTTAAAACAGGAAATAATAATGCAGCTTGTGATAGAGATTTGCTGCTGTACAAGAAAATGTTCTGGGTTGTGCGGTCGAGTGAAAAGAATTAATGTAGAATTCAGCATATAATCATCTGAGTTACAAAGAATATGTAGGGGTACTAGGGACAGTTGAATTTAATGATATAACTTAGGCTGCTACCAGGTCTTCTGAGATTTGACAGATGCAGACACTAATGTAAACATGCTCTCATAACCAGCAAGCAGTATGAGTAGCACAATAAGGTGCTTGCTTACTCAGTGTACCTTGCTATTTTTATAGCAGTCCATGCAGGAGCTTTCTGGCTGAGGGTACAAGAATTTAGAGCAGATTCCATTAAATAATGTTCTTCCAATATGTCTATAACTATATAGCAGACTGCTGTTGTGAGCGTCTCTGTTTCTTTCTCCAAGGCACACCACAAACACAACCAGATTGATCTGAATAGAAGTTATTTTCCTTAAATTAAGGAGGTACTCAAGTTAATTACAGCGCAAAACCAACTTGGATATTCCTAGCTATCGACAACATGAAATTATTTTCTGGAAAATTATCTGGATTTTAAGTAAAGAGAAAGATTCTTTTCTTTACATATATCTGTAAAATAAGAACATTAAATTGAAAACTTCCAAGGCAGTCATATTAACTATTCATCTGCTTTTGCCTTGGACTGAAAACAGCTAAGTAAACAGAGTTGCTTTGAACTATCTTGTCATGTCCTTCAACTGGACACTGTTTAGTATCCACCTTGTCACTCTGGAGATAGCTGAGCATAGATTAATATTTACAGAAAATTTATGTGATTTTAATAACCTTTGGACTTAGTATAAACTTACATAAAAGGAGAAACTAGCTATGCAGCAATAGTAACAAAGCAGATAAAGCTTATTCCACGTAAAATTAATGATGTGGTAAGGAGCGGGAAGCAAGTGAAACACAGCATTTATGATACTGCTTCTGTTGTTAACAGTATATATCAACTGGTTTTCTCTTAAAGCCGGGACTTTAATTAAACTTTAAAATTACTCAGTTCATGATCCAAGATGGAGTTTTGTTAGAATGACAACTGCAAGGTTGAAATGCTTATACATCAGTCACTTTTTAAAAAGTTTTTAAATGTTCTCACCAGTTTAAAACAAAAACCCAGCGTCTGCGCCCCCCCCCCCCCCCCAGCCCATCCCAAAAGCCAAGTATCCCCTTAGTATCACAAAACATAAAGCTATAAACAGGCACAAGACTTCATAAACATCTGCATTTTATTCCAGAAATCTCTTTTCTACATGCAGTGTTATAATCGTAATAAAGGACTATGAGGTTAATGAGCTGGGGAAGAAGCAGCTGGTCAGAATTATTTCCCTTAATACCAAGAAAATGAAGATGAGGTAAAATCCTCTTGCTTTTTTCCTCTTACAGGTACAGAAATTACATAGTATGCTTGCTGTTATGTTCACTTCTTGGTTTTAGAACTGGTACCTCTCTAGCCCCAGCATAGAAACACAGCTCTGAGATACCTGGTTTAACAAACAATTTGTTTAGTTAGTGCTATGGTTACATGGTGGGGAACATACAGGGCCTGCAACATCTGGCATCAGGTGGAAAATTTAAAATTGCGTGGAGTATCTAAAGTATGGTTTATATGTAAACATTCCTTTTAACATTTGATTGCTTAGAACCGTCTTTGATTATTTTCTTACTGTTTTTACCTGATTGGATTTCTTTTTACTAGTCTGATGTGTGCACTAACAAATGCAGGAAAACTTGATCTAAGTAGTTTGTAGCAGGTATGGTTTTTGCTGATCTGTAAAATATGACGCAAGAGCACATACCACTCTCTTGGAGCACGTCTACAAAAGATCTGCTCAGAAAATTAGTATTCTGAAAACATCATGATATATTGTTAGCCATCTGCAGGAATATTTGCTTTGTAAATGAACTCAGTGTTCTTATAATGCTTGTGCAGATGTTTTAGACGGTTTACTTAACACTTTTTTTGCTAAAAATCTTAAATGAGGTTTGTAAAATCATAAAGCTACAGTGTTCAGCTTACTGCCAAAATAATACTAAAGATTACATGTTTCTGTTTATTTGTAACATTTCTCTCAGAAGACACTGTAAAAATGTGAAAGCTGGTTTCACTTAAAAATCAGTTTTTCAAGGCAACATATTTAAAAACTCCCACTGTGGCCTAAATGTATGACAGCAGCTTTCTGCACCTCCACTAGTTAAGAGATGCAGTTTTGTAATTTACCTTATGTGTGATTTTCCGGTACTCGTATTGGAGAAGTTAATGTGCTTTTTAAAAATAATAACAATAATAATAATAATAGTAAATAATAAATGAATTTTTGTAAACAATCGCCAACTAGACAGTGTTGTTGATATTTTTTAATTAAGAGAACCATTCACTCAAGCCCAAAAGTGAAAGTAAAATTCCTGCTCTCAGGTTAGCTAGGAAGTGATTTAAAACACTGACTGAACTAAACAACATTCTGGATTTATTAATCAAAATGTATATAATCAATTAGATTTTACTGTGTTTCAAGTTTTTAAAAAAGTTTAGCAGTGACGGAAGAGGTTAAACAGATTTGAAAATAGCTATGTTTACATAATAGCATAACTAATGCTTTAATACATATTAAGCATAGTTAATCTAATACAGATTTACTATAATTCAGAAATATTAGTGATGAGATTTAGCAAGCCTGTTCCTAGTAAGTTCTTGATTAGATCTCCATGAGTGAGAAGATACTGATCATAAGTCTTGATACTATTCAAGAATGCGTATTTCAGTCTAAAAGAAAATGAGTTTACTATATTAGGTGTTTCAGTTTTTTGGATGCATCGTGTCTAGCTCTTCTGAATCTTTAGAATAATTTATCTTAACAGCTGACATGAATTGTACATTTGAAGTTTACAAACATCCTGGTATTGAGAAGAATAACTTGGTTCTACGTCAACTAAATGATGCAGTAATTTTGAAACAACTTGTAAACATTAAATAACCATCTCCCTGTTTACTGCAGGTTGAAATGAACTGCACAAACTTTGGCTTTGTTTGTAGTTTTGTGCATTAATTTTTTATGTGAAAAGGCTAACAGTTACTTTTTCTGCTTGCTGCATTGGAGGCTCACAGTTTTGTTTCAGGCAGAAGAATAAAGCAACTTTCATAATAAACTAATTTGCAATCTGGACATCTTTAAGGATATTCTGAATGCTATCTTTCATGGATTTTTTTTTTTAATAATACTTTATGAAATTTATATTGTACCGTGCCATGAAGATTTAAACATCACCTTTAACGTAATCCTTTTATTTTATGCCCTCTATATGACCTGTTAAGATGTGTTTTTATTATTTGTCTATTGGTGATCATGGTAACACTCATTATATTAGTGAGAAAAGTTATTTCAATAATTCAGAATTTTTGTTAAATTTACCTGGGAACCTTTATATCTATGAATTGCAAGATGATTTCAGTTTTTAAAAATACTTTTAAAATATTCAAAATTGCCCTCAGTAATAAAGGCAAGGTGATCAACAGTCTCCTCTAGTATTACTCGTGTTGGTTCTTTGTGTTGGATCCTTTCTTTTCTGGCATTTTTAACATTAATTGCTTCATCTCTTTAAAACAACTGTGATGGGCTTTCCCTTGCCCAGCTAAGATTCTTCTTTAATCTTTATCTGTAACATCCATAGTGATAGTCACCATTGTCTATATAGTCTGAATTACTGGGCATTTCTAGTAGCATAAATGTTAGTTGAGGAAGTTACCAAATAATTAGAGGACATGACTTATCAATTTCACTTTGAAACCAGTATATATGAAGCTATTCTAGAAGGGCGTAAAATCGATACCAGTAAAGGTGCAATTTTACATTCCATATAGAGATGACTGAATCTGTGATTAATAGAGTAATTGTTTATTTCTAGGTTTTTTGTTTATTTACAAGAAGATTATACAAAGGAAAGCTTTTTGTTCTGCTGAGTTTACTAGCATCCCAGATGAAAGTTAGCAAAGTAACAGACAAAACTGCGGGCAAGGAATCCAGATTGCACTATATGCATTCAATATGCTGATATGTAAATTCTATCAGAATTTTAGGCAATTTCACAATATGCAGCAACAGGGCATTTCTCCTTGGTATTTTCGCTGTGTGGGAATTTTTCAGTTAGTAGTTCACTGTATATCTTGAAAAAGTCCTCCAATATGTAATGCAGTTAATTTGAAATCTTTCTAGAATCTCTTGAAACTACAAGCACATTCCTAAGACTTTCTGAAGCTGGCTCCCCTCCTCTAGGTGTAAATAGTGTTATTTCCACAGTTGAGATGTCAGTTAGTTCATGCCTGTTTGTGTCTGGGTACAACCATTTCAGTGTATGTGAAGATGGTTATCTGTTCTCCTTCCTTTCTTACATGTAGGTTTCATAAGTTGAGGAAGGCTTTTTGGTTTTATGTGACAGGTGTAAGTCTATCAAAAATGTACTGTAAAGCTCAAAATCAAATTATCTTTAATGGGCTTTTGGAATTTCATACAAATTTGGAGTTAAGTTAATAAGATGTTATTAAGTTTACCTCTAAAATGTAATTTTCCTTGTTTGTGTAAATTGAGCACAGATTCAATGAAATGGGTTTTTTTATGTGTGTGTACTGTCATTCACAAATACAAGCACCTTTTGAAATTATTGTTTATGCAGACATCAGCTACAAAAAGGACCAGGACTGACTGTCCATTAGAAAACCTGCCCTTTTTATCTTCATCGTATCTAAACCTTCTATTTATTTCCCACTAAGTAACCAAGCACTACAAAATTCAAAGTTGTTGTTTGTTTTTTTAAAGAAAACTTTTGCTTTCAACTTCAGCCCTATGTATCAAGTTTCTGTTGGAGTGCAGATATTAAAAAAAAAAAAAAATTATTTTGGCTTATTGTTTGGCAACTCATTATATGCTATTTATTGCAATCTGGAATCACTGGTGTAGAGCATGAAGTCTTCTTAAGTAATACAAAGGAATATAAGACTTAATTAGGATTTTCTATGTAGAAGATATATAGTTTTCCATACTTCCTCTGCTTATATTTCTGCTATAGAAAAGCATAACCTTATGTCGAATTTCTACTGGAAAGCTTGTTTGCCTTCCTAGATTATTTTCTTATTCTTCAGCCTTTGTGGGTATATTCTTTTAACTGAGCACCTAAGAAGTTATGTGAAATCTTCTGTGTGTTTCTTGTTGCCTCTGAGAAGCTGTAATATTTAAGAAAAAAGGAAACTGAAACCACAGCTGTGTATTATTGAAATTACTTTTAAGAGAAGGCACATGAGGCATCTACTGCTGAAAAGATTTCAGTTTTGTAACTTAAAGTGCAAGACCAGTTGGTATCCATAGTCACAACACTACAAATGTTCAACTGCTGAAGAAGGAATGAAAATAGCTCCCTTGGTGCCTTGTTGCCATAGGGAAGAATCCTGTTGCAATTCCCAGAGGAATACTGCTGTAAGAAATTGCAAAATAGTGTTTTGGCAGATGATAGTGAGGTGTTTATAAATACAGAAGCTGAACTGTATTAAGAAACTTGGCAGTTTTCAGAGCATTTGCTGGTTTTAGTTTAAACCCATATTATAAAAGTAACAAACTGGAGATTGTGTTGAATATCACTTAGAAGGAGATATATTGAGGCATTGCTTGTTTTAGCTATATCATTAGTTCACAATCTTCCTATAATGTTGTGTCACAATAGAAGAAAAAGTGTGGTAGCACTTTACCAATCCGGTCACAGTGAAAGGGAAGATGCAATCCTGATATTGGTGTGCTTATATATATTGAGATGCACAGTTAACTGCCTACAGATCATAGAAAACATGGTTTGTAAACTGAATATAGTAGAGCTTCATTCTGCTGTTTTTCACAGTAGAAAATTTGAGAGAGCTTATTAGGCATTCTGATAGCTTAGTTAAGGGTAATACAGTTGGATCGTGACGGATATTATTCTCTACATGTCCCTACTGGGACATGTGTGAAATTAAGTATTTCAGCAAAGATCTATTTCCCGTGATTTCAGAGCCTTGGAGCAGACCTCAGCTATTTTCTGCTTTTTTAAGCTGAATGAGATATTGATAATTCTGATGTCATTGTCCTGGCTGTTTTTCTGGGCTGAGAATTACCCATTATAGATATCTTTGTTATGAAGTGAAGAGGAAGTCTGACCTTTAAAGACAAAGGTAAATCTGCACTTCTTTTCTGATGTCCTCCTGACATATCTCTGACTTTCCTAGACTTGTGGAGCACCTGTAATGGTTCTATAGGACTAATCCTTTCCCAGCCTATTTAACATAGCTTTGAGACTTCTGCTCTCAGTTTCTCCAGTGTTTTCTTGCTCCATATGAGCTATTCACCTAGAACCCTGGAAGTTTGCACCCTGATCAGCCTTGCACTAAACCATCTCAGAACAGGTCATACAGTTTTTCAGTCTTGTCTATCCCTTATTGAAAACATCCTCATTCACAGCAAGAAAGATTACACGATAGATTGCTTATCCAAGTCAACTATGGTCCTCAACCTGCTGTTACGCAAGCTTTCAGCTGGAGCATTCAGGCTGTCTTTTAGATCTTGGAGATTTGTCATTTGTCCATCAGGATGCTTTAATTTCAGTTTCAGTCTGCTATCTGGCTGGGCAGAGTTGTTTCATTCTCGCTGGTCTTGCAGTCCTGGTGTTCTGCAGGGAATAAAAAGTTCATTTAGTAAAATAGGCAGTTTGAGGCTTGCCCTTTCCAAGAAAACAGTCATACTGATATTCAGCATTCCCTCGAAGAGGGTTGAGAATACCCATGCGCAGGTAGAAGTTTTTGGACAAAGCTTCTCCATAAGCAACTGCAAGATTTTACTCAGCAATTGCTCTGTCAAAACATTATTTCCCTCACTCACTTGCAAGAGGTCTTTGTCCATTGACATGTGTTTTCTCAGTGGCTTGCCTCTCCATGACCCTTTAGCCTTCCACTAAAGCTCTCTGTGCAGAAGTTTCTGTGTGGAATTTAGAGGTTTTTTTGATCAAACTGTGCTGCAGGATTATCTGCGGTGATTAGAACTAATTTGTTGCGTATCTGGAGATTCTGGTATCTTCATCAGTTAACGTCTGTGTAAACAGTATGTAAAGTGCAGCTACTGGTGATACTTAAACATTTATATACATACTTACCAAGAACAATGCAATCATAAAAATCTACAAATAATATTGCATTTGGAAAAGAGGTTCTGCTGTTGCAGGTTGTCTAAGGCTCTGAGATCCACATCCAGGTGGTTTAGACCTGGAGTTGTTAAAAACCCATTTGCTTTGGAGTTGACTGTAGTAAATAGGCAACCATTTAAAAATGAAGAAAAAAAAAATTACTTAAGCAGTAAGCGACATTCAAGATACACGTGTGTATACATTTTTATTTCTGTGTTCTCTGCTCTGGGATTTGGAAAATGTATAATGCTTTTGGCATGGAGCATAGAGTGAATCAGGGAGCATAAATACTGAATGAATGGTATTGTGAAACAGAAGTTTCTAGGTTTGAATGCTTAAAACTGACCCTTCTGACTGACCAGAACTGCATGTAGTCTTCTCAATATCTGTGTACACAATGGATTTATGCAGTGGTATAGACGATATTTTCTGTTTTATTGCCCGGTCCTTCCTTCCTACTGAACATTGAGCTAACATTTTTCTAGAATAAACAGAAATCTTGTTTTCTGAGTCAAAGCAGTCAGCTCAGTTACCATTTTACATGTAAAGTTAAGATATGAGCAGTGATACCAGTAGGAAAAGGATGTTTATCTGTACTGAGTCAGGTGGGATACTTTGGGAGTTTTTCAGTCAGCCCCGTTCTTGGTTACTTTGGATAGCTCAGCAGAATTGGTCACCACGTTGATCTTCTGGAATGCCTTGGGCAGCGCAGGTTCCAGCAAGGCTTTGCCTTCTTCCATAGTGAAAATTACCACGTTTTCCTATCACTGTTTCTTTTCTCCTAAATAATTTATCCCATCTCAGATTATTTTTCTGTTTAACTTCCTCTCTAATCCCTTGTAGGTAGCATAGTTTCTTTAAAAGCCTTTGATGAAACACCTTGTGGGATTTGTGTAACTAAATCTGCTTTATCCATATGCTTGTTGATTCCTTAGCAGAACACTAGGTTAGAGCTGTAGTATTTCTTACTTTATAATTAAATTTGTTCACATTTTTGTTGCAGAATGGAATATGATCCAAAAGGTAGTACTGGACTCCTGAGATCAAATGAAAGAAGGGATTTGCTGCCCTACTTCTCTCATTGCTAACCTCAGTCCATTAAAACAAGCAAAATCCTTGTTTAACAAAAAATATCCATACAAACATTGTATTTCTAGTCTGCTTGAGAAGATGTCTGTTTTCAGTAGTTCATCAGAAATCCATTCCATGGAATTACTGCATTTTACAAGTGAGACTAAAAGTCCTTGTAATCTGAAAAATAGCCATCCCAGCCTTTAAAATAGGATCAAGGAGGTCTCAGCCAAGTAGAGCAAACAAAAAATTAGGAAAATTGCCTCATAGTTTCTTCAGAGCACCAAACAACTTTTTACTTTAATGGAATGTACAGTCTCCTCTTGATCCATAAGAATGAGTAACTGTGAGTTGTACTGGTTCCATATGGAAAATGAAAAAGAACAGCCTTGACATTACAACACATATTTGAGTTCTTTTGTCTCAGAGCTAAACAGGATAAAATTCTCAAACCTTTGTTAGCATTCTGAAAACCTGGTCAGGTATGATCAAGTTAATGTGGTTTATGGCATTAGTTAGAGGTCTAAGTAATCTTTGTCATACATGTAATTGTGGTGGTATCGGATACGGAGGCCTGTAGCTGAGAGCTCTTTTATAAATGTGAAAGTATTGCTATGCTAGCAGAGCAGGTCTTATCCATGAAGTTTCATAATAAACGGTTTAAGGACTTAGTCAGACTGATGATCAGTTCTATAACATCAAATGTTAGATAGCTTTTTGCTTTGGTAGATACCTTTGTAAACTGAAGTGGTTAGTTGCTAGCACTACTGGGTTTCTGAATACCCGCTTGTATAGCGCTGTCTCCAGTAACAGCTTCTGCTTGGAGTAATTTTGGGCCACCCTGCATTTTGAGTGGAAACATAACTCTCTAGGCAACTTGAACATCGTATTTCTCCCCGTTTTTTTTTTTTTTGATGAATAAGACAAACCAGGTGTTCTAAACACTTCATGTTTTCTAAAATGTTCATATCATTTTATTCACTCACTGACAATATGGTTTTGAAGTCATCATAATATATCATTGCTTTCTATCTGTATAGTCCTTTCTGTCAGTTGAATTTAGAGCTTCTCATTCTCCTTATATATACAGAATAGTAAGTGTGATGCTTAAGTATATAAACGGGACCTAAAAGTGAACATGAGGACATGATACTTGAATGAGACGTTTTTTCATTAAAAAACTAGAAATTAAGGAAGAGGTGCTATGCAGCTCAGCATAGGGATATTGCTGTTATGTTTTCATAGAGATGATTCAGTCATCATCCAAATAAAGCTGACACTTCTATATAGCACAACTGCCTACACATTTCCTATTTTCCTTGATTGTTATTGCCTATTAAACTGTTTCCCTGAGTGCACATCACCATATTCTCTAAAGGAAATCAAAGTTTTGCTCAAATGAATTTTGGAAAACAAAGCAGCCTTTCAAGATACTTTTTTTCCCCCAAAGCATATAGCAGCACGTTAAACGTGAATATTTTTGCATTTTTGTGAAAAGTTGCATCTCAGCATGTCATAATATTTTTCCTCAGTAAGAAGGACAAAATACTAAATGGACTCGATTCCATTCTTAATATCAAAGGGCAGAGATGATATGAAAAAACTGAGGGTTGTTCTCCACACCTTGATTTGATATACCTTGCTTCAGATTGATTTGCAGAAACGTGGCTCCTTCTACTTTAGAAAAATGATGCCTGACATACAGCCCTTTGTATTAACCAATGTAGTGAGCAGTTTCATGTTTTGCCTCATTATGTTACGTCTTTGACTGTAATTCTATGTTACAATTCCATAATTCAGCATTTGTATTTGGGTATGTATATTAATGGAGATAGGATGTTTCTTTTCTTTAACCCTAACGGTAGCTTATCAGAACGTTCAACTGAAATTAGGACTGTGTGATTTAGACTTATGATTAACACAAGTCACACCCTTACATTTATTTTTGCTACTAGTTACAGTAGGTACTTAGCTGTGGCATGTAACTTTAACATCTGATATCTACCCCTGGGTCCTGCTGTCCTGCTGTGTGATTTAATAACTTCACTTCTCTGCCTCACTTTTTCTTTTTTTGACATAAAAATAATGATGCTGACCTCTTTTGTTTCAGCACTTAATGCTTTTCTGCTATAAACATCAGTAGGAGAGTTACAAGGTCATGATAGTAATAGAAGTACATTCTTACTGAATGTTTCCAAAGATCAAAAGCTTTTTTTTTAAAAAGGAATAGTGTTAAAATATTGTGGTGTGTGTATACTTGAGCAAAGAATAAATGTTGTATGAAGGAACTGTGTTTGATATTACAGACCAAAGCACCTTAGTTCATGGGAGAATGTTACCCCACTACTTCTGTTTTAATGAAATATTCTAATACTGGTCTAAGCAACTAAACTAACTGATCTTAGAGTTATTTTAAGCACTTGGTGAACATAAAACTCTGTGAAAGTAGAGTAGACATAGAGATTTTTCTCTGAGATAAAATTGGGATAATGTTTACATAAAAGGCCATCTGTAATCATTCAAGTCAACCTTGAATAGGGAGTAATGCAGACATATATTTCAGTAGGTAGACAAAATTTATTAACTTATTGTAGCTGGTATAATGTAAAAATAATTTTTCACAATCACATAACTTTGTTGTAGCTTGAGATACCTGTTTCCCTTGTCTGACTTGGCAGTTCAGGATGAAATGCAGTACTCCATCTCTTAGATAAGCTGATTATTTTGCAAGACAATCGTGTTGGCTTGTTGATATTCCAAAGTGGACAAAAAGGTTGCATGTTTAATTTTTATGCTGTGTAACTGCAATCTCTAGCTCCTACTTCAGCTCTCATTCTTCAGCTTGGGATGTGACTGAAAATGGCTGTGGTGCCATAGGATAGCTAATTGGTAAAGCCTGTTTGGAATGTGGGTAAGCAAGCCAGTTTGGCAGTAAGTAGAGTAGTAAAGAGCACTCTTTTTCCCTTAGTTGACTCCCAGGCTAAAATTAAACAGAGTTAGATATTTCCACATTTAGTGATTTACAGTGCATCTGTTCTGAGTCAACTAGCAGAAAGAACTAATTACCGATATACTTTCATAAAAAAGAACTCTTCATTTAGGTGTAATATGCAGATCTGCATTTTTATAGTATGTCTTAGTGGAAATGACCTTCAAAACAGTAAGATAATAAGTAAAAAGATTATTTCTTCTTTCTGTTATCCTTTAAAATAATTGTATACTAAATGATGCTAACTCAACCTGTGTCAGCACCCGCTTATCATTCACATGTCCTGAGACCTCTAGGAGTCATGAGTTCAATGCTAAAATAATTCATGATGAAGTTTATATAGCAAGATGGTGTAATGTTTTCTTTAGTTACTTAGTTACTAAAAATAAATAAAACTTGTCAGAATTAGTTTTTATTGTAGATCATGCCCTTTGTTCATATTTGTGATCCCTCCCCAGTAGAAGGTGTACATTAACTATAACTTAAACTTCAGTTTCCTGTAGAGGTTTTTTGATTCATTTTGTAGAGGAATATCTAAAATGTTTTACTGAAAGTTTTTACTGGAAATAGCAATATAGATGTGTTTGGGTACTGCATACACACAGAGCAGAATTTAGAAAGAATTCTGCCAGGGTGATCATTTATTGTTGCAGAGATAAAATACATTCTTCCACACATAAATAGCAAGGCTGCTTCTCAATGTCTAGTGCATCATAGTATGTTTTTGTTGTTGTGTTAAATGTTGAGTATCAATAAGTAAATTTATGACTGAACTATTATTGTCTACTCTTCCTAGTAAATTTTTTCCACCAAAATGTTGGGAGTGACTCAGTGACGCAGTTTACTCTTTCACAAAGTTCTTGCATCCCCCAAAAGATCGCTGTTTTCACCGAGTGTTGCGACCTCCCTTCTCCTTCTCAAAGCACTCATTCATCTCTGCATTCCTCTTTCACCATCCTGCTGCCTTCATCCTTTTCTTCTGTCTCTGATATTTGAATCCCTTTCCCATACTTTCATCACCGCTGAGCATTCCTCAGCACCACTACTCTGCTGCTCGACTCTGCCCTGTTTCACCTATCCTGCCTTTACCTCTGGCCTCTTTTCTCTGCAGCTGTATCCCCCAGGTGTCCTCTTCTTCCTCACCAGAAGTGTACTGTATTCCCTTTTTGTCCTACTTACTATATGCTTGAATTTCCCTTTTGAAGGAGAGTGTAGGGCTAGAGCCCCAGGCTATCGACTCCTTTCCTCCCTGCTCCTCCAGGAGCCTTTGGTCAGCACTCAGGGTGGGAGGAGGTGGTGGCAGAGCCAACCCAAATGCAGGAGGCCCCAGGTTATCCTCTGCGGGACCCTGGTTCCTTGGGAAGACAAGTGCTGTTGCTGCAGCTGTCATCGTCCAAGGAAGCTTGTCAAGAAGCTCATCTGCAGAATGAGAGTGCCAAGAGCAGCTGTGCTCTGCTGCCTCCTGTTCATCCTCCTTTGCTGGCTGCCTGCAGCCTCCCCTTGGTTCGTTCCTTCAGGAGAGAGCTGAAAGCTGGGGAGGAAAGAAATTATTTGCCCAAACTGCACCTGGCAAATGACAGCATGACTTTGAGGAAATTCTCAAATGTTCAAAGATTATGTGGTGTTGGGTTCGATTCTTATTTTTCAAATCATTTACTAGATAGATGTAATAGATAACTCTGGCAAGAACTGGGCTCTGGAAAGGAAACCTGGTATGGTATGGGACTGATGTCTGTTTTTTCTAAAATGTAAATTTAATTAAGAGGAGAAAAGGGGAGGGGAGAAAAGAAAGTTCACCACAATCTTAATGAAATCCAGGAAACTCAAGCATTGCATTTTGACAGAGACAAAATAGCTTTTTTTTTTTTTCTTAGACATGTAAGGAGTCTGCTGCCAACTTACAGCTTGGTCCTCACATTGGTGAGATCTTCCTTGAAAGCTGGGGGAGGGTGTTCTTATTTCTTGGCATGAAAACACAAGTTTAAGAGGTGGGGTTTTTTTGGGGGGTGGGGGAGGAGGCAAATCTGAGAAACTTTTATGTATTTATTTATTTTGAAGAAAGCTGTTACACAGAAAACAGCTTTACATAGGTGCTTAAACTGCTCTTTGAATATAGTGGCTGAGTAGCAAATACGGCAGTAAACTTCAGTAATTCAATGTGACAGAAGTGGCTTGGTAGGAGGCCAAAGTTACCTGACAGTCAAATTGAAAGGCAAATAATGTGTAATTGCTTATCTGACTACTTGTACTGGTTTTTTCATTTTTTTTTTTTCTCCCAGACACAAGCTATCAATAACAAAAGACAACTGGAAAAATAAACTGTTTTGCTCTCTGTTCTACCTTACTTTAGAGTTTTATGGGATTGTGCTAGTGTGACTTCACTGAAGTGAAAAGATGGTTTCTGTTCAAAGCATGACTTAACTGTATTGAACTTCTTAGTTTTAGCTGTTTTTTTGCAGTAAACGAGAAACTAAATTGAGTAAGTAGCATCATGTGCTACAGTAACACTATTTTTTTTTTTCAGGAATCTGTTACAAATGTGGGATTTTTTGTTGGCTTTGCCTGTAGGCTGACTTTATTCCTCACTCTTTGGGAGGTCTCTGAATCCCACTTGTCATATCACATATACATTAAGCCTTTCATTAAGTATTGCTGACAACAGGCGGTATCTCTTAAAGATGCAGGATTCTCTTATTTTGACATCCAAGTATCTTATAAAAGCTAATGATTGTAGCATATACTTTATCAGTCCTCTGTTACCTTCTGCTTCCTTTTTCTAGTCTCCTCCAGATCCTGCCGCAAGGCATATTCACTGCTCTTCTTACTTGCACGTTACCACTTTACTTTATGCTTGACATTGGCTTTGCCTTAAATTGCAGATTTATTTCTAAGGTTTATTACTGACATTTATAACCATCAGATCACATAGACTAGTCTGTGTATAGGAGTTCCTCACAGTGTGTGTTCCAACTCCAAGCCTGTGCTAGGCGGATGGTTTATCTTTGTGTATTTCTTGACTGCCATTTTCCCACTGTACTCATCAGGCTTTGCTTGTGTCACCCCCGGTTGGTGGGTCTTCTGCCATTTGGAATTCAGCTGGTTTTAAAATTTTGTTATATACAATAAACTCGTAACTTATATTTTTTTTTTTTTTTACAATTTTGGTGATGTGTTACGTGTTTTGAGGCGTATGTTTTTTCTGGTTTTTGGAAAGTACATTGAATTGTGTGACAAGCTTTCTGAATTTATTTGAATTTATTATTAAATTCAGATTGCTGCATAATTATATTGTATACTACAGAGTAAATATAGTATATATTGCTTTAGGAACTATGATTCTTTGAATTGTAGAACTACTGTAATTCTCTAGAACTTGGTGCTAGGACCTTCCAATAACCAGGATTTCTGTTTTGAATTTATTTTGTTATTTATTTCATTTATTTATTTGTTGTAAAATTGCAAAACTTATGTGAAAAGACAACTATTACTACTTGCCACACTTTTTCAATACAGTGGATACCTTTGTATTATATTAATCCATTTGCTTCTGAATTTTACAGCTCTGTAATTAAGTTCTGCTGCAATAGATACTTTATCTGTACTATTAAAACAAAACCCTCATTAATACAACATCAGATTTTTAATGCAGGTTTAATGGCAATAGTGCTTCATAAATTGGGTTTTAGTGTGCTTGACTTGAAGTATATGCTAAGATTTCTGGATACTGAGAATAGTTTTTCTCCTATTTTGAGCCTTGATGTTTTCCATGTAAGTTTTTCTTCACAAGCGTAAGAAAACTGGAAGTTCACTTTTAAGAAATGAAGATATAATAGCCCTATCTTGTAATCCTAGGACTTCAAAAGTGAGATTTAAAGAAATTAAGGTATATTGTAAAACTTAGGATAAAATCCTAAAAGCTCACAGTACTGAGACTGCCAACGTTAGCAGAGTTCAAAAATTTGCCTTATTTTACCTAACTAGTCCAATAAAGAATATTCATGACCACATTTACATGAAAAATGATTGTCCTGAGCAGCTTTGGGCAGAACACTAACCTAAAGTAGACCTGTCTTTATTAAAAGAACCCACTGTCCTAGACCAAGTGTTTCTTTATTGAAGTTGGGGGAGCCATGCATTATATTCTTCTCTTTCCGTCAATAGTCTCATTCTTGCGTAATGTTACTGTTGGCTGAGAATCTGAGGAAGGGTGTTGTGTGTATTCAGTTACACACACAACTTTGTGAAAACAAGCAGTTTTCTTAGCAAAAATTGTAATAAGCAAAATCAAAATGCAATTCTCTGTATTTTGTGTCTGTGTGTCCATAACACTGACAGTGCTGGCAAATTTCTCACCTTCAAGAAGTTATTGAAGTTTGTTTTAATTATTACTCTTGATGGGAATTTAAAATTAATGTATATGTAAGTCCAATCCAAATAAAAGTCTGCATCAAAGCTGATTTGTGTGCAAGAAAAATGAATACATATATGGAGATTATCTAACATATAGTTTACAGTTTCTTTTCTTTTCTATGGTGTATAGGTGCAGTACTCTTGTCCAGCGTACAAGGATTAGCAATTAATGTTGATCCAGTCCTGTATACTTGGCTTATCTACCAACCTCAGAAACGAGCTAGTAGACACGTTCAGCAGGTATGTATTTTTGGAGGGAAAGGAGAGGGGAGATTTTTCTCTTCATATATGCTAGTAGTGCATTCTTGTTCCACATACTTGTTTTCTGTCACCCTGTTCCTTTGAGTTTGCTGCACATACTGTTGATCTTATTTTGAATTATTTAATATTGCATATTAAAATTTTCATTTCACAATGTTTTCATTTATAAAGTTTAATTAAAAGAATAGAGAGAATGTTTTTTGATGGTCACTGTTTAGAATCAGTATTTTGCAACTAGTTTTAACCACTGAGACCTCATAAGCCTCCCAAGTCTGAGTAGTAAATCGTGTTTCAACCATTTGGGATGGTCTATCAAATAATTGCATAACTAGTTATAAAATCACTACTCTTATTAAAACCCATTTTAATAGGAGATGAACCATACAGTTCATAACTTGACATAAGTGAACACTGTAACAGATTCTGTATATAATGTCAAAACACGTATTTGCATATGAAGTGCTCGGAAAATATACAGTAAGTTAAGGCTGTAGGTCTGCGTGGCTCAGTGCTTTCTTTGACATATTCTTGGCCTTAATTTTCACGCCCTGTACTCCTGACCTGGAAAGAACATAGGTTTTGCCTGATTTTAAGCTTATTTTTAACTGTTGTTTGGCAGACCAGTGGACTGTTCTAAAGCTTAAATTTGTCATAATTGATCAAACTAGTGATCTCTGTAGCCTGATGTTCTGTCTCAGTCATGAGTGGTCAATTATTAAGTGGCCGATATAAGAATCTTTGGTATTTGTCTCACAATTATAGAACACTGTGCTCATCACAGAAGTTTCATACTGGGCCCTTGAAGTGGGAGGATTAACATGATCTGTAAACATTTCTGTTTCTTGTATGTGAATAACCTTGTTAGGTAGTAATTGCCAAACATTAATTTAAGTCCCGTTAAGCTCATTCTGCACCAGCACCATCTGAAAAACTTCAATGTGTAAATTGCTGCTTTATTGTTTTAATAACTTCATGCTGTTTTTAAATGTGTTGAGTTATTCTTCATTCCTGCATCATAAATGGAGCATCACAACATTTCCTGGTATACCTCTTTTTTAAAACAGACCACTTATTTACCTTTGCAATACTGTTATTTATCCTTCCATGTTGGAGTGGGAGACGGACCCGGAGTAACGATGAAATCTTAATATGAGTATAGTCGTTCTCCCCTTTATTCAAGCTTACAGAGTATATATAGACAGATGCCAAGTACACGCGTCCGCAACAGTTGTATGATTGGCTTACAGCCTCTGTTCACGCGCCAAGGCGGCGAGTGTGGTTGGTACAGTGCTCTTGTGCATGCACAAGAGCACTTCTCTTCGTGGATGTAGCTCCTTCTTCTTGTTTACCATTCCACTGTCTCTTATCACAACAGGCTTTCAAGGACAGTTAACGGTTTCCTCCGAGCCTTTCCTCTCATCAGAGACTGGGTTGCTCATGGGAATCAGATCGTGTCCCTTGTTACTAAGCCATTCTTCCACACTTCCAAAATGTAATTGAGCCTGGTTATTTCAAATGTTCGTATAAAAGTCTTTCCTTAACATTAATGTGTACGATCAGCTGTTACTTAATACCTTCTCTTTTGATTGCCCTTGTATATTAAGTGACTAGAAAGGTTTAGTGACTACATTAGGAAACTTATTTGTCCATAGTTTTGATCACAAGTGGCAAAATTTTTAACCAAATTTTGATTAAGTAGTTATTTTGTAATTTGTGACCTTATACAGCCTTCCAAATGTTTTGTGATCTATTTCTGGTTAAGATTACTGTATCACATTTCTAATGTTATTAGCATTTAGAGTTGCTTAGTCATTTGAAATTATTTGAAATGTGTATTTATAAACCTGTCAACATCATACTAGTTTCACCATTAATAGACTGCACATAATATAAAATACAATGTCTGTAGTAGTTTTGAAGAAATTTTATTTGAAAAGAAAACTGTACCTGTATTAAACTATCCTTAACCAAAGACTTTTTTTCTTTATGTAACACTGTAGTTATCCTAGGATAAGGATTCTAGTCAAGGTTATGGCCTTGTATATTACTTATTGGAAAAGGTTTAGCTTGTTACCATAGTCTAATTTGTATAACAAAACAAAAATGCTCTGTACAACCTTCATAATTTTTGAACATTTAATGGAACAACTGTAAGACATGATGCTTTCAAGCACGTGTTACGGTTAGAGTTTCTTTGCTGAAGTGAAAGTGTGTAAAATAAGCCTCTTCTCTATCTGTATTCTTGTTCGTTATCTCCTCTTACCTAATTGGTGATGTTGGACATAGGTCAGTATAATGCTATTCTGAGGGGCATAGCTGGATTTTAATCATGAGTAGTAATGCTGCTTATAAAATTTGGTTTGGCAGAAATGAAATAACAAGTTTGTATATACAAAACACAAACAAGCACAGAGCTTTTGTTGAATGCCTGTTATGTCCTTATTTTAGTATGTTTGTTGCAAGTTTATAATTTGTAAATTCTCCCAGTAATAATAGAGGCGACTACTGAAACAGTTTGTAGTAAGAAGTTACGCTGTCTGTTTGTATACTGTATGGTATAATGTGCAGCATGTTTTCTTTAAAAGGTGATATGGCAAAGCCAATGCTGCTTATGTTTATAATAGTCAGGAATACAATTAACATCTCTCTTTGAACTGAACTCGAGGCAAACTCTTTAGTTTTCTTATGTGTGACGTCTACAAAATCCTGTTAGGTATTACAGGAAGTTGTATGAGGTCTTGCTCAATAAAGAGCCTGTTTCAGTGCTCAGTCACCCTCACAGTAAAAATGTTTCTTTACATTCAGAGGGAACCTCCTGTGTTTCAGTCCATGCCCATTGCCTCTGGTCCTGTCACTGGGCACCGCTGAGAAGAGCCTGACTCCATCTTCTTTGCACCCTTCCTTCAGGTGTTTTTATACATGATGAGGTCCACCATGAGCCTTATTTTCTCCAGGCTGAACAATCCCAGCTCTCTCAGCCTTTCCTCATATGGAAGATGCTCCAGTCCCTTAATCATCTTCATGGCCCTTTGCTGGACTCTCTCCAGTATGTCCGTGTCTCTCTTGTACTAGGGAGTCCAGAACTAGACCCAGCACTCAGTAGAGGGGAAGGATCACCTCCCTTGACTTGCTGACAATACTTTGTCTAGTGCAGCCCAGGATGCCATTCACCTTCTTTGCAGCAAGGGCACTTGGCTGGCTCTTGTTCAACCTGGTGTCCACCAGGACCTTTTCTGCAAAGCTGCTTTCCAGCTGGACAGCCCCCAGCATATACTGGTGCATAAGGTTGTTCCGCCCCAGGTGCAGGACTTTGCACTTCTCATTGTTGAACTTCGTGAGGTTCCTGTCAGCCCATTTCTCCAGCCTGTCATGGTCCCTCTGGATGGCAGCACAACCCTCTGACATATCAGCCACTCCTCCCATTAATGAATATATTGAACAGGATTCATTATTGACCCCTGGGGTACATTGCTACTTACTGGAATCCAGCTAGACTTCATGCCACTGATCGCCACTCTCTGGGCCCAGCTATTCAGTCAGTTTTCAGTCCACTTGACTGTCTACTCATCCAGCCCATACATCATGAGCTTCTCCTTGAAGATCTTATGGGAGACAGTGTCAAAGGCCTTACTCAAGTCTGGGCAGACAACGTCCACCAAGCCAGTCATTTAATTGTAAATGTTATCAGACTGGTCAAGAATGACTTCCACTTGGTGAAACTATGCTGATTACTCCCAGTCACCTTCTTGTCCTTCATATGCTTGGAAGTGGTTTCCGGGATTAGTTGTTCCATCACATTCCCGAGGATTGAGGTGAGGCTGACTGTCATGTAGTTCCCTGGGTCTTCCTTCTTGAAGATAGAAGTGACATTTGCTTTCTTACAGTCACCAGACACCTCTCCCAATTGCTATGATTGTTCAAAGAAAATAGAAAGTAATCTTGTGATGACATCTGCCAGCTCTCTCAGCGCTCATGGGTGCGCCCCATGAAGGCCCATGGACTTACATATGTCTAGTTTGCTGAAGTGTTCCCTGACCTGATCCTCTTCCACTGAGGGTACGTCTTCCTTGCTCCATCCTTTCCCCCTGGTCTCTGGGAGCTGGGATTCAAGGCTGGTCTTGCTAGTAAAGACCGAGATCAAGAAGCCATTCAGTACCTCAGCCTTTTCCAACAGGAAAAGAAGCTTATGAGTTTCCTGACTTGATATCAGTGTGTATTCCCATAGACAATGAAATATTTTAGCTGGCTCTTTTTTAGCTCTTTTGTCCTCCTGCTCCTTTCCTTTTCTAAACTCAAGTGGACACAAGGAGTTAGTTAACATTGTATAATACTTATACAATTTATACAATTTTTTTCAAAAATGTTTTATGTTGATTTCATATCTAACAGCTCTGAATAATGTACAAACAGAAGAAAATACAGTTGCTTAGTGTCAGAAAAGGAAAAAAAACCACCATGGATTTGTAATAGGGACAGGAAGAGGTAAGGAAAAGATATTTGTTATCATGAGAGTATTTTCACCTTGTCATCAGCTGTAGCTGATGGTATTTCCAGATAATCAGTGTAGCAAGTATTACATGGTGCTTTGTCTAGAAAAAGGCACTATTGGTGGAACACCTTTCCTGTTTGGAGCACTGTACTGTGTGTACAGTGTGCAGTAATAAAGACCAGAAACCTTGGTCGGCTAATGGGTTAAAAAACAAAAAACCCAGAAAAACCCAGAACACCCAAGACAGAATATATGTTCAAGTGGTAGCAATTGTTGGAATTGATTTTGTTAAATTATTTTAGTTTATTCTTCAATAATACTGAGCTGAAATAACTTGAGACTTGGTGCAGAGCAAGGAAACTTTATAAATCAAAGTACTGTAACTTAAAGTTCAAAACTTATTTTCAAAATCCCCAGTTTTTGACTTGCAAGCTAGAGACATCTTAGAAATGTTTTAATTCAGCACCTTCTGAACATCATGCCTATTAAGATATTTACACCAAATTGTTAGTTTAAAAGAAAAACCACAACAACCAGAACTTGCTACTTAGTGTATATGTTAAAAAAGAGTGAATTTGTCATGCCATCTTGTTATTAACCTATTATATGATAGTTCTAATGGTTAATGGATTGATTCTCAACTTTTTAGTACTTAATACGGCAAGAATAAATTAAAAAATATACTTTTTGATTTTGCTCTCCTTTAGTTCAAAACCTGAAGAATAGGTGAAAAGCATTCTGGAGAAAGTTACTCAATGGTAAATTTTTTTGTACTGACATTTGGTGTGTTACACCTATGAAGTGGAAATACTAAGAAAAGTTTAAAGATATCAGTATTTATAAAGAATATTATGTTGGACACATGGGTAAATTTTCTGAATGTAAATGTTTTGCTCTTCAGCTCTACATTTTAAGAATTAATACATTAAGAAGAAATCTGATAAAAATGTAATTATTCTGCTTTATACACAGTCTGTGTGACTGCTCAAAGGAAAATGAGTATGAGCCAGATATGTTGTACTCTATCCATATGTTCCACATCAAAATAGCATATTTTACGTTATCTGGGTGTTAAAAATAATCATGTTTTTGGTTCCTGAATTTGTTAGACTTTTATGAAATATGTTTTTGTTACCACCATTTTTTTCAGTAACTGGTAATAATCCATGAAGTTGGAGCAGCAAATTCAAAAGACATCTTACATACCTTGCTTGATGATTGATGAACCTATGCTAGACTTAAAGCAGGGTTTAAACTGGCACAGAAGTTTGAGTTGATTTTTTTTAAATGTTCTTGTATGTGTCAGCCAAAATTGCTGTTCATTTTTTTAAAATACTTTAGTCTGTATGGATTGTTTTTGTAAAGAGAGCTATATGTGTAGCAGCAGTAGATGTGTTAGTGTAGTATGTGCATCAGTTGCTTACTTGCTGCTTTTTAACAGTTCTTAAACTCAGCACATCTATAATATATGCTTAAAACCCTTGTGTTTCTTTGGTCTGAAATCCCTGTTGAAAAGATATGCTCTTTAGTGCTTTATAAAAGGTTAATTTGAACAGAATTCAGGAAAGATACCACTATAGAGAGTGAGTTCTTGTATGTATGCTGTTTACTGCTTGTTAACGTTGCCTCCCTATTAAAAAGCAAAACAAAGCTACACTTAGAGGCCTTGTTTCCAGTAATTTGATATTTTATTTTGGCTATTTTTTGAAGATTTTTTTCAGATGTGGGTTGTGGCAGTGAGGCCTTGTTTCTAGTAATTTTGTAATATTTTTTAATACTTTATTTTGACTATTTTTTGAAGATTTTTTTTTTCAGAGGTGGCTTGTTCTATTTTTGTAAACGAGTGGTGTTTTTCATTTATTTCACTCTTTTATAAAAACCCATACTTAGCTTTGCACAGATAAATATTTTAAGAGTTTGTTTTTCTTGGTAAAAAAGCCTTAGCTATACTTTGATATGAGACAGTCAGATATGTGACACTTTTTGCAGTGAATATGTAAATGAGTGCATGTAATCTTTTTTTTTTCTCAAATGCACATTACTGTAAAGCCTTCGTGGCTTGTTAATACTTTTCTTACATTACTCATTTCTATGAGATAAAAGGGCTAATTTTAGTGAAGACTAAACTATCAAAAAATGTGTACCTACACATATATGTAGATGTATAATATAAATGGGTATGGCTGCTGATTCTGTCATTTTCTCTGGCTGTTCTGTATGTGTGTGTGTTACTATCTAATTTAATGAGTATTTCAGTAATGGAGTAGATCTAAAACCAGCAGTGCAGGTGGGTCCTTAGTGGTATACAGGAACCTTAGTGGTATACAGGAACAAATAAGGAAAAGACATTGCACCTCTTCCAGATTCATAATGCTTTAAAGCACTGGAATGTAATACACCTATGTGAATCCAGAATCCAAATTTCTCCCTTTTTTCATGAACATCTACACCACGGAAGACTGCGTATGCCAATTCAAAACCAAGAATTTTTCATCAGCTGGGTTAGGTAGATTACAGAATCGGCCTTTAGCATTTCAATTTAATCCATTTTTTTCTTCAACTTTTTTCTCTGCTCATTTTCTCTTTTCTTTATCATTATCTTAGGAATTTTACTTTGTTATAAAATCCTTTCACTGCTTTATGGAAGGTTCATTGTGGTCTGAGGATATTATCAACTCTTGATGGTATGCTTTGGGCAATTCTTCATTCAGAGGTCTGCACCAGAGGTCTCTCTGGAATGTTTGCCTAAGATGAAATAATTTTATCATCATAACTTGGTCAGCAGACTCATGTAGAACAAGTAATTCCTCTAATTTCATCTGGTTTAGGATGACTTTTGGAATATTGCAGATCTTTGTGTCTTTGAGAACCAAACACTTCTGATAATGAATGGCAATGAATGAATGACACAATGTAAGGGTAAGTTTCAGTACCCAAACTTCAGTTTTTTTCTGTATTGTAGCAAAGTTGGCTGTTGAGGGTAGATCTGTGTTGCCCTTCTTTAGTTCTAGTTTTTCTCTTCTACCTTGATAAATAGCAGGAAAGGCTTTGATAAAATAAGCATGTTTCTATGCTAGACATAATTATCTTCTTGGTGTGCAGCTATTTCTCAAATTATAATAGGTTTTGATTTCTGATACTTCTTGCAGGCCAAAAGCACTGTGCTTATCCCAATCAGGATCTGTCACCTCTTACTCCACAGAACAGTTAAGTTTCTGAAGGATGTGGGAATGAAGTTACTACTTAAGGAACTAAAGCTACGTGGGATTTGAACCTTATCTTCTACTTTCAGAGTCCCCTTGAAATTGCTGATAGAATGCTTTCATCAGTTGTTGAAAATGTGGGAGTTCTTGGCTGACGTCAGTTCATCACATAAGCTTGGAAAGATTACACCTGATCAGTGATTGGTCTTTTATCCCAGCAGAGCACTTTTCTGACCATACCTGAAATTCCTACCTAAAGCAGTCACAGAATTTCATTTGAATTAGCAAGTTCATGTGCCAGGAAAGAAGGTTCTTTTGTGAACCCCAGGGGGTAGGCATGCCTAATATTTTTAATTAGGAATTAATTTTAATTAATGTAATGTTATTAATTTAATTTTAATTGGTAACTAGGCCTAATGCCTAGTTTTGTTTGAGCTCTCTGAAGCAATTTAGGTGTGTGCTTACATTATTAATCTCAGAAATCAAAACAATGAAACATAAATCTGTAGTCAAACAGTGATTGTGGTTTCATGATATTAGAACTTGTTGCAAGGTGGGCAAGGTAGATTCTCCTTGCTGTTGGAGCTCGTTCTGGCATAGCTTGGACAGTCGTGCAGCATAGCTAAATAGTCTTCTCTGAGGCAGATAGTGATTGCATGACAGTGATCTTAGATGTTCAGGAAACACCATGTCTTGAATAGAACTGCCATCTGTCCCCATTCCAAAGACTTCATTAATTTTTCTTCCTGCTTGCTGGTTGCAAGCTACTGCACATGTACGCATCAGTCTGTGTGCACACAGCATCCATCATATGGGATAGCTGGGTTTGGTATCATTTCAAAGATGGCAGCCCATGTCTGAGCTGAGGCTTCTGAATTCAACATTTTACAAGCAAGTGCTTCATTTTTTCACTGAGTAATAATATTTAAGTTCCTATCTTGGAATATTCTTTTGCCTTTGGTTTGTTATCAGGGAGGTGACTGTATAGGCATCCCTCAAATGAAAGTTACTCATCTGCTCAGTTAGTCAAGTTTTCTGTAGAACACATTTCTCATGTTCCCAGATTTGCCTGCATCCTCTTCAGCATCACACTTGTGCGAAGTTATAATTCAGAAATAAAATATTTAATTACTGAAAGTCCCAAGTAAAATATTAATATATTAATTTATTCTACCTGGGGCAATTTTCCACTAGCTCTCTTTACAGGTTATTGTAGCTTCAGTTAGTTGGCGTAGCTCTACATAAATCAGGAAATACTTGGGACTTGGTATTTTTGCGGGTTGGTTTTTAGCTATTGTTGTTCTATGCCTTTCTCTGAGTTTAGATCTTTACCATTTCCAAAGTCATGTTGACCGCACAGTATGAAGTAAAATAAATAATATAATATGTATCTGTTGATCCATTTACATGCATAAATAGCATATATGTATATGTGTGTTTTGTGTACACATACTTAACATGGTGTGTAATGTATTAGATTATTTGTGTCAATAAAATTTAAATTTGGAGAAGGATAGATTTTCTGTAGCTTTTTTTTAGCCGCCGCTTGAAAAGTTAATTGTAATTATTATACTGGAAAAGTAGTAAATTTTCTTATTTTGAGTACCATGAATTATTATTAATCTAGTATTCAGTGTGTAATAGCCACAAAACATTATTGCATTGATAAAACTACGGTCAGTATTCTAGAACAGAATCTGATTTTGACTATGTGTCAACAAAACAACCTCAAAAAAATGTTGCTGTAGTTCCATAACTTTATTAAATGTTGTTTATTTATCTTCTTTATAACACTAGCAATTAGTAACCATAAAGCTTACATCCCAAGTAGGTTTTTTAAACTTTACTACATATTACTTTATAGCTAGCTTTTTGGATTCTTGTGATGAAATGCTTATGATAACACTTGCCTGCAATGTCTCCTTTCTCATCAGATTCATCTTCTTGTACAGCTGTGGGGCTCTTGTCATCTGCTATTTCCCAAGCCACAATTTCCTCATCAGTTTGTGGCTAAACCCCAAATGTTGATGATCCTTTTCCATCTAGTTCAACATTGATCTTTCATCTTCTGCATTCTTTTAACCAGAAATCTTTTGCCAAAAACCTGACAAGATTGTACTGGGCGTCATCAACAGCAACACCAGGCTTGATTTCAGTGAGCAAAGATGAAACAGCTGTTTCATTGTCCAGATCAGCACTCAAGCACTCAATATTTGGTCATAATTTTTTCCAGCTTTGTCTGGCTGTGATAGCCTTGATGTTTTTCACTATATGACTAGTGGTGTAACATTATTATTGTATTTTGCTGATCCGTTTCTTCAGTGGTTCAGAAGTGGATACTGCTTCTTCAGACAGTATTTCCATCCAGTCTTTTGTACTGTCTTGTCTTGTCTGTGTTCATTCTTCAGAAACTCTTGCTTCACTTTGGCAAGTCAATGTTCTTGCAGTGTTACATCCAGAATTGCCAAATCATGGGTCAACAGTTGCCGTCATGGGAAAGCTGCAGATGGCTTTGCCTTATGAAAGGTTGTATCAGATAAACTGCTAAATTTTGAAAATAAGTGATGTAAAGTGTCTGACGAAAGTTTACAAAACTTCAGACTCTCTCTCTGTATGCATGTGGGAAGTATTTCTGCCATGTAAAACTTGTCTTTTCAAAGCTGATGGGTTTTTTTCATTGTTGTTATGGCTAGAGGACACCGAAGTGGCATGTTACTGTATTCCAGAATGACTTTTTAGTGCTTTTTTCATGACTGTATGTTTAGAGGGAGGAGGAGAGATGAGAGTTCTGTTTGTCATTGACATCAGTATTTTCCTATTAACTTTGCATACCACTGTATATATAAGTTGATTGTTTTCACTGCAGTAGGATTAAATAGTTGATTGTCGTTCTTATTTTAATTTACTTTTATAGTGGAAAATGGTGAAGGCGTTTGGAAATCATTCTCCTTCAATTAAATGATTTTTCTGTTTGTTTTGGGGGTTTGTATGTGTGCACGTGTTGCACACTGCTTGATTCAGTGATCTGTTTTCTATTGGAGAAAATTTACAAGCACATTGCCCGCCTCACACGAATTTGTTTCCCACAGAGATTCCTAATGCAGTGTGTGAGGTTTCTCATTACCCAGCTATATGGATTACATTTTTGCTCCAATACCAACAAAATTAAATTACACAAAAATTAATTAAAAGGCATGTAATCCTAATGTCTGATCTTTAGAAAAAACTTTTGTCATCTTTAAGTGATAATCCTCTGCAAAATCAATGGTACAAATATTCTGCTTCTGGGGTACATCTACAATTTACGTAGCAGCTAATGCTACAGCAAAATGTGAACAAGCAACTGTACAGCAAAATGGATGATCCAATATTTTTAATGATTTTGTCTTTTCTAGCTCATGCTAATAAAAAAAGTAACAACAAAGCCAGTAGACTGTGTTCATTTGTAGACTTCCAGTTCCAGAACCCATGTAGGTTAATACACGTCCTTCTTTTCTAATCTTAAAATAAGGATGCAGTCCTTGAAACTAGATTTTAATGCCTTCAGTTTCATTTAACTGTGTCATATTTTGAGCAGTTTGTAATTTATTGATATGCTTGAAAGGCAAAACACTTCAAAATCAGTAGTGGTCAGAACTAAATTTTATATTTAAAACGTGAGGAACAAATATAATAATGTGTAAACAGCAATGCATCTTTTCTTTCGAAGTTTAATGGAAGTTGATAAATTTCTTTGCAAAACTTTGGGATCCTCATATCTGGCTAAAATTTTCCAGTTTCCATTAAACATTTAGATAATTATTTTGCTTTGGTGATCATCCAGATTTACTCATGTCCATTTTGATTGGCTAACAAGCATGGTATTTTACGTTAATAAATTATATTTCACTTTTTTTGTTGTCATAGGCTTTTCTTCAGACTAACAGGACTAAAATAAAGAATTACAAGTGCAAGTCTCGGTGTAGTGTTTCATAATTTGTTTTCAAAATATAGGTGCTCCAATCATTGTTTCAATTTGTCTTCTATACATTTCAAAATATGTAGTTTAAGACATACTTCTCATGACAATGTCATAATTCAACATTAATGTGTTTTGGTTTTGAGTGATTCACAAGGCACTTCTTTTTCTAGCAGTCTGTAGGAACTGTTCCACTTGGTGCATCAGTAACTCGAAAGAAAGAGGAAGATGCATCAGTTGGAAGTGCACCTTTGGCAAGGCAGCAATCAAATCAAGCCTCTGAGTATGCCAGCAGTCCTGTCAAAACAAAAACAGTAACAGGTATGTTCACTTAAATGAAACTAGCCATTCTGCCTTTGCAACCTCCCTCAATAACATGTGTCCACAATTGAACAGCATCAGCTGTGCAAATACTGTGGAACAACTTTCAGTTTTAAAGAAATATTCTCCCAGAAAATTAAAACTTTTTAAATTAAAAATAATCAAACTTTCAATTTTGAAATATATGTTTAATTTTCTTCTTATTTTCCTGTAGGTACTATCTTTGCGGCCCTGATAGTTTCATGTGACACATTTTCTAAAACAAGATAAAGGAGATGTGCTTTCAATAGAATATCTGCTATTTGCCT
The DNA here is from genome assembly GCF_030936135.1 of Gavia stellata. Taxonomy (NCBI): domain Eukaryota; kingdom Metazoa; phylum Chordata; class Aves; order Gaviiformes; family Gaviidae; genus Gavia; species Gavia stellata. The sequence continues at coordinate 24,517,083 of NC_082596.1, read as the reverse complement.
TGATATTTAGTATTTTAGTCCATAATTTTATCTGACTTTGTACATTGTGATTAATCTCTTTGATTTCAGTCAGTCTGTTCACATCGCTTAGTCTGGCACGTATGGAAGTCAAGATTTGTGCATAAACAGTTAAAATTCACTGTTTTCAAAATCACTCCCGCATAGAAAAATGCATTTGTTTGTGGAGTTCAATAAATTATTGAATTTAGGAATATTTTCTGGCCACTTAAGAGTGCTGAAGTTAAACTTTGTTATTGCTAATAAAGATGATAGGGCTTTCTGGGATTTTCTAGGCTATTTATTGATATAGTACTGTCTGCAAGTAGTAGAGTAGGACAGCATCCAAAAAAGGTGACTATCCATCTGAGACTTTAGTAATCCTTCTGAAATACACTGAACAAATTATCTTTTCCTTTGCATTGATGTTTATTTCCAGATAATCATTAAGTACTTCAAGATGTCATCTGCTGAAACTGAGATTACAATCTTGTCCGTTAGTGGTAGGGTTAATTGTTATTCTGAGATTAAAAAGGACCAAAATCAGAAAATCTTTTCGCTGACTATTATGTGGGCTGCCATGTTATCATTGGTAGTAAAATAATAGATTCATTTCAAAGGCTTCTTTCTATTTCATTTATGAATATCCTTTATTTTACCATTTATCCTTTTATTTTTACCATTCATTTATGAATTTCCTTTATTTTTCCCTGTAATGAAATTACGGTACTGAGTATATCTTCATTTAACTGTATTTATCATCTGTTCTATCAACATCATAAATTATATGATGTGTTTCTTCTTGAGGTTAATTCTACCTGTGCGTGTCAAAAAAGCACAAAGATGTAATTCACTAGAGTAACTTCTGTAATTTTGAATATTTGAGTTTCAAAACCAGCTATTTGCATGAACAGATGCTAGATTAGTTTGTGTTAATTACCAATTTATAAAAGTATGCATGTAGTTTGCAGAACTAGCTTTGTACTTGAGTTTTGAAAATTAGTGTCCCAATCTGGTACCTGTTCAGCTTGGTAGCCAGTTTTGATCTTCAGCCTTTGCTATTCTTAACCTTGAGTGTTATTTTTTTCTGCAGTAATGATCACACCAGAATAGTCTACAAAAATAAAATGTTATTGTTCAAAATCTAGAAATGCCATGAATGTCAGTTTTGCTTTTGTTTTGGGTGTGAGTGCAGAAATGATAAAACAAAATGATAAATTATAGGTAACATCCTAAAAGCAAAGGAAGGATTTCTGTGCATCTCAGCTTTTTCCACTTTTTAATTTGAAGTCAGTATCAAGATGTGTTTTCAATTACTTAGTACAACACACACTGCTGCAACAATGAAAAGTTCATTTTTAGGGTTCATTTATGTTAGCTGCCACTTACTTTGCTCATTCAGTTTATCAAGTAAGTTTAGTCTAAATGCTGGGGTTTTTTGTGATTAAGCAGATATTTGGTTTCTCTATAAAACGATTTTGTGGCATAGAGCTTGATACGAATAAATGAAAGGTGATAGTACTAATTCTCTCACGAGAACATTGACTAAGCATTTTCTTTTTTGAATTAGAAGCAGTCTTTTAAAGAAGAGATTACTAAATTTGTTTTCATTAATTCTCAACTGTTAAAAATTTGTTGAAAAAAGTTAGTTTTTTTAAGTGAAGCTACATACATACATATAGCAGAGGGTCTGTTTTGTTTATTTTTAGGATGTAGTGTGCCTGACACTGCTGGTTTGAAGGTTAGCCTGTGTTTTAAAATATCTACCTACTTGTTATACTCTGGAGATAAAATGCCAGGTGTAATATACCTGAAGTATTTTGAGATTTACTTGCAAAAATGGGGAATAAAAATATAAAGTGAATGCCAAAGAGGAAAAGCCTTGTATACTCATGAAATTATTTAAAGGGATCCTATCTGTCTGCTTCAGTAGACCTCATGGATTTCCCTTAATTAAAGAAAGAAAGGACAGCCATGTCTCACTGCAGTGCCATGCAGGCTTGTTCTGTATATAGTCTCCTGAAACTTCATGCGATGTTAGAAGCTTTTCCTGTAGAGTTCATCTTGTGCCCTGTTTGTCAGAATTGGCTTTGCACTGGGAGATTCAGGGGACAGTAAAAACTAACAAGTATGTCATGTCACAAAAAAAAAGTCTCTGCTTTGATTACAAAGCCACCAGTTACAGTGGTTAGAAACGGTTGGATGGATGCAGATATGAAAGGTGAGATCTCATTCTCAGAGAAGTTTCAGTGGATCCTTTCTATCACAATTCATTTCTTTACACGTATATAATGTGCTGGAATATGGTGAATGAGTGACTAGTTTATTAAACTAAAAGCAGAGTGCCTGTGATTCTTCTCCTTTCTAATTTTTCCTGGGTCCCCCACTCCCACAATTTTTCACTTTATTTCCTTTCTCTTAATTTCACCTACTTTCTGTCTGAGTTTTCTTTCATTATTTGTCTCACCTTTTTAAACTAGGAATACTACATTGATTATAGGTATAGGACGTGTAACGCTACCTATGCTACAAAAGCATTATAGGTAAAAGGGGCAACGATCCTTGTAAGCCTTATATTTCTTAATCGTCAGGGCTCTAGCTACAGATGCCTTAAGTTGTTAGAAAACTGAGATTCCTACATTGATAGCAAGCACATCTGCATAGTCTTTGCAGATTGAAAGAGTTTGTATCTTAAAATCATGCTATTCAGGTGGTGATTTTGAATTTATCCTTTTCAAGTCTAACGTGATCTCAGCAGTCACTCCCTTGAGAACTGCTAGAAACCAACCCTACGTATTAAATGAAAGCAGTTTGTAATCACAGCTGTACAATGATTTAAAACATTGATCTTGAGTTTGGTTTATTAGTTAATGGCTGCTGAGACCTTGCCAAAAATGAGGCATGGGAAAAGAGCAAAACTGCTATTTATATGGTATCTGTCTGTGAAAATCCAAGGTTTCTGTTCTTAAGTCTCAAATTGTAGTTATTTATACATCTTCTTAACCACAGAGGCTTCAAAAACAGAGTAAGATAATACAATATACGGTTTAAATTTGGTATGATGTGGCTGTGAACAAACTAGGTGATAAAGAAAGAATATTAAAAAAAAAAGTAGTAAGTATTTACTTCAATTCCTCCATCCACCCACTTCTCCCATTCTCAGCAATTCAGCAGTTCCAGTTCAACAGTACATAGAAGTATAGCTCTTACATCTGGATAGTGGCAAAATGATTGCTATATGTGTGTATAAATATGTAATACATATAGGATATGTAGCATACCTGTACGGGAAGGTATGGGCTACAGTAGATAGATAGGGCAGTCTTTGAAAGCTGTCCTGTGCATGCTATTGAATAATGATTAAAGCCAAAGTGTCTGTTTTCACACATTCAAGATGGGTGCTCATTCATTACTAAAATAACTTGTAGATTTTATTCATATTAAGTTATTAAATGATAACTATTTTCACTTTGTTTGAAAACATAATAACATTTTCCATGCTTCAAGGTGAAATGGGTTTTTTGAGGTTTTTTTAAGTGTCTCCTAGTGAGGTCTTTTTGTAGCCATTACACTGAAATTTAATTTCACCACCATCTACTGTGACATCCAACATTTAGCAGTGCTTGGAAGTAATAATGATACCCCAGACACAAATTTGATACTGTCTTGTGAGGTGTAACCCAGTGACTATGGCATCTAATTTTTCAGTAACAGTAGAAAAGTAGCCTCACATATGCTCTTTAGTATGCAGAACGCTTTTAATGAAATAAGCTACTTTAGAGAGGCTGAAAAGGTTATTAACTTTTTTCTCACTCAAAATCCTGAAAGTTGACTTTTCTTCTAGCCACAGGATGGGTAGGTAAGTGGAATTTAATGTATCATCTAAGAAGTCACGAACCTTTCAGCCGAAGTAGGCCCCACAGACTCTTACAAAGGCACCTGAAAACTAAATGCCCTGTCCCATAACTGAAAGTACACTGGTCACATAAAATTTTGCTGACCCCTGTTATGCAACAGCCAGGTATTTGCTCATGGTACAGGGAGTGACTGCATTTCAGCCATGTCATGAGTGTATGTCAGGGCATATTACAGTAGGCAAGAGGTTTGCATCACTAGGTCTAGCACCCGTGACCAGAGATTACTCCATTTTGTTGTCTGATGGACAGATTGCAAGGGCATTTGCAAAAGAGAATTAAACGATGGTGGGTTTTGGACAGCTTTTTTCCATAGGCCAGGTTAATCAGGTCCGCAGGTTAGAGAGTGCACTGGTCATTTCAGTATTACCATGGAGTATCAGTTCCAAGTTCAAAGCTGAGAAGAGAATCCAGCATTGTTTCATTCTGCAGGAATTGTATACATGGTGTGTAAGAGTATGTGGATATGGAGAGAAAGATAGGACATGAAATCATTCCAGTTTGGAAAAATCTCTTAATTGTGTTTCTGAAACATTGATTTTTTTTGTTCTGTGGAACTATTGTTCTTGCAGAGAAATAATTGAAGTGTTTTAAAGTTTCATGAGTGCTAAGTTACACCTGATCTACTATTCATTTATATTTCAAGCAGATGGAGGATGGTGTCATAACAAGACAGTTCAAAACTCTGTCTTAGATGGCCTTTATATTCTCTGTCCTGTATAAATTGTCTGATTTCTAATAAGGACAGAGCTCCTTTTGCCAATTTCTACCTTTTTTTACCCTGCTTGCTTATTTTCCCAGAGTTTGTAGAAACATAGTATCTTTTGAGATATTTATCTTGTCAAATTTGATTTATATTGACCCACAAATGCAAAAGGAATTAGAGGACAAGCAAGTGAGTTGGATGCATATGCATAGAGTATAGGATTGCATAAGCCTTCTTTCCATAGGAAACCAGGCAAAGAAAGATAGCCACCTTTCCTTTCAATCACTTCCTAACATCTGATAGTGTAGATAAAATAACACTCTTATAAGTTGGTCATTAGATACTTACTGTAACTGGAACTTCGTGGTTGTTACGGGAAGTGTTAGTAATTCGATTTTGAAAGCTTTACTCAAGTAATTCTTAAAATTCCTTCGAAGTATACACATGAGATATTTCTGAACCACTATTAAATACTTCTCCATAAAAGTGGAGAAAAGAGGAAGCTTTAAATGTAGGCATGTCTCTATTTTATGCTGTTAGTGTTTTTATTTGAAGTTTCATCTTACGTTTAATAACCTTTCACTTGAGTACAGTGTGGAAGAATATGACCTGTACTTAGCAAAACTGGATGCAGTGCTGATATTTTTTTTTTTCCTAAAGTATAACTAGAATGCTGAACTAGATTCCTGCTAAAATGAGCTGTTGGAATGCAAAAAAACTGGCAAATGTGAGAGAAGTCTGTCTGGTGAGAAATCAATGGATTATCTGAAGTATTTGAATTAGTAGGTCACTATTTCTGCTCAATGAACTGAGTGATTATTGTTTATTCATGCCTGCTATGAAATGTACGACTGATGATTTATTTGGGAAGATGAATGAAATGAAATAGATGCTAAATAGGCAAAGTAAAATATAGGAATTTAAATCTGACACACGTTTACCTAGGGTGCCTGAAAATACTAGGATTTTTATGTTTTTATAAATGAGGTTTAGCTCTTGGGAGGACTATTTAAAAGGAAGGTCTCCAGGCACAGATGATTTATAGTAACTTTCAAATGGCTGGACAGTCACATACCTATATTGAAAACTAATTATTGTGAGTTTTCATAGCTAGTAAAATGTTTGACTTCTGTGTTATGAAGGCGGTGCAATGTATGGATTTCAAAAACATTGGTAACACAAAGCCAATGTAACATATCAAACACGCTTTCTGTATGGAGAAATTCAAAGTTGAGAGAGAAAGAATGGGTATTTCTTTTTAGATTATATTTAAAAGACTAATGAACTTTTAGTGTATTTTTAAAAATGCAGAAAACTAGGTAGAATTCCTCGTGCATTTTCAAGAAAAGTTCTTGCAAATCTAAAGGCTGAAATTCTTACTTCATAGTGTAACATTTATTTGGAATGGTAAGCGATATTAAGATAAATTCAGGCATGGACTTCAGATATGAACACATATATAACACATTTTTATAATTACTAATATAGTAGCTCAGTTTTGTCTGTGAAAGGCTGTTATTGATTTGTACAAAAGTGTCAGTCCTTTTTTATTTTTGTTCCCAGAACTAAATAGGTGTTTTTTGCCAGAAATAGTGCAGCAATCATTAAGAATTTGGTGGGAGAAAATGCTGACCATAGCCATTCCCTAGCCAACCCCCACTTTCACACAGAAAGATCCTTTTTACTTGCACAACAATGTTAATATCACATTTGTCTTTGTTTACAAAGACATATGTTTGCTCTAGAAAAAGGCATGTTGGGTAAAAAGTCAAAAGCCTCTGTATTTTAACACTTACTCTGCTGCTGACTTGTTGAATGACCATTCTAATTTAGTCACGACATCTCTCTGCTGCCATTTCTCTGGGTATAAAGGACTTGCTCTGGCTAGTTGTCAAGGACTGTGTGGCTCAGTTACCATCTTGATTGATAAAAGTAATGTATTCTCTGCACTGTTAGTAAAGTAGAATGCAAAAATGCTCAAGGCCAGTAAAGAGATTATTTATGCAAAGACTATTCAGTATGTGGGCAAATACATTGCATATTTTCATAAGCTTTAAAGGACTTCCTGCTGTTATTTTAGTTAAGTACTGCTTTTAATCTCAACCATCCTGATGAAGAGTGCAAACTTTTTTACATACAGAGCATCACAGTCTATCCTTAGAAAAAAAGTCTGTTACATGAATAATTCAAATATCAGTCATCCAGGAATGGGGCTATAGGGAATAACTTCTCTTATGATACTGCAAAAATAGAATGTGAATATTTCTGAAACACTTCTGATGGATACTGATGGTTCAGAAAATACTGGTAAATGCACCTTTGAGCTTCACCTAGTGGTTTCAGTGAGCCTGCTACTTAGATTGACTTCTCATTTTTAAATTGGATCGTGGGAAAAAATAGTATGTTAAGATAGGAAGTATTTTTAACAAGATATTCCTCTGTGTTTTTGCAATTTCTTATGTATGTATAATTTTTAATATTAAATCATGGAACAAAATTATTATATGGAAATGCATTCTGTTGAGAACAGAATTTGTTTCTTAGGCCATCATATATATACACACACATATACAAAAGTGTGAATCATTTGTAATGCCTTCATGTGTCTCTTATATATAGACATATATGTTTAGTTCTGTAGTGTTGCAAATACAAAAACATGTAGGCTTATGAGGAAAAAAGGAATGCAAACCTAAGGACAAACAAGTTTTTATAACAAGTTTCAGTGACTTTTTAGTTTTGCACAATATTATACGTGGAAACCCAAAATTGCTGGGTTACAGAAAAGAGCAAGTAAGGTGGTGGGGTTTTTTTGGGAGGGGTAGTTTTTGTTTTGTTTTACATATGAAGAAACCAATTAATCTTCTGCAAAGAAAACCTCTAGGCCATTTATGCTTTTTTTCAGAGTTGTTTGAAGTTTGAATTTTCTCCTCCACTGCATTTAAATCTCGTTTCTAATCCCTTAGACCCCTTGATCAGTTCCTTAACAGCTTGCATTTGTAGCAAATGCCTTGGTATTTTTGTTTTTATTTCTGATAATATCTATTCACATTTTCATGTATTAGATATGGCTTTTTAAGAAATCCCAGTGAGTTCTTTGACACTGTGGAGACCACTTCTAATTTTAGCAGAGGAAAAATCTTTCTAGAGGAGCCTTGTAATAACAGTATGCTTTCCTTTGATTTCTTTCTTCCTTTAAATACTATTAATGTTCATGTGTTTTGCTGTCAAGGGCTCTTAGTAACTATGATTAGTTTGCAATAGGAATTTTCTCAGCTTAACTCAGTTTTGATGTGTGAGAAGCTATATGACAGATAATGTGATGTGGGAAGGAAAGCTTGCCCAGCTTGTTGAGGTCATATGACAGATGCATTTTGAGTATGGTCATACGATGGGATGGTGGACAGACTGTCCTACTGCAGGCTACTGCATGGGTGTCTGTCTATGAACCTTGTCTTTCAGTAGGAGCTCTCTGAGCTTTTGGGGATCACTGAAAGTAGGGGTTTGCCTACAGCAGGATAACCTTTTCCATGCCCTCTTAATACATGAGGTATCTGAGGCACACAGTGCACTAGAAGAAATGAGTTGTCTTGTGCCAGAGGGATGTGACATGATAGATCTGTACCATATACAAATTAGGAATAAGGTATTAGCATTGTATTTCACGTCCCTTTAGTTCAATTGCTAGCTGTAAGGAGAGAGGAGGAACTAAAAGCATGAGGCCAGTGGCGAGTACAGATTATCAGTAGTCCTCAATGCAGTAGCGGAAAATCTCTAATCTGTGGTCTTTTCTGCTTTGATTTATTTGAGGAAATCTCTGTTTGCCCCAAATCTTAGCACTTCAAAAGTTTTATTTTCCCTTTTATGTTCCTTAGCTCACTGAATGTTAATAGCACAGAACAGCGCCATTTTCCCCAAAGATCTTTTTATTTTTAGAACTTTTAAGTATTTTATTGATTACACTTCTGAAGCAACCAGCTCCCAGTAGGCTAAAAAACACAAAGAAGGAGACATATTTCTCCATAAGAAAGACACCTCTATCTAGAATTTATACCTCTAAGTCGTCTTTAGTGGCATCTCCTACAAAGAGAGTACATGTATGATTATTTTTGCAGGTATGCCACTTGGAAGTCTCTCTATACTTCAACCATAAATTGTGAAATGAATTATGAAAACTGCTGCTTCTGGTAGCTCAATCCTGACTGATCTGATCAGTCCTTTTTAAAAAGTCTGTTCATTACCAGTGTGTGTTCTGAAATTGATGGTGAGTGTGGCATCCTCTGAGTGATTGATAGTTGATTGAAATAGTTGTGGTGTATATTTTTACAAAAATACCAATTACACAATATGGGACTAGAAGGTGAGAGTGGGAACATTTTATGTTCCTGTACACTAGTTTTCTTAAAAATTCAACTTGTGCGACCTGAAGCAGGCCCCCCTCTGTTTTGTTTGTTGGTTTTTTTTCCCCTCATCAGTTTATGTGTGTTTCATACAAATCATATTTTCTATCTAGCTATTACTGACTGGCTCCTGGCTTCAACACAAGGCTTATTACAGTGCCAGGAAATGTTCGTAGGTTTTCAGTTCAGTAGTGGCGAGTAGCATAATTATTTTAGGAGATTAACCTTCATACCAAGACAGATGGAGCTGATCTAGTCTACATGTCTACTGTAGAGGACTAGCCAAGCACATGTGATAGCCACACCACACTACTACAGTCTAAGAGCAACTGTCATCTACTGATGGCCTTGCCTGATGGGGAATTAGGACATTGTTATGTCTCAGCATCCCTTTAAGACAAAACTCTGGGACTTACCAGTACAGGAAAAAAAATTAACAGAGGACTACTTTTCTTTTCAGGAGTTACTTCTGTGCTTGTTGCTTCTTTCCACTCTGAAATGCTTCTTATTACTTCTCTATTTTTCATGATTTCTGATTGAATGGTTCCTTATCTGTTTGTTGGGTTTTGAGGCTTTCTTTTGTTTTTTCGTTGTGTGTGGGTTATTACAGTGAAGCTGTTGTCTATCAAGGATATTCCTGGAATTTTAATCAGCTTTGCAGGTCTGAATTGCACATACACAGAGAGAAACAAGTGGTGCTTTGGCCAGCTAATTTTATTTTTAATTCACAGATAGTTGTTTCTGGCATTAGAAAGTTGATTCCCCTAATTGAGAGAGAATTAGCAGAGTGTGTGTTTCCCAGCAAACAAAACACGGGAGACTGGAGCAAAACCTAGCTTTAGATCCCACTCATGAGGAATGCACTTGTTCATTGACATAGGATGTTGATATTCCCTGCTGGTTGTGCTGTAGAAAATATAGTTTTGCATTGTATTTATCTGTTCATCCTGACCCGAAGCACTCCTGCCTGTGAGATTTCCAGAGTGTCACAGTGACTTTGTATACTGTTCTCACCCTTACCCACACTTGTATTCTGGAGTTCTATGCTCCAGTAACTCTTTTATTTTAATATTTCTTGATACTCAAGCTGTTCCTAATTCTTACCTTGTAATATGTGTAGCGTAGGGCCTGACTACACAGAGGAGATGGTGTGAACTGAGGTAGGGTAAGAAGTTAAAGCAGAACAGCTATTCCTCACTGAAAGTCTTTGTTTGAACTTAATCCATTCATAATGTGGATGGAGTACTCGCTGCATGGCATAAAAGTGTCCACAAGAAAAAATATGATGAAATAGCTACTCCACACTGCTTCTCCATATGAACAATTTACTTGTTTGTCTTTCCAGCACAGCTGACAACAAACAATACTGAAATGTCATGTTTTTTACATTCCCATGATCTAATTTTCATTCTTTGTCATTCTAATAGATCCATAATTGGAGCCAGGAATATCTGAGAGGACTAATTATAATTATACTGCAGCCATAAAATTTCTCTTTCACTGTTTTGACCACCTCCATTCTTGAATCTTTTGATTCCCCAACAGTTTAATAAAGTTAATGCTTCTCTTTCTTTTCAGATCATTAAAAATACTATTTGTTAAAGGATTTTGTCTAGAATATTCATCAACTCTTGTCTTTTCTAGCTTTGATGGGAAAAATGTCACTAAGTGACATTAACATTGCACGCTTTTGGCAGAAACTCACTTCTCAGATGTTTCATTTTCAATTCCTTGCATGTTTCCTTGCATGATCAAAACTGACTGAAGACCCAGTGATGCATATCAAGGGGCGTATACTTTTGCTCACTGAGTTCAGTTGATAGCATAATTTTGTTTTAAGAATTTTTCTGTAATTTGTATGCCACAGATTTCTCCTAGCTGTATAATTGGGAGACATAAATTGTCACACTTTTGCTGATTTCAATTTAGTTTAAAATGAAGTCATGAAGACTTCATAATTTATTCCTGCAGTTTTGTCAGCTCAACAACATGTAGGCTAAAACTGGAAATGTTGAAGAAGCTGACAATAATTTGGTGGGTATCCCAAAATGTAAGAAGGGAGGATATTCCGTAAGAGATGAAAGGAGGAACTGTCTTTAATTTGTAGTTGCTAGTTATATCTTCAGTAGTCCTCTTTTGAAGTTCTACTATGCTCATATTCAATTAAATGCTTCTGTTATCTAAAATCTTTTCTTATTCATGTTATTAAATAATTAACAATTTAAGGAAATGTCTCTTTTTACTAGAAAATGTTGAATTTTGCTGAAGTATTTCATACTTTAGTACCTTTAAGCTTGACAAAGTAAGAAAATGGTTTAAATTTTATGCCTTTTTTGGAAGCTTACTCAAGTTTTTGTTAAATGAATTTTTTAAAGAAAACAAATCTAAGGCTGTAATTTAACATGGGCTGTCTTTCATTTCTTACAACGAGTTTAGACAACTGAAACCTTTTTTAGATTACACTAGCCTGTGCATGTGAAAACCTCTTGGATTGCTATTCTGTCACCAAATAGGTTACCACACTTGGAAAACTGTCTTAATTTGCTTAGGTCAAGCATTCTTCATAATATTTTCTTAGCAGTCTATGTTAAAAAAGTTTAAGCATTTCATTTAATTGCATTTCGCACCAGGCTTAATTGATACAGTTGTACTGCGAAGTTTAAAACTAATAATAGACACACTATTATTACGTCCACAGTGAGATACATAGTGAGAGAAAATTTCTTTTAGAATTTAAAATAAGTAATCTTTTTCTTTTGCTACCAGTAAGTATATTACTTAGTTATATATTCTTTGTGTAACTGAGTTTTGATGTTTGCATTAGAATCTCGTCCTTTGTCACTTCCTGTGAAAACCATGCTGAACTCATCTGAAAGCTGCAGAAGTCCTGAAGAAAGAATGAAGGAATTTATTGGAATAGTGTGGAATGCAGTTAAGTGCCTTACACTTCAGGTAAGATGAAAAGGAAGTGGGGAAAAAAGCTATGTCTTTCCAAACTTTATGATACTTTTTATGCATCCTAGTGCTTTTTATTAGAGGGTTTTTAAAGGAGCTCCCAAGTTTTATTATCTTATTTCAGTAGTTTCAAAGTCTTAGAGAATGAAAAATAGATTTTTGGTAAATTAAGCAAAGAATGCTTTTGGTTTAGAATATTAATTTTCAAAATACTTTTTTATATCTAAAGGGAAGATCCTTAAAAAAATTATATGAAGAAAAAATGCTTGTGACACTTTTCTGTATTATAAGCATAGCTATAGACCTTTTTATCCATAGTTAGATTTGCAGAATACATTCCTTTCTAAAAATATTTGAGGAAAGTGTGTATGATAAATACATTTTTGGCATGTATGATACAATATGATGTTATACAGTGATGGCTCAGCTGCTTACTTTTCTACCTCTTCATAAAGGACAAGTAGATGACCACTTGGATTGAACCATTTCATCCTAGACTGCTTTAGATTGTGACCGCTGATCAGTAAAAGCAGAGTTTTCATGTAGTAGTATATATGCATGCTATACACAAAAAAGGCCACGCTGGAAGTTCAGTGTTAAGATTGTGTGATCAAATACTAGATGGCTTAGAAATGCTAGAATTAGGACTCTATTCTGCCAAGTATATATCAAGTACCTGCTTAGAAATTACCCTAACTTAGAATTATTATAATCTGTGCCTTTTGAACAGGACATTCTATGAGATTGGTATTTTATGGTATACCAGCATATAGTAGCAAAACTGGTTTTGTGTTAAAATAAAATTAAAAAAAAATACAAAAAGCCCCTATTTCTGAGAGAAAGTAGTCTATGAATGCCTGTTCCTTCTTCCTACCGAGAAATATATTGATTTGTATACAGGCTTATCCCAGAACCTGTGTCTGTTTTACTCTTCGTTTATGCAGAAAGTACTTTGGGTTCAAAATACTCGAAAGTTTTAAAGTTTAAGTTTTGCCTGAAAAAGAACTTCAGACTTGTGGCTTGATTGCAGAACATACTGAAGTTGAAGAGATGCTTTCTATTAACTCTATTTAGTTTTCAGCCAGCTCTTTCATCATTGTTTCATGAGTATTTTGCTTGTTTTCCTTTCTTTTTTAATGTTGTCACCACTGGAGATTAAAGTGGCTACATAAGGAGAGTCAAGAGAGATAATTGGTAAGCTGTTTGCAGGAAGCAGCGTGTTTTGGTATGTGTCTGGGTGGTACCTGGCACAATGAGACTCCCTATATAAATGAGGCCTACAGTTTGACTCATAGTAAAAATAGTAATATAATAATGAGGATGATGAAGAGCTGGATCCTTTATAAATGGGGAAAACTGAATCAGGACTAAGATATTCTGCTCGTACATGAGCAACCAGCAAAGTGAATTTGTTTCAAAGAATGGTTAAGATACTGACCAGCTAAAAATAAAGTTTGCCTGTTACCAAATAGAAAAAAAAAAAAAGTTGTGTTCAAACTAGTGGGTTGTTTTGTGGATACGAAAGCTGATTATAGTGATAGGCACATGTTTTCCCAGAGAGTACTTTGTAAAAACATCGCTGCTCTGACATAATGCACTCGTGGGTTAGAGCTAATGCTGGCAGAGGATTTTTTTGTATTAGGTACTCTTTCTGGTGTCTGAGGTTCTAGATTTATTACTTCTTACAGTGTTCTTTGGTTAAGGTACTCATGCTTTCAATTGTCATCATTATGAATATGAAATTACATTTTTAGTTTTAACCTATGTTGAAATTAAATAGCCCTATGAATTCATGCAGCAGCTTCCACACTTCAGGTAAGTTTCATCTTTATGCTTTGATCATAGTTAGTAAAGTGTATGCCAATATCTTGCCAGAAGGACATTACATGTTAGCAGTGAAAAGTTTCAACGGACTCCAAGGAAACACCCCAGGAGAAGTCCAAGAACATGCTTCCGAACAAAAACGTGGTAGTCCTTCTCAGTGAAATATGAAGGATTTATAGATATGCTTGCTGTTCTTTTTATTATTGCTGGTAGTCCCTATGTCTATTTTATTTAAATATATTTTTCAAGATGCAAATGTAGCTTTTTTCCTTCAATACCAGCTTAAATGGGAAAGCTGAAATTTGTGCAAGGCACTGTATATAGAGGATAAGAAGATGAGGGTTATGACTCTGGTTTTCAATTCAAGTACAGTATGATATATTTATTTTATTATACATAATATGATTTTATTAAACACATAAATATATTTATATGTTAAATTCATACAGATTTTCTGTATTTTATTACCATTTGGCATGAAAAAGGCAAATTACTAGAATATTTTGTCTGGTTAAATACTGGAGCACTTAGACTCTAAGGTTTTTTCTAAAGCTATTTTCATGTTCCTGGATCTTTTATTAACACAATTGTAGAACAGAAACGTCTATAGTTGTCATCAGATAAAACAGAACTTCATACCTTAAAATCATCGAAGGATTATTCTTTTAGTGGAAGTTTGAGTAAGTAAATGTGTTTGGAACCAAAGTAACTGAAAAGGGGTTTTTTTGATCCAAAGCTGGTACTTGCTTAGCCCTAGCCCTGGCTTGCTCATGATAGAATATTGCATGAAGATTTTGTGCATTGGAATTGTGGTAAGTTATTAGTATTTTAAGTGAAAAGACTTTCATGCTTAACTATAAAAAGTTGTTTTTATTATTTAGTTGTTGTAGAATTTTATATGCAGCCTTGAAGTCTTTTTGGCAGTTACTCTGTGTAGGAGGCTAATATTCACTTTTCATGTGTTCTTCATATTAATAGTCGCTAAAATTGTGGAGCAGTATAAACACAATTATTTTTAATTGGTTGTTAATGTTGAATTCCAGTGAGAATAATGAAGAATCTGTATTAAAAGCAAATTAATTAATGAGTAATGTTGCAATGAATGCCAACTAATTATTACATATAAAACTTAACCAGATATTCCACATGCCTTTAAATATCCCTGAAATTATTTGAAAAAATGAGTCTGCTTCCTGAAATTATTGAAAGTAGTATTTTCTTTAAAGCATATAACTTGTACAGAATTTTAATCAAAGTGAAACATTGATTGAAAGAACAGAAACGTAAGGATAAGATTGACTAGAGTTCCTGTTCTTTGAACAGTGGTCTTTATTCATAGGTCAGGAAGAGATTCTGTGACTTGTATCTTAGCAGTTACAGCTATCAGCAGTTATTCAGCAGTTACAAGATAGGATGATTTCTTAAGTTGGTTACTTACCACAAGCTGACAAAAAATGAAATTTTCCATAACTAAATAAAAACTTTT
Organism: Gavia stellata; assembly: GCF_030936135.1. Classification (NCBI taxonomy): domain Eukaryota; kingdom Metazoa; phylum Chordata; class Aves; order Gaviiformes; family Gaviidae; genus Gavia; species Gavia stellata. The sequence continues at coordinate 24,501,801 of NC_082596.1, read as the reverse complement.
TAAAATCAAGCTTTCTTAGAAAAGAATAGGAATACTATGTAGTGCTAAGACATTGTGTTTTAAGTGGTCGAAGAGAATGCAGCTGATCCTTGTTATACTCGTTTGTACGTACAGGTAGCCTGCTCTCTTAGTTCTCTTAGTCATGTGCTCTGCTTTCCATTTATATAATCTTTAATTTTTGTCTAACTTTGAAATGTGAATTTCTGGCCTGCCTTTTTAAATTCTAACAAACAGTGCATGTCTGGCTCAAGTGCAGATAGTCTAACAGGGTAGAGCTAATTTGGATGTCAGAGGCTGAGGTATGGTCTTATTATAGTGACCACACCAGAACCCCTACATGAGACGTGTCGTGGTGATTCTTTGCAGTTTTGGGAGTCATTGTGAGATTATTCTGTATCTGAAACTTCCCAGAAAAAACACATTAGCCTTTCTGCTGAGAGCATATGATGGATGATTATCAATGTGGAGAGAGGCCATTTCCCAGGAGACACCTTTTTTTATGAGTGTCACCTTGTGGGACATCTTCAATGCTTCTAATTGGTTTATATAGCTATAAAATGTGGGTTAGGGAAGGGAATCTCCTTATAGTATCACTATCATGAAAGGCTGTAAAAACTCTTGTACAACCTGTCCCTCTTCATTGCACTTGTGCAGGATAACTATGGCCTGTCACTTGTTCTGGTTCACTCCCTCCTACCCACCCTCCTCAGTCAGGAAGACCTAATTCTTCTGCAGTACGTATGTCACTGTTCTCTCTATCGAGCAACATTCTCGTTTTATAAAACATGAATTAAAAATACTCCATTTATTCCAGTAGCTTAATACTTTCCTTTTTATACAACAGAGATCTTAGTCATTGCACTTTTTTAGGCTTATAAATTAGTAAAAGCTTAGAGCAGTATGCTTTGTTTAACTTCTTAAAAGTAGAAGGGAAAATACTGCTTACTTCATTAGTTTCTCATTAGTGTACATTACTTAGCATGTATAGGCCTTGACATAATAGAAATTAAAATAGGGGGTGATTCTGTTTCAAGAATTTGTAATAATTCCTTCTCTTTAACACATGAATGTGTTCAGTATTGGCAAAAGAACACGTTGCTACCAAAACTGAAATAAGATCCTTGAAACAGAAAGGATGTTGCCATGGAAAAATGAAGTAACACTCAGTGCAGCTGCGAAGCATTAATGAATAGGATATTTTTTTAAAACATCATTTGTGTTTGGTGTGGCTTGGAGGGTCCCAACCAGATGGTTTCCATGAACAGGATCTGACCCCCAGCTTGAGGACTTCTTACTGGCAGATTACTTCATTTTCTTTCCCTTGGATTGTCAGATCCTTACATTAATGTAAGATTTACTGCTGCAGGTTTATATTCAGTTACATAAATCAGTCACATTTTACATTAAATTCACAATTTTAGACACACAGTTTAACAGTTATTTAAAAAGTGTAAAAAGATTTATATGATAGCTTTAATATATGCTATTGATGTAGTTTAATTTTAAGATATTTGGATTACATATATTTTAAAGCACTTTCCGATTGGTGAAGCAATCTGTAGCACACATTCTCACTTTTGTCCGACATATAATGCCATCATTTTAGGTGCACTCTTCCATTCCTTCACTGGAACTTGTTGTTAGACAGATTTCCAGATTCCGTCAGATAAACATACACAGATTCCATTGAAGTTGATAGTTGTGTGTAAGCAGAATCTGCCTTTCAGAAGTTAAACAGGTGCAATTCAATTTTGCACTTACTGGGCCCTTCTGCATCCAAGTTGGCAATTTCTTATGTAATTATAGTATTTGTATGATTTGCCCTAAAATGTGGAATTGCCATATGTTCATTGTGTTGGCCTTTGAAATCCTTCAATAATGTTTTGCAAAATTCATTCATTTATATAAAACGTTAAATGAAACACAAGTAAGCAAACCATATCTGTAAGCAAATCTGTAATATTACATATGGAGGGCCTGTTGCTACATGTAAACCCCACCAAAATTCATGGTCCAACTCCCATTCAGTTTTTGAATATGAATGACAAAGTAATGCATATGTAAACAGGAATTTCCCTCAGGCTTTTGAAGGAGTGAAACTGTTGTGATTCCACTTCAATATTCTTGATACGGCAAAGTAAAATAAACCAAAAATTATCTGAAGAACTTGTCTTCAGTACAAAGCTGTACTGAACTGTAAATTAAGTGTAAAAACTCTACTGAGTATTGAGATCTCTTCTCGGGAGTACTTTGTAAAACATCTCCTATAGATCCTGCTGCTGGTAATGCGATGAAGTAGAGTATCTCTCCAAGTTGGTGGAATTTTTGGATTATTATTACCACATGGTTTGTATATCCAGGCAGCATTTGATGTTATTCATCATGGATATATATATGAAGAATGGATAATTTGTTATAAACTGTTTATGCAGCAAATGCACTGATAAAACAAAAGTTATACTGATCATAAGTTCTTTTGTCATCTATTTATCATTATCCCACAATAGCTTGACCTGCAACCTATTACTAATAAACCAGAAAACGATCTAATGTGTCACTGTAAAAATCTTTGCAAATTGACCCAATGACTAATTTACCAGTCAAAAAAAATAATATCCAAATCTATTACATCTGTAACAATAGACTGTTGCTTTTCATCCAGTATAAATAAAGTACACTCGGCAACCTTGGATCAATAAACTACTTATCAAAGATGTAATTAACTTCATTTTACAGCTCAAACACTTCTAAAACTAGAAACAAACACAGACTTCACGTAACAATGTATTTATTTTTGCAAAATTCTACTTATATTTTTCTGCATTGAATTCTTGTCAGTTCGTCTAAGCAAAAGGGCACAAAAATGCTGAAATAAAGATGAATATCTGTGTTCTCCTCACTAGGCTGGCAAAATACTTCTGGTGCTAAGGAATTCCAGCTCTATTGCAAATCACTATTGCAGTCTTGAGGGACTATTAGCCTTCAGGGGAGGGTATGGAGTACAAACCTTGGTTATCAGTTTTAAGCTGTGACGTATTCTTTAATGATGTCAAATTGAAAGATTCTGTTACATAAGTTTACAGCAAACAAATGTTCTTTTATCACAGCTACAAATGACACTTTGTGTCCAACATTTTGTACACTAGACTTTTCCAAACTATTGCGAAGAAATGAACTGAATCATAGTTTGTACTCGCTTAACAAACAAAGTGTTCAAGTGTGCAGGCTGTTAAGGCTATTTGATATCCAGGTGCAGAATATTACTTGTAAGGGCCAAGAAAGACTAACAGTCTGCAGCTTGCACTACTTCTGAGTTAACAAGTTGTGATGAGTTAAGTTCTTGGTTTGGGCTTACTCAGCCTTGCTAGAAGCTCATAAGGAGATGGCAGAATGGTCAGAAACGTTTCAGAATAACAGCATTGCTTGAAAATAAAGAACAAAAAAGTGCTATTTCATATGAAACCATATGCACTACTTCTGATTTGCAATGAAAACAGTACAAAAGCTGTATAAACTTTGTGAACTTTATTCGTTTCTCTTTGTGTATGTATGCACCTATCCATTTGTTTTAAAGTCATTTTTTCACTAAAGTTTGTATTTTTACTAGTTTATCTGATGATTAACCTTTTTGTACATGCTCATTGCTGTTGACTACAAAGTAAAGACAGAATTTTCCCTGAAATAGGTCTTTATAGAAGTTTTTATAGAAAGGAGCAGCATATAAAATGTTGGTTAGTTCTAGAGGCTTAACTATTGCTAACAAAAGCTAATGAACTGCAAAAAGAGGGCTTTCTCAGCTTTATTGTGAGAACATTTTCTGACTCAATTACGCTTCTTGTAAAAAGCTGTTGAAACGTAGATAGATGTGTGTTCGGTTTATATGGCAACACCTTTCTGATCAAATTTACAGACCAAAATCACACTTTTTCTTTCCTCCCATAATCATAATTTGCAAGAGTATATTATTTTCCAGGATTTTGTGTCGTCTTTCCTCTTATATCAACTGAAAGCTAGGATATTTTCAATCAACTGTGATGGATGAGTAACTTGAGATTTTGTACCAATATGAATACCTCCACATCAGGGGGGAAAAAATGGTAATCTGTTTCTGAGAAATCTTTCTTGGCTTTGTTTTTTCAGCTTGAAGTGCAATCTTGTTGTGTATTCCTTCCGAATGGCAGCCTGCCTTCCCCAAGTACTATTGTATCAGGCGACATTCCCGGGACTGTGCGAAGCTGGTACCATGGGCAGGCCAGTATGCCTGGCACACTTGTCATCTGCTTGCCCCAGATAAAGGTTATGAGTGCCGGACACAAACACATGGAACCATTGCAGGAAATACCATTTGTTGTGCTGAGACCTATCCTGGAAGAAGGTAGTGCGATAAACTCAAAAAAGCTTACTCTTTAATTTCCATTTTTAACTGTTACGAAAATTATCTTCATTTTATTTTGAAAACTTCTGATGTTGTGCTGCTTTTTTAGCAGTATGTTAAGTATTATTGATGGCTAGAAATACTAATGACAAAGTTTGCCCCGTGGAGATCAAAGTGAAACTCATCATCAAAGAGCTAGTTCTGTGATATGTTTTGTATGTCTGTTGAAGCCAAAAGAGTTCAGAAGTGCAATTTTTACCTTCATTGGTTTTGTCATTTGAGTTACTGTGTAGCCACAGTTGGTTTGACACAACAGGAGGGGGGAGTGAGCAGTGAGTTGTGAATTCCAAGACAGAATGAAGGCACGTTAGGAAAAACTTCTCATGTCACCTTTGCTGGCAAAAAAAAAAAAAAAAAATCTTGGATCTAACATTCAGACTGGACATTAGGAAAAGGTTCTTCGCTGAGAGAGTGGTCAGTCACTGGAACAGACTCTCCAGGGAAGTGGTCACGGCACCAACCCTGTCAGAGTTCAAGGAGCATCTGGATGATGCTTTTAGTCATACGGGTTAGTTTTAGGTAGTCCTGTGAGGATCAGGGAGTTGGACTCAATGATCCTTATTGGGTCCCTTCCAACCTGGGATATTCTGTGATTCTATATAAGATGAGAAAAGAAATTCATAAGTATAGCAGACTATCAAAAGAAAAGGATGAGACTTTATTGGTCATAATGATAGGTAACAATTGTGTTCTGTTTTGTGTCTATAGGGATTGTAGCAAAGTTTTTATAGAGATTTGAAGAAAACAATTGACAAGATTTGTATGGGTGTTTATGCGGGGATGCTCTTGTGCATAGGCTAAGGTTGAGAAAAAGTCGGTAGTTCTTATTTGAAAGCTAATATTTGATAGAGTTTTGAGTTGTAGACCAATTTGAGGCAAGAGTCAGCTTTTAACATTCCACAACTGATCAAGAAATGAAAGGAGGGGATAAGCTGTAAAGGACCTAGCAAGTAGAAAAAAAGCTGCTTATGTTAAGTATAATTTTTTTAAAAATAGAGCCCTTAGAAATGATCAAAGTAAATGGTAAATGGATTTGCAGCAGTATTCTGAAGGAATACTGATGTAAAAATCTTGTTCTACAGAGTCAGTTAGCCCCATGCATTATGACTACCTCTATTAAGAAAAAAAGGAGGGTAAATGTCATAGGCAATTCCCTTCTGAGGGGAACAGGGCCCAATATGCCGACCAGACCCAACCCACAGGGAAGTCTGCTGCCTCCCTGGGGCCCAGGAGAGAGATGTTACTAGGAAACTCCATTGTCTGGTATGGCCCACTGATTACTACCCGCTGTTGGTTGTGCAGGTTGGCAGAGACGAGGTTGTGCAAAGAAGTCTTAAGAGCGATTAAAAGGGACTTCAGAGCGCTGGGGCAAGTGGTTGAAGGATCAGGAGCAGAGGTAGTGTTTTCCTCAATCCCTTCAGTGGCAGGGAGGAACACTGAACGGAACAGGAAAACACACCTGGTTAACATGTGGCTCAGAGGCTGGTGCCATCGGCGGAATTCTGGGGTTTATTGACCATGGGGTGGTTTACACGGCACCAGGCCTGCTGGCAGCCGATGGAGTTCAACTGTCCCCAAGAGGGAAAAGGATTCTCGCTTATGAGTTGGCGAGCCTCATCAAGAGGGCTTTAAACTAGATTTGAAGGGGGAAGGGGATGAAGCCAGTCTCACTAGAGATGAGCCTAGGGGTGGCATGCCAATCTTGGGACCGAAATCGATAGCCCAACTCAAGTGCATCTACTCCAGTGCACGCAGCATGGGCAGCAAAGAGGAGGAGCTGGAAGCTATTGTGCAGCAGGACAGCTATGACTTAGTCACCACCACAGAAACATGGTGGGATGACTCACATGACTGGAGTGCTGCAATGGATGGCTATAAGCTCTTCAGAAGGGATAGGCAACAAGGAGTGGCGGTGGGGTGGCTCTGTATGTTAGGGAGTGTTTTGATCGTATAGAGCTCAACGATTGTGATGATAAGGTCAAGTGCCTCGGGGTAAGGATGAGGGGGAAGGCAAGCAAGACAGATATCCTTCTGGGGGTCTGTTATAGACCACCCAGCCAGGATGAAGAGGCAGACAAAGCATTCTACAAGCAACTGGCAGAAGTCTCACAAACTCTTGTTCTTGTGTGGGACTTCCAACTTACCGGACATCTGCTGGAGCAGAGAGGAAACAGTCTAGGAGGTTCCTGGAGTGTGTGGAAGATAACTTCCTGACACAGCTAGTAAGCGAGCCTACCAGGGGAGGTGCCCTGCTTGACCTGCTGTTTACGAACAGAGAAGGACTGGTGGGAGAAGTGATGGTCAGAGGCCATTTTGGGCTTAGCGACCATGAAATGATAGAGTTCTCAATTCTTGGTGAAGTAAGGAGGGGCCTCAGCACAACCACCACCATGGACTTCTGGAGGGCAGACTCTGGCCTGTTCAGGACAATTGTTGAGAGGGTCCTTTGAGAGGCGGTCCTGACGGGCAAAGGGGACCAGAAAGGCTGGACATTCTTCAGGAAGGAAATCTTAAAGGCGCAGGAGCAGGCAGTCCCCATGTGCCCTAAGAAGAGCCGGCGGGGAAGACAACTGGCCTGGATGAACAAGGAGCTTTTGCTGGGACTCAGGAAAAAACGGAGAGTTTATCACCTTTGGAAGAAGGGGCAGGCAACTGAAGAAGAGTACAAGGATCTCGTTAGGTCACGCAAAGAGGGAATTAGAAAGGCAAAAGCCCAGCTTGAACTCAAATCTGGCCCTGGTCATGAGGTATAACAAAACATGTTTTCACAAATAACAACAAAGAGAGCCGAGGAGACTTTCCATCCTTTATTGGATGCAGGGGGAGAACATTGTCACCAAGGATGAGGAAAAGGCTGAGGTACTTAATGTCTTCTTTGCCTCAGTCTTTAATAGCCAGACCAGGTATCCTCAGGGTATTCAGCTCCCTGAGCTGGAATACAAGGATGGAGAGCAAAATAAACTCCCCATGATCCAGGAGGAAGCAGCTATGTCACCCGGACACTCACAAGTCTATGGGGCCTGATGGCATCCACCCAAGGGTGCTGAGGGAGCTGGCGGAGGAGCTTGCCAAGCCGCTCTCCATCATTCATCAACAGTGCTGGTTAACAGGGGAGGTCCCAGATGACTGGAGGCTTGCCAACGTGACACCCATCTACAAGAAGGGCCAGAAGGAGGATCTGGGGAACTCCAGGCCTATCAGCCTGACCTCAGTGCTGGGGAGGATTATGGAGAGGTTCATCTTGAGGGCACTCACAGGGCACGTGCAGGATAACCAAGGGATCAGGCCCAGCCAGCACGGGTTCGTGAAAGGCAGGTCTTGCTTGACCAACTCCTTCTATGACCAGGTGACCGGCCTAGTGGATGAGGGAAAGGCTGTGGATGTTGTCTACCTGGACTTTAGTAAAGCCTTTGACACTGTCTCCCACAATATTCTCCTGGAGAAGCTGGCGACTCGTGGTTTAGACAGGTGCACTCTTCGCTGGGTAAAAAACTGGCTGGACGGCCGAGCCCAGAGAGTTGTGGTGAATGACACTACTACAGCATGTGGTGTATGCTGTAGTCAAATCCAGATGGCAACCAGTTACAAGCGGTGTCCCCCAGGGTTCAGTTTTGGGGCCGGTCTTGTTTAATATCTTTATTGGTGATCTGGATGAGGGGATCAAGTGCACCCTCAGCAAGTTTGCAGACGACACCAAGTTGGGCGGGAATGTTGATCTGCTCGAGGGTAGGAAGGCTCTGCAGAGGGATCTGGACAGGCTGGATCAATGGGCCCAGGCCAATTGGATGAGGTTCAACAAGGCCAAGTGCCGGGTCCTGCACTTGGGTCACAGCAACCCCATGCAACGCTACAGGCTTGGGGACGAGTGGCTGGAAAGCTGCTCCGAAGAAAAGGACCTGGGGGTGTTGACTGACAGCCGGCTGAAGATGAGCCAGCAGTGTGCCCAGGTGGCCAAGAAGGCCAACGGCATCCTGGCCTGTATCAGAAAGAGTGTGGCCAGCAGGAGCAGGGAGGTGATCGTGCCCCTGTACTCGGCGCTGGTGAGGCCGCACCTCGAATCCTGTGTTCAGTTTTGGGCCCATCACTACAGGAAGGACATTGAGGTGCTGGAGCATGTCCAGAGAAGGGCAACGAAGCTGGTGAGGGGTCTGGAGCACAAGTCTTATGAGGGGCGGCTGAGGGAACTGGGGTTGTTCAGTCTGGAGAAGAGGAGGCTGAGGGGAGACCTTATCGCTCTCTACAGTTCCTGAAAGGGGTTTGTGGTGAGGTGGGTGTTGGTCTCTTCTCCCATGTAACTAGCGACAGGACAAGAGGAAGTGGCCTCAAGTTGCACCAGGGGAGGTTTAGGCTGGATATTAGGAAAAATTTCTTTACTGAGAGAGTGGTGAAACACTGGAACAGGCTGCCCAGGGAGGTGGTGGAGTCACCATCACTGGAGGCGTTCTAGGAACGTGTGGACAAGGCACTTCGGGACATGGTTTAGTGGGCATGGTGGTGTTGGTTGATGGTTGGACTTGATGATCTCAAATGTCTTTTCCAACCTTAACGATTCTGTGATATTCATATGAAAAATTACGTATTGGAAATAGGTGAGGCATGTATCCCTAACAGTCTTGAGTCTTGGGGTTTGGGTTTATTTTAATGGCGTCCATGAGCTCTAGCCTCATAACCAAGTTTAAAATTTCATGGAGATGCCAGTTGTTGTGGTTTAACCCCCGTAGGTTTAATCCCAGCTCAGCCCCACACAGCCACTCACTCACTCCCCGCTAGTGGGATGGGGAGAGAATTGGAAGGGTAAAAGTTAGAAATCTCACGGGTTGAGATAAAGACAGTTTAATGGGTAAAGCGAAGGCTGCACGTGCAAGCAAAGTAGAATAAGGAATCAATTCTCTGCTTCCTATCGTCAGGCAGTTCAGCTGTTTCCGGGAAAGCGGGGCACTCTTGCATGTAACAGTTACTTGGCAAGACTAATGCCATAACTCCGAATGTCCTTCCCCCTTCCTCCTTCCCCCAGCTTTTATTGCTGAGCATGATGTCATATGGTATGGGATATCCCTTTGGTCAGCGGGGTCAGCTGTCCCAGCTGTGTCACCTCCCAACTTCTTCAGCACCCCCAGCGTACTTGCTCTTGGCGGGGTGTGAGAGGCAGGAAACACCTTAACATTGTGGAAGCACTGCTTAGCAGTAACTAAAATATCCCCATGTTATCAACACTCTTTTCATCACAAATCCAAAACATAGCACCATACCAGCTACTATGAAGATAATGAAGTCTATACCAGCCAAAACCAGTACATTGGTGTACAGTTAGTTCATCATTGTATTCCTGAACTATATTATTTGGAAAAATTGTTGCTGTTTTGTGTATTTGTTCTAAGATGAAGAGATGGAGATGCAGCAATTGTTCCATTGCTTTTGTTCCATTTTCTGGGAAAGCTATTCTGTTTTCTGCATACTTATTGCTGAAAGATAAACAATTATAAAGGGTATGCTGTGAAAAATTAAGTCAAAAGCATATTCAAGAGCTACTCCTGCTCCTGCCATCTGAAATTTGTTTGGATTTGTGTTTTCCCTCTACCTTTGTTCTGCCACTTACACTGGATCCTTGTCCTCCTTCCTGTATTTTACCTTAACTCACAGCAACAAAAATAAAATTCTGGTTTTTAATACTGAAAGTCATATTAGAGATGCTGCAAACCGAAAAGAAAAAAAATAAAAAGGAAAAGAGAGAGAGGGAGAAAGGTATATGTGCTTTTTCCTAATAACTTTCAGTAGGAATGATCTAATTTGCTAATCATAGTGACAGATAAAAGATAAATTTAACCAAAGTCTTTTTGTTTTAAACTGATGATGTAATTTAAACCATTTATGAAAGTAAGAAGTCATTTGAATTTTGTCAAACCCAGATTTGAAGGAAAGATCCTAGTGAGAGAAAAGAATCCCCCTGGTTGGGATAAAGCCTATGGTAAGGAATTTATTTGTGTGTGGCTTTGTGCTCTGGGAATAATGCCAAACAGAAGTTCTCACAATCTTGATATTTTTGATTCTCTAATAGAGCTGTTGCCTTCTCCCCTGCTGAAACCCCCCCTTAAACAGACTATTAAAAATTTTTTTTCAAAGCTTTTAAGTCACCTTCTTTGTTTCTTTCCATGTAGAGGTAAATAATTTTTAAGGAGTTTTATTGGGGGAGTCTCTTAATTTGCATTCTGTCTTTGAACGAGACTTCAGGGACATACCCCCATTCTTCAGACATGTTACCATCTCTCTGAAATTATATTTATTCAACCTTGCATTTCCTGGAAACTATTTTTTGAATAATTCCTTCTTTTATAGAGAAGATATAAGTAAAAGGCTTGTTTACAAAGATGCATTTTTACTTTTAAGAAAGCTGTGTGCTCACTTATATATTTTTCTTATTACATGAAAAACTAAAAGGAGAGGAAAAGGGAGCATAGTTATACTGTCATTTGGGGATATTGCAGCCTACTCAGAGACTTACTGACCTCAAGATGTCAACATACTAAAAAGAGCTTATGCGATATCCCACAATCAGGTCTTTCCATTTGTTTTCAGATTTCTGATACCTTTCTTTTCTGAGGTAATTGTTGTTTACAGGAATACTTAAAAGAACATTTTAAGTAAAGTACTTTCGTTCAGAAACATAATTTAGCTCAGTCATACTAAGTAATTTACGAACAGAAACAGATTTATCTATGTAAAGAACAACATATTCTGTTGAACTGCTGTTAAAGAACAAATACAATTAAATAAGTTCATAAAAAGGTATTAAAGTACATTGTGTTATCTTTATAGTTCAAATCAATCAGATGATCGATCCATAAGGTAGTATTCACTGATGATATTAAATTAGAAACACGGAATCATAGAGCAGCCCAGGTTGGAAGGGACCTTGAATGATCATCTGGTCCAAACTTTTGCGGGAAAGGGAGCTTAGATGAGGTTATGCAGCACCGTGTCCAGTTGCATATTGAAAACCTCCACATCCCTGGGGAGGTTGTTCCAGTGAATGATTGCTCTTACTGTGAAAAAAATTTCTTTCTTATATCAAGATGAAACCTTTCCCAGTGCCACTTGTACCTGTTGCCCCTTGTCTTCTCCTTTTTGGCTCCTTGTGAAGAGGGGGACCTCTGTCCTATTTGTAGCTGCCCTTTAAGTAAAAGAGTTACAAAGAAGAAATTAAATAGTTAGAAATTCAGTTTGAGCAGAACTGAAATGCTTAGAGAACTGCTTAGGGTGATTTGTGACTTTCTGTGCATGCTTGTGTACATCCAACTTCAAATACTTGACAATTCATCTATATATTCTCTAAGTCCCAATCTATAGTGATAGGATAAAATGTGGTAAATTTGCAGTTGGACAAAATATGTTATGATCAGGACTTCTGGACTGCTAAGTGGTCTTCCAAAAATCTAAAATGTTGTAATAGGAAATAAATTGAAGACATGAAGGGAGCTGAAATTTTGCTTTGGATAAAGCACTAAGTTTTAGAGAAATAATGAGAACATTTGGCATCTATGAAATCTTCCTGTGTTTAGAAGTTTACATTTTTAATTATTTTAATTTGGAATCTTTTCCTGGTTTCCACTCATATTTTTAAACTAGTTACTTTTATTTTTTAGTCTGTTCCCCTTGCTTCAATCCTTTCTTTTTTTTTTCTTTTTTTTTTTTTTTAATAATCCTTAGCTGGCACATGTAAAATGCTCATCTTTTGGGTTCATAGCAGTAACTGTTATGATCCATCTTTGTAAAAATGTTTGGTTAGGTCAGATACAGTAAGATACAGATATTTAGGTAAGACAGAGTAAAATACATTTTAGAAACCAGTGTTCAAAATATCTTAAGGTTGTTGATATTGCTAGATATCATATTCATGTTCTTATATCGATAGCAGTATACTGACAATCATGTAAATCACTGTATGCCAAACAGTTAAATCTGCGAGATGGCTTTTATTTGTGAAATCTGACAAATTATATAACCTCACAGATATTTTTTTTTTTTTTTTTTAGCGTATGTTTAAACTCAAATTGTCAAGTGACTTTTAGGGAAATAGAAAATTAGGGCTTCTAGTAGTAGTGTATAAATTAATTATAATGAAGTGTAGTGGTCATAAACTGCTACAATATAATAGAAGCATATATATTTCAACCTGCAAAAGGGCAGTTCAGTGTTTAAAGTAGAGCAGCAATATGTTGACCATTCTTAGAAGTTATCATCTTGTATTAGATTTTAAAAAATGTTCAACTCCAATATATTAACTGAAAAATAATTTCTGTAAATTGTAAGATGAATATCTGACATTCAAAGAGTGTGCTGAGTTTATGTTCAACATCACCATCTGTAAAACATGGTAATTAATTGTGTTTAACTTATCTGTTATGGTTAATGACCTTACAAAATTAGTTCTCACATTTTAGTGACATTGTTCAGTATCTGAATAGCAATGAAGTTCTGCATAAACAACTTGTTAGTGTTGTGTTGAGCTGTTAGAGCTCTCTAGTAGCTGGGTTTAAGTTAGAAAAGCCTGTGTGTTTGTGCTTCCATTTGAAGTCCGTGGAACTAAATCTCATCTGTTGAAAGTGAGCTCTGGGCTTGGGCAGAGCCCTTAGGGCTTTCGACTGGGTGCACATGGGATATGCAACCATACAACTGCTTCCCAGTTGCATGACTGAGAAGAAGTACAATAGTGTCCTAACACGTAATGATTGCAATATCTTTTTCTTTTAAACATTGCATGTCGCTTGAGAATGTAAGCACATTGGAAATCCATGTAAAGACTCTGCAATGTGGTTACAGAAAGGGAAATGAGGACAAGGTAGTCTAGATGCTTTTTGAAGATTGCAAAGGATACCTTTAGCAAGCCTGGGAATAGATGCCAGATCATATGCATGATAAAGCTTTTGTGATCTCTCTCCTACCATTACTTATTTTAAACAAACAAAATTTCTCTTTTGTGCAACTGTCAGCATCGTATACACAACACTGTGTACAACTGCCACTTCTGCAATCTGGTTTTTAAAATAAAGCGAAGTGTTATATAAAAGTGACAGCAAACATATAACAATTATTAGTAGTTAAGTACATTTATCAATATTGTATGTCATGCATATGGAAAGGCTTATAATGAGCATTAACTCTAGCTAAGAAACAAAGTGCATCAAATAACTACCAGAGAAAGTGCTTGCACATAGCAAAAATCTGTAATTATATATATTGGAAAAATAACTCAAACACTCTATAGGAAAGGAGTCTTGTTAAACTATTGCAAATAGCAGATAAATGATGAATGCCAGTTCTTTGAAAATTGTCTGGTGATTGAGTCAGTCAACTGCCAAAGATCTGAAAGTGTTATTTATAAATTTAAAAAGTTATCGAAGTAGTTGAAATATCTTAATGAATACATTTTCAAGTTTTTAAAATCAGTAGCGAAGTTTGAAAAAATTTAAAAATAAGGATTTATGAGAGTGGTAGATCAGGAATTAACCAGAATCTTCAACCATAGTAGGGTTTTTTTATGTGTATCTTTTATAATCTTGCCCATAAGAGGTATGGGGTGAGCTCTAGTTTCACTGAAGGCAATGTCGGGTTTATTTATAATATTTCAGCATAAAAGAATCTCTGCAATTAGGTGACAAAACAATAGTATACATGGATATGAAGGTTAGATGTAGAGAAAATATCTGCCACGTGTGGCACTGGCTTTTACTTCCTTCCTACTAATAAATAATTTTTGAAATAAATCCTGTAAACAATGTTGCTTTTGATGTTTAGACACTTTGAATTAATTATTTAAATAGTTTCATAAAACCAATCTGCAATTGAATGCAAGTAAAGTTTTTTTTAAAAACGAGTAAAGCAAACATGTACAACAACAAAACAAGGATTTATCAGGTGGACAGTTCCAGTATAATGTTAGAATGGTCATGTAGTGTGTATGGAGCTGAAGAGGAGATAATTGATGACATTATGGCAAATGTTATAGTTGTAAATTTGCCATATGTTTACTACAATGTTTGTTCAGCATACTGTGGTTTCTGTACATTGGTGAAATTTGATCAGTGTTTTCCTTTTAAGGTAGATAATGTATGGAACATAGTAGAGTTAGTATTCAGTATTTTCTTTGGAGATTCCTTCTTTCTAATCCATGAAATATAAACGATGTTAATTTACTGTGGTGGTCACAGAGAAAAACAAAGTTCATGCATAGTAATTAGAAACATGTCATTAGAGTTGACTTAGCATTTGAATTTTTTCCGTCAATTGCAATTAATATTTTGTATTTCTTGGCTGACTGAACTTGAAAAAAAAATACAGATTGCTAACTACTTTTAAATTTCTAATCTGAAACCTTTCCAAAATACTTTCAAGTTATTTTGGCTGAGCTGAATTCTTTAGTATGCAATAGCTTCCAAGTATACTACTGAAGTTTTCAGTTCTTTCTTAGGATGTGACACATGGACTCTCCTGATACCTATTCCTGACCATGTAAGTTTATTGCTGGTGCCACCTGTGGAAGAAACAATAGAACTCTTATTAATAATATGGTAAAAAGCTGTTTGGATCCAGCTTTATTTTAATTTCAAAACTTTTCTAAAGTTTCTTTTAAATAATCACGGTTATCACTTAATTTGTGCCATTTCTTAGCGATGTGATTTCTCAGCAGGACAGTGTTGACCGTAGGCCACACTAGGCAGCAAACACACTCTCCATATATTGTTTAAATACACTAGTTTGAATTCTTTGTTACCTTGTGAGACTCCAAGGGCCCATCCCAGTGTACATATGTATTTGTCTGCCATCTTTTCTTCTGGTTCTCAAGACTGGCTCCCATGCTTCTGGGGTATTACATTAATTTGGACTCTTCTTACGCATGACTCCAGGCCCAAATCTTGAAAAATAAAACCTTATACCAAATAATCTTCTGAATTTTGATATAGGAAGGAGGACTTTTTTCCTTCTCTTCCTCCAAATGAATGTGCTCTGCACAAAGATGAAGACTGTTTCAGCCCAGGCTGAGGTTTGTGGATGCTCACCAGCCTGCTGTGTTTGGATCTGAGAGTGCATCCAGCCACTTTTATGTTACTTTGAATTGGGGCAGGCAGCTTCTCTTCGTGGACTGAAAAGTCACATGCTGGGCACAGACTCTCCATCATTCAAGTGGGGACAAAAAGGCCCAACTTCTTCTGCAGAAAATCTGATAGATGTAATGATGAAGACTTTCTTTAGAGGGGAAAAAAACCCCACCCTGAAATAGTTGTTTTGTTCTTACACTTTTGAGAAAAAAAAAATATCTGTTTCAGGTAAAATGAGAATTACCCATATATCTTTCATTGTCTCATTTCCTTCATTTTCTCTTGAGCATTTTTTGGGTTTTGGTTCAGTGTCTCTTGCAGAGCCTAAATTCTTTCTCCAGGACGCAGTTATGATATGTGGGATTGTATTGGGTTTACACGGCAAGGTTTTGGTAGTGGGGAGGACTGCAGGGGTGGCTTCTGTGAGAAGATGCCAGAAGCTTCCCCCATGTCCAACGCAGCCAGTTCCAGCTGGCTCCAAGACAGACGTGCCGCTGGCCAAGGCTGAGCCAATCAGCGATGTTGGTAGTGCCTCTGTGATAACATATTTAGGAAGGGGAAAAAACCTGCTGTGCAACAGCAGCTGCGAGAGAGGAGTGAGAATATGTGAGAGAAACAGCTATGCAGACACCAAGGTCAGTGAAGAAGGAGGGGGAAGAGGTGCTCCAGGCGCTGGAGCAGAGATTCCCCTGCAGCCCGTGGTGAAGACCATGGTGAGGCAGGCTGTCCCCATGCAGCCCATGGTGGTTAAT
Source organism: Gavia stellata (assembly GCF_030936135.1). Lineage (NCBI taxonomy): Eukaryota > Metazoa > Chordata > Aves > Gaviiformes > Gaviidae > Gavia > Gavia stellata. The sequence continues at coordinate 24,485,521 of NC_082596.1, read as the reverse complement.
GTGGAGCAGGTATCCACCCTGCAGCTCATGGAGGACCCCGCCACACTGGAGCAGCTGGATGAGTCCTGAAGAAGGCTGTGACCCTGTGGGAAGCCTGCGCTGGAGCAGGCTCCTGGCAGGACCTGTGACCCCATGGAGAGGAGCCCAGGCTGGAGCAGGTTTGCTGGCTGGACCTATGACCCTGCAGGGGAACCATGTCCGTTCCTGATGGTCTGCACCCTGTGGAAGGAACCCGTGCTGAAGTTCATGAAGAGCTGCAGCCTGTGGGAAGAGGCCATGTTGGAGAAGTTTGTGAAGGACTATCTCCCATGGGTGGGACCCCACGTTGGAGCAGGGAAAGAGTGTGAGGAGAAAGAAGCAGCAAAGACAGCTCATGATGAACTGACCACAACCCCTATTGCCTGTCCCCCTGCGCTGCTTAGGGCAGAGGAGGTAGAGAATTTGGGAGTTAAGTTGAGCCCAGGAGGAAGGGAGGTGAGGGGGGAAGGTGGCTTTACATTTGTTCTTCTTTCTCGTTATCCTACTTTGTTGTTAATTGGCAATAACTTAAATTAATTTCCCCAAGTCAAGTCTGTTTTGCCTGTGATGGTAATTGCTGAGTGATCTCCCTGTCCTTATCTTGACTGATGAGCCTTTCGTCATATTTTCTCTGACCCGTCCAGTTGAGGAGGGGGACGGCTTGGTGGGCACCTGGTGTCCAGCCAAGGTCAAACCCACCACAGGGATTCTGCTTCAGTTTCCGTAGTCTGTGTTCCCCATTCCTTTCAACTCTAGCTGGTAGAGCTGTTGAAGGTTTTCTCTCACTAAAAAGAATTTCTGTTAGCCTTTTAAAGACCTACCCAAATAATTCTTTCTGTGGTCATGCTTTGGCAACTTTTTCTTTTCTTTCCCATCTATTGACAATATAAAGAAAACAGATTATACTGAATTTGCAGCCATTTTGTTGTTCAGCTGGACACTGCCAATTCCTTCACTGATTATTCTTGATAATGATTCATGGCAGGCTGCCAGGCACTTCTCTGGGTAGGTTCCCTCCTAAATATAAGACATGAAGTGATCAGTGTATGTCTGTAGTAATTTGTTCTTACAAAATCCATTACCATTCTGTTCCTAGGAAGTTAAGTGGAGGCAGTGGAAAGAGCTGCACTGTGATCAAGGTCTCACTTACCTGAGCAATGCATTGGGATAGGCTTTATTCTCTGGCACCACTCTGTTGAGATGCAAGCTGTAAATTTTTGGAAGAAAGATAATTCTCCTTTTTAGTATTAATTAAATATGTATAAGTATGTAATGTAAGGAACTGCCTCTGCCATCCATATGCTGAAATAAGTGGGGAGTGGTTTCAGGATACTCCTTAGTTTGAGGAAAATCATATAAAGCAAAAAGAATGTTCTTTAAAGAATATGTTGTACACATTTGTTGACAGTTTGGGGTTAAAATTCCCAATGGATTTCGATTTTTAAAAAGTTGTAAAAAGTTTATTGCTGTTGTTTAGATTTCAAGGTATAGAATGGAATTGATGGTTGAATTATATTTGTGAGAGTTTGGGATGAATTTAATGGTTGTTGATTGCACTTGCTGACTTCTAAGGGGGGTTAGGATAAGGCCTTTACTGAGTTTTGAGAAAATAATAGCCTAGTTTTTATTATGCAATTATTTAACTCTTTTCCCTTCTTTTTAATCATTAGGTGATGCTTTTCCTTGGACTATTAGTCTGCATCATTTCAGTATATATACTCTTCTTGGACAACAGATGACGCTTAATTTAGTGGAACCAATGGGCTGTACTTCTACTTTAGCTGTTACTTCACAGAAAATGCTTGCTTCGGGGCCAGAATCCAGACACTCATTTGTTGTCTGCCTCCATGTCGACCTTGAGTCCCTTGAAATAAAATGCTCCAACCCCCAGGTTGGTATGTTTGATTTATGAAAGGAAATTAAAAATAACTTGATTTAGGTACAATTGATCTGCATTTTGTTGAAGAGGGTCTCTTCTATCTTAACTTTTTTTTAACTGGGCCATCAAGATCAAGGTGCTTAGATTAAGATTTGCTTTGAAGCTCTCTCAAGTTTTGTAATTTAAACTCTCCTCAAAACGTAGTAGCTATAGTATAAATGCATCTTTTGGCCGATGGAGTGAAATGAATTGCAGATGTACCATTAAATGCTATAGTGCTGTTCTGCTGTCACTGTGGATTCATATATTTAAGCAGTTTAATGCAATTTTTTACCATATTTTCATAGAACTAACATTTCTTCAAGCGTAAAATGTTTTTTAGGCAAACAGTGGTATCCTTTAGTAAAGGAAAAAAACCCAGATGAATGTCTGTACACAAAAGTTACCACCTCATTTATGTTTATTAAAAGGCAAAGATGTTGCTAGATTTTCAGAAAGTGCGCCCTGTATCTTACTGACCTGGATCAAGTTTGCTGTAGTTCCAAATAGAGTAGGTTTTCTGTGAAAAATTTTGAGTAATCTTCACTGCAACTTGAATAACACTTTCCTGACAGTTGCCACATTTCCAGTGGTGCTGGAGAGAACACTTGTGTTCTTGGGAATTGCAAATCTGTTGAGGTCTGAGTAGGGCTCTGCATTCGTATGCTGTCTGCTCCAAAGTTTTAGCCTTATGTGAGAGTTTTCAAAGGATGTCATGGACAAAAATGGACTGTTTATTGCTTCCTTTAATAGAAAGAAAGGAAAAGAACATCAAGTATTATAATTTTGATCTGACAGACAGTGCATCACATTTGTAAAGATTTATGGACCTATGGCCTAAGTCTGGGAATACTAAAGCTAAGGTGGCTGGTGTAATTTCAATGTTATCCCTTGTGTGTACTCATTACAATATGTTTCTCAGTTGCATGCAATTTTTCCCTTGCCTCATTCCATGTTCTATGAATGAAACAAGTGTTTTAAACTACGTATTTATTTTATCCTCAATGTGTGGTCTCCTGCCTCATTCACTGCCTTCCATCCAAGTTATTTCTGACTCATTTGCTATATGCCATTGTCTTCTGTACTGGATGGGCTCACGCTCACTAGGAGTGGTAGAGGTTGGTAGAGTGAGACTCACTAGGGTTGGTAGAGTGAGACTGCACACTGGACATGGCAAATTAAAATTGAGCAGCCTCAACAAGGTCTACTCAGACTTGTAAAGCTGTCTGACAGGTGTGTTTGCATGTATAAAGGGCTGTCACTGTGTTATAAATGTGTAAATAGGAAAGGACAAAATTATGATTTTGCTGACAATTTTACATTTTATATTTAAAGACTTCTGAAAGCTTTACTTTGCAACTTTGTGGTATTACCATGATGCTTAATGAATTCATATGCAATAATTTCACAGCCTATGGAAACCTGCCTTATTCTGTATTAGTTTTAATAGAACTGTACAAAATTCATCTTGATATTGCAGCTATTCAGAGAACTGGTAAATATTTTGAGATGTTCCTGTAGCAAAATAGTTTGCTACATTTGATTGGTACGCTCTCAGTGAAATTCCAGAAAATTGTCTGATCAACTCCGATTTTTTTAAATCTCCACTTAATCTCATGGTTAATACATGTAATACATGAATATTATTAATTTATAAGCAGAACGGCATTGTTGTAAGTGGAAGCCTTATCTAAATTTGAGTTGCAAATTAAAAAGAAAAATGGAGTAAAACACATTTTCAAGCTTTCCTACTGAAGTGTGATCAAATAATTTGTTTTGCAAACTGTAAGAAGATATTTGCATTAAAAAATTTAAATTGTAAGCCCCATGTAAATAATATTACCAGTATAGTGAAATGTTAAAATGAAGCTGTACAGTGGAATATCAGACCAAATACTGCTGTCTTAAAGGATGCCCTTATACACCGTGTTGTATTTGTTTACTGAACTATTATAATGACGAAAAGGATGCGGACAAATTATTTGAATTCAGTGAAGGTTCTTGAGCTGTACTTTCTCCCTTACATCTGCCTTACTTGTCCTTTCTGCTTTACTTATGCAAAAGGGGGAAAAAACCATCAGTCATCTTTAACCAGATGTTCAAGAACAGAAGATGGAAAATACAATTACATAAACAGCATTTGATAGTTATAAATTCACTTGGAGCAACTGTGAAATTTGATTCTTTAGAATGACGGGCTGTATTTTGTGTATAGATGACAGCCTTAAAGTAGGTGATACTTAGTTAATTTGTTAAATGGTAGCACAGGTGAAGTATTTTACTATATGACTATTGTGATTTAATATAAAACCATGTTCTGATGGTTGTATCTCTTTAAAGTCAATAGATACTTCCAGTGTGCAAAATTGCCGGGATACTGCCGTTTGTTACAGTTTTCAATTTTGTAGTAATGTGTTATTTTTTAAGTATAAAATGCTGCAACATATTGAACTTAACAGATTTTGCCAAGTAGTCAGTGGGGTCTTACTGAGTTATGTGTGGTTTTGCTGGGGAGGGAGTAGAAGCAGCGAGAGAGGGAAACTCTTCTTAACAAATACTGGCAGAGTTATTCCTATTTTTGTCATACCATTTTTCTTCTCTTGAACAGAATGTACTAAAAATGATTATTATGTATTAGCTGTTATGCTCAAAAATACTTGTAAAGGAGAGAGGCCTTACACTTACATTAGCTCTTCTAATATAATCAGAAATGGATTTTCAAAATCTTAAGACTACTCACTTGAAAAAGTGCAACCAACGAAAGAAGTAGAAGTCCTTCCATTTTAATGAGTAACAACCAATGGAATAAAATCAAGTGTATTGAAAATAATCAAAGACATAACTTCAGCCCTTTATCTGAAGTTTAAAAATTTTATTTACATATAGACATGTGCCTTCTTTTTTGTTTTGATGAGCTTTTGTTGTGAGGCTTTTTGGTATTTTCTACTTCTTAACATATCTCCATGAAAATAATTTCCCTCTAATAAAAATGTGCCTTTTTTTCTTGGTGAACTTGTTGTCTTGCCTCTGGTTTCAGAGCAAGGGAGAGTATTAGGGTCATAGTACTTGGCTGTCTAGTTGCTGGTGATGTTCAGAGAGATGGCTACTGCTGTCTGAGATAGCCAGTTTCAGAGTGGCTGCAAAGATTCTAGCCTGAGTAATTTAAAAAAAATCTCCCTGATAACATAAGTAATTATTAGCTGTAATGATTATGATTGTTGCAACCCCAATAAGATTTAAACTCTTCAATGCTGGTTTAGATGAAGACAAACCTCTTTACCTTGTGTATGAGCATGCATGTAAACACAGAAGTTGCATCATTCCTTCTTTTGCGTTTTGTGCCTTTATGAACAGCAGCATAACTAAATTTCTGGAAGCCCTGCTTCGTTAAGACAAGTATAGCTTAAATTGTCCTTGCTTTCTTGACCAAAGAATATTTTGAGGGAGGAGAGATTGCAAGCATGTATGAATTAGATATGTATTTGTATCCTATTAATTTTCCAGAGACTCTTTTGCCAGCAAAGTGTCAACACCAGTTAATGTTATATTAATCAATCAGATGGACATTATTAGTTGATCTTCCTGAGTTACATAGAAGTGACTCAGGAAAAGTAGAAATTTGTAATTAGTAATTTAAAAACTACCAGTGCATATCAGAGTGCTACAGACACAAAATATTTTAAAGCATAACTAAAAAACTTTTTGCCAAAGCCACAGTTATTGTTTGTTTATAGATTGCTCAGTATATGAAGACAAAAAAAGTACTGAGTAGTTTATCTCCTTTAAGGAAAAATTCTGTCAAAAGAGTATATGACCTGTTCAGTGTAAGCCTTGAAACTTCAAAAGAAAATCCAAGATGAATTAAGAAGGTTTTTATAAAATTCCAGCACTTCACCTCTTAAGAAAGGACTGTAGCGTGTACTTCGAGACTTCATCACACGCTCTCACGCACAAAATCAAGTACTGTTTTATATCAAATGTAGATTGACAACAGTGTGTTTCTGCATCTGTTCTGCCCACATAAGAAGCCAGCTTCGTAGAGGAGATGTGTCCTGAGGCTTAAAGTTCTTATAAATATGAGAATTTCCATTTTTTATAATGGCAAGTTGGGTATGGTATCCAGCTGTGGATCCGCTTATATATTGTTTGCAGTTTTCTCTGAGCTAGTTTTATACAGTATATTGCAGCATGTTGTCATACGAGTTCCTTGATTAATGCTTATTTATAAAAACTTGTGTAAATATCTTAGAACTGAGTCAAACAATGTGCAAGTTAAACAGTATGTTTCTGAATATTAGAATGACATATGCCAGGAGACTATTGAGTTTGATAGTGGTTATTCTTCCTAAAACATAGAACAGTTTCATATGCTGTGTGGGATCATAATTTTAATTCAATTTAAATGAATATTTTTTGCACTGTTAATATTTCATGAAGTTTATATATTTGCCTTTTTCTAGAGGCAGTATCTATACATATGAACTATACAACAAATTACCTTTGTTTAATTATTAAAACTGATATTAGTAAAAGTTTTACAAGACTATGTTACTGGTTATGTTTTTAGAAGCTAGGTATCATATGTTTAGACAAAGCACGGATTATTTTTATCAAAATCACTATACTGTAACTGATGGTAGTTATTTTAATTGCAATGTAGTTGCTTCTGAGAACATTAGAAATGGTGAGAAGTTCAGTTCTGCTACATTCTAAGTCTCAGTGGAAGACTTTGATTTTCCTTCACCTCATTAAGGAAAGCTTCATCTTAAGGTTTTTTTTTCTTTTAGGTACAGCTTCTGTATGAACTGGCTGAGATCACAAGTAAAGTCTGGAATAAAATTCAGAGGAAAGGAATTCTATATCCATCTTCTGTTTATACTGAAACCATGACAGGACCTGCTCCTCCTAGCTCTCCAGTTAAAAGTAGTGTTGGTACCGCTCCACCAGATACCAGCACATACAGCCCATCTGGTGACATTGGGACCACTACAGAGGTAGGCTTTCTTTAAAAAAAAAAAAAAAAAAAAGGTTATGTGAGTTCTGACTTGCAGGGTGCGGTGTGCAGCCAAGTAAAAATCAGAAGGATCAGAAAGAGCAGTCGTGTCCCTGTGGAAAGTAGCTTTGCCCCAGTAAACTAATGAAGAATACTTCATTACTCAGTTTGGTGGAACAAGAGGAAAGAGAAAAAAAAAATAAATTGCTGTATTGCTCCTATGTTTATTATTTTTCTGGATTGTTTCTCTTTGAAGTGAATGAATAGTAACTCTTGTCAGAAAATCATGGTTAGTGTTTTCAGGTCAAGAAGCATAAGGTGTTTTTCAAGTTCAGAATTATTAGAATAGTAACTGATGTTTTTGTAAGTATCTGTGACACCTGTGCTGCTTGTGAGTCATCCCAAGAAGCTTCAGCAGTCAGCCTGTCATATTGATGCTAGTCACTACTATGCCTGAGTCAGTGGAGAACTGCTGTGTGTAGACCGTATTGACAACCAGGAGAGGTACCGGGGCAGTGAAGGCTCCAAAGCCAGCTGTACTCTCAGCCCAGGTCCATCCAGCCATTGTTACCCTCCATCTATGAAATACTTCTGGAGCTCAGTTCCTTCCCTTCTCCCAGCTGTCCCCTGTCTCAGGAGTGCTTTTGTAACTCAGTCACATGAGGATTTGGGTATGCAGCTTCAAATACAAGAAAGATTGGCTACTAGGCTTTATGTATTTGTTTCCTTAATTTACAGCACTGCATAACTGCCTGGAGCAATCTGGTAGCTGATCTTAATCTCTGTGTGTGCCCAAGACTGTAAAATACTGTTTTGAGGCATAGGAAGGAGTTCTGCTTCTCTGCCATACTGAGGAAAGAAGGCCAGTTCTTTTGTCAGCGTGCATACGGTGTTCAACTTCATCCATGAGTATCGTTAGCTGTGAGTCACCAGGTAGCTGATACAGTAGAAGGGGTGGTCACAGGAGGCTGTACAACTGAATAGGCCTAGTAGTTGTGATTTTTCTTAGTGTCCCTGTCAGGCTTACTAGTTAGAATAATGAGTTGGCCTTGTTTGTGCTCCAGGAGAGAGCCAAAAATGCATAACATGAGTTAAGGTATACCAATGGTATATCATACATATGTAATGCTTCATTCTTAACATAAAGCTGTTAGAACGCAGGGAAACTGTTCTGAGAGACTAAGTTTCATTCTCAGGATAAACACATCAATTTTGGGGGCACCTTGTAAAACAGTTCTGGAACACAGGCAAATACGCAGCAGTTTGAATGCTGAATGCAATTACATATTGAACAACATTTGGCCAGGAGTGCTTTAACTCCATGTATGGTTTATATTAATTCCCAGGTTTGGAGAAAGTGAAATGGTGATTGCTAGTGCTTACTTTTTTTATGCGTCACACACTCAGACACGGAGGTAACTGTCATTAAAAGGTGTTTGAGCTAGAGTTTCAATTCTTAAGTTGTTTCACTAAAATGTTTCTAGATTATTTGAATAGCCTTGGGTTTGGTGTATTTCTATGTGTGTGATCTCAATTGTGAAAAATTTTGCCACAGATACAGAATTGAAGGTAAGCAATAATAGTAAGAAAACAACATGGTCACAAAAATAGTATTTTTTCACCTACTCACATCAAATCCCTTTCTCATTAAAATCAGAAACCACCAGCTTTATAAATAACGATTTGGTTTTGACCCTCTGTATAGACAGCAGTATTTGCAGTACATGCTGTACTTGGAGCATTACTTGAAACTGATTCAGTAATTGTTTTAATCCATATGTTACCAAGATTATTTTGGTAATATGGGTCCAAGTTCAGCATTCATATCCTACCCCTTTGCAAAATGTTGTTCATCTTTTATTTAATTTTATTCCTATCCTCAACAAATGTTATGCACTAGCTAAATAAATTTTCTCCTGATCTAAATGAAGTTTGGTGAATTAGCCAACAAAGGACAATGTTAGAATTTGTGTTCAGTCTTTTCCACTCTGAAGCTAAGACCATAATTTCAATCTCGTTAGAATAGAAAGTTCTACTAAAACACATGGTATTAATATTGGGGTTTTTTCACAATAGAGGACTTAGAGTTGACATAGCACTTCACAACTGAGGTTTGAAAACTGCTTTGAAAAAAATGTAGCATTGTGCTTAGACATGATAAATAAATTAAAAAATTAACCATGCTCTGAGGATATTATTAAAGAATGGAAGAAGAAAGCAAGCTACAAACATAAGAAAATGTTTGCATGAAGCCATAGCTCATATGACCGAAAGACAAGAATACAGCTTCCGTCCATCATCTCCATTTAGAGCTCTCAGCCCAAGGCGTTCTGACTGTGGCTGGGGTAGGAAGGCAGTTCAGAAGAAAGAGCCAGCACAAGGGATATGTAAGTGCACAGATAGAAAAGCATACTGAGGCAGGTGCCATTTGTTTAATGGAGGCAGTGATGTGGGAGAACATATACATGGCCAGATATTTGAGATTGTAAGAAGTTCTTTGTCAGAAATTGAAAATGAGACTTAGAAGGCTAATTTTTATATTGTCAGAAAAAGATTCACAGAGTTGTTCAAGTAGGAGGGTAATATTTTTTGGCTCAGCAGCTGAGGAAAATCTTACTCCATTTCTGATTAACTGGGTGGGAATATTATGTGTATTGAGGTTATTAAAATCAAAACGGTATGTAGGGTGTACAGGGGTTTTAATTAACAGTAAACAAAGAGAAAGTCGAAGGTTTTGAACTACTCTGCTTGAAAAAAAGACTTAGAGAGAATCTTTGTCATGGGAAGTCAAGCCAGAGTTGAGATTCCTGTAAGACTAGTAGCTACAAAAATGCTGTATTTGAGTTTGTGGGTACTATCATTTTTATGAATTTGTGAATCAATGTTTATACTTGAAGACCACCTTTGATATCGGTCTTGTGATTTCTTGAAAAAAGTTAGTGGTACTGTAAGGTGAAAAGGAATGGATAGCCGGTGGAGGATTAATCAAAATGATTTGGTTGTTATGGGATGTAACATCAAAGGTTGTCTTTGACCTAGTGCTTTCTTGTATTTAAAGACTGATGTTTAAAGCAAAACAGACCTCAAAAAACTATTATCCCTTCACTCTTAGGACTAATTTTAGTTGGAGTGAGGTGAATCACCTAGTAGGATGACCAGGTTAATGCATTCTAGATGATGTAAACAAAGTAGCGTTTTCCAAACATTTTTATTAAGCCATAAGGAAAATGATCTTAAGCACTCTACCACTATTTAAAAATCAATGTAGTCATCACTTGACCTGAATTTTTTTTCTTTTTAATCTTTTTGTGGCCATCAGTAAAAATATATCTCAAAGTGTTTTGAAGCTATACAATGAACTTGTGCAGATCATCGTGTGTAAAGTAGCTAAGAACATTGCTCCTGAGACTGTGTCCTGATGTCTGTGAGTTGTGTAGTAGTGTTGGGGGTGGGAAAGGGAAAGAGGTAGGAAAATCACGCTTGGCCAACCGCTGAGAAATAATAAAAGGAACTATATTTTCTTCTCACATTTCTAATAGACTATTTTAGACAATATAAATTAAATAATTTGTAACATAATGGTTGGCAGTATCTCCATAACACATTCTCTTTTGCGGTTGGTGGCTGTCTCTGAACTTCTTCAACATATTTCCTAGCATCAAAGCACAAGCTAGGTTTTCATTATAATGACATGGTGGTTGTCCTGTTCTTTGAGGTAAGAATTGTTGAGTATTTAAAAATATTTGTATTGAAAAATTAGTTAAGGAATGTTCTCCCTCATTCGTTTTCTCCAGTGAAAGCTGTTTGTCCTTTGAGAGTAGTTAATCACTTAGTTTCCCTGTTTTCTTTTGCTAACTTAATTACTATCACCATAACTGGCTGTAGATAGCGTGATCATGAAATTGTGCTTCTCCTTTGTTTAATGAGGGTAGGATGTGAAGATGAGCGAATCTGGTCACTTCTTCTGTCTCCAGCTGCTACTTTGAACTACTTCAGTCTGCTGTGTGTTTCAGTTATAGTCCTTATAATATAGACTTTATTTGAAGAAAAATAACCTCCTTAGTATGTTCAATTATGCACCGAACCCTGTTAGAGGTGCAGGGGTGCAACTGAGTGGCATCTCTACAGAGAGTTATACAGCTATTCCTCTGCCCCAAATGCAGGCAAAGTAAGTTGACAGGCCTTGTAGTCAAGAACTGTAGACAGATTTATTTTTTTTTTATTGTTTTGTCTCCTGTGAAGTACAGCAGTTAGTTCTACCTGTCAAATTGCCTAATGGGCTGCAGGTGTCCATCTGTTATACCATACTATTTTCAGTGAGGCCAAGTTTTTCTTCTGGGTGAAGACGTAGTACTCCACAGTCTATGCAAGTGTGGATCGTTATATATAACATCTATCTTAGACATAAGACTTTTTATCTGGAGACCCTGTTTGTTCACAAGAGCCTAACTAGTGAAATCCAAACAAGTATTTTAAAACCCAATTGCATTGTCTTGCACCAAAGTACAGCTGAGGGCTGAATATTTTTCCAGGTACCTTCTGAAGAAGTAATTTTAATTTCAAAGAGTGTAGAAGCGGGACTGGGGATGTCAGAGTAACCTAATGCATGTCAGCTTCATCTGTCATGGTATTCTTCAAGTACTCTTTAGAGACTGGTATAGAAAATCTGAGCCGTGGAGAGGGATTGTTGGTGTTTGGAGACAGGAAGGCAAAAGTTATCTTTAATACCTCACAGAAATGGTGATTGTAGGAACTGGGATGTCAGGAAAGCTAATCAACTGAGAGTAAGTGATACTGCATGGAAATGGAGGATGCCTGAAAAAGGCATGCTTTCAGTGAACAGTAGAGGGAAAAGGGAAGGTGGAAGTAGCTTTGGGGAGGCAGCTGAGAAGATTGAAGCAGCATTCCACCATTTTCCTGGGTGTGATTTATCCCCGTCTGTGGTTTTGCTGCTGGTTGGAACTGGACCACTCCTTTCCCTTCCCACAGAGTCTGAATTCCATCAAGAGAGCAATAAAAGCAAATGAGGCAGTTATAGTGCAGACACTCACTGGCTAGGAGACCTAACACCATCAAAGCCTTGCTTGATTGCTGTCTTGATACAGGCAGGTCTGAAAACAACTTGCAAATACTCGGGGAAATAGAAAAATATTTTTATTTTAATCTCTTTAAATACTGTGTACTGAACGTCTTTACATTCTCTAAAATGATAGTATTGATTACTTATAGAGGCATATTTTGGTTTTTAGAAATTTGAAGGTACTTAATATTGGCCTAATGTTACTCGCAAAGAAGTCAGTGGGAGCAAATCTAGGTCCATGTTGTTTGATTTGGAAAATACCATCCTGTATTTGCAAATGATAACTTGTGTTCAGACTATTGTAACAGTAATGTTTTTAATGAAAGAAATGGAGGAGGTAATATATAAAAGTAGAGTGCATTAGCCACAATTTCATGTTACAGCTATGTATTTTATAGTCATTATTGCTGATAAGCAGCAATGAAGTATATAGAATAATTAAACAATAATATGTATTTCTACATGTTTGACTTAAGGAGATTTTCCAGAAGTTTGTGTTTTATCAGAGTCTGTATTTTGTTTATATGTTCCTATATTTTTAGAACTTGAAATCTGTAGAACAAAAATACTTTGCTGCAATAGGTACTTTTTTTTTTAAGTTTAGAGATTTTACAGTTAATGTGTTATTTTGTTCTGTGGGAGACAAATGATTATTTTTAAAGCTTCTTTCAGCTGCAAGGGACTTGCTATAAACGAATCGGAAGAAAGCAAACTCTCACAACTGTTTATATTAAACAGCAAAAGAAGTAATTTGTTTATGTGACCTGCGGATGATTTATATTCTAAGCTGTGTGTAATTATTTTCATGCTGACAAGTTGATAGTGAGTACCATGGTCCTATGTGGATAAAGCTACCTAGCTTACTGAATTTTTGGCTGGGTGGTGGTAAGACAGGGAAGCATGAGTGAGAGGCTTAAGTACTGGAGGGCTGGAAACAGTTAATCATTTTTACCATTCCTCCTTTGGAACAGCAAAAGCAAAGGTAGTACAGACTAAAACAGGCCACTTGTTACTGTTTACTTAAGTACAAACAGTGGTAGAAGTGTTTAGTCCTTGGGGAAACTCAGTGATTGAACAAGAACGCAGAAGTTATTTTGATAAGGCATAGCAGCAGTGTAGCCAAACTGTGATCATCCCTGAGCTTTAGGCAGGCCAAGGATGAAGGCCTCATATGTTTGGATCTTCCCGATGAACAAAGATAAATTCTGCTAAGAAAATAAACTCAGTATATTGGTCAATTTGCAACAATTGGTGAAAGAATTAAATGGTATATTTTAGGACTTGGCATGAGAAGTTGTGGGAAAATAGTTCAGGGTTTCTGACTCTGGCTTGATTTTTCTGTAGATCTGGAAATAGAGCAGAAAACTAATGCATAACTGTATTTAACAATACCACACTGGGTGCTGAAAATCCAAAATGAAAATTGAAACGGCATGAGAAACAAGAGCACAGTCTCTCTTCTCACTTCAGTTGCTTAGTTTTTCACTGCAAAAAAATTCTAAGAATTTGAGCTTATTTTTTAAGAAAATGTCAGCTACTGCAAACCATCAGTTTTTCAGCCCCTGTGACCCTGCACGATGGTTCTGGTTACAGTACCGTTAACAGAAGGCTAAGAAGAAATACAATCTCTTCGTTTTTCACCTTCCAAAGGATAGCCGTATAGCAATGTCTGCCTTTGGAGGAGCATCTGCAGTGCTTTTGCCACTGAGAAAGAGAATGGGCCGATTCAACTGTTTATGTATGTTTGAATGGCAGAAAAAATTTAGATAGTATGTTCATATTGAACTGTTGAAGTAGGGGATGGGTGGAGCCAGTAACCTCTGATAGAGACATGGTATTGAGCAGCTGGGGATGTCTGTTGATAAGCTCTGCAGCTGGCATAGCTGCAAACAGAAGAGGTTATCGCTAAAGCCTCAGCTTCCTGCAGTTTTAGCTATGCTGTCAAGCTAGCTAGTCCAAGCTGTAGTACACACAGTGACCTGGAATACTAGGTGGGAACACAGTAACCTGAGTACGGAATTGCAGTGCAAAGGTAAGCACAAGTGAGTTGAGGCCCTGGTTAGGACTTGCAGGCCCTGGGGTAGAACAAGTTCCAAACCCCTGGCAATTGCAGGTCTGGGTGTTTGACCCCCAACTTACTCTGCCTCTGGCAGTGTCCAGAGGTTCACAATTCTTTTATTTCTGATAACGTTGTTTTACGTCAACATCCTCCATTTGAGTCCGAGAAATTCAAGGACTGTTTTTCATTTTCAGGTACACTTCCAGAAATACGTGCATGTGTAGGACTTGCTTGTGCATTGACTAAATGAAGTTTTGTTCTACAGCTATGCAATTTCAGTAGGATTTAATAAAGCTACCTCACATGCTACAGAAATTGAAATGTGAGAAACATCTGCAAATCAGACAAGCATAAGTGCAAACAACATGGGAATGATGCCAGTGAAATCTTAGCTTCAGCAATATTAATAGAAACTGCGAGCACTTTGGCCTCTTTCCTTCACCTGTGTATTTCTTGGTTATAGCATATCACATACATGGCCTATTCCATTATGTATTTAGAAAAGGAGGAGTTTCTAATGATACATCTGGGCCTGTACCTGTAACTCTGTTTTTTTGTAAACTTCATAGATATAATAGGAAGTTGGTAGGGGCCATATTCCCTAAAATTCAGGGTTTCTTGCTTTTAAATTTGATTGCACATTCCTGGGTTAATTTGCTTTTTATATATGTCTAGAGTTATGCTAGATAAACTCCGTTCTTCAAGAATCTCGCAAATACTCCTATAAGTAACCTTTTCCCAAAATTATCAACTGGCTGATTCTCTGAGAGGCATAGTACATCATTTAATATCTTTAGAAAAATAAGCTTAAAGAAAAGTGTGGGAAAAAGATAGCCTCAGTTTTCTACAAACCAAGTTATCTGTATTCTCAAACCACTAAACAAAAACAGCTCTCTGTGGAAAAAAAAGTTAACAAAATGCATGAAACATCTGAACACATTTAAATTATGAAAATAAAAGAACGCAGTTACAAAATTCAAACTTGCCATGGTGGCAGTATGTATTTGCTGTTAATTGTAGCCCTTTAATTTAATTTACTGTTGTTTTCTTCTTTTTAACTATCAGAAATGTAGAGACCTGCCAAAATTTTAGAACAAAGTTGTTTTTCATACAAAAAGCAGTTTGGAACATATCCAGTAGGAGAGTGAGGGTGTGTATGGAGGGCGGGGAGGAGACTGTCTCTCATTCCCACCCCCTCCATCACAGTTTGCAAGTTACAGTTTGGCAAATTAAGTGTGCCTACAGTACAGAAAGAACTTTAAAAATGCTCCAGCTCTAAGGAAAAAAAAAAAAAAAGGAAAATGCTTTTTATAGAATTAAAAGACTAGAGAGCAACAAATCAGTCCACAGAACATTAACATTGGCTTGAACTTCGTCTTGAACTGTAAATAAACGTATTATCAGGTTTAAATAAGAATTATTTCTCTCTTTCCTTAACCTTTAATTGGCTCCCATTTCTTGATACCCTGTGAAATCCATCTGAGGATCTCAGCTAAGGGAAATTGTCCTTGGCTGGCTCCTTCCTTCAGAGCTGCCCTGCTGAAGGGATCTCCCTGTTCCAAAGTACTCTTGACTCCAGTGTCTCCAGAGCATGTGAGGTTTGATGAGAACACTCATCCCAGGCACAATGAAACTCCAACACAGGAGCATCATCTTTTAGGGGTATCGCTCAAAGGCAAATTGTGAAGATGTGGGAAGTTATTGGAAGGCAGAGTGTCAAAGAAACATTTTGATGAGTTATACAAAAGAAACAAGAAGAGAGGAATTTATTGGCAGAAACTGTGAAAGGCTTAGAACTGCTGCCATTCTGATGGCATAAAATTGCAAGTCAAGAAATAGGGTAAGGCTTCTCTGATGTCAGAATGAGGACTTTGCAAATAAAGACTCTTTAAAAAGGGAGACAGGATTCTCAAAGTATTATGTTCTTTCCAGCTCTGGAAGGATATGCTTTTGCTCCTCCTTATTATGGCTTTACAAGAAGGCAGAGTAGACAGTTGGAAGGGAGGCAGGCTAATGTTTGAAGAGGGTGGACAGGGATAGTCAGAGGATGGCAAAATGGCTGGGTTGTTGTTGCCTCCTGGCTTATGCCACTGTCCTATCAACGGAGCCTGCCACTTCAGGAGAAGCAATAAGGACTAACATTGGTTAGTACTGGAGAAGCGGCTGCTCTACCTATATCCTTTCAGATGCTGGGGGACTTCCAGGCCTGACACTCTCCAAGGCCGTTTCCCAATTTTCGTTCCTTCCCCATACTTTTCTGTTCCAAGAACAGGCACCGGCATCCTTGAGGAAACAAAACTGAGTTTTGCTTACAGTGCTGAAAACTTACCTACTTCCATGTTGCTGTCAGTGCTGCCTTGTAGGGCAATGAAGTGGCACTGGAGAAAGTAGAGTTTTTTGTGAAGACAGTAGGAAATGTCTTGCAATGGCATGGTTAGTAAACAGTACTAGGAGTCGTTGGACAAAAAGGTTTGGTAACAGGCAGGAAGAAATTTGCTGGGGAAGCAAATAGGAAATGTGAGTCACAGTTTGGCAGAAAGGAGTTAACCTCTGCTCTGAACATATTATTTAGCATATTCTACCACCGTTTTTGTTTTTTTTTTTTATCTTGTTGGGTGCCATATGTCCACTGTACCACTTGCTTTGGAGTTGGATGCATCTTAGTGAAATGAGCTGCCTGAGTTTTCTCCAATTATATGTCCTACTGTGGTAGACATTAAATATATTTAATAATCTAAATTTGCAGACAATATAAGAGAAAAATGGAAGAAGGAAGAGAAATTATAAAAGCAAGAGGATCATGTTAAGTCCATGGATTGGAGAGGGATTTCAGGTCATTTTGTGTAAGGAAGTTTGCTCAGTGAGAATGCAATGGAGAAGAAATGCTCAGAAGAGAAAGGACAGGGAGGGAAGCAGGAAGGGAGAGAAGGCATAGTGTGTGGCTGAAGTTGTTTTTGTTGTTTTGTTTTTTTTTTTAAAAGTAGCCTTGAGTAGGTCCTTTCTCCCATTTCGTTTATAACCTAGTTGTTACTGATTTAAACACACTGGCAACTTGGTGACAGTTAAGAACCTTTCAGGAAAGAAAGGATTCTAAAAGAGAGAAGGTGTTACAAAAATTGGTGCATAAAATGGTATAGGGAAGTTTCCCTCTGGGAGGTCTGTTTGAAGGGAACCGGATGAAGCTCCTTCTCCTTTAACTCTGGTTGTCTGCTCACTCTCTTCTATGCTGTGTTAGCAGCTCTCTCACCAATGGAGTCATCCATTCATCCCTTGTTTCTGTAACTTGTCTTCTGTTAGAATCTTACTTCCCAAATTAATTTCCTTAACTCCCACTATTACAGCTCCCTGCTCCTTCCACCACACGTGCAAATAAGTACATACATACACAGACAAGTGTTCTTTCTCTCTTTCTGATTAATCTTGCTCATCCCCTTCTGGTCCTTGTCCGGCTACTTCAGACCAGTCTGTACATGTCTGCCTCATACAGAGAGAGCAGTGTTTCTCTTGTCTTAGTTTCTGGGCTAATTGCACTACTTCTGCCTTTATGGGCTCCATGAGGACCACACATTTAATTGATAGGCCTCTAAGTACCTCTTTTTTTACAGAGCAAGAACTTAATTCAGACCAGTTTTCTTCAATTTGTTTCTGCAGGTCTTTGGTACCTCCAGCTCTGTGTTCGTGCATTCATTCATTAATATTCTCTTTCTCTCTCTCAATCTGACCATTAATAAGTGATCAAGCATTTTATAGCAGACATCTAGATGATTTGTGTAGAATAAAGACATCACAGGCAAAACCTGTCATAAGACAATGAATATATAATCTGCATTCCTATTTATTACCCTATTTACCTTTTCGTATTTAAGATGCTAGCATAGATTGCACCTTTTCAGAGGTTACTACTGTCAATATTACATTATTTTCTTACCCTTTTGTTAGTTCTCTTGAAGGTGAGCTCCTTGTTTTTCCTATGGGTTGAAACTCTCTATTGTCTGTCTTTCACGGTCTGTGATCTCATTCCTACATGGCATTCACAAATCCAATGAGTAATATTTTTTTTTAGTCTGACTTGTATACTGCCACCTAATGCCATATCCGTGGTTCCTTGACACATTATGACTAATATTTAAAGAAATCTTCCCAATTATAACAGCGCATGCTTTCCATACACTAATAAAACACTTCTCATCGAGAATGTTTTCTTCATCATTGACTCTTTTGCAAAAAACAGGCATTTTTTTATTTGCTGTTCACTAGCCACTGATGATTAGTAACGATAGCACTAATCTCTAATCCTAGAGATTTACAAAATTGAACTACTTAATTTTTAGAAACAGCAGCTTTAATTCAAGTAACTGCCAGGGTATCTTTTTTCTGTGATGCTTTTTTTTTTAACAGATTAATACAGTCAACACAAATTTGTACATAGACAGTTTTGCACATACCTGAATTATGTACTAGTTAGTTACATTCATAATGAAAAGACACCATTAGATGGATTAATAGTCTTGAACCATGGTAAAATTAGAACTGGACTCATATTTATTTGTTTTCCTCTTCACAAATAGTATCTGAAGAGCAAAAGCCCACCGTCATTTGAATGACATTTCATAAAGCAAAATCCAATTTCTCAGCCCATAAAAGACATTGCCGTTTGTTAAACTAGACTAAATCTAGCAATAATGATATTTTAAAAAATTGCAAAAGTTTATAGTTATATGTAATGTTATGGAAATACCACTGATTTTTCTTAAAACTTACTTGATGAGAGTATGATATTTCTTTCCTTTTCTTTCTGAATTGTCTAATTTCACCATGGAATCAGCATTATAGTGCTATATACCATCTCCCTCCATCAGTACTTAGCCTGAAGGTTTGTCTTACTTGAGCTAAGGCCTGATTTTTTGCCTTTCATTTGTTTTCAAAAGTGAGATGAGGAGCTTGAAATAAATATATATACTCCACTAAGAAACCTCATATTAATAGCAGTTAGCTTTTTGCACCTCTGGAGTCTAACAGTTTTTCAAAAGATGGACACCTATGGCTCTACAGGTAGTCTGTTCAGAGTGGTAAGTGACAATGCCTTATATAATAAATATAAATAGAAATATACCCGTTTTCTTTCATGCATTTTGATTAATGCAAAGCCACCATCACCATAGATAATTGAAGGTGAATTGAATATTAATTTTCATTTCAACACTTCATATTACATCTGATGAACTGGTCCAAATATTATAGTCTCATGTTTAGGTATTATTTTCCAGTAACATACGTTCGTTAGTTGTACAAGGTCTCCCTTCCTCACATGAATTAATATCTGGAATGGTAAGTTCTCTGCCAGCTATTGACAATGTAGATGGTTTCTTACCAATTGTAGTAGGTATCGCTGAGTTTTTCAAGGATAAAGGTTACTGCATACAGGTAAAGTACCTTTGCTGTTTCTCTCTGTGTCCTCTAAGTTTTGTTGGGACAAAGAAAACCCATCAGTAAATGTTAATTTGAGTGACATAGAGCTGAAAGCATGAAGCAGAAGCCGTTTTCAGTGTTTCTCTGAAAAAGAAAGTGGTAAAGGTAATAATATTCTTCATTATGCAATAAATTCTAGAAGCACAATGTCAGCTGCTCCATTTGGTGTATATCAGATAGCTCAAAATCATAATGGATTGTGTGCAAAACTTTTGTAAGGTTTTGACCTTCTTGTCTTCTGTTATGGTTAGGTTGGTGATAAGAGAACATGTATACATGATAGAAATCCTATAATTAAACTGTAGGCCTGAGTTGAATGAAAATGGGATTTATCAACATAAATGCTTGCATATGAGCTATGTCATTTGGTTTGGGATAAGTTTTACCTGTCCGGAAAACAGATTGCTAACAGAATTTCCATACTCACATTTTCCAGTCTTGGACTGAATAATGAGTCAAGTACTGTCAGATTTTAAATTTTGCTACTCAAAGTAAGTTTTTCTGGGACATCTGAAGCTGAAGTGAGTGCATTGTCATTTCTTGCCTGACAGGTTAAAATGGATTCAGTAAAACTGCAATGCTTTCTGTGTAGGTCTGCTTCCAGGGTGTCTTCCATATAAATCATCTCGGTTAGTCATTAGATAAATCTCAAAATTTCCAAACATGCTGTTCATCATAATTTACAATTCCTAATCCCTAAAACCCTCATTGAAAGTTAAGACTTTGGGTGTTTATTGGTCTGTAAATCTTAGAAACAACTTTGTCTTAATGGATCAAAGTGACAATACACTGTTCCTTGCCTTTTGTGCTTGAATAATGAAGAAAACTTGCAGCACTTGGTGGAGTGGCAAGTGAAGATGCTGATGGATTTTTAGTGGCTTCTGGTTGACGTTAGTGACGTTTGTGTCCATTGCATTCAGTTTAATAGGCTATAAACACTAGGAGCTGATGAGCAATTACATGTTTGCATCTTTCCTTTCCTATTTGGAGGCAGTAAGTTCCAGAAACGGAGCAGGATGAAGTCCTATGGCTGGTAAATATTTCACTTGTGCCATCAAGAATTATCAGAATGTGCCTGCAGGGCTCTGGTAAGCCCTTGTAACAGGATTTTCAGTATAGCTTTCATTTGTCATGTTCTTTTCCTAAAAACATTGACCTTCGTGCCTTCTTTGTTGAGCTGTTAATGTTTTAGGGAATGAATGCAGATTATTGATGGCACAGAAGCTTCTACAAGCTCATTTGTCAACAGATCGTTTATTTAAGAATATTGCAAGTGACAATCACCTTTTTTAAATAACAGAAATATTTAAAAAGTGGCAACTAAAATCTTTCCAATTCTTACAAAAAGCTATTATTTTGTGAAATCGTTTTGCCAAGCTGTTACAGGGAAGCATATAGAAGAAGGGAAAAAAACCCCAACCCCAAAAACAGTGTGTGTGTAGTATGGAAGTTTTACGGCCATACTGGGTGGCTTTTCATTTGGCACCTCCAACAACTCTTTCTTCCTTTGCCTTTCAGATATGCACAAGCTTGCTTATCCCCTTTCCCATTGCATCTCAAAATATTCCTATCAGCCTGTGGTTTTTTTCATTGATGATAGTATATCAGTAGTGTAGAATTAATGAGGAAAGCTCACTATGCCAAGTGGAACTAAGTCATGGAACCTTACAGTTTTACCATATAGTCTTTGCCAAAGTCTATTATCTATACCTAAGAAAAGGGGAATATATTTTGTTTTATTTTTTCCTCCTTTTAAAAAATGGCTTAATTGAAATATACTATCAGTGAGTCAGTATTTATATGTATATAGTTTGGGCATCTACATCAGTCTAGACAGAAGAAAAAAGAGGACTGGTGAAAAGCAATATTTTTTTTCTCAGCTATTACATCTGTTTCATAGGGTGATTCTCTTCAGGGTGGTGATGATTCTCCGTTCTCAGACTCCATTACATTGGAACAAACAACAAGTAATATCGGAGTCTCAAGTGGACGTGTCAGCCTATGGATGCAGTGGATGTTGCCAAAAATTACTATAAAATTGTTTGCCCCTGATCCTAGAAATAATGGCACAGGTATTCAGCATTTTTTCCCCTAATACACTATTCTAGATTCCATGCATTGTTTTACAGCACAGTATGAGGTATTCAGAGCATTTATTGGCGATATTAAACACTGTAATGCAGAAATAATGGGTTGGATCTGTATTTTAAACTAGAGTGACAAGCTGTAGTTAGGTTAGTGCATGTAATCAGAATACAGTGTTGTTCTTTGGCATAAACTTCCCCCACCATGTGGAAAGATGATTATATTAAATTGGAAATAAGCTGGTTATTTTACTTAATAGAGTGCTGCATTTATTGTCTTACAAGCAATCATGTTTCATTTTGATATGGTTTAGTAGTATGTTTTGTGTATGTCCATGTATAGACAGGTACTTTTGTACTGATAATTTCAAATTTAAATTTAACATAATTATCCTAGTATAATCCTTACAGTCATAGGAAGTTTAATATGGAGTTCAATGTAGAAGTTTCAACTTCTGTGTTGAAAAGAGAAATATGTGTGGTACACAGCTTCTCTTTTTTTCTTTGAGATTAAAGTTGGATTATCATCCAGATAGTAATTGTTTGAAAGGAGCTTGGATTCTGTAAATGTACTGCAGGACTTCAAATATTTTTTTGTTAGGAAACACTGCTCCTTTGCAATTAACATTGTTACTCATAGAAATGTGAAAAAATAAGGAGACTAATGATTAAAGCTAATTTTCAAGGAGATTAACCTTTGATTTTAAAAAACTAATTACATGACAGAAAGAAATCTCAAGTGTTCTTAGAGTAAATATATGCCAAATACATTTTTACATGAATTGTACTATAAACACCTGAACTAAAACCCCCATATATGAGTCTCTCTACACATTTGTATAAGAAAGCTTGGATTCTAGGATTTTTTTCTGGTTCCTATCTGTGTGACACTTGAATCAAAAAATGCTTTATGAAAAAACTCTAGTAGCATCATCATATTTACAAAATGTAGTGTCTCAGATATATTTCTTGCTTAAAAACTTGTAAGTTCCAGATTAATAATTTTTATTTTCTTTGACTGTTACAGAAGTTTGTGTTGTCAGTGAATTAGAAGATCTCAGTGCCTCAGTGGATATGCAGGATGTCTATACCAAAATCAAATGTAAAATAGAAAGCTTCAATATTGACCATTACAGAAACAGGTAATTCCTGGGAGTTATGCTGCTTTAACTTCAGGCTGAAAGAAGGTGGCAGGTGTTTTTTTTTTTTCTTAGTTCTTAACTTGAATTTAAGGTAATTGTTCAATTTCAGTGAAATTACTTTAACCTTTTAAGTAATAAAAATCAAAATTACATTTTCTCAGAATTATATCTGATTCCAAAGAAATACCTGGAAGTTATTACAAATCAGGAGAGCGTTTTTTCACACTTACTGCTCTGTTGGTTCATTAGACACAAATTATTCATTTTAGCTGAACTTTTGATGTGTTAGCAAGTGCCAATATTTAATGATTTATGCTACCATACTCTTAGGTATCAGAAAGAGGTTTCTAAAAAAAATGGAGCTGTTTCTTTTGCTATGGCTTAGCAACACCATAATGCAGAGAACTAAGCTGATTATATGTGTCTGTGTGACACGCTGTAGTGTTACGCAGATGCACCCAGGTAAAATTTCAGTAATTAATGTCAGCCAGTGTATCATCAATATTACATACATTTAGGGTAGGTAGTTAGGCCTACTATATGTCTTGCAACTTTAACAAGTCTTGTTAGTTGAATAGTTTGCTGCACCAATGTGACTGCATTCATTTGGCACCCAGACACACAGTTCTGTAGAGACGTTGCATATGCCACCTTCTAGCTTGTATTGGCCATGAACACACCAGTCTTGACAAAATAAGAGAGAGCCTATGTAGTCTTTGATCAGCTGTATTAGTGTTTGCCACTACAGATCTGTAGATTGCGTTATGGGAGACAGAAATTAAAAGGAAGTAGAATAGTTGTTGTGTTAGTCCCTGAAAGGAAAAAAGTAGTTAAAAGCTTCAGAATGTTTTTTTGGCATTGAAAATGACTAAAATATTTAGGAGCACAAATCATGTTGACTTAGGAGCCGATGTCTGCAAGGTCTTATTGGGCATTTACTGTTCCCTATGTATAATAGGAAGGAGATTTAGTATCAACTTAGCAAAGTTACCAACATTTCTGAGACTTTTTTCTGATCAGCTGTCTAAAAAAAATTTTTTTAATTCCTGTTCTTTTGCCTGTTACAAATGCGGTTATTGTTTGTTCATATTGTAATATTTTATAATCAGAATTTGTACTTTATTTTTAAAAATCTTTTAAAATCAAGTCATGATGCTTTAAAATGCTTTGGAATCCCAGTAGCTAGGTGCTCTTAACAAGCTTCTTTGTCCACAGATTCTGTGGAAAGCTTGAGAGAAGGTACTTCACTCCCAGGACCCTAATGCTCCATTAGAAATGTTTTCAACTTCAGGGAGTTCTAGTTTGGTAAAGTTATGTTGAGGCTTTAATTTTTTTTTAATTTAACCAAAAAACTTGACAAAGTTGTTACTGTTCTCATTTATATTTCATAATCTCTTCAAAGTACCTTTAAATCTCTGTGGACGAAAACCAAAAGCAGAGAATAGATAAGGTGAACATTCTATCTTCCAGGCCAGGGGGAGACTGGCAGCCATTACATTTTGAAGGAATTTTTCTACAATGCAGAGAAAAGCTTTTGGTGAGATTTCTTTAGTAAACTAAGGTGCTTACCTGGATAACTATTCTTAAGCAACATATTTTTCTTTATTCTTATATATGTTAAAAAGAATGATTACAAGAACTGTAGTACAAAGCACATTTTAATACTTAATAGCTCATTTTTTGTAAATAATACTATGATTTTGAAATATATATATGAGTACAGCTTTTTGTTCACAGTTTCTTTGTTCTTGTAATCAATCTCCTCCTCATTCTAATAAAGGTATCTGCTGAAAATCCAGGGGTAAGTCTCTTTTCTGTATGCAGGATTTTACTGTACTTTTATTATTGTGTATCTTGACCTCTTGCTATAGGTTGTCCTTTCACATAAAATTTTACAAAGTTTCTTGCTTGATCTGATTAATTTCAGCTTTTTAGGAAGAGGTATGGTATAGGCTTTATGTTGCATTTACATAGAAATGTGCAAGTTTAATGTAGTTTTGTTTTGCTTATAGCAATTATTCTTTTCCTTTTTTTTTTTTTTGCTTTTTATCTTCCCTCTTCCATGCCTCGTTCATTACCTCAAGCCTCGGGGAAGATTCTTGGTCTCTGGGGCAATATGGAGGTGTGTTCCTTTCCTGTACTGACAAGCTGAACAGACGTACCTTGTTGGTTCGACCGACCAGCAAGCAGGACCCTTTCAGTAATTTCTCTGGCTTCTTTCCTTCTGTAAGAATCTTTTTTTAAAAGTTTTAGTACGGAACTTCCACTAATAAATGCCAGGTGGAGTAAAAAAAAAAAAAAAAAAAAAAAAAAAAACAAAAAACCCCACTCAAATGGCTTTAGGTTCTTGTCATCTAAATTTTTTTTCGTACTGAATATATTTATTGCTTATATTGATTGTATTAGTTGTGTTAGCTCCCTCTTATTCTTTAGTAATAGTTGTCAGTCGTTTTTAGTAGATGTGGGAATGAGGGTTGATGGTTCACAACCTGGTACATAACAGCAGTCCACTGAAGTAAATGGGATTCATTTGTATTAAAAATGAGCACATACAGTAATGTCTGGAGACCAAAATACATAAAAGCCAGTACTGAATGCTGCATTTTGTTCATGTAATTCTGGTATCCACTTAGGGATTTAAGTACTTTGTATTACTACAATATATCTTTATGCAACCTTTTAAAATTACTTCTTACAATTATGATAATGCAACAATTAAGACTCAAATATGAAATTGTTTCTTTTGAATGTTTGGAACATTACTTGCTGACTCAGAATATCTCACTGTGAGATATTTAACCCCTTTTTTCTTGCCTGTTTATACGTGGAAGACTGTGTTATGGCATTGGGCTCTTTATCTTCACAGATGTATGGCTGTATAGAATCTTTTTGTTAGTGGAAGTTCTGTGTGGTCTGATTTATTTTCATCGTGAATATCGATTAGTAATACTTCCTCTTATTCTGTTTGTTTCAGATCTTATAGGAAATTAACTTACTAATTTGTTTTAATTCACTTAATCGTAAAAGCTTCCAGTTTTTCAGCATTTAAGTTATGTATCCTGTTTATTTAAGACATGTTGTTCTTCTATTAACAAGTTTTAAATTACATTAAATTGTTCTTAATCAAATTTAAGATGCTGAAAGAAGGAACTACTTGCAAAATGTAGTTGCTTTCATTTGTGCTCACATGATTAAATCTAATATTTAAACAATCTTACAGAATTCTATCAAAATGTTTATTACACTGTTAAAATAATGGGTTTCCTAGTTGTTATTTTTACATTCTTCACTCACTAACAATGTATGACTGAAAGACTTTCAAAGATAATATGAAAACTGTATTATACATCTTCTGGTAGCTAAGTATCTAATTGTTATCTCTAGCTAGGATATCTGTCCTATAAGTGAAAGAATCTGTTATTTCTAAAGTACAGTGCAATGTATCTTTAAGTGATGTGCTTTAGCACGTGGTACAGTTATTCTCTTTAAATACTCAGAGGTGATGAGGGCAAAACCAGCTCAATTCTTAGAGTATTTAGTTGACTATGGGTGGTTTATACACCCGTGTTTAGAAGGAGTGAAGCTCTCTCAGCACCCAAGCATTATTTTAGCACCTATGGTGTTTGCACATATAGAAGGAACAATGCAAGGGAGTAAGATCTAATTCTAAAATGTCTAAAGTGAACGAGAAATCAAAATACATAACTGTGTGAAAAATTATCAGAAAGTTTTCGTAAACTTAGACTCTTGAATATATGGGGGTTTTTTGGCTGAATGGATTTTAATTTCATACAACATAAATGATCAGAAAAGAAAAAAATGTTCAGCAATTCGTAGTTTTAGCTGACACAATACAGTGGAGTGTGGACACACTGTGGACAAATTGTCCATTCAAAAAAATTAAGGAATTTTTTTCTATTATTCAGAGACAGTGGAGAGCTATTAGAAAATATAGAAACCTAAGCATACTAGCTTAACAGAGAATATGGTAATTGATGGATGTTATATGTGTACATTTTTGCAGCAGTTTATTTTTTTTTTTTTTCCTTGAAACAGACAACTGCAAAACTTTTAGATGGCTCACACCAACAACATGGATTTCTTTCTGTCACTTATACCAAAGCTGTGACAAAAAATGTCCGGCACAAACTGATATCAAGAAATGAACGAAGAACATTCCATAAGCTATCAGAAGGTCACACTGATGGTTCTCCTCACTTTCTTCATGAAATCCTTCTCTCTGCTCAGGCCTTTGATGTGGTCCTCTGTTTTCCTTTGCTTAGTGCAATTGCAAGCATTTTTCAAGCCAGGTTACGGAGGAGTCAAAAGGAGAAAAGAAAATCACCAGGCCAACCTATGAGGACTCATGCTCTAACTTCACGCAACTTGCCTCTGATTTATATCAACACTGGTGTAATAAGAGTATTCTTTCCCAAAAATGAGGAAGATCGTCATACTGCAGAAGGTACAGCATTTTATGTTAGAGATTTTTTGCTGTTCAGCATTGTAGACAAATACTCTGAATTAAGTTGCTGACCATTGCTAGGGCCTTCAGTTTTAAGGGTCAGAGTCACAAAATATCTAACATTCATGCTACTGTTCTGCAGATTTGCTGAAAAGTTTTTTTAGGTATTTATTTGATCTTTGCTTTCCCAGTACCTATGGAGTTTGCATTTAAAAGATTATTATAAAAAAGAAAAAATGGTCAAGAATTATGGAAAGAGAACTTAACCCAATCCTGCAGTGGTGATTCTTGTGTCAGCTCTCATTACGCTGTTACCAGTTCAGTCTTCCATAGATGGATGTTCCAGTGATGGAGGGTAAGCAAGGTACCTTAGCTTTTGTGGAAATTGACACCTAGAAAACCATGCAATAGTGAAGCAGGTAGATAGTCTAGTTCAGTTTGGAGAACGGTATTAAAATGTACCTTGTGATTGATGCCCAACAGATGATAAAGTTTATCATTTATTTAGTAAGTCTTAATTGAAGCTATTCAGACTCTTTTATGTAAGAGGCTTTCAGGTATTTACAGAGGTGTGAATAGCATAAGCTGTTCTTTCAAACAACAGTAAGTAGCCATTTGATATATGGATAATACTTTTTTCTGTAAGAAATTATTTTCCCTTCATACATAAAATATATTTGCATCCCTAGTACAATCTTTATATATTAATAAAGAGATGCTGACATTAAAATTACACCTTGTAACAGCTAGCGGGAATGCGATCACTTCCATTACCAACAATTCTTCTAGAGAGCAAAAAAATAAAAGGAAAAAAGTGTTTTACTGGTGTCATGATATGTTTACTTAAGTCCTGTAGGTATGGGGGATTTTTTACCGTTATGTACGATAGCACACAATATAATCCTAAGAGTATAGTCTTTAGATTTTTCTCATAACCTAATTGCAAGAAGTGCAGACAGTGAGAATTTACATAGATCATTTTTTTGCCAGCGTCCTCTACAATTTTCCAACTGGGAATGCTGAAAACACAGGAAGATAAAATTAGACTGGCTGTGTTGGCAAGAAAGAATTATGATTCTAGTTGGAAGGGAGTTCTAGGGCATGCTGTCAAGGAAACCTTTTTTAAAAGTACGTTTTTGTAGCTCTGTAGCTGTGTACTTCATTAAAAAGAAATTATAAAAAACTTAGTCTTGTTGCTATCCCTTGCTTGAAAATGCATGCAAAGAACAGAATTGCCATAGTTAAGCATAAATGTAGGAAGAAAAACTAGGTATGCTTTTAAAGAATAAAGCTAAAGATCAGCTTTACTAAATTAATAGGAAAGCCAGCTAACCTCTTCCACTCGAAAATTCTGAAATATCATCACTATGAAAATCAGTAACATTCTCCTTTCGTTTCTTCCTTCACCCCAGATTTTTCCAAATTCTCGTCTGTTCCTGAATGTGAAATAAATGGCTTCTCTCTTCTACTGCTTATTGTCTTGAAGAACAATAGAAATTAAAAACAATAATAAGGAGTAGGAGTTGAATATGACGCACGTTACTGGTGTGCTAGGTCAGAAAAGTGTTATATATTGTGGAGATATATCACCGTAAGACGTCATTCATCATTTATTGATTAAGAGAGATTTTTAATCCAGTAAGATTTTTGTGTTTCAAGTTGTGATCACTGCAGTAAAAGTAGAAAAACAATGACCTGAATTTCCTCTCTAGTCAATTTTGTCTGCTGTTCATACCTTGTAGTAGCTAGTGATAGCTACCAGAACTATCCTGCCCCCCCCAAAAAACACATGTAACTGTAACTTTATATGTAGAGTTAAAAAAACCCCAAATCTGTTCTTTACTCGTGCAGTCCAAAACCAGACTTGCACAATGAACTGTGGTACACAAACTCTATGAAATAATCAAAATAATGTTTTTTCCCCTGAGGAATTTACATATACGCATGCATGAATACACCCACACAATTTTATAACACTTTAGTTTCATGGGTTTTGCAGCAGCACCAGATTAGCATTTCTTTTTGTGGTGGACTTGAGGGCAGCATTCTATCCTAGGCAATAAGCAATGCTGCTTTCCCTCAGGTATTTGTTAATACATCAGGTGGTGTTTCAAGCTCTGGCCAACAGCCCACAATTACTTAGTGATGAAGTAAAGACAACTAAATATATGAAAGCAATATATAACAAAGAGGAATAAGAGTTACTGCATAGCATAACACTATAAATAAGAATTGTAAATTGCAAGAAACTGATAAGAAGTGGTAAAGACAGGGAAAATCCACATCTGGCTGGTTTGAGGACAATAGGAACTTTTTTTTAGTATGTACTAGGAGTAAAATATCAGGAATCACTAGAAAGGACATGATAAATTTGTTGACAGTGAAAAAGAAAAGGCAGCATACTGAGTAAACGTATGCCCTGCATTTGTAGAAGTGATATATTCTTGTCACATGAGCATGATTCTCTACTTTGAAGTCTGTCGTAACATATGGGCTGTAACATCCTCCTTGCTTACTATTAAACAGTTTCAAATCAGTATGACTGAGTGACTTGTGCTCAGGGATCTTAGTCTTCTGAGGCTAATTTTTAACACACCTTGGAAGAGCAGGTTTTAGACAGCTGAAGATGTATCTAGTAATTGAAAAGTGTGATGTTCAAATAAAATTAAGACAGGTAGTTTTATTGCTCTCCCTCAGAGAACATAAAGGAAAAAAATCTATTACAGGATTCAGTTAATAAAGAATTACATATTTGTTACAGGATAATAAATATGGTTTTATGGAAAATTAGTCTTGTTAAACACATCTGATTTCCATTCCTCGTTATGGTGTCAATTCTTAGTTGATAAAAAGTTTGCAAAGTTTTGATACGCTTAGACTTTTGTAGGGAGTTTGACATCGTGTCTCATGGTATTCTAATTTAAACATATACCCATACAATATCTGTGGAAATGTTAAATTAATTAAAAATAGCTAACCAGAAGTCTAAAAAAAACCCACCAAGTTGTCAATTGGAAATAGTAAGTGAAATTGGTATTTAATAATCTGAAAGTAAATAAAAAAACATTGCTGCTAGTATCAACGTATGTTGCAAAGAATTTCCTGAGGAAAGTAATGTTAAAGACTCTATAGGCCATGCATCTGGATCACTGTGCTTACATCATTGCTTGTAGAAAATATACTAAATCTTCTAAATCGCAAGTTATACATCAAGGAAACAATTTATGCTGACTATATCTTCAGGACTGGAGAGACTATCCTGGGAAACAGTGGCTGAAAACAGCTTAAGGGTCACAGTGGACTTAGTGAAAAGAAATAAGGGAGGTAGCTGTACTTCTGCATGTGGCAGATGATGGGATATCATGTCTAATTTGCTTTCTATTATAAAAATGGGTATTGATAAAAGTGAAGAGGGTGCTGAAAAGCACCACAAATGTTAATCAAGTTCTGGAGAAGAAGCCTTATAAGGAAGGATTAAAAGAGCATAATGTGTTTAGCTCAGCAAAAAGAGGACTGAGATGAGTGGGTAAAACCAAGTGAGGTTGTGAACAACATTATTACAATTGGGTCTGTAAGTTTTTCCTAGATTCTACTTATATTGTGTAGTGTAGACTTTTTTTCCCCCTCAAATTTTTAAACACTTATAATGTCTGTGATTATGTTTCCTACATTATTCCCATATTTTGAAAAGCTAATGGGAGAATTCATGTGTTAATGAATGGAGATACGAATTCATCATCCTAAGTCATGACTCAGATTACCACTCATTAAAAAACAGCTGAAAATATTAATGCCTGTAATCCTTTCTGGTTTAAGAATGACTTAATTTCTTGACCTACAGGAAGCTGTAGACAAAAGAACCATGCCCAGCCTTGAAAAAAAAGTCCTAAACCACTTACATAATAGAGACTGCGATGAGTAGTCCGTGTTTATTTTGCCTTGCTCAGTGTCAGAGACAAATTAGAATTCTTAGCCTAAGATATATTTTATTAAGAACCACTTCCCAGAACAAGGCATTTGCCACCTAATTAAGATGCAATTACAATCTGAAGTATATTTAATACCGTCACTCCTTTTTCTTATCTGAGTATCAGAAAAAAAAATCCAACACGTTAAGTGTACAGTGGCAGGAAATCTAATATTTAGTACAATGCCTTACTCATTTTTCAGCTCATCAAATTGTTTTTCAACTCATCAAGTGTGTCCAGAGCAGGGCGACGAAGCTGGTGAGGGGTCTGGAGCACAAGTCTTATGAGGAGCAGCTGAGGGAACTGGGGTTGTTTAGTCTGTGGAAGAGGAGGCTGAGGGGAGACCTCATCGCTCTCTACAATTACCTGAAAGGGGGTTGCAGAGATGTGAGTGTTGGTCTCTTCTCCCAAGTGACTAGCAACAGGACAAGAGGAAATGGCTGCAAGTTGTGCCAGGGGAGGTTCAGGCTGGATATTAGGAAAAATGTCTTTACTGAGAGAGTGGTGAGACACTGGAATAAGCTGCCCTGGGAGGTGGTGGAGTCACCCTCACTGGAGGTGTTCAAGGAACGTGTGGACGCAGCATTGTGGGACATGGTTTAATGGGCATGGTGGTGTTGGTTGATGGTTGGACTTGATGATCTTACAGGTCTTTTCCAACCTTAGTGATTCTGCGAAATATGATTTCTGATATAATGACAAACAGGATTTTGTTGTCAGCTTAACTTTTCTATCTTAGTTCTGGCAACCAAACCCTCTGTATATGGTTTCGCTCTGCTTTGAGTCTGAAGAATTTGACTTCACTTTTTAAGTAGATGAGGTTCTTTTTAAGTAAATGCCTTGTTTTCTGATTTAGTTGTGTGTCGGAACTGGTGTTACCACTCTGCTGCATGTTTACTGTGGTATTCCCTACAATTGTTTCAAAATATATTAGAATTTCTGTGAATTCTATGATTTCTTGCGTCTGTTTAAAAGTATACATATGTGTGTGTATATATATAGCTGCAAAGTATGGTGTCTTATTCACCAAGACATTAATGAGTCTGGAGGAGCCATTTTTTAAGCTCATAAATTTTGGTGGTTCTTTCCACACCAAGCATTTCACTCTTCAGTATAATATTTAAACTCTGTTCTGCTACTATCATTTTGTTTTCAGAACTCATATATGAGAGTCTTGCAGAACTTCCCTGGGCATGGGAGCAAGTGTGATGTTGTTCCATGCTTGTTATATATCACGCTGGTGTGTTGCAGTGAACCATTTCACTTCAGATCATGAACTCTTTGAGCTTGCATCGCATGTTCTCAGGACCTTCCTAGTTACTATGGAGTCTTCTGAGCAGAAGCTTATCCGAATGCTTTTTATATGTCTGTGTCTGCTGAGAAGGAGATGCAGTAGACTCGGTCTTTTCCTGTAAGAAAACTTCACAGTTTGTTTACTACAAGAAATGTGGTACTATTTTTTTCTGGGCAGAACTTTGGTTTTCTATCTAATATGACCACTGCTTTTAAAACTAAGAATTTGTACATGTGGCTGAAATTTGAATGTGATGGAGATGAAGTGGAAAGCAGACATTTTTCTTCTTGGAGTAATTTTGCTATTGATGTGGAAATTACTGTCCAGTACTACAGTCTTGTTCTTTGTATGTGTCAGATTTCAGATTCTCTTGTTTCAGTTCTTGTGTTTGAACTTTTCATGTGTGTTGCAACCCATACCAAATGCTACTAGGACGGTTACATTGTAATATCCTGCAGTGTTTTACATCTAAAGGACCTAGGCCCATGTTAAAAAGGATGCATGATTCAGAGTGCTTTACATGCTGATGTTGCAGCAGATAATTATTGAAGAAACAGACAGATCACAAAGAAGTCTGTGGGATCAACATTACATTGGACAAAAAAAGTTGAAATAGAAAAGCATCAGAGAAAACGAGAAGTCACAGACCAGGATTTAGTTGTGTGACAAAACTCTGTGGGGAAACTAAATGACAATAGTTTTGTCTCACGTATCGCAACATTATGATTTTATGGCGCTTTTTTGCATTAGTTGTTGCTCCTGAGCAGAACTGAATCCTTAGCAGACATTCTTATTTAGGGTTTTTTAGAGCAATAGTTTGTCAGTGTTTCTGATATGTGCATTTGACTTTTAATCAAACACATATTTTCTTTTCTCCTAACTACAGCTAATCCAGCAATTAAAGAAGACACTTTGGTTCTCAAGATTGGATCCGTCTCTATGGCTCCTCAGGCTGACAACCCTCTTAGTAGAGCTGTGCTCAGAAAAGACGTTTATCAGTAAGTGTTGGGGGAGGGGTTTGGGTTTTCATGTATGGTCTCAGAAAAATTCATTTTGGGAGAAGTTAATTGATCAATAAAATGGGTACGTGCAGCCTGTAAAAATACTTTTCACATACAATCTTTTGATATTCAAAACCAGGTTTTTCTGATTTTCTTCACTTGTGGGCTTTCAAATCCATTTAGACAAATCAAGTTCTTCTGTGAAGTGCTGATGAATAACAGAATTTAAATGTCAAGTCATTACGAAGCTTAAGCTCACAGATGAGAACATTTTAAGAGGCTTTCTTTTATTCAGCTACTACTAAGTTCACCTAAGAAAAAAGGAAATTTTTTGTGACTACCAAAGTGCTCAGTAGCCATATAGTGTGAAGGAGATAGATCTTAATAATATAAATTGTAAACATATATATAAACTGTAGGATTCTTGATGTCATGTAGATCAAAGCTTAAAGGAACGCAAACTTCTAAGGAGCTCTTTCCCAGTAAACACATTTTCTGTGAAAATGTCATGCTCTGGATTGTGTCACTAAGTATGTGCAAACCACACTAATCATATATAGGCAGCAAAACTGGTGAACATATGTAATCAACATGATAAAAGTAATATATGATCCTTAGTAGAGTTGGCACTGTTGCCAGACATGAAAGTAGGGTTGCAAATAATACCAAGTGAGAAAAGTCACAGAAATACAGATGAACAAGTGTCTTATACTTCCCGTTGGTCTGTTTTTCAGATGTGGCAATATTTTTAACTACTTCATAGTGCTCTTCAATAGACATTACAAACATCAAAATCTTTTCCCAGCAGTAAAACATTTACTGCCTAGAAAATGACAGCAAGTTTTACTTTTTATCAAGACTAGGATTTTTAGGAGACCATGAAATACCTCCTGTTTCTCTTCTGATCACTTAGAAGTTGTAAGAGAATCTTTTTCTCCATATTTGCATGTGGAAATATTTAAATTAGTGGGTTTGCTTGTATGTTTAGTTATAATAGTTTACTCTTTTTTTTTTTTTTTTAATGAGCATTGTATCTATTGTATTATGGAGCTTTCATGGAAGAAAATTTACAGCCTGGCTCCAGCAATGGCTTTGGGTGGCAGGGCCTGATCCAACTCTTAATGTGCCCACAGATAAAAGAGGTCTTCCCAACATTTGTACAAGTTTTTCGTGCTTCTGCCCCCTCTGTCTGAGGAGGTTCCCATCTGATACCTGCTTTGAGAGTTACAGAACCAAATGTAGGTTTCACTCTTCTTCTCACAGCAACCAAAAATTTATCAGAAAAATCTGCTATCATAAAGAGGAATCTGCAAGTTCCAGTTTCCGTAAGGTCGTTTCTGTCACCTAGGGGAACTGTGCAATGTTCCTTGTATGCACATTACAAATCAGTGAGTAAGCACCAAGAGAGATGTGATATACATCTGAAATCAATGAAGCTATGCCAATTTACATTTGAGTCTGATATCTTTGCATCTGTGGCTCTACCTGAAATGCAGAAATTCTGTGCCTTTCAAACCAAAAGTCACTCAGTTGCTTTAAAGGTTCTGATGCCCTTTATGGGTCTCTGGGTCTTAATGTTCCGGACTAGATTTGTGCAGTGTAGATTTGTTTTTCATAGTTTTATACAGTTACAGTATGCTCCAGTCCTTCTTTAGAAATTGAGACACCAAATGGGTAAGGTAGAAATAAGCACTGGGCCACAGACATCTCTAATCTGACTGTTACTGGCTTTTTTGTGACCAGTCTCACAACATCATACTTCCTGTGTCTTTTTCTGAGAAATGTCTGCCATTTTCAGTAATTTCCTCTAACTGCTTCAGTGACCATTCTTTTAATTTCTCAGCAGCTGTCAAATGACTCAGTCTTATCTTTGTTCCTTTAATCATCCAATTATACTAGCTTTAGTGTTTTTAAAATACGTCAGGGCAGAGTGTCAAGTTACTTTGCAGAGTTTTATGAGGCAATATTGAAGTTGGTAGTGGGTGGTCTTTCGGTTTTCAGAAGAGGGTTCCTATTTTGTTTAAGCAACCAAGCTTCAACGCTTTCGAGCAATATGAATTAATGTTTTTTAATTAAAAATATTAAGATTCCAGTTTGGAGTGAAAGTAGATGCAGTTTCTAATTACGGTTTCTTTGATCCAGAACATACTGTAGTTACAGAAGCATGGTTGAAGATAGCTGTTCATTTTCTTACATGGCAGTCACTGCTGTTAGACCAGTGGATTTGTGAGTGGAGTTAATTTCACCAATTGTCAGTTTTTCTTTAGAAAATAAGGTAATACAAAGGTTTCTGTATTGTTAGGGCAAGACACACAGTCTGTATTCAAGGAAAAAAACCACAGTGGGATATTTTTAATGCATAGGCCTGATGTTAGCATTTGTTTTTCCAAACATGAGATTTCTTAACTTACACAGTATTTGCCCTTTTTAACCTGTCCACGGTAGATGGTACTAGATAGCAAAAATGTGTAACTGGAGCTAATACAGAATACTTAAACTCAAGTGGTAAAATAAGCAAACCCACAAAATGTGTAATTTATCTATTTTGGTGAAAGATTTCTTAATAAATATCAACAGAGGTACAAGTAGTACAATATCCAGCGTAAGAGACTCTAAAAGAAAAATTACAGCAGCCTGTTAATTACTGAAGAATTAGCTGCTAGAGCATTCTAATAATCCCAACATGTCATCTTCTGTCTTTTTCCAACCTCTCTTCTCCTCTAATTTGCTGTTGCTGCTTTTAATAGAATAAAAGAAAATAAATCATTGTCTGAACCACTGTCTTTACAGTGTTTCTGGAGTGGGGATACAAACTTAATTTGCGGTGTCACTTTGGTTTAAACAATCTTCTGTTTAGGTCTGAACTACAACCACATGCAATTAATGTCACTTTTGTAGTGTTTCATGAGAAAGAAGAATTTTTGCTTCTCATTTAGAAACTGTTCTTTTAGTAAAGGCTGAGAAACTTTTTCATGTCTAAAGGCTGAATAGAATTTCCAAATATCTTTTGAATTTGTCCCATGAATGTCCTCATATATCATTAACAGAATGCCAGTGCATAAAAGTTAAATCTGGTATGGCTGCAGGTCATACTAAGTAAATCAGACCGCTTCTGGCCTGTAAGCTGAAGTGACTCCATCTATGTCTTAGGAAAAATAGCTTACTTGCTTAACTTGGAGAGGGAACTAAATTGAAAATGGAATGTTGGAAAAATAATGTGCCCCAGAAGTTTGGGCACAAATATTTTTTCAGGTGATTATTGGAAGTTGGAAAGAAATGTATTGACATAGTAACTTCAGTTTTCTTATACCGTATAAAAATTAATCTAAAATAACTATTTCCTTCAGTAGAAAACAGACTAATTTAGTTTAGACTATTAATATATGTAGTAAACTAAGATGCATGTACCATAACAGTAAATATAGGGCTCCTGAAAGAAGTACAGTGACACATTTTTAGCTGGTCATAGTAAGAGACAATTTGTCCTTTCCAATTTTTTTTTTTTACTACTAAATCCTAGGAGTTGGTTTGTTTGTTTTAATGATTTCTCATGAATTTCTGATTCTTAAACCCAGCTAAGGTGTGTTTGTCTTCAACAAATATGACCAGAATTGTATGTTCCCATCAAGAAACTGCCAGTTCTGTGGAGCGGAACTCTTGTAGATACCAGAAGGCCTTGGGATGGGGCCAGGGAGCAGATTAAAGGAGATTTTTGGATAAGGATGCAAGTGAGGCAGCTGCCTAGCCTGGCTCTAAAGAGCAGTAAGAGCAGTTAATTAAAACTGTGGAGGACTCAGATAGTCAGTGTAAATGAAGTTTCTGAAGTTTCTGCTAAGCAGTGAAGGAGAGAACCACATTTTTGTGGGTTTTAATTACCTGATCATATTAAACTTGGGATTGGGGGGGGCGCTGCTGCTTGGAGACGACTCAGCAGGCTACAGGAGAAACAAGATGATGTGGTCATTTCTTGGCTCGTGTGATCGTGCTGTGTATGTTAGAACTTTTGAAGTGGCCAAATGAATTGTCAAATACATATAACAAAACAGAGAAAGGTCTAGCTGTTTTGGGGAGGAAGAGTGCTGAGATAGAGAAATCATGTTAATGCCTTGATGGAGTGAACGTCAGCCAGTTATTTGATATAAAAGAAATTACATTGCAGGGAAATTTTATAAATGCTGTAACTACAGGAGAAAACAATCATGTCTTTGGGGGCAAAAAATTGCATTTCTCAGTCCTGGGCTCGCTCTTGTTTGGCTCTCTGGTGTCTAGTAATATAAAAATTCCAGCTGAAGTTCTTTTCCCTCAAGATCTTCATGAAACTCGCTCATCAGTGGATTCTTTGGTACCTAACATCAAAGGTATGCTTCTGCTACAGTGTTAGTGTAATGAAATTAAGAACTTAACTGTATGCCATCTACACAGAGACTTTTAGCACTTTTGCTGTTTGTAGTAATGCTTTGTTCACTTTGGAGGACATCAGTTAAAATTTCTTATTAGCAGTGAGTCCTTCTCTAAAAACTTAAATATATGTTTTTATGTGAAGAGCGCTAAAAGCAGTTATGTGGCTGATTCTGTTACAGAAGTGTAAGGGAAGCATAGAATCATGGAATAATGGCAGTTGGAAGAGACTTCTGTAGTTCATACAGTCCTGCCTCCTACTTAGAGCAATTTAGATCAAGTTGCTCAAGTCTTTCTCCAGACAACCAACCTAGCAGATTATTTAGATCTGTTTGATAATCACTTGTCAAAAGAACAGACTTTTGATGGATATAAAGCAATTCTGAGGGTACCAGACCAGAAGATCCTTTTCCATGTATGGAGATGGGTGCAACAGAGTAGCATCTCCTGGGGTAGCTCGAAAAGCCAGATTTCCTTCTATTGTGCATCTTCATACGTTTTCCCTTTGTCATTTCCTTAGTTCTTTCTCTTTTATTAAAAGTGGCTAATATGGAATATCAGCATGAATAAATTATAATGCTTTAAAGAAGTGGAACGAATCAAATATGTCTGTAGTCATCTTAACCAGGTTTCTGCCCAATTGTCGCACGTTCTGTGAGATAATTTTGTCACCTTTTTAGATTACAACAGTGTTTTCCTGTATATACAAAGAGTGTTTACTGCAATTAAGCTGACCATAGTTGGAATCCTTGAACACTTTTAGACAGTGGAAACATGGCATAAAAAGGACTGAATTAAAAAAAAAAAAGTGTGTATGTTGGGGGTTTACAGCAATGAATAGCACTAGTTGTGTTGGACAGTGTCAATAGGAAAATGGCTGCGAAAACGTCATTACAAGACCCAGCAATTCTGTTTCTCTGACTGAAAAATAAGAGGAAGTAGATGCATGGCTCTGCTTAAATATGAAGCAGCACAGAGTTGAAATTGAGATGACATTTAGTTCTACTTCTGTATTGGGATAAGGGCCCTATTTTACCAAATACTGTGCAAATTGCTTGTTTATATAGATAATTGCCAATCATCCCCTAGATAATTGCCAATCATCCCCAACATGGTTGTTTTTAGCAAGTTCTTACATGAAACAATAATTAATAGAATTTTAGGGAGTATCCATGAACAGATAGAGTAAAATAATTTTGAACTATAATACTGTTAAGACAAAAATTAAGTGGCTGACAAAGAGCCCAGAGAATACAGGCTCTTCGGAGGCTTTTGTGAAAAGGCCTTGCTTATAAAGTCTGGAATAAATGTTACTAAACTATCAAGTTCTGGATGCTTAAGTGAACAGAATCACAAGCTTTCCTCAGCTTGGCCAATAAAGAATCTGATTGTTGTCCACGCTTTGGATTCATCGTTTTTGAGACCAAATGATTTCATTTATGTCATACATCAAAGCTTAATAGTCCAGGTCTGAATGTTCCATGGTCATTTTCATGTGTAGATCTTTCATAGATCAAAGCATAAAGCTGTCCTTAGACTGTTTTCAATTTGTGAATGTAAATGAAAATTCTTTAAACACCGCCCCTCCCTAAAAAAAAAATTAAAAAAAATTACATGTAAAGAGTTTAATCATGAAAAGGTAGCTGTAAATTATTTCATATTTTTTCTTAAAACTTTTCATCGATACAAGTCTTTTTTTTATCATAAATGTATCTAATCTATGTTTTTCTTTTTTGTAGTTTACTGTTTTCCACTGCTTTTTAACCGTCAAGCATTTACAAATAACAAAACAGCGTTGGTTTTCTTATAAAATATCTACTATTTATCTTTATTTCAAGGAGCTTTATCTAGAACATGCTTGTAATAATCATGTTATGCCCATAATTGGTTAACAAAAATCCTTCAGTTTTAAAAAAGGAGTAATAAACAATTTTGTGTGTCTGTGCTGATAATGCTGGAGTGAGCGGAAGGAAAGAATGATGGAAGGAGTTTATGCAAGAAGCACATACATAGCCAGCAGTCTGTGTGGAAATCTGTTTTTTCTTTCAAATGTGGTTTGGAAAATCAAATGCTTCTCAAAACTTTTCAACAGCACCCACATCTATAACCATCTTTTCTTCAGAAATACTTTTTGTTCAGTATTAAGTTGCTGTGGGACATATTTATATTCAAAAAACTATACCTTTAAATTATTGTTACAAAAAGCCTGGATTTTCTATAACTGTAGTATGAGCAAAAAAGTTAATTCTTTATGTTTTAGTTTTCAAACCAATTAACAGTTGAAAAAAATAAATCTTTATTGCATAGAAGTTAAGTACTCAGATAACTAAATGATTCCCAGAATACGCACCTAATATGAATAATTTCCTTCTAAGAGTTGATTATTTTATAAAGGTTCTAATAAAACTTATTTTCCATTTTACTTTATTTTTTTTAAATACTTAATTGAAGCTTATTTGGTAGGCAAGCAAGGCATTAGCTAGTTCTGACCTGAGTTTCTTTATTTTTCTTTGAATAAAGGCAACAAAGATAATCAGTGAAAAAAACGTATGCATAGGTAGTTTTTGATGGAAATGTGAGCAGCTTATTAAAACGTGCATATGTACCATAGGGAATTAGAAAAAGTAAAATTTACAGTGCATCATAAAATGTCTATTGCAGTTTTCTTTAATTTCAAAATGTTTAAAACTGCAGAGGTAATGTTATGTAGGAAAATAACTTTTTGGGGAAAAAACCCTAGTATTTTAAGAAGAGATACCTATTTCTTTTGTTGCATAGAAGTTGTGAAACAGGGTTACACTACCACCATTTTCAGTTCTTTTCTTCCTATGTTAAGGCAAAAAAATTGTAACAGTGAATACTTGTTCCTGTAATTTATTTTCTAGTTTTTCAGATTTCAGACCAGGTTGTTTTTATTCCTCAAGATATATCTTTTCTTTTTTTTTCCCAACAAGATTCTCTCTACATTTAATTTGGATATGCCATCTTTTCTTCTTTTTCTTTTTTTTTTTTGCATTTAATCATCTTTAGCTTTATTAATTGTTGAATTGGGGTTTAAATCAAAATATTCATATTAAATCACAAGTTCTAAATATTATCCTTTACTATTGTACTTGAACCCATGCTTTTTTTAGCATAAGGACCTTAGGAAAGTCATCTTTATCTTCCATAAGAATCCTATACCTCTCTCTGGAATAGGGCTTGGAAGTAAAGTCTTTTCCTGCTTTACATTTCTCTCTTCTTCTATCTTAAGTAGAGAGGCAAAAAAAAAAAGTCGTCTTAGACCTTTCGCCCAGTAAAATACTCATATGTATGGATAGCATTACATAGAAACACCCCTCCTAATTAACATTGGCATGTTTGAGGCTATTGCAGCAGTTATTAATTTAAAACCTTCAGTGGAAACTAATTGTAAAAAAACAGCTGGAACTGCCCATTTAGTTTCAGAAATGTAGCTTGTTAATTATCTAATACCAAAAGCTATTCAAAGCTAAATTTATATTTGGAATTCAAATGTTCAGCTTTAACTATCAATCTTATCTTTATTTGAACTTTATTTAATTGTGAGTTTTACTGGAATCTGCAATAATACGTAACTAATTTGCCTAAATAAATGTATTTAAAATACATTTCCGTATAATGTGATAGTCAAAATAAATTTCTTAATAAGAAAAACATTTCTACAACTTTATTTTTCTCTTTAATTAATCAGTTTAATCACTGTGTGCTCAATACACATACCCACTTTATATTTTCTCTTTCACTTACTAGCACTGAATTTTTTTATCCGATTCTTAGAATAATTTTTAATTTCTTTGTGCAGTTCCTCATAGAAAGCAAATGGAAATATGCTTTATAGAAACATTCCTATGAAAGAGCACTGCCGTTATTGTGTCATTTAAGCATCCATTTGTTGTTAATCAGGGCAGCTCTTTTGGAAACCTTATTAAATATGTCAGGAAAAAAAAAGTCAAGTAAATGTGAATAAAGAATGAATTCAAAGGAATAACCAATTCATTCAAACAGAGCAAACGTGAAATCTGTAAAATTGTTATTTTTGAAGTCTCCTAGTAACTCTCAAACAATGTGTGTGTGTGTGCGCGCGCATGTGTGTTAAAAATAACATCCCTCCTCAATGATTTATTGTTACTGTCAGTTTTGTTTTGAGAACTTAATATTCATTCTGTCTGCAAAGTTCTTCCTTTCAGTTGGGCGCACTGCTTCGACTTGGCTGAGGTATTTGCACAAATGTGTTCTTCACCTTAGCAGCGTCCCAGCCCTTCGTGAGGAAGAGGGGGGAGGAGGAATGAAATTAATGTTATGGAGATTCACAGAGATGTGTTTACATGTGCCCAATACTCCTGCTCTAGAGGCAGGCAGAGATTTCAAAGAGCATCTTCATAGATCTCTCAAATTCCTTCAAGTTTGACCTGGAAGATGATGGGAACTTGCTTACATGTTTGGGAGGGACTCCAGTGGTGAGGGACATGGTGAGGAGGACCACTCTGAGCTTGGGCATCTTGTGGAGGTGCCCGTTCTTTAGCAGTGTAGGGCAATGCAGTGGTCTCCCCTGGCCTGGGGTACCAATTCCAGATCAAGGCCTGGCTAGCTATGACTGGCTCGCACACACACTTCAGCAGGCAAATATGATGCTCAAGTCTTGTTTTGCCTGTTTGCCTCACTCTAGTCTATTTGCTAAGTGTTGAAGGAGTTGCAGTAGAGTGAAGATCTCAGTCTTAGTGCTTAGGGCAACCGCATTTAGTTTTTCTGGTAAAGCTTTCGCGTTTACAATGTGGTTATGATTGTTTCATTATTCAGGTATAGCTCATTCTCACTAACACCTGTGTGCAATTTAGAACTAAATTGGGAATAGGTTTTCAGACTCCCTTTAAACTGGCCTGTAGGTTCAGCTTGTGAAATTCTCAGGTCAGGCAGTTTAGCTGTGAACTTGGGAGATGGGCATGAGGGAAGCATCTCTTCAAAAAAGGAGTCTATGAAGTGTTCAATACCATATTTTACGTAATTTATTGTAGCATGTACTCCATTTCTTTGACTATATAATCAAGATGCCATCATTTAACAGCTTACAGTCAGAAGTAAATAGCAGTTGTGAAGTAAAACTTCCAGAAGGGCATTGCTTTCTCTGTTGTGCCAGTGCGCTACACTTTGTTCTATAAAAAGTTTTCTCAGCTGTGGGTGATCTTAAATACTGTGTGTTCTGCAAAGTCAAGGCTAAGTTAAAGATACACGGCAGCCTGAACTCAGAGTTTCCTTGGTCTTCTGATATTTCTTGCTGTCTCAAATACTGTTTTAACACAGTTAATTCATATTTTCTGTGTGGTATATATGGAGCTTAACATGTGAAGTTCATACAACATCCGTTTTGAAATCTGTAATATGTTTATGGTGACTGAGTGGAGGAGAGATTAGGATTTCCTTTGTTTGTACTGATTTGAGGTGCTGTTTAACATAGTTTTTTTCCATTTCCTTTTTTCCAAAAACCCTGCAATTCTGCTGTGATGAAGCCTATTACAGTGAAGCCAATCAAAAGAAAATCAAACAACTCAAAAATTGTTTGAATTTTCATTAGATTTAATCCTTTTAAACTTTTAATTATATGCTATTATCATTTTATATACTGAAATGCTCAATATTTTGAACTATTTGCCTTGGTATTTCCTAATCTTTAAATGAAAAATACTTGTTGTGCATAGGGTTGTGTTTTTTTTATATTGAGACCTTAAGGTTATAGCAGTTCTTGTCGTCTTCTCCCTAGGAAGAGCCATTTCTTCTCCTTTTTCTTTCATAACCTTATGCACATTTTAAATTAAGCCCTCAGAAATCTCATGTCTCTTTTTCTCCTCAACTAGCACTGAAACACACCTCCTTCACTGAAATCAGGTTGTATAACTATTTGTTTCCCTTAAGTCTACTAAGGGCCCTTCCTCCCATTTGAAAATTTTTTTCAAGCTGTTAATTCTTCCCCAAATTAATTCTTTATTTACTGTGGTGGAGAGAAAAATGTCAGATGTTTGAGGAGTGCTTTGAGTAGAGTAGTCTTTCACCCTCCCACCGAAGCAAGTGATGTGAAGACTAGCCATGCCCAGTGAAGGGGCTAAAGCAGTAAAGTGTGGCCCTGGGCTTCCTTGAGACAGCCCAGATTGGGGTGGATGTTATGCTGATTTTTAACATTACTTTAGCCACAGTCGTCTTTGGGCAATGAGTTTTGTGCTCACCTGGGTTGCAAATCTAAACTTGAGCTGTTCTAAGACCTACTATTCTTCGCGGCTCCATGGTGTTGCTGGTTGTACTTGTGTATAGTGAGCTGGCTGAGGGAGCTGAAGGACCTCAAAAAATTTTGGGGGCATCAGGCAATTTTTTTTCACTCAGGTCATTGCCCTGAGCCTATTTATTGTATAGGCACACAAGGATTAGCCCTAGCAAAAAGGTAGTATTGCAGCAGCCTGGGCTTGAATCAGCTTAATCTGCCATCATGCTTTGGACTTTTGAAACACAGCACAGAATCTGACACTATGAACTAAGAATTTTAATAAAATTCTCAGATTCAGCATTAACTTTATTAAACATACTGTAACAGTTTTAAAAGGTAAACAAAAAAGGCAGAGACAAAGAAAAAATACATTAAATACCATTTAAAAATCCCAGGATACCTTTCACAGTTTACATACTCAGCAACTTGAATGCAATGAAAAATTTTGCAGATAAGCTGTAAAACTTGAAAATAAAAGGAAATATGAAAGCTAGAGTTGTTTTTTATGTGAGTTGTGTTGTATGTTTTATGTTATAAAGCAACATTATTGAAGTTTTTACATTTCTTTTCTTCTTTCAAGTTATGTCCCTTTAATCTTGCTTTTTCTCTAACTTCTCTAGCTTTACATTTTGCCTGCTATTGTAAAATACTGGGGGGAATGAGGAGAGGTGTTTGGGTTTCTGTTAATGTGGGAGAAAATAATT
Source organism: Gavia stellata (assembly GCF_030936135.1). Taxonomy (NCBI): domain Eukaryota; kingdom Metazoa; phylum Chordata; class Aves; order Gaviiformes; family Gaviidae; genus Gavia; species Gavia stellata. The sequence continues at coordinate 24,440,657 of NC_082596.1, read as the reverse complement.
AGTTGGTCCTTAGGAATTAATGCTATTTTAAGGTCCCCCTGTACAAGTTACTTAAGTAAAGTTCAGTTACTTTACACAAACTCCTTACGGTTTCTTCCCTGGGTTTCCTGTGCTGTTTCTTAAAATATATGATTGAATCCACATTTCAAGGTTATTTTTCTGTCTTATATAATGAAAATTAAAATCCAAAAGTTTTGATTGTGATAAATAATTTATTCTAAAATAATTTGGGAAAGCTTTTAAAAACTTTTATTCTATACAGTTTTCTTCTTAACTGTATGTGAGTAAATATAATATCTATCAGATTTGGTTTCAACAAACATTTTGTTTGTTGAAAAGTATTTTCCAGTAATATATATAGCAGACTTTTTTTTCTTTGTAGTATTTTTAATTATAACGGGATCTCAAGTTAAATATAATGCAAGTTGTGTGCTTCTGTTACTGGGAAAACCATATCCCATTTGTAATGAGACATTTGTTAACTTCTGTATACAGATTGTGGTTCATTCCATAAATATTTGTGGGTTCTCTGATGTCCCTCACAGAGTTTTATCTATGACAAATTCATACCACAGTTCTTAAAACTACTTTTTGGATAGAAGATGTCTTTCTTTTGCAAAACCGTTTGCCAATGTCTTTCTTTTCCATTTAACTTTTTCAAGTATTCCTACTGTGGGTTTCAATTATTTAACAAAAAGGATTATCAGAAATATACAGAATGATTACATGTTATTTGAGCATATTTCACTATGGGATACTACTCAAAGCTCCCATGGCAAAATTAAATCCTTGTTACTGTTATCTTGAACAACTCAAATTGTATTGTTTAAGTGAGTATGGTTCCTCACCCTTACTGATTTTCCAAGATAGCTTAGTGCTAAACCACCTAAAAGTCATGCTTAATGTTTCTTATGTCTAAGCTCTAACTGTGCACACTACTTTATCTCCCATTATTAAACCTGATTATGCTGCACTAAAAAACAGATTAAAAAGTTATACAGTGATTTTGTTGCATTTCAAAGCTTTTATTTTTTTTTCCCCTTAAAGATATAAATCCATCATTTTTTAATTATTTTTTTTAAGGACTGGTTAAAATTCTTATGGGGTTTATTAGTTATAGGACAGAAAAATACATGTAGCATTCTTCAGCCTCTCAAAACATTTTTCATGCCCTCTGATGCTTTTGGTTGTTAGGGTTTTTTTTTCTGTGAGAAGGCAATGGCTAACACTGATATGTTAATGGCTAACAGAAGTGCATGTTGAGAGTAATAAAATACAAAGATAGTATCAGGCATCTCCATTGAGTTCAATGTCAATGATTGGCATAAATCACAGATACTCCATTTTTCTGGTATGATAGTGTGTGTTCTCCAGCAATAAAAGAATAAACAGGTGTGCAGGTGATACAAATAGAACATAGGAGTATCTATACATAGATATATCCTGTACTTGCAGGATAGGAACAGGACAGATTTTAACTCTTCCTGACAACCAGAGTTATTTAACTATCGAATAGCATTATTTAATCTTTGTATGTGACAGTTTTTCAAGGAACAGGAAGAAACTTGCAGATTAGCAAATCCAGCTGCAAAGCAAATCTGAATTTTTTCTGTTTCCCAGATTAAGGCTGGATGTGTATATATGTGTGTATATATATTGAAGAAAAACTCAGAGGAATGCAGTTCTCTGGTATGTGTTTGTTCAGACTCTCGATAAACTTTATTCTTCAGACAGCTTGCAATGGTTGATTTTCCATGTTCTTGACATAAAAAAAAAAATGCCTGATATATTATGTAACTGCAAGTGTTGTTGAAGTTGCTTTTTACAAATAATTTTTTAAATCTACATATTGTATTCTTCACACAGTGCAGCTTATAAAAAATTTAAGCAACTATATTTACTAAACTGGACTCAAACTACAGATGATAGAATTTGCTGTTTCCCAAATGGGCAAGTGTAGTGAGCTGAGTATTTGTGTGTTTGTTTATGTCTGTGCAGTGTCCTTGCATTTTTATTTTTTTTTTTAGCTCCAGGCAGAAAGTAAAACTTCGAGTTTTTTTCATAACCACCACTATTTTATATGTTTCGGGTGCCTTATGGAGTCAGTTGAACTATCTGATACTGGAATCAGTATTCTTCATGGTCAGTGTTGTGAGTACACAGGGATATTTTGAGTAGATGAGGATGACTCTTGCCTGAAACTGCCCTGTAAGTGGAACTTACTTAAAACCTCTGTTAAAAAAATCTCTAACAAGCTTTGTGTACATGCTGAATAGTAGGCTTTAACTGATTTAGTGTGAAGGGTTTATATTTAATGTTTACAAAAGCGGTGGTGTATTCTGCGGCTTCCTATGGCAGGATGTAGGTTTCTAAGAATGTGTTGTCTCCTGCTGCCAAAAGCTACTTCAGCAACAGTTTGTAATGAATGATAATGAATGAGAATCCTCTTGAGTTTGGGCTCTGCTTGTTTTTGTCATGTCCTTTACCTGTTCTCTGTGGTTCTCTAAGATTTTTATATATTTTATACTTTTGTCCTAAAGAAGAGTTTTGAGGTCAATTTCCTAATAGATTTCATTTGTTCTGTTTTTCACCTGTTAAAGCATATTCTAAATATGTTAAAAAGCCTTTACATAAATAACGCTTTTAAAGTGGTGCGTCTGTGCGCATGTAGAACTTTACTTTCAAAAAGTTCAATATATTGGTATCACAGTTTAAGATTTAGCAGTAGTATGCTTTTAAAACAAAAGCTACCAATTTATTTTTATCATAGAAGAAACAAAAAGCTACAGTCACTTCGATCTGAAATCACTGTTTGTAAATTTAAGTTGCAGTAATTGTATTTAATAACGTGGAGAAATTAGTGGGTTTAAAATTGACTGTAAGAATGGGACTCAAAATATGTGGCTTATAGTGGTAGCTTTGTTACAGATTTTAAGATGAGAACCTATGTATTAGAATTTCATTTGTAAACTGACCTTTCAAGCAGATCTCTCTTGAAGCATCCTTCCACATCTTCTGGATGTTTCACTAAATTGAAGTTGTTTGGAAAAAATTAGTCCTTTCAGTGATGTGCAAAATACTTCTCAATAACTTTAGTCTCTTGTTTCTTTTAGAAAACCTTTCTAGATTTCTCTGTGGAAGTTTACACCCTTTGTCGAAGTTGTTAGTTCATGAGAACTTTCTCTAATGGTTGTAAGTCAAGGAGAATGTGCTTGACTTTTAAGTGTGATTCCATTAGTCATACCTTGAGAAAGAACAGAAAAGAGGAGATGAGGTCTCAAGTAATAACATACCTAAAAGCTTTACCTTAAGCCCCTAAAAGAACTGGTGAAATACTGTCAAAAGGTATATTGTAATCTCCACAATCTAAGTATGCTGTAGTGGAGCACTTCTTTCCTCTCCTTCAGTCCTCCTGCAAATCCAGAAAAAAAAGAAAAATGCTGGTGGGGAAGTGGATTGTTCAGGAGGATATTTTCCTTTCATAGTCAAAGAGATGGATGTTCAAAAGCTTTTTCTGAGAGGAAAAAAAACACCCAATAACAGATCTTAGGAAAGCTGGAAAGTTTGGGGACTATGCTTTATCTGGTTCTCAAGTAGTTGACAAGAAAACTATAAAAATCCAACAAGGAATAATGCAAGATAAGGAGTTTGAGGGTGCTCTGTACTTCGTTATGTTCAAGAAGAATTCTTTATGCAAAGAAAGGAGAAAACTTACCAGATAAATTGCTTTTTGTCCTGTGATTTGATAACACCACCTTGATTGTTCAAGAAACACCGGTTTGAACAATTACCTTTCAGCTCTTCATTGCTTGAAGAGCTAAAATGAGCATGCCTGCCTTTCCACTAAGTGAACTGGAAACACTTATTAGCATGCAGTTGATACAAAATTTTCCCTAGAAAGAACTGAACATGGAAGTGGAAGAATCATTTTCTATATAACTGAGGTCTCACCTATTGTTTAGCTTCTGCCTGTGTAGCAAGAGTTTCTGCCCACAGGCATGTGAACTCAAAGCTGTAATTCTCTCAGGAAACTGCAAGTGGTAGAACCTTGATATTTTGTGGGCACTGATGATTTTACATTGACCTCTCTGAACTCAGGACTTATTCATTATATAGGACATAGCTGAAGAAAAGAAGTAAAATTGAATTTAAATCCCAAAGGGAAAAGTTCAGACTTACAGGTACAAACATTTAAGATGTGCTTTCAGGAAAATTAATTCTAGGGAGGTATAGTATCTTTAAAAAAGAGGAAGGACTGGGGAGAGTGGGAGTACACCAAATTCCTTGCCTGAAAATACAATACAGTAGATGCAGTTATTATGCAGACATGCATCATGTCTGAAGAAGAGACAGTGGCAATTAGCAAAGAAAATTGACATTCACATATGCATCAATATCCTGAGAAACCAGTTGATTTGCAACTTAAATTAGGAAGAAAGTGGGAAAAGAGTGAATGTCTGTAAAAAATACTGTTTTGTCATGAAGAAAAAAAATTCAACATTGAGGCAAATCTGGTTTTCTCAAGTAGGCTAATTGTATTTTCAACAGGAAATTTATAAGCTTCTCTATTTGGTAATCCAACAGTTACTTGCTTTTTGCTGCGTCTAGGTGATTCTTACTTCCTTTTTTCAAGCGGTCTTGACATCTCTTAATTTTCCAAGTTCCGCTGCAAAAGGATCATTTCAGCAGTCTGAGCTGGCTCCTATGTTCAGGATTAAAGGGCCATCTTTCCATCCAGCTTGTCTCAGTAAATTCCTGAGGCAACTTGAATCTTACTTTTGATGCTAGTAAATCTAGATAAATCTAAACTTTAGGTTCATATAATATGTATTTATTGCATTTCAGAATGGAGAAGCAAAAACCAGTCTGGTTTCAACAGACTAGCAGTGGCTAACTGGCTAGTTTCATAACCTGTGAGCTGGGGGAGGTCTGGTTGAACCTAAGTATTTTACTATCCTTCAATAGTTTTTATGTCTAAAAATATTTTAAATAAAGTGAATCCCTGCATTTTTGCTGAATTCCAAATTTTCTAATGAGATACAAAGGCATACTTCAGATAAGTTCAAGTCATAAAAGAGAATATTCAACAAAAAAATAGCATGCCTTAATCATATCATTATAGCCTTAAAACACACAAAAGAAGTAAAGATTCAAGTACTTCTGTACAGCTCATAATGTATATGAAAGGTGCCATTCTTTGTGTTTTACAGGGAATGATTCATTTGGGATGATCAGGTTTGTATAGATGTCTCTGGTTTCTTCTACAGCCTCATTAGAAGAAGCTTGAAACTATACTGCCTCTCTAGTCGGATTATAATGTTTTATTTTCTTTCAGTACACACAAGATAAATTTTAATTCTCTGGGGAAATGCAAAATACACATTATTCAATATATCTCTTATTTTGATATGATCATGAATAATTTCTGCCTTTTGCAGTCCTACGAATCACTGAGAATAAATTAAGAAATTTAATTGCATGTTTTTCTTTCTTTTTTTTTCCCCTCTTCAAAAGTGTATTTAGAAGTAAACTCCCTTCAATATATCTTGTTAGGCATAGATTCATATTGAATTTGGAAGTGCCATTAACAATAGTCCAATGGGGTTTTAAGAAAGACAAAATACTGGTTTTAACATGAAAGGTAATATATTTCATTATGAATAAGGAATGAGTTTTCTACCAGGACAGTTTCCCAGTGATATTTAAATGGAAAAAGCAGTGCAAGGGCTTCAGAAAAGAAGAATTAAAGGAGGTAATTTTTAAGACTTTGTTATTGACATATTTTACAATATCATACACAGTATTTCAAAAATAGTTCCGGCTTGCCATTATGAATACAAAGATTCTGTAAAAAGAAAAAGAAAATATAAGTGGCATTTTGAGAAACCAGTTTAAGCAGTGCCAAAGATAAATGTGAATTGACTTGGAAAGTTAAATAGTCATGTTTTAGAGTGGTTTCTTCTTGTCATCTGTGTTACAAACATAATTTATTACAATATATATATGCTGAAAATATGCATTAGTACTCACTTAATATAAAAGAAAAACTGGTATTTATTTATTTCTAATATTCTGTACTACTTTGTACAGAATTTGATTGATGTCCAGGTATGAGTTCAATATACTGACACAACAGAGAAAAGAAATCCTGTCCCATGTCAGCTTATCAAACACACTGTGGACAGTATGTCTTCTAGCTTGTACCATTGTACCAGGTTGTACCACACCATTTAAAGCAATTCCATGCGTCAAATATGAAGACTGTGTTCAGTGAAACTCAACCTCGGTATTTCCAGGTGAATTTATAGAACGTCTGAAAAGACTGAGGTATTGTACCACTAAACTAGGTGAATCAACTAAACCAGAGTAAAATACAGGATGAAAGTAATGGGAAAATCACAAGATTTTTTTACCTTAGGTATGTGGTAAACCAAGTACACGTGAAATACTTGAAAAATCAAAACTAAAGATCCTTTTACTGCCAAACAACATTAAGTTTTGAGATAAGTTTATTTCTGCCATGAAACAAAAGCATAAAAGTTTTTGGGTTATATTGTATTTTGGCTTTTTTGCTAACCCCCACCCCAGACTTCCACTCCACCCACTTAAACTATTCAAGATCTCTCCTCGCTGACTCTATTTAGAGAAACTCTATTCCACTTGTTTTTTCTAGAAACATTTGGCATCCAAAAATATCATACAGACCTTCCTTTGGAATTGTGCATACTTATCATTTATACAGTCTGTCAACTGTATATTTATACTATGCTCCCTGAATTTTGGTGAATGCTTCAAAACTATAACAAGATTCCTCAAACTGTCTAAACATTAAACAGTATAAAAATGAAAAACTGATCTTTAAAAGTTCGGACTTGCTTATGCTGTTATTTTTGCTGAGGAATTTAAACAATAAAATTACAAAAGTAATTGAACAGATGACATCTAAATGCACAGCTGCAAGCTTCAGCTTTGTTTCATTTTATGCTTTTTTTTTTAAGAGACTGAAATTACTTTATAGTTTACCATACCATACCTTATCATCGTAGGATCATTCATACTGTGTTCCAGATACAGCTCTAGAAGACAACTGCACTGCAGAAGTTCTTCAGCTTCTTTGCAGGCAATTACCGTACCAGAGCCTTTGGAACAAAGGGCTACTTTTAAATGTCTGGTCACCTCACAGGATATGTGGAGCATTTCCTGCCCGTAGGACTAGAGGAAGGAAGCACAGGGCCAAAATGTTTGATGTGTGATCTACTGTAATTCCTTTCATGTCTTTAGTAGCTTTTATATGATCAATGCACTGGTACCAATCCTCATCTTGGTGTGGTCCAGTTCACTAAAATCTGACCTTCCTTAAATGGATAGCAAATGGAATTATAGTAGCACCCACCTGGCACCACCACTGTAATTAATGGGCGTGAGGGGGTGTTGTTATTTTTTCCTCTGAATATGTACCTACTGGGTTTCAAAATAAAAATACTTAAGTAGTTACATAAATAGTATCTTAATAAAAAATTACAGTAGTTAATTTTTCTACATATTTTTATATATTTGCGTTCTTGTAGCACTGTATGTCAGATGATCTCAAAATGTTTTCTATGCAATTAATTATATTAACATCATCATTTTCACATTATGCCCACAATATATATGAGTAAACTGTTGAAGAGGTTCATTTTGTTGCTTAGAGTCACATAATAAGCAAGTTTAGAGAGAATAAGAATGAAATCTGCCTCTCCTATTTTCCTTTGGCATGTTCTAGCCTTGCAGAGAGGGAAACATGTCCTGCAGGCCTGCAGGAGGCCTGCCCAAGCAGTATCCCTAGTCCCAAACCTTCTTGTGCACAACGTATGAAGACCTGGCAGACTTAGCTCTTCTTCATGTCCATGCGTCCAGTTAGGTTTGTCACCTCAAGCTCTAACCGCAACAGCATTTTCTGTTCCTTTCGAGAGGATATCAGCCACATGTGCAAAATAGGCACAAAACATTGAATTCAGTTCTTCAGATTTCTTATTCTATATGTTCAAAACAAAGTCTCTTTTCTGTTGCAGAAGAGTTACTGCTGCACAACTGGGAAAGTCTAGAAGCAGAGAGAGGTGATAAGTCTGTGTTTCTATCCCATCTACATTTGTTTCAAATGTGACTGTTTAATACCTAGCTTGGAGATATTTAAGAGAAACAGTTGTAGGTAAAGCAGTGTGATGGCTTTGCTGAAGATCTTGAATACCTTCTCTCAATGTCACTCTCTGTTTGCCAGGAACCAAGATCTTTGTAGTAGTAGATTCTGTGCTGTGCTTGAAGTGTCTAGAAGCTCAGCGTGTCTTGAAATAGCAGTAGATCAAACTCCTTTTCAAAGCTGAATTTTCCAAGCATGTTATCTAGAATGTCCGTACGTATTCCAGACTCTGACACTGAGGAGCCTAAAAGACATGTAATGACACTCAACTAAATCTTAGTACTTTGATGATCTGTTCTGGATGATTGTGAGTGATGATGATTAGTTCTGTACATCCAGTTATCTTTTGGGTTTTTTTCCACCAGGCATTTTGACATTCGTGTTTTGAATGATGTCTTAGCACACACACTAATCCATGGTTGAATCTTTTTTTTTTTTTTTTTGATGTCTTGAAGGTACCGAGTTCCATAATTTCTCCAATGTGCTTATCCTTGTGTTACCTAAAGATCTTTATAGCTACTTGGTGTCTCATCCTCTTCTTTAGCTTTCTTTACACTTATAGGAGTTCCTCTCTTTGCCATGATACTCATCTGTAGGTATACAGAACCAAAAAGGAACCAGTGTCCAAGAGACACAAGTCAGACATTTATCCAACATTAGTTTAAAATAGAGGAAAATACCTCTTATACTTGTACTTTTGCTTCACTATATCAATTGTTTGAAGCAGTCTAGCACAATCAAACGAAATTTTTTGTATATGTTTCAGTCACTGCTTGTGGTTTTTTAACATACTAATTGCACAGGTGATCTAAGTTGATTTATGTCTATCCACAAAACCAATAAACACTGCAAATCATTATAGAGTTAGAAGTATGACCATTGATGACTACAAAATGTATTCAGTTAATAACGTCTTCATTGCATTAGTAACATGATGTATCTGTCCACTATGTAAATGTTTTCAAGTGGTCAGTCATTTTTATTTTGCTCATGGAGCTAGCACTGATCTTTTCTTTTTTATGAGGATCTTTCACATCTGAAGATGAACCTAGGTACCTTAACCACTTTGACTTATGGGACACCTGCCATGTAGTGTCTTCTGTAGATAATGCTGATGTATCTGGCTGTACAGAACACAACACGAGCTATTCAGGGGGAATTGCTGAGCAGATTCCTGTAAAGATTAAATGTAATGTTAAAATGAAAAGTGATGTGAGTATAGACATATGAACAAAATAGTATCCTTTGCTAATCAGTAAAGCATTAAACAAAGGAGTCTTACTGTACTCAGTTTATATTTGTATTTAATAAAAATTTGCTGGTATCCAATCCAGAGTATGCTGCCAGCAAGTGTGGAGATGGGGCAGTAGCTGAGTTCTGCTGAGGCTGAGCTGGAGAGGGGAGAAGGAGCAGCTGCCAGCAAAGCCAGTCATATGTGGCATAGTTCCTGGGGAAAAGAGGCAGAAACAGTGAGAATTGGAGTTTACTGCTGACAGCATTTGAGAGCCTGCTGTATTGACCCAGACTAAAATAAACTGTTTCCAACATCCCGGCAGTCATAAAACACTAGGTTTGTTAAACCACAAATAAGTCTCCCTATGGATAGATGGCAGGGTGGGGAAGCAAAGCTGAGGTTACCCTTCAGGGAAGATAGGAAGCTCACTCAGTAGAGAATGTGGACCCAGGATCATGTACAAAATTTTAGAAATTTCTCAGGACCTTCCCTTCTTGCCTGAGAATGTTTCCTTCTCTCTTCTTGCAATTATAGAATTTTCTTACCTGCTGCTTTTCTTTAATTTCAGCATTAGTGCCCTGATCCCATCTTTCTTCTCCCTGCTGCCCACTTGTGTGCTCTACTTTTTTTTTCCTTAACTTCTCATTCTTCTTTCGGTCTACCTCACAAATATATGTTTTTAATCTCTCCCAACTTAGGCAAATGCAAGTCTTCCATCATGAACTGTCACGCTACAGGATTTCTTTTATTCCTCTTCTAAGATCATGTCTATGTATGTTCTGTGATGTTGGGGAAGTTCTGTTTCTCTCCCAGTGGCTCAAGCATAAGCTACTTTGTCTGTGACAAAGAGGCGTCTACTTGCTGTAATTTAATTAAAGAAAAAAAAAGAAAAAAAGAAAAAAAAATAGTTGCCTTTCTTTGGAAAGCTGTTTCCTGTCTGGGTTTTTACCAATAGAAGCTCAGCATTTTCAAAGGCCAGTATTGTTACCATAGATGCTCTACATTTACCAGATTTTTGTTCTTTGTCCTTCTTAACATCTATACCATCTCATTCCAAATGGAGCTGTGGTCCATTGCTTCCCTAAAAACCAGTTGTTTCAATTTCTTGTTTGGTATAACATGTGCGATGGCCTTGTCAAGGAGAGTAAGTTAGGAAACTTTATTGAATTGAATTGGGAAAAAGGCAGTTAAGGAGCATTAGGTCGGTGATAAATATCGCTGTGATTTCTACACTAGTTCAGTCACATCTCATTCGTAGGTGATGGGCTTTCAGACCACGTTTGGGCTGGGACTCCACAAGCTTAAGCAGAAGATGCTTGCGTAGCATGTATATCCAGGTCCAATAAGGTGCCACTGGTTTTACCCCTATAAAGTAGAGGGTATATCTTGATCCAAGCTTACTGTCTGTTTCCTTTTAAAATTAGAGTAAGAAGAATCTTTTACCACCAGACAAAACCTGTAATAATTGAAATTTGGATAGATAGGTTTGTCATCTCCGTACCTGAAGCAGAAATCAGTGCACTTAGAGGTCTAGTAAGTGCTAACAAAAATGAGCTGCTATGTGTAAAGTCTGTGAATATTTCTTAATCATTACATAATGTATAGTCTTTAAATGCTATTTTCCTGACTTGTTTAGCTTTTTGTAGGTCTCAAATGAGCTTTAAGTGAATAGATTTAACTTCTTTATAGTGGTTCTCAGAATTATGCCTATTCAGCAGCATGTAGTAACTGGTTCAGCATGAGCTGTTTCTTATATAAACATACAAAAAGACTGACCCAGACTAAATCAATTTAAAAAAGAAAAACATTAAGGCTGTGTTTCCTGTTACATGCTTATGGTCATCTTTGGTTGCTTATGATCTTACTGTATTATTGACCAACTGTTGTATTCTACACCACCTGCCGAAAGCTTCAGATGGGTTAGTGAAGTTGTTTTCAGAAGGGGGAAGCAATTAAAATCATAACCCCTACAGGACATTCAGCTGGTAAAACAGGGTTTATGCTAGGGGTGGAGAAATCATTAATTTGGCTAGCTCTGTTTCCCTGATTTTATTTGCTACAAGGATTTTGAAAGCTGCAGAATCAGAAAGGCTGCAGAGTTCATACATAGTACGTATGCTTAAGATTAGGCCAATTCTGCTGCGGTTTAATTTATTCTCATCCTTCTAGGAAGTATACAACTAATAAACTGGGGGCGTATTTAGGAAAATAGTTGATATGGAAAACCAGAAAAGAGTGCTTATGTATATGCTAGTGTGTATATAATTTATTTGGGAAAAGGCTATATTTTGATCCTTGTATAAAACTGGTAGGATGTACTTTCTGAAAGCAATAATCAGCTTAGCCAAAACATCAAAGAATTAATAACTAATCCTCGTATTTTATATGTATGTGTAAAATAGCGTTTCTTGAAATGGGTAATCTATAGAAACACAATTTGTTTGCTTGGATTTCAAAGGTGTATCTAAAGGATCAGAGGAAGAGTTTTGTATTATATAAAGGAGATTTGTTAATAGAAGGAACAGAATGAAAATTCATTTTTTATATCAGTGGAAAGTATTAGGCTGTGATTCTGTGAAAGCAGTACAAACATTGTCCAGTCCTTGAGATTTTACAGAATTAATTGGATCAAATAAAAAAAGATCCAATGGACAAATCTTATATCAGCAATGCAATGCCCTAGTACCTTGTGCCTGAATAGTACCTCTGTGTATTTTGCTGCACCTAAAAATGTGTGCCAAAGAGTGATTTCATTGGGTTTTATATTTAAATAAGTAAATTTATGAGGGTAAGAAAGCCATTGTCACAATGCAGAGTTTGAGATTGGCGCATACAGCCACATTTTGCTCTAGGAATTTGTTTCACAAGGTCATGGTTGAGCTGAACGAGTGTAAGGAATATAGTTCTAGGTGCAGCTTAATGCAAGTTACCAAGCTGCTCATAAAAGAACAAATGAAAAATATTCTTTACTGTGTAGTACAGGAGAGAAGAATTCATTATGCAGGTGAAATTAGTATCATATTCTGTGTTTTATATACTTAAGCAGATTTCATAAAATATATAGTTTGGTGCTTTATTTTTAGTAATATTTCACAAAACATATATTCCAATATTTACTTGCATTAGACAAAGTATGTAAATAGACGCTGGGTCATACAATAATCTATTTTTTAAAGAAAAACAGAACTGCATTCATATTGGTGAAATAATGCATAGAAAGAATAATAAAAGACACAGTTGTTGTGGTTAGATCTCTCTATGTGGAAAGTTGACAAACACATTCTTGAGTTTTAAGAAACCACATTTAATTTTGAAATACCACTACTGACATAACAGATTTTCAGTGTATTTCTGCTAAGCATTTAAGAGAATTATAGGGCTACTGAAAAATGCCATCACACTCTCTCACCAGGAATGACTTGATCAAAATGGCTTTCCTGCCATTCACATGCCTCTGTGGGTAGATATGATTAATTACTTAATATTCTTAATTGCTAGCATACTCCATTGGTGACAATGGCAATGGTATTAGTTTCAGCTGTGTTTGGATTTGGGCAGCATTGGGATTGCACTCTGAAATAGGTTGCATACCTATACTTAGAGATTGCATGCAGTGCGTGCATCACACGTTGAGATGTGCTGCTTTAATCCTTATTTATTTTTAAATTGTTAGCATCAATGATTAAACAAATTGCAGAATTATTAAGTTCTCTGTGGAGGCATTACATACTAAATAACAACTCTGGCATAAGACACAACCTAGAACGGAACAGTAAATTGGATGGCATATGCAAATAAGGAGCTTAAGCTTCAACTCAGATGTATGAAAGCAATAAAAATAGACTACATTTTGACGTGATCATAGATTCAAAGCAAAAAAATTTAAGATCCCCTTGCTCCCTTTACTGGCTTGTTTTGAAAAACAGTGGTAAGTTCAGTTGTGCATTTTTATTATAATATCAAATGAGCAGTGCACATAAAGCTATATTGTTCCCGGTGTAGAAAGGGCAAGATAATTTTTTGGAAGATTTACTAGTGCTTACTAGCAGAAGACAAATGGAAGTAGGACATTCCTCTGATACTGGTCACTGGTAAAACTGCATGGTCTTAGCAGCCTCCACTCATCCAATAGCTCTTGAATGTTTTGTTGAAGTTGGGTATGACTGTTTCCCAAGCTCAGCTCAAGATTGAAATATTTCGTAAAATCTAATGTAGTAGAATTTAGCAGAATCCACAAGCAATGTGATTCACTCAAAAATGCTTTTTTCTCACTTGTCAGAAGAATTCTAATAACAAAGCACTGAACTGAAACTCCATGTTAAAAAGATTGGATTGTTTTCCATCATCTTGGAGAGTTCTTTTTAATTTTATTCTTTGATAAGTTTGAATGGTGGAACAATTGTCTCACAGTAAAGTTGTTCGTAATACTGATAACGTAGCTGTTCTTTTTGAGGGCTTGAATGTGACATCCTTTATCTATTCAGTAAATATGAGTTAGTCCTGCTTCCCTATAAGGCTGCTCATATGGACCTGACTGAAAGTGCAATGAAGTCAATGGATTGATCTTGTATTGACTTTGGATCTAGCTAAATTTTGGAATATATTTATTTGCATATCTCCCATTGAATTCCATAGGAAAGAGGCAGCTGAATACTTCTGAAGATCTGGACATAAAATAATGCTTAGATGTAGTCAAGAATGGCAAAATTGATACCTTCATTTTCTTAATTTTGTATCTTAATGAATATCTGATTGGTCTGAGTTTGACCTTTGTTGCTTTTCCCCCTGCCCCGCCCCCCCCCCCACCCCGGCATTACAGGAGAGCACTGAATCTAGGAATACTTCGAGACCCCGGATCGGAGGTGGAAGACAGACAATATCAAATAGATCTTCAATCTATAAACATTGGTACTGCTTATTGGAATCAGTTGAAACCAGAGAAGGAAAATGGAAAAGGAGGGGTTTTGACAGAGAGTGAAAGAAATTCTCAAAATCCAGCACTTGAATGGAACATGGCCAGTAGGTAGGAAGTGTTTTTTAACTTACTCTTTTCTAGAATTACATAGCACAAACAGTGCAGATATCATTCACAGTATATCTGAATCCAATAATTCTGTATTGATTTTTCTTTACATTAAAAGCATATTTCTATGCAGTTTTGGATTATACATTTGAAATGCGTATTACTATTATTGTTACACTATAATTACTGTCTAGTTATTGTGTGCCTTTGGTTCCATTATAAGCTCTTCTGAGTGGCTTACTGTATGTCCATAAAAATAACTCCAGGGCTCAGGCTTCAGCTTCTCAGTCTATAAGCAATGGGAGGTTTTGGTTTTTGGGTTTTTTTTACTTCTTTTGTTTGTATTTTTACAAAGCTTGAGTAAAACCAGAAAACCAGCTTAGACATTTCAAAGTTAGAGGAGGATAAAGTAGAACATTTCCTATTGGTTCTGAACTGTTTTTTGCACTTCTGTAACTAAAACCAGATGAATTTTGAAAATGAGATATTTCAACTGAGTCTCCCTTATTGTGTATTGTACGATATGCATACGCAAAGCCCCGCCCTCTAGTTAAAGAGGGTTGAAAGATAAAGCATGCATGCACTTGTGTGGTATTTTAAATTTTAAAGTTTTCAAATATAAAATAGGTATTTTAATTGGTAATTTGGGAAAAATTGAAATTTTTATTTTAGTTTTAATATACTTTTTTATACTTAAAAATTCATACAGTTGGTTTAAAACTAAATTTTTATAGGCTGTGTAGCAGTCAGAGTTCTCTTTTCAAAGTGGCAGGAATAAGGTCTGATGACCAAGAGCAAGCTTTCAAAAGTTATTTTGTGTATTTAGATGGATTTCTGCTTGAAGATGCCTGTTTGCCCACAATTTATTTATTTATTTCTCATTTAAAAGTCCTTTATATCTAATTCATGCAAAACCAATCCAATTTTTATGAAATGCATGCATAATTTTATCGTTCCTAAGATAAGATTCCTATCTGAATTGAGGGATGAGTTTCTAAAACTGATATAGAAAAATAGGCAGAATCATAAGGAAAGACAAAAATTGAACTATTGCTGGTTTAATTTTCAAAAAAAGGGGAGATGAGAGGACTCTCAGAGATTTCTCTTGACAGTGAGGCAAGCTGTAGCAAAAGAAGGTACGTGAGGATGGCACGCAGACTGAGCTTTCTTAAGTGATGAATTGATGAAAGACCAAAAGAGCAAATAAGCTCACTCTGGAGGAGTGCATGCAGGAAAAAGATATGATCAAGAATAAATTCCAGTTTATCATTGAGAAATAGAGGGCAGGAAAAGCAGATTTAACCAAAGTAATGATAAAACGACAAGGAGTGACAGGAGTACAGATGAAAATTTAAACACCGTAATAGTATCTGTTCTTCATTTATAAGATCACCTGGCTCTTTCCTGTCTTTTAACATTCTTACTTTTTTTTAACTAATACAATTCCATAGATATTTTTCTTCTAAATTCTTAGCCTTGAAAAACTGTATATGACCTTCTAGTTGGGCCTTGATGTTGGGCAAGTTGCCGATAAATTTCTTTCTCACAAAACAACATAGGGCCACTGACATTTCTTGAAAGATAAGATGACACTAATCTCCAAAGGACTTCTGGCCAATCTGCAAGTTAAACTAACAGCAAAACTAGCCACTGAGAATTGGCTTCCCTTTTCCTTCCCATTGGTGACTGAAATCATATTGCCAGCACACTTGGGTCTGGGCTTTATGGTTATAGATTTGGATAGGCAATTTGGTGGGATTCCTGAAAAGCTATTAAGATAAGAATAAGAGAAACAGCTATTACAGATAATGAGTTCTCTCTTTTAATAACTGCTTGGACATTCTTCTTTTCCTCAGCAGACTTCCAAAATAAAATTTTATTAGAACATATTTGACAAATAAGTAGGTTTGGTTTGAAATTGCTTTTGAATGAATCTTCTACTTGGGTTTTAATTTGTATCAGTTGCAATTAAATACATTAGCTTTTCCTTTCAGGTATGCTGTACAGTATTTTAATTCCAGCTTGAACTTGTTTAAAGAGAAAGTTGGTATGAGTGTTTTCTTGTCCTTTTGGCTTAAAATTTTACACATTTACTACATACAGTTCTTTTTCAGGATGTTCACATTTTTGCTTTTCAGTCAGCAGTCAGTTTTGCTGCGTCTGGGTTTATTTTATGATTGTGGAAGTGGTGTGCTGAGAACTGGAAGAGCCTGCACTGAACTCTGCCATCCACTGAGATATTTCCAGCATGCCCCCGGAGGGTGGCTGCATGGTGTTTTACATGGTGCTTGGTGTTTTCAGGGTGAAGTTTATCTTAAGATTTCCTGCAACTACCGCAGAAGCTGTATTCTTTGACCTATTTGTGATACTGTTTTCTTTTTTAATTCTTTACATTTCTTAGACGTATTTAACCTGGAACATAATGAATTATTTTTACTGAGTTATTTTAAGGTTCATTTCTTTGTTTGGTTTTAATATATTTCTATTTGTTTTTACTTATCGTTTAGACCCAGTGTTCTGGTTTATTAGGTTCACTGGGTTTTAAGATTCTTTTTTGAGATCTGTTTCCCTCATTTTTTAATTCTTAGGTGGTATGTGGTGCAGTATAGAATCCAAACTATATCCAAGTGTTTCTTACAGTTACTTTACAGAAAACTTCAGCGTAGATACCAGCCATTCATTTTCCATTCCCATTTGTAGAAGCATTACAGTATTTTTTTAAAATAAATTAAATAGTTGTAAAATTTCTGAAATAGATTATATTGTAATTTAGTGTATTGGGTTGAAATTTGGTCTTGTTTTAAAAATTTGCATGAAAACCAAATCACTCTAAATATAAGATCTATGGATATCATATAAACAAATATTCGAAAGCTTTTGACATAATTTATTAAATGCTTTAGCAATCTTTACACACAAAGTAAATCCTTCAAATTTTCCCACCGCTTTTTCTAGGGTTCAATATTTCTAATACTTAATATCTTATAGGTTTGAATTTTTTTTAAACTTTTACATTGTAATTTGGAAAGCAAGCGGTCTTGCTTTGAGACAGTGTGTTGAATATTTCAAGGTGTTTTGTCTAAAATTCTTCAAGAGGGGCTATTGTGAAGTGCTGGTGTGATGCCTTCTGTGCCTCTGCAGGTCACCCCAAGAAGAATGGAGCACTGTGGTAGGGTGGATGCCTTCTGTCAGAAAAAAAACGCCAAATGCTGTGCTGTACTGAGGATCAAGGATCATAACTCTTCCCATTATGAAATGTTTATACTTCACTGTAGATGTTATAAAAAGCTCCCTAATGGTGTAATATATAAAAAGAATACTGGAAACAGTCAGACAGTTCTAATAAGGTTATGTACAAATGAAACCTGTCCACATTTATTCCCTTTACCAAACAGCATGTGGGGAACTGGGAGTACTTAACCAAAAGAAGTTTTCTTGATTGAAAACTGCTTTTTCAGCTTGCAGATCTCCTCCTCCCTCTCCCTCCTCTCAATGGAAAAAACAACAGACCTGAAGGAAATAAAGAAATATATCCTCTCTTGAGGCCTCGCCCCCGTCCCTGTGCAATCCTTCTACAGCTCCCAGCAGCAACTTCTGCTTCCTGCAGCCTGAATAAACTCTGTTTAAAAAAAAATTAATTGAGCTTAAAAGCATTACTTCTCTGTGTGGTAATGAACTGAGTGTGGCAATATACTGCATTACAGTTTTGTCCTTGGCATACCACCATCTGGAACAGCTCTCTGCGACTCTCATTGAGTACGTCTGGGAGCCAATGATCTGTTGTACAAAACTGAACAAAATACCACTCTTGCTTTGCAAGGATCCTCAGAAAGGTTTCCTGCAGATTTTACTTTGAATAGTTTTCATTTTCTTGCTTTTTTGGAAAGTTGAAGTGCAGCTTGCCAAGTTCTAACAAGGAAGACCAGAAAAAAAAGTGATTAGTAGTTCCATGTGTAAGGAAGTAGGAGCATTCCCTGTGAATCTTTTGGGATAAAATACAGTACATTTGTATTCAGTCCTGTATTTCAGTTCCTGTGTTTATTGTACCTGAAGTCGTGCTTGTATTCATACTGTACAAAGCCTTACTCAATAAGATGGAGTATGTTCTTTTCTTCATTAATTCACGGCCAAAAAATATTGCATGGCATTCTTAATAAGATGAAAATTAGCTTTACTGAGGCATAATTATGTAACAATAGTCGTTCTGTACAGCTAGATGGTGCACGTTTTTTCATTGTCTAATTTTGGTTGTTAGGTAGTCCTCAAAATGTGGCTATGCTATTTCACTGTCTTGCAATGTGTCTTTGCGACACCCCAGAGAGCTGAAAGGATGTGAACTGTTCTGCCCACTGGGACATGGAGGTCTGAGGCATGATGATGCCATTAGTAGCTAGATACCCTAATACATTTGTGAATCGGGGATTAACTGAGAGAACACTATTTGATTATGTGGCCTATTCCATGCTAATACTTGGTTTTTTTCTTTTTCAAGTTGCAGAATTCTTTGTGAGAATTGATCTCTCTGTAGATAGTAAACTTATGTGAAAATAAATGAGCTCTTGGTTGTCATTCATGTATTGAATGTATATGAGTTTCTCCCTGATCTATGTATTTTTTAAGTATGTCAGGGCTCAAACTCTAGATTCAGTAAGGAATTATTAAGAAAAAAATTATAATTAAGAATAAAGCAAACATTTCCAAGTTTCACATCTACTTTATGTTTAGCTCTTACTGGCCAGTATTTTCTGTTTGGTTCTATTACTTTTTTCCACATAAGGCGGCAAAGTTATAGTCCTTGTGCATTTTTACAGCTTATCCAGTCTCACATCATCACGCTTCCTTGATTAGTGCAACATCATCTCTTTGGCAATCCTTCCTTCTCATATAAATTCAACGTGCTTCTGAGTGGATGTAATCGAATACTGATGATTTGATTTGATAATGAAATGTTGTTGCTTTGATTATAAAATTCTGTTCTTCACATTTTTTTTCCTCTTTTCTTCCCACAACATTTTTTGTCATATTAATCATTAGATATGTCTTCGGTTTCAGGGTACTTGTAGAATTCTATGTTTATCCATTTCCTCTTATGTGTCTTCTTTCATTTGCTTTGACACATCTACACTCACTGCTTATCAGACCTCATCATACCGGGTACCAGGGCTGCCGCATTTAATTTTTGAAGCAGCACTTTCTTGCTCGCTCCTAGGCTAACCTGTATGCTATAAAGGCATTTCCTGTGAACATTCACAAAGTTATTGCAATGTCTTCTTCCAAATCCTTCCAAAAAAATTCATTTCTATTATACTGTAATATAAAAACTCATAAGACAGCTTTCAGGTTGCCACTGTAAGGATACAATTACCTACGGTGCTGTTAGTTATTCCCTTTTACTTCCCTGTCTGCGGGTGTATTTTTTCTTATACTTAAATTGTAAGACTTTGAGGACAGAGACCGTTTTTGTCCTGTGCTTGTACAATGTGGATCTGTGGTCCATAACCAGAGTTCATGTTATTGTGCAGATATAGCCCAAATTCAGCACTGAGTAAAAGGCACCTCCAGGCCTTATCACAAATGCTTTGCTGCCTTGTTGCTTTGCGTTAGCATATGGTCTTCCAAATGTGCTGTACTTTTAAGTGTAGATGATCAACTGTTTTAACATCTCTAAAAGTACTAGCTTTTCCTTTTTTTTCCAAGACAAATATATAACAGATGCATAAATGAACTATGGAATGAATGTGCTGCAGACATAGAGCCATCATTACGCTCTTCACAATCAAGTTTTTTCATAAGCTCATGTGGCATACACCTGTGTTAAGTTAACGGTGCACTTAGGTGCAGTGTGGAAGACTTAATAATTCAAAGTGGAATTTGTTTCTTTGTTCCTTTTGTGCTCTTTCTCATATCCTCTCCCTTCATTATTTACTGTGCTCAGTTTGCCTTCTGTTTGTACTTACAATTATTTTGCTAATACTTGATTTGGCTGAGCTTCAAATTCACCAACTAGAAATGGGGAACGTAGTAAGTAGAGCAGGACAGGGATACCACGTAAGGATGATTTTAAAATAAAATAAAAAAATCAGCAATCAATCTGTATTACCAAAAAAGTCCTTTAAGATGTAGTGTACTAGGTATCTACTAGAATAACATTTGAAAATTAAGAAATCGGAATATGTATGAGCTGAAAAATAATTTGAACAGTGATTGAAGAGAACCAATTGTGGGTTTGGGGTTCAGCAAATAACTTGCTTTTATAGCTTTGTTTCGTATACTGAAATCATACTTAGGAGCAGTTTTATGCCCCTTCAAGTGGAAGTTTTCTAATGTATAGCTGTGTGGTCTTTCATAGAATTGTTCTACTACTTAGCTCTTTCATTTTCCTCAAAAACAAAGGCATTTCTTTCTTCACATCCTATTGTGAAGGGGAAATAGGAATTGGGTACAAAGCTGCCTGGTTTAAATTTAATACGAAGGTGGTGGCAGGGAGAGAAGCATTTGTAGAACTAGCAAAATCTAAGACCATTTTCTCAGTTGAAGAGGTACGCTAACCACTAATGCATCTGCTTTCTAATTTGGGGATATAATTAGACTAATCTTGCTTTAAAAACAGTCATTACAGACCAGCAGAGCTACAGCTGACCAAAATGTTAAAGCTTTTAATGTAAGATGGTAGTTTTCTCACTTGCTTGCTCTCAAGCGTACTGCATACTACTTACGGTAGTGTGCAGCCTGCTCAGCAGTGTTTGTGAAGGTCATTTGAAGTAAAAGTTTATTAGGCTTGTGCTCAGTAAATACTGGCTCTGTTGCTCTGTAGCATCTGCTGTTAACTTCTGTATACTGTTGTCCTAAATAAATTCAAATGCTTTAAGGACTACCCACATCTGACAATTTGTATTCCCTTGTAGATCGCCATGCTTTCTACATGTTTTGAGTACACTTAAGCAAATTGTTAGTAGAATTTGAAGCATCAAAATTGAAATAGTCCAAGCAGTAAATTGTCATCTATGAATTTTGAATCTTTTGAATTTGACTTGAACTACAGTCAAGTTTTAATTTCTTTTTGGCTTAACTCTTGGCCTACAGACCATCAGCACTTGAGATTGTGTACTTTTCAACAGAATCCATTTCAGAACCATTACCTTTACTAGACTATGCATATCAATACCTGTACTTAAGAGATTTAATTACCTATTCCATGTGCAGTCCAGAGATTTCTGCATAGACAGGTATATAACCATATTTTTCAATGACATTAACATGGGTAACTCTAGCTGATGGTAAGGAATAATTGTCTAATTGCATAGTTCATGTGTCTGGCTCACTTGTGTGATTTATGCTGATGTCTGAACTGCTACGTCTCAATTACTGGAGATGGTGAGATTAAAGGTAATACAGGGATACCTACCTGACATACAGATATATTTGAAGAGTCCTGCATTTATCTATTCTCTGCTTCTATATGGCAGTGTAGTTCAGTCTTTTTTTTTTTATATATCATGATAGATTGGTGCATAATTTAGTGTATACTTTTAACTTGCATTGTTTCACAGTTGATAATTTTCTATTTTGGTAAGCACAGGAAAACTTACCTTGGACCAACAACTTTTTGATGGTTTTTAGAGTTCTCCTTGGTGGAATGCAGGTATTTAGCATTTCTGTAAATGATGACAGGTAAAAAGAATTATCAAAAAACTATTTTGATGGAAGGGTTCTCCCAGGAATTTGAACTGTATCCTCTTCTAGGGGCTGAACACCATCTTGATCTTATTACATATTCCCGCCCCCCCCCCCCCTCCCCCCGCCGTTCAGAGGCTCTCAGATGGCATTTTGTGGCAATAGTTTATTTGACCTGCCCCAGAAGATTCTGGCTATTTGGAATGTGTTGTCATAAGCTATTAGTGATCCATCTATAACAGGGTTGTGCCTCTAGGCTTAGTATTTGGTTAAAGGAAAAAAAAACAAACACCTAGCTGGAAAACAAATGTAATTATCAAGTTTAATGGCACAAATATTCTTGGCAAGAAAACATTGATAAAAAAGTACCAACTAAGAGCAACCGGTGACAGAAGCAGTGGAGGAAGACTGATACCCCTCCATTTTCAAGGCATTTTAAACATCTTGGGCAATAGTTATAAATGTAATGTGCGAGCCCTAGAGTTTCATGGGGTTTGCTAGTTTAATTTTTCATGTCTTTGATTTTTGTGTCAGTTTTGTTGTGTGCAGAATTTCTTCAAACCCGAATTTTAATGCAGGAATTCAAATATTACCCAGGCTTCAGGATAGCTATTCGTAAAGTGAAAGGCATCCTCAGGCAAATTTGAAAAATACTGATAATAAAGTTTTTATCTTTGTTCAAATGATTTTGTATAGTTCGTTAAACAGTAGAAGAAGCAATGCCATGTCAAACTTGTCTGTCTGGAGATGGGTTGAAGAGTCAAATATTTAGACATACTTCTTCTGTGAAATGAAGGTGGAAGTCTGCCTTTAGGATTGGAATTAACACAATTTATAATGATGATATTTAATGCTTATTGAGGAAGCAATCAAATGCTAAACTGGTATTGAAGCAGTTTTGTGCTACGTGCTAGATGTAAAGAAGAATAGGAGTTTTTTCCCCTCAACAATTTATAATGTGATTTAATCTTTTTTTTTTAGCATAAAACGGCATCAGGAGAGAAGAGCAATTTTAACTCCAATTTTAACAGATTTCACAGTTCGAATAACAGCAGCACCTGCAATTATTTTTACAAAAATTGATGCTGCAGAGAATTTACACCCAGAGGTTAGTACAAAACGTGAACAGAAATAGCATAACTTTTAATATGTGGATAATCTTAATATTTTACTGTTCTGCCATTTTAAGTGTCCATGTGTTTTCAAATACAGAGACCGCCAACTGAAGAAAAAAGAAAAAGTCTTAATCACTAGCTGTAATGTTCTTTCTCTGCTGGAGAAAGTATTTGAGTATAGCATTTGATATTAAAGGCAGCCTGGCCAGAGGTAGATAAGCCTGTTTGCAATTCAGAAAATGAGAATCCTTTAATGATTTCCAGCAATATTTTTAAAAGATTTCTGATGGAAAGGTGTTGAGAAGAGGTGCTATAGTACAACATTACAAAACATTGTATTCACAAGCTTCCCATAAAGAAGCCTGAAAATGCAATCTATACACTATTTGTAAGAAGAAAGTTGAGCTGAGTTCTTTTAGACAGATTTTCAAGCCCTCAAATTTCCACAAAGCATCCGCTCCCCTAACCATTACTGTGGGTACTTCAAGGTATTCCAGATTTAACAAATCACTTCTACCAGTCTGTGGGTCAGCTTGTTAATGATTAGTCTGTGAAGAATGTTACACACAAAAGGTATTGCCTCCCTTTTTGGCATTAGTTTGTAGCTCAAGAATTTAAAACATTTTATGTAGGGGAAATATCAGAAAGTTTTTGTCAGCTCACAAGGAGTATTTCTCATAACAGCTACCTCCTGGGAAGAGCAAAACTGATACAGGAGCGTAAAGGGTATTAGGTGCATATTGCAACGTGCAATAGGTGTACATTGTTGGAAAATAATAGCTAATGGGTATAAAAAGAAAAAATTGACAGCTTCCTATTTTGTGTAAAGCATTATCTCAAGGGCAGATAGAAAATTATTTACTGTAAAAAAGAAGTAGAAAGCTTAAGGGGTGGATAGGATGCATAGAAGTTACTAAATTTAAAAAAAAAAAAGTGAGCTTTACTAATGCTTATGTTCAAGAATTTCAGTGTTTTCTTCTTGTTATCTATTCCCTGGGTGACATTCACTGATGAAGGGAGAGGTCTAGTTTAGATTGTGAAAAGCTTGAACATTGTGCAACCTTCTCATGAGAAGGGGCAGTACTTCTACTTACTAAGCAACCCTTCTGCGTTGGTTCTGGTTTTGATCTTTTTATCACTTGCCAACAGTGATGAAGAGCTTTTTTTGTGCTGGATAACACCAATAAAACAGTGGCCATCCAGCTAGCTTTGCCAAGGTATTAACAATGGTGTACAGGCAAAGAGAAATTAAATAGGTTGGTTATCAGTGAGTTCCCATGCGTGATTTCATTATAAATCAAGCAGAGTTTATGTTTAATAAAAAAAAAGAAAGTACATCCTTTTCTTGGAAGGAAAGGATAATTGTAGTCATTGCCAGGAAATAAAAAACAAAATCTGACAGTCCACTGTTTGATACTACCAAGAGATGGAATCAAGACCTCACACACGAGATACTTTTCTTGCAAAATTTGTCTTAATAGTTACACTGTTAAAAGCAAAGCAAAGAATAAGCCCCATCCTTGTTTAGAAGACTGAGACACCACTTTCTCCTAAAAAGACCTAATTAATACTATATACAATGTTGAAGCATTGATTACAGCAGAGAATCATAATACAGTTATATAGAAGCTGAAAATTATTTCCCCAGTAGCTGTCATCTAGTATTTTCCCTTAATTTCTCCACAGGAAATTTTGGTGTGTGGTCATTCTTTGGAGGTGAATGTGACAACAAACCTGGATTTCTTCCTCAATGTGGCTCAAGTACAACTTCTTCAGCAGCTGGTGCAAGCCAATATGGTTGGACTGGAACCTTCCAGTAGCACTGCTGAGGTAGGTTGTTCCCTGGTTTGCAGCTGGTTTTTTTGTTTGTTTGGTTGGTTGGTTTTTTTTTAGAGTACCATAGCTCTGATCAGGTGTTTGCATCATCTAGACAAAATTATATAGGTAAATGAAATACATGTATTATTATTGTTTATTTGGTCAGCTTTAAAATGCAGTCTAATGTTGTTCTAACAATACGATGTGTTATTTTAACAAGAATATTATTCAGTAAATTAGACTGAGGTGATTCTGCAATGTCTTATGAACAAGGAGAATTATCTTATGTAAATGATGAAGGAAATCAATTTTGAAGTAGGTTTTTGAGGTTGTTTGCCATTTAATTTTAACTTTTATTGAAGCTTTGGCATCTTATGAATTCACATACTACACTGTCTGCTTCACTAAAGCCAGTAAACTATAAAATTTTTGCTGTGCCTGATAACCACTACTCACATTAACTGTCTTCACTCAAGTCCCTAAGATTCAATCCACCTCTGAATATTCTCATACTTCTTCAGTAAGAATGGTGATGGGTGTACATCATGAAGGGTCCTTCATCTTCTGAACAGCTAATCTCTCCTTTTTTCTGGAATTTTACAGTGTTCAGCAACTGTGTCTTGAATTTGTCATTCTTCTTTATTTGTGGAAGTTGATACCTCAGTTTGCATTAAAGGCCAGTCACTAACTGTGACAGACTTGTATGTTTAAATTATTAAACTTCTGGGCTGATACAAAAAAAGATAGGAGAAAGAAAAGTGAAAACTTTGCCGTAAGAAAAAATATGTATTTCTTATCTTCAAAACCAGGAATCTAGTCAGGCTGACAGCATCTTTTAAAGACAGTAGAAGATAATATGTGACAAGGCACTAATTCCACTGGAATAGTTGTTGGATTCATTGGGAAATCTTCGCAAATAAGAACAAGACTTAGGGAGAGAGTTAAAGAGCAAGACACAATCAACTCTTCCTTTCCAAGAATCTAGCTAATGGGAGAGCTGAAGAAACTTTTCTCCTTCCTTTCCTGAACGTCACAGATTCAGCATGCATGTGAGTCTGGGTGGAAGTGGGGAATGATCTAGAGCAGCCAAACTACTTACATTCCTCTCTCCTCACCCTGTCAAAACCCCAGAAGTTGTCTGTATCCTGCTAATCTAGGCATCACATCATCCCCCCCTCCTTTATCCCTTCCCAAAGATAGAGGGAAATAAAGGGCATTGTTTCATTACCATGTTGAAACATGAAAGGTGGAGAAAAGAAATGCAGTGTATCTTCCTTTTCCTTGGATACTTAGCAGATGCAGGGCCTCTTTTGGAGGTGAACATTATAAATAAGTATATATGGGAAATCTTCCATAAATAATTTGTGGAGCACTGTTTTCCCATTGTCAGTGGAATGGATAGAATCAGAAGATTTGAATGGGTGCCAAGAATTTTAATTTTGAGATGGCGCTTTGCAGAAGTACTGCATGACTGATATGGACTGTACAAACTTAAAAAAACAATTTACTACATCATTCCAGAAAGTTTTTTGTTGACTACATCCCAAGATACCTATTTATTCTTCAATGATACCTCCCTTGCATTATTGAGGTCTCCTGTAATGAGTAATGGAGTATTTCTGGTTCAAGGTGGTGTTTGTCTTCTCTTTAGTAAGTTGTAGAACTGTATCTTGATTCATTATACTAAAAATGTAAAATCCAATAGTTGGTTACTTTTCGTCCAGTTCTTTCTTCAGTGTTCTGTCGTCTCATGTGCCTATATGAAGCCACCCTACCCTCTAATATATGGACATTTATTATTCTCATGTTTCTCCTTTAGTCAGCAGAGGGAAACATAATACACATTGTATGCTGCTGTTTTCATCTCAGTGAATGAAGTCTGGAGCCTGCACATGGCTATTCATACTTCACACCCTCTAATTATTTCATTGCAAGAATCAAAACATAATTTACGTTGGAAGATGCCTCTGGAGAACATTCTTTTGCTCAGAAGAACACTAATGTCAAAGCTAGATCAGGCTTTTCAGTGCATTGTTCAGTTAAATCTTTCTTTATCTCCAAGGAAGGAGGTTGCACTGCCCCTCTGGGTAATTGTCCTTTGCCTAACTACGCTCGCTCTGGCAAGTTTTTGTCTTTATATCCATTCAGAATTGTGCTTGATACATCGTTTAATCATTGCCTTTCAACATTTCACTATACATCTCCAAGAACAGTCTGACTTCATCTTCTCTATAATCCTGCTTCAGGTAACTAGAAACAGTAATTTGGTACGCCACCACCATCCTTAGCCATCTTGTTTTCAATCTGAAAAAAACAATTTCTCTCACACTCTCCTCATAAATCCTGTGCTTTAACCTGTTAAGCCTCTTGATGTACCTCTGCCCACTCAAGTTTGTCAATCTTTTTCTTCTATTATTGAGCTCAAAGCTAGAGACAGTACTCTAGATGTGGCCTCACAAGTATCTAATAAAAGGAAATAATCTCATCTTATCTGCTGGCTATCCTGTTGTTAATGCTGCCCAG
The DNA here is from genome assembly GCF_030936135.1 of Gavia stellata. Classification (NCBI taxonomy): domain Eukaryota; kingdom Metazoa; phylum Chordata; class Aves; order Gaviiformes; family Gaviidae; genus Gavia; species Gavia stellata. The sequence continues at coordinate 24,413,091 of NC_082596.1, read as the reverse complement.
TAAATGCTTAGCCTTCAACACTACAGGGGCATGCTGCTATCACATGTTCAATTTGTTGTCCACCAGGACCCTTGGGTTCTTTTCTGCAAAGCTGCTCTGTAGCAGTTGGCCTCCAGCCTGTATTTGGTTTGGGATTTTTCCATCTCAAGTGCAGGACTTTGTGTTTACCTTTTGACCTTCATGAGGTTTCTGTTAAACCATTCCTCCATTTTGTCAGTGTCCCTCTGAATGTCAGCCTTACCCCTCAGTGTATCAACAACTCCCCCCAGTTTGGTCTCATCTGAGAAATTTCTTTGGGTATGTTTTGTATCATTGCCAAAGTCTTTAAAAAAGACATTAAACATCATCAAACCTTGAGGAGTGTCACTCTAACTAGAGCTCAGCTACACTTTGCAACAGTGGCCATTACTCTCTGATTTTAGTGGTCCAGTGTGGTTTTTACCCACCTTGTAGTCCACCCATTCAGTTCACACTTGGATCCAACAGTTTGGATACAAGTCTGCTGTGGAAGACTCTGTCCAAACTTTTGCAAAGGTCAAAGCAAATGGCATCCAGTACTCTATCCACAGAATCAATCATCTCATCATAGGAGGCAATCAGATTGTGGTAAGGCATGATTTGCCTTTTGGTAAATATGTGTTGTTTGTTCCCAAAAACATTTTTGTCCTTCAAGTGCCTGTAATTGGCTTCTCTGAAAATGTGTTCTGTCACCTTCCCAGTGTCTACAATGAGGCTGACTATTCAGGTAGGTTCCTTGAATCCTCCTCCTTGCTCTTTTTGAAGATGGGCATAAAATTTACAATTTTCCACCATCAGAGACTCTCCCAGACAACATGTCCTTTCACATATGATAAGGAGAATCCCAGCAGTGGCACTGGTTAGTTCCTCAAACACCTTTGGATATGTTCTGTCCGATATTCTAAGAGAAAAATTAAGCTGAAGTTATCCATCCTCCAAAGGCTTTACTAAAGTATTGCAAATTACCTAGCCTATTATGCAGTTCATAGTATACACAGAACCTGTGCTCTGTTTCTCCTGCTTCAGTGTTGCTCTTGCATTTGCATTCAACACAGTCTTACTCAGCAAGGCAATTCAGAGAAAATAACTTTAAGATGTTTTTTTCCCCACAGTGCGTATTTGCTTTGCAGATTTAGAGCTTCTGGTTTGTAGCATTTGAGGATTTTCACGAATATTTCTATTAGATGCTTAAGCATGATTAACAGAAGAGTAGGAAGAAACAGAAGAAACTATATTCCCCATGGGAAAGTACAAAATGGAATGGAGAAACCAAGGAAATTTGCATTTCCAAATCAGAATGTATGAAACCTGTCTTCCAAAGCTGTCCCAAGATAGCATGGCAGTGATTTTTTATTTTTTTTTTAAGTTGAAAGGAGTAGAACATTTTTACACATTTTTAAATAAATATTATTTTGGTATTTGTACATGAATTTACACCACTGAACTGTTTGCATTAAGTACTTGTTCAGTTATTTTCAAGGGTTTTTAGAACCTATCCACATACAATGCTTCTCATCTGGGACTCATGAATCAATAACCAACCACACAATAAACAAAAGTATGTAAAAACAGTGCACACAGGCATTCTCTGAATAGGAAAGGGGATAAAGGAATGCCTTGAATTTCTTGAGATAACTGACTGTAAATGAAATTTGTTTTATTGATTGTCCTTTTTTCTGCTAGAATAATGAAAAGATTGAGATACTCAACAAAATCTTTGGCAAGACTGTATCTGTGAAAAAGTGTACTTCAGTACTGAAAAATGAACTGTAAAAGAAGCTGTAGGATTCAAGAGTTGCCTAAAAGTAGTAAAAGAACAAGAATGGTAAATTCTTCACATTTTTTATGCATTGGTGCCACTTTAAAGGCACTGCAGATGAAATATAGAAAGGACTCCTAGAAATGCATTTGAATTTTTACAGATGTGACCATGGACTACTGAAAGTTGCAAAAAAATCTTGTTTCTGAAGGTGTCCAGCTGAAAATTCTGTGTTGCTAGTAGGGATTTAGTCTTTTTAAAGAAAAAACAATCCAGCTTATAGAATACACAAAATCATTGTTCAGATTTAGTGAAAAGGTTTAGGGAAAGCACCCCAGTTGAGAGACAAAAGGAAAGTTAGATTGCAACTCAGATTATGAATGGGATTTTGTATGGCAGTGACTTAAGGCAATGAGTGTATTTGCTTGGCTTTCCTTTAGGCACTGCCATTATTACTAATTAAGATAAAAATCTCAATTGTGTATCTTTCCTGCAGGCAAGCTGTTCAACCACATTTAAAGATGTGGTGTTTAACCTGTTTTCAGGAAGCCATTGTTACAGTATGAGGTCTTATTTTAAAGGAAAAGTCAGTAGTGATGAATTGTATATTCATCTCATTGTATTTGTTTCCTGTTAGTGTCTGTTCAAACACAGTTAGGCATATGCTTATAGTTACAGTTGATTTGCTTTTTAGCATACAAAGCTTAAGGTAGGGTAGAATCATGGAATAATTTAGGTTGGAAGGGAGCTACGGAGTTCATATAGTCCAGGCCCCTGCTCACAGCAGGTCTAATTAGATCAGGTTGCTCTAGGGCTTCAATCAAGTCTTGAATACCTCCAAAGACAGAAATTACACAACCTTTCTGGGGAGCCTAGCTGACCACCCAAATTGTTTTAAAAAAAATTAAAAATCCTAATATCTAATTGGAGTTTCTTGTGTTCCCACTTGTGTCCATTGCTTCTTATCCTAGTACTGGGCGTTGTGGTTTAAGCTCAGCTGGCAACTAAGCCCCACACAGCCGCTCGCTCACTCCTTCCCTGCCCCAGTGGGATGGGGGAGAGAATAGGAAAAGTAAAAGTGAGAAAGCTTGTGGGTTGAGATAAGAACAGTTTAATAAGTGAAATAAAATATAATAATAATAATAATAATAGTAATGAAAAGGAAAATAACAACAACAACAACAAACAAGAAAGACAAGAGATGCAAATGAAAACAATTGCTCACCACCCTCCGACCAATGCCCAGCCCAAGCAGCAGTTCCCCAGACAGCTTTCCCCCTAGTTTATATGCTGAGCATGACATCATATGGTCTGGAATATCCCTTTGGTCAGTTGGGGTCAGCTGTCCCGGCTGTGTCCCCTCCCAAGTTCTTGTGCACCCCCAGCCTACTCGCTGGTGGGGCGGTGTGAGGAGCAGAAAAGGCCTTGACTCTGTGTAAGCACTGCTTAGCAGTAACTAAAACATCCCTGTATTATCAACACTGTTTTCAGCACAAATCCAAAACATGGCCCCATATTAGCTACTATGAAGAAAATTAACTCTATCCCGGCCAAAACCAGCACACTGGGCATCTCTGAGAAGAGTCTGCATCAACTTCTCTATGCACTGCAATCAGGTAGTTGTACACATGCCCATGGATGCCATCTGATTAAACTTTTTGTCATCTTCTGATACTGCTGTCTTGCTTTTGCAACCATCTTGGTTGTCCTCTGTTGAACTCAGTTGATATTTTTCTTGTACTATGAGGACCAAAACTGGAGACAGTATTCCAGATGTGATCTCACGAGTGCTGAGTAAAGGGCAATAATTACTTCCCTCAATCTACTGACCATGCATCTGCCAATACAGTCCAAAATGCTGCTGGCCATCTTTACTGCCCAGACACATCACTGGCTCATGTCCACCAGGACTGGTCTGCAACCAGCTTATATCATTGCTGAGGTTCTTCCTGCCCAGGTACAGAACTTCACATTTCTCCTCGTTTAACATCCTGAAGTTCCTGTTTGGTTCATTCATCTACCCTGTCTAGGTCCCTGTGGATAGCAGCCCTGCCCTTGCACATATTCACTACTTTCCATTAATCAGTACCATCTGAGCTCAATCATTCAACTAGGTTTTTTTATCCATCTGGTAGTTCACCCATCCAGACTGTAATGTCCAAACTTGGATTCAAGAATATTGTGGAAGTGTTAAAAGCCTTGCCAAAGTTGAGGTAAATGACATCCACTGCTCTACCCTTGTCCACAGATCCAGCCATTTTATCACAGAAGGTGGTCAGGTAATCTGATAGATACCTGCTTTATGGATTCTGAGGAAGGGCAAAGCATGTCAGTCAGAAGCTTTGCTTTGTTCATCTTAGCTTTGTCGCTTAGCTGTTTCATCTTTTTGATAATTAGCAATGCTTTGCATTTTTTCAGAGCCAATAGTTTCTACTGCTTGCAGTAAATGTCCAAGTAAAAACTATGAATATATGAAACTTGCCTCTTTGTCTGCTTCTCTCTAGCACTCTTTCTGTAGGCCTCCCTGATGATTCTTTCTCCAGCAAGGTGAGCACTCAAGGGTGCCAGCTAAGTGGGCTGATGAAAGCTCTTCCAGCAAGCAGCGCTTTGAAGCTAAATAGTATCCCAAAGAAAGACAACAAAATATTTTGGGATTCTGGGTATGATTTATGGGGCGGGGGGTGGATCATAAGAGTCAAATGCATACACCTTGGCTACAAAATGAATGTTTTGGAGCTGTGAAGCCACAAATATTTGAGAAGTGCAAATATCAAGCCGGAAGTAGAATCATCTAGAGTTGTATAAAGGATTATAGAGATATACAAGGAGTGTATAATTAAAAATGAAAGGAAACATTCAAGTTTGGATGTTAGGAAAAATCTTCTTTGGCGTACAACATTGCCAAGGGACGAGAAAAAAAGATGTTGAGCTGGGGTTATTTCACTGATTTATCATATCAGAAGACGACTGCCTGCTGTGGTTTTATGATTTAACTGGTTCTAATGTTATAATCTCTAACTGATCATAACAGCCCCCTATCAATTTTCTAATTTACGTGATTTTGAGTTCAGTAAATTCTGTTCATCTGCCCTGGATTTCAAAAAATAAGCCACACTTAGTTAAAATGGCAAAAATTAGTGAATTGCTTTCTCTGAAGCCTAAAAATCATTAAGCAGGTAAATGTCTTTTTATTAGATAAAGAGGAACTTCAGTGTATTAAGACTACCTGGGGCATGTGGATTTACCAACAGTAATTAGTTTTGTTATTCATTAATATCAAGTAATCATCATATTAAGTCTACTTTAAAAACAACCATGTATAAAGAATAACACATGACTATTTTTGAAACCAGTGTTTTCCAGCAAGTTAAATATTTATACTTTTTAACAAAATTAAAAACATATTTTAAGGGGGCAGGGATGAACCACATCATTAAGAAAGCCAGAGATGGGGATGCTCTTTGATCTATGTATGTATTCTGCCCAGTATCCCACAGAAAAAACCCCACCCTTAAGTCATAAAGCTAATATAACATTCTTTCCTTCTCCCAGTCTCCTGACTCCACTCTTTCTTCTTGGTCTCCTACAGTCTACTTTGTTCCAGAAATCCACACATAAGTGTCTTAACTTCCAGTAGTCTTGACCTGACTCACTCATGATATTCATATGCAGTTCTCCATTTTTTTCATTGTGCAGAGTCCTGTTTTAGAAATTAAGTAATAAAAGCAAGGATAAATGCAGCTTTATATCTTCTGAAATTATTTGAAGACTTGTCCTGTTTCTCATACAGGAGGAAAAATTCTTCAGAATACCGTGATACCTTCTACAGGTTTTTTTCTTAACTTAAAAGGCTATAGTAAAGAAACAGATCTGAAGATTTTCTTTGGTGCTTGATAGTTTCACTGGCAGATTTGCTTTTGTTCAAGACCTGTTGGGTCTTCGCTGGATCACCTTTTGGAAGGGATGGCATATTTATTCCTTTTGTACCATATTATCCTGGGGTTTTTTTGTTTGTTTTGTTAAGTTTAGAAAGCACCGTTATAAATTTCTAGCTTAGGTTTTTCTTTTTGTATATACCCTAAATTTTCAGAAGTACTTCCTGTGACAAATTCATCAATATTTTTGAACTTACTGCACAGAATGTAGAAAGGAATTAATACAAAGATTTCAGACCCATTACTAGATAAATATGATTGACATGACTAGATAAATATAGTTGATATGTGAGGCACATGATACAGAAACAGCCCTGTTGGCTTAAACTGAGGCTCATTTATTTAGCCCTACATTAGCATATGACTTGGAAACAGTATAAGAACAGGTACATTAATTATACATCCCTACAATATTTTTCCCAGCTATAATGTAGTATTTGCAGCTCAGGCACTTGCAGAGATAGTGGTGATTACTATGTACTTGCTAATCTTCAGTGGTTTTTTTTCTCATGGATTTGTCCAGTTGCCTTTGAAATTAATCTAAACCTTAATCATGTACAATAACCTGTGGGAAGGAGTTCCACCGCTAACTATATGCAGTGGGAACAACACCCCACCCCTGCCTTTTCTTAGTCACCACTGGGCCATTTTATCTTGCGTGCTTGGATCATACCCTGTTTTCAGTGTCTCTTTTCTTCCAGGTTGAAGAATCCTAGTGTTTTTTCAACTAGGATTGTTCCCTACAAACTGTTCCATTCCATTAGTTATTTTTAACCTGTTCTGGCTCTTTTGGAGTTTTACAATGTCTGTTTTTGAGGAATAAGTGGGGCGTGGTCCAGACCAGAATTGGACCCTCAGTCCAGAATTGCACCCAGTATTTAAAACACAGGCAGGCACACATGGATTTATATGTTGGCACAGTGATGTTGCACTGTAAGCATTGCTTATCAATAGTGTGAATCTTTTATCTGCAGAACAGACTTTTCTCTCAATTACCTAAAGCCACAATTTTACAATGTACTCTCTGTATACAGTATTCCAAATCTGATGAGAAAACCCATCAAAACGGGGAGCAGGTTTGAAATCAGAGACACACTTACCTGTGGTGAGCTTGTTGCATGATACAGTTCTAATTTGTCATGTATCTTGCTCTTAAGTCCAAAACAGTCAAAACAGCAAGAGACATGACAGATCAGAACTGTCAAAACTGTAAAATAAACAACCCCAGCGTTTTAAAATCTCAGTTGAAGTTCAGCTCAGTCAGCTGACAATATGGCTATTCCTCCTCTTTTCCTCTCCCCTCTGAAATTAATCATCTTAGCAATAATACAGCCATTCCTGTTTCCATGATGAATTTTCAGGGTGGTTTTTTTTTAGATTTGCTCATTATTTTTTGTTAGTTATAAACTATGCAGTTTTGAGTTAAATTGCAAACATTTTCACTGCAACTTAGAAACACGTTAGAAGCATTCTGTGCTTTATCTAGTTTATATTACCCTGGATAAACAGGGACAAATTATCAATAGTTAATGAATTCTCTTGTAATAATACTTCTCACAATTAGAATTATCTTGTAATTACTTCTCACAAGTAATGTAATTACTTGTCAGTAATGTAATTATTTGTGAGAAGAGAGCCTACTGCTGATACATTTATTCATTGGGCCCTGAGGCCTCAGCTATGAATGAACTTCAGAGAACCATCAGGTTTCTCAGCACCTCCTCTCTGCACATGACTGGGGCTTATGCCTAGAGAGATTTTTCATAAGTATTTAACCTGTTTTATTGAAAAGAAAGCCGTCTTTGAATGGCCGACTTGAACAGCCATTTGTGGCTCTTCAACAGCAGGAATTGGAGAGCTTGTTTGTTCTTTACTTTTAAAGGAAAAAAATGAAGTATCCTTTATGCAAGCAAGTTTAGCATATTTTTTTTAAAAAAAATGGCGGTGACAAAACTGACATTTGTGAATATTCCTGTCCCTATTATTCAAGAAGGAAATCTTAAAGGCACAGGAGCAGGCAGTACCCATGTGCTGTAAGAAGAGCTGGCGGGGAAGACAACTGGCCTGGATGAACAAGGAGCTTTTGCTGGGACTCAGGAAAAAAAGGAGAGTTTATCATCTTTGGAAAAAGGGGCAGGCAACTGAAGAAGAGGACAAGGATCTCGTTAGGTCATGCAGAGATGGAATTAGAAAGGCAAAAGCCCATCTAGAGCTCAATCTGGGCACGGTTGTAAGGGATAACGAAACATGTTTTAAAAATACATTAACAACAAAAAGAGAGCCAAGTAGAATTTCCATCCTTTACTGGATGCTGGAGGGAACATTGTCACCAAGGATGAGGAAAAGGCTTACGTACTTAATGTCTTCTTTGCCTCAGTCTTTAATAGCCAGACCAGGTATCCTCAGGGTATTCAGCTCCCTGAGCTGGAATACAAGGATGGAGAGCAAAATAAACTCCCCATGATCCAGGAGGAAGCAGTTAACAACCTGCTATGTCACCTGGACACTCACAAGTCTATGGGGCCTGATGGCATCCACCCAAGGGTGCTGAGGGAGCTGGCGGAGGAGCTTGCCAAGCCGCTCTCCGTCATTTATCAACAGTGCTGGTTAACAGGGGAGGTCCCAGATGACTGGAGGCTTGCCAATGTGACACCCATCTACAAGAAGGGCCAGAAGGAGGATCTGGGGAACTCCAGGCCTATCAGCCTGACCTCAGTGCTGGGGAGGATTATGGAGAGGTTGATCTTGAGTGCACTCACAGGGCACGTGCAGGGCAACCAAGGGATCAGGCCCAGCCAGCACAGGTTCATGAAAGGCAGGTCTTGCTTGACCAACTCCTTCTATGACCAGGTGACCGGCCTAGTGGATGAGGGAAAGGCTGTGGATGTTGTCTACCTGGACTTTAGTAAAGCCTTTGACACTGTCTCCCACAATATTCTCCTGGAGAAGCTGGCGACTCGTGGCTTAGACAGGTGCACTCTTCGCTGGGTAAAAAACTGGCTGGATGGCTGAGCCCAGAGAGTTGTGGTGAATGGGGTGAAATCCAGCTGGCGGCCGGTCACAAGCGGAGTCCCCCAGGGCTCAGTTTTGGGGCCGGTCTTGTTTAATATCTTTATTGGTGGTCTGGATGAGGGGATCCAGTGCATCCTCAGCAAGTTTGCAGACGACACCAAGTTGGGCGGGAGTGTTGATCTGCTCAAGGGTAGAGGAAGGCTCTGCAGAGGGATCTGGACAGGCTGGATGGATGGGCCCAGGCCAATTGGATGAGGTTCAACAAGGCCAAGTGGCGGGTCCTGCACTTGGGTCACAACAACCCCATGCAACGCTATAGGCTTGGGGACGAGTGGCTGGAAAGCTGCCCCACAGAAAAGGACCTGGGGGTGTTGGTCGACAGCCGGCTGAAGATGCGCCAGCAGTGTGCCCAGGTGGCCAAGAAGGCCAACGGCATCCTGGCCTGTATCAGAAATAGTGTGGCCAGCAGGAGTAGGGAGGTGATCGTGCCCCTGTACTCGGCGCTGGTGAGGCCGCACCACGAATACTGTGTTCAGTTTTGGGCCCCTCACTACAAGAAGGATATTGAGGTGCTGGAGCGTGTCCAGAGAAGGGCGACAAAGCTGGTGAGGGGTCTGGAGCACAGGTCTTGTGAGGAGCGGCTGAGGGAGCTGGGGTTGTTCAGTCTGGAGAAGAGGAGGCTGAGGGGAGACCTTATTGCTCTCTACAACTACCTGAAAGGGGGTTGCAGAGAGGTGGGTGTTGGCCTCTTCTCCCAAGTGATGACAGGACAAGAGGAAATGGCCTCAAGTTGCGCCAGGGGAGGTTTAGACTGGATATTAGGAAAAATTTCTTTACTGAGAGAGTGATGAAGCATTGGAACGGGCTGCCCAGGGAGGTGGTGGAGTCACCATCCCTGGAGGCATTCTAGGAACGTGTGGACGAGGCACTTCGGGACATGGTTTAGTGGGCATGGTGGTGTTGGGTTGATGGTTGGACTTGATGATCTTAAAGGTCTTTTCCAACCTTAGTGATTCTGTGATTCCAAGTTGAATTCTCGCTGTTACATAATTAATATTTCATTTGCCTTTTTTAATGTGTAAATGAGGATATACTGAGGAAAGGGATGGAAAGTTTTCCAAGGGACTGGTTTTAAGCAGATTGAAAGCAGGTGACTATCCACATTGTATCACAATTTTGGCACATCACTCATTAAGAAAACCTATGCCACTGAAATTAATTCACGCCCGACAGATGTTTAGTACCATAAAGGGATATGACCTGCTTGACACCAGTCACTGGAAGGAAAACATTTTTTCTTTTGATGTTTTGCATTAGGTACCATGAATATTACACATGTGTCTCACACACTGAAAATAGAATTGATTTTCTTACATAAATCTTACATAAATGCACACTCATCCATGCTGTTCAGCCAACATAATTAATGTTTTATAGAGAAATGTAGGGTTCTCCAAGTGTATGGGTTCATTTAGTAGTGGACATTGCATTGAAAAACAAAGTAATTTCTGTTTGTAAGTCAAGCTGGAAAATCTTAAAACTATATAATTAATTTTTGTCTAAAGGTACTAGTAGTAAAAATCTAGCAGTAAATCTAATGGGATACAAGTAATTTATCTTTTTAAAATATCATGGTTATAGTAAATGGATTTTTTTTGGTCCCTGCCTGTAGCCCAGGACTATAGGTACATATATGAATGTGAAGTGTAACATTTCAGATGATGAATTATAATAATAATCCATACTTGATTATGATAAACTTATGGATGGGGTTTTAAACAATCAAGTAATTAAGGCTGGAAATACCCTGAGATTGCAACTGCCTGTTTTGATGTGTTGATAAACATTTGATCTTTGGAGTCAGGGAAGAAATTGTAGTGGGTTTTTTAAGGTTTTAGACTAAGAGGTAATTTGTATTTGTGCTTTTCCTCCCCCAGCCTCCTGTGGCAGCATGATGGTCTAAATCTGGGTTTCAGATAAAATTAAGAACTTGTTGGAAAGGCAATAATCCACTTAGCATTCAGTCCAACACAAAAAAAGCACATGTGCAGCTCATTATTTATAGGAATAAATAACTTATGGGAATGTCATTACATGTCTGGCTGTGAGTAGTGGGAGAATGCAATGGTTGCCTTTTCCCCATATTCTTGTTGACTTGTAGCAAATAAGTACGAATCAGCAGTATTACAATGGATAAGTTTTCAGTACAAAATACTTTTAACAGTTACTGTCTGGATGTCACTCTGGATATAAATTAACTATACTTTAATCCATGGTGATGTGTGCTAGGTAACATATAATACATGCCTTGTACGTGTTCTAAGTACTTTATAATCTTTTGTGAGAGTCAGTATATATCTGTAATTTAGAGTATGCCTGTCTTTAATAATAGGTATTTCTATAATCTATCAGTGTTTGAAAACATGACTAGAAGCTACTAGTATAGATTATTTGAGGTTTATCTTACTCTTGATAAAGTGCGCTGGTACTTGGAGCAAATGGGAAGAGAAATTAGCTGTATTACCACTCCAATTAGGGCAATTATATTCTGGTAATGTATATTGCTATATTAATGATATTTCTACATCATTAGGTCCTCTTCGGTGCAAAGTAGGACCACCAAATTAATTTTCTCCCCTTAAAAAGCATGCAAACAGAAAATTATAAGTCTTTCTGTGCCTAATAACTTTACGTTCCTACCAATAACTTCACAAACCTGAAAAATCTAGGTCCTGTTTTTTAAAGACATTCTGAAATAAGGAAATAGAGCAGAAGTCACAGCCTGAAATTATTTTTTATTGTAGTCAGCAAAACTTCCCTAGCATAAGTGACCATACTGTTTTTTCTTGTTTTTAAAAACTTGGGTACTACTTGATATCTGCTAGAGAGGATCTCTTGGATTCCTTTTCAATTTTACCTCCGTTTTTACAATGTATAAAAATGAATATTGACCCTCAAATGCGGCCAGTATTAAAATATTTCTATGTCTTTTCATTTATTTGCTTTTGTTATTACTAGAAATCTGTTGCGATCAGTTCTTCAATGCAGACTTGAAGAGCAAAATTATAAATTCAGCTTTCAGGCTTAAAAGGGAAGAGCTCTCCTAGTTCTGCTGGATTATCTGACAAAGCTGGACAACAATTTGGCATGTTTTGATTTGACAGTACTCAGGATCTTATGTGCTTTTTGCAAAGACATCTGAAGAGTTTTAAAAGTAAATATAATTAATAAAAAGTTACAAAGAACATTTAATAGTGCAGGAAATAAAACTATCTCTGTCTGTAAGTATTCAGATAAAAGTAGGCTCTTTGCTGCCAGCTTCTCTCGGTGATTAGAATTACAACTTTTATAGTATGTCTGCATTTTCCTTTAAATATGTTTATAATTGAGTACAATCTGTACATGGGTCTCAAAACCCACAGAGATACCTTAATCCAGTAAACTGCAGTTATTCAGTTAGTCAGACTATGTCTTCTCACAAAATGTTTTTTCTTCTCAGTGTGAATTCAACTAGGTGGATTAATCTCTGATTCTACTAACACAAAAAAATTATTTAGTAAGGCTAGAAGATATAATACTGACGGTTGTTAGGTTTTTTTCAGATCATTACAATTAAAAACAGAATTCTGTAGAAGTGCCTTCAACAAAAGAACAAAATGTAGTTGTAAGTTGTAGTTGCTCTATGAGTGAAATTAGAAGAGTTGAAGTTTTGGCATTGCTGAATTTCTGGAATATTTTATTATGACTGTATAAGCAAAATAATAAGGATTGTTAGAGTTCTGTTTAATTTACTGATTAGCCTACTATAATCTTCCAAGTGCCAAGAGCTGTTCTTAACTGTCTCCTTTCAACAGTTTAGCATTGCAGGTTAGAATGATATTAGATCATACCAGGCGCCTATTAAATAAGTAACCAATAATTAATTCAGCAACTGAAGCCGATCCACGTGCTCCTAATTTTTTCCAAGCATGGGTACATGGACTGACACTGTTTCATCAATATCAATTAGTCTAACTTGATTAAGGGATTATCTAATCATCAGTGCACATGGCTTTTGTTGGAGGCATCAAGTGGGCTTTGAAAGATTGGTATTGATACTGGATTTGTTCAATTTCGGTCACTGTTTAAGGTAGAATGAATGACTGGAATTCTTACTGATTTATGAACTTAAGTAAATTAGGAGATTTAACAAACTTTAATGAAAACAGATAAATTGCCAAAATGAAATTAAAAGTATTAATTGGAAAATAGATAGGGATGCAATTTCAGACAAATAAGCCATACAGTTAGGCTTAATCATAGAATCACAGAATGGTTTAGGTTGGAAGCGACCTTAAAGATCATCTAGTTCCAACCCCTCTGCCATGGGCAGGGACACCTTCCACTAGTCCAGGTTGCTTAAAGCCCCATCCAACGTGGCCTGGAATGCTTCCAGGGTTGGGGCATCCACAACTTCTCTGGGTAACCTGTTCCAGTGCCTCACCACCCTCATGGTGAAGAATTTCTTCCTTACATCTAATCTAAATCTACCCTCTTTCAGCTTAAAGCCATTAGCCCTTGTGCTATCACTACATGCCCTTGTAAAAAGTCCCTCTCCATCTTCCTTGTAGGCCCCCTTCAGGTACTGGAAGGCTGCTCTAAGGTCTTCTCGGTGCCTTCTCTTCTCATGAGAGCAGAGTAGAGGGGGAGAATCACCTCCCTCAACCTGCTCGTCATGCTTCTTTTGATGCAGCCCAGGCTTTCTGGGCTGCAAGCGCACACTGCCAGTTCATGTTGAGCTTCTCATCAACGAACACTCCCAAGTCTTCCTTCTCAGCGCTGCTTTGACTCCATTTTCCACCCAGCCTGTATTTGTGCTTGGGATTGCCCTGACCCACATGTAGGACCTTGCACTTGGCATTGTTGAACTTTGTGAGGTTCGCAGGGGCCCACCTCTCAAGGCTGTCAAGGTCCATCTGAATGTCATCCCTTCCCTCCAGCGTGAATGAGACAAATAGTTAGTCCTAAGGCTGAAAGAAATGGCATTAAAACTGACTTGGGAAATAAAGAGGATGTCCTTTGGAAAGCTGACAGGTGTGCTAGCTTTTCTATTATTAGGGGGTTTTTGATAATTCAGAGTTTTATAGAATCTTTGATTAAGGTGACAGTGGAGATCACTGTGATTTGAATTACCTCAGATCGTAAGATTTCCTGCAATTAATTCATCTTTAGAGGAGAGATTTTTAATTAGAGAGGTTTTTAAATGATTATCTGTTCCATAAATAATTTTTCTAAAAATAATAAAATAATTCAGTGATAGAGAATCCACTGTAGTAATTCATCAACTTTTCCAATAAGTAATTCTTTTCCAATTAAAAAGTGCATCTTATTTCTTGTTTCAAAATTACAATCTATGACTTCAGAAATTCAGTAATTGCTGTTAATGCCCAAGTGTCAGAGTGGCAGTCTGTGTTACCTCTTTTCCCTTTTGTCTGGAAACCATATTTGAAATAGCTAACTATGTTTTAAAGCTGGAAGAATAAAGAGAAAATACACTGGATATAGACTGGCTTTGAATCTCATTGGAAAAATGTTTTTCATGTGTATTGAAGTAGAAGAGTGGGAAAATTGGGAAAATAAGCAGCATTTAAGATGTGAAAAAACTTCACTCTTTTCCAAATATTTGACTAGATAAATCCTGAGGATTGTTGAGCAACTATAAACATCATTAATCTTTGTTAGGAATCTTGATTTCACTGGAAGTTCTTGTTAAATAGAAGGATTAATAATTGTCTCCTGCCTCAAAAATAAAATAGATTGTGGTTCTCTGGTTTATGCTTTGGTTACATAAATATAGACAGTCATCAAAGTAACAACCCCTTGTTTAAACTTTAAAGGTGTGATTTCCAAATGGACTATATTTGGTGGTTTATAGGACAATGTAAAGATCAGTGTAGACAAAAATAATAAAGAAGTGATGATTTATGGGTAAATATTTTTTTTTTCTTTAAGTGTTTTAATATTCTGTGAAGAGTTTCATGCCAGGTCTCCAGTGCTATGTTTTTACTTACTATAAGCCCTAGCTTTATACTTTTTTATAAATTCATCTTTGATGTACAGTAGACCTATTGTACTGACTTCTTCATAAAGTATAGTCTATTATTGCAAAGAATATTGCTTTGATCTGCTTGACAGGTTTAAAATATGGACACATATGTGGTGTTTGATAAATTACCTGAGGGGCAAAGAATGTTGCTGCCTTTTCATAATTATTCACTTTTTCAAAATTAATATATGCCAAATTCTTACAAGAAGATATAATACCTGCACATGGAGAACAGGAACAGAAGTGCTAGGAAAAGAAATGCAAATATGAGTGAAGTGCAGTTAATGTCCGGATTTTGTTCAGTGATGCACCTAAGATTATAGGTGCAATGTTAATAAATGGACCATATTTCCTCATTCTTAAAAGAATTTTTAATATTCTGGTAAAAGTCTTTCCAATAGAAATGATAGCTAGTTTTACTGCTGATCAGTGATAGAACAGGTGAGTTCTCAAGGAGTTTATTTCTTAGTCTGGCAAATCCATTTCCTGGTGTCCATCACTTACCACCTGGAGATTTTTGGCAAGAGAGCATCTATTTGTCATACTAGTGTTTAAAAGTGGAAAATACAAGAACTCCTCTTTGAAAAAGAAATGAAATACAAACCAACACTCATCTTGGTCTGCTGCTGTCCATGTAGGCATGCATGGATAACATATCTTACTGCAAGTCAGTAAATCTTAGAGTCTTCAATCAGATATGGCCACTGAGGTCATTACCAACTATTTTCTGTACAAAGTACTCCTCCATAAGCTTCAGAGTAAGGCTAGACTTTTAGGAAAAATCAATTTCTACACAAATAATAATTTTGCTTAAATTTACCTTAAAGAATGTTCCTGTCTAATAACTCTACATTGGAGGTAGTTAAGAATACAAAGTGCAGTTATTTTCTATCTTCCCTGAATAACTTAATAGGTACTTTCAAACACTTACTTTTTCTTCACATAATCTCTGTGAGGATTATGGCTCTAGAAGAGAAATCATATACACTAGTGAACACAAGATGCATGCTTTTGAAATTCAAGGCAAGTTAAACATCTGAACTATTTTCCAGATGATGTCATCTAAAGCCTTCACCCATTTTCTGTCCTCTACTGGTGTATTTCACCCTATCCCCTCCATCCCTATTTGTCAGGTTACATAGTCTTACTTGTTTATTTTCTATTAGCCCAAATGCATGTTTCAGTAGGCTACAAGTCCATACATATCCCATACAACCTGAAATTAAGATAGGTAGCTAATATACTAATAAAAAACAGCATAAGCTGTTTCTTGAAAGAATCATAGCCAAATTCATCATCTTTCCATCCATCATTCTTTTCTTATTCACAAGTTTTTAATTGCAGTGATGAATGCAGCACTCAACAATTAGCTGTTGCAAATACAGAAATATTTGTTCACAGTAGAAGTAGTAACCAAAGAATTGTCCCTGTTTTGGATCTTTCTCAGACCTCCCCTGCCCCTTTCTGTTATTTCTGCCTGAGCAATGAACAAAGCTTCCAAAATTCTTCGATGTGCTTGCTGTTATTGGAGCTATGTGTTGC
This sequence comes from Gavia stellata, assembly GCF_030936135.1. Taxonomy (NCBI): domain Eukaryota; kingdom Metazoa; phylum Chordata; class Aves; order Gaviiformes; family Gaviidae; genus Gavia; species Gavia stellata. The sequence goes on along the minus strand of NC_082596.1, from coordinate 24,396,740 downwards.
TAGCCATTACAATACAGTAGATCCTGCGCAAATTTGATGCTTAAAAAATTATTTCTTCCCCCAAAACACATGAAAAAAATCTTCTTGTTAAAGTTGAGGAGAAACTATGTTTAACAATTGAACTGGTGAAGGATGGACTTGGATGTACTGGTAAAATGCTCACACAAAAAGTGACCTGGGACTGAAGTGTCTGATTGGAATTTTTATTCATAACTGAGACATATTTCAAGCATAATTTGCAGTCAGAGCCAATAGCCAATGGATACAAGCTGTCATTCGTCTGCGGGCAGTGTTGAGCAAAAAGGGGGGAAACCTGGTGTGGGCAGATCTTTGTTTTCTTTCAGAAATTCAAGGCACAACCTGCTGGCTAGTGATTTCTGGTTTTGTCTACCTGCTTCCAGGTATTTGACTTTTGAGCACTCCATGTAGGCTACCCAAGCACTGGCCTCAGCAGTGTTCGTCAGCCTGCCAGATGCTATTTTGCTTCTAGACCTGGCTCTTGGCCAACCACTTTGAGTAAACCCCACCAGCAGATGTGACATGTTCCATAAGGCTAACCCCCACGTTCTGATAAATTGCAAAGACAACCCACCAGCTTCCTGAATAAATGATATTAATACTGGGGCGGGGAGGGGAGAAGCAAAAGTTGTTTCAACTTTGGCATTTTGTTCTTTTACCGCAAAAATTATTTTTGGAGTCTAGCTAATGTAAAGATTGGATATTTCATAAAGAGCAGAATATTGCTGAGAGGTGTCCAAAAGGGGGAAGGCATAGAAAACTCATCCGTAGCAGCTGATTCCTTTCTCCTTTCTAGCCTGGGTGAATCAAACTGTGTACTGATTTGTCACATTAGAGACATTGCAGTAGTACCTGCAGAAGATGTAAGTCATTCTCTATCACTGCAGATTAGGCTAGAGAAAGCATTTCTGGTAAGTTGTAATACCCTGTAATACACTGGCTCAGGAAGTCTGGAAGAGTATTCTGAAGAAGTATTTCTCTATGCTTGCTTTATTTATACTTTTTTCCCAAAGCATCCACTTATGGCTGCTGTCAGAGAACAGGAGTCTAAAAGGACCTTTGGTCTGACCCAGTAGGACCATTCTTACGTTCTTTTGTAGTTTATTTCTGTTTATGGCAGTCTCATCAACTTTTTGTTGTTGTTATAACTTCACTGTAAGATAAAGAAAATGATCAGCAGGAAATATGTACGAAAGTGCTATTACAATTGTATCACACATAAAATTTGAAGGAATGATAGCTAATGGAGTTTATAGCAGCCTTTCTTGCCTATGGTACTTTAACATAGCAAGCTCTCTTGAGTGAAGAGCAATTTAATGAAACTTTAGTCAAGGTTATCAGTGTATTACTTCTGTGGAGAATGAAAGAATGTACCATATTTTTGTTGAAAACAAACGTAACTTTGTTATCCGTTTGTATTTTGTTTAAAAATAATAACAATCATAAAACCAGTAAAACAAGTTCCAGATAATATTACTTAAGAAGCCAGACAGCCAAAGTGTGAAGTGGCAGATGCACATGTTGCACAGATGTTGTGTTGACTGGTTAGTATCCTTATGGAAAGCTTGTGTAATTGGAAGTATTTTTAGTATGTTGAAACTTTGAGAAGTTGGCATCCTCGTTTACAAGTTTCTTTTGAAGAAGCTGTTTATCTTTTGTCTTTTGATTCCTGAAGTCTAAGGTAATCAGCGATAGAGAGCCAAAACAGTCTCAGTTTCTGTATTTGATATAGATCAGATGAATTTAGGTATGTCTTGATATCCGAAAGTGTGTTGGCACATAAAAAAGGTAATGTTGTGTGAAGATAGCTTCCTGAGGGTTTAAAGACTTTTTTCATTATGCGTTTGAAACTTGTTGCAATGACTAGAAGCAGAGCAAACTTATGGTTACTCTTGTATGGTAACAGTAATGTCCCAGAAACAGTAAGTATTGAAATGTGAACCAATAAAATACTTCCAGAGAATTTTGTCTTTCCTGTAGTTTGCACAATTACTGATCTGATCTTTTATATCTGCTAAGTTTTGCCCCATGTTTTAAAGCTTCGAATTTTCAGTTCAGGGAGTAGCAGATCACGTAGCACGTAGTCCCATATCTTTGATATCCTGGGCTATGAGATGCTTTCTGGTGGGTTAGCACTACACTAATTGGAGAATCACAAATTTATTGCAGCTGGTTAATATGTTTAATTTATTAATAAAATGGTTAGCAACGATCTCATTACCTGGGATGTGTGGACTGCATTTTTGCATGAATAATCACTAAATGTAGCTTCTTTTTTTTTGTGATTGCTCATTTAAAAACATGAGGCATTGTAAAACTTCTCATTAGTTTACAAAGTGTAAAGTTTAAGATAACCACCCAAAGAAGCAAGGTAAAGAGAAAGTAACAAAATTTGGATTATTTAGATTTGAAGCAGCTTGACAGAGGTTCTCAAGCAGCTTGACAAGGGTTAGCTTAAAATTAGGCTTGGTTATTCTCACTGTGCTTATTTTATGGCTTTGGAAATAATGGAATATTCCCAGAGAAACATTTTCTCAGATGAGAAGGATTGCAGAAAGTTGTAGTTCCTAAGCATACACCACAACTAGATCTCCATAGTAGCTCTAATTTGTGGCACCGGCATTAAGAGATGTCTTATGTTTCCGTTCCTGTAGAGCGACGCCACTTCTATGTGCTTTGTGCTCAGATTATGCTTTGTACACCTTACATGAATTTGTAAAAGAGAATCACTTCCATAACCTAAAAGCTCACGAAGTTTTGATAAGGAGGAATGGCATTTCATATCAATCTGAGTAATGTCCTCAGAATGTGAAAAAGGCAAATGAAGAACTAGGAAACAAAGGAAAATCTCTTTTGCTCTAAATATATGTGATCTTTAGCATCTGTCCTAGAATTACTAGAAAAAAAATGAATGTTCCAAACTGACTCTTGTAACCAAAATGGCTGTTTTGAAGAGATCTTCATGCTCAGATTCTGCAAATGTAAAATTAAAGCCTCTCTTTGAGATACAAAGCTAAGAAATTTTTTTTTTTACAACTAAGTGTCTGTTAAATAAGCATTCTGACTTATGTAGTTTAGGAAGATTAATGAACATATGAAATAAGATAGATATTACACTTACAAGGTAAAGAATTCTTAGTATAGTAAAACCAAACTTGAAATTTTAGTTTCAAAGTGTATTTCCTTTTTGCTAAGAAGAAACTTTTTTCCTGCTAGTTTTTAATGTCCACAAGCACACAAAGTATGTGGAAAAAAAACCCGGGAATTTGTATCCCGTAGCCGTTTAAACACTGTGCTCGGTTCAGGACCAGTGTCTCTGACATTTTTCTTATCGTTTTCTGTGACCACTTAAATTAAGGTAGTAAGATGTTCATGCATATCAAGATTTCACATAAAATACAGCTGGGGAGGAATTAACCCAAAACAATCATCTGCAAAAAGCTTGTGAATTATAGGCAGCTTCCAGATCTTCCTTAGGTGGACACTCCAAAGAATATTGCTTCAGCATCAAAAGGTATTTTGTATTGTTAATGACAGGAAAAATAAAAGTATTTCATCAGAATACTGTGAAGCTTCCTATCAATAGCGTTTAAAGACTTCCTATTGTCTTAAAGTGTAACGAAACTGCCATGCTGGAACATAGCTAATGGGAAAATACCTCATAGGGACTGTTGTTATTTTCTGGAAAAAAAAAATTACTACAGCAAAATAAAAAACTTAAAATAAGAAAGAAAGAAACAGACAAACAAAAAAACCCCACCAAAGTGTTGATTTTCCTCTATGTTCACATTAATAGTAATTAATCTCTCAGGGTTTGGGGTTTTCTCTTTTAGCATTTTTCTAAGTGTTTTAAGATGGAGCCTCATGGGGTAGAAGAATTTTTACCAGAGTTTTAAGTGGGGTTTTTTAGGGTTCAGTCCACTGTTTTGGTTTTTTTTTTCCTTAGCCTACAGTACTTGATTATCTGAACCAGACCTTCTTGTCTCTGCTTTATGAATTACATTTCTTTTGTCTCATACTACCCTTAGTGGAATAGTCTAAAAGGCATAAATGTTCTGTCAAATCTCCTTGTTACATACTCTGCCTAGCAATATTTTGAACATAACTTGTACACAGTATTTTTATTATGAGTAGCTCAACTATTATTGTACTTTGTTATCAAAATAAAATGCTTTTAATAACTGAATGGTATGTAAAGTTAATTTAAAACTTTCGCATTTCAGATCATTAATGTATTAACCAAAAAACCTGCAAGGATTCATTACAGAGATAATAAAAATATTATGAAATAGGTCCAAAATTCAAACTCTTCTTTAAACTATAGAACGCATGCAAGAAATCATATTGATTCATTTTGCAAAAAAGGATTAGACAAACAGAAACTGTGTAAGAATTATTATAGTTATGCCATAAATAACAAATATAGTTGGTTGTTGAAATGTAGGCAGGACAAAATCAGTAAAGACAACACGATGGCTCTAACTCACCCTAAACAGAAGAAGTGTGAGAGAACACGTGCTTGGACTTTCTCACACTGTGGACATTGAATGTGTCATAGTGATGATTTGCTTAATCGTCTGATGAGGAGACGAAAGTTTGAGTGTTAGGTCACACGATGTATGACTGAGGGTTCTGCATTCCTTTATCTTGACTAATCTTCTCCTTTGAGTCATCTAACGCTTGTATACAGTAGAGTTTGATGCTGTGGCAACATTACCTTTAGACAGCACCGGTTACAGTTTCTTCCCTATATGGAACATCACCTGCTTGGTAGTGTGGAAAACTTGATTCTTGACAGTAATTATAAACACATGGATTCTGTAATTCTCTTCATTTTAGAGTGAAATAATATGTTTTTTCTTAAAGGGAAAGCTGAGGAATAAAAGGAGAAAGGATAGTTGAAGCCAGTGAAGAGTTAATTGAAGTTATAGTCAGTGGGCAGTGAGCAATTTTGATTTTGAACTTCCCTGTTTTCTTTGTGGGAAGGATCCTCACTTTTTTTCTGGCATTCCCTCATGAGAAACAGTCTTTCTTATGCATTTTAACCTATTTTTAGATGTCAATAAAGCTAATATGATCACTCTGTATGCCAGTCTTCCTTAAATAATATGTAATATTTTGTGTTCTCAGCCAAATTAAAAAACAGAATAGAAGTCTCAATGTTAATTAATTTTTTTCTCTGTTTTGTGAAAATCAGGAGATGGGGAGAAACCAAAACAGGTGTTGCCACTGAGGGAAAGCCATTATTCAATAGCTGGCAGCCAATGTTTGGCCACTTGCGTGGCTTCTATGGACTGGGTGGTCAGCTAGGGATAAATATGATGCTTAATTTTGTACTGATTTTCTTAAGGCCAGAATTTCACTTTAGTACTACCCTGTCTCTTAAGCAATGAGGCATGATTTTTCAGAGTTTACTGCTGATAATCATATTAGCTGCCTTCCTACTTTTTCAATTTTTCTAGCCAGCTGTAGTCTGTTTTCAAATTCAGGTAATGCTGCATCATCTGAAACTGTCTAATAGAATGATACAACCTGTAACTCATGCCATAGATTTTGGCAGGAAACAAATATGTGTATTTTCTCAAAAACTCATTTGACTCTTCTAGCAGAAATTCAAGAGCTTTTCATACTGTTTGAAGAGTGACAAGAGTACTTGTATAAATAAATTTTCTTTTTATCAGTAGTGAGTTTAAACATAAAAAAGAATAGCCTTCTATGTATATAAAATCAAATAGATGCAAAGATGTTCAGGAGGTCCAGGTTATTTTATTGGACAGAGTTAAGTGGTGTTCACTGTTTCTTCTGAAATGAATTTGCATGAGTCTGAGCTGCAATAGTATCCTTGGGCCATTTACAACCATTGTATGCTGAGCAGGATTAGCTATAGCCATATCATAGATTAATAATTTTTTATGATGTTTTAAACTAAAAAATTTCCAGTCTATGATCAGAATTCTTTATTCATTAGACCTTAGTAAAAGAATGGTGTCTGTATCAGTCTCATCTAAATCTGAAAATCTATATTCTGCAGCACATTTGTAAGATGGTGAATGTTTAATTGTAAGGTGACATAAATTTCCTATTTCTATTCATGTTAAAGACCTGAAACCTTGAAATGTGAAAGGAAGCTGTATGAGTTAGTTTGATGTCTGTGTGGTTTTTGGAAATACATAATAACATGAAGATGTGTGTAGAAAGTTAGCACATTTGAGACATAAGTGTGCAAATAATTGATGGACAAAATTTGCACCATGTATAACTTCATTTTCTTAGTATAGATTGTTCTGCAGATTAATTTTACCCACTTAAGTAGTAAGCAGATTTACTAGATTTAATCCTTTAAATTGTATGAGAGTTCTTTTAAGACAAGAAAGATTCTAATAAAATTAAAATCCAAATATGTTGATGTCTTACAAAAACTTTCTTTCCCTTGAGGTAGAAATATTATTGCCCTCTTAGTTCTTTCTTGTGGTTGCCTGCAGTTTGATATGTTGTGCAATAAGTTAATCTTTGTTTGCTAAAGACTAATAGCGTGCAGTACAGTAGAATCTTATATTATAGGTGGGACACTATTCTAGCAATGCTGAAATTGTACCTCATACAGAGTATTCACATCTGAATGAAAGTCACAGGCCAAAGAGAAACTCATCTTGAAAACCTGTAAAAAATGGTCTAGCTGCATAAGGAGAGTTTCTGGCTCAGGTGAATCTGAAATAGCTTTTCATTTCATAGAATCACAGAATGGTTTAGGTTGGAAGGGACCTTAAAGATCATCTAGTTCCAACCCCTCTGCCATGGGCAGGGACACCTTCCACTAGTCCAGGTTGGTCAAAGCCCCATCCAACGTGGCCTGGAATGCTTCCAGGGTTGGGGCATCCACAACTTCTCTGGGCAACCTGTTCCAGTGCCTCACCACCCTCACGATGAAGAATTACTTCCTTGTATCTAATCTAAATCTACCCTCTTTCAGCTTAAAGCCATTCCCCCTTGTCCTATCACTACATGCCCTTGTAAAAAGTCCCTCTCCAGCTTTCTTGTAGGCCTCCTTCAGGTACTGGAAGGCTGCTCTAAGGTCTCCTCGGTGCCTTCTCTTCTCCAGGCTGAACAACCCCAACTCTCTCAGCCTGTCTTCACAGGAGAGGTGCTCTGGCCCTCTGATCCTCTTCGTGGCCCTCCTCTGGAGTCACTCCAACAGGTCCATGCCCTTCTTATGTTGGGGGCCCCAGAGCTGGATGCAGTACTCCAGGTGGGGTCTCATGAGAGCAGAGTAGAGGGGGAGAATCACCTCCCTCAACCTGTTGGTCATGCTTCCTTTGATGCAGCCCAGGCTTTCTGGGCTGCAAGTGCACACTGCCAGTTCATGTTGAGCTTCTCATCAACGAACACTCCCAAGTCTTCCTTCTCAGGGCTGCTTTCACTCCGTTTTCCGCCCAGCCTGTATTTGTGCTTGGGATTGCCCTGACCCACATGCAGGACCTTGTACTTGGCCTCTCAAATTTCAATTGAGAAAAACTTAGTGAGGACTCCTCCCTCTCCTGGGAAGGCAAAAAAGTGTTTCCCTATCTTTGTTAAAAGTAGATATAAGTTTTTTGCATTAGATTTTTGCTTTACAATTTCCATTGAGCCAAGTTGTCTTCATTTCTTTGATATGTTGATGTGTTAGGAGTTCAGATGAAGACAAATAAATTATTTGTATTACTTTGGATAAATAGAGTATGTATTATTTGGTTTGCCTCGTGGTCTGGACATTATTTTGTTTTTTGTGAAGTCTTGCTTTTAATGTAGTACTTAAAATTTGTGGAATGGCTAAATCTTTTGAAATATAAATGACGTTAATCGTCTTCTGATAATTTTAAACATTGGGCTATTCTGTTCATACAGTTTGCAGAGTAAACTTGTAGCTTCATAGTGTCAGAGAGAGTGCCAAAAGTGTAACTTCTTGAGAATGCCAATAAAAACCCTTAGCTGGAATAGCTGAATAATACTTGCATCATTTTCCTGGTAGTTTTACCAGTACTTGGATTCCCACATAGCCACTTGTCGGATGTTTTCCTGAAAATAAAGTGATCTTTGGTTAGTTCAAGGACACTATCAAAATAAAGTCCTTGCCAGTATGTTGAGTCATCGCCATACCATGTTTCCATTGTTAGGAAGGTTTGTCTCATCATTTTATTTTGTTGCCAAAAACAGCAGGGAGGTATCTTTTTGAAGGGCTGTGCAGTACTTTTTGATACTTCCTGTGAGCAAACATTTTCATTCCAGTAGAAACCTAGATGCATTTCTTGTATTGGGAAAATGGCTGTGATTTTACTAAGATGCTTCAAAGCAGAAATCTTACTTTTCAACAAAGCAAAAAAGAAGTGAGGCACCAAAGTAAATTCACGCTAAAATAGGAAGCCTGAAGAGAAAGGGTCCATTTTACAGATATGAAGGCAAAATACATGAGGATTACTCAAAAGGACATATGCATGTATGTGGATGTGCACGCACGCGCAGAGGTTTCACACAGTGAAAACCTCTCATGACAAATGCTTTGAGTTATATGTTAACCTGGAATTTGTCGAAATGTACAATTTAGTTTCACGCTTCCAATCTAAGCAGTTTTTTTAACATATTTTATATTGTTTTGGAGAGTTTCATTCATCCCCCTGCAATGCTGCATGAGTTGCATCCACAGTCATACCATGAAAATTTTGAGATGGCTGAATTCAAACTAGGTATTTTGAATGGAAGAATATAGTTTGAACTTTACACTTCAGTTGAGGTTTCTAAAAGTAGACAATAATTCTCTGATATTAATATCCTCACCCTGATCAGCAACATTAATTTCTGGGATTATGTGGGCTTCTGAGCCTCTCTGAATCCTAACAATTAATTTTTGTTCTATGCCCTGCTTGCAGGGAAGTTCACTTGTCTCAGTAATAATAATTTTCCACTTATCTTGAACATTTGAATATTGCACTGGACTTTTGTTGAATGGGGCAGAGAATGTAATAGTGTTTCTTCCTGGACACAGAGTGTTCCAGACTGGAAGGATAATATAGAGCCTAGCTGTATTTCATTTATTTCTGATATGTTCAATGTATTCTGCCATCTACCACAAAAGCCAATATAGTAAAATTACAGTGAACTACATTTTAGTGAAGTGTCACACTTTGGTGACAAGGCCCACAGAGTACATGCATAGGTTCTGTGCCTTTGATAAGTTGATAAAATCCAGTACAGTTTGTATTCCCATTTAGATAGTAGAGGTAGTTGTCACACTGATGTTGCAGAGTGTTTCTGATGAGCATGGAGGAGATTAAAGAGCAGTACAATACTTCCATTTTTACAGCTAGCTTCACTCTGAGTTACAGGTCGCTATATCAAACGGTGAAATCAAATTATGATTGTGATAAGACACTGATATGAGTCATGCATATGATACTAATAATATTACTGACTCAAATTCAGGTTTGCAGCCATTTCCAATTACTCTGATCTTATTTCTGCAGATAATTGGCCACCAGTTCCTATCTAGAGAGAAGCCATTGTAAAGCTCTCAGTAGTTTATACATAGTATGCAACTTTGGTGTTTCTGCTGTTCTAGTTAATAGATTTGCTTAATAACCTTGCATATTAGCAATTTTTTTCCTCAGTGCATGTTTTAGGCAGTATTTCCAACTCTTTTCATTTCACTGAGACCCTCCAAATCACCTGTGACTCATTGCATGAACCAAGACTGAAAGCATCATTCTTAACTCCTCCTAAGTAAAGATTTCCACTAATTTTAACTTTCTCCATCAAAACACAGGAATAATAGTGACTTAGTAGAGCATTCTCAGAAATGAGCAGTGACAACTATCTCAAATTATTGGAAATCTGGTTAAAATAGAGAATCCTTAAAACTGAAAATCTTAGCTTTACTGAGTAGGGATCCTACCTACAGGTTTCATGAAACTCATATTTGTCTGAAGAACAGTAAGTTAAGACAGTATTTTAGGAAGTCAGGCATTTTTTCTTCACATAACTACAGCAATAGTAGGTCTGTGTGTTTGCATTAGTCCACCTGTGTTCTTGCAGTAATTTGTGTGTCTTTTTTGCTTTCCCACCAGAATATGTAATCTGGTCTCCAGAATGTTTTTTATACAGAGCAGCTGCTTTTACTGATTCTTGGACTTCCAAAACAGGGACAGAAGAAATAAGGAGAGATTCAGAATCACAAATAAATTATCTGCCAAACTCTTATTTTTTCAGTGGGAGATGGGCACCTAACTGATCTCGTGCTCTTGAAAATCTCCCTGTTTTTCATAAAATTCATTCTATCTGGCAGTAAGGCATTTTCCCCAGAAAAATGTTTATTGCACATTGAACATCTGGGGATTTTACCCATTGTGTCTATTAGATCCTTGGTGTTTGTACAAAGTAATTTCTCAGTAGGCTGGTCTGGGTTGGGTGCCTCATTGGGTCTTTATCTAGATTTGTCCATGATGAAGCCTACCATAGCAAATGGATTTATGCCTGCGATCAGTATGGCCCAGCTAGAAAAATAACAAACGTCAGAAAGTTAACTTGGCGAAGTTGCGCATCCTGACTGTTTGAACAAGGCTTCATGTATTTCTCAGCAAGCTGAACCTGATTTCATTGAAAGTTTCCCAGACTCTTATGTGCTGCATTCTGACAGACTGGGAATTTTCCAGTAGGTGCTATAAAACTGAAAACTAATTTAAAAAAAAAAAAAAATTTGTACTATATATTTGTGCATATGATTATAAATATGCATCCATAATAATGATCATCACTCTGAACAGTTAAAGCTTGTTAGTATTTATGTAATGATTCAAGAAGAATGTTGGTCCCTTATGTGGAGGGGTTTTTTTTGTTCCATTCATTAATTTTATGCTTCTCCCTAATTTTTATTTTGCTGCAGATTAAAGATCTGATTAAAAGTAGTTCATAACTATGTCATGCCATTGCATGTACTGCAGGTTTGGGATCTTAAAAAGCCTTTAGAGACAAACAGAAAATACTAGATACCTCCTCAAAGATTGTTTTTGATAAAATATTCTAGAGCAGTACACTAAAGGATGAACATTTCAAATGAAATTTGTAAATGTCATGTTTTGCCACGTCTTAAATAGATAAGGCAGTTCTGTCCATCTCTTGTTTGGGCTGTCTGGAGATTCCAGAAGATGGACCATCCTGAGCTTGCTTTTCAAAGGTTATTTTTTCAGTACTAGGAATGAGAACCAACGTTTTTAAAATGGTGTGCACAAAGGAATACCTTGGACAGCCTGTATAGCTTAGTTAGAAGCTATTTGGAACCCTAGCTTTAAGGCAGCACTTCACAAATATTTTGAAAGTTTGGACCACAGACATATTGTTCTTATGCTGTGTGCATTTCTGTTTACAACAATGCATATTTTCTGCATAGCCACTGCGGCGGTTGTGTAATTTAAAAAATTATACTTAGAATAATGTTTAAGGAACTATTTTAATAACATTCAACAAGCAGGAAAAAAAGTAGAAAAAAGCAGCAATTGTTGGTGAACCAATAGGAACTTCATGACCCAAAACTGAAAAACATTATTTTTATAAAAAACAGTATATGTAAATAATATTCAGTAATATTTGCAATAATTTTGCATATTTAATATAATATGCCATAATAATGCCATAAAGAAGCATGTAAAGGCCAAAAGTGTTTTTCATTAAGAAGAAAACTTGTCTTTGTATCTAGGCCCTCTAATTGTCTTTAATGTCATTATCGGCCCACAGTTAGATGGCTCCAATGAAATCTTAGCACTGCAGTTAGAAGCATGGAAAATGGCAGACTGCTGCAGGATGTGTTTCATAGTAATTCTCCGTTGATTTTCCAGTAAGGTATAAAGTCAAATCTCAGCATGGTTTGAGTGCTGGGTGCTTTGAAGCAGCGTCCTAGCACTGAGAGACTAAGGCAGTTGGAAGACTACCAGGCTTGATCAGTCAGAAAAGCCTGAAGACGCAGCTCCCTGTGTCATCTACTCCTGAAGTGGGCTTACAAAGGTCCTGTTTCTGACCTTTCATTCCTGCTCCAATACTACAATTCTTTTCTTTATTTTAATTATTTTTAAACGAGTTCAGAGGGCAGAATTTAGGATGCAAGTTTGAGGCTCATTAAGCTAATCCAAACTGGGTTGCCGCAGTCAGTCCTTCTCCTTCTCCACTTTGTAGTAGTACAATGAGCCAGTGCAGGAAACAGAACAGGCAAAAAAAACAAGTATGTGTTTTCTCAGGTTTTATTTGCTGTGTTGTTTTTTGTTTTGTTTTGTTTTTTTCCTGGAATTATTTTTTGGATGCTTCAAGACCCTGAACTGGCTATTTTACACAATCATACAAGGCACAAATGAGGAGACACAAATTCAGTCTGGCATGGAATTGTACACCAAGGCTGTGACAAATAACTTGCAAAAATGGGGATATTTTGTGATGGCCTTGTTACCAAAAAAACATATTCTGGAATTCTTAATTTCCTAGTCTTCAGTTCACATGCCACTTCATGTGCTTTACTTCCTCATGTAGTCTATTTATAAGGTACTCCAAACAAATTGAAACATGATTTAGTCAAACATTAGGCTTGATACAAGTTTATTTGGCTTGATACAGGTGAGATCTAACAACCTTAAAAAAAAAAAAAAAAAAGGGCAGTAAGGCAGAAAGGATAATTTTCCAGACATCTGGAAGCTTTAAAACCTGAGGCACTCAACATCCCAGCACGCATTTCAGTGCGCAATCATGTGCCAGCAGTTGGACGTTTCTCACTGGAGACTACTGTACTGTAGATTTTTCTGCTTGTGGCATATAGTGTGACTCAGTATGTCTTACATTACTGGAAATAATGTAGAAGGAAGTTTATTTAGTTGGGCAATATTTGTACATGACATCTTCTAATCTGCTGTGGATTTAGTTATTTTAATTGCCTTTAAGATGCTCAAAACAGACAGTCTCTAATATATGTTAAGGAAAAGGTTGTAGCATTTGATTTTGGGGATAGTTCATTTAACTGTACGCTTCTTCAGTTAAAAGGCTGCAGGTAGATTCTGCATTATGTAAGTCAAGTACCAAGTTACTTAACTGTGTTACAATAATGACTCTTTTCATTGTTCATACATTCATTCATCCTGTCCTAGAAAATGATGCCTAAATTAGCATTCTGAGGCCCTGTTGAATACTGCTTTGAATCACTGCCAGGGCATTTGGCATTTGCTTCTGCATCTTTTCATTTATTTTACAGAACACTGAATATTAGTCAATGGGAGATTATTCCAATTTACTCCAATGGGAGTAAATAACTTTGTTAAATTTCTCATCTCCCAGTGTCGTAACAGTGAATCATCTGATATTTCCATATTTAATATTATTAAATTATTTAAACTCCTGCATCTAAGAATTGTTCAGTGAATTCTTACTTTAAATATACTCATCACGTGAGAAAGTTTTTGATCCATGATTGAACGCCTGGTCAAGAAAACATCAATGTGTAGGAGCCAGGGATTTTTTGCACCTAAGGCCTGCATTGTGATAGGTGCCACCCAGTAGCTCTGTGATTTCCCAGGACTGGTCAGTGGCAACACCACTTGAAATAATCCCACTGCAGGCTGTGACGTGCCAATTCCAATGGCAAACTTGTTTATACAGCCATATTGGGCACAGAATTAGGTAATTGGTCTGTGTCAAGTGTTGGAGAGCAAGCTTTCTGTTATGAAATCACAGCCTTAATGACTTAAAATTATAAGTCCTTGTATGTTGTCTGTTGTGGGGTTTTTTTCCCAATGTACTTAAGCACACCAGTGAATGAAAGTTAATTCAGCCTCCTGAAAGGTTCAGCTAGCTTGATGAGACAAAGTTGCTTTCTGTAAGATCAGATCAACACTAAACCACCGTTTAGTTCAATATATCTTTCTGCATGGAAATGTGACCCAAAACTGAGACTCGTAAAACTGCAGTCTTCTACTGAAACCTTAACACTGAAATGTTAAACAATGTCATGCAAAATCAAGCTGAAATTTCAACTACTTCTTTTTAAAGTGTCCAAGTGAAACATGCAAGAAGACTCCTGTGGAAAAACACTGTTTCTTGGCCTTAACAAACAAACAAACAAAAAAAAAAAGTGCAAAAATGACCAAACCCTCACCTTGTCTAAAGTAAATATGTGTATTTATTTTAATCCAGATTTTTTGGTATAAAAGTAAAGATATTAACTTAAAATTCTGAAATTAAATTTGAAAAATAACATAAAAAAGCTAATACTTTCAGTAAAAATATTAGTGAAAAATTACTGTTGGACAAAGTGCTCTCCCAGATTTCAGCCTGGTCTTTTTAAATTGAAAGTGTTTCTTTAGAAAAAAAATAATGAACACAAAAGTTTCTTACTGGCCTTTCATAGGGTAGCAAAATAAACATACTGGTTTTATTAAGATTAAAAAAAATAATTCTGTTGGCGTTAGAAAGGATTTAGCATTTGCATATACCTATGTTACAATTGGAACATTTAGCACATCTTTGATTTATGAAGATTTGGATCAGTGTTTAACAGAATGTAGCTTCTTACTCTGCGTTTGAAGAGCTGGAAAAACATTGCACAAAGAAGCTGAGTTTCTATTGCACCTTGCCATCACACCTTTCACATAATTCCTGCAGTATTGTGAAAACTACAACTGAATTCCTGTCAGGAGTATTTCTGTAGGTCTGGGAGCTCATATACATCATTACACTTCAAATTAGCATCATTTGTTTTGCAGCAAATTCTGGTTAAAAAGAAAATTCCTTAGTGGAAAAAAATACATTAATGGCTCCCTTTTTGGAGGACAGCTTTGGGTTCGTGTTATACAGAACTCTTTTTGCAGTTGGACTGATAGAAGTAGAAGCAAGTCTGTCTAGATTAAATTGTAGGACTGAAGTTTTAATTTAAAACTTAAGAGAAACTTTATTAGACTGGAAGACATAATTTAGCAGTCTAATATGCTTGTATGTGTGTCATATTTTCCATGTGAGATTAATATGTCAATTTACAAAATCATTTTGATAATAGTCAGAATTAAAGTCAATCATATAACTCGTATGCAAAACAAAATAAAATTGTTTTAGTTGAAGTGTTCAGTAGAACAATATAGCAAACTTTGATTAACCAAAAAAAAGGTTCTTTAGATCACAATGATATGTCAAATAAATTTCTAAACTCTTGGAGACTCTTTGATGGAATAGATGAAGTACTTAGAATAAAGCTAGAAAGAAACTATGCAGTGTTTTCTTTGTAATTCCAGTTTAAGCACAACAAGAGAAAAAATTGGAACGTATTTCTTTTCTGTAGCTCAGTTTGTGTGGTAGGCAAGATTTTTACTTCCATGAAAATGTTACTACTTTTTAGCAAAAGAAATAAAACTAGGTCACATGCTGCAGTGATGGAGCAGATGTGATTGGCACTTTGATTCTGTGGTTTCACACTTGTGACTCTTTCCGTAATTTATGTAATGTGAAGAATGAGCTCATGATTGGCTGAAGGGTTTTGATTAGAGTTCAGGAACGGCTGTGAAGAAGGCTGGAAATTTTACTTCAACAGTGTCATTATATAACCATAATTAATATGAGAAGCTGGAAAAACTATGCAGATATAGATGCTTTTGATCTAGAGCAGTTGCACTTCCAAAGATTATGTTGCTTACAGTTATTCTATTAATTAAAGAATTATCCTGTAAAGTATCAGTAAAAGAAAATAAAACTGATAGAAATGTGTATAGTGGAATTTGCACATGCTTACATTTGTTATTGTTGAAAACTCTTGAGAGATTAAGGAAGTGAAAATATAATGAAAAAATGTGTCCAGTTGTAAAAGACCTCTCTTTCATTTGGAAAATGTGTTAATTATTGGTCTAAAGTATTAGGTTGTGTGTTTACCTTGATGGTTTTATTGCCTCTTTTCATGGAGTGAAAACTTTGAAGACATGTCTCTACCATATAAATACTTTTATCAGGAATGGAAAAGAAGTAAGAGTTACCTGGTTAAGATTGCAGTGACCTCAGATGGGACTGCTTGCCAATTTTGAAAAGCAAATATATTTATTTACCCTTGATTCTATAATGTGTGATTGATTCTCTGTGTGTGTTCTACAGGACATGCTGTTTCCATGCCCTTTCACTAGATAGATATATATGTCATATGCCCTACTGAACTCAAGGGGTTAAGCTAGTAAAGTTACCTATCTCAACACATGAAAAGGAAGAATTAGCCACAGTTCCCTAGCTACTAGTGTAGCTTTCAACACCTTTTCTATGGTGTCTAGTATTGATAGGATATATAACTGTGAAAGGACGAGAAAATGCACTGAAGTGATCTAAGAAATAAACTGTCATCCTGACATGTTTTTTCTAGCTATTGAAAACCTTTCCATATTGCAACTCATTCTGACAGTGAAACTGTAGAATTCCTCTGATTTAAGTACCATCTGGTTATGCTCAAAGCTTTAAAGCTATTATCTCAGCATAAAATTTCAGCATCCTATACTTTTTTCTTCGCCAAACTATCCATTTTTAAGCCACAAATATTTTTCCAGTCCTTTCAGATTTTATCTAAAAGTATATTTTAACAGTATTTAAATAGTTCTTAAACAATAACAATTTATCTTGATAGATGACATGCTGTGTTTTTTCATTTTATTTTAATTAGCCATTGTGGAACCAAATTCCCTTTTGTTTTATTCCTTTGAATACTGTTTAATTATAGTTATCATGCCAAATATCTTAAAGGTTATTTTACCAATACAGTTTCATTTAACATAAGCCATGTGGAATCAATAGTCCTGTTTCCTAAAGTGAATGCTTGGAAAATCTTACATTCATATGTTAAGAGTACACATCCTTTCCTCATTAGTTGGAAAGTACAGGGATTTTGGCACAGGTTCTGTGTGGAAGCATTGTGCAGCTTTTATATGGATTTTGTTTTTAGCCTTTGATGACACTGTTTAGAATAGGAAGTATCTAATAAGTAAAGCATTTTGTCTAATGTGCTGCCAGTGTGTTTAATATATGCCTGGAGGTCTGAAACATTATCTTCTCCACTACAGTAATATGCATTTAATTCTCTGAAAGCAGAAGGTCGAACTTTTAAAAGGGACTCAAAAGTACATTTTCAACTAAAATAATTTAAAACACATGGGATAGGGGACCAGAGTAATGTACAGTTGGTTTTTATGGTTTAATCATGATCATGTTAATGCACACCAGTAGCTAATTAAAGAAAACTTTTATTGTTCATTTTAAATGGGTTATGTAAAGAGTAAGAGAATTGATATAATGCAGCCCAATGATAAATGTTACCATTACATTTGCTAACAGCAGGCTGATATTGCTGTTCTTGACATCTTTAAAGGATTGGCACATTTATTCCATAATAAAGCAAAGAATCTTTTTAGAGTTGTTATACTGAGAGTCATTCCCTCTCATATATCCTTATCCCGTTAGAGGAACACCTAAATGATTCCCAAGTTTATTACTAGGCGTATTTTCAGGTTAACTGTGAAACTTGGTTGGAGGGCTTGATGCTTACTGAGCTGAAATTGATGCAAAAAGTTCCAGGGGTACTTCTGCACCTTTATTTTGTACCCAGTTGTGTTATATAAAGCTGTCTTGCAAATCATTACTCACTTGTTCTAACCTTTATAATATATGTGGTAAGAGCATACATAAGTCAAAGATTCATTGTGGAACCGGGTGGCATGGAAAACTGTAATAGGATATGGTGTCTCTCACCTTTCGGGCACTGGTTCATATTCCATGCTGCTTAGTACTGAGCAGAAGTTACCATCTGACTGCTGTTCGGTGACCTGCATGAATTGATTTGGAGTCTCAGTGAAGTTTCTGTAGTTGAAATGTCCACGTAACAGGAAACTCCACAGTTGGGACCAATTAGCACCCTTGCAGTAGTCTTCACAGAGAAACTACAGTCTGAATGGGGATGGAGGCAGAGCTACTTTCTTACCTTGCTTGCAGTGTTTTACATAGACCTGCACGTTTAATAAATACTTAAGTATCAAAAGAGGCAGGAGAAAAGAACTAGACTTCAAGTCTAAATCTATTTAGGTGTGAGAAGAGAGGATCTGTTCAGAAACCAGAAGTACTATGCTTTCTCCCTCCACTCAGTCATACGCGTGCAATGCTTTTCTCCCTGTAGGATTATCATTTAGTGGATGACATTTCCATTTTCAATCCCTCTAGCCAAGTCAAGCATAACCTAAATGTCAGGTAGCTGTAGAAATTTCTGCTGCATAGAGAAGAACAAGAGAATACCATGTACCTGTAAGAGCATCATTCACTACAGAACTATGCTTTCTAAAAAGATTTTTCATCAGACTGAGCTGATGGCTATGGAGCAATTAAAAATTGCTGGATTTAGCAGCATATGCCCTCTACTTTGTTTCAGGAAGCATTTTCATGAAATGTTATGGAAAAATTGTTTCACAGCTCCATCCCCTCTGTCTTCTGCTTGCCCTCAATATATGTGCAATAAAACCATCTATACCATTTTTGAAAGTGCCATCAGTGCAGGATATGGGCGAAGCACTTTATAGTTTACCAGACAGAAAGGCTGAGGTGTAAATAGCCTAACTTTGCTCGGATATCGGGAGGAATCAGGATTTCTTGGCTCATAATGTAGTAATTCATTAAAATGGTCTCTAGTTATTTTTACAGAGGCTACATTAAAAGCAGTATCACATTTACAGGTCAGTGATACGAGTCTGCCATAGAAATCAGCCGCAAGGAATTTTATTGGTTATTTGAAAAATATGTACATGAGTGAATCTGAAAAGATTGTAACCAGAGCTGGCAAAAACCTTTTCAAAGAAAATCTCAGCTAGTTAATGGTTCTGTTTTAGGATTTCCTTTGTAATACTTTTTCCTAGCATGTTCATTCCTTTAAAGAAAAGGAGAGGGGGTTGCTCCCTTTGTTTCATAAAGCACAATATAAAGGAACCTTTTTAAAAACTGCTTTTCTTTAACTCCCCCACAAGCCAATTTCTGCAGTATATGTAGAATCTATTAATATTGCTACATAAAGACCAAAGTTTGAAGAAATTCAGTAATTCGCTGCCCTTCATTCCTGTAGTTAAGTTGCTGATAAATTTTGTAAGTGCTTGTAATTCATGATTATATTTTTCAAGAGGAAGTTAAGGTATGGTTTGCCCTAGTTTGTATCTCCTTTTTCAAAGATTGACTAGGGCGGAGAAGATAAAAAGAAACTATTCAAGTAGGTCCTGGAACAAAGAAATTAAATCATTGAGTCAATGTGCAGTGGCAGCCAAAAAACCCCAACAAAATACTGGACATCATCAGGATGGAGATTAAGAACAAGACAGAAAGTATCAATTTACTGCTTTACAAAACCATAGTGATTCCACTTCTTGAATACTGTGTAGGGTACTCAAGAGTGCATCTCAAATGCAACAGCTATAGATGCTTGGGGAGTAGGAGAGGAAGATTGCAGAAGTGGCCAGGGTCCACGGTCTCTCTCAACAGAGTCTCTTCCTAGTTGCTGTCAGAAACAGCGTACTGGGCTGGATAGGTCACGAATCTGATTGAGTTGGGCATTTCTTATGTTACTTCTTGTACAGAGCTGAGCAGAAACAATTCTTCTGGGCAGCACGGATGGAAGTGTTAGTTATGCTGTGGAAGCTGTGCAGAGTGAATGCATGACTCTAAATTCCGTGTGAATCAGAGGAGTTGGCCATACATTATTAGTGTTGTTATTATTGAGTTTCTGCAGGGGTTTTTTTCCAAATATTTTTAGCATGTACTCCTCGCCTTGTCCTCAAGCTCTTTGTAGGATTTATACTTGTTTCACAAGCAGTATTGGAAGTGTTTTCTTCCTGAAGCACCTCCTTGTCTTGGATATCTCTGTCTCTTGACTTGGTACTATGTGGTCCCTGGACACAGCCTTGCAACTTTGTGTTTCGCTCTTGCATCTCCTGTGACAGAAGGAAAGTTCTTTTTACTGTTTATCAGTGGTGTATGTTTTCTTTTTGAGATATTTCAATATGCAATGATTTCTCATGTGAAACCCTGTGAATGTCACAGCCAAGACCATACGTAGACTTGGTAGGCTAAGAACTCGTACCCCATCACAGACGCAGTCTGACATTTCCTTCAACTTTGGTGTTTTATATAAGGCAGCTGTAATTTCCATGACTCTTAAGAAAAATATTTTTTCTCCAACATAATGTGTGTACATTTCAGCTTACAATTTCCATGTAGTCTTTTTGTGATATTGCAATAGATTAATATTACATTCTGTTTCATCTGATCACGATGAAATATTTTCATGCCAAAGAGAACTTTTTGAGCATCAGTGCTCAAAATTGGAAAAAAATTCTGACTAGGCTTTTTATTTACATTGCATTATTTCATAGAGATATGGGTTTATATTAGGCCATAAATTTCTGGTAGATTCTTTAGAGTTTAAAGAAAGAGTTTAATTTAAAAAAAATAATTGTTTAAGCCTAGAAATCATTACTCCCTTTTTTGTCCTTCACATGTTCTTTTGGCACTTCATCTGTTGTGAGTCATCATGTCATTGGAACAGACACCTACTGTGTTTTCATGAGTGATTACTGTGTTAGAGTTAACTTGGCAGATATTTTTTTATAATTCTCTTCTTTGATATCATGTTTATATAGTGATTGTTTGCTGCCACTGAAATGGAAATAGTTGGGATATGGATATCATAAGTTAATATAATATTTTCCTTTGCAGGTTTCCAAACAAGAGCAGAAAAAAATGGATGCATCTGATGGAGGAACAGTTGAGACTTCTTCCCGTTATAGCGGGGCACAGGACAGTGGAATTGGCAGCGACAGTGTTAAGATCAGAATCGTTCAGATCGAGCAGCACAGTGGTACCAGCCAGCACCGAATTGCCCGTCCTTCCCGCCAGTCTTCCATCGTGAAGAATCTCAATTTCATTCCCTTTGACATTTTTGTTACAGCAAGTCGAATCTCCTTGATGACTTACTCATGCACTGCCTTACCTAAATCAAAATCAGTACAAGATCAGAAAGATGGTGAGAAAATAGGCAAAAGCTCCTTGAACCTTCCAGAACTGGGCTCAGGTGGCAGCCATGATACCAAGAAGCCCAGTCAGCCATGCATTTCCTCCGTCACAGCAGACGATCTTTTGAACAGTAATGTTCCCCTGTCTACTGGGAGAAAAACGTGTCTTTTGTCACTGGAAAGTCTGCATGCTTCCACAAGATCGTCTGCTCGACAGGCCCTGGGTATAACTATTGTTCGGCAGCCTGGTCGCAGGGGAACTGGGGACATAGAGCTACAGCCGTTTCTCTACCTCGTCGTATTGCAGCCCTCTATGCTCCTGAGCTGCCACCACAGAAAGCAAAAGGTAGAAATGTCAGTGTTCGACGCTGGTCTTAAAGGAGTAGCCTCAGACTACAAGTGTACAGGTAAGAGCACTTAACATTCACTCCTGGTTATAACTGCCAAAATAATTGCACTTCTTAAAGTTACTGGAGAGGTGGAAAACAGCTGAGAGACTTCTAGGACATCTTTAAAAATTAAATGGTTAATGTACATATTTTTAGGATTATACCCCACAGCTGAATCAAGTTAAGTGTGTAAAATGGTTGAAATTAATTAAGATCTAACCTTTTAGCAACCAGTTCTTCCTGTTCCTCGATATTACTTTCTCATTACCAGATTGCGACAGGGATTGTTGCACTACTCTAACTTCTCAATATTTTCTAAGGAAGTAAGAGTTGTAAACCAAGCTGATTTCATAAAAAGCACTTTTTAATGACTGACTATCACAATATTTTCCTGTATTAGCCTACTGATAAAATGTAAAGGTAAACATTGTAGAAGCACCTGGTGTTTTGATCATAAACTGTAAGAAAATTACAGTGATCTTCCAAATGACATCTAATGATGTCATGTATTTTTTCATTCAGCTGAGTAATAGGGTTTTGCAAGAATTTCCTTCTCTTAATGAATGGCACTTTTTTTTTAATATGCAAAGCTTATAATAGGAAATATCAGAATAATTGTTCAGAAGACAATATTCTGAACATTTCTTTTTCTGTCTTATCTGTACTGCTGAAGAGAGAAATCAAATGATTGCGATTCATTTCTCTGACAGCTAGTACTGGGTGTAGGAATTTAATGAGATACATCATTACAGAGTATTACCCAAAAAAAGTAAAAACGTGCAGCCAGAAAAGTGGGGGGTTTTAAATTGTTGACTGAAAGAGCACTGTAGGTAAAAAAACATTGCTAGCTTTTGGTTGCCATAGTTCATACAGTACACTAGTTGTGAAAAGTAGTATACGTTTTTTGTGCAGCTATACCGAATCTTTGTTGAATGAGATGGTATCTTTTGAAAATTGGCATTAAAATAATGTGCTTATGCAAAAAACTAAAAATTCTATTTTTTAATAGATCTTAACTTTTTTCAGAAATCTGAATTATAATGGAACTTTTAAGAGGGGTTAAACAGTGAGGAAGATTAGTCAGCTGGAAAGAAGATACTTAAAAGAGGGAGAAGATTTGTTCTCTGCCATGTTTTCTTTCATCATTCTTCCATTTTCATCTTTCTCTGCTGTTGCTGTCCTGTCTTGAAAGAAACACAGCTGTGTCATGAGTTTGATTTACTCCAGATTGGGGAACTACAGGCCTGTCAGCCTGACCTCGGTGCCGG
Source organism: Gavia stellata (assembly GCF_030936135.1). Classification (NCBI taxonomy): domain Eukaryota; kingdom Metazoa; phylum Chordata; class Aves; order Gaviiformes; family Gaviidae; genus Gavia; species Gavia stellata. The sequence continues at coordinate 24,374,009 of NC_082596.1, read as the reverse complement.
GGAAGGTTATGGAGAGGCTCATCTTGAGGGCGCTCACGGGACACGTGCAGAATACCCAAGGGATCAGGCCAAGCCAGCACGGGTTCATGAAAGGCAGGTCCTGCTTGACCAACCTGATCTCCTTCTATGACCAGGTGACCCGCCTAGTGGACGAGGGGAAGGCTGTTGATGTTGTCTACCTGGACTTCAGCAAAGCCTTTGACACTGTTCCCCACAGTATTCTCCTAGAGAAGCTGGCGGCCCGTGGTTTAGACAGGTACACTCTTCGCTGGGTAAAAAACTGGCTGGATGGCCGAGCCCAGAGAGTTGTAGTGAATGGGGTGAAATCCAGCTGGCGGCCGGTCACAAGCGGAGTCCCCCAGGGCTCAGTTTTGGGACCGGTCTTGTTTAATGTCTTCATTGATGATCTGGATGAGGGGATAGAGTGCACCCTCAGCAAGTTTGCAGACGACATCAAGTTGGGAGGGAGTGTTGATCTGCTTGAGGGTAGGAAGGCTCTGCAGAGGGATCTGGACAGGCTGGATTGATGGGCTGAGGCCAACCGGATGAAGTTCAATAAGGCCAAGTGCCGGGTTCTACACTTTGGCCACAACAACCCCAGGCAACGCTACAGGCTTGGGAATGAGTGGCTGGAAAGCTGCCCCACAGAAAAGGACCTGGGGGTGTTGATTGACAGCTGGCTGAATATGAGCCAGCAGTGTGCCCAGGTGGCCAAGAAGGCCAATGGCATCCTGGCCTGTATCAGAAATGGTGTGGCCAGCAGGAGCAGGGAGGTGATCATGCCTCTGTACTCGGCGCTGGTGAGGCCGCACCTCGAATACTGTGTTCAGTTTTGGGCCCCTCACTACAAGAAAGACATGGAGGTGCTGGAGCGTGTCCAGAGAAGGGCGACGAAGCTGGTGAGGGGTCTGGAACACAAGTCTTATGAGGAGCGGCTGAGGGAACTGGGGTTGTTTAGCCTGGAGAAGAGGAGGCTGAGGGGAGACCTTATCGCTCTCTACAACTACCTGAAGGGGGGTTGCAGAGAGGTGTGTGTTGGTCTCTTCTCCCAAGTGACTAGTGACAGGACTAGAGGAAATGGCCTCAAGTTGCGCCAGGGGAGGTTCAGGCTAGATATTAGGAAAAAGTTCTTTACCGAGAGAGTAGTGAAACATTGGAATAGGCTGCCCAGGGAGGTGGTAGAGTCACCCTCCCTGGAGGTATTCAAGGAGCGTGTGGATGTGGCATTGTGGGATGTAGCTTGATGGACATGGTGCTGTGTGGTGTTGGGTGGGTTGTGCCTTGTTGTTGTTGTGTGGTGGTTGGCTTGCGTGGGTTGTTTGTGTGTGGTTTTTTTTGTTTTGTTTTGTTTTGTTTTTTTCAGGTTGGACTTGATGATCTTACAGGTCTTTTCCAACTGTAGTGATTCTGTGATTCTGTGATTCCCATGTATATTTGTTAAATACTGTATGAAAGGTGGTCAATGTAGCAATTAATACGAAAAGAATCAACAAATCAATTAAAAAAGCAAAGCTCGAAGGAAAGTTGGAGTATTTGTAAGTTAAAGATCACATTCATTAACTTAGTGTTTTGGAAAGATGCAATAGGACTTCTTCATTTCTCATGTCTGAGGCATTCAAGTGTGTCCTTGTACAAGCTGCCACCCTATTACCAATAAACCGGGCAAAGTTCTCTCCATTCTGCTCCTACAATTAACTTCTGAAGTCTTTCACCGTCTTCATATCTACAGGAGCAATTCTAGAAAACACAAGCTGTAATAAAGTCTTCCTACAAACTGAAAGCGGATCAGACAGCACAGAAGTATGGCAAGAAGTTTAAATAATAAAGGTAGAAGGAACATACAGCCTGAGAGCTCCTCAGTCACCAGCAGTTGTTCACTGAGACCCAAAGAGGTCTTCGTGGAGGACCAAAGACTAGCCCTACATGGGTCTTACCCTTTTCTTTGGCTTTTGTCTCCGTGTCAGGCAAAGGTAAAAGAGTGTGGAGGCAGGAGTCAGACGTTATGTGAAGGCAGAAGGTCTGGTCTCATCCTGCTCTTTTTGTGGGTAGTAGTAAGTACCTTACTCGTGTATCAGACAGAATCCTGTGCTTGCTACCAAAGCATTAGGGTTCTTTTCAAAAGAGTTTGAGAGATGGGTGCTAAAGTTCTAGTGCCTAAAAACACCATCCTAAATGTATTAATAAGTTAATAAAACTAATCCACACTTCAAGTCACACACTAATTCACACAACAAAATAAGCAGTATAAAGTTTTTATTGTCTCTTGTTTAGAAAGACCTGCCATACTTGTAATTGCATCGTTCAGGATTAATGTCATCATACCACTGTCGTAACATGTTAGTTTTGGTAATGTCTGTTTTTCATTTCTAGCACACGTATTTGAGGGAAAATAGCCATGAACTATGTGTTATATATATGTGTGTGTGTGTATATACACACTCTATATATTGCATATCGTATAATACAGCATCAGAAACTTTGCATGGCATTTTCTGTGCTGCTGCAGTCGATTTCATCCATCATGCCAATTTTTCTTGATGTTGTGACTATTTGCTGACAGTTTTATCAAAAAGCGATGTATCATCCAAATGAAGAACAATATAAAGTTTGTTTGAAAGAAGTAAGTTAGCTTCTCTCCCTCTGTACAATAGGTATGCACTAGATTCCTGTATTTCTCTGTATATCAAGGACTGGAGGGTGGGAAGTGGGTGGCATAAATGATGTTTAATTTACAGTGAATGTTGCTAAAGAATATTTCCAGTTAGACTCTCTAGAAGACTGCTCTTCTTGTGTCTATATGTATGCATGCAACTATCTCTCCATTATCTAAGGTAGGATGGGGAAGAGGACACAAGCTAAACATAAAAGATATTTTTGAACTAGATTATAATAACTGATGGAGCATATACCCTCTTTAAAAAAAACATTTAAACAGTGGGACTAGGCAATCAGGCCTGACGAAAACATTGTGTGTATTACATTGCATGATGGAGATAGGCAACTGTACAACAGCAGCTCAGAAGGTCGGGCCTATAACATAGCAACTTGCATCACAGCATAAAAAATTGAGACTTGTCTGGGCAAAAGGAGAAATACATGATGTTTGTTATGAAGTTTTATTGGTACTCCTGTGGGGGTGGTTTCTCAACTTACACTAATATGGTTAAGCTTATATAGTTAAGCTATATATGAAATGCGTAGATTAGATCCAAAACATGCTAATAAAAACTCTGCCATTTCAAATCATCATTCTGTGTATATATATACACATCATATATGCTGCATAAGAATATTTCAGGAATGTTTTAAAGCATTTGCAAAAATTGTTTTGAATCAATTTTGTTGTGTAACTCTGAAAGCTTGACTACTGTTAGTTCAATGGCAGTAGATTCAGGTCTTATGAAACACTGTGCTATTTCTTACAACTTTTCTAAAAGAAAAATCTACAGTTCTGAAACAACTCTCAAATCTTGCAAGGCAGAAGCAAATACAAAATTCTATTGTGAAATTAGGAAGCTCTTATTTTTTGATGGATGTTAGTTCAAAAAAAAAAAACTTTAGGGTAAAGAAAAGCTGGTAATAGTTTGGACCTAGTTATGTTTTCCATCCCTCACCTCCCATTAGTGTATTTCTAAGAAATATATTGTTCAGCTGTGAATCAACATAGAATACTCTGGAATTTAGAACTGCTTCTAACAGGTAGTTTGATGAGAGTGTGTTTAATGAAGCTTTGAATAAAATAGGGAAATTATACTGTAAAACTGCACCAGCATGAATTTTAAAGAGAATAATAGTTAATCCTGGGCTGGAGACAAAATTAAGCTTACTGCCTTAAGATGGTTTGCTGCTTTGAACATGTACAGAATTAAAGTTTTTAATACTGTTACGAAGCCACATATATTTTATTTGGGGCAAGGGTTTTGTTCATATTTTTGAAAGATTTCAAGTTAATAGAGCTTAAAATTCATGATCTTGCTCATTAAGCTATCACTTTTTTTTTGTGAGAGTATTGCACAGTGGCCGAAACACCAAACTTCATCCAAAGAACTTGGCTCCTCTGTCACTAGCAGTGTTATTTTTTGCTTATTTCTGAAACATGAAAGAAATAAGAACTTAGGAATAAAATAGGAGGAAACAGGCTATTTCAAAGTTAAGTATTGTTAGTGTGTTAATTAGCAGTTAGTAGCAGCACATTTCCGTCAGGCCAGTGTCTGTATATGGGAGTATTTGCTTGCCTTGGAGCTAAAGACCTGATGGTTGTGCTTTCAATTTCCTCAGTCCTTCTCTCCAACCAAGTCCACTGGCAAGTCAGTTGGGAGGAGGAGGAGACTTACTAGGTTATTAAAATGTTAGCTCAGTTTTATTATGGTTGTGCTAAACTGCTTCATTTGTGTTTTAAATTATTTTTGTAATTGCACAGCTTGATTGCAGTTATGCTACTGCCGGGTATAGGAACTTCAAATCAAAGTAAATAAATTAATGGAATAAATATTAACTGCTTAATAAGCGCCATTAAAAAGACTAGTTGCTCCCTGAGTTTACTCGTAAGATTCTGTATAAATAGCCTGAAAGATACTGTAAAACAACCTTTTTTTATTCGGTGATCATCCTACATGTAACAAAAAGGCATCTGCTAATCGTTAGTTTTTGCAAACAGAGCATTGGCCATTTCCACTTAAATAAAAGTGGGTGCAATTGTTTTTAATGTAATCTCATAAGCCGCTTTTATAAATATTTTTTTAAATCTTTATTTGCTTTGTTTCAGGTAATGTAATCCAGATATAAAATTGCCTCATTTCCTGAGCATTGTCCTCTGGGCATTCTTGAAAAATCTTTTTTCTATTTGTTTGTTTGTTTACTTTCAAAGAGGAGGTTGTGGTGCTTGGTTGTTTTAAGGAAGAGAAATTTCTCAATAAATATCTGTTATGCATGGTATTTCTTCAGCTTCCGCCAACAGAGCATTTGCAAAAACCAGGCATTGTGAGGCCAGAATTATTCTTGATTTTTATTTTATTTTATTTTTTTTTACACCCACGCCTTTGATGGCAGGGGGTCCATGAAGAGCAGATGCAGTAGCTAAGACCACATGTAACCCCTGAAAGCCCAGGCTGCATGGAGAGCAGTGCAGGCTGGCTCTGGCAGGAAGTCTGATTCACTGCCTCTCTGTCAGCCTCTGCTTCCTCCGAGGCAGAGAGAGGATTTAAGGCTCTTTCCTAGCATAGCATTGAGGGAGTTCTGCTGGAGTGTCACCTGTTCCCCTCCGAGAATATTTATTGTCCACTACATCTGCATCGGTGGACGTGGGGGGGGTGCAGCCCCCACCCATAAAGACAAGCTGGCCTGGGAATGTACATTCCTCAGGTTACTCTAAGTGCTCATTTTTGAACTTCCTGACACAGCACTTGTGAGTATGCTGGTAGAAATGTTTTCCCACTTGTGTTCTTTAAATTCCAATGGAAACCATTTTTAAAACGAGACCAAACGTTCCACTTTAGAGTTTGAAATGCAGAGATGATTGCAGCATCCTACTGGCTTTTGAAATTGACTGCAGACCAAAATATGATTCATCCATTGAAATAAAAGCGTGTTGCAGAGCTCATTTGGTCTGGGTAAAGTTCCAGCTGAACAGGCCGAGTTGCCGTCCCGCACACACGCTCGGTAGCCCTGTGCCCTGCCTGGCAGCTGCTGGGGTGCTGTGGATTGCAGACCCCCCTCCCATTAAAGCCTCCCACGGGCCACGCTCCCTGAGCTGCCCTGGGTCTCAGCTACAAACTGGAACAAAACCACATTTTGGAGAATGAAAATCTTCAAGATGTGAAATTTCTTCTGCCTCCCCCCTTTCCTTTTCCTTTACTCCCCTTTCGCTTCAGAAGTTTGGGGTTTGCTGTCTGCTGTTAACATAACAATGAGAGGATAGCAGGTGAAATCAAAAGCTTGCAAATTCAAATCAAGTTTAGGAAGGCACTGCATAAACTGTGAAGTTTGGAGCTGAGGTCCGGACCTTAGCAAGACTGAAAGTGACTTTAGATGCTTGGGTGGATTCAAAAATACCCAGAGATGATTTTTTCCTAAAAAAAAAAAAAAAAAAAAGGGTGGGGGGAGGGGCAGAATGTGGACGTATTGAAGGCCTCAGCTTCTCAGTCTTACAGATTTTAAATAACAGTCTTGGTTGTCAATCTGTAATAGTTGTCTCACCGGTTTTCTTTTGCTGCCACAGACAAATTTTTCACATGGTGTAGAGGATAGAATTTCTGGCCATCTTCACTGCTCTTCACTTCTCAAGCCTTTCTTTTCTCCCTCTTGGCTTGCTTTGGAGTAATTCTAGCCTCTCCTTTTACTTATATATGCATCCCTTGGGTTTTCTCCAGCATTTTCTTTACACAAATAACTGCAAATTTAAGTGTTGATTTTTGGGAGAATCATAGAAAATGGAAATGACCTATTATAATACATTATTCAGACCAGTTCCCTGCTGATGCATAATTGTTCCCTATTGTATATTTTATAGTGTTCTGTCAAGTGTATTTTTAAACATTCTGAATGTTTCCGTCATTTCCTTGAGGGAGAAGAGTCCTTTTTCTAACAGCTCTCCCCATCAGGAATTCCTCACTTTTCAGCCTAAATTTTCACATTTTCATTCAATTGCTTCTCTGGCTATTCCTATGCCCTTGGCATAGGATTTGATTGATTTATATTGTTTTATTCCTTTCGTGATCTGTAATCCTATGAAAATGCATATGCTGTTTTCTACCTTAAAAGGTATTTTAATCAAGATACACATATTTTAGTCTTTTGACCTTTGATGTAAATGAATTTGTCTTACCCAGATACATTTTATAGCTCCTATTTGGAACTCCCTTCAAGTTTTTGAGATACATACCAGCATAGCCAGTTTTGAAACCTCTGGATTTTAGCTGCCTTCTCATTATGTAAAAACTTTTTATTGATCCATATCTGGCATATTTGGATGTACGGTCAAGTCTGTTACCCAGGTTCCAAATCAGCTATATGCCCTGGGCTTGGAAGCACTCAAACTAGGTCTTTGCATGGCCTTTTGGGATTATTTCCTCTGATGCAAAATTGTGTCAATGCAACTATCCTGCTGCCAGAATTAGCTCAGTTTCAGAATAACACAGTTTCACTCGAGCTAAAAAAAAAGCATGCTTGAAATCAGTAATGCCAGTGCTGGGTTAAAAGTAATATGTTTTGTTGGACTCAGGCTAATTTTGTGCATTGAGGTTTCTTTGTGTTGTGTTCCCAATCTGTAAATTCTGGAGTCCTTGTCATTACTCATGTATCCCAGTCCTGCAGTGCCCCAGGTAATGAAGAGTTGACGGTGCTGTGCTCCTTGGAGACGTGACAGAGCAAAATAGTCTCCTGGGAGCGCCATGGTTCCTTATTTTTTTGATTCTATGCTTACGTGCTGCAATTCCCAGTGCCCTGAGGGCAGTGTTTGTATAGCTAATGTATTATGTCACGCAAGGATCGTCTGCTGTGTAAGTTCTTTTCATCAAAGATATTTTCATCTTTAAACACCTACAACTTTGAAATAATTATTAGGTATTTTATAACATAAACACATCTTAGAATAATAGGAATACCTGTAAATACATTCTTCAAAAGCAATGTTTGACTAAATTTACTGGATTTTTGGAAAAAACGGTGGATGATCTAGGTTGCTATATACACTATGTGATGCTGTCTTTCAGAAATGAGACAAAATAATGGCATATTGCAATATTTTGCCCCAATTGGTACACCTAAATGTTTATACTAATACTTCTGAAGGAACAATAACTTAGAGATCGATTTCATTGATTCAGTGATGTTCATTGCACAATGTTCAGTAATTTTTACAATGCTTTACACTATATATTCTGAAAAACATTAGCATATTACTTATTTATGATGAGCTACTAACACAAAGCAAGATATTATGGTATAGACCCAAGTCAGAGATAACATCCTTCTTGAGAACAACTATGAAACTATGTTTTGGAAAAGATATGTGCTTTGGTGGTAAAGATTTTTTATTATTATTCTTTTCAGTATACTGGGCAAAATCCAGACACAGGAAACAAGATATTCCCTACAGCAGTTACTATAGAAAAGGGAGTGTGCCACACCATTCTGGTTAATGTAATTAAAGGATAGGGCTAAGAACCATAAAAATGCAGAAATTCACATGGAAAATACACAAATCTGTTGTATGCAGTGACAGCTCTTAAATAACTGTTGAGAGCTGACTTTATAAATGTATAGCAGGAATAAAGGGAAGGAAAGGCTGTAATGTATATGCCATGCAGTACAAATACTGCTGTAAAGTCATTGCCTGAAAATTGATCAAATAAAAACAGAAGAATGTGCTAACTTTTGATCTTTTCCATATAGATCTAAAGTCATGATCAATTGGTTTCAGTAGGTTCTTTGAAATCACATAAGGGTTCATATGTGCCAAGTTTTATATGAATCATATGATAAGGTCAAGAAATACAAATTCCAAAGCTGACTTTATATACCCAGTCCACATATGACTGTGATACCACAATACCATATGTTGACTATAATAGTGGGTATGTAAATACTGTTCTTGAAAGGAATCTATTCAGTAAAACTCAAATAAAGCAATTATAGCAGTTTTTAATTGACTGAAAATGGGAGAGAATAACATCAAGAAAATCTCCTTAAATCCTTAAGGATGAGACAGACATTCAGTAATTAACATAGCAGTCTTGATAATAAAGAATAATTAGAATTTAAGATCTGTAGTGCCAGAATTGAGGACTATTATAATGAAGGTCATGAGTTGCTAAAGATTAAAAAGTCTTTTTACAGTACTGTTTTTGCCATTTGTGATATGTGGAAAATGAAGACAAGAATAGCACTTGGAGGAAATTAATTTTAATGTGCTATTGTAATACTATAAACCGATCAAAGGAATACAATTCAAGGTGGTATACAAGAATAGATGCTGATTAGCTATTGAGTGAAACTTCAAAGAGAATGATATAACCACATTGTCATTATGCTCTGTTCCGGAGATCTGGTAGCATTCTGATCTTTTAGCCTTTATCATTTATCTTTCCATTATTATTTTCTCTACCTGGCAATGAAAATACAATCTAGAAGTAGCAGGTTTTGAGCACAGATTCTCTTGTAAGGACTGCTTAAGTATCATCATAATTAAAACTAAAATTGTGTGCTATTTAAAGTCATCTTGTGGTAACTGATGTCTTTTACTTATGTTTTACTTTGTATTTTTGTGGGTTTTCTATGTTTTGTATAATTACAGCTTTGCCCTCTTGCCGATGTATGCATGCATTGTTTATACACATGCATCTGCCTGTAGGCACAAATGCTATGTATAGCATTAGTATTAGGAATATTATTTACTATGTTACATTTTAAACTTCTTAACTTCATTTAATCAGTTTCGTATGTAGCAGTTTGTTATGTATCGTATTCCTGGAGTATCATGAGTGACTGTGATCATTATTACCTGTAGATCCTGGGAAGACTCTACCAGAAGCTCTGGATTATTGCAAGATTTGGTTGCAGACAGTAGCAGGAGAGGTAGATGCTAAAAGTGGTATTCCACCTCCTCTCATCACTGTGCAAATTAAAGACTTCCTTAATGGACCAGGTAAGCATTGCACTTTAATCTCTATTTTCTGATGTAATCTATTTGTAGATATGTACATATAGACACACACATTAGATCATCAGAAAAATGTTGCATTCCTTGCTAATGAATGTGAAATTTTCCTCCAGCAATTACTCTGAATTGAAATCAAAGTTGAGGAATGGTCAGTCCTGGACCAGTCGTAGGTTTAAGGTCTAAATATTTATTTTCTTCCCAAGGTAAATTTAGGAATTTTGCTCCTTAAGAAGGCTGAGGTTGGCAAATTTCCAACAGAGTGAAACCTACGTGCTTCTAGTCCTAGAACAACTGATACTTTATTACAGTTATGTTTATAAAAGCTGACTTTTAAAGTGTTTCTGAAGATTTTTATAAGCCACCTTCTCTTGGGCTCTTTGGAATCTGGATACCTGGCATTGCAAATTCCTATAACCTAAAGTGTTGATACTGTAAAATTTAAAAAATAGTGATATTGTGTTTCTTTAATTAACACAGAATATAAGTGGTGTATTATGAAGTTTTAATAGCATTTACTTAAAATAATGTGACTTGAAGTTTCACTCCTAGAATGTCAGAAACTCCTGCAAATTGAAGTATGTCATTCATTCTCTATTTTGTGAATTAGTTATTTATAACTACATTACTCTGTAGAATATCACTGAGGTTATATTAAAAGTTAGAAAATACATTTACATTTACCTGTGCCATCATAATTAATTTCTCTTATGCATATTTGTTATAATTTGTTGAATTCTGTAACTTTTTTTTTTCCCTGAATAGCCTTACTTCACTCAGAACACAGAATGAGCTGTTATCAGTCATTTAGTGAGCAACTCTTCACTACTGGGTTTTCCTATTCATTCAGTTACCTGTTCATACAGTCTTACAGCACACTGTCTAAACCTGGCTCTACAGCAGAATTACTTATTTCCTCTGTGTTGCTTACTGCTTTAGGATCTGAGCACTACAGAAGTACTAATTTACCTGCATCACCCTCCCATGGGTGATAGAATAGCATGCCCTGGCCATTTCATGGAAGGCAGCTGAGGCACAGGAAAATTAAAGGTTTTCTCATTATATTAAGGTTACCAGTTTAAAACACACAATTTAGTTTTCCAAAGTACTTATAAATATAGAAATTTAGATATTGGAAACACAGTTCATACTGTCTTTGGGTGAAGCAGTAATCACTTCTGCATATCAGACCCCAGGATATCAAATTGAACAACCAGAGAATGAGATATACATATTTACCCGCTGCAGTAATGTAATGTTACTGCGGTTTAGTAACTTGAAAATCCATTTTTTGCACAAAGGCAGGCAGGAGTCTTGAGGGAAAGAATAAAGTATGTGAACAACCTCATCATTGCCCCTTTTTTGGTTTTCTGTGCTGCCTTAAAAGCATTATTTTAAGAGAAGATTTTAAAACCACCTGACAATGCAGAGCTTTTGTTATATTTATCCGTATTTGGCTTCATTAATAGGACTTTGAACCTTCAGACCTATTTCATGTTCTGCTGCCATTTGAACTGAAGGATTAATTGATAATAATAGTAGATTTTCATTCTAATCATGACCAGCACAAGAGGGGTAGACACACCTACTTTCAGTGGCTTTTACAGGTAGCTGATGAAAGCAGAGGAATATTGAGAGTCAGGATTTTTAAGTTCCATTGGAAAGCCAAAAGGAAAGTGTATTCTCTCTCGAGGCCACAATCTTTTGGTCATTGCTGCCAGACTGGTTTTCCCCACATGTGTGCCCTGCCCGCACCCCCCACCCCCCCCCCCCCAACTTCTGTGTCCTCTTTCCCCACACCTGGCAGATTCCCATATTCCCAGACCCTTCATCTGTGCATTCCCCTATTCTCAAGGCTCTCACTGTAGTTTCCTGGCGCAGCCTTTATATTTAATTTATTACACACCTGAAAATGTTTCCCTGATGCTCTCCTGTTGGTAGGACAGACTTCTAAAGTAGCAAACATGGAAGTTGGTACCAGCTTGCAAAGTATATATTCACAAGTAGTCTAAGTATCTACCCCATTCTCAACAATTCAGTCAGATCCCGAATCAGTGTTACATCTCTCCCCTCCATGGTATTTGGCTAAATAAGGAACTGAAAAACCATAAATTAATGCGTCATAAACTTCAGTCTGTTTATTCTTGCAAAGCATATAAAACTTCAGAGATTTCCTCCAGGATCCTTTCTTAGCCAAAATGCATTTTTTTCTTACCATCTTTTTGCTGCTAATTGGAACTATCATTACACATGAGTCAACAGTAATTACTCTGAATTTTAATGAAGTGTTTTGCCGGTGTAATATAACAAAACGGCTCTGCATTACTTTGCAGATTTTTCTAACCTCACCTGTTGGCACTATGAGATCCTCTCCAAATAAACTAACCTTTATCAAGAAGCCTTCCTTGGGGGCTGGAGGTTTCATTGGATGAGTAATGGAAGGCGCTTTCCGCATGTGATTGCATCAGAACAGCACATGCAAAGAGTTATGAAAGCTTGACAGCTCCTCAGCAGGCTACTGGAAAATAAGTTACTAACTGTCCTGGGGGGAAAGAAGTCCTCTAACCACAACTTCTTCCAGGGTGAGGTAGCTTGGCCGTCAGCAGGCCTGGAGAAAGTGTCTACATCACCAGATCCTAACTAAGCTGACAGCTGTTTATCGAGAAGAATCGCAGCAAAACTCCTGAGAGCTCCTGTAAGGTCACCAGACAAACGATATTTGTGATGGAAGACATCACAATTCATAAATTGAATAAATAAATGCCCTGCTGGAGTACGCTTATGTTGTAGGCCTTGAAAGCCTACTCTTTTTTGTGAACATTTGGCAAATAATGCTGCTACTAAGTGGCATGTTTTCCAAGGACATACTGTGGGTTTTCATATTCATTTATGCATATGAGTTAGGTAACTGCAGTAAGTGAATTATTAAAATGCACTAGTAGGTGCTGCCTGTTGGGTACAGCTGATCTGCTGTTCTGAAAAGTGACCATATTTGTAAAAGCTCTGCCTATGCAGACAAAAATCTGGATGTAGCAGTTGTGATAACTATACAGGTTTTTTTATAGATTTTAAGTGTTTAAAGTTCAGTGGTTTAATTGTAATGTCATTTTTCTTACAAAATACATTGTTGGTGTGCTGAGGTTAAATTTCAAATACAACAAACATGCCTATGTTTTATGATGCAAGCTACTATGTAAGCAGTTGAAAGAAAAAATCTGCAAGTGGTTCCCAGTGTTTGCTGCATTAGATAAAACCAGTACTCCTTGTAAGTAGTTTGTCAGCTGAAGTAGATAAGTAGATAGTGTTCCATAGAAAAATCGTATGGTTTCACCACACAGGAAACCAGGTTGTCAGTCCATATTAGCTTGGAGATCAAAAAACTACAGCAAGTAGCTAAACTTGGAAACCACTAATTAAATGAGAATAACAGGATACATTAATGCACTTCTTGCCACATGAGTTGATTATTTTGTACATTTTTGGCAACTAAAGAAAAATGGTATTTCTTCCAGATTTAAGGTAATAGGATCCTAGAAGAAATAAGCATTCATCATCAGGCCTGTGGGAACAGACCTCAACTTTAACCCCACAATGTATTAAAGGACTATTCTTTCTCTTTCTACAGTAACTAATTATTTAAAATTTTTTAAATTCCATCTACATCAGTTTACATGACCCTCTCTCTTTTATAGTCAGTCTGTTACTGGATTGTACATCTAATTCTTGTCTAATACATATAAGTGAACTATTTATTGCTTCAGCATTAGGTATTATTCATTAGGTGAGGAACAAATATGACCATCTTGTTTTAATAGTTTTTGAAAATTTATTGTCTTTACCCTCTAGTCCCTTCTTTGGATTTTTTTTTTAAATCAGCTATGCTTTCTTAGCTATAAAAGCTGTCTTTTTGATGTATTCTTTCTGCAAATGATACAAAACATGTTTATGAAGTACAGCTTCATACAAATTGCCTTAAAATACTTATACATGCAAAATATAGATGGTTTATGCCGAAGTCCTCTTCCCTCAGCAGTTTCTTGGGAAGACATTAGGCTAGGTGTGAATTAACTGTGGTCCTTGATACTTTGCCTTTCAAAATAATTTCTGCAGAAGAAACTATCCAGACAAACTAAGAAATACCGTGTCCCACTGAAAGATGAAGTGAGAACTGGGGGACCTGGGGGATTGCTCTTTCCTGCCAGTCCCTCCCTGGCACTGTTTGGACACCATGAGGGGCACAGCACTGGATCTAGGGTTATGCATAAAAAGCAGAACTGCACCATGGCGCGCTCTCCAGCTTTTTCCCCCCTGTTTGCAAAGGCAGCAATTGTACCCATTAGCAAGGTCAGTGGTTTGGAGAAACCTGGAAAATAGCAGCTACCAGAAACCCACTAGAATAATATCTCCAGCAGGTGATAGATTAGTTGGAACAAATTGGAACCATGGCACTTCAGCAATCCTGGTTTCTTTCAAGCTGTTTTAAAAATGTCGTCATTTTAATACACAATATCAGCCCTGCGGAACAGTCCACAGCAGGTTAATTTGAATCATATGATGTATCACTGCCCTCAGCTGACATGAGCTCCGTTCCATGTGTGAAGCCATAATAAATCCATTCCCAACCGAGGCAAATTCCCTGTGAGAAGGTGAACTAATCCAGGCCTCACACTGGCATGTTAGCCCTCCGTAATTGAAAGCAGGGCCACCTGTTCCCAGCACAGTTAGCCTATAGAGAGAAAATTAGCATTAGATCAGATACTTAATATATTGAAAAATCATTCATACTACTTGCAAGTTCAGCTGTGGGCTGCTTAGCATGACATCATATATAAACCTAGGAATGTGCCCACTTGATCCCAGTTTAACAGTTTTGTTAACCATGGTGTTTGTTAACTTTGAAATGAGAATTTTTTGATTTAATGAGAGCTGACACGTGAGAAGGGGAACTAGCCAGGGTGCAGACTTTTCTAATTAACTCTGGGTCATTTGCAAAACTTTTGAGCTTTCTAGTAGGTTTTTTTTTCCCTTTGCTCTTTTACAAACAAGTTTTTAAAGCACTGACACTGTAGCCATGAAATGATATTTATTTGATAAAGAGGGCAAAGAGAAATATTCCAAACAGGTGTACCAGCCTGTAGGTATTGCTTTGGTTTTCACACATCTATTGTCTGTAATATCAGTGTAATAATGTGTAAAATTATCAAAGCATCTTTCTAAAAGCAATGTCTCCAATACTTAGTTTAAATGAAATTTAGTTTCTTAAATGCCTAAGTACTGAAAATGAAGACGCACACAGAAGCCACATGGATAAGTTTGAAAATATTTTCTTGGTATTTTTTTCAGTGTATTGGCATTCTTTTTAAAACTTATTTCAAACATTTCTCCAATTTTCTGAAATCCTTTTTTTTCTTTTTTTTTTTTTTCCCTTTCTTCACGTATGTCTTAGTATAGATGTCATATTCAGCAGCTAAAGCAGATAATAGAGAGTTAGTATTTATGGGTTGTTTTCCACAAACCTGCTCCATGACCTGGAACAATTTGTTTCACCTCACTGTGTTGTGCTTCTACTTCCCTGACTCTCTGTTGAGAGAGTTAATGTTTCCCTTAGCTAGGATTTTCCTTTCATGGTAGTGCCTCTCAATGCCCAAACTATAGTTTTTGGCCTCGCCACCCAACCCTTGACACGCTTCTGTAATATATTTGGTAGTTGCACAGTTGCTTGCTTCCAGTCAACATCCTATGAATAGCAGTAACCCTCCATCCTTTATTAATGGCATCTTTGGTCTTCTTGACCTACAATTTATTTTAGTTCAGTTGTGGCAATTTAAGAAAAATAGTAGAATTACGTCACTGAGCCTTGTCTGAGATCTCAAACCCAGGCTCTGGCTAGCTAGAGCTGTTAATGTCTTCATGTCACCTTCGCATAATGTCGATGACATACTAGGTCGTGGAAGTAGGAGTTGTTACCGCTGGGGAACACCTGCATGGCTCGAGTTGATTAAGCTCCCTGAAGGCTGTAGTTTGCCATATTGGCCTTAGTGAGCTGCTTCTGCGGGGCTGCAGCACACAGATGGCAGTAGGTAGAAATACTGAGCAGTGTCTACCAGCCTCTTCCAGACTAATTGGCATCTGTCTCCCAGAAGCAGAATACAAGATGGACTGCAGATGGCCTCTGAAGCCTTGTCTCAAGTTTCTTCCTTCTTTTCCCTTGATCCAAATTGGGAATGATGAATTAGAGGGTAAAAACAATTCGTTTGTATTCTTCTTGCTTTTCAATTTCTTTTAATTTGTCTCTTTTGATGCCTGACCAGGGACAATTGAGAACAGTACCGCTAGTCTTTTCTTTACATGTCTCTCTCTTTCCTATTTTTATAAATTTAATTTTTGCAATTCAGCCATTTCCCTGTTACTGAAGGGCCACCCTGACTCCAAATCAGAATCAGCGTTCAAGATTACCTTTACCTTCCTCAGATTTCCTCTGTTAGACTCCTTACATGAGGATGGGTGGCTCCCACAGAAAGAATATTACTGGTGGTAAAATGTTTCATGCCTGTTGTCTGCTCCTCTCCTGTTTAGGACTAGGAAATTCAATCCTCCTAAGAGTTTAGGGCAAAGAGTAGTTTCTCCTATAGCAGTACTATTTATTAAGAAGCTTAATATTTTACAGCCTTCTTGGGGTAGGGGAGAGCGAGCGAGACCCACGTCCAACCGAAGTAAGAAAGACCTGGCCTTTTCTATATTAGCTATGAGAAATAAAAGATCCACTGCAGAATGATGGGTATGAGAAGTGAACAAAATCTTGGAAAATGCCATATTTTTCCCCTCTCACAATTCAACATTTCTCATAGTCTGTGAAAAGATCGCAGTCTTGTAAATAAAGCTTATAAATAATTTTCATGGAGTTTACTTTCTCGTTTTTCAGATTAAGAGTATACTATAGTAGTTTATTAGTCACAGAAATAGTAACCTGGTGTACATTAAGTTATGGCATATATTAGAATAAGCCTTCTGACTTCTGTAAGAGCTGGGATTGACCTAAAGCAACTTGCTAGGAGCTCTGTAATTTTTGTGTTGCTTATTCATCCTTAGTCCACCAAATAAAAAGTCCTTTTGAGTAATATCATTATCCCAAGTTCACGGAATAAAATTCTATCTTCACAGTACAAATCTGAATGTTATAGAGAACAAGGGTAAAATACTCATAACCTTGAAATTTTTTATCTGAAGCTCTAAGTAATAAAAAGGCAAAGAAAGAAATTGTTTCAGACAGAAATTTCAGAGTACTGCTTATACGTTTTCTTTTATAGATGTTATGATTTTGTTCAAACAGGCCATATTGAATCCATTGGGTTTTTTGTAATAGATTTCAAAATACATAATAAATGTAAGTAATATGATGACTAATGGGTCAAGTGAAGTTGGAACTTTTTAAATGAGAAAATAGCTGGAAACAGTTTTCAGGAAACTATTCCAGTTGATTTTTGGTCCCCCACAAGGTGTACATTAACATAAACTCCGTAGAATCGCCTCTGGGACCTGAATTCCCTCTCTGATTTCATTATTGCAATGTGATTCTTTTCCTTTCACTGTTAAGTCATCTCCTGGTGTGGTGGGAGCATATAATAAGTGTAATTTATTTATATTTATCTAATCTGCTTTTAACTCAATAGTTATTTCATCATTCTGTTTCCTAGTAGCTCTTCAGAAAGTTGTGAGGGGTAATTAGAAACTAATAATTGACAGACATGGATTTACTGGGTAATATAAAGAGATGGAGTGAAGGAATTGAGAGAGAGAAAGAACAATTCAAATTCTACACTCAAATGCTACACTGTAATAAAAAAAATACAACTTTGATATCATCTAGTTCAGTCTGATTTAAACATAACCAGAAGTAACTCACTTGAATGCAATCTATTTACAAGCACAGTAATTTCTTTACTATTTATTTGCTGGAAATAGATAACACCTGGCAAAATAAGTTATTGCTATTATGTCTTCAATCTAAAGAAAGCATTGGGGTATTAATTCTGGTAGCCAGTCACTAGTGGCAAAGGAGAGACTGATGTAATTGAGGAGTTAAAGGTGGCTTTGAGCTACCTTTTGCCCTGTCCTGATTGTGATGTAACTTTGGACAACTCAACGAGTTGTTTGTGAATTATAGGAAGCTGTGTTTTCCTACCAGTACAAAATCTGCACAGTGTTGTGTGGTGTGCTTCCCAAGGTGTTTAAAATAATCTAAAAAGACTGTTACCCTTGGATTTTGCACCCTGGAAATTTTATTCCAGCTGCATCTAAGTGACCCTTTACATTGAAACATCTCTTTTTAGCCCATTTTGAGTGACTGGAGAAGCTGCTGAACATCTATCTTCATCAACTGCTATAAATAGCTCTTCGTATTTAATCAGTTTTCACTGTTTCTGTTCATCACTTAAATATGTTTTTCTTAGAAGGAATGTTACATTTTCTTTTACACTGCTAAGTAGAAAGTGTAAAATAGGCAAAGACTAAAAAAAAGTTGATTGCTTAATTGAATTTTTATTTTTTGAATGTTTTACTTAAAATGCCAAAGAATCTCCTTTCATAATCTTTTTCCAGTTGTAAAAATAACGCATGTCATTATGAGATAGTTAAAATATTTGCAGTGAAGGTTCCAGAGTTACGTTTTCTGCAATTATGCTTCTGGCTGCCACCGCCTTCTGTCAGGGCTGATTCACTGGATAATACAAACCTTTGTCAAGTTATCGGTCATGACGACATTTTTCTCTGTGACATGTGCTGTTTCCAAACAAAAACCAGGGAAGTCATTTGCATTTCTCTGGTGTCCTAATGTCCATTTTTTTTATTGCTCTCTTGGATGAACACAGTGTTTGTGAAAACAAGTGACTAACAGCAGTAATAAAACACAGGCCCAGGACCACAGGTGCCACGCATGTTCCACCGCTAAGCTTCACCAGCGCCCTGTGTCTTCTCTGCCCTGGCCTGAGGAAGCCCAAGACAGAACTATTGCTCTCGTATTCATCGCCTTTTAGATCTTTCTCAATCAGTTTACTCCCTGGCTTTAGCTTGACACTTGTTCTATCAGCTTATGTCTAAGCAGGTTTTGGGCTGTAGGGTTTTTTGTTGTTTTTCTCCTCCTCTGGTCTATACTACTATAGGAAAGTGTTGGCAATAAACTGTGCCTTTGACAGAGCAGTTAGATGTGAAAGATGTCACACCAAGCAATAAGGGTCCTTTCCTCATTTACGAACTTACAAACTTAGTTATGTTACAAAGCCAAGAACATTTATTCTGTTTTACTCCTTTATTACTACATTACTGATGAAGAAAATAAAGTTAAGGGACTTGTTCTGAAAGTGCCTAAATGGTTCAGAAACCCAAATCCTACTGTAAGTTGGATTTCAAACTTGGGTCATTTTAAAAATGCTGATCATTTGTTTGAGTTGTTGTTTGGGTGGGGTTTTTTTTAAATGTTTCTTTAGAAGAAAACTACTTTCCATTTGAGTATTGTAAGTAAATTAACATCCTAAAGTCAGATGGGTCTTTACTTTCTTCATAAGTCTCCTTTCTCCATTCAAGGGGAGGAGAGGACCAATAATGTGTGCAAAAAGGCAAGCGAGTCTTGGGGTATTCTTTAGTGCCAAGAAGGGTGGAGAGATTTTCAAAAGTGTTATGACATTTTTATTCCCTTCGTTTTAATTAAAAATATCGGTACATAAGTATTTTGAAAAATCTTCCAAGTTGATCATGTGTGGTTTTGGATGCCTAAAAATCTTGCTCTCTTCTAATGTCCAACTTCCTAGCATTGATACTCGCCTTTCTACTACACCCACATGTTAGCTAGTGTTTTGCCACAGTTTCTAGTTCAGCGTGGAAGGCTTTAATACAAAAGAAAGCATTTTCAGAAAACCGTTAATTAAAATTGCAAGTTACAATTAAAATAGTGTTTCAGTCTTAAATTTCAGTTAGCTGTGACTTGTGGAGCGCTACAGACTTTTTTCTGAGATGTTTTGCATTTTTTAATTCAGCTATAACAGATCTTACATAGCCATTAATAAGTTTCTCTTATCTTTGTAGAAAAAGTGCTGGTTTATAATTCAGAGACTTATCTATTCAGATACCAAAGCATCTAACTGAAATTTAGAAACCCCAGATATTTTAGGGGGTCAGAAAAGTGCTTTGTCATGTGCCTGGGACTCTCGGAAATCAGTATAAACATATGCGTAAGAGCAGCTCCGAAGCTCTGCTCCTGCAGCCCTTTACCATTGTTGTAAAAACTTACAATTTACCTAAAGAGTGGGCGAATCGAGCTTATCAGTTTGCATCAGCCTTAAGAGTAGAACGTGATCCTGGACAACTTGAAACTGGGTCCTAATTTTGGTGAAATATTCATTAATCTGTGTAACACCTTCAACAGTGTTTCCTCACTATATATATAATGAAACTTGAAACTAAGTAGTGCTGTTTTCTCTGAACATTCAATCTAGTTTAGATATATGTGCAGAATTTTAATCATTTTTGGTTCTTGGCGGTGGGGCAGTGGGAATCAAACAGCAAAGTGAAAAGCAAACTTTTCCCCCTGCCCAGGGTAGCTGTCTCATTACTGGGTGAAAGCTGAATTTGAAATGAAAAATTTTAAAAACTAAGTTAAATCTGGGTTTCTGTAATGAAGTGTCATATACTGATAAAAAAGCAGATAGCAGCACAGAAATAAGTTTCAACCATCATTAAATCCTGCTTCCAATCTGTGAAATAATCTTGGTAATTGCAATATCTCAGCTACTAAAATATCACTGTTGTCAATGTTGTTCATATTAGTTGTGATTTCTAAAATTTCTGTGAGAATTTTAGCAGTCCGGAAAGTACCAAAATCCTTTACTAAGGAGACAAAGAACATTTTAACCATATTAGGTTATTCCAATCTCCCTGCAAAACAAAGAATAACCATACCTCAGTTTTTATATTTGCTTTTTATTTCAAATTTCTTTTTATAGAATCATAGAATCCTTTAGGTTGGAAAAGACCTTTAAGATCATCAAGTCCAACCGTAAACCTAACCCTGCTAAGTCCACCACTAAACCATGTCCCTAATCGAGTCATCCACATGGCTTTTAAATACCTCCAGGGATGGTGACTCCACCACCTCCCTGGGCAGCCCGTTCCAGTGTCTGACAACCCTTTCAGTGAAGAAGTTTTTCCTAATATCCAGCCTAAACCTCCCCTGGTGCAACTTGCAGCCATTTCCTCTTTTTCTATCACTTGTCACTTGGGAGAAGAGACCAGCACCCACCTGACCACAAACCCCTTTCAGGTAATTGTAGAGAGCTATAAGGTCTCCCCTCAGCCTCCTCTTCTCCAGACTGAACAACCCCAGTTCCCTCAGCCGCTCCTCATAAGACTTGTGCTCCAGACCCCTCACCAGCTTTGTCACCCTTCTCTGGACACGCTCCAGCACCTCAATGTCCTTCTTGTAGTGAGGGGCCCAAAACTGAACACAGTATTCGAGGTGCGGCCTCACCAGCGCCGAGTACAGGGGCACGATCACCTCCCTACTCCTGCTGGCCACACCATTTCTGATACAGGCCAGGATGGCGTTGGCCTTCTTGGCCACCTGGGCACACTGCTGGCTCATCTTCAGCCAGCTGTCAATCAACACCCCCAGGTCCTTTTCTGCAGGGCAGCTTTCCAGCCACTCGTCCCCAAGCCTATAGCGTTGCATGGGGTTGTTGTGACCCAAGTGCAGGACCCGGCACTTGGCCTTGTTGAACCTCATCCAATTGGCCTGGGCCCATCGATCCAGCCTGTCCAGATCCCTCTGCAGAGCCTTCCTCTACCCTTGAGCAGATCAACACTCCCGCCCAACTTGGTGTCGTCTGCAAACTTGCTGAGGGTGCACTGGATCCCCTCATCCAGATCACCAATAAAGATATTAAACAAGACCGGCCCCAAATCTGAGCCCTGGGGGACTCCGCTTGTGACCGGCCACCAACTGGATTTAACTCCATTCACCACAACCCTTTGGGCCCGGCCATCCAGCCAGTTTTTTACCCAGCAAAGAGTGCACCCATCCAAGCCATGAGCAGTCAGCTTCTCCAGGAGAATACTGTGGGAGACAGTGTCAAAGGCTTTACTAAAGTCTAGGTAGACTGTCCTGAAAATGCATTGAAGAGTACTCATATTAGCTGTGTAGGAAACAACAGAATATACATGTTTTTCACTCATTTAAAATGTGTTGAAAATGTTCACTGTTGGCTTTGGAGTTTAGTCAAATAGTTCTACTGGATGTAAAACTCAAGAGAATGTGAAGTATATTTTCATTCGGACACAAAAGGACTAATGTATTTCCCCTCCTACACACTCAAATAAAGTGTGTGTCTTTCAGATAGCTATAGTGATCCCTAGGAAGAAGCAAGGAAAGAAGATCGACATTGTGACATGTTTCTTCCTTTAAAACTGTATATAGTGAAGATTCCTTATAGTACTTCTCATGATGTTTTGATTCAGATTTATTCCTAAAAATATTGTTTCATTATGTTTTACCATTGATTGAGTCCTTTTAATGAAACATGGTAGAAATAATGTCATTTCCACTAAATGCCTAATATTTTTACATTGCTTGAATAATTGCACTGTAGCTTCTCATATTTCTTCCTCTGATTCTCTCCTACAGCTGACATAAATGTGGATATATCAAAACCTTTGAAAGCAAATCTCAGTTTTGTCAGACTTGATCAAATAAATCAGTTTTTGAAGAAAATCATAACCACAAATGATGATGAGCCCAGGAAGGAGGCTGCTCCATCAGCTGGCATTACTTCAGATGAGGATGTTAATTCGATAACCAAACACCCCAGTACCAAGGATTTGCTACCTGCAGCACACACCAACGCTGCACAAAAGGCTTCAGTACAAGAAAACTTGTGGCGAGCCCTTTCCTGCTTCCAGAAAATTTCCATTCACACCGTTCAAATGGTTGTTTCGATGGAAACCATCCCACATCCCAGTAAACCTTGTTTGTTAGTCTCTTTATCAAACCTCAGTGGGAGCCTGATCGTTAAAAGTGGACATAAAACTGCAGGTAAGAGTTTTTGAAAGTTGGAAGTGCCACTGATTTGTTCAAGTGGTGGTCTAGTAACCATTTTAAAGCATGGGGCATTGAGGAGAACTCCTCTAGCTAACAACATAAATCCACAACAGAAAATAGCAAATCCCTGATAGGCTCCATTACCTGAGTTTTCCTTTCAGTGACGCAGCACCCAAGAGTACTTATTTTTGTAGTTAAATCCCCTAGCTTGTGATTACTAATTTATTGACGGAATTCTGGCTGGAGTAGTGGTTACAAGAACCACTATTCTGGTATTCTGATAATTCAGCACATACTTCAAAGGGCAAAATTTTGACAGTTTTCACTCTATAACTACATTTTCTTGTTAAGACCCTATTTTATTTTTTTTTTTTATGGTTGGACTTGATGATCTTACAGGTCTTTTCCAACCTTAGTGATTCTGTGATTCTGTGATTTCTGTTTAAAAAAATACAAAAATAATTGTTCAGAGCCCTGACATATGCTACGATGTAAATATTGGGTCATACCATAATTCTCCTTCAGGCTTATGAAGTTTTAAATTTTTGGATGCTTCCTCTGCACAGCTGAGAGTCACAGAGGGAAAACAGGTGCTCCAGCCTCATTGCTACAGAACTGCAAGGAAACTTTACACCTTGGGTCCAATTAACACAATATGAGAAACTCATTTAAAATGAAGACAATTTGAGTGTCTTTGTAAATTGCTTTATTAGTCTTTTAATGACATTAATAAGATGGTACATTGACGTGATGTGGAGATGAGCCAGATGCAGGTAGTTGGCAGAGTAGCTTGTGAGGTAAAATGGTCTGTAGGTGAGAGGAACAAGTTGTAGGCCAAGCGAGGTGGTGATTTATTTCTTTTTCATCAGAAATATTTCTCCTCAGGCCAGCAAGTTTCAGTGCTTCTTTATTGTTTTGAATGTTAAAAATGAAAAATTTAAGGTTCATAGGACATGAAAGCCTGTGAAAGTGCTGGAGCCTGAAAGTCTTGATTTATCCATAAATAAACAGCAGTACAGGCAGGAACAGTGCCCGAGTTCCCACGCTTTTCCAATCAGATCGCAACCCTAGCATAGAAAGCACTGCAACTGAGTAAAAAGCCTTTCTAATGTCCTTTAAACAGTTCTAGTTTTCTTTCTGTGTAATAATCCTCTTCCCTTCCATCATTTCCCCTCTTTAATTTATACATTATCCGTCCCATGGTACATTATGGTGTCCACAGCAAGCTTCGATATATCAAAGCCGAGCCCGTTCTGTCACTGCGCTATAAAGCAATTTGGCAAACTCAGCAGGGTATATCACTTACCCTGGAGCTTTTCATCCTCCCAGAAGGAGGATGTACCTTGCCTTGCATGTTAAGCCTCAGAAACGTTCTGCTATGAAGTTCTGTTTCTTAATTCTTCTGGCAGTCTGAGGAAGCCAATCTTCATTTTTCATGTCACGAGCTATACATGAATCTTCAGTATGTTTGTAGTCTGGCAAGCATTGTTAAGTAAAGCAACGTTGATGCTGAATTTAATGAAAATGGAAATTAGTTATTCTATATGGAGAACTTTCATAACCAGACAATAAATACACATCAACAGACTCTTTTCACATTTTTTTCCAGTTAAAGTTGCCTTATCTTTGCTTTATAAAAATAAAAATACATGTGCATGAGGTTTTGCATGCTATTGTGACAGTGCAATAAATTGTTTTAAGTTTCAAGAAGTACAAAAGACACACTTCCACAAAACTGATTGAAACTGTCAAAAATTCTTTTAATAAATTGTTTGGATTTTAAATAAAAATTATTAACTTGAAATTAAAGTGCTGATAGAAACCAAAGTGGAAATTATAACTTCAGGAAAGAAGATAAATTACTCAGAGTGGGGGAACTGGTGTTATAATCTTGTGTTAAAAATACTTTAGAAGAATACCACAGTTACTAACTAGATTTGTTTTATTATTGCAAAGAAATTATGCAAGCTAACTCAATTTGAAAAAAGTGTAGTAGCTGTGTCTTGGGAGCAAGGGGTATTTAAATATGTTAGTTCTTCACTACTTTTCTTTTTGCAAAACATTTTATAGAGATACCTTTTGAGCTGAACAGGGTTAATGTCAGATTTATTTTTTTTTATAGAATGAAACTAATACGCAAATACTTCACTGTGTCTTTGATTTTACAGTCAAATAACTATTGTGACCATCTGCAGCAGCTGCATTTTACGAATTATTTGCTGAACCAAACTAAGCACAATGACAAAAGTAGTCATCTCAGATGTACTGTTAAAACAGAGGAAGAAAAAGGAGCATTGCTTGCCTTTTGTACAGTATGGCCATCTGCTGTACAGATGTTATTATATAGAATGACTTCAGATACAATAATTGTAGAAAATTTTCATTAAAACCTCAACAATTTGCACTTGTTTACTTGAATCTGCATAACTCCCCAGTGAGACAACACAATCCGCTTGGGGTTTCTTTGGTTCTCACTAGCTTTCTCTTTGATCCTTTTTGATGTGCTGACTTTAATAAACATAGTTAAAAACACTGTTCAAAAACATCATGGAAAAAACTACAAAGGAACAATTATAGCAGTAGAAACTACTCTAATCCCTTACTTACGCAAGCTATTTTTAGTGAAATATGTTTTTTTACACATTTTATGTGGCAGTGTTTTATAAACAGTATAAACGACCCCTTTTCCAGATGAGTTTTAATGTAGGAGATGAAGTTGGTTTGTAAGGAATCCTATTTGCTAGGAATTATTTAGCAAAAAAACCTTGCAAGAATGTAGTGTCAGCATTTTTCCTCCCTTATGGGGGAAAACAAAAGTGCGTGACCTTGTGTAATGCTTTGATTTTTTTTTAGCTGAAATTAAGGAAGAAGCTTGCCATGTAACTTTTTTTTAATTATCAGTTTCCTGGTTTAATTATGGAAGCTAAAGGCCTTCTGTTTTAATTTTTCTTCTTAATTTCTTATGAAAGTAAAAAGATGTAGCTTCTGAAAAACAGAGGGGCTAATTAGTTGAATTAGTACACTTCTAGCAAAACAAATTGTAAGTGTTGAACACTCATATTGCAGTTGGATCAAATTAAAACACCTCCATTTCTACATATCTTGCTGCACTGTTATACAACCCCAAACCTTTAGTGTGTCAAGGGACTTCATTTTTTGGACATTTTTCATGTTTTACTACAACAGTTACTTACAACAACATGGTTACTATTTCTGCTAGAATACTTACGTTCTCCTCTGTACTTACGGTGAAATCCCGAGTATTTTGGTTTTAGTAAGGTAATACTATTGTAGAATGTGATGCAGTGTATTGGCAAAAAACAAACCAAAACAAAATCCCTTTTCTGAAAAAAGATACTATTAATTTTACTTTAGAAGAGGCTACCAGTATAGTTTTTCTGATACCCTTAAGGGCAGGAGTTTAAGTCATACTGATGTTAAATAAAATAATTATCTGTAGTAATTTTATATTTTGTGGCTTAGAGTTACAAGTTAAAACTTATACCCATTTCATACAAGCAAATAACAAACATTTAGCTCATTTTTGGCAGCTTATTTGTACTGTTGATGAAAACCCGAAGTTCGAGAACTATCATTAGACCTGGTTCAGTGATTTTAGTCCTCTGAAGTATGTGGCATCTTCTCCAAAGTGGCTAGAGCTCTCGAGTGCCAGGTACCCAGTCAGATTTGAGATGGCTTGGTATCACACTTGAGGTATGTAGCTCACTCCAGAACAGTCATGTGCCATTAAAGTTGAAGTAATTTTTAGCAATAAATACTAGAAAATACAATGCAATTCTAAACATATGGCTTTCCGTTAATTTAGGTTTGGTGTTGAAATTAGCACTAGCTACCTACCAAAAGAGCAGATAAATGAGAGAAGTTGAGGACTGTACTCTCCCCAGAGTGAAAGACAGCAAGAAGCCTGTAGCTTCTCGGTGGAGCCTTATTTTGCTCTGGCTGGACACAGGAGGGAAGTCTTGCTGTTCAGTGTCTGAACTGAGAGAGTTACGGACAGAAAATATTCCAAAGACCATAGACAGAATTCCCCAGCCCTTTGTCCCGTATGCGGAGGTGATTACTTTAGCATATAAATAAGGGAAAAAAATAAACACTAGTTGAGTGTATGATAGTCACAAGTATTTTTACTAAACCTGAATGAAATTACATAAGATACTTTACAGAAATATTAAAAATTAAATGCAGCTATTAATTGGTGTAGAGCAAAGACCAAACTTAATTTTGGAGTTAACTGATTCTCTCGAGAAAACTCTGCTAAGGCGTTGTCATAGCCTTTGGATGCTGCAGATATGCAAGTTAGCCCATGGGGAAATAAAACATTAAATTAGATATGACTACCTAAAATAATATGCAGCAGTAACAAGCCATTTACAACACCCAGAAGACCTTTGTTACTTTTAGAAAGAAATATAAACTCTTTCCAACACTTGAACAATAGGAAATTAATTCTTTGTCAGTAAAAGCCAGAGGACAAACCAAATATTTAAATGGCCACTGAGGATTGCGGTGGAAGTGCAGCTTGTAGACAGCTATACAAATCACTAACAAACCTTAATGAATATTGGGTGTGGGCATCAGGGTCCTGTCAGATTTGACACCATGTCCCAAGTAGCTTAAACCCAACACTCAAGAAAAGGTGGAGACCTCATCAGGTCTCTAACATCTGGGATTTTATTTGTCATTTTGGCATACCCTGCAAGCGCAAAAGAAAGAGTAAAAGGGGATTATCCTGACAATGAAATGAGTTACTGAATCTTGTGATAATGAAAAGCAGAAGAATTCTAATTCCTTTCTATAGTCCCTGAGGTGGAGGTGCGTTTATAGTTCTGCAGGAGTATAACGTAGGAGGGAAGAACAGATGGCCTAAAATCCATGAAACAAGACACCACCTAATCCCAGGACTGAGTACCACTATTAATCCTGGTCAGATTCCCTACTGGTACTTTCTAACAGGGTTCAGAATTGCTACTGATGAAATAGCATGTTAACGCAGGGGAAAAAAAAAAGAAAAAAAAAGTTAGCTGTAGATTGTTGATGCAAAACTGTGTGTACTAATTTTGTACAACTCTGCTTACAGTTTAAATAACTTGACTTTAACAGGTAGACTCCAAATGAAATTCGATTCAGAACAAATACGGTTGTTCTTGTAATCTTGTCAGCTTTTATTGTGAAAGTAATTGCGTATTTTTTTGAGACTGGAATTTCTTTTGTTATGTGTAATCGAAGTGCTGTATGTGGCAGTAGTAGGTGATACAGCATTTTCATGGGAGTCAATTCTATAGAATATTTACATTCATGAGGAAATACAGGTAACAGTGAAAGCTGAATGTTTTCTTTGTACATTTTATGCTTTCTGTGCAATTCCTCCAGTGCAGGCTACATTTTGCAGTGTGAGGTACAGAACACAGAGATTAGGCATTATTACCCAGTCTTAAGGACCAGTTCCTTAAGCTGTTTAAATTGTTGACATACTGGCAACATGTTTCTTCTTTTTCTATGACAAGAATATTTTTATGGGATTAGATCACCAGCTTGCTGTCCAAACAAAAGGTGCAATTCCATAGGAAGTTTAGGTTACTGTGGCCGCACATTTCGACACTCTGCCTTGTGCTGGCTCTGGTACTCAGGCAGCTGTTCAGTGGGTTGAGTCAGAGCACTGATCTGTCTGAAAACTAACCCAACAGGAAAGAAAAGTTCCCAGCAAGATTGTCTCCTTCAGCTGGCTCACTGGACAGGTACACATTAATGACCATGCTGGCACAAAAGAGAATTCAGAGAAATATATAAAGGAGGGAGGGCAAGAAAGGATCGAAGGGAGGAGAAGATTGGAACATAGGAGCCTGGACCTGGACTGGCCTTAATCCCAGGGAACCACATCCCAAGAATGCAGGGAAACCTGTTCAGTTTGTGTGGCCTGGGTATATGTGTCAAGCCTTGGACTTCCACAAGCATAATTCAGTGGGTGGCAGAGGCCCAAACACCTCAGGTGCTGCAAGGCACTGTCTTCAGGATGGTTTATTTATAAAGAAAAGTTACCCTCTTGTTCACAGACTATTTAGTTTATTAAAGCAGTTGAAATCCATTGGATCAAGCGTAGAGTAGAGGAGCGAGACAACAAAGCTGTAATTCTAATTGAACCTTGTGGCAATTATATAGGGCTACATTTTGAGTGGCATCCACTATTTTGTAATGCTTCATTTACTGTGCAACCATTCAGTGTCTGATTTTTTTAGTTGTGCTAAGTATCTACAACTTTATAAATCAGTGACAGTTGTAGGTACCAGCTGTCTCCTAAAAATAAACCAAAGTTTTCAAGCAACCACCTAAAATTAAGGTGTGAAAATACATAGATTTTTTTTTTTTAACTTGAAGAACCTCTCCATGCCTATCTGTAAAGCTGGAGTAAGAATGTTTAGTCACTTTTCTGAAAACTGCTGATATCTAAAAATAAAATGTTTATGATACAAGAACCAAGTACTACTCATGTCAGTATAGCACTCAGTTTTGAAAGCTGGACTCATGGATGCAAAACGAACACTATTTTTGTTGTTTTCCATTATGCATTTTTCTCCACTTAATTAGAATGAGATAGGGCTATATAGAGCTTTGCAAATATATTCTAAATTATTGTATGCCAAAGACAGCCTTGACCAAAAATGAAAATCCCTTTAGATCTTAACTTTAATACGCCCCAGGCATCACAAAATCCAAAATTACCAAATCAACAAGTGAATTGAGATTTTTCAGCTATTTAGTATACACTAGTGTAATTAACATGATGTACCTGCCCAGTTATTCTTTAAGGGAGATGAGCTCATTTCAAATAGATAACCATCTTTGACTTCTCTTCTGATTCATCACTGACCTGAACTCCATTTGAACCTCGTTAGACACAAAACAAGCAGGATTCCTGGCCTGAGCTATAAAATATAATTAAGCCCTTTTGAAATGATGTGTAAAAGAACATAGCTTTACCCCCACTATAACCACTACCACCACCACAACCAATAAAGTTAAATCAAGCACTGCCTGTAATGGATTAAAATAATAAATGTTCCTGGATTTTAGTGTTTGAAGTATTTGAAGAAAACAGGCTCCCAGCAGCCAGGACTGCTGAATGCATGGGGACATTTATTAGTGACGAATTCAAGGGTTTGGCCTGTTTAAGATCATTACTTTCTGTTTACCGTGTGTTACACATCTCATGTTTTTACAGAGCCCACATATGTCCCCATGTAATGCTGAAAACCTCTCTTTCACTAAAGAATAGTTAATTGGTAATGTGTAAATACTGTTCTCATGGGGAGAATGAACTATCATAAGATTCAGCTCGACACTAATGAGAAATCCAGTGCGGTCAGTGGATTGTTAACTAAAGCTCCCCTGGAAAATTGTCCTTTACTACGTCTCACCATTTGTTTGCTACTGCTGTTTCCAGACTTGAATAAATTGGCTGACTCTTAAATTAACTGCAGTATTTCCCCTGTAATTATTTTCATAGTTCTGTTACCCTTTCTTCTCAGAAGCTGCTTCGCAGAGGATACCTGTCAACAGAGCAGTGCAACTGTAGTATAACTACTCATTACATAATGTATCTGAAGTTTTCTTAAGAGGAAAAACATCATGTAGATAATTGTATAACTATATTAGATATAATAACATATTTACGTATTCAAAGCTGTTTTAGTACCTTCAGCAACTTTAACCAAGCTAGTGAAGTTGCAAATATGAAGAGTGAATGCTCGGAAGCAAATATCACAGATTATCACCTTAGTAATGTGTGACGTTAAAACAGAAGGTAGTATGGAAAAACTCGCTAATTAACCTTCAGCAGCCAGATTGTATCTCTGCTGCCCAGGCGTGGAGGGCCCATGGGAGAGCCTCGACTTCTTCCTTCAGAGTGCACTGCGATCCTTTGGGCAGGAATGCAGTCTGCCAGCTGCTGCGGTTGGTGCAGGCCGCATCGCTCACGTGCATCTTGCCCAGTCTGAACCAGCGTGGCAGGCTCTGGGACACAGTCTTGCTTCTGAGCTGCCCCAAACTCAGAAAAACTATTTTCTTCCTAGTGCTACAGTTTGTAGCAAAGCTACCAGCTTCCAAGACGCTTTTCAAAAGATAGCTCGACTATAGTCCAGTGCCATTTGCTGTGTTTATTATAATACATGTGTTTCCATTTTCTTAAAACTCCTTTCCCATATAGAAGTTTGCCAATTAATATTGTGCTCTATGTTGTATTAGGTGACAGTGCAGTGAACCAAACAGGATTTGCAGCTACCTAAGGAAGAGCAAATGCACAGAGCATAATAGAAGGAAAAGAACTCCTGCTACATTTCTACTTGTTTCATTTGGAGTTGATTCAAATATCAGTATTTTTAAATGTTTTTGAAAATAGAAGGTCCATAGTTAATGTCAAAACATTGTCTCTCCCTTTGTCTGTGAACGAGGAAAAATAACAGAACTCTTTCTTAACACCTATTTTGCCTAAACACTAAGTGATTGTTACTGTAAGGCAAAGGTTGTTTTAAAGTATTTGCTGTATCTATTAAAATGGGACAGCTCTTTTTTTTTCTATGCACACAAATGAGTTTATGCACACACTGCAGTTTAACAAATATGGAGCCTCCTATTGTTGGTAAACGCTAATATAACTATATTATAGTTATATATAAACCCTAACATAACTATATTTATAACCATATTAGGGTACTCAGATTCTATGAGATGTCTTTGTAAATGTTAGCATAAATCAAGTCTCTCTACTGACTAAAAAAAAGAAAGATGTTAGAATATCAAAGAAAATGTTGTCTTTTAGTGAATTTTTTTCACTATTCTGTTGTAATGATCTCCATCTTTAATTTCTGAGCAAGTTAATTTCTTGACATTAACAAGTAAGTGCTAGCTTTTTTTCAAATCCTTCTACATTATTTCCAACTGTATAAAAATACCTGGATATTCCTTTTGAACATATCCTTCCACTAGCATGCAGAAGCCTGATATAAGTTGTATTTTGCTCAGTTAGCGTGGCAGCATATTGCGGTGCTATTGTGGGTCTGGGTGGAGTCTGACAATGGAGGGCTGGCAGCATTTTTTAAACACTGTCCAAAGCACGTGCTTCATATTTATTAGTCTCCTGGAGGAGTATTTTAAAAGTCATGAAACTATTTGTTCCTAGAAGTAAATTATTGCACGTACTGAAAAGTGTGTTGGTGTTCACGAGCAATAATCCAAACAGAACAAGTTAACTTCTACATATCACAACAATCGTTTATGAAGATATACTACTTCTGTGTGGTGCCATCTCAAGTTCACTTCAAATGGAGACTTTGATTTAATCTGTTTAAACTGAAGTTAGAATTCTACAATAGAAGTTTGTGAGAGATGCATGAAAGGACTGACTGAAAAGAGTGTGGGAGGGGAAAAAAACAGAGGAGAATTATTTTGCATCTTTACATTTCTGCGATGATTGCTTTAGTCATAGGAAAGCAACTTCACTAATTGAACATATACTTTGAATGTTAGTATTGCATTTAGCAATCTTAAAATAAGCTGCCTTCTAGTGCATACTGGCATTTCTTCAATCCCTTCCCTTAGGATGTGAGACTATTTCTTTTCTAATGTCATCCATTTAGGATTTCCATAGTAATGGTACCCCATTGAAGCTTCCCTCAGGCCCAGAGATCTCTTTATTTACTATTGCTTTTTAGGGTTTGTGCTTACTGTTGTTCTTCATTTGTTTTCTTTAAGCTTCCTCAAGACATCACTTTGTGCAAGTTTGTCTGAATGCTGTCTGCATTTTTTTTTTGTGAAGAGCACAATGGTTTTTACACTAAGAGTTACTTCATCCCCAAAAGGGCATGTAGATATAACTGCTAGGAAGAACGAGGGTGTGATTCTTGCCTATACAAGAGAAATCTGGGTCACACAAGAAAAAGAAAAATCTCTCATTGAGTCCCTGAGCTTTTCCTGGTATTTGTAGGACACAATCCATGGATGTGTCTTGTAATATTTAATTTATTTAAAATTTACCAACACTTCCTTATTCTTAATTGTGTCTCATTTCTCATTGTTTACATAGCGTTTGGGAAAGGCACTGTTGATTTCGAACCAGCAGTATTATGCACTGAATGCTCAGTTCTGTTTCTAAGCCGTTGGATATTGTGTTTTCTTTGTACTTTGTGGAGCTGAGATGACAACAGAAAAAGACTGCAAAGCATAATACTTCCAAGTGTAATCCCAGTGAAAGAAAACATAAATAAAACCACTTGTATTCTGGCATTCCTTTTTCCCTTTTGTTACTTTTGCAACTTGGCACATATTCCAATAAAACTATAGAACATTTCTGTATATTGCAGAATTGTGCAATAGTTACTGAGAATTTCTCCTCTTTAAAATCTAAGTTCCACGTAGTGTATAAAAAAATTGAATTTCCAACTATTGTAGTGCCTCTTAAAATAACTAGACTGAACATAGCAGGGTGAGGGTGAGCCCTTGCCATAAAAATACCTCTTCTTCTTGGTTTAAGACTGTATGTGAAGCTGCTTCATTCCACAGTTTACAAAATCAAGTCTGAACCAGTACCAAAAGGAGAGGCGTCAAGGTGTGTTGACGTTAGTTTCCTTGATTACCACTGAAGTTGAGTGTCAAAAAAACACTGAACAGTTTCTGTCGTATAAACCTGTTACACGTGAGACCAGCCCCAGGGGTTCAGAAGCCAGCCTAAATATCCCAGAGCTAAAGCCCCTTTCCCAATCGGTGACAACAGTCCTCTTGATTGGCATGGGACAAAGGTTCGCTTGAGCCCTTGATCATTCTTACTAAACTCCAGACTGCTCAAGGGAGAGATTCTTCTTGTTTGTGGTTCCTACTCGGATTAAATACAATTCAGTGCCATTATTGCTATAGGGATGGTTGGACCACCTTCCTAGTGGATGCTGGATTAAAAAAATATATATATTTCAAATATATTTCCTTCCATTGTATAAAATCGTTCCCAGTATTATGAAATCGTAACTCCCAGGATGCTGACAGACTTCTGGATTCTAAAAGAGATTCATAGAAGTTTTACTGCATGTATTCAAAAATGTGAGTTGTATTTTTGTGGGATTTTTCTACCAGCAAAGGTATGAAAATATAAAATGGAACTGTAAACATCTGTACGTAAGCCTTAGGTGTTTCTTAATCTTGTGCCTTTTGTAAATATCCAGTTTCATTAGAAAAATAAGCCATGGACATTATCAAGTATGGTGACATTCAATATTCAGAGTGTTGAGTCCAAGTATGAGCACCAGAAGAGAAAGAAGTTAACCCAACCTCAAATGTAGTACTTTTCATGTAAATATACAAAAGAAACACAGAGATATTAAGTATGGTTTATTTTATTAAACAGTGATTTGCAGTAAGTTAAATTCACAAGAGATGTGACATTTCTAGATAGTGTTTCTTTCCTAAAAATGTTTGTGTCTTTAATGAAAGTACATAAGTTGTGTCATAAATCTAACCTGCCATTATCATTTTTATGTTTTATAAAGCTATGTAAAGTGCAAATGGTTGTGATGTGAAAAGTTTAGATTAAACTGGGTTTTAGGTAAACACATGTTATGTATTTTGAGTTACAGTAATTGTTTTGGATTATTTGAATTCAAACATTGCCCTTATTCTCCTGCTAAGCACTCCAGAGTCTAGCAAGGCAATATTTTATAATAACTAACCTGAACAAAAGCAGAGAGAATCGTTCAAAATAGCTATTTCCTATCAGTTTAAAATATAATCAAGTGAAGCAGCTGTTCTTGTTCTTAATATAGTCTTTTGAAAAAAATTTCATAGTTTAATGAAAAATATCTCTTCTCATAAACCTTAAAATACTCACACATGTAAAAAGTCATAATGTTTTGGCAAATAGTTCTTTGTAAGGAATGTGCATGAGACATACCTGCTCCGTAACTGCAACACTGTATAAGCCATGCTCAATGGTGTTGGAAGAGCAAGTTGAAAAAAAGAAATCACAGGTCTTGTGGCCCAACTGTGATGCTCTTGCTTGGAGAAGAGAGTGATTGTCCACACAAGTATTTCCATGAAAGTCAGTGGGACTACTCGTGTGAGTAATTGCTTGGGGGCTCATGGTAAAGTGAATTCAGGAAATAAGCACGTAAGTGTTGGCAGAATAACTACCAGCGGGATTAATTGTCTCTCTCTCTTTTTAGGAATCCATGGATCATCTTTTGTCCTTGACATAAAAGATTTCCTACTTAAAACAAGTCTCAAAGAAAAAGCCAGATCTCTGATGGGCCCTTTTTGCTGCTCTGTTAATGTGGAAGCCAAGTGGTGTAAGCACAGTGGTGATCCTGGCCCAGAGCAATCTATTCCAAAAATATACATCGATTTGAGAGGAGGACTGCTGCAGGTCTGTATAATATGCTTATGGTTCTGAGCTGGACTGGCTTTGGATGATTGAGATTTCATAAATAAATTGCATGAAAGCCTGTAAAGCTTTGCAGCCTACAACAGTTCATTGGGTTGGGGTTTTTTGCTTGTTTGTTTTGGGTGGTTTTTATTTTACCTTTTAAAATAAGTATCTATTCTTTCATGTAAAACTGTTGATTGAAAAATTGTGTACAGTGTTTGGGGTTTTTTTTAAATACCGCTTAAGCCATGTATTGTAGCTGTATGTGTGTGTTCCCTTAAAACTACTGGATCAAATTACTAACACTTAATATCTAGGACCCTGTTCTGATATGTGTGTGTTTGTCCATGAGCTATGTGTCTGTAGTGCCTAGGGGTAGCTTTAAGAAGTACATATCCTTTCTTTTTAAACTCACACCAATTTCTCAGGGGAGTGATTATAAACTGTTGTTTGTAGCAATTAGTACTCAGTTCTCCATGCTATCCTCTGCTTTTTGGAAGTGCCCACAGCTTGAAACCAGTCCAAGAAGCATGGGAGTTCTTGAAATGAAAAATAGATGGGGTTTAAACAAGTGGGCTTTAAGATATGTCTTGTTTTAATTATTTTTATTGTAGTATCTATACACACCAAATGTTTTAAAATAAATATATAAATCAAGCATATAAAACACAAAAAGGAAATTTTGACATTTAGTCGTGTCATTAGGTCTTTTCCCAGAATCGACATTAGAAGTTCTTAAAACCACAGCACTGGGAATAGTGCTAATTGAATAATACGAACTTTAAAAAATTGTATCTTAATGAATAAATAAAGTCAGTTTGTTTCTCTGCTTCTTTTTTATTTGTTATTCACAGGTACTTGGCTGACTACCTCTACATGTTGTTAATAATAAAAAGTTGGGGGGTTTTCCAACATTTTGGAGTTTTGACAAGAATTGGGAAAATATCTATAAATCTGAGAGCGCCATTTATTATTAAAGTATACACTGGGATAATTAGCTTTTGCAGAAAACAATTAAGCATTTGGTCTGGCAGAATAGATTTGAGAACGCTGACAAAAACATTACCAATTCTCTTTCAGATGAATTTATTTACAGCTAATGATTTTACCAGCTCTAAACATGACCTCATCTTCTACCACTGTTAATTTGTATTGCAGCAGAGCCTAGAGAGCTTACCTGAAATTGGTGCCTCATCTGTGAATATTGTAGTAGGAGTTCCGTGCTGTGGAGTTCCAGCTGCCTAAAAATAAAATTAATAAAAATGGGGGAAAAAAACATTCCTCCCTCCCCCCAGTCAGGGACTGAGGCCTCTGAGATCAGCTTAGGTGACACAGAGCTCCTCTGAGGTGGTGCTAGACCAAGTGCGGGACCCTGAGCCCAGAGGTACTCTAGAAACTGCAGTAGAGATGCACTGAATTAGTGAGATGACCTGGGTAGCCCAGGACTATTTAGCTCAGGGCTGGCTGTAGCTATGTTTCAAGGGGGTCTTGGTTTATTCCGTGGGCTTACGTGTAGATGCAGGGGAAGGAAAGCTTCCTTCTTGACAGCTGTACTACACTCCTTTTAGGCATCTTCTGGGGTTTTTTTTCATATTTGAAAATTGGTATTCCCCAGTGAAAAAATTTGCACTACTCTTTATGTGCACGCCTGACTGGTTTACTTTGCTCCTACCCTTACCATGGACTTTTAAGTTACTGTCTGTTGATTTTGATTTCATCCCACAGTGGTTCTAAGTCTCATTTCTTTATTAATTGCTAGTTGTTTCCCTGTCTTCCCTGTTGCTTCTGGGCCCACTTCTGCACATGAAGACTAAAGGACTTGTCCCCAGTAACATGATTGTCTCAAACAGCAGTTTGAATTGATAGAAGTAGCACTGCTTCTCAAAGCTGGGAGAGAGGAACATCTGCTTCCCTTTTGTTTTGCTATAAAGTGTATGAATCTTCTGGACTTTGAATGCCAGTTTTTCTTAGATATTTTTCTAAATTTCTGTTTTAAACTTCAAAACACTTTAAACTTTTAAACCTTGGTCTGAAAACTTACAGCACATCCAATTCATATGCTCTATATACTCAATATTTGTGCTTGAGATTATCTTTGTATGTCTTTCTAGTCATCTTTGCTGTGTCACTCAGTTTTTAATGCATTCCAGAATTCCACTTTTGGAGCAACATGCTCTTTGAACAGTTTAAATTTTAATCACAGAATCACTACGGTTGGAAAAGACCTGTAAGATCATCAAGTCCAACCTAAAAAAAACAAAAACAAAACAAAAAAAAAAAAAAAAAAACAACAACAAAAAAAACCCAACCCACCCAACACCACACAGCACCATGCCCATCAAGCCACATCCCACAATGCCACATCCACATGCTCCTTGAGTACCTCCAGGGAGGGTGACTCTACCACCTCCCTGGGCAGCCTATTCCAATGTTTCACTACTCTTTCAGTAAAGAACTTTTTCCTAATATCTAGCCTGAACCTCCCCTGGCGCAACTTGAGGCCATTTCCTCTAGTCCTGATCTTTAAGGTTTTTTTGTCATATCTTAAACTGCAAGACCTGTGACTGGTCCTAGCATTACATACTGCACTCAGCTTGCAAAGTTCTTGCTTATCACTTTTAAGTTCTGTGCTCTTCCAGCAGCATCAGGATCAATTGTAAGTGGTAAGAATTAATGCTTTCCTTCAAATTATGAAAAGAACAAATTTGCAAATGGTTTCGTAGAGATTTCTTGTTGTTCCTGTTCTTTATTTTCACATTAAGGATACTTGCAAGCAATTAAGGTATAAGTAGAGCAGGCTGAAAGCCGTATAAATTTCATATTGTTTTGGGGAGTTTTTTCCCTTCAAAAATGACTAAATATTTGTATGTAATTGTTTTATCTTTTCTCTTTCTTTTTCTTTTTTTCTTTTTTTTTTTTCCCAAAGGTTTTCTGGGGTCAAGAGCATTTGAACTGTTTAGTTCTTCTCCATGAGCTTCTGTGGCAGTACCTCACTAAAAAGAGCGGTGTAGAGACATTGATAACTAAACATACACACCCCACTTGTTTTTCTACGGAAAGGAATCAGGCCTCAAAAACTGAGCATACCTCCGATGATCTGAGAACAGGCCTGTTCCAGTTTATACAAGATGCAGGTAAGAAGAATATCATTGCTGTCTTCTGGTTTTTTTAATTATAAAGTAGGTACAGTAGTAACCTATTAAAGATTACTCACCTCTTACAAGGAATACTTCATTTTTTTGGAAAAGCAGTTAAAAAGACAGCTGCTAGAATGAAAAAAAATGTAATTTTTTTTTCTTTCCATTAAGCTGTAATCTTTTAAAAGTCAGGGAAATTGCTTTTTTATTTTCTCTCCTTTTGATCCTGAGGGGTTTATTTTTAACTACTTTGGCCTCATAAACCAGCATGTTTCTTTCTAGAAGTTATGTAACAGATTATAGCTTTATTTCATTTGACAGAAGCACAAAAACTGCCCAGTGCCTATGAAGTTGTGTTTTACAATGAAACTGAGGATAGTCCAGGAATGATGTTGTGGAGATATCCAGAACCCAGAGTGCTCACTCTCGTAAGAATTAACCCTGTTCCTTTTAATACCACTGAAGACCCAGATATTAGCACTGCTGACCTTGGAGATGTTCTTCAGGTGGGTAATGAGAGTTTTCTACTTTCATTAACAAAAGAAAACGTTACTGCTGTAAAGTGAATGTTTTCAAACTTAGGTTTATTAAAAATGAGCACAAAAGAAATGTCAGGAGCTCTATAAAATCAATAGAAGGTAAATGCCACAGCTTGAGCCTATCTGTAGTTTTAAAACTATTTGAGCAAACATTTTAACCACTTACCTGTAAAGTTTTTTCATGACATAATAAGCTATAGCCAAATTTATCAGTTCTGGTTTGCAAGCATGCAGAGTTTTTGGTTTTTCTTCCTATGATTTCATCCATCAGTCTTTACTTAAAGACTTCATTTGATTTGCAACTGAAACATGTGAGGAAAGACCTAGTCTGAAGTTGCCAAGATTCAGTGGAATCATTGAACTAAAATCTCCAATCTGGCCATCCTCTCCTGTGTCTGTGATGGCAGATGGCTGTGCCTCTTCTAGTAAGATCTACAGGGTAGAGAGAAAGGATCTATTTTGTCTCATTTTGCTTTGAGAGAGTTGATGTGGGCAGTCCAGTTTTACTGTGTGAGATCATGGAACTGCCCTTCAAAGGAGGGCTGAGTGCTGCAGCTGTGTGACTCTGTGCCCCAAAAACAGACCGTAACTCACTATTACACTGATCCTTAACTCTGAGAATTTTTGCTTTCTAAAATACACAATCAGGTAGTTACATTCTCTCCTGTCTAGTGTAATTCATCTTTATAAATTCACTTACTCCTTGCATACCTATTTTGATTTTTGCTTGATTTTAATTTTGTTAATATCAGGTTCATTTTTGTATTACAAATTGGATCTGTCATTATTTTTTTTAATTTGAATCTGCTTGTGAATCAGAATAGTGTTGTGAGTCAAGGGAAATAAATATCTCCCGATTCTTCCTATTTGTTCAGAAATGTTGAATTCTATTTCAATATTGCTATAACTTTAAAAATTGCTTTGCAAATTGAATTATGCACCAATATGCTTTGAGTTATGGATAAGTAGGATAATCTTCCTCAGATAAATGGTATAATGTTATTACTGTGCACATACTGTTAGTGAGATCATGTAAGTGTCCTGCCAATTTCTTTGCCCTCTAGACAGCCAAATGTCAGCTCCTTTCAGTTACATGAAAATTAAAATTAAATGGAAAAAAATCAGCTCTACTTGGCATGAGGATTGAATCAAAGATCAAAATTGTGTTATTGTATGCTGTCTTGATGACCCTATTAGGTTGCTATGAAAGCCAGCAATTTGCTTTCTTTCAGGATAGTATTTTCAGAGCACAGCACACCAAGTTTTTGGTATAATTACATTAAGCTCCCCTTATAGATAACAGACATCATGAGCATAATATATGTGCTTGTGTAATAACATGACCTTGTACAGAGGGAATATCAGTTCTTCTTCAAGTGGGCATACGCAGCTGGACTTCTAGTAGCACACACATTCTGCTGCTTTGTGCTTCCATGCTGCGGTCTAGAGAAAAGAAGGTAGTTGCAATGCTCTTTCGTTCCCCCTGCGATTGCCTCAGACAGTAAGATAGAAACCAGGAAGCACTCAGCTACCAGTTCTCAGGTTCTGTCAACTTCGTGTAATTCTTCAGATACATTGACTGCGGAGAACCGTTTCCATCAGTGTCATTTTAAGTTTGCGGTCAAGTGTCCCTGTATAGCTTCCCACCATGATGCTTTTTACTGTGGTGTGCTCTCTTCTTAAGGTCTGTCAATTTTATGATTAATAAATTCTTAGTAAGTCTTATATTGCTACCTTGAGCTTTTAGTTCCAAGGGAAGAGATGAAAGATATCAGCCAAATGAGAGGACAGCTATTCAAAAACTGTGCTCTTGGGCACATGGGGTGCAGAAATGTCTAGAAGAGGATCCACACTTTGGTAGTGGGTCATTAATTATGACAGTAACTGTTGCCTGGCTCTAGGTGGTGATTCATCACATTTTCCAGAAACGGCCGTGCACCTACACAGAGCAGCTCCACACAATGTAGATAAACAGCCGTTTTAAACATGGGCAGTATGCATTTTTTTTATTAGTCTAACATAGCTATGTGGGTGGAATAAGTAATAGAGAGTTGCTTTTCAAATTCTTTAAATGTAAACTACGTTCACCAAATACTCATCTCAAACATTAGGCTCTGAGGTAAATTGATCAGGCGGCCTTTCATCAGCTCCACTTTTTTCCCCATATGGATATATGACTGTTTCTTAATATACTGCCTATTTAGTGCATATGGAAAATTCACAAAATATAAAGAGAAAAAAGACAAAACAACACTTTTATTCACTTCTCGATGTGAAACATTAGAGGAACATCCTTTTTTGAAAAAAGCATCTAAATTTAAAGACAATAATGATATCAAAGTATATTAAAAATGTGTTTTAAAAACTTTCCCAGGATTGTGTATATGTTCAAATGCTAGGAGGACCCATAATGTCACCAGCTGTGTTACCAGTCTCGCTTAATCCACATAAATGCAGGCAAAGGTGCACTTCTGTAGTTTGTGTTGAACTAAAAGTCTGCCAGTTGCATGTTCTTTCTTCCCAAGTAAGTTGCTGTGACATTTCATCTAGCTTTCTATCTTTGTTAAACTTCTTTTGGCATATTGTTCTACTCATGGAAAGGTTTTAGAAGTCTCTTTGTTTTTATAGCTATTCTTCAAATTCCTAGAACTCACAAAAGCTTCACCATAAAGAGAATTTTTCTAGATACTGAAGTTGCGTGGCATCTGCTGCGGCCAAAGGATAAATGAACAGCTTCAGATTATAAGAGTTGATAGGAACTATATAGTTTCTGTAAAACCTTACCTTACTGCTATTTCTAGATTGTCCCAAGAGCTTATTTTCTTGTACTTTTACTTGTGTTGTTGCAAAGGTAAGCAGTTTCACTGGTCAAGTTTCTAATACTTTACTTTTTTAAAATCCCAATATTATGGCTTTTATTTGTGGAGGGAAAACGAAGAACTGATGTTTCTGCTATGGTGTAGCATGTTGCATTTTGTTTAGCAATTTGAAACAGAAGTTTGATCTATTTGTTTGAAGGACGTGAGAGAGAATCCTAGATGGACTTGCAAGAAACTGCAACAGGATTGTGTTTCTTTTGGGAGATTGAGAGTATCTGAACTTGTTGTTCTCCCTGTTTACTGGACATTGCAGCCCCTTTCTATTTAATTTTTAATCTCTCGTTATCCCGTTCTCACATGCTACAAATGTTCTTTGGCTCTGTGTGAT
This sequence comes from Gavia stellata, assembly GCF_030936135.1. Lineage (NCBI taxonomy): Eukaryota > Metazoa > Chordata > Aves > Gaviiformes > Gaviidae > Gavia > Gavia stellata. The sequence continues at coordinate 24,331,966 of NC_082596.1, read as the reverse complement.
TTACCATTCTTTCAGATAACTAGTAGTTGATGAAACACCTTTAGACTTCCCTGGTACCTCTTCTTAATTTTTTAAGGAGTTCCTATTCAGTGACATAAGGTGTTTCTTATCCTCAGGTACTAAAGCCACTGTCTGGCATCACTTCTAGCCCTTTTTGACCTGGAGACCTTTTCTTATTTTACTCCCCTTATGTCTACATCACTGCCAAGATCTTTTCTGAATATACCTTCTCAACACTGTTTTAAAGTTTATATAGTAGGATTTGCAAGTTCTTACTAATGAAGAAAGGACATACATGGGTATTATTTTTGGAACACAAAATTAATGATGTGAAGCAAAAACCAATTTGCTGCTGTGCTTAGAAGTGGTTTGGATGCAACCTTGTATAACTAACTGGAAAAAAAAAAGTTAATACTGGGTTCTGTATCAAGAAAGAGATGTGCTATGGATGTAGAATATTCCTCAGTCTTTTATACTGAACATCTTTCTAGTTCCTTGATCAAAACTATTAACACTTAACTGTTCTGTCAGCTTCTGTTTCATTTCTACTGATGGTTGCCTGTTTTCCAAGTTGTGAGGTTTTTTTGATTGGTGTTTAGAAAGCTCTAGATACAGCTAAATATCTTAGTAAAGGTCAATGTGGGGTGAAGGAATAGACACAGAAGAGCAGTAGTTTCATGTTCTCATAAGAAGAAAAAGTAAATAGTCTGTGTCTTGTCCAAGCAATGTGATAAATACTGCTCTAAGCCACCACTAATGTACTCCTTGTATAAAGGGGATCTACAGAAAAGACCTTCAGGCAGCAACTCAAATGTTGGTAAAGGCATACTCTTTTCATCTTGACTGCTGCTAAGATTATTTTTAAAATACATGGAGAAGAAATAGTATATTCCACTGATAACTTCACTTAAGACAGCACACATTTCATAAGAGTGACGTTAATCCCAGCGCTGACTCCATCTAATGTCAAGTAAACCAGGGTAATCCATTACTGCCCAAATCAGCAAGGGCAAAGGGTAGAACAGTGTTGATGTGAGAATCATATTCACACCTCAGGAGCAGAGGAAAGTTCAAACTTGGAAAAATGTCACAAAATTAATTCAGAAGATAATAAGCAAGATGAAGCATTAAAGTAATGCCACTACTTTAAAATATTGAAGATTGATATTGATACATCAAAAAGGATGCTCTCTGAGACTTTCTCAGTTACAACAGATGAAACTTTTAAATCATTCAAGTAGATTGGTGGTAAGAGAAAGTCTTCTGGTTGAAGATATGTGGATGAGCAACTTTAAAAGCCTATTTTATTATGTACTTCAATAAAATATGTACACAAAACCAGAGAGAAAAAGCCTATTGTTCTTGCTCCAAAATAGTTGATGTTACATTTAAGACACTCTCTTGTGCAGATAATTTCTATAGTAAAAAATGTGCAGATGTTTATAGATTTGTCTCAGCAAGTGTTCATGTGTGAAGACTTTAGGTATGCCTCAGTTTCCCAGTTTAACAGTAAACTATGTTCTACAAGGCCACCAGCTTGTCATTATAGGGCAAGAGGGCTTTTATTTGCTCTTTGACATTCTGGTTTCACGGCAGTTAAAGTTGGAATCTGTTGGTGGTGACGATTCTTGTTCTTGTGAATCTGTCAATAAAGTGTCTTCCATTGAGGGCTTTGAGGCATGGTAATAGCCTTCAAGCAGAATATGTTTTATAAGGTATATAGAAATGTCTTCTGCAGGGATATCAGAGTTGTAGAAGATATGTGAGCAACTCAGGGACAAAAGTGTGCTAGACAGTCAGAGGAGGGGCTTCATAGTCCCTCTCCTCATGTCCCAAATGATGAGAACATTGGTTTGAGATGGTTACAAGGACAGCTGAAAGAGAATTTGCGGTATTTCCTCCATCCTGATAGTTCCAGTTGCTTTGGAAATATGGCATTAGGAAGAAAGGAGTAAGAGCAATTTCTAATTCCAGACAATAGTTTATGGTTGTGCAGATAATGCCACTGTCCCAGAACATAAAAAAAAATTGAAGAAGAATATATTCCACACCATAACAATGGTATTTCAGAGCTGTCATGTAATGCTAAATTCAACCATGCTTGTGCAGTTCCTTGGATCTGTCAGGTTGCAGCAGTTGAGAAAGCGCAAGTGTTCTTCATTTCTGTGGTATTTTTACAATTTGAAGGAGGGAGTTGCAGGAAAAAAAATATGTTAGTGATTCAGTAGAGACTTTCAAATTGTACAGATACAATATGGAGTTTGCTACATTTAGGCATTTAAGCTCAAAGAAAGTGCTGCTGGATATCTGTGCTGTGGGGCTTAAAACTGTATTTGCACTATGCGTCTAGTTTCCCAAAGTCTTCCTGTGTCTTCCTACGGTCTTGAGAATTTCAGATTTACGTTTGTCTTTGCCGCTGATTAGCCTATGTTGTTTTACTTCTCTGATTTTGTCTGGGCCACATTTTTACATCATTTCTCTTTACCAAGAGCAAGGTTGACAGGTTTGGGTTGGCAGGGGAGAGAGCAAAGACTGGGAGGAGCTCACCAAGATAGGAAAGCAATTTGTATGCCATCAAGGAAGTATTCTGCTTTTCTGTGCAATCAGGTGAACAGGACATACAAATGATTTCCTGTACAGCTGGAGGCCTATTTTAACTAGTGAAATTTTCACAGAGATGCTCATTGTTTGCCATTCCATTGTAGAGTTGTCTTTCTAATAAGGGATATTGCTGGCATGGCCCCATATCTCAAACAAAAAGCTATGTATTGTCACAAGAGCGTTTACACAAGTGGCCATGGATTTAAAAGGTGGAGAAAACCAGATTTGTCTAATCAAAATGATTATATAATGTGTAATGCTCCAAATTCTGAGCTCTGTGATTTATTTAAGCTGCATCACCAACACAGACTTAAAATTCTTTCTCCTGGATTGTCATCCAGTGAAAGATACAAGCTGTTAAAGCTTACAAGACAAAAGGAAGATAATCTATGGCATTTGTTCATTTCTCCATATCAAGTTAAAATAAAATATCTACTGAGCTATAACCCTGACAGGTTTTTGTATTTGAGGATGTTTCCCTTGTGTACCTGCCAGGATTCCTATTGCATGCAAGTGTAGTCAGCATTATAACAGCTGATGAAAAGACAAATGTGTGCTGAGGTCTCCTTTTTTGGCCTTTCTTCTTTATATGGTCTCCTAATAAACAGAGCACTTATTCCTGTTTTAGAAAAGTGGTGGTTAAATTAACCAAATCTCAAGGTCTACTGGAGAAAATTAGGGCAGTGACTGTAGTTCTGAGGTTGCAAGGGCTTAACTGCGATTTAATAAGGAAAGACTAGGTAAATAATCCCACTCTGGTAAAATTCACTCATAGCATTTGCTGAGATGGTGAAATCTCTTTTAGGAGAACATAAACTATTTCCAACTTCAAAAGGTGAGAATTCAAAAGATTCTGTTGCATTGCCTTACATGCTTACACTATTTAAATAAAACATTTGCAAACTCTGCAGTCTGGAATCTGATTTTTTCAACACTGTCAGCCAATAAACAGTCATTTTCTAACACCTTGTGGTTGTTTAAACAGTGGCTTAAGGAAGCATGAGCTTAAGAATGACTGACATTAGACCTACTGTAAGTCATTATTCCAGGAAAGATATGACATGACAGTCAACAGGAAAAGAATTATGATCAATGTCAAAGACATTCATTTTTCCTTTTAACAGAGAATACCTCATTTTTGGCTGGCTCTGCTTCCTTTTTACTGTTCATTCCCCGTTGGGGCTACAGTTTTCAGCTGGGCATTTGAGAGTCTGGGAAAAGAGCTTTTTGGGAAACCACAAATTTTATTCATGTTTGATTTATTTCTTGTATTCCCAAAGCATCAACTATTTGGAAATCCAGATGATTTGTGTGTGACAGGTTAGTGATTGAAGTTCCTACTGTTATTAGATAATAAGTTGTAAAGTTCTACCGTGCTTATTGATAAACCTGTTGGTTTGCAAATTTTTGAACCTACTGCCACACAGTTCAGTACTGTCTTCAAATAATCAGACTTTTTAAGTGGATGGTGAAATAATTTGTCTAATTGTTGTGGATTGCTCAGAAGGCAAATGTGGTGCTTCATCTGGGATTCTGCTTTTTAAAACTTAAATTTGTTGTTAATTCTACCTTCTGATGTTATTTAAAATGACTGTACTAGTATACTGTGTTTTTATGATCCCGCTACTATGTGAAGGGTTGCAACAGGCTTGGAACGAAACAATACAGTATAATTATTGAGCATATCTGATCATAAACTAGAACTGTAACAAATGCCTTTTATTCTAATGTAGGAAATTGCTTTCCTGTCAGTAGAAGCAGTGTTATCCGTGCCTGTGTACAAAAATGGGTGCAGGTCATCATGTAAACAACTGGTCTGTTTAAGAGGGCTGAAGACTTGCTTTTAGCCTGAACCACTTACACTTCAGATGATCTGGATACGAGCAAGTTTTGTGATGCTGGGCAGAGTTTTGCACATGTTTTCAAAAGTTAAGACTCTGACTATTAATGATAAGTATTGCCTTCCTTTCCTTGCAAGGAAGGAAGTAGGGGCTAAAGGAGTTGCAGTGTTACACAGCGAGTCTTAAGCAGATGTTGAAACAGAGCCCATTCTCTTCAGGAATTCCAGCTTTAAACATTATTTGTGAACTTCCTTGCCTGAGAGTAGGATTATCTCAGACTTTACTATTTTGTTACTGTATTTTGTGTGTATAATCTTAATTATTTTGCTGTGTGATCTTAGTGTTCACTGCATCGAGATGAGACTGTATCGTTTGGCCTGCAGTTTCTGTGCAGTCTGCAGGGAGTTAAGCGTAACTCGTTGGGAATGTTAATGGAAGTTGTGCATAATTTGCCTTGTGCATCACACTGAAATTTACCCTTTGGGGTTACTGAGCCAGTGAAAATTCTACCGGGTGCCAGAGGACTGACGAAACCATCAGATTATCTTAATGACAGATTTACACTCTCCTCGTGTTCTGTACTTTTCAGATTTTGTAAATCTGATTTATGAAACTTCACAAACCAAAGTCATTCCTGCTGTATGCTGATCTTGGGGCACTTCTTGTAGGAGTCAAGCTTTACTTTGGTGAGAATATGTGGTCAAAATAGCCCATATACTGAAAATTCCGTAGTACTTCATGTATTAATAGACTGCTACCCTCATTCCCAGAGGTGACTGCATTTCAACAGTATAGTACATATATTATTAATAAATACTGAAGCTTCAAAAATGAAAAGCCTTAAATAAAATGTGGAAGATTGTTCCTGTATCAGAAAAAGAGAATAAGGAATACTGCAAGAAGTAGATAACTCCCTAATGTAAGATTGCCTAGCTATATAAATTTGTTTCTCAATACTTCCAACAATAAATTAAGACCCTAATAAATTAAATGAAATACTGTTGCTTTTGCTATTAGAAAAGCAAGTGATCTTCACATAAACTCAGTCTCAAGTTGAGTGACAGTTAGTGGAAAAAAATGGGTTTGACACTTAATAGTACATACATTTCCTTGTTTAAAAAGTCCTGCAGAAATCTTCTCAGTTATAGCATAGCGCTATTCTGTGCTCTCTTAACAAAAGCTGTTAGTGTGTTTAGAGTAATTTTTCCACAAAGAAAAAAGGCAGTATCTGTGACAGATTACATTACTATACACACCTGCATTTGCTCTGAACCTGCTAGCTTGATAAATTGATAAGTTGGTCACATGTTGTTTTAAAAAGGCAAAGAACATAGTTCCTAATAAAAGAATGCTACATATTTCTTCTAAAAGGTTAAAAAGCATTTCTCAGGGCTCTTAAATTACCATATTCTGATACCAAGGGAAAATAAAACCTGGGCTTAGAGTCTTGTTTGTACTTAGAGGGCTTTCCGGACAGGAAGGCAATCTTGATGCAATTCAGTAAGCCACAATACCAGTGGGGCATTACAGGTGAAAAAATTGCAGCTGTACCCCTCACCACAATGTATTACAACTGTACAGTGGAATATTTCCTGTACAGAAATAGGGCTTGGTTAACTTTGTTTCCCAAGAGTAGATCACATTAAAATGTTATAAAATCATGATTTCCTGCATTTGAATACTTGTGGTTTCTCAACTGGTTCCAATATTACAAAGGGTTTTTTATAGCTTCTATTAGTTGAAGATGTATAGAAGCTTTTTTCCAAAGTCAGCTAAAAGGCAGTTATGTATTTTTAAAGAACAATTTCTCTCAGAAGGCAGGAGTTTTCTTTCACATCTCTTTATTATAACTCTATTTAATATTTATTTTCTAAACTGCAGTACAGAAGTAAATTTAAATCAAATGAAACAAATATGCTAATAGGACCATAAATAAATTTGCTAAATGGAGTTGAAAGAGCCAAGGTTTATGTTATTACTCAGAAAGCAAAATAGTAGTTATTTTCATTATTCAACCGAAGACCTCGGTATGGATAGGGGAAAAAATGAAATTAAGCAGATATTGCATATTCAATTTTAAAGTGAGTATTTATCATTTAAATGTTCTAGCTTTAGGACAAAATTTGTTAAACCAAATTCAAAGAGAAGTAAAACAAATTCTGTGAAGAAATTATATGGGATAATTTTGAAAAAATTCTCCAGTTGTGGTATCTGATTGTTCCTGAGTGTTGAAAATTGAGAGTGGACCATAGTGGAATAACTTTTACTGCCCAAAATATATGGGTACGTAACAGGTCAAAATGGTGTCAAAGTACAGAAAACCATAATAAAAATACGAAGGAGATTGAGCTGGGGGGACAGCAAATACTTTGTACAGCTAGAATGTTTTTAATCCTAGTACTACTGCTAATCCTAATATTACTAATACTAGGATAAATTTTTACCTCACTGTAAACCACCACATCTTTTTTTTAATGTGGATCTTCATGAAAAGGGAAGATTGGTGGTTTGTAGCTGTGCCAGGAGAGGCTGTTTTCCACACTGATATGATACAATCTTAGCCCTGAGGAAAGCTAAAAAAATGTTATCCAACTATCCAACAGGCAGTTTGGTTTGTAGTATGATTTCACAATGTCAATCACATAAGATAAACAGGAATGTGGATGTTGTAGTATCCTGCAGTTGTCCAAAATGTTGTTCCACTGGTCAGATTGGATTGTGTGTGTCCTGTGAACAGGCAGATTACAGAAGTTTTATTCTATTTAATATTAATTTTCTTTTGAGCATATTTTCTACATAATATATTTTTCTGCAGAGTTCTTTTGCTATTTTTATATAAATAATACTTCAAAATCAAATTTAAAAGTAATGTTCTTGGTAGTTATTGCCAAGAATTTTTCCCTAATAAAAATCTGGATAAAGCTTTTTATTTCCTACTACTGTGACTTCTGTTCACCTAATGGGAGAATTGTATTTTTAAGGCAGTTGGCCCTAAAACAGTAAAATATCCTAATAACAGAATAGCTTTATTACAGAGCAATCAGTTTATTCATGCTCAGGAAGCTGGAGTTAAAATCTCAGCATGGGTTGGCGTCTGACACAAAGTGCTGGTTTGTATTGTATTCTGCCTCTCCTTCACTTAGGTGGCCCGGCTCTGAGAAGATAAAACACACACACGCTTCCTGTCTTCTGTGTGCATTTTCTTGTACAGTAGTTGTTTCTGGAACAAGAATAACTTCATTTCCAAGAGGAAGCGCCCACCATCTGAGGGACTGAGATTCAAGTAATGAACACTTATTCTGTAAAAGCTTATTTTGTAGCAAAAACAGGAATCAAAAGGAAGCATTGCTGAAAGCAACATGAAGCACATTCTTGTGTAACCCAGCTGCTAATATCTTTCTTTCTTTCTCAGCTGGACAAGATGTATTTTGCAGCCTAGGAGATCTGCATGTGTGTAGTTAAAGGCCTTTTTTTATACTGAGTTAAAAAGTCATATGCTCCACTATTTAAATAATACTTTTATATACCCGTCATTCAGCAATCTCAAAGCAGCAGGCAGATGGCTGTAGCTTTTTCCTAGAGACAAAAAGATGCCTGTGAAGAAGATAGGATTAGCTAAGAAATTGAGATATTTTAATTATTTCTGTCCTAAATGGCAATGATGTCTGTGTCTGAGACCTGCTGGCATTGTGACAATATGTATAGTGAATGAGCTCAGCTATAGAAACATACCTAGTGATAAGTGGTGTGCACCCAAGGCTTTTCAAGCCCAAATTAGTAAAGTAGTCTAAAGCTGTGAGGATAACATCAGGTCACAGGAAAATCATGTTGTGATCATGAAAGCCTTTAAAAAGCACATATGGATCGACAGTCATTTCTCTCCCATTGTGTCTTATTATTACACATAACTTTAAATGGGAATAAGGACTATCCATGTGGTCAATAGGTTGTACAACACATGGATGAAAATATTAATATGTAACATAGCGTTAACGGATTCTGTAGCATTTCTTGACCCCTAGTTTCCAAATAGGAATTAAATTATTCTGGTACAGATAATGTGTGACACAATATATGATGAATAAGAAAAAACATCATCTATCACATTGTAGTGCATTAGTGGGGATACTTCATGTTGATTATTAATATTGTCTTGCTGATAGGTTAACAAGCGTGCAGGAAATGTCTTGAAGGATGCAGGTTCATAAAGGGGTTTTTGAGTTTCTTTTTGTTTGGGTTTTTTCTTTTTTGGGGAAATGTGTATGATAGAGCTTTCAGCTCAGCTGAAGTTGAGACAGGCTCTACTTGCAGAGACTAGATGTATGTTCACAGAGGTGATTCTGGTAATGTCTATGTTAGTGTAATATATATGAAGATTTTTTTCTTAAAATAGAGCGAAATGAGAGATTCACAGAGAACAGGAATCCACATGCTTCTAGTTCAAAAGATTTCTGCTCCAAGGCAACTGCTTCAGCTAAGTTGTTTCTTTGAGTTCTGTACTTGCAGGGAGCATGACTCGAACTGTCACTTGGAGGCAACTACTTTCCTTCCTATCAGAATTTGTTAATACACCATTTTTATTCTTCATCAGAACAGTGGCATGCAATTTTCAGATCTCCCATGTCTATAGTCCACAGCAGTAAAGGGAAAAAGGAGGAAACTTCAAATTGTCTGCTTTGTTTTACATGTATTTATCTTATTAACAGTTTTTGTTATAATTATCTAGACTTTAGGCTGTTTTCATGTAGCTTTTCACTTCTGCTTCTGATCTCTGTTGTTAATGCTGCTGGAAAAAAAACATATAATTGCTCTTTTGCTATTGGCGTAATCATCCTTCTGAATAAGTGTTTGTGTCATAGTACATGGTTTTCTTGCAAAACGGAACTTGGGAGATTCTTGGTTAAATCTGAGCCCACAGTACACATGTAAGTGACAGGGACTGTACAGTAACGATTCTTTTTGCATTTTACAGGTGAATAAAATCTTTGCAATTAAAACTTTCTTTGAAAGCTAGGAAAGAAGACAAAAAGCTATGGAGAAGTGTCTGTTGAAGAAGCATGCTTGTTGTTAGCAAAGAAGTTTGTGGTTAGATACGCTTTGTTATTGTTTAGTTTTATAGAGGCAGCACTAGCGGTCACATTTTCTAAGAGGTAACAATTATCTGAATTATAGCTTAGGTTTTATTCGAATATTTTAAGGTAAAAGTACTATATTTTATTCTACATACGGGGAATTTTTTGTTGCAGCTAATTCACCTATTCCCACTGCCTGTGACTCAGTTTTGGCATTATAGCCCATTTCCAGGCTTTCACAACTATTATTTTTGGCAGCTAATATTACCCAAAGCTACCATCTTTCCTTAAACTTACCCAGATCAGGCAATAGTAATAAACCCCCTAGAACAAATAAAGCTAGATATGTAGGAATCAAAGATTCTGAGTCAACTAAGTCTTTTGCAAGCTTCAAACTAGAAAGCTTACAGTTTGGACAGTCCCAAAGCATGAGCTGTGTTTGGTGTATGAGCAATCACATAAAGTGTTTCGTTGACTTTTTACTTCTAATGTGCAGATGATGTCTTGAAACATACTGTCTCTTCCTCTGGGAGATTTTTTTACATATTACAACACAGTTAGGAAACAATTCATGAGCAAAAATAAAAAGGAATAATCTTCTCAACACGCTTACCAGCCTGCTTTAATTGTTAGGTGATAGGTTCTTTCTGGCTACTCATACTGTTGAGTCCAATGGTCATTCCCGTGCCTTTCCAAATTCTCCGTAAGTCACTTAAGCAGTTACCATGAAGTTCCTAAAAGGCAAATACACTATGTTAGGTTATACCAGAGCCTGAAGAGGAGTTATTACTTCTTTATGACGCAATAATTGTTTTGATCATTTTACTTTGCCATGTTTTCCTCAAGATAAGTTTCAGTATTTTCACCACCTACTGAGTGGGTGGAAATATTGAAGTACCTACTTTTTCTTTTTAAACAATGTATATGAAATCTCTTTGGGTTTTTTTTTTCAAGTTTCACTCTGCCTTTATTTTCAGTCTTTATTTTCAATCTCTCTATATTACTTTCCTCTAGCCTTACTGATAGTTTTACGTTTTTCGTACTGTACTGCCACTTAGGAAATTCCTTTATTGTGCTCTTGAACTTGTTCTTCCAGCTCATGAATCTTAGTGGGAATACAATTCATCAGCTTGCTTAGCCTCCTTTAAAATGCCCACTACTTGCCATTCTGATCCACTTTTGTGAGATTTTCATTAGGAGACTTTCATATTTTTAAAAAAAAAAAAAAAGTTTTGTTGTAAGATGTAATCTAAAAGAAATAAATATCCTAAATTATAGGCTAGCTTTACAAGACTTTTGTTGAACATGTTACTCGACAGCATTGACAAGAAAAGATAACTTAAGTGTTGATAGGCAGTATGAAACACAAGACCAAACCAAATATTCAAATACATTGAATCAGACTCCTAAAAAATCTCAAGGTTTTTTAAGGAGTGAGATTTAAAAATAAGCAGAAATAAATAGTGCTGTATGTAGAAGTACCTGTGCAACCATGAAAGGCTGCAACCTTTTGTCAGAAATTATACAGATTTTTTTGTAATGATATAATTCCAAGACTTGTGCTATAGGAAATATGCCAAGTATTGCAATATTTTAAATAAAATCAAATGTTTTATCACCAATGGAGACTGTGGAGGTTTAGAAAAGAAGTACCTGAGTGTGAATGACTCCACAATGTAGTATGAAAGATAGTGGATGATGGAAGTTGCTGTTTATGTGTTCATAGTTAACACAGGGGAATTCCTTGGGTATATCCATAATTGAAGGGTAGGAGCATTACTGTGTTATTGCAATTTTGAGTGTTTGTCCACAGGCATTAAAGGTTAAAATAATTCAACACTGAGAAGCTTTCAAGAAATCTAAAACTCTATAGTGTTTTAAGAGCAAAAAGAATAAATATAGTGTGACTTTGAAATATGGCTACAAACACAATAATGTAATATTTCATATTGCTGTTGTTGTGCACAACACCATTTTAGCATTAGCAGCACAGAACCAAGAAAGATATTTTCTGGGTCATCAAGCCCAGCCTCCTCCCATCAGGACAGTGCTGGTTACTGTCTCCATCTTATTAACAAATCAAGCTTTTAAAAGCAGCTGTCTTAAGCACCAAAACTGTCCTCGAACCTCCCTCTCTTTTTCTGTTCAGGTTTCTAGCCTGAGCATCTCAGTTTTGACCCATAGTTTCTATAGACCTTTTCCTCTTTTAACTGTTTCTCTCCTGAGGTGTCTGGGTAGAGTAATCATGTTCCTTTCGTTTTCCTTCATTTGGTCCTCAACTCTGCACAGATCCCAGTGTGAGTTAATACAGTTTTAACATAACTGTATATGGAACATGGAAACGCATGCCATATGCCCGATGACACCCCACTGGTGTCTTATACAAGTCAATTAATATTTCTCCCTCGCTTTTGGAAATACCTAACCTGATGTCTCTCAGGGTGGCATTTGCTTTTTCCAGGCATCATCATACTGTCTCACAATTTTCCAGCTGACATTTACATATTTTCACCGTTTCCAATTGAATATGCAGCTTATAAACAAATGTGTTGCTATTTTTATGTATATGATGTGTGCTTTTTGATGTTAAATCAATCCCTTTTTCTCAGACTCTAGTCTTTGAAATCGAATTGGCACTCCTGATTGATATTGCTATGCTACTCTACGTTATATAAGTTACTGGCATCAGAGTTTTGCTGGCAGTTATCAGATACTTTTTTTCTTTTTTTTTTTCTTTTTTTTCCTCCGTCCTGAGCTAAAAAAAATTTAGTAACTGTCGTTGATTTTTCAATCTTCAGGTATCAGTGTGAGTTGACAGATGTAGTAAAAATCCATGTTTCAGGCTCTGTAGTTCCACGTGTTAATTCTTCCAGAATTCTTTGGTTATTATTTATGTTCCCTTGCCCTTCCCAGCTTGAACCACTGAGCTCCCTGAATTTTCCTTCTTAACCTTCATTCCTGTTAATTAATCAGCCTGCTGTCGCTTCCATGTGCATTGTAGTCCTTACTGAGTAACAAGGAAGAATATTTATAGAGCTTTTTCTAGCTGTGTCTAGGTTTACTTGCATTTCTACCACATTCTTACTTTTTTCCTGCTTATTTATATATGTATGTCTACACACAGACACATGGGGATAAAAAAGGTAACAGCATGTACATATGCATTTTTTTACTATTTGCTTTATGTCTACTTGACTTTCAGTATTTCTTGAGCATGTACAAGTGCCATAAGTGTGGATTTCTGTATCTTAATTCTAAACTTTTCATATCTTATTGAATTTGCATTTGTTTTAAATTCATATTCTCATTCGCTTTCATGCTATTACCAAAAAAAAAAAAAAGGAGGCCTAAGGCACAGTCCTTTTAAAATCTAAGCTTTTGTTAAAAATTGTTTCCTATTTTCTTTAGAAATTTCTCTAATAACAGTCTCTCCAGTTCAGTGATACATCCAGGAATAATCCAAGTGGGTTATTTACAGACTTAAAATTAGGGATGTGATTAAACTGAAGCTACTATTTATTTATTGGATTTGAGTTTTCAAAATCACACAGTTGTTTCATGGAATATGCTATTTAGACAAAAAATCATGTGATTACAAGTACTTCATGATTTGTCCCAGGATTTTTATTCATGTCTTGGCCCACCACAAGCCATTGTGTTGCCTATGATCATTTTTACTCTGCATCTTTGATCATTTTAATATAATGATAAATGGGTAATTAATAAATTGATATTTTGTTATGTAATAAAATTAAAAGAGCTAGTTCAAGCAAAAAAATTTTTAATGGTGATTAGAATGTCCTTGATACCATGATGTGATGACATCTGATGGATTTTTTTGGCTGCGTAATACACATAATGATTAGTTGAATTGTCTTTGTTATTCTTGGGTACTGTGGAACAAATAGCAATTTCCGTACCTAGTAAGAGAAAGTTTGAAGTGTTATACTGCAATGAATGTCTAAAAAAATTTTAAGTCAAAACAGCACAGAATCTGAGCGACGGTTACAATTCTGATTTTCTATATGACAGCTTACTTTTATTTAGTTTAGTTAGTTTTGCACTTTTAGCATGTACAGTAAATCCCATTATATTTGGAATCAAGCATAAAGTAATTATGCCTTCTCCCTTTTATCACAGATTCCTTGCAGCTTGGAGTACTGGGATGAGCTTCAGAAATCATTTGTTGCATTCCGGGAATTCAGTCTATCAGAAAGCAAAGTCTGTGAACTACAGCTGCCCAGTATCAACCTTGTGAATGATCAGAAAGAGCTCATAGCCTCCGATCTTTGGAGGATTGTCCTGAACAGCAGTCAGAATGTGGCTGATGACCAAAGGTAATTTTAAAGGAGGCGGGAAGAACAGAAATCTGATGCTACACTCTTGAGAGATCTTTTTCAAGAGACTTAGGAAATAAGATACTGTTTTCATATGCGGTAAGAGTAGCTGGTCTTAAATGAGCTTCAGACTGTAGTTTACCTTCACACAAGGGCATGGAGTGTGCACAAAAAGAGCTCTCTCTTAGATTTATAGGCAGCCTGCTGGCATCATATTCATCAATTTTCTGAACACAAGGATTACTGAAAAGTGAAGACAAACAGGCCATATCCTGAACCCTCTTAGCTGCACAAGGCAGTAAAATTAGCTAATTGGCAAAAGAAGGCTGAGACGCAATCCATTGTATCACAGTCGTAAACATTCTTCTTCCATGCAGCCCCGCATACATCACCTTTATTCTGTCCTCAGTGCAAGTCAATGACTAAAATAAGCCAAGTGTCTATTCAAGAGAATTACATTATTATTCACTCAGCTTGCTTACTATGCTAACAGTAAAAACATTTAATCTGTGTTTTCAAACACTGGGGATCCATTTTTCATTATGCTTACAGCTGGAAACAATGTACAATGACAGATATTCACTCGATTTGCATTCATTCAGTTTTGGTTAATATGTAGAGTAACAGGAAATGACTACAAGTTCTCTCCACAAACAGCAGTGGAATTGCTTTCAGAGACTTCTTAACATTTTATAGTTAGAGCGGAAGACAGAATGACCCTGTTGGATCATTGATATTTGCTGATTGTTGCTGCCTGTGTACAAGCACATGCTTGAATGGGTGTGTAGCATCCACATATATGTTACGTGAAGCTACAGAATTCAGAGGAATCAGGAAATACGAACATGGCTAACAAAATCAATGAAGAAAATTAAACATCTGGTTTCCATTAATAGTATCAGGTTGGAAATGATTTCTTGATGTTAATTGTGAAAGAATGCATTTTCATCATTGAGAAGTTAAGTGTTTTAGACAAGGTTAATTCCTCTGAATGTGGGACCTTGGCAAAATTGCCTTCCTGGTCAGCTTAACACCACAGAAATGTGAACTCGGTGGGAACTGAAAACGTAGTAGTGAAATTTAGTAGATTTTTTTCATCAGGGCATTTGGCACTGTAATCATGTTTATTGTTTTCTGCTCAAATAGGGTTCATCACTATATGCAATGTTTCATTCAGGGAGCTCTGATAAGCTAATGAGTTGTAATTGTTCAGAAAGAGGCTAGGGTTAAAATGAAATACAAGTAAGTAAAAAAAAATATAAACCCAGTTCGGACTGTGATTAACATCACAAACATTCTACAGCACAACACGAATTCACCTGCCTAGAAGGTCTAACTCATGAGTGTTCAGCTGGGAGGCTGCAGGCCTGCTCCACAATAGTGAACATCCTCAGTGGTATCAGTCTGTCAAGTTATAAAGGGGTAGAAATATCTTAATGGCCTTGAGGTACCAGAAGACAAGACAATTGCTGTGTCCACAGTGATGATATTAGAAGCACTATGTCCTCCAGAGGGTGTGTGTACACATAAAGGTAAAGCAGAAACTACAACTGAAAGAACAGGAATTAAACTGAAGCATTAGCAGTTCACTGAACAGGGATAGCAGGAAAGGAAAGAAGGCAGCAAAAAATACTTGCCACGCTACTGAAGCATTTGAGGGTCAATAAACAGAAGAGAAGAGGGAAGTCAAGGGAAGGTGTTGCGAACTGCCAGCTCCTTAGGCACATGCATGGAGACTGCAGGGTCACTAGTCCCAATACTTTTGCTGGCCTGAGGAATTTGTAAGTTTTAAGAGGTGTAGTTTACACCTACATGAACTAACAGTAGACTGGAAAGTTGAAGATTCACATAGGTCAGGGTGAACTCCATCCAGAAGCCAGAAACGTGAGGGATACATGAGGAAAACCTCTGATTTCAATCAGAGAAGAGAAAAGATTCTATTCCCTGCCTCAGATGCAGCTTCAGGTAGAAATTCAAACTGATCTCTCTTTATACTAGCTTTATACTAGGCTGTACCGCAAGCTTTCTTAAGGATGACTGCAGGAGGGACTGGTGTGGAAGAAGTACTCCTGGCCAGCGTGGAGTGATCCCTCTCAGAGAAACTTCACGGGTCAGAAAAAGAGCAGCTGTTCCTCAGAGACGAGGCTTTGACCTATGGTGTTTGAGGCACACACTCTCTTTCTTGGAGACAGAGCAAATCATGCCAGTCACGTGTCACTGACCTGGAGGTTTTGAGACAATTCACAAGCACTGACATAGATATAGTTGCAGCTACAGAACAAGTTTAAGGTAACAGTTAAGCCCTAAAGGATCACGTTCTGTTAAAGGGAAGCCTTGTTTAGGAGGTGGTGACAGATACTGTGGACCTGCAGAGAGGGCCATCCTTTCTAGACCCCCAGTAGCACAGAAGTTCATGTTGGCAGTCATCTTGCTGAAACTATTGCTCTACCTTCATCAAACAAACATATTGCTACCAGTATGGGTATTTTCTTGTGACCAAGCACCCTGAAATGTATTCTGGATTCTACTTGACCAAAAAATCCCAGACTTTTTTGGTTTTGAGAGAGAGTGAGTGTCACGGTAAATTTCAATGTTAGGCTTGTTCCTAAAGCAAGAGTTTAATATGAGATCTTAGACTTGTGAGAAAAGCCACAAGGAGCTGTGCTTAAAGCCAGTGCTGACTGTTAGACCAGGGAAATTCCAGGCTGAGGGTATCTGTGAATGAGAGCAAGAAGTGAAGACTGTATGAATCTCAGTTTTCCAGGAGACTCATGATGATTTGACATTAATTACATGTTGTAACTGTATGATTGATTAGCAAATTCAATTAATTATTAATTGTAAAGTATAAAAATGCTTAGTCTTGTTGAAGTTTATTTTCTTAGTTTGATCTTGTGTTTTGGGTCAGACTCTAACAGCTGCCATATGCATGCAGCTGCTGCTTAATGATAGTATTTTTTCCTTCAAATTCTGCAGGGGGTTTTTTGTGGTAACCTCTATGATATGCTAATTATTAATACCGGAGAGCTGATCCCTTCTGTTTTAAGTACTTTATTACCAATTCCTAACATCAGTTATAAAGTATAAAACTTATGTGGCTAGTGTGACAGGAAAATAACAACATTTGGGAGAAGATGCAGATCTAGCTGATACGTTGAGCAGTAGCTGGCAGGCTGAAGTATATCAACCAGTCCTGAATATGGGAATACGCAAAGATGTCATGATCCAAATCCTGTGGTATGCAAGCTCTTTCTAAGATTGATCAGGAAGCAATTAGAACTATAAAAATCAAGGAGCTATCTGGTTAAGGACATAGTATATACATATATGTTGTTTATTTTTAAGAATTTTGAAGACCATTATTATTCAATGAATGAATAAGGTTTGAATGAACATTTATGGATGTTTATTCAACGAATGAACAAATCTGAAGTCTTAAGTGAAATAATTTAGCATCCCCTTGGGAATTTAGTATAGTGTCTATGGAAGGAATCATATATGGCATAAATGACTGTTTATGGAAGACCTTAAAAGAGGGGATTGAAAGAAAATTATCAGAGAATAAATTATTTCTATAGGTTGCATTTTCATGTTGCAGGACTAGCAAATTGTAATCAAAATTACTTTTGTTTAAAGCTCTGAGTGGTGAGACACTAAAGCCCCTCCCTGGTTTGGCTGGGAGGCGTTTATCATTCTCTGTTTAAATGGGTTACGTTACAAGATGTTTTATATATTTGTGCATCTCCTGTGTAATGTAAACAGTATTTTTATAATTACTGACATAGTAATGTGAAATAGTAATTGAAAATACCTTAAGATACAAACCGTGAAACAAGTACAAAAACTTTTAAATAAGCCTTAAATTGCTACTTCTTAAAAATTAAAGTGAGGAATCATGATCATGTTTCTTGCTAATTATTTTAGCTTTTATTCAAAGTAGATGATGTACTGGATTTTGACCTCTAACAATTTGGGTTCAGACCAGCATTTGAGACATAAATTAAATGAGTTAAGTGGTCTCTTTTTTCTTCCCAGTGGATATTTTCCCATGTTGCAGTTTCCTCACAAATGGCAGTTTTGGTTTAAATATTCCACTCTTAAAATAACAGGAATAATGCAGGTCACTGTTAAGTCATTGTTCCCGGTTGCCATATATTCAACTTGAACTGCTTTCCATGGTGTGATACTGTCATACTTTATAATGTAGGTATACTTGAATGTAGGTATTTTCCATTTTAAAAATTCTGATATTTCACAGGTTTAAAAAAATAAATTCTGGTATTAAAGTCAGGTCAGTTTTATTTAGAATTTTTCTGGTTTTGCTACACCCATCCCTCAGCATGTTGTGCCAAAAAACAAAGCAGTAGAAGCTAGTTATTCCTTTTCTCCCCAGCTGAAAATTGTGGACAGTCCACACTGCGCTTTGTAGCTCCAAAGCAGCCAAGAGAGTATGGGAGTTTTTGATATTGTAGTCATTTAATGCACAATTTTTTATTTCACAATCAGATCTACCTCTATGATATTAATGCTCCTACTATTGTTCACCAAGACTTAGTAGCAAGTTTCCTGTTTTTTCAGCTAACGCTGCTTTATTTTCTCTTTGTGCACAGCATATGATGAAGGACTGTGTCTTTGATTTCTGTGCTCTATGCAAGGTAAAAGGAGAAGGTAGCAGTGCTAAAGGTCTGATGGAAGTCTACTTAGACAAGAAGTTTAAATGGGATTTAATTTAAAATCAGAGGGTCATGGTAGTGACTGTAAGGACTACAGTTCCCCTTTGAAAACTGTTCACTCAATATTATGATCTCTTATTACAGTCCTTTTTAAGGCAATACTATAGTAATTTGGATGCTGCTTTTAGTATATTTTGTACTGTAACTGATTTATACTGTTACTGTATTTTTATTTTCATAACAACATGGGGACTATAATTCTGGATATGGTTTCTGCTTGAGTAAAAATCGAATGGACCCCTTCCCAGATCAAACAATAACACTTGAACAAAGTCTGGTCAGACAGGAAAACAGTGATGAAAGAATCCTCGTGGCATTTCTTTTCAGATGATTTCTAGAAGGTGATCTTCTCTCTGTAGAGTGACTTTCCCTTCAAAAATGTCGTTTAGCCCACATTGTCCTGCTCCTCTCAGTCCCCCACTGCCAGGGCTTGTACCTTCCTACCACAGGAGAGCACGCAAGGCCATCTCTGTCCCATTGTCCCACCCTCATTTGCTGTTTCTCTCTGGTTAGTTTTTTAAGCATGTGGTTGGACTCTGAATTTGTTAGGGAATCATTTCAGTGTTGGGCCTTTTTGGTTTCTAAGGTGACTCTCCATGAGGAAACAAAAAGCAGTTTGGAATCATTTTGTTCCCAACATATTGAGTTCCAGAATATTACCTCTGCTTGGTCTACTGCTTGTGGGGCAGAAAAATCAGAGCAAAGTAGGGCTGAATGCTTTAAATTATTTCTGTGGTGTGAAGCCACATTTCCTTCTGCATCAAGCAAGTCGTGATGCCTTGTAATTATTGTGGTTATGAATGAGAAATTACGAAGGTCCCATCACACTAAAATGCTTGATATATGAAAAGCAAGTATATAAAATTTGACTAAAGAAGAATTTGGAGGGTTTTGTTTGTTTTTTATTTTATGAAAATATCCATCTCCAAAAAAACATATCCAAGGAAATAAAAATGCTGAGTCACTGATAGATGACTCAAGGAATATGTTTCGGAGGAAAAGAAATTTATAATTTCAGAACAAACCTCAACTTCCAGAAAGAAATATCCTTCCTTTTTACTGCAGTTAGTGTTATAGCTGTTCGTGCAAATTAAGTCTTAATTCAGAGTATCAAAGTGTAATTAATTGTTTTAAAGTTCCTCATAGTTTGGTTAACATTTGTTTGTACCCCTTTTCCCTTTTTCTATTTCCCTGAACTTCTGTTTCTAATCAAAATGCAATGAGCAGAAATTCTTAAAATGTTGACAATTATTCTGAGAGAGCAAACCAGTTTCACAGATTCAAAATTATTTAATGGTCTAAATCAGCATATGAATTTTGGCGGCTTTTGGATTTGCTTCCATGCTTTGTTCCAACAACCTAAGGAATATCCATGGCAGAGCAAAGAAAAGCATCCCATTTCTCTGACTCTAGTCCACTCCCATAGATGTTTTACCATGTGAACACAAAGAACAATTTTCTTTCCGAAGAGGCCAGTTCTCAAAAGGCCTACAACACCATTTTTGAAATGCAAACAGGCAATTTGAAGAGGTAAAGCAGCACAGGAAAGCAGCTAAAAATCTGATTAAGTGATCTATCTTTCATCCTTCACTGACTTAATCCATTCTTGATATCCTGTCTTGATAATTAGCTAATTTTAGTTGGGTTTTACTGCTGCACAAGTATTTTGATTTATGTCCACAAATCTAAAGTTGGGTTTAAGCTCCATAAAGAAATACCATACTAGCTAGTTACCATAATACAAAATAATACTGATAAATTTACCTATCCATGGAATTCTAAGCATTTGCAGCTGAACATTTTGAGTATCTTCTATACTTGTGCATAATTTTGCAGTAACACACATGGAGTGATGAAAAATTTGGTCCTAAAAGCATAGGACATGTTGCTTTGAAAGCCAATGTTTGAATTTAAACTTGTGTTTGAATTTAAAATATCTTTAAAATGTCAATGAAAATCTATTCATGGTGCTTTATAAAAGATAATTACTCTCTGACAAAAATAGTAAGTTGGCCTTGGTTAATCCTTCATTAAATTGTATTTTAAAAATAAAAGCAGTATTGGGCTGAGGATGTGGACTTACTTTTCTAAGTAATCAAGTCTATGCTTTTAAACTAAAACTCTTTAGTGCCAAACTGCAAAGGGAGTGAGAATAAGGAACATTAAGGATAGATTTGGCTTAAATTAGAAAGTTTATTTGTACTTCAGTGGTGTCTTAGCAACCTATAGAATTGTGATGTAGTGTTAGTTTCTCTCAAGAGACTGAAAGATAATGCTTGGAAATTCATGGTGTCAGGAGCACGGCTAGGAAAAAAAAGATCAGTGGGGTGGCATTTTAAATGTATGGTTAGTATGTTGTAATAGGTGCTAGTAAAAGGCTCCAGGCTGAGCTTATAACACTCAGAGATTCTTTATAAATGATGACTGTAGAATGAGAAGGGCAAAAGAAAGAAAGCTTACGGAGACAGGGTTTATGCACAGACGTAGTTTGATGGTTGTGAGTTGGTTTCCTTAAAATAAAATGAAAAAAATCATTCTCTTGACCAGACTAACTTTCAGCTCATTCTTATAGCTTTAATAATGGTAGTGTACTTTGTTTAGCTACTTCAACAATTAAAGATACCTGGTATATTTTGTTTTTATTTTCTGTAAATATGCCTGGTTTCTGTGGTTCAAGTGTTTCAGTTTGTAAATTGAAAGTGCAGCGTGATAAAAGCATTGTTGGATTGCAGTCTTGTCTGCTATGTTCTGCTTGGGAAAAAGAACATACACTAACATTAGCAGTTAAAAGAAAGTGATGGCATTGTCTGTGTCAGAAAACCAACATGGCACATGGTCAAGTCTTACTGTAAAGTGATAAAATCCTGGAAGTGCTGAACTATCACTTTGTTATCTACCTTCCGCAGCTCAGAAAGTGAATCTGGCTCACAAAGTGTGTGCGATCAGCTTGTAACCCCCACAGCACTGGCAGCCTGTACCAGGGTTGACTCCTGCTTTACTCCTTGGTTTGTGCCATCACTAAGTGTGTTGATCCAATTTACTTACTTGGAAGTCCACTTCTGCCATCATCTTGATCAACTAGGCACAGGTATGTACTCCTTTATGTACAATAATAAAAGCATATAGTTCATACATGCTGCTTGATTGCTGTTTTGCTGTCTGTAGTCCCCATTTCCTCATTCAAACAGGCTTTCTTGAAATAAATTGTCACCAACAGCCACTGGTGTTACAGACTTCAGGGTAAAACTGATGACTTCTGTGCACTGATAAAGTACATACGGTAGACAGTGGGGCTGGCTGATCAGCCCCCTTCCTCCCTCCGGAACGGGTAACTGTAGAAGCCGTCCAGTTTTCGTAGTCTGATTAGTGACAGCAGGTGCCACTTCAGTTTTGAGCCATCTTAGTGAATGAATTTGATCTTTAAATTTTCCAGCACATTAACAGTACTATTAAAATATTTGAAGATTTTGCAACCCCCTTAGTAAGAATTCCTTGGAAGAGCTCTGAGAACTGCAGATTTAACTGTTACTTCAATTATGATCACTTTTGGAGCTACATCTGGTTTTGTTCAGTGCTCTCTGTCATTGCATTAATGGCAAATACATTCCAAGAGATCCTTAGATTGTTGTCTGATTTTCAAATGCCAGGAATGCATTCCATGGAAGATGAGCAAATATCTTAGATAATTTTGACAGGGACAGCTTTCTTCATGAATGGTTTTTTGTGCTTCTGCAGGTATTAAGGTATATTCATTATCAAATCATACCAAGACTGACAGTCAACGTCTAGCAAATAATTTCTTGTCTATCGGCTACCTCTATCAGTACATAAACTTCCTCACTATTACACTCAAATTCCAGATGCTCAGTCTTTAAAATTACACGTACTGGAAGAAGCAAAAATCAGATTAAAATCAAACCCAGCTGTTTCATTTTCCAACAGCGACGGAGTTTATGCTGATGCTGCTGTTGTTCTTCTTATAGCACCTAAAAGCCTTAAGTTTTGGGACTCCGTTGTGCTATGTTTTACGCGAAGGGAGCACAAAACTTACTGTATCCATTATGCTTTTGTAGAATAATAGGGCTTGATCCTGGGAAGTGATGAGTGTTGTGGTTCCAAATCTGTAGAGCACTTGAGCATATGCTAATTTTAAGCATGTGAGTAGTTCCAGCAACATCAATAATAACATCAAGGGAAATACACGCATGCTTAATGTTATACCCGTGGTGTACGTGCCTTGCAGTGTCTGCTGCCACAGTGCTCAGCACTTTGCAGGACTGAGACTTCAGTGAATGCGATAAAATCTTTTTTATGATCTATTTCTCATGCTTTAGTCTCGGGATACTGTTTTGTTTAATTTCTAGTATTATGGAGTAATATGTCGCATCTCAGCGGGTTTGTGGTCTTGAACTCTCTGTAATTGCAGCAAAGACAATTTTCATTGTGGAGTCTGTTAGCCTGCGCAGTCACATGTCAGCAAATACTACATTGCTAATTTTTATTGTATTCGTAATGTGCTATGCGTGGAATATCATATACATCTACTATAGCAAACATTCTCACAGAAATATGGTCTATGCTCCAAATAGGTGGCAATCTGAATGAAGTATTGTGCAGTGTGTGCATAAAGCAGTATGGCTGGCTGATCTCTTTACCATGAAAAGATTTTGGTTTCCAGGTACTTTTTGTTTGCAGCTGCTATTAAATATAGTTCTATTTTACATCTAATAAACAGTGTGAAAAGGATTAATTTCAGGTTTCAGAAATGTCAACTCTTTTATGAATTTCACTTGTTTTCATCGTATGTACAAGCAGTTAAAACGCAATTTACAAAAACATACAGACTGTGGCAATGATGATCCAGTTTTGTTTGTTCTTTTCAGCGCCACCAAAGTTTCTTCAGCCGTTTTTATCTGATAAGAACATGCCATCTGAACTAGAATACATGATCATTTCCTTTGATGAGCCTCATATATATCTTCGTCAGTGGAGCGATGAGTCGTTGTTCCAGGAGATCCAGTTTTCAACTCAAGCCGACTGTAAACTTTTGGAGTGCCGAAACGTGACTATGCAGAGTGTTGTGAAACCTTTCAAAGCCTGGGGGCAGATTGCTATTTCCAGCAGCACAGTAGGAAGGCTATTGGACTGCACTATAATGGTGGACCCCATTTTCATCAACTTTGGCCAATATGCACTTCATTCTCTAAATACAGCATTTCAAGCTTGGCAGCAGGTATGCAGATACAGTAGTGAGAAAAAATGTAGCTATTCTGATTAATTTCATAGCAAATTAGAATACCAACTGCATTCATTAAAAATATTCCAAGATGTAAAAGCTTTAATTTACACTAAAAGTGTTTTTACTAACAAACATTAATTCTGTGATAGCAATGAAAATTCGGAGACAATGACTGCTATATGTAAAGGTAAATGTAGCCAGAACTGCTTGAGTTTCAGTAAAACTACATGGATTTATATCAGAATAATGAGAATCTTGGTCTTGAAATGCATAATATTCCATTAATTTATGAAAAGGTGAGTGATGCATGATATGTAAGCACAGCTCAGTCTGAGTGGTAGAGCATATTGTTTCCAGCTACTACTTCTACCCTTATTGAAGTTCAACACTAGTTTCACATTACATTCTGTTCAAGCAGCATTAACGGCTGAAGCCAGTCCCCGCGTAAGGAACCTTGCTTCTGCAATGACCCCTCGAAGGCCTGTAATTCCCTTACTCCACTATAGCCTTGAAATCAAATCATTCTCTTCATCTGCCTGAAGACCTATGTGGAGCCTGGGAATTAATTACCTATCATGGCACTACAATAACAAAGCGCCCAAAAAAGGATAAAACATCTGGTTTATATCAAAAAATTCTTTTTTAAGGGCATTCCATGGTTTTCTTGTTGCAAAAGGACATTCATAAAACAAGATCTAGTGTGATTTAAATCTTTACAGCTGGCTCAAATATCAATGTGAACAAAAATCTTTGTAGCTCCAGTTTCTGTTTTTTGTCATATTTTGAACAATGCTTTTAATAAAAAACAAACATAGAAAGTATAAGAGAGTCCTTGGTAGGCTGTTTAAACCCAAAATATTTCTGACTTAGTACTAGTCCCTCATCTAAGACATGTGTGGCAACTACTGCAAAATGGCCTTCAGAAAGGTCAGTTTCCTCTTAGGATGGAAAAAAAAAAGATCTCTCAGACATAGCTATACATATAAATAAAATATGGTGCATAAATATTTAAATGTTTTAAACCACATCACAGTGTGAATGACTGACTGACTACTCTGTGCCTTGAAGGAATATTCTGAGTTGAAAAAATGGCATTGTATATTTGATTAAGTAGAGCCATATGTCGCATAGTATATTGCTGACAGGTACATTCTATGAATAGTTGGTACTGATTTATACATGGATTTGGCAATGTTAACATGAGCCACAGGAGGATATACTTCTGTAATTGTTGCTGTAATTTTCTCGTTTCCTCTCATGTCAAGGGTACTTGCCACCATGTTCTGATGTGGTGGGTATCTAGCCCTGAGTATTCGAGATTAAAAACTTGCACTGCTTTGAAATGAGGGAGCAGTTAACACACAAGTGGGTTCAAAACAGCTTATTAAATTAATTGTTACCAAGATGTTTTGTACGTGGCTTTACCTCTAGACTGGGGGGGGGTAGGGGTGGCACGCACTGCACGGGGAGGGAATTAATTTCCCAATGATAAGCATTGCTTGATGTTTGCTGTTCACACAAAATACAGTATAAATGCTGCCAACTAGAAGCATGAATTTAATAAGCAGGAGAGGTTATATGAATTCTCCATATATTTTTTACTGGATTAATATCTGAAACAAGTGATGTTGTAGTCAGTGGACAGACAGATGAAGCATGAAACAATTTGGCCCTGCACCTTTAGGTCAAGAGTTCAGGATTTACAGAAGCCTCTGTCAGTGTCTTTGTTTCCTAGATATGGACTGATTTTTTTTTTTTTCCTTAAGTAATGATGAACATTTTGAAAGTAAATTAAGCCTAAAAAACAGCAGGCTTGCTTTATACTTCTAAGTCACATGCTGAAAATCTGAGAGGATTAGCACTTTTTAAAAACAGTTTCCCCTTTTGACATATTTCACTGTCTAATCTGAAATTCCTGTTTAAATACAAGCAGTAACAGGCTAATGCCCATCTAAATGCAAAGCTAAAGTAATGGGTTTAATAATCAAATAACTGGACAGGGAACTTCAAGATTGTTATTAATTTAGTTCTATTATTTAATTATAACATACAGAGTATCGTGTGAGATAGAAAATGCATGTCTCCTGTGAATATACATGGAGGGGGAGGGTTGGGTTTTTTTGTCTCTATTTGCGCATTTAAGGCTTCACAAATTGTTTTATAGCATTAGTGCTTTGTGATGTCTAGAGACACAGGGTCAGCTGAGAAAACAGCTCCCCAGGTATGGTACTAAGTGAGTATTCCTGGGAAAAAAACTATTCCTTTGTGGTCTCGCACTGCAAATGTTTTCCTAAACCCCTCAGAAGTTATAAAAGCTCCTGTTTTAAACCTG
The DNA here is from genome assembly GCF_030936135.1 of Gavia stellata. Lineage (NCBI taxonomy): Eukaryota > Metazoa > Chordata > Aves > Gaviiformes > Gaviidae > Gavia > Gavia stellata. Next base: position 24,305,811 of record NC_082596.1, on the reverse strand, counting down.
TTTTAAACCATTAGAACTTCTTTTCCTTGAGGTCTGTGTGGTGCTTAACCTTTCTGTTGGCAGTTGCATAAGTTTTCTTAATGAGCTGGGAGCAGTCAGAATGACATCTGTGATCACAGTAGTTTCCCCATTTTTCTGCCATAAGCACAAAGAACAAAGGAAAAGGGTCAGAAAACTTGCATGTAGCTTCAATTTAACTTTCTAGCTGATAATGTCAGGATACTGCCATGAGAATGAAGTTTAAACGATCAGAAGGAAAATGTTCTTTTCTCTTAGAGGAGCTTTGAGGGAGATAAGAAATTCCTAAAGACTCTGTCCAAAAACCATTACTAGGTACTAGAGAGAGAGAATGTGTGTATGTGTGTGTATGTGTGAGAGAAGGCTTGCACAGGTCTTCGGTAGCTTGTGAAGCAAACAGAAAATAACTTTGTGCATATAAAAAGGCCTAGGCTTTTATGTTTGGTTTTTTTCCAGATCCAGAAATGCTTTGAAATAGCTGTGAGCTGAGACGTGAGCAGAAAGTCCTGAGACAGGGAAAGCCTGGTGACTAGTATTATGTGGGATGTTTTTCCCCTCTCTGAATAGAATTCACAAAATACTTGAAAGCCCAATAAAGGAGAGACACTTTCCAGGCCTCTCTGAGAGAAAAGAACAGCTGAAAAATGATCTAAAGAGGGGCAGGAAATTGTCCCGTAGGAACTGACCCTAATCTGTATCTGATTCAGGCTGTTGATCTTTTGCTGATTCTTTTGATTTGCTGTTTTAATTCAGAGAGGGAATTTTTTTCGTAGTCCACACTTAGGTGTTTCAGCTCCTGGAGTCATCATTCAGCCCTTCAGCATCATTGCCACACAAACGGCCCAATTCTGTTTGGTTTTATTATGCCTGGTTTCTCTACGCTCTCTTTTTATCAATCAAGATTTCCTCACTCCATCCTTTCGCTGATTTTTTTTTTTTCTTTTTTGGTCCCTTTCTGCTTACCCTGGAAGCTTCTGCTGTCAGACTTCAGCAGCAAATTTGGGATTCCAGTTCCCTGTAATGGGTGCAGGGAGCTGCTGCAGCTTCCCAGGGACTGAGAAGTGTGGGTGGTACTCTGGGAAAAATCTCCTACATTTACTGCAAGAAGAATAAGAGCTGCCTAGAAACCTGCCTGTACAGTGCATAGTTGCCATACTGAGCTAAAGGATCCCCAAACTTCCTTGATGATCCTTTAGTCAGCTGTTATTACCAAGACTTGAGGCATCAGTAGCTCTCTCCTAAGCCTGGCAGCATGGAGCAGAACCCTACGCAAATCTTGGTGTTTACTTGGTTAAAACTTTGGAACTGTTACAAAATTGAGCTTAAAATGCCTCTTTTGCTTAACTTTGAGAAGCATTGCTGTTAAAAGTAGTGGATTCTAGTAGCAAATCTAGCATTTAAGACTAATGATTAACAGCAGTCATTCATCAGCACCAAAATGTGTGCAAGTCTATTAATAATCCCTGATGGGGTAACATGCCCCAGTACAATTTAGGAGTTCTATGCATGCCAAAAACTTGCTAGAGTCTCTTTTCCCTCTGGAAAATGCGAGAACCTTCAGTTTGTGTTAACTTACTTGAAACTAAGTTAGTTAGTCAGTTAGTCAGATTCATCATCTTCTGGTGTTGTTCTTCCAGTCTGTGCGTAATCAGCAAGAAAATGTGTTGGAGTAAAAAAAATTTTCTTAAATTCCCCTGAGGTTATATCTAGGTTTGACTGTAACAGCATGCTGAGCTCTGTGGATAGTAAATCCTCACTTTTAAAAAGAACATTTTGCAAAGCTGTAACAGGAAAATATATATATTTGTGGTAGACTTATGGGTATGTGGGTATGGCAGCTTGACAGTAAAAAGTCATAGATCCACCACTAGAAAATGCCAAAATAAACTCTGCACTCTGAAGTGGCACTGTAAATGTCAGCCTTTAGCATACCCAGAATCTGCTACTGAATGCGATACAGACATATTGCTCTATAATGAGTTTTACTGCTTTGAAAAAGTGAGATTTTGGTTATGCTCCCCTGACTCTTGTTTCACAGAAGATACCTGATCTTATGCAGAAGAATTCATGAGATTTGGAGAGAAGCTTTAACCTAAATATTCTCATGCTTAAATACTCCTAGGGTGAATAATTTTTTGCACAAACACTCCCAGCCAATCATTCTGACATTCAGTCACAAAGGGAATCCCAGCCTGCACCATAAGGTCTTCTGAAGTTAACAACAGTAGTGAACATGCATTCAAGGATGCTAAATTGGACATCCCTTGCACACTTCACTTTTCAGAAAATCTATTCCACGTGTGTCACGTGTACCAAACTGTTTTTCATGGATAACTAAGGATCCGTAGGGATCTATGAGGAAATATTTTTCTCTCTCTCTCTCGTTTGATCTCTGAATTTCTGCAGGCTTCCAGGCACATTGTTATCAAAGAACTAGAGACCTATATGATCATAGACAGAGGAGGTGCTAGCTTCATTATGTCTGTTTAAAAGGTCCACTGAGAGAGCAATGAGGGGAAACGGAATCAGCTCTCAAAGACCATGGAGGTCCCATAAGTTAGAGAAGACGTCATGGGAAGAAAGCATGAGAAAAGAGCAGCTGGGCTGTATTGTGGAGAGAAGGGAACCAACCAACAATAAAGCATTGTCAAAAGTGTGTGCTAGGAAAAATGGGTCAAAAAGAGGTAATGAAAAGCACAAGAAGATGAACCATTCTATGAAGACTATCCAAATGTTGCTTTCTTGGAGTAATTGTTATGGTTGCTAGATAGCTGCTTGTAAATGGAAGGTGCCAGCCCAGTAGTGACTAGGACAGAAATATATGAGACATGATCTCCAAATCAAGTTGTCAGTCACACTTTGACTTCTCCTATGTAGGAGATTATAGTTCGTGCCTTCAGGGGCAGAGGAGCTGTAGCCCTGGTAATTTTTATGACTATCATATAGTCTCGTTGTGTCAACAGAATGACAAGCAGCCAAATGAAAAGCAGAAAGAGAGGGATGGGAGGATACTGCAGGCAGGAGAAAAAGTATTGTAAAATCTAAAATACTTTTAAAACCCATGATAGTTATTGATTCTTCCTATTTGACCCTCAAATTGCATGATGCATTTCAAACTAGCCTCGAGCTGTTCAAACAGCCTGGAGCTGTGAAAATACTCTGCCCATGTCTCCTGCTTTTTCTTTAGTTACTTTTTTAAGTGTTGTGGTATGAGGAGAGAGAGAGTCTTCTGCTGCTGACCCACAGCAACATTTCAAAGTAGAAACAGCAGCTGGGGAAGAGGAAGTGAAGCCTGCTGGCCTGAGAGTTCAGTTGTCAAGCACGGAGAAACCTCTTCATGCCTCTCTGCTCAGCCTGTAGTGCCCCACCTGCCCTATGCGATGTGTCATTTCCAACTGAATTTAATTTCGTTGAAGTCTTTTACGTAAGTTAGGAAATCTATTTTTTATTGTAGTTTTAAATCTTTAAGATTTGCATTACAGAAACATAAAGTAAAATATGTTGCATCTTAGGATATATTTTGTCAACCCAAACACTAGTTTTAGCAGGGAGTAGAGTACTGCGAGACCAAAGCTAATGGCAAGAGATCTTGAAGCATTTCTGTGTTGTAACAGTCACCACTGGGCAGACAGCTGCCAAATGTCTTGCAATTAATCTGATGCTTACTGGCTTTCATATCCCTTTCCTTTCAGAACCAATGCCCTGAGGCAGAGGAGTTGGTCTTCAGCCATTTTGTGATCTGTAATGACACACAAGAGACACTGCGGTTTGGCCAGGTGGATACTGATGAAAATATTTTGCTGGCTAGTCTCCACAGTCACCAGTACAGCTGGCGCTCTCACAAGTCCCCACAGGTATGTCAGAAACAGCCCTTCGAATGCAGCAATTGCTAAAGCTGACTGGTGGCTTTATGCATTGATTCTTCGATTTTCTCTATGGTCTTGACTATCTCTAATGCTCCAGCTCTTTCAGGAGCCACATGCTGGGGCTGCATCAGAGAGAAAAGGTAAACAAAGAGTGAGGAAAGCCAGAAGTGTTTAGAAGTTACTCGAGGGGGGAACTGGATGTGCACAACCGCTTTCTGTAAAACTGAGCGGTTGTAGAAACTGAAGCTTCTGAAAAAAAGCAAAAGAAGATCATTTGCCAGGTTTTTATAACTAAGTGATCAGTGTCTGTTTTCTGTGATGTACATTAGAGGTTTGGGGAATTTTTTTAATGAATTGTTTTTACCAGAAGCATCTGTTCACTGAAATTGTTTGCAGAACAGGGTCAAACTGGACAAATCTCTCAACTCAGCATGTGCTTGCATTAGAAAAGATTTGAAATTGTCAGAAACACCCCACTTACATAGTTTAAATAATGCAGTTTCTGTTTCTTGTGTGTTTTTTTAAGGATAAACACTGAAACTGAAATAAAATATTTTAAAATTATCAACAGGAAATATTTCAATGAAACCATGTTGTTGGTTTTCTTGAGTGGTGGTGAAACATGGACTTTTTCATCTTGATTCAAGATAGGGCAAGAATTTAAATCTAAAAAAAAGTGTTTATGAGACAGCAAAGCCATTTCTTCTGTCTTTTTAATATATACCCAGCTCCTGCTGAGTAGGAGACTAGAGACTTGTGCCACCCCACTTGCTGAGCAGTAGCCCTGTGCTGAAGAGTTACTAAAATTTTTACAGATCCTGGGAGAAGTGTAGTGGATGCAGGTTTCTAACTCCTCTAGAGCCTTGGAAAATACCAGCCTTAGCATGTCAGAAAGAAGGTGAAGTTTGGGTGGTAACTCTAAACAGGAGCTGTGCCCACTTTCACTGCTGACAAGTTTCAGGTTTCACTGGGAAGCAGAGATGGCAAATTTACTGTGGTTTTCATTCATATGTCAGTTGGTGGATATGCAAAACTACTTAATTTTACATGAATGCGGTAATCTGTGCGGAGCAAATTCAGCCAGAGTAAACAGTTGCAGTTGACACTGAAGTCAAGGCGTGAGTTAAGAGGAAGGCAGGCTAATAAAGGACCATCTCACCCCAGTGACAGAGGAGTTGTTATAAACTGTGTGTGCTGGTGTAATAGCGCACAGAGGGGGACCGTTGGAGACTTAGAGACACTGGAGTACTGTACGTTCTTTGTCACGTTCTCAAAAAGGACATTCGTTTTCTCATACGAGCAAAATGCCTGTGATGCCGGAGCCCACGGGCGAGCAAGCCAAATGGGTGACTCTGCTCTGTGCAATTGGGCAAGTGTCAGGTTGAGAGACAGGATCCCCACTCATCAGGTGACAGTACTCGCACTTGGGTTACGACTGACATAACTCCTTCCGGTTGTGTGAGGGAGGAAGAACAACCAGGCTTGTAGAAAGCGAGCTAAATGTGACGCACGTTTCATAACCAATTATCACTTGCTTTTGTAGCAACAACCCAAAAAATCATTTAAACCTTTTCATAAACACATGGAAAAAGAAGGAAATGCTTAAAGCAATTATAAATAAAACCAGAACTAAGTAAGGCTTTCCTCTTAATAATTTTTCTTATCCATTTTCTGGTTACTTATATAAAATTATTCAGTTGAAAGAATCCTCTTTTTGACCATCATTCTAGATAGTTCTGCTAATGGTGTAGTTCTGATTATGGTGTATTTCTAATAACGGTGTACTTCTGATAATGGTGCAAACTGGAAAGAGTTTTGAGAATGAGGGTTATCTCAAGCAAAATTAAAAGTAGAATAGTTAAAATTGCAGCTTGTTACCGATACTTTCTGTCAGTTGCAGCCGAGCTGCTAAAGACCACCAGCACAATATATGGCATTAGCCATGGCCACCTGGAGAACTTAGATATTAAAACATTGATCTTTAGCTTGTCCTTTCAATCACAGACTTGAGCTGTGCAAAACATTCTGTTTTCATGGCCCCTATGTAAGTTTCTCATTAAATGAAAAATAAAAGCACAGGATGAAAGGTGGAAAAGTCCAGCAGAAAACCAAATCACACATTAGGGAGTGGGTGAGGTGACAGTAGGAACTTCAGATTCATTTTTCAGATACTCATTCTTCAGCTGAAAGTTGGTGATGTCAAAGGGTTTCCCCATTCTGTTTTGCTCTGATCAGATTCAGATTCACTGAAGAATTGGGCTGATAAACAGTCAGGAGTGTCATGTTGGATTCCCATATCCCAGGAGATGGCGAAGCTAACAGCTCACTCCTCCAGACTCAACCACATTGCTGGCCAGCAGGCTTTTCTAGTAGGGGGGCTATACCTCCCTTGTCCCAGCCCTTGGAATAATTTCAAGAATATATCTGCTCTTTTAACATTTTTCAACAGCCATCTCTTGCTGGGAAATTTAGAGACTAAAAAATAGCACTGAGGTAATTTCACTGAAAACATATGGAAGCACAAGCTTTCCACACACTGTTGAGATAGAAGCAAATTTTCTTTACAAAGGTCGGAGAATCTTGGCATCCATCTATAAGTCTTGTTCATTTGGTTGATGTTAAATACAAATCACTGTAAGTTTAGCATACTTCAGAAAGGCAGTTTATCTAAACAGTCTGAACAGCACAATCCTTTGTCATTTTAGATCATATGAAATAAGTTTGTTTATTATGAATTACTATTACAAATGTTGTTGTGTAAATTTTTTCAATGATTAATACAAATCCTTGAAATGAAAACGACGACTCAATTAAGACATCAGGTTGTCCCTATTTTGCTATGGCACTTTTCTATTTGTTTCCATGCAAAACTATCTAACAGCTTATTATCCAAAGGTCAGAATAATGCCCAAGCATGGACAAACCCTCCAAGTGTCATATTCATGGAATGCTAGATGACTTCATAGTTATGAAATTATTTCATTTCTCATGATAATTCCCAACTTGCCAAGTTAGTGAATTTTAAGAACTCTGAGAGCAGATTGTAAGATAAATGTGAAACAATCCATACTTCTGGAGTCAGGGACTTCCCTCCAGGCATTAGTTCATACTTGACTTACTTGACTTACTCTTGGGGATAAAATGAGTTAGGACAAGGTCTTAGATACCACATTCTCTTACTGGGAAAGAAAACCAACTTGCACAACTTCGGCTGGCTCATGTTTCTTGTTACACAGGCACTAAGAAGCAGCGGTTGCCATGAAATACTTTATTTAACCTCTGCAAAATGTTTTTTTAGTATGGCAAGGCAGTTCAGTTAAATGAAAATAAATAGTTTTAAAAGGATTGTATTTCTTTCACATTCACATCAATAAAATTCTCCATTTTTCTTTTGCTAATTAAGCATAGTGAGAGATGCAGTAATTGTTCATTTGAATTATTTAACACAATTAAATATATATAACTAAAATAAGTTATTTTTGTAGTAGCAAATAGTTATATAATGCTTTATTTACATTTAGAATTAATTTTAATATTCATGAAGCTAGTATAGGCGATAATTAAAAATTGTTCAACTTTTACGAAATGTTACGAAAACAGCTATAGCACTTCAAGGATTTGGATTTATCAGCTATTGATGGTGTCCCTCCAACTGTTTGGCTTAACTTAAAGCTCCTTCCTTCCTTCATTTTTTCCCAGCCCGGATCTTCTACATTTCAGGGAACTTAACCTTTCCCTTTTAACTTTCACTCTGATTCCTGCAAGTCTCGCTAGTTTGGCTAATATTTCAGTAATAAGTCTGAGGTCTGATGCTCGCTCTTCTACTCTGCTCCATCGCCCATGTTTTCCTCAGATTTCATGAGGTTTTGACCTTCCTTAGGGATAAGACACCCCCAACTATATAGTCCTTTCCAGAGTTGGGGTAAGTCCAAAACTGATGATATTTGAGGCTTTAAGCAATTGTAGCAAAAGTTGCCAGACCTCGTGAGTTGCTTTTGCAGATTTTAATGAAAGTTAGAGGTCTGTTAGATATCATTAAAAGGGAAGAGAAGCTACATCACTCCTGTGTTCTACAGACAACACTGGCTCCTACGTTATTATTGGATCCAGTCTGCGCTTCTTATCTTGATCTTCAAGTTGCTTTGTGGGATGGGCCCCAGTTATGTCAAAAGTCATGTTTGTCTCCAAGACAGCTGTGTTTTTTAGGAGAAGAACTGGAGCATATGATACATAGGGTGAAACTCTGAAGTTAGAAGAGATCAGATCTTCCTAGCAATTTACTCAGAGTTAAGGAATTCTGTCTTGCAAGACAGTAGGCAGTCGGAGGGTCCCACTAGGGATCACAGCAAATGTAAAAACCAGCTATTCATGTGAGAGTCCCCTGAATGTATTCTGCAGAGATTGTTTGCTTGTAAATAAACAGCAAAAATCTTCTATAGCATGCCAATTATTACTAGTTATTTTCCCCACGCTCAAACTTCAGCAGAGTCTTCTGAAGAAGCAAAGAATAATGGATCTAAATTCATTATTTTGCTTTCTATGCAAAACATAATGTTGCATAGGGGAAGTCTGCATTTAAAGTAGCAGCTCCCAAACCTTTCTCCACAGAGTCTTCTCCCAGGGTTATAATAACAGCCCATTTTCACTTTTTGCCGTCCTTAACTTGAAGCAGCAGGTGTAGTGGGTAAAAATCAGTTCCTGTGTTGGTTTGGGCAATGACTTCAATGAGAATGTGGCCGTTACTGGTTATAAACAAAATAGCTTTATTTCTTATCAGAGTAGGTAAATATGCCTGAAACAGCTATGTGCCACTTTATTGTTACTTATAGAGAATTTGAGGGAAAATATCTCTATCATTTGCTTTTCTGTTCTTCTGAAAGTACTTATAAATTCTTGAATAGATAGTAGTGGTTAGTATATTAGTAATACCTTCACTGGAACCCATTTGAAGTTTTTCTTCTCTTATTTTAAATAGTGTGCCTACAAAGCACAACTTCTGCTAGAATTTTATAAACATAATTTTTAAAGGCAGTTGTAGATTTGGAAATAACTTTAAGAACCTCCTCCTCGTTCTTCTACAAAAAAAGACTGAAGCCAAATTTTAATTTATGTTGCGTCTCCAGCAGGAACGTAATTCATTATTACTTACTTCCAAGTTGCCATTCTTTCAGGTATTGGGTTATATGAAGTGTAAGATGATATACAGTACTTTGTGGGTTCAAACTTCAAATCTGTGACTTATATATCAGTTGTTATTGGGATATTTTCCTCTTTTATTGTTTAGGGATGTTACGGATTCTCTGCACAATCTTTTGTACTTTACCTAATCACCCCCAGGTCATTTACAGAACAACATCAAGCAAAAAAAAAAAAGTTTTATGTTATTTTACACTGTTTAAGTACTGAGAAATGTATTGTTGCTTTCCTTTGGGGTCCTGCATTGGAAATCAATGGTTATATTATATTTAATTGACTTTCTAGATAATACCTGGAGCAGATAAGGATTTACATTACCCGTGAATCACATGAACCCTCATAATTTGGTTACTGTTCCTTAACCAAAAGACTCTTCTTTTCCACAGTGTGTAGAACTAGTTTTTACCTGCAAGGTTCAGGCCTGCTTTCCAGGTCATGTTGAGGCTCCAGGAGCCCCCGAGGGTCAGAGTTTATCTGCCGAGTGTGATGTGACCTTTTTTCTAATAGCTGGCGTGGAGGTGATGGAAGTTGCTTTCTCCCGTGCTTCTGTCTTACAAGGGATGATGGTATAGAACTGGTCAGATCTCCCAGGTCCCACGAGAAAATGAAGGCAAACTGAAATTCAAACTGTTTTGGTGGCTGCTGCAGCTGACAATATGAAGAATTAACATTTGATTAGCTGTTTTCCCAAATACTAATTGGTTTTATTGTTTTAAGTCCTAATCCTGGTCAAGGGCCACCTTGTGTCCTGAAAACACAACCAAAAAATACCGATCATCCTTCTCCTTTAATTTTTCAATTATAAATTGCTTTAGCTTCAAGTCTTAGAATTCAGCTCCCACCTCCAGGTCTCCATTTGCCTCCGTGCTGCTGTGCATCATCACCACTTTTATTTTACTATCTCGTATCTTTTAAAATAACCAGCTTCTTCCACACCATTAACCAGGTCCTCCCTTGATTCCTCCCAGGCTCTCAGAGTTGAGAGCAATAACCCTTATTCATCCCAAAAAGCATTTTCTAGTTTCACTTAGAAGATGGATATAATCTAACTACAGTGAAACCAAGTTAACTTTGGTGGATCTACAAGCAAAGTAGAAATCAAATTTGTATCACTAAGCATTTTGAGGGCACAAGCTTTAAATTACTTACACAGCTGGAAAATGCTGCCTTTTCTGGACAGTCTCCATTCTTCTCATTTTTAATCCCCCATTTTAGTCTTCATGCCTTGTCATATGACACTTAGCTTTATTTACTCAGATCGTATCCTTCACTCAGACATCTAGCTGAAAACCTAAGTAAATTTTGAGGAGTGCATAGAAACGTGCTGTGAAGAGACATGATAAAAGAATACAGCTTTTCTAGCTATTCGCTCCAGTAGTAGCAGCTTCATCTTAGCCTACCTCCCTGAAGGCAATTTCTTTCCCTCTCAAAACAGAAATCTGTAATGGCTCAGAATTACAAATCCAAACCCCAGCAAAAAACTCTTGTGTTATCTGTTGATATGTTTCCCGAACAGAAAATGCAGAAATCAAATGGTTACACAAATAAGTGCCTATCTTCACATATACAATAGATAGTCTGTTTTAAATTCTCTCTAAGCTATAAATTGCCACTTACCACTGGATTATATTTGTTAGAATGCTTTTGAAGTCCATTGAATATTTTCTGTACCTTTTTGCAATGACTTCTCTTTTCTCCTAATATGTACCATACTTAGCTATACTTGTTGAACTTTTTTTAAGCAGAGTGTCTAATAAATACTTAGAATTTACTTAAAGATTGATAAATGAAAGGGAGTTACATGGCAATTACCATGAATCTGTAGTATTAGGTCAGTTTTATAACATTAGACCTCTGCCTTGTTGACTTATCTAACACCATCTATTATGACGTCTTCTGCTAAAATAACGTTAACACCAGATTACTTAATTTTCTAAAATTACTTCAATTTTTATTTCCTGCCATATATCTCAGTATCACTTAGTGTCATTTGCTAATTACTTCTAGCCACGTTTTCCAGAAATCTCACATTTAAATAACTGATTGACCCAGAGATCCCTTGGCGTTTTCATGGAATGCAGTTTCTTGGCTCAAAATTAAACTTATTCAGTACCCAATTCTTATATTGTTATGTGATTAATACAAATATATTAGATATCTTTAAAATAACTTAGGAAGGCTGTTCCCTTTGTATGTAGCATTTACCAGTGTACAAATAGTATGTTTATAAAATAAGAAATTGCCAATATATGATAATAGCTCTTTTTTATTTTTCTTTCTGAACCGTGAAGTTAAATGCAGGCTAATCGTTGTGCTACAAAGAAAATTAGGAAGGCAGCATTTGGGAGCTAATGACTGCTCAGGGAAAGCTGACAGCGTGTTCCTTGGGAACATTCAACTCATGAGCAAAGCTGTTTATACAGGGTGGGAGACATCCTAATGTTGGAGCTACATACAATTACTAATCATCAATTATGGCATTTATATGACATCTATCTTTGGAGCACACCGTATTTTGTGTGCCTTCTAGCTGAGACTGACCACTTAGTACCTTTTCTCATTATTTGGCTGTCATTTCCAGCTACCAGTCTCTCCAAAGTAAACAGTTTTCTTGTTTCTCTTAGTTTTCATATGTGATGAGATTTATTCCCAGCTGCCTCTGTAAGAAACTGAACTGACTCCAGCCACTGCAGTTGGATTTTTTTTGTTTTGGTTTGGTTTTCCTTTTCTGTAATACTTAAGAATCAAAGCGACGTGTTTGTTTATAAGTTTGAGTGTCCTAGTGCACAGCTTCCCTCAACATATTCTTGAATATAGAGCTGTGCCCACGCATGTGCACATCCAGATGCATGCCCATGTGCACACTGGCACATATTAGCCTTTGTGCTTCCAATGTAAAACTAATCTGAATCTGAATGCAACAGTCATCACTCTTGCAAATTCAAAAGCCACCCACTGAATGGATGTTATTGTTCTGTGTGTAACTTGTGCTGAGGATACCACAAATTGCAAACAGGCTACTGAGTTGTAATACCTTTGAAAGTTGTTGCTGCGGTTGTTTCTTAAAACAATGAAAAAACCCAACATCCAGCCCTTCACTAAGTCCAACTGGCCAGACCCATGGCCAGTGCTCTCTTTCTGGGAACAAATCATGGGAGGACATAATATTTGCAAGTTTCAATTTTTGCTAGTGTAAATAATCAAACTTTGGGCCTGATCCTGTTCTCAATTACTTAAATTAATTAATGACAGATGTCCAAAATCAGAGTGAAATTCAACCCTCAAGAGAGAATTCCCACAAGGCCTTTATAAAACTGTTTTAAAGGACTTAAGTGATGCTTAGGCTCTGTGCTGGCCCTCTGCAAAGAATAAATTTTACCCAGAATGCTTATTGCTTTGATCCCTTACATATAACTCACATCCTTAAGTTTGCACAGCCACAAAAGATCTATACAGAGCTAAATAGCCAGATCTTCAGCTGGCGTAAATTTATGTAACTTCATTGACCTACATGGAATAGTACCAATTTTCACTACTCTGACTTAAAGAATCTCCATGGGATAGAGGTAAGTGCGTATGGTGGGTAAATGGATGAAAGGCTATTCAAATGATGAAAGACTATATTGCTCTGGAAGTGATTTAAGTTAAACTGGAAAAAAGCCACTCCTTTTCCGGAATAAATCACACAGGGAGTATAATTATGCAGTTAAATTTCTTCTCATGCAGTCAAGCTTGAACTTGCCACCACATTTGTGTAAGAAATGAAATGTTTCCCATCTCTCAGCAATATGCTAAGTTCTACATTTAACACACATATATATGTAAGCTATGCAAGTATATATACAAATAGATTTGCATCCTTCTTTATTTTGAAGGGAAGGGTATGTGTAATCTTCTGTCTTATTCTGAAGGCCAAAAGTCTGGCCTGGACCTGTGTTCCATATCACCGTGCTGGTAATAAAGAGGGTGGATTTCTAGAACAATTTCAAGGGCAGTAAAGCAAATCTCTTATTTCCTGTTTTACACTCTCTAGTCTACATAGACTTTTTTTCTGAACGATCGCGTGCTGGATTTTTACCATCCTAAATACACTGTTAAAGCAGGTAATTTTTAGAAATGCATGATGCAGAGCCATCTTACGGTATTGGTGATTCTTCTGTTTGTATCTGAAATCACAGAATCACAGAATGAGTGGATCATTCAGAGAACCGGTGTGCTTAGCATTGCTGAGTTTTAAAACCAAGAATATTTCTCTGTCATGGGAATTCCTATCCTACTACAAGACTTTTTTTTTTTCCCAGTTATGTATTGAAGTAGTAATTGCTTTCTTTCCAGCTGTTACACATCTGTATTGAAGGCTGGGGAAACTGGCGGTGGTCTGAACCATTCAGTGTGGACAATACAGGGACCTTTATTCGTACTATTCAGTACAAGGGCCGGACAGCATCACTTATTATCAAGGTTCAGCAGCTCAGTGGAGTGCAAAAGCAAGTAAGTATTTGATCCAGTTTGGAAAAAATAACGTATAATTTAAACTGTTATCTAGTCACAAATTAATCACCTTATTATTTATTCTCTCCTACTGGGATCTGCAAAAAAACAAGTATAACAGTCTTCTGGGGGCACTTTCAGGAGTTTTTACAACTCTCTTCTTCACTTCGGTATGGATCTTAGCATGTAAAAGCTCAATTATCACCACATATTTCACATGTTCCAGTAAACATCCCTTTGCATGGTTTGTAAGTTCTGACAGTGCTAATTTACACAATCTTATGCATGTTTTAAGCTCTTGAGAAGCAGAATTTTTTTTTTTTTAAGAAACTGTTCATATCTTATTCTGGTTTGTAATTCAGGCCTTTGTATTGTTAAAAGAGAAAAAAGTAATGACCAAATTAACATTTGAAAATGGGCTGCTGTTCAGTAACTTTTCAAATACTGTCTTTGTAAAGAGATCTGTAATAACACTGCAGTCATTCTGCCTGTGTTGGCAGAAGCCAGAGCATGTGGTGGACATAACATGTTCAGCTCATGGATATGACAGAGCGCCTTATGTTGCACAACAGAAATACAGCTGATCAGACAAGAACAGTGCCTGGCGTCACTGAAAGCCCTGCTGAGATTTTGCTTGGTAGGTTGTAGCTATGGTGTGCACCCTCATTAATGAAAAGCAAATGAAGGTGGTTGTAGCAGGGATACACGTGGAATCCTGTTCCTTGGTATAGCTTAGAAAAAGTCAGATATATGTTCTATGATAAATAATTCATGTATGATGCACAGCAACAACTCTGAGTATAATTTGGTCATTTTCTAGGTGGGTGCACTTAAATGCAGAAATATGGTACAGCCTTTTAACGGCATTATAAGCTTTAAAACAGCAAACATACTGAAAGGTCTGGATTGCTGGATTGTGATGGGAATGTGAGGTGTCAGCAGAAACCTTTCTTCTGAAGTACATCACTGTGTCTGCTCAGAAAGGGCTCAGCATTCAGAGACCGTCACAGTACTCTTAAAATCCAAACCAGAGCTGTGTCAGCCATGGGGAGTACTGCTGAGTTCAGTGGGAACGAAAGTGGATATGTTACACGTTTCTTTCAAGCCCGGATACTGCCTTAGCAATATTTTAAGCGTTTTAATGCCTAGGTTTCTATGAAATTGCACATACATTTGGCCAATAAAAATAATGTTTTACCATTCAGTGCCTTCAGCAGTGCTTGGGAAAACCTAAAATAGGGAGATTGTTCTTGTACAGGTTTTCACTCTATAATTCAATTTTGACCTTTCTTTTTCACAATTGTTTATATATGAGCTGCATATTTTTGTGTGTTTTAGATCCTAATCTGTGGAAGACAGACATTCTGTAGTTACCTTTCTGAAAGTATTGAACTGAAAGTGGTTCAGCATTACATTAGTCAGGATGGACAGGCTGTTGTTAAAGAACACATCAACTGCCTTGCAGCCAAGCAGAAGTTGCCTTCATATGTCCTAGAAAACAATGAGCTCACCGAGCTGAGTGTGAAAGCTACAGGAGATGAAGACTGGTCCCAAGACGTATGTCTGAGTTCTAAACATGCAGAGCACAGCACTGTCATTCAGGTATGACTAGAAATAGTTATATGGAATATAGCATAAAAATGTCTGAGAGAACTGAGGACTTTAAGTTTAGACTTCTATTTGATATGATGAAATGCTGAACATCCTGAAATAATTTTAGTGTAATGCTATTGATCTGTCTGCATACAGGTACCATCTTCAAAGAGTTCAATTACATATGTATGGTGCACAATTTTGAATTTAGAGCCCAACTCTCATGTGCAGCAACGATTAGTAAGTACATTTAATGTCTCTGAAATCTAAATGTTGATGCCTTACTTGTCATATAATAAATCAAGGGCAGAATGACCCACTTTAAAGATTTATTAATAGCTTGTTTGAACAGTTGTAATACTAGAATAAAATTAGCCTTAAACGGGTATATTCTTTTCTTTTTGTAGATTGTTTTCAGCCCTCTTTTCATTGTAAGGAGCCATCTTCCAGACCCAATTATCATACATTTAGAGAAAAGAAGTCTGGGTTTGAATGAAATGCAAGTGATTCCAGGGAAAGGACAGGAGAAAGCACTGCAAAATATAGAACCTGATCTTACGCACCACCTGACATTTCAAGCCAGGTAAAATACTCGCTTTCCTTGAAAATGGTTCATTCTTATGGAAAAGAAGGAATAATTTACACTTAACTTCTGGTACATTTTTTCCAACAGTATGGCATATGCAGAGGAGATACAACACAACAAGCATATGTGGCCTGAAATGATATAATAAGAAATATTACATTGGGTATAACTATCCTAAGCACATTGGCATGTTTGCTTAAGCAGTCCACATTTTTGTGTTTCAAAAAATAAAATCCTAAATGATCTTGAAATGTTTTTTGAGAATACTGAAGAGTTTCTAGGGTCTCAGACACAAAGGTCATATTACAGTGTCATAACAAATTCATGCATGTCAGTTAATGCTCAGGAACTTGATAGACATCGTAACTTGAGTCATCCATGATTACCTTGAGAGTATCCCTACTACAGAGTATGCTCAGAAACCTTCATTAAAGAAAGTGTTAGTGCTACTAATGCTTGATCTTGTTGTGTAAGTGGCTGAATCTGTTCTCAATGACAGGGAGGAAGATGATCCATCGGAGTGCGCCGTCCCTATCTCAACCACGCTAATTAAACAGATAGTGACTAAATCCCATCCGGGTGGCAATGTCGGCCAGATACTGTCCGAGTTCTATGGCACCGCTAATTCTCCCCAGCCTGCATGGCCATATAATAGGAAGGATTCAGACAGGTAATTCTTTGCTAAACCTTGTTAATGGTTGTTGCATTGCCTTTTCAAATAAACTGAAATCACTTTCAAGAAGACTACACGTGATCAACATTGAGTATGTTTTCAGTAATTACATGATTCCTATATGTAAGCTGCGGAATCTGTTGCAAGTGGGAAAAAATTGAGGTCAGCCTAGGGGCTGCCCTTGATTACACTGAGAAGATTGCATCAGCAAGGATTAAAAAAATGGAACTATTTTTTTGTGAATGCAACTTCTTTACTGCAGCTCTAGGGGCTGTTGTTTATTCAGTAGCTGGTTTTTTCACTACAGAAATAGGGAGTTGCTGTAGGAGGAGCTCCTGAAAAAAAAATGGAAATGTGATGTTATGACTACAAAAGTCACAGTTTTAGTTCTGAAGGATAGTCATAATTCTGTTAAGGCGTTTCTTTAATTGACCAAATTTAGGTTGAGCTTATGCAGCTAAAAGTATGTCTTTATAGACTACATGTAGCTAGAGCTATCTGACAGCATCTCAGTATGTTCCAGAATGATAAGGTAAGAGGAGATTGGTTTTCTATTTCAAAACCAGAAAAGTCTTGCAAATTTCTGAAAATGACAGCTTATCATTTGTAATCTTGAATTCATTATTCCTTTGGCTTTATCTTTTTGTTTATTTGTTTTTGAACAGCAATGAACAACTCTCCCAATGGGATAGCCCAATGCGGGTAAAGCTATCGGTGTGGAAACCGTGTGTTAAAACTCTGCTGATAGAACTCCTGCCCTGGGCTTTGCTTATCAACCAGTCCAAGTGGGACCTCTGGCTGTTTGAAGGAGAGAAGATCATTCTTCAAGTACCTACTGGGAAAGTAATTATACCTCCCAACTTCGAGGTAACTTTGCCATTCACGTTAACAGGAACAGTTCTGCTAAATGTTCTGATTCTGAAGAATGGTTATTAATCCAGATGATTCCCACTTTCCAGTCACTGTGTCTGTAAGTCGTATGATGAGGAGTAGAAATAAGAATAGAAATTTGTCACACTGACTGAGCCACCAAGTGGGTAGCATGACATACTTAATAGCAATGTTTGAAGAGCAACATATCTTAAAGATGCATATTTAAAAATTGTCTGTAAGACACTGTAGGAGAACCACCTGCATACCATCTGATTCAGCAGCCTTCTCTCCTTCCTCCCAACTCAGCCAATGAATCCGCAACATGGGCATAACGTAGTAGCCCAAGTAAATTGCTATAAAGACCTAATACAGATTTTGGCCCCTGCTGTGCAGCCCTGTCACTTGAGAAGTGTGTTGAGCACAGTAACAAAGCTGACAGCCTGGAAGGAATGTTTGGTTTGAGAATGTTTTAGGTCAAGTTGTTTCATAGCTTGTATGCTAACAAGAAAGGTTTGATAATGAGATAGGGTGAATTACAAATGAAGAAGATTCTTTAGGATGCCTGCCTTCCTGAATTCAGAGTTTTGTTGTATGGATCTTCCCACATACCCTAGCTTGGCCATGCACATGCCCCAGTATTCTTTATTTTTGAAATAATTAAAATAATTTGACACAGCAGCTTTCCAATTCCATTTGGACAATCTGGTACTTCCTGTTTATTTTGCCATCTTCCCCCCCCCCCCGTGTATGTCTATTAATAAACAAAAGGTCTGCCTATTAACATGTCTCAGTGTAGACTATAGTCTTGATTCCACCATGAGGATGAGTCCCATATCCGCATTGTGGTTTCATCTATCCTTGTACCTCATAGAAAGAATCAGAGGGAGAAAGGGAGGAAATTAGATTGACTTCATACTGGAAACTACACTTAACTCTAGTAGAAGTGTATCGAATTGTCAACAAATGATAATCAGTGATTTTTCACTTACAGGAAGCTTTTCAGGTTGGAATATACTGGGCAAACACTAATACGGTGCACAAATCAGTGGCAATTAAACTGGTTCATAATGTGACCTCCCCGAAATGGAAGGATGCCGATAATGGGGAAGTAGTAACGTTGGATGAAGAAGGTTTTGTTGAAGCTGAAATAAAACTTGGTGCTTTTCCAGGTCATCAAAAGGTTAGAAGAAAATTATCATGACTTATAACTTTGTCATTTAAAACAAAGTCACATAGCAGATGAAAACAATCAAATGTATGCAGTGTGAAAGCTCCTCTGTAATTATGTTAATACATGTAAAACACAATGAGAGTATAAACAATGTATGAAGTATAATTTAAAGAATTAGATAACCAAAAACATTCTGCCCAACTCATCAAGGTAATACAGTATCTCCTGGAAAAAGAATTAATGAATTCTCAATCTTGTTTGGAAAACATTGACAGATGCAACTTCAAAAGTATGTGATGTGGCTCCAGTTACGAAATGCATGAATATAGACAGGATTTCTACAGTTAAAAAGAAAATGGCAATTCTGTCACTGTATTTCAATACCTTTTGTGGTTCTGTGTGTGACATCATCACCGTTTTTATTATCTTACAGTTGTGTCAATTCTGCATTTCTTCGATGGTTCGACAAGGTATACAAATTCTACAGATAGAAGATAAGACAACAATAATCAATGATACATCATATCAAATCTATTATAGGCCACAGCTTTCTATTTCCAAACCCCACTCAGGAGAAGAGGTAAAGTATGTGGATACTGGTTTCGTCATCTGCAGTACATGGGTGTTTAGATTTGTATGGTCTCAACTGCATATTGCAGAGCTTGAACAGAAATCTTTAGACATAATAATGATAAGAGTACTTTACATCATTTTAATTTAAAATACAGAATCCTGGGTAAATTCAACTGCAGTAATTAACTGTGATCAGAAATCTGTGCAAAGCAAGAGATTCTTGCGCATTGCAGAATTAGTTCTGCCTGTTCTCCATCTGTTCAGGCGCTAATGGCCATTTCTGTAAAATAGGCAGCATAATCCGTAGTAGCTGTTGAAATTGTTCTCAGAATTTTTACTGAGTTCGCGTGTAAAAGACGTATATTGGCCTGGCAGGCTGAAAACTTTTTGTTATCCTTTTGGGAAGATTCCAGTTATCTGAACAAAGCTGCAGAACTAGAGACGTGGCCAAAGTTTATGTATTTCAGCGAACTGCATCAAATCGTGAATATCAGTTTTCTAATAATTGCACAGTATATTTAAGGACTAGCTTACAGGAATCAAAATGTATGCATGGTCAATATATTTTAATCAACCATTTATACATATTCATTGAAGATTACATTGATAGTAAAATATGTGGAAAGAATTCTCAGGGTCAAACTTGCTAGAGGAGTTGGCGGATACATTTTTAAAGTTCCCTATTTCTGTATTGTTTTCCTTCTGCATTAGTTTTCTTCGCATCAGTATCTACATGTGTGCATCGTGCATTTTGTGGCAGTCTTATGGCATAGGGAATTGGAAGAATGTTGAGGCTAAAATCCATTCCTAGTTTTATATCTATAAATGGATTTTCTTCTCACAGTTCTGTTACAGTGATGTACCTGTTGCTTTTGGTAGGGTTATGTTGTGCAGCTGCGAGTGTTCTGTAGATAACTGCTCGGTTAACTGCCTAAGTATAGCTGAAGATAGAATTTGGCCAAATAGCTTTTAATGCAATGGACTTACTGCAACCTTTAGTTAGTTGTAGTCAAATGGCTACTTGAGACTGTTCTGTACAAGCTCAACATGAATAAACTTCCCGTTAGAAGCCAGCATGTCGTGCTACCACCATTTTTTTTCTTTCCAGGACTTCCACTCATCAGACAGTACGGTGTTCAGCATCAGTCCAGCCGGGACACCACCCAGTGAGACGCTGAGCGCTGTGCCCTGCTGGGACTTGATGTCGGACACCAGCCCCTTAACTTCGGCGGCGCCTCTTACTGAAAAACGCATGCTGCTGGGTTTCAGTCCAGGTGGCTGCACTGGGAGTTGTGAGCTGTGGAGCCTACCAGCTGTCATTAAACAGGAGTTTCCTAGGCAGAGCGTGGCGGTGCCCACAGGCGTTTGTAGTGAAAGTGGATTTTGTACCAGGTACTGTATGCTGAACAGTCATGAATAATGAACTTTGCTTGTTGCTATAAAGCCTCAGCTAGTAACAAACTGTAAGAGAGTAATGCAAAAGTCAGAGTAACACATGCCCCCCATATGTAAAGGCAAGTCTTACTGTAATTTAAAAACTGTTATCTTTTGATGGTTTTGATGCTTTTATTGTAAATGGTTTAATGTTATGACCATGTACAAGTTGTACAATTTTTATAATGTATGGGCTGCTCTTTTTTTACATGCATACAAAATAAGAGCATCAAAAGTTTATATTTGAGATTATGGTCTTTTTTTAATTTGTGGGTAACAATTTAAGAGTTCAAGGACAGTGTGAAATAATACAAAAATTTAGGGTTTGTGTATAAAAGGTAAAAATATATTTTAGTACTAATAATGAGGATAAACAGGAAAAGCAAAAAAGGGATGAAACTGCTTTGAGACGACAACAAGGAAAGATTTCCAAGTTTTAAAGCTTGAAATATCCAAATGTGCATTCCACTTGCAAATGCATCCAGCTAGTTAAAAATAGCAGTCCAATGACTTGTCAGATGCCCAAGTTTAATTCTCAGACCTGATAGCTGAGTCTTTTCATGCTTATGCTGGTATAAACAAGAAACAATCTGCTGAAATTAGCGAAGCTACATCAGTATATATTACCAGCCATATGATCTTTCTCTTGCCTGAAGTGCTTGATATCATTCAAACCCTCATGCAATTCCTATGCAGCGTCTAAGAGGTATCATTGTGGATACTGAAGATTCTCACACAGACCTCAGATTAAAAAAAATTAAAATGTGAAGAATAAGGAATGGATTCCTTATTCTGAGACAAGAATAGAGGATCTCATGTTCCTAATCAAATTTTCAGACTGTTTGGATTTTTAAAATCACCATGAGGTGAAGTTTTTTAGAAGTAGCCAATAAATTTGCGCAAGGAAAAAAAGAATTTGTGTTTATGCGTGAAGACATTTTATGTAACTAATGAGTAGAACTAAATTAATTTATTTTGGAAATTTATATAGTGATGATCCATAGCATTAACATTTGAAAGGGCGATAGCATTGTGGATCATTCCAGGGGAGCAGTCAATTACAAATTTATGTATTTGTTAAAAATATCTTTCATGTGTATCAGAGAAGTATGCCTGCAAATTCTTCTGGAAAATTTTAAAGATTTATGTTGAAAATTTGGACCTACAATCTCATGTTTTTAATTTAATATAAATCTTTGTTGGCTAGGGCTCTCATCTTGCAAACACACATGCTCAGTTTAACTCATGAGTAGTCTGTATGAAGTGATTTCTTCTCTAATGTTGTTTTTCGTGCTATTTCCACGTGTTCTTCTGTTTAAATATAATTCTCATTGGAGATATGTACTTGCCTAAATGTATATAAATATCTGTGGAATTGGAACTTGATCATAAAGAATCCTACAGATGCTGGTTTTGAATGTTTTTAATTATCCAGAGTAATAATACATCAAGATTTCGTCCAAAACATGCATAACCAAATATATCTGCTTCTGTTTTAGAGCTATAGCACTGACTTATCAAGAGCATCTTGGCGTGACATACCTAACACTTACAGAAGATCCTAGTCCTCGTATAATTATCCACAATAGGTGCTCCGTTCCATTGCTTGTGAAAGAGAACTTCAAAGGTAGGTAGTATGTAGTAATTAGAAAGTGCACTGTTGTAGTATAAATTATTTTATTGTATCTCCAATACAAAGTTGAGTGCAGTATGTGTTTTGGTTACAACAAGAACTTGATGCCCTCATAAAGGTCTATCTCAAAGTGAGAGACTCTGGAAGATACTGGAGCCTGGAAGCTAGTGGACCTAGTCGTGAGGTCAGGAGTATGAACTTACATGGTTCCAGCTGTCAAGGTGACTTGGCTGTAGGAAACTAGTAGACAGTGGAGTTTTGTTGACATCAGTTCAATCCCATGGAACATTTAAATCTTCTCAGATTTGCAAATGTAACACAAAACTTACTGCCAAAATTCCAGTTACAGTATGTTAATGTAACAATCAGTGGAACATTATTTATGTAAATCTTAATGACATAAAAAAGAAAAGGAAAAAAACCCAAATACATGAAGTTCCAACCAATAGAAAAGTAATGTTCTTATTTATTAGTAGTATTTCAGACAGAAACTTCCTCTTTTGTGTAAGCATAGGTGAGTTTTGATTTAATACGGGTTTTAGAAAGCCCTAATCTTGTATATTTTATAAAATTTCAGATACACCAAAGTTTGAGGTTTATTGTAGAAAGATTCCAGCTGAATGTTCGGTTCATCATGAACTTTACCATCAAGTTTCCAGCTATCCAGATTGCAAAACAAGAGATTTGTTGCCCAGCATTCTTCTGAAAGTGATGTCGTCCAGTGAATTAGTAAATGAATGGAGTGATTTTGTGGACATCAACAATCAAGGAACACAAGTAAATCTTATAAATTATTTCCTAGTTCACAGCATAAATTGTTGTCTTCCTGACCTGCACAATATATTGCTCCTCTGCAATAAGCATATTCTTTCGGTTGGTTTTGGGGTTTTTTGTTTAAGTCTTGGGAGCTCTCCTTTCTAAGCCCCTTCCTGTGGAAGTTTTAGAATACAGATTACCTTCTTCACTGGCTGTTTTTAAAATAGCTAGATCACGAATACAGGCTTTCTAGCACTAAATTTTTTCACTTCTTTTTCATCAACCTGGAGTTCCCTGGAAAAATCAGTCCTGAAAATTTCTGGCCCCTAAAAGCAAAGAATCCCACAGGATCCAGGAAAATCCTTCTATTTGGTAACTTAAATATCACAGGATTTTTATCTTTACATCTTGTAGGAATCATCACTGTCATTCTCCCTCTGTGCCTTCACAGAAGCTACACATGTCTTTCTAAAACAAAACAAAAACCCCCTTTTCTTTCCTTCTGTTATTTTTCTCCTGTTTTGAGGTAAATGAAAACTTCCTTGACTGGAGTAATTCTTTTTGATGGGAATTTTTTCCATCTTTGAAGTCATTAGTTTACATGGAATCAACATAAACTGCTTGGCTCTTTGAAAGAAATACTAGTTTCAGATGTTTTCCCTGGGGACCAATCACAAAATGCTCTTGATTATTGAGTGTTATGTTATATAGCAAGTAGTTCAGTTTCATTCAGCAAGCCAGTCAAGCAATGAAAGGTTTCAAATTTCAGTCATTAATGTTATGCCAGACCAAGGTTCTTTATAAGTATCTGGCTCCTAGAAGGAATTAGATGCTAAGACAACATTTGGGGATCATTGTCTACTTGAAGAACTCTCCAAATAAAAAGTGTAGCCTTCTGTTACTGAAGTTTCAGGGTTTACATGTAGAGAATTTCCTCAGGAATTCTCAGTCAAGTCTTTCTCTTAGGAAACTATAAGTAAGGAAGGAATATGCTAATAGCTTCACATACAGCTTGGTTCAGATTCTGAAATAGCTGGAATTTAGAGGACCTTAAGTAATTTGTACTGTTTCTACCTAGTCACAGATAGGTACTTCTTATTCTATTAGAAAGAAAATTGTATTAATTTGCTAAAATTAAGGTATTTATCTTTATCATAAGAATCATCGGAAATTGGAATTAAAATGACCAATCTTTAAGATCAATGAGTGTTTTTTAGAATAATGAGGGTGTATTGAAAATTCAGTAAATGTCCTTTTTTCTCCAATTCCATCATGCAGGATTGCGAATCTCTTTCAGATAACAAAGGATTAAAACTGATATATCAAAATTACAAATTCTCTTATATGTAATTCTCAGAAGAATAAGACATAATTTGATGAACGGAATTTCATTATCTGTACAAGGTTATTACAGATAGTGTTATGAGAATTAGTTTAAGTGCTGATCCTACTAAACTTCCAAGTGCTTTTCCTTCTGGTGACTTGTTAACAGCGGAAAAGATTCTTCAAGACGAACAACTGTTTTTTTACCTGTGCTAACCCATTATCTTTGTGTTATTCCTTGAGTTTTCATTCCTTTAAATTATAGCTTCTGTCATTACAATCTAATAAACAATTGTGTTTATAGTAGCCCTACAAGCAAACAGAAGTGAGCTTGCTGTAACAAGGACTGCTGTTGAGTTTTCCAAACCTAAAAAGACCTTAATCTTTTATATACTGGAAAACCCCAAAACTTGCAGAGAAATATTGCAGAATTAAGCTCCAAAAATAATACATCATTTCTTTAAGTAGACTATTTTATTCCTAAGGACAACTTGTTCAGAATGAAAGTTTCTACATCTATAAGCAAGACACCTGTTGTCAAGTTCCCATTTTCTTGCCTTTTTAGACATTTTACTCTTTCCAATAGACTTTTGCCATTTCTTTGTGGCAGCACCTTGCTTGTGAAGGTGTTCTCACCAAACTGGTTTAGATGGCTTAAAAATGTGTTCAGTGTTGAGTTGTTAAGCAAGTCTTCATGAATCCAAAATGTTACTAATTTTTTCGTCTTCATGTGTTTTGCATCATGCTATCAGCCATTCATCTAACCAGCTCTGAGCTAGGGCATAGCAACATAATGTTAATTTAGGGGTTTTTTCCAGAGAAGGCGGGATTTTGCAGAGCTCCAGGAATATGCCTTTCTCCTTAATCCAAAATCACAAATTAAAATTTCCTATTTATTCTTTTCTCATATAACCTCCTCCCTCCCCAGCACTTCTTCTTTATTTCTGGAGAAGTTTCTTATGAAAAGGTATTCAGTTATACAGTTAAAGGATGAGGTGCAAATTTCATCTTGCTGTACAACTGAAATACTTAAAGTATCAGAGCTGTTATTTTCTGCAGTATTGAAATCTGTTTCTGTTTTTCCTGAACAGTATCATGATTCGAGTAAAAGATCTCAACCAGAAGGCATTAATAGGATTAATTCAAATTATGACGTTAAAAATAGTAGTTTCAGTAGCATTCCTTATGTTTCTAACTCTCTCCACTAGATTGTATTCTTAACTGGCTTTGGCTATGTTTACGTGGACATTGCCCATCAGTGTGGAACAATAGTCATAACCTTGGCCCCAGAAGGAAGAGCGGGACCCGTCGAGATCAACCTCAACAGGTACATAAAGCACATAAAAGATGATAAAAAAACATTGCCAAACAGTGCTGAGAGGTCAGTCAGCTTTCTAAGTGTTAACTGACTTAGGAACTTTGGCTTAACTGTTTGTTTTGTTCAATACTGCTGCATGCTCCGTGGCATATGTTTGGACCATATGTTATGCTTTGTGTATCACAGTTAAAAAAGGACAATCTAAAATCAAAAGTCATGTCACTTTAGGGTAAACACTAGATGTCTAATACAAAAAGAAGTCCTGAGTTGTTCATTAAAAAAAGACATCTTCCATCATAATTAATTTTGAGTGTGTTCATCAGTTTAAAATGTATTTAGCTAGGTCCTGCCATCCGTAATCGTACAAGCTTCCACTAAAATTGGTAGGAAACTGGATGTGCAAGGGCTGTAGAAATAGTCTTACAGTCAGTGATTAACGGTACTTGATTATAACACTCTTCTTTAGAAGACTTCCCCACACACCACAACCTGGTCCTCAGCTCCATTCGAGTGCTACCTATTTCCAAGATGCAGAATGCCTGGCCTCCAGCAATGTTGTTACAATTAGAGTAGAATTTGTTGTACTGTTTTTATTTGCTCTGTAATTAAGTATTAATCCCCAAGAAACTGGTCATCAGCAGTACATAATAGCCCACGTGCTAGTTAAACTTGGCAATGGGCAGTTAACACTGGAGGGGGGGAAGGTCCTCAATGCCATTGCTATAAAAATGCTGTCGTGGCTTCGTTGGAGGGCACTCGCTGCATGTGGTGTGAAATGAATTATCCGTAATAGCCACCTTCAGTAGTGGCTCCCAGAAAATATTCTAGCAGCTGAGGCTATACATGAATTATGAGAAAATTGTATTTGTTGTCCACTTTAATATCTGGCTCTTGCAAATCCAGTAGGGAATTACTGTGTATATAGAGACGTTCCTGTCCAAACTATCCTGTTAATTGATAAGAAAGAGAAACCTGGTGTAAGTGTGTAAGATCCCATTTTTTAGAAGTCCTCCTGGGTGGTACCCACTGTGGTGATTAAGGCTGCCAGATCCCGTTAATATTAACGGGACTTGCACATTGAGTTTCCCATGTATTATAGAGAACACCTCTCCTGATATCTTTTTGAGAAAGCGAGATGCCACATGAACTCAAAATACATGAAGTAACAAAACTTCTTTTCCTTCCTGTCTAGAAGTCAAGAGCAGACCCTGTCACTGAAAATGTTTATCAGTCAGTTAAGTCTTGCTGCGTTTGATGATATTACAAACCACAAAGTGTCATCTGAACTTCTGCGTCTCACAGCAGACAACGTTTTCCTCCACATGGCCCCAGCCACCAGCTACCCAAGACCCCTGTCACAGGAGTTCCAGCGGGATGCCATGGAAGGCCTCCCACAATTTCATAGTCTCCAAGTGTATTGTGAAGACTTGCAACTGGACAATCAGTTGTACAGCAAATCCAATTTCCATTTTGCAGTCCTGCTGTGCCAAGGAGAGAAAAATGAGACCGTGCAGTGGTCCAGAGTGAACAACCTCATTGTTTGTAACAAAGATTTGGAAAGCTATAAGGAAAACTGCTTTATAAAACTCTGCATTGCTTTTTCTGAGGAAGAGAATTTCATGTTTCACGTGAATGACCTCAGCTTTGAGCTCAAACCAGCTAGGCTGTATGTGGAAGACACCTTTGTTTACTACGTTAAGACTTTGTTTGATACATATCTTCCAGAAAACACAACCGCTTGTCAATCCGTGAATACTTCAGATACTAGCCTGATACTGCCTGAACAAGTGAGAGAGCATGCAAGAGCTTTAGTCAAGCCAGTGAAGTTAAGAAAATTAACGATACAACCTGTTAATCTCCTTGTCAGTATTCATGCTTCGTTGAAACTGTATATAGCTTCAGATCACACCCCTCTCTCCTTCTCTGTGTTTGAGCGAGGACCCATCTTCACCACTGCCAGGCAACTTGTCCATGCCTTGGCCATGCATTATGCTGCTGGAGCACTTTTCAGAGCAGGTCAGTACTTTTCCATAACATGTAACATTTTTATTAGGTACCAGGATTCTGTGATTGTCTCTCAAGCTGAATAACCTAGATGTTAGCCATACAATTATTGTTTTCCTCAAACACTGTTTGATAATGATATTTTCAGACACCTTTCATGTCCTGCCATACGACAGAAGGGAAATAAAATGGCTGAGCAGACACCAGTGAAGATTTATAAAGTTGTGCTAAACATTAGCCAGCTGCCTGAAGGCTTTACGAAACCCTGAACACAGCATAAAAATGTATTCTAGTTGGCTTAGGTTTTGTCATTTTATATTATTGCACTAGTCAGAATCAACCCACATTCCTCACATAAACTCCCCAAAACTACATTTAATCAAATTATTCAGCATGTTGCTCTGCATTCAGAAGTAAATTATAGCCTTGAATGTTGTTTTGTTGTTAAAACTCCTTTTGGCTGCAGTTTATGATTAGGAATCTGTCTTTCTTCATACAGCCTTCATGCTAAACTGGCACACAGATGTTTGTTGTCCTTTGATCCAAGAACTATGAAGTTTGCTATTACTAACCTTTTTCCATATAGGATCAATAGCGAGCAATTAGTCTATTAGGTTAGCAGGTACATTCTGTTTCCCATAAATATTAATTTAGAAATAATGAAATTTGGTCTCTGCTGTGTCTTAGTGTGGAACGGAATTCGTACCTGAGACAGGAGCAAGCTCCTCCATGATCACACACAAGTAACATACTCCGCACTGAAACATGGGATTTATTTTCCTGCAATACTAACGGTCAGGTTTTCTGAAATCGTGATGCTTCCATTTGTGCTGCAAGCATAGCTGTGACCTGATTTCTGTGCACAGTTTCCAAAATCGTACACATACATTTCAAGTATTTATAAATAGAGAGGTGCTGATCTGGTCTTTCACTGTGTGCATACCTGACGTGCATAGCTGATTATGGCAACTGTGTACACAATTGTGCACCAGAATATTGTGCACCGATTCATTATTTTCTTGCATCATTTTGCTTGCAAAATTTGCAGGTTTTTCTTTTTACGACTCGTTTGGATTTGTTTTACAGTCAAATCCCGTAGTACAAAAGGGGAGATCTAGTTTCTTGCTAATTAAGAGTGAAACTGTGGCCCAATATGGTCCACAGTGTGCATGTTTCTCCCCACAGCTGGCTAGGAGTGGTGATAGAAGTGGTGATAGACTGCAGCAGGAAATTGGGGTTATACTGGCTTTTCATCTGCACCATCCCAGGTGAGGCACATATGCTAGTGAGGGATTCCTGAGCCTGGTCTTGGTCATTCCTCCTGTGCTACCCTTGGAGTGTGCAGCAGTGCACAGGCCACCCCCTGCTCTGGGCTCATGATGTAGCTGAAATCAAGCAGGTTTAAATATTAAGAAATAAGGTCTGCTCCAGTGGAACTTCTCTTCAGGGAAATGCATAAGCATGTATTTATTTACTACTTAAATCCCATTCAAAGCACTAAAGCTAAAATGTATTTTTTGAAAGGGGTTCCCATGATTAAAATGGTGAATTGTGTCCATTAATGTTTGCTTGGGCAAAGAAGATGCTTTATTTTGAAGAGTTTGTGACACTTGTCAAAAAGTTGACTGTGTCAACAAAGTTGAAAAGCAGGAAAAAATCAAGCAAAAAGCTTTATATGGTCTGCAAACCCTGAGTCGTTTCCTCACAATCAGGTGAGTTACACTTCTTGGATTGGTCTCTTATGGAAGAGGACCTCACTCTCCTGCATTTTAACCACTTTAATCTGCAAAACAAGGGGTTGCTTGACCCCGCTTCTGCTCACCACTGCCCCATGCATAAATCATTGTAGCATCTGCACAAACAACATTCCCATACAGTTATGCCTTATGCTCCAAGTGGGATATAGTCTCATTTTGCCCTTAGCTGCGTGCAAGACCATTGCTGCTCTGTGGGAGGGGGCAGGATTTACCCCAAAGCCTGCTAAAGGGAGCGTGTCAGGCTGCCCTATATGTTGCAAAGGAGCAGCCGGAATGCACATCTCGTAAGCAATGAATGGGGCTGGAGAGCTCTGCTCAGATATGCTGATTAGCATTGCTTGTCTCAAATTAGTAAAACTTGCAATGGAAGTCTCCCATCCTTTTCTAATTAAGTTGGCTTCTATTTAAAAGTTAATAAAATTCTATTTAAAAATATTACTAGTGTCAGCCAGATCTAACCCTATAGTTGCCTATAAAGTAAATGCAGTGGCTCTCTGCTAATATAGTTATAATTATTTCGTATTAGTGGATATAATTACTAAGCATACTTTGGGAAATGGTAACCTAACATGATACTGTATTTCCACAAAGTAAAATGCAGCACAGAGCTTGTGAATTGAGGGATTATTCCCAATCCATCATTTTCCTATTCACAATTTACTTCCACGCCTTTCTCCTTGGGTTGGGTGTTCCATGCCGGCAGTGAGGAGCCATTAGTTTTGCTCTGAGCGTTGGCCAAGGAGGGTCACCCTTGCTGCAGGTTGCATGTTCCTCCTGTGCGCTCTCCAAGGGTGACCATGCTTCTTCCAGAGCTTCCCAAAACTGACAGCCTGCAGGCCAGGGACAGACTGCAACAGTCCATCCCTGGGATACCAGGCACCCCCTTAGTGTTTAACTGTTTTCATTCCTGGTTTTAATCCAGTTTTCATTCCTGAACATGCTGGCTGGCCAAACAGGTGAGTGGAGTTGGAGTCTTTCGTGTCCCAGCCTGGTGGTGCCTGTAGGGCAGCAGGGCATTAAACTGCAGTGTCGTGCAGCCCCTTTCCGTCACCTTATGCTGTCCCATTGCTGCCTTGGGACAAGGAATGCCAAGGACATTTGGAAAAAAAAGGCTGTTTGTCAGGGATTATTGCAACATTATTGATCAGAAAAAGCAGAAAGAGCATCTCTTCCATCTGTACGTGCCTCCCCACCCCTCCAGCTTTTCATCACTTCACACAGTGGCAAAGATAATTTGTTAAAAATACTACAGTGAGGGAGTCGCAGGCCCAGCCTGGAGCACTGGCTTCCCCTGGTCCCTGGCAGGGAAGGACTGCCAGAGGGATGCTCCTCTCCAGGGCACGCACCACAGGGCCACAGAGCTTATTCCCTCTCTGCTTGTCACGTTGCCAGTAGCACTTGTTTTTTGTTTTCATAGCCCATCCCACCCTCTCCCTTATGTCCACTGTGGTTCCTGCTTTTTATACTACATGAACTGGAGTTCTCAACCTGCCAGGGCTGAAATGTGGGACAGATTCAACAAGAATAATAGATTTTCCGGGAGCTTACAATGATAGTATGAGATTAATTCATTTCATATGAGTAACATTTTCTCTTCTGTTCAGTTTCATGATTCAGCCTTCCACAGGAGTGACTGGGAGGGGTTACTAGAAAACAAGAAAAGCATCTGGATAGCAGGAGTTTGCAGTGATGAGATGGGAACGAGGAGGGCAGCGCAGATCAAGGGCCCTCGGCGGGAGAGCAGGAGGCCAGTCTGTCCATCTTTCAGTCTCCTGGCCCTGTCACGCCTTGTGTTGCT
Source organism: Gavia stellata (assembly GCF_030936135.1). Classification (NCBI taxonomy): domain Eukaryota; kingdom Metazoa; phylum Chordata; class Aves; order Gaviiformes; family Gaviidae; genus Gavia; species Gavia stellata. The sequence goes on along the minus strand of NC_082596.1, from coordinate 24,274,748 downwards.
CTGACAGTGCCAGTTGAAATTCATGGTACTGGGGCTCAAAGACCAGGCAGTTCCCGTTTAATGTTTATTGCCATTTCTGAATCGCTCTCTTTGGGCTGCCGAAAAAAATGTTATGCAGCACTATTTCCCTAATAAATCTGCTGCCAGCCAGCCTGAGAAAGACAAGACCTGCAAACAGCTTTCCAGCAACAGATTGCTGCGCTCTCGGCCATCCAGCAAGCTGCTGGCAACCCTGCGTTTATATAGGAAACCAGATCCGCAGATACCTCTCCTGGGATATGCATAAGGAATACTCCCCTATGAGTAACCTAATCAGCATGTAGATGTCATTGCTGTTTACACAACTGTACTGAGCAAAAGACATTTATCTGGCTTTCACTGCACTCTGAAAGAAAATGATCAGCTTAGAAGGGTTGGGGTGGATTTAAAATAACTTCTTAAGCACTTGTCAAAAATCTGCATCCCCTTTCCTAACACTCCATCAAACAATTGACCTCCACACTCCGGTAAAGCAGTACATTGTATCAGCGTAAACTCCCTGTCACAATTCTATCACATAAGGATGTGAAATCACACCACTGCCTTATAGCGTCTAAAACCGACCCAGCGATCTGAACTTGCAGTTCTGTTCCTCCATAGCTGTGAGGCTCTAGAATCCGCCTCTCTAGCACACTTTTAGCAGAAATACGGGAAGCTCCTGGAAGGAAGTCATTCTAAAGCTATTTGTGAGTTTGCCAAAAGGATTTCTTTGATTTACGAAGTATGAAAGATTGCCATTTCTGAATTCATAGTGGATGAGTTATTTCCCGTGTTTTGCTCAAAGGAAGTTCATAATGCGATGAATTCTAGTGTGAAAAAGAGAATTAAGGAATAACCTTTTCACAACTGCTGCTTCTGCAGTTTTTGCAGCCGTAACATGTGTCTTGTTTCTCCACACAGGCTGGGTTGTCGGATCATTGGAAATTCTCGGAAGCCCAGCTAGTCTGGTGAGAAGCATAGGGAATGGCATAGCCGATTTCTTTAGGCTCCCCTATGAAGGGCTGACCAGAGGCCCAGGAGCATTTGTCAGTGGAGTTTCCAGAGGAACAACATCATTTGTAAAACACATTTCCAAAGGTAGATCTTTCACTGTTGCTCCAACTACTGCTTTGTTGTCGTGCGTTGTTAAAGGACGTGTTAAAGTTTTAAACAATATTGCTTGCAGCTTTGTTTGGCTTGCCAGGCTGCAGCAAAATGCTGGGAGGGTAACAAAGCTCATATATAACATCTTATGTATTAAACAGATCACCGCTTAACTACAGTGTGTAAGAATGTTTCAGAAACTTCAGAATTTTAAACCTCCCAGTGGGAAATGGAGATTGGCTGAGCCAGTATTTCATGTGATAACTGCAGAAATATTAAAGGTGTTCTGTACTTCTGCTAACCATCAGAAATTCTACACTGTGTCGCCTCATCATATTTATTATTTCTTTTTTTCAAACAAAAAAAGTAGATACAGTTGTCATAACTGCAGAAGTACGGGGATAGGTTTTGACAGCAGGGCTGGTCTGAGAGCAGGAGCAGCTCTTGTTTTCCGAAGTCTGTATGAACAGTGCCATCGCGTGGCTTCAGCCGCCCGGGAGAGACCGCGGCGCGGCCGCCCCAGCGCTCGCTGCTGCTCCAGGCTCCCCCGGGACACGTCCTCCCGGGCTCCTTCTGTAAATATTTGTTTACCTTTCCATCCCCCCCGCTCCCCCCGCCGTTTAGGTTAGCCCCACAGAAGTTTGGGACCTGGGGAAGGATGTTCGGATGAGTTGCTTTTCCCACCGGCCAGGCAAACCTGGTGCAGGCTAATGTAAAAGGCGTGACGTGGACCGTAGAAGCAGTGTGGTGATGCTTAACAAACAGTAAAGCATGTTACACATGGGCGACTTTTCAATTGACTTGCTGTTCTGCTCATAAGCTCAGTATTTCAGTGAGGCATAGAACGTCTCCATGTTTTAAATTAAAGCATTTTGATCCAGACCCAAATGTATATCTCCATGTATTTAGGTACACTGACGTCAATTACCAATCTGGCAACAAGTCTTGCTCGGAATATGGATAGGCTGTCACTGGATGAGGAGCATTACAACAGGCAAGAAGAATGGAGAAGGCAGCTTCCAGAGAGCCTGGGAGAAGGACTGAGACAGGGGCTCTCTCGTTTAGGCATTAGCCTTCTAGGTAACGTACTATTAAATATCAAGTTGAGTGATAATACTGTTTTCTGATCTGCTCAGCAGCCTTTTCTACATGTGAGTTATAATTGCAAAATCTGTTTGTTTTGGTGTTTTCTTGTGAAATAGCCTCACAGTATGTATATGAGATACTGTTTCTTTTCATCCAGGTTTAGTGACTTTTGTGTATGTTTTTTGCTGATAAAATAATTGCAGCTATAGAACGAGTTTGCACTCTCTTTGTGAAATAATGTTTTCATTGGTACATGATGTATATCGGAGAAGAAAAGAATAATTCTGCATTGGGCAGGATGACTTGTAACTAAGTCAGCACAAAGACGTCATCACACTGATGTTTACTTTCCAATGAGTTATAGGAATGCCTTCCGAACCTGCTTGTTTTTGCTGCACTGTAGATATCGGGGATTCTTGGTTTTGTTTGAAAACCACTTGAACTTAGTGCAGATGTTAAGTAAGCTTTGATGAGGAATTCTGCTTTAACAAAGAGACCCAGATCATCCTGATTCAGTGTAATTGTATTCATCAAGCAGCCAAGTGGTTTGGTTAAAAGTGAAGATTACTCTGGGCATTTCAAAATAGTACCTAAAAATTTGAAAACTAACCTGCACTGGAAAAAATCTCTGCAAGAAGTTTTGCAGTAAGGGGCTGGATTTTCTAGGTTACTTCTACTTGTCACACAGCAAAGGAATGCAGAACTGTATTGTTTGGCAGAGTTCCTCAGTATGTATTAAAGAGTATGAATCCCTTAGAGATCAAAGTGACCAAAAGCAGTCCAGTGCAAAAGGTTAGAAGAGCTGAAGCTTGAAAGGATTTGTCCTCTTTCCTAATCTTCAGTAGTGTACACAACTCCTAAATTTGCAACCGCAACCCTGAAAGCCCCAAAGAGGAAGTGGTAAAAATGTTACAAGTTTGGGTTAAGTTACTGGAAATTATTTTAAGCAATAACATTAGATGATGTGAAGCACTGTCATTTGATAATGCCTGTAAACTGGCAAGCAAGTGTCCTGGGAGAAATGTGCATAAAGGAAAAATTTCATACATTAGTAGCTACTATCCCAATAGTAAGCTCTTACTGGTGTTGCAAATCAAAGGCAGTTCGGAGAAGGTTTTATTTTTCCTTCTTGTTTTATTGGGTTAAGGGCAGTCAGGTTGAGTAGCTGGATGAAAGATTATACTTTTAGAAGCACTGTGTCAGCCTGGTGGATGTGCGCTGGTGAAATGGTTTGGTGATCTTGGCGCAGCTATTAATAGGACAGCGGGATAATGTGGTAGCTATCCCCTTCACCGACACACCAGAGCCCTTCAGAGCTAAAAGCACCAGCTGTACAGCCTGAACTAAAGAGCAAAACTTTGTAGCTTTGGCTGTAGCAAGGCAAAGTTTCTGCTGTTCAGGAAAGCTGGGAACTCATAACGTGCATGCACAAATACACCATTCCTGTTTGTCCCTGCACACAAGGCTTCAGCTGTTTGCGGGAGTACGACTGAGTTAAAAACAAAACCAAAAAAAAAGAGAATTTCAGTGTCCCTAATTCCCTAAGAAATCAAACTTCATTTTAGAAACTGAGAACTTCATATTAGCATTTAAACAGAGCTCCTCCGCAAGCTAGGATCTTGTTCTTATTCCTGCTGTTGTTATTTAGAGTTTCCTCCTTGCTAAATACCTCCGTTCTCAGCAGTGGAGGCAACAAAGCACGCAGATAAATAGCTACGGTTACTGCGTAGCTGGACTTCACAAGTATGGGACCTCTCACTAGGGGAGGAATCAGAAATATTCCAGTGAATTTGTATCAGGCATATTTTTTTTTATTTAAACCTGATTTTTAAAAAGCATGTTTTCTCTGTATACACAGCAGCATTTATGTAAATTGTGCCGAGACCTAAATTATGAATAGACCTACATTTCAACTTTTAGAAATGCATCAGAAAGCTGTTTCTGTCCTGATCATTTAGTTTAAAGAATATTGTGGCTTCCCCCCCAAAAACAGTTGTAGTTGAAGGGAGGTACCACCGTGCTGCTTTCTTTCACCAGCACTTCAGGGTAAACATGAACATGCTTACTCTAAAAACACTTCCAGGTTCTTTGTACATAATGAAACAAAGTGGAGCTGCTATGTTGTTTTACTTCACAAGGATGAAGAGTTCAGATGAGCACAGGAATGCAGAGAGTGAGACTCTTTGAAGTGGTAATTTCTGTGACTTTCTAGTTTTAAAATTGAGAAGTGTGAAAAAGATTTCTGGGATAGTCACAGTACTATCATGCATGTAAAAGCCATCTGACTCGTGCAAGCAGCTTAAAGAATTGCAAATGCAGATTTGATGCCTAGGCACAGGCATGTAAGAGCCCTCCGTTCACCGATACGTTGTGGTATCTACATAGAAAGAGTTGCATTTCTGATTTTTCTGAAAATCTGGCTCATGGTGGCCCTGATTCAGCAAAGCACTTAAGCGAGTGCTTAAGAGCTTTGCTGAATCAGGGCCAAAATCATGTACTCTTGTCTCCTCCTCAGTGCAAGTTGTTCCCTGTGGTACATTCTTCAGTGTTTTGTCCTGTCTCGTTTTAAATGACTCAAGCACTGTCAGGGTGTTGTTTGATTTGATTGTTAATCTTTGGCAGGCTGTCGACTTCTTTTCTAGTTTGGGGGGAGACTTCTGGGTCATTTTAGTAACATTTGGGCACAAAAAGAAGCAAAAACTTATGATAGGTGTGTTTTTTTCTTTTATATGATTAGACAAAAACGCAGTGAAATTGTATTTAAAATATTTAGATGACCGGCACTCCCCACCAAGGAACTATCTTTTGTATTTTGCATGACAGGGTCAAGCTTGAAAATAATAATTTATAACCATGTAAAAGATAATACTGAAACTATAGGTTTTATTTTCAACTACTGGTACTAGTGAAAAATATCGTATTGAAGTGGCTCCGTTTGGGAAGTAGAGCATTTCTGACTAACCAAAAAGCTGACAACTATTAGAAAAGCCGTTTTTCACGATGGTAAAAGTGCTCGACATTTCAGTTACTCCTTCCTGCTTTTGGGGAAAGTGAATGATAGTAATACTGACTGACAGTGTAACTGTGCTGCTAGAGAAGGTAAAGCCTGGATTTCAGAAGCTCACATTTTTGTTATTAAGGGTAGTGGTGGTTGTTCTTGCTGTGCAAGAATCACTGAATCGGGGCCACTCTACGTTTGCCTACCTACAAGCAAGCTACTAAGAGCCAGGTGAAGGTGTGTGTTATTCCACACACTAATTCTGCAAATTATATTCATGCATGCCAACAGGTGCTCTTTTCTTTTAGCTGTATTTTTATGTGATGTTTGCTGTGATGAGACTATGCTTCAGCCGTATTTTCGGTGTGAAACACTTGCGGCAATCCTGAAGGACAACAGAGAAAAGGAAGCAAAATGATTTCAGCTTGGCTGCCTTCCAGCCTTGTGGCAAAGCATGGCCAGTTTCTCCTGGTGGGGGATTTTTTCCAATTATTTCTTGGTCTGAAAGAGTTTGTCACAAGCAACCCGAGCTTTGCAAAGTTCTGTAAGCTGTGCTACATTCACCAAACATTGTCAGTCTGCGCACAAACCAGTTGCTGCCCGTAATCAAATTCTTCTTGAAGTAATTCAGTGATATACTCTGAGCTATCTGAATTTTGTAGTTATCAAAGTATCTTTTTTATGGTTACTGAGCACCATGTATTAACCGGAGTGCACCCCAGCTGATGTTTAGCAGATGTTACGGTGTTGCTGGAACCTCTTTGGTCCAGTAATGGAAGAATATGTTTTTGTTTTGTTGCTTTGGTGTTTAATTTTATTGAGGTTTTCTTTATACATACATAATCTGTGTGTACATATGTGGACATGCATATAAAATTGAATGCCTAGGGTAAGGAAGGAAAGAAAAATGGAGAATGGTTTCATTTAAAAAAAAAATAATGGGCAAGGGACATTACAGAGAAGGGACAGGGAAAGCAGTAGGACACTATAGCTGTCTCTAGACTGTGAGAATGAGAGTGGAAAAGGAGGAACCACTACATGTTCCTCATGCTCTGCTTTTCTGATACCCTACTGAAACCTGGGGGGAGAGACCTTCTGTGCATGGTGCTCCTACCGCTAACTTTATGTTAGAAAGAAAGAAGCCACATGGATACCAGGGGACATCTGCTTCACACACTTTCTGGTGCTAGGGGATGCAGTGAACCTCATGTGTGTGTCACCATTATCTCACTGCTGTTGGGTTTTGAGGTTGCTCAGCCTTTGACCTGATTTTTTTTTTCCTTTGCCCACACATGATGCACACAGGAAAGGAGCTGCACAGATCTGGCTTCCCCATGCAAGGGTGGTAGGACCAGCCACTCCTTCATGAAAGGAATAAGGTTATAGTTTATGATGTGATTTGTGGGCATGACCACAGCACGTGACCGAGTTAGTCAGTGAGTTGCAATTTGAGATAAGAGATTACAAAGGGTAAGCAGAGAGGGAAGAGAAGATCATTGGTTATATTTTTTGCAGGTAGAAGGACAGGACTTGCAAAAGAATTTGAGGTACAAAAGGGCAATGGCTTCACAGACAAGTTCAGAGCATGCATAAAATGGCAGAATAACAGAAAGTGTGGAAGTACTAAACAACTGGCTAATTAAGCTATATATTATTTGGGGTACTATATAAATAATCTTATATAACACAGTCACAGCAGTTTCCATTCTGTTTCCTTGTCCTCTGGGCCTAATTCCAGCTGAGAAGTGCCTCAAGCATACCACAGGTCCTTTGGAGTAGGCTCTTATTTATTATTACCTTATAACATTGCTCAAGTGTATTGCAGTAAATAATTTACTAGTGCTAGGACTTAGGTGGATTACATTTAATAAGGCAATAACTTCTGTTCTGAAAGTGGATGACCTCAATAGATAGGGTGAAGGAGGTCACAGGGTAACGTAATACTGTAACTTAGCAGAACACCAAGTATTGTTTTATGCCTTCGAATGCATCACAATTGTACAAAAGAAAAGACTGGACGAACAATCCCAATTGTGTAATGCGGTGTTGGGGTATTATTTTAGTCAAGCAGCAGGAGCAGCTGGTAAGTACCAGTGAAACAGAATTGAATTGAAAATTCTATCATTTCCACGGCATGGCATTAAGGAATTTTCATGGCCTTTGTGGTACAAAGGGTGAACATTCAGCTTCACGCTCAGCTTCAGTGACAGAGCTCAATAAAAACTGGGTATCACATTAAAAATAGACCAACATTTTCTGGGGAGATACTGTACGTTTATCAATAAAGGGTACACATATAGAAGTTGGAAGCAGTCTCTCTAAGAGGAGAGGGAGGCATTTATGGGGGATGCAAGTTTCTTGAATTGCTGATAGATAGTATCCCAGGGACAAGGATCTGGGGAAACGTGTGCTTTCTCATCCTCGTCTTTTCTTTGGACAGAATACCAGTGTACAAGTACAATATTAGTTCTTGTTGTTCAAAGTCAGCAACTTCCCTGTTTATCCAGTAACGGTAACTAAAACCATCTGAAAACCGGTTAGCAACTAGCTGATGAGCGCATGTCACGCTGGTAAACACATGGGGCCAAATACCTCGGCTGTGATTGTCCGAATCTGTGGAATTATGCCTGGATTTGCTTCCACATACAAAGCAGAATCTTCAAAGATGTCTGGGTTGCAGTAAAAATGCCTGGTTACCAAGGTGACACTTGGTCCTACTCCTTAAATAGTTGTTTTACCTTGATATTTGCAGGTGAAGGTGCAAACTGAGAGCTAGCTGAGGAGCCTGCAAACGTGCTTTTCACTGAGCAAAGAACCTCGGATCGGGCAGACCGTTTTCTAACTGATGTCACTTTGTCCAATTCTTGTACTCTAAGCAATTTCCAAATAGCTTATCTATCAAAATTACAATAACTAGAGACATGTCTGTGGTTAAGTGGCTAGAGTAAACTTAAGATCAAAGAAATGTACCACCTCACATACCTGTTTACATTTAAGAAGATTTAAGTCAGAGTTCTCTGTTGATACTAAAAGCTGGGAAGGTCACTGTGTCACTTGTAAAAGTTTGACCCATGCGCATTAAAGTAAAATATGATCGTTTTCACAAAAAAGTAACAAAAAGTCTCAAAGTCTAATTCTGCTAATCTTAGTAATATATCAAAAGTTGCATTAGCTTATGAACTTTTCTGGCAGTGGAAGAGGATATAAAAATGATCTATTGAATACAGGCAGTTTTTATTCTCATGAAGTCAATCTCAGGCTTACGTGAAAATCTCATTTCCATAACAGCACAAGTCTTCTAAAACTGGTGGATTTTATTCCGAGCCCAACATTTTCAGAATTACTACACAGAATGAGCTAAATTAAACTAACTCAGCAAAAGCATTTAGTGAAAGTAGTTGAAAGATGAAAGCATACTGTCAAGTTAAGTGGTCTGAATGTTTAAAAAAGTAAAATACATTAAAAAAAAGGAAGTTGAGATTTAGCTTAAACTGAAGCTAAGGTATCGTTTAGCTAATTGGTCGCATGCTAAATAGCTGTGTAAGAAGCATGGGGTACAGCCTGTAATCCAAGCAACATTCAGGTTCAGTAGTAAGATTTCCTCTTATTCTGGGATATTAATCTTCACTAATTACTGGGGACTCTTGTTTTTTCAGGTGCGATTGCTGGAATTGTGGATCAGCCGATGCAGAATTTTCAGCGAGTGTCTGAGGCCCAAGCTTCAGCCGGGCATAAAGCCAGAGGGGTCATCTCGGGTGTGGGGAAAGGAATCATGGGCGTCTTCACAAAGCCCATCGGAGGGGCAGCTGAGCTCGTCTCCCAGACAGGTTACGGTGAGTTTCTCTATTTCCAGCATCTCTGTTTAAATCTTAAAATGCTCTTCAGGTACAACCTGCTGTGTCTTACTTATTTGGTGTGACTTAGAGAAAGATATAGAAATGCCACTGCTGAACAGTTATAAATGTGCTGGTTTTCTTAAAAAGCCATCACGCTGTGCTTCTCTCTTGTGTTACCGATCAGCATCGTACGGCCACAGAAACACAGAATGCAGAAAGCATGAAGTAATTCTTGGAATACAGTAGAATTAGTTACAGAAACATATGTGCTTACAAAAGAGTTTTTGACATAAAAGTATTAGAGCAACACTATATCCAATTAGAGTGTTATTTTGAGATTGCTTTGTTATGGCAAGGAAAGAGTTGTGCTATCTCTACACAAAGAGAGAGATATGTTCCTGGGAGAAAGAAGTGAGTCGTGTAGTGGGACCGTCCCCTTTAAACTGGAGAGCTGTGAGAAGACAGTCCCATTTTTGGATATACGGGTAACCTTTTAACAACCAGAGGTGGGTTTTCCAGCTAGACTGGGTACTTAGTGGCAGTGGTGGTGAATCCTTTCAGATTGATGTGAATACTTCTGGACGACCAAAAACTGTAAAAGATAAAAATAAAATATCAAAATACTAATTTGTTTGTTTCCATTATCAATCAATCAAAGCTTTTGGTCTGGATATTTAAAGCGGGGGGGGGGGGGGGGGGGGGGGGGGGCAGTCAGGGAAGAAAAGCAGGGAGACCTGTTGATACAAGGTCAATGTGTCAATAGTTTTGCTTCACTAATTACACCGGACAAACCTTGATGATTTAAGCCTTTAATCGCTGGCAATATTTATGTTTGTGATGTGTTGATTAGAATACGAGTAGTTCTCCTAGGGCTTAAGTTTAGGATATTGTTTCCATGCTTCCCATTACATTCAGAACTCATTCCTTGAAGCAATCTATTTCAATAAATAATAAAACATTTAATTATTACAATTCTTTCAAAGTAACTTTATCGTGTTTGTATGCGTGTAAATAATAACCGTTCTGCTGAATTATGCATCCCATAGGTGTAAAACCTGTATCGGTAAAATCAGAAACTTTTGTCTGTTGTCGGCTGGCTCTGTGTTGTTTTTGCTGCCCTTGGCATTATTCTTTCTAGATTTAATTCCACTGCAGTCTTTATCAAGAAACTTGTAACAGTAGACAGAGACTTTTCATTGCAGATATGGTATACAAGACATCATGTTTTCCATGAGCATGTGACAAAAAGAGTTAGCCAGGAAAAAGCATAAAAACTGTATCAATAATAGCTGACAGTGCGTGACACACAAGAGTTCAAGTAACTCTTACCCACAACTGGATTGGAAGTGGGACCGTGCCTCTTGGGGGGACCGAGGGGTGGGGGACCACACAGAAATAAACACATGTTCTCTCTTTCTCCATCTGTAAATAACATTTTCACTCACATAATGCTGAGAACCTTGGTAAGCCAACTGTTACAACTGGGATGCTGCTTTTAAGTATTACCATCAACATGTGTGCTAAAAATTAAAGGGTTTTTTTCAGCACTGATGTTTTGTTTAAATTATTATCCATTGTGTAAAAAGGAATCTAAGTTATTGACACCCTTATGCAGAAATGCCTTTTGCTTCAATGGAATGCTTAATTAGACAAAAGAAAATTTATTTTCTTATTTAAAGAGTAACTTTGCACTAAACCGTGTTACACTAGTGCTTGCTGCTTAACCTACTTCCTGTCTGTCTTGCAAAAATTTTTGAAACTACTTAATTTGTGAATTTTTTTGCAACCCACTCATTCTTTCTGGTGACTATACCTCATCTTTAAAAGTTTACAATCCATTTGAAAGCATACGTACTGTATCATCTTCAGCTTTGGATAGTCTATTTAGAAACCTGTTTGACTGCTTCTTGTAGTCTCCGTTCTGTGCTGGCACTAAGAAGAATTCACAATAAACCTGATGCCCCAGGAGATCTCATAAATGTATATGGATCTGTGTTTAACAGCTGGATTAAGTAACCGAACATTTAAATACAGTATCTAGGCAAACTTGCCTTCTAATTTGTACCCATCATGACACGTATGTGGAAGTATTTTAATATTAAGCAAGAAAGTTAACAATGGTCTTGATTTTTCTACATAAATTCTTAGTGATGTGTCCGATCCTGCTCTGAGATGATGGCTCTCAGGAGCATTATGTTTCTCTTGATTGCAAGTGTATGGCTGATTTTTAGAACACACAGTGGGGTTTTTTTGTTTCTTGCTAATGCAAGATCACCGGGGTTAAGTGCACAACTCTTGCATTGTAATATTTAATGAATTATCTTGACTACAGCTTGCAAAGATGTGACATCATTTTGGATCTGCACTATTTTATGAACTGCTCTAAACAGATGACATCACTACAACATGTAACTGTTTTGTAGAAAACAACTACTAAGAAACTTAAATTCTCTCACCACAGGTATTTTGCATGGAGCTGGACTTTCTCAGCTTCCCAAGCAGCGCGCTCCTCCAAATGATCAACATGTTGAGCAGGCTCCAAATAGCCACGTCAAATATGTCTGGTAAAATTATTTAGACACTTGCTCATTTTTACATCCACGTTGTTTATTAATAGGTTCTGGCCTGTGGTCAAGTTAACAGGCTGCTTCCCTAGGAAAGGCTGAGTTATGGCAGTTTGTTTAGGAACATTAAACACAAAGGTAGTGCATAGAAACCCAATCTGCAAATGATGGGCTGCTGATCTGCTTCCAGCTTTGGAACTACAGAGCTGATCTTTATTTAATGGCATTCAGTGAGTTCTTACTTATTTATCATTGCGCCAAGCCCAAGAAAAATACTGCACATCTCCAGAAACAGCTGTTAGTGAAGATAGCTTTATTTTCTGCACTGACTTTGTAAGCCACTTCTCAGGGTAATTTTTCTATTAGGATGGGAAATAGGCTGACCTAGCACGGTTATTAGGCCAATTTTGCAGTGAATGATTAAGGAGTTTTGATAAGTAACAGTTTTACATTTATTCTCTGTATCTTAAGTCTCACATCTTTCAGTAATGGAGATTTGGAATATACTTCCTGGCTTATTTTATATTTGTAGGTGATAGCTACAGGCTTAAGTAAAAACATTAGTGATCGAAAGAAGTCTGGAGGATACAATGCATGACACTGACTACTTCTTTTTTTTTTTTCTTTTCCTTTTTTTTTTTTCCCCCTTGATAATGCAGGAAAATGCTGCAATCTCTAGGAAGGCCGGAGGTCCATATGGCCTTAGATGTCATGATTGTGAGCGGATCAGGCCAGCAGCATGAAGGCTGCTTGCTGCTCACCTCAGAGGTGCTCTTTGTGGTCAGCATCAGTGAAGACACGCAGCAGCAGGCATTCCCCGTGACTGAAATCGATTGTCTGGAAGATGATCAGCAAAAAGACCTGCTGAAGGTGCAGCTAAAACAACAGAGAGTGCTTTCTGATTTGGAGGTAAGGACTTGAGTATGATTTGCATTTGAAGGTAAAGTAACTCTGATGATGATGATGATGATGTTTTTGGCAATGGACATACTCACCTTTGGGTCGGGAGGCCAGAAGTCTAAGTGCCAAACCAGGAGACATGCTGTTTTCACACACCTCATAGTTGATTGTGTTGCCCTTTGGATGAAAGGGACGTGTCTCCTCTCTTCTGTCCTCTTATTATGACACTTAATATCTGTGACAGCAATTTTCTGAAGGAAAAAGTAGAGGAAGTCTGGGTTCTTGGTAAGCACTGCCTCTTTTCTGAAGAGGTTCTCATGACTACATGTGTGTGAGGTGTTTATTGTTTGGCATTCAGCATTGCTGCCTGTGCCTACAAAGTCACAGCGAGAACAGTTACTTTTATTCTTCTGTGAATTCTGTTTTAACAGCTCAGTGCTGCTGATGCACGCTCCTTTCAGCATGTTTCTTATCTTGCCACTTCCAATGCAGTGGTCTTGCTTGGCTGCCAGCTGTATTTACCTGCTTAGAATTTCCTCCTTCTGCAAATGCTAACTTTAAAATGGATCAGTTCTTTTGCTGAGATTGGATGCACCAAGTGTTTCCCAGTAAGAGCATAAATCCTTCATCTTCATACTGAAAGGTCTCTAAGCCATTTGAATACTGAGGTTTTGGATTAATTATCTTCTTTTAATGGTAGAAGAATGTTATATTTTTACACTTTCGGGAAACAATGTTTATTGTATTAAATTCTCAAGTGGAATCATATGAGAGATCATTTCAAAAACAAACAACGCATGTCCCAGTTGTTTTTATAAAAGTGTGTCAGGTAGTTCATAGACTGCTATACCAGAAATTTCTGTTTCAAATATAAGAAAAGAACATGTAAAACCCTGTGAAGTATGAGGTGTGCCAAAAAGTAGGGGAGGCTTCAGCACCTTCAGTAAAATCCTGACTTTGCTGAAGTCACTGAAGAGTTTTGCCATTGATTCCAGCACAGCAAGGACTTCATCTGTGTCATGACAGCACTTGGATTTTTTTGTGAAAGCTTTTTTTAGTGCTGAATTCTCTATTTACATTTATTGTCTTTCCACTAACCTCAGTCTCACAGAGTGCTGTTGACTGAAGTTGCCTTCTCTCACCACAAAGCTACATGAGGCATTACTTAAATTTTGATGCAAATGAGCAAAGCTCAGCTTTTTTATCCCTGAGTGCTGTGTGGTTGCTGGAGGCACACATCAGACTGAATCCAGACTATCCTGCTCAGTCCAGAGCTACTGTCCTGGAGGGAAGAGGGAAGATAATTTATTCTCCCTAAGGCATTTGATGCACACAACCCACCCTAACCCTAACTTTAGCACCAGCCCAGATCTTTTTTATTAGGCTGTAGCATGATGGCTCTTGTCTTTGTATCTGGTTATCCAAGGGATGAGGAGTGGGCTGCTGCTTTGGGGGAAGGGCTGCTTGTCCAAAGGTTGCTGCAAGAGGGTGTTGAGGCAGAGGGGCTGCCTGTCTGGGAGAAGGGAAGGAGAGGGACAGGGAGCCTAATTCTAGTCCCCACAGCTGCTGCAGCTGGTAAAGTATAGAACTTCTGGGCAAGTGGCTCCTGTACCTGTACAGCGCAACCCTACATGGCATGTGCAGATTCCAGCATTCCCATATACGCATGCTAGTACATGCAGTAAATGTGACCTGCTTTGGAGGTACTGGACCAAATACATGTTTTTTTCTGAAGTTCTGGATAGAAATACGGGAGTCCTGCTCCAGTGGCGTAGCAATGCCAGGAGCTGTAAGCCTTGAGCCACCCAGCCTCAGTACGCAATCTCTTTTGCTGACACAGGCTTTTGAGAATGCAGTGAAAATGTATGGCATGATAAAAGCAGTGAAGAGTACCTGTGCCCCAGGTGGAGCAAACTCAGTGACGGCAAGACAGCAAAAGCTGAGTGATGCTGTACAAAACAGAGCTGGCAAAATATTCCTTCAGAATGCAGACGCTGATGCTGAAATTTGTGTGAAAATTTTAAGAAATGTGCTATAAGGAGGAGCAGTTGAAAGTAAGGCAGACAAGAATAAGAAAGTTTAAAGTTTTTTATGCTAAGGCAGCTACACAATAAAAGATTCCAAAAGCTTCATGAAGTTTTAGTAATTACCTAGAGTTCTTTTGTAATTATTGTAGTTTTTTGCCTTAGTGGATTGGGAAATTTCGTACTTAGTAATTTCCTTCTTGCAGATGAGCATGTCAGTTCTGTGCTGCTTGGGGTGTTGCGTGCAGCGCTGGTGCTGGTGGGAGCCAGGGCCTCCCCTTCAGCTCCCTGACAAGAGCTTCTAAAAACTCTTTGAATCTGATTAGGAAAAGGAACCTTCGGAGCAGCAAGCTGTGACTTGCAGGTGAGCAGCCTCAGAGCTGCAGACCTATGGCTAAATAGACACGACTCCTAAATATTAATGGTAGGCCATCTTGTTGCACTGAAGATGTCCTCAGCTGAAGTGCAGACATGTCTGTATATGATGACATTAGTAAAGGTTACATTAGTAAAGAATTTTTAGCTGGAAAATGCCCAGTCAGGTCAACCAAAATATTATGGTGAGTTTAGCAAAATAGAGGTAATGTTACCAAATATAAATTATGTCTATATTTCTGATTAATTTAGTCAAAGATCCTAGACATAATACAACAAATTGAAACATTTCATTTCAACATTATAAAAATCCACTTTTTGTCTTATTGCTCACAAAAATAATTGCCAAAAGTTTTGTTTCAGCTCTGCCTGAAACAGTTTCTCCCCTTCCCTCTCCTCAAGCTTCTTGGAACTATTAGGAAAGAAAACATGAATTATTCTACAGCTGTAATCACCAGAGATGTTATAGAGCATATTTTGACTCCTTCAGCAATAGGTTTGCCTGATGGCTTGTTTGCCTCCACAATATATAACTTAATCCATCTGGCTAGGAATAGCCTGGATGGATTTTTGAAAACTCTGGCACTGACAACATTGTTATTGAAAGGGAAGTATTAATTGTACTTGGATCATCTTCCAAAGTAATTGAGACACTGCTTGCTTCCAGACAGACATCAAACTCAGAAGGCCTGCTCTTCCAGCTGCTCTTGGTATAGCTCATAATGTCAGGCAAAAAATTGAAGGGCCCTGGAATTTCAGATATTCCAGAACTTCTTTGTGATGATCTGCAAAAGGGTTTTCATGATAGCACTACATGATACCATCTCTGGAGCTGAAAACCAGTCTCTGGATTTTTCAAAGCAGTGAAGAAACCCCTAAAGATCCAAATCTCCTTAGTAGGTGTGCACAAAGCAGCCCATCAGTGCTACATACACATCTGGACTGTGCAACAAAAGCGCTGTAGCTACTGTAGAGTTTGAATTGCTGAAGGCTTATTCTTTATAAGCCGTATGGGAGTAATTTTAGAAAAATTCTGGAGTTCTTAACGCAAAAGTATGGCCTTCTAGCATGAAAGGACATGGTATCTTCAAGATTCCTCTAGCAGGTGCATTAAGCAACCCTGGACTAAGTTTTGATTCATTGAATGGTCTGGCTATTAACATTATAGTTGTTCAAAGTAGTGGGCTAAGGCACTTAGTGGCAATGTTAGGTCCCATTTAGGAAAAATGTAGAATAACAGCAATTCCAAGTTCTGTTGTTGTCTTGACAATATAAGCTAAACTGAAACTGGCTGGAGAAGCAGACAGTTGCAGATGAAGTCATCTGGAAGCAAGTAGGGTCCCAGTTACTTTGGAAGACCATCCAAGTGCAGTTAATATTTCCATCTGAATAATTATGCTGTATCTATCTGTGGGATAAAGCCTGGGCTGAATGAAGAATGGGTTCACAAGAGTAGGTGAGTGGGATACCAGCACCCTTTCCATCTCATTGGATACTTTGGGTCTTTTGGCCAGTGTGGAGGCAGAACTATAACCCAGCTTCCCCTGGGCTTACCCCCCCTAGAAGTAGAAATCAGAAAAAATGTGGAGCCACCTACATGCAAGATTTAACCCATAACTTAAAATCTAGTTTACATAGGTGGTACTTTAGCATATTTCTCTCCTTTCAACTGGTAAAACAGACTGACTGCTGAGATAGATGATAGATACGTTTTCTGTGCCACTAGACTGAAGACATGGTTCAGACACCGTTCTCCACTGTTAGCTGTGAGTCTGCTGCAGCAGTCTGCCTTCTGATTTTTCTCTCCCTTTAAGGGCATTCATGGAAACCACACTCTCCTCTGCCCATTTCATCATTTCCACTGTTTCTAAGCACAGGCTCCAACCTTGAGCTTCTGAGCTTGCTCATGAGCCTGCTTCCTTCAGCATTTTTGTGGTGATGATTGAAAACAGGAGTGTTTCTACTTGCTAAGCAGCAAATCCATCTCCAAAGGCATAGTAAAAAAAAAAAGAGGGGACTGTTTTGATTTGGATGTGACATCTGTCACTATCTATCAATCATATTAATTCTTTCTTCAAATAAGTAATGGTTTGTTTAAAATGAGCCTGGCAGTCCAGAGCTGTGACAAGATATTGATCATGGATGTTAAAATGAATCCAATGGCACTGTTTGATATCATCACATCTAGTGAAGCATGTGTAAAACTCCCTGAAAGACAGACAGAAGAGAGCAGTCTTTCAATCCTTAGCATGACATCCAACAAACACATTTTAAACCGTACAAAAGTGAAACTGGTCAGCAGTTCTCAGAGTGTAAATAAGGAAGCATTAAAGCCTAGCCCTAGGATAGCTTCTGCCTTTTTGTTCATTGTCACATTTTGGAAATAACTTCTATTCTTAATGACTTTGCTAGTGATACCAGTGTAGCATCCATGGTGGTATTTCTGAAATACATTTTTTCAAAACCATGCAGCTAGCTTGATGCCTGCTTTTTCTTCTCAAGCTAGTCATAGTCATCTTCAATTTCTTCTTCAAAAAAAGGGCACAGCAGATTGATCTTCCAAAGCCAGGTTTGCCCATGGCTTTTCATCTAATACTTTATCTGTTTGGAACTGAACCATACGGTGGATGCCACCCTTCTGTTGACAGTATTTGTTTTACTGTATTTTTTTCCACTAGAGGTAGGTTACTTGCATCCCTCTGGCTAGAGCCTTGAACCTCCACATATTTCAGCCTGCAAAAAGGGATTTCTTCAGAAGAGTCCTTCTAACTCATGGTGGTGGAAAAGGCAGTTTGCATAGAAACTTTAATTTCTTCTCCAGAAACAACACACCCAAACCATCTTTAGTAAAACCCTTTTGTTTTAAAAAAATTTAATTGTGTGGGTCCTCTGACCCAGAATGGCTTTTTTTAGTTACCAGAAGCAGATGGATATATCCCCTCGTAGAACATTCACCTGGAAGGTAGCTTCTAGTCTTTATTTTAAATCAAGTAAGTTAAAGACTTAACTGCCCAGATATAGCTATGGGCTGCCTTTAATTGTACTTTATGAGAAAATGTTTTTGCTAATTAGCATTGCTATCTGATAAGCACTGCTAAGAGCTACTGGCTTTTTTCTAAAAGGGGTTCAGATGCTTTTCCTGTCTACAAATTGTTGAGCTGTTGTAAAGATCTACAAGGTGTCCATCCCTGAAATTCTCAAAAGATACTGCTTAAATTTTCTATGGCAGAGTTAGAGCTTCTCAGAAGTGTCCAAAACAGCAGAGAGGACTAATCCACCAAGCACTAAACTATGGGAGAACACTGTTGATTAAAACATCCATTAAACTATGTTAAAAAAGATCCCAGGGAGGAAGATTTTTAACTACAGAAAGCAACATGGAAGTTACTGTCCTTACCACTGAGTTCAGTTAATGTCAATTACTCGGTAACTATTTTATCTTATCTGATTTCAGGCAGATGGAGCTAGAGAGAGACTATCAGAACAACAGTACAACCGCCTTGTGGAGTACATCACAAAGACATCTTATCACCTCGCTCCCAGCACCTCGACAGTGCCAGCATTGCAAACTGTGGCTACCGAACCCCTTCCAACTATAATGAAAACATATCAATATGTAGTTGATCCAAATTTTGGCCGAGTATTCATTAGCAAATTCACCATGGTGAAAAATAAAGCCTTGAGGAAGGGATTTAATTAATAATTATTTGTGGTGAGTATAGTAATATCTTACCGTTTTGGAAGTAATGCTTTTTCTGCAGTAACCTACATCAAGTAGAGATGCATATAATTTTTGAGGGAGTAGGAGATGATAACAAAGCTAAGCCCAATAGCTTTTCTAATCTTGACAACATTCCTGCTCCCTAGCCAAAATACCAGTACTGGAAGGAAAGTGTTCTAGCAAAAACGAGTAAAGTGAAAAGGAACAGCCTTGGCCTATAGCTCAATCAAAATCCTTTTTCTTTTCAATAACCAAAAATCAGAGAACAAGGAAAAATTGCATGCATACAGATATTTTCGCCACACACACGTGTATCAATACCTACTATATCATATTTTAGGGTCTGCCAGTTTCTGTAATAAACCAGGTTTATAACTCAGCTGTAAAAACTTGCTCAAGGCTGAGCCTTTCCCCCCACACATGCACTCCCCCCAACACGTACGTCCTGAGGCAAAACATTTTCCCCCACTAAATCTGAAAAACCCAGTGTGGCTGTTTTAAGTTACTAGTGACAGCTGGGTTTTAGCACCACTTTAACCTTAAAATAGCTTCCTTTATTTGACTGAAGTTTTGCAGGACATTAGTCCTTAACGTAAACTAGTGCCTTTGTGTGGTTTGGAGAACAAAACACGAACTACAACATTAATTTATTTTTAAAACTGTCTGTATACAGAAACTTTATTTTATCCACCATCAAATTTTTAGAAGGCTTTTCAATGTATATATGCCATTGTGCATTGTCTGGTCGTTAGCTGGATGCTAACATGCAGTTCAAAAACTTAAGAAGCAGAGCTTAGTCTCCTTAAAATCTACCAAAAATCTGTAAGCTCAATGTAACACAGATGTGCAGGTGCTAAGTATAGCCTTGTTGGGTCTCACTTAACATCTGATCTGCACATACTACATAGTACATGCTCACTTAAGCCCTAATTCATTTTATGCTTATCGTCTTTGAACAGATAAAAGCAGGGATATTTAGAAACATGACCTTTCAAATATGTTTGTGCTGAGCAAAGGGAGTTTTTTTTTTTTCCAAGCTGATCAAAAAGTATGGACCCACAGGTACCAGTTACCTTAATATTTAGTGATGCCATCACAATACACTTACTTATGAATATGATGTTAAACACATCAAAGCCTTCTAAGTAAGTAAGTGTCTTATTTTTCAGATGTTTTACAGTTTCTAGTAGACGAAAAATCACTGTCTCTGGGCACAGTTAGATTACTTTATAAACCAAATCTGGCTATGGCAGTTGTATTTTAAAAAACAAAAGCTTACTTGGTTTTCAACTGTGTGTGTTACTTTTCTTCCCTTTTCTACTTACTTACAGACATGAATTTTGTCTGGGGATTCCTGAACATGGCCGGAATTGGAGACAAGAACTGGAATAAAATCTGATCATCATTTGGAGCAGATACGTACGCTTTATAGCTAATAACTTCTATGCATACTTGATATGACCAAATGCACAGTAAATAAGAATGTAGTAACTGCAATGTTTTTCTCGTGAGTTCTGTTTTGTTAAAAAGTATTCCTAAAAGCCGTGTCTCTTGTGTACTGAAAAGACAGAAGCCTGGGATCTGCATTGTCCTTTTCTGACTGTGAAATAAGCCCATCCATTATCAACTTTTCATACAGTGATTTAATAACTTAGTCATTGTTTAAATAACACTATTTAAAAAAATGTATATGTATATACACACATGCTTCATTCCTGAATATTTTATGGAAATAGTTTAATACTTCTAATTTTGCATATTGGTTGGTAAATTGTAATATAATGAGATTGTTTAAAGATAATAAAGCTATTCCTGTAGTATTTGTTTTTGTGAGCTATTTGGTCATTCAGTTACAAAGGAATGAACAGGTTGCGGTGTAGAACAATGATAAGACAGACGTACAAGCTTCATGTAGACCCCATTAGATTCCAGTTGGTCACTGGACTTCATCATGTACCAGAGAATGCAATAGATCATGACAACACTTTGGAAGTAAAAACTGATGATTAGCTTGCCAAAAAACATGTGCTGAAAAGTTTTATGCTTTTGTGACTAACTGAATCAAAACAGCACTGTAGTCACCATTTGAATTAATTAGACTACTCTGTTCATTATTTATGTAGTACCCAAACCAGCCAAGAGGATGCAAACACACCTGTAAAAAATGAGGGAAGGCAGCCGTTTAATTTCTAAAAGCTTGTAGATTGCAGCCATTGTTTAAGATACATTTGTGTTTTTCCTGAATTATGTTCTCCTGGAATAAACACTTGCTTAAATTACACTCTTCTTCAGTGAATTAAGCTAGCATCTTTACTCCATTAGGCAGGTTCTTTCTCCCCCTTCTGACCACATGTATGGAAACATGTGTGGAGACTGCATATAAATCAGCGTCTCCTACATATGAGCTGTGTGAACTATGAAAACAAAGTTGTCCAAAGAGCAGCTGCCTGTACTTAGTTGCTAAAGCACTCCAATGTGTATGCTTAAAACATGCCTACTCTCATAATGCTCTTTAGAGCTGGAGAGCTCACAACTTCAAATCTATCTTTTTAGTTTGCTTCCAGAACAATCAATCATTCCTCAAACACTCAAGAATAAAGCCAGCCAGCCAAAAATTTGAAGGCATGGTCAGGCTTATACACGGCAAGACCTTCCCAAAGTAATTTAGGTAAAACAATTCCTTTTTATATATTATTATTTCATACATAAATATAGCAAAAACCTTTACAGACAGTTGGGATGGTCTCAGCCCAGACAAGCCTGTTTTTTAGCTCTGCATCTCCTAGAAACAGCATGCCAGATTCTGTAACAAGCAGCTGATTAGGGTCTAACACACACAGGTCTTTCTTGTATTATGCTAAGTCCCACCCCCAATTGTTTGTAGGCTAGGATTAGCTGAACTTTTGCTGGCAAAGGCAAAAAGAAAAAAAAGGAAAATTGGTGGGTTGGTGCTGATTTCAGAAGAGAAGGTTAGCCTTTCTGCCTACTCCTACATTGGGTACCCAGCTTTGCCGCTCTTCCCACTCCAGAGGAAAGCGAACTATGGGTTGCTTGGCCTTGCCTCCTGAAAGGAAGTACTTGCTTTGCATCCATTGTGAAACTATAATATATACAGAAAGCAACAATTATAACCTGCAGACTCTCAAAGCACAGACATAAAAGTTACAGCTCACCTTTCTTTGTTGTTGTTGAATACACTTAGCCAAAGACATCTCTGAGCACTGCTGTATGGTCAAAAAACTATCTTCAGTCACAATCCTCTCATTTCTTTAAATCAACACATGCTGGCAGCTGAAGGAACACAGACTACAACAATAACTGCTGTTGGATGTAATAGTTTAGAAGAAACTTAGAATTTAGAAGTAAATTAATTCATAGCAACTGGGAAGACTATAAGGGCTAGAGCTGCAAGGGCAGTCAGCTCTATTAGCCTGCACACCTGGCAGTAGCAAGTTTCTTTGCCTCTGAAGCTGTCAGTATGACTGAAGACCCCCCGCTATTTAAACCTGCAGACATGCCTGAGAAAATGTTAGTCAGTACTTAATGGCATACAATGTTTATACTGTACATTGGGAAGATAAATGGGTATCATTTGCTATTGTTAAGCTCTGGTTTACATTTATAAGAGCAGGGGTATTTTGATTACTGGATGGTTTCCCCTGCACCACTAACGTCAAATACTTTCTTTGCTGAAAGGAAGCACTGCCTGTATGGAAAGTTTAAAGAAAACCCCATGCTGCTCTGTAATAGTGTGCTGGATCAACTACCTTACATGCTTTCATTAGTCCAAATGTGGCTCTCAGATACCTATTAAGTGTTAAGTAGTTAATGATCCATTTAAAATAGTAAAAGTTACTCCAAACAGTATTTGAACTGAAGACCTTCAAATACAACACAGATGGCTTAATTTGTCATGCTGCTTCATACAAAGCCTTCCCTCCTTTCACACAATCAGCTTTGACTCCTCTCCTAGTACCCCCGTTCAGCAATCAAGAGCTACAAGTCCTAGCACCGTCTCCAACCTCACCAACAGGCAATGCACAAAGCATGTTCCCCATGACAGGTATCGTGGCAAAAGACAGAGCACCAGGCCTTGGACTACACAGGATGTAGCAGAGATCAAAACTATGCTTAGCTGACTACTTCCAGATATTAAAAAGGAGATTATTGATACGTGTCTAGAAACAGCATGCAAAGATTTTCATTACTGTAATATCATAAAATATTTATTTTTTCTGCTTTTACCCTTTTTCCCCTTGTACATCAAATATATGTGAACATACCTGCAGTTTAGCGTCATTTTCCAATTAGAGTAACATACCGTGTACAAGAGTGGGCATTTGCGCAGTTTGTAAGTCTTGATGTAAGTTTGCTGCTGTAAGGAAGGCAATACAGTGATGGCAGCAGAAAAAGATAGGAAGGCCGGCTAGTGTATTTCCAGAATTCCTCTCCAAATTTTTTCATCACCTTGTGAAGCAAGAGGTAACACAGACCCTTCAAGAAATCCAGACGCTCCCTTCCTGTAACAACTATACTTTTGCATATTCCCATCAGCAGCTGGGACAACCTAGCTGTAACTGCTTAGGGGTGTACTTTGTTACCCAATGTGGAATTTGGCCAAAACAGAGATGCAAATAATTCCTGGGGGGAAGAAAACAAGACTTAGTCATCTTGAGCAATTTATGAAGACTTTCCACCATTCTTCCCAGCATCTGAGCATTTAAGCATTTCGACATTAATGAAGACAACTAAGTGCCACTGACATATGTATTTTATTTATTGAGTTACATTAAAGCGTGCCATGCAGTGAGTGCATTACACTTTACAATTCAGTGAACAAATAAGGTTCGGTCATCAAGTCTCCTCAGACCAAAGGGGATCTGCAAGATAAAAAAAAGAGTATTAAGTTATGTTGGACAAACTTCATGCTCTAAGTAAACATATTAGTATGTATGAATGCAAAGCAATAGAGAGAAATGTTTATGTGGTGGTTTAGTCTAGAGGAATTCCCCCTGTTATTTCCTGATGGTTTAAGATTCACACACCCTTCATGTGGCAAACAGAAGTGAAACATGGAACAAATCAAGAGCTGGAACAACACTGCACAGCACATCAGATTCACTGTACATGCTGCGCTGATAACTGAATCAATCTTGCTAAGGGTCTGAAAGAGAAAGGAATGCAGCTTTCAGATAGGAGCCAGAGAGGAAACAAGTGGTGTAGGCAACCTACCAAGGAAGGAAGAAAACCAAATTCAAATTGCTTCTCCACATTGTATTGAATACAATCCAAGACCAGCTGTGCTCCATGACAAGAGTCATGCAAGTGGTTAGCACTGAACTCCTAGCTTGCCCCTTTATTCTTCTACTAAGCACACTGTAGAGGTAGGATACTCCTTAGTTTCCATTATCAGTATTGCCACAAAAAGTCCATGCCAAGTAGACAGAACAGTGTAAATTCACACTTAGGTAACAAGCTGCCCAGCTGGAACAAACTTGGTGCAGAGTGCCAAGCTAACACCTTAACTGATGAATTCTCCTCCCTGCCTACCCTACCCTTTCCTCAATTTTGGGGCTAAGTACTGATTCCAGAGTGAGTATTATTCAATGAAGTTAAACCACTGCATTTACTGCCACATGCAGAATATATTCCAATACAATGGGAGATGTAGAGCATGCATGACCACTGTACCCTTTAGGTAACTATAACAAAAAAAGCATCAAATTCAACCTCCAAGCTACTGAGGCAAATGAAAATGTCTTCCATCTGTTCTGCGTACTTGTCCTTTTCAGAGTCTTTCCAGAACATTTGAAACACTGGCATTGTTTTCCCCTTCTTCTACTTATGTATTCATGCACAGGCACAAAAAAAACCCAACCTCCTTCTACTACGAAGGAGTGACAAATACCAGTTCTTACATAAATAGACTAAGGAATAAGAAGCATCAGCAATTCAAACAAAATCACATATGAAGATTTGTCTTTCACATTTTCTTTTGAGCTGGTGTAATTAAGGAATGGAAGAAATGTTTAGGAAACCTTTAATTTTAACAGGTGCACACAATGTGCAACTTTTTTTTTTTTAAGCTGCAAATGGGAACATACGCTAACTGAGAGTGGAGCTCTATTTGCACTGAAAAAAATCCTGCTCATGATTCCAATTAAATATTCAACATGCATCCTTGTTGACAGTGTTTGTTTCAAATGATTTTACCACCAGATGGCCTTTCAGAATACTCTGATGAAGGCCACCTGACTAAAGAATGCAATTCCAGCATCTAAGAAAGTTTGAAAGTGCCTATGTATTAGCAATAGGACCCAACCAGAGGCAGAATTACCAAGATTAAAACCAGGTAAATTTATTATTTCATTATTTATCTTTGTTGCAGTCATAGCTAAAGAACAGAAGTTTCCCCCTCTCACAAAAAAAACCCAAAGGGACTGCCATGGGGTTTTGGGGTTTTTTTTTTAATTTTTACATTTGTTAGAAGAGCTACAGCTCTGCTTTTTTATGTAATTGTGTTATGCAGAAACCAGAGCGTTGTAGATTACCACACAACAGAATTTAGTATTAATAGTGTTAAGTACAAATCTTTTATTCAATCGTGCTGCTTTAAGCAAACAGGCTGAGAAAATCCAGCTGGCCAGGATAATTAGAGACACAGATTATCACGTAATGATCACAATATGAAAACATTCCAAAAGAATGAAAAAGCTATCATTCCAGATTAGTTTGAAGTCATTTTAAAAGAAGCAGAGAACTCAATGTAAAAAATGTGGATCAAGAAAGGGGGAGGAATTCTTTATTGAGTTGTCACATCATGAGCTTGTGCAGTTTAGTGAGCGTGCTTATTAATAACTACAACAAGGTTGAAATCAAGACTTTTTTTTTTCCTGGTATTATGACAACAAGTAAGGGAGAACAAAGTCTGGCAGTCTTCAAACAAAAGGCAGTGTTAAGTGCTAGGAAAATAGTACCGTGAACAAAGTTCTATTCAAGCTTAATTCAGTATGGCAAAAATCTGAGTATTAGTACACAGAGCTGTATGCCATTGTGATTTTATATATATATGTATGTATGTATGTATGTATGCACATATTTAAATGTATTTCCCCTCATGGCTAATTATCTTCCCCCTCTCACCAACTTCAAAAGACGAAAGGATACGTGGAAGCCGTCTCTGTTTCTTACATTAAGATGCATGCTATAAGAGAGAAACAGATTCTCCATTTTCTCATTCACTGTACCACCACAAATATGTAAGTAGTAGATATAGATAGCCCGAACCTAAGCAGTTCAAGATGTGATGGAATCAACATAACAGTAATATCAAACAAGTCCTACAGTTTAATACAAGAGCTTTGTCTCCTCCATATCTGCGTAAGGAGGGAAAGGCGTGGCACCCCTCTGTACAAGTCTCCTATATCACACAAGTTAAACAAATTACCCAAAAGGTATTCAGGAGCTTTCTATTCTGCCCTTACTCCCCACGCCCCAGTTCCTGTATTTCTTCACGTTTTTATTACCCAGAAGTCTCTCGAGTGCAATTTTTACCCTTTTTCTTTGGGAGCACCTTTCTATTTGATCAAAAAGCAAGAACCTCCAAATAGAAGCACAATGTTTCACCGAAACAATCCAATTTACTATTGTTCTAATGAAGAGTAGCTTATTACCTGTAAATGCAGGTTACCATCATTTGGGCGGTGCAGACTCAAACACACCAGCTGCTCTCATGGCTTCGAAGTCCTTCATGGGATCATAGTTTTTATAGAACTCTGCATAAGCTCGCTTTCTAGGATCAGCAATTCCAAACTGGAAAGTAACACACAGAAAATTAAAGATTGCAAAGCTTTACAAACAGAATTTTTTTCTATTAGTGCTATTACTTGTATCAGTGGATATCAGTCTAAAAAGCCTTTAGCTCAAATTAGTAAAATATTACTTTGTTCCTGTTCAAATCCACAGTCAGGCTACCTGACCATTGGACAGGAAAACAAACATCTGAAATGAAACCTTAAAAAGAAAGTCCGTTACAAGATAGCACATTACACTTTTAAGATTCAGAAACACTCCACCTATATTGACACTCAAGTGTCCAATGCTCTCCATGCTAATAGTTTTATATGTAAAACATGCCACTATGGCAAGTTTTGTGTCTGTGGGCAGCTGCAAAACTGTAACTCCAGATAAACTGGCATCCTAAAGCAATGTATTACATTTGAGCTACAGTGTAGGTCAACGACAGAAGTCTGGTAAAATTTTACAAGACTGCCAAGCCGCTGTTACAGCTCACCGACATAAAAAAGACACAATACTGACTCCTTGGATACTGATTCACCTGAAGCACAGGGATATGCTCAAAAATGTGAAGATAAGTCCAAGGTGGGTTTTTTCAATAGTATCTAACACATAACAAAGTAAATCACTACTGAGATCCATGTTACTTGTTCTAAATATGGTCTGCCTTACTAATGTATTAATGTGGAGGTGCCAAATAAGATATAAAACCACAGACTACTAAAAAAAATTATATTGTAAGTCTGACCACAAACAAGCTTGCCTTCCTCTTAACAGATGTGTTAAGTAGATGTTGAGCTTTAACTGTGCAAGCTTATTGTTTCTGATAGACATCTGTTGATCTCTAAGAAGTTTAAGTCGACCGTGATATTTTTGTGATGAACCTGAAATTAACTTAATTTCTAGTCACTTTTATCAATAGCTTCCCAAGTACTCAAATGCTGCAAATAGTATATGAATGAGTTCAATGGGCAAACCAAGATACAGTTCTTCCATAGTAATTCAAACTGTGTTGCTTGCTTTGTGTATGAGATCCAAAAGTTATTTAGTAAAGGCACTCAAGAACAACTACCCCTCTTATCTTTATCAGAAGTCTCTTAAGGACCATGAAAAACAAATTCCAATCTGTAAGTGGGTTTTTTTGGAAATGTGCTCCATTTCCACACGATACTTCAAAAGAAAGGATAAAAGGACCATGCTAGCCTTCCCCACACTGATATCTTCAGGTTGAAGGATGGGTTTTCCAAATTGCTATGAGAAAGTTTTCTGAAATTTGGAGATAAACTAAGACTCTGACAACTCTCTTGAGTCTCAGATACCATGACACAGAAAGACACAGACTATCTGGAGTTAATGTGCATCAGTCGTGCAAATGATCAAGAGTAGTCTAGGACTAGAAGACTCAAGGTTAAGTTGTCACGAATTGCGTGATCTTGATCACACAGCTTAAAGCATCAGGTTATTCATATAATTTCTTCAAAAGAAGATTATGAATATTTATTTATGTTCTGGAAACATGCTTACAAAAATACATTACTAAAGCTTTCTGATGAAGAGCTCAACCAAATCTCAACAAAAAAATATTATGAATTCTTAAAACACTCTAATGAGTCCAGTTTATAATTGACTGACTACAGAGCTCACCTTGTATAAAGCTGCACATCCCACAGATACAAAAAATGCCCCAAATAGATGAAACTTCATCCGCCTGGCCAAAAGGCGCCGCATTTGTGGCTTAGGCAATAATGCAGACGACATGGTGATTATATTTCCTAAAAGAAAAAAAAAAAAAAAAAGATAATTGTGGGACAAGAAGTTGTACTCAAATAATTTTCTGTAACTCTACTGTAGAAAGATTGTGCTTTTTGTATTGTGTAATAATCATCTTCACAACATAAGCAACAGCACTCATCTCTGTTTGACTTTTCAATGAGAATGTTTAAGGGACAACATTCAAGGACAACCTATTTATGACGTGAATCTAACTAAGTTTTTATACTTCTTACATCCAGTACTCATGGAATCAAGACTAGCCTTCGCTGTTCACACTAAATCCGTCCCTCCCTGCAGGGTCTACCATTTCAGGCCTGCTATCCTGGTGTTAAATCAGAAGACATTCAGAACACTGATCACATTTTATTCATTTCTAAGGAAAAGCACATGCCTGTTGAACTAGTTTGCGGTTTGTTTTTTTAAAGTAACTGCAAACCCTATTGCATTAAAGGATTTTTTTGTATCGGGTCAGATTTTACTAAAAAACTACAAGGCCTGAAGCAGGCGGCTCTCTTTAAACACAAATTCAGTGAGCTGGGAGCGGCTCCGAGGCAGTGCTGCCCGCAGGGTGCTGCCCTCTGTGCGGCCGGCCTCCTGCGCTCACAGGGCCACAGAGCGGGAGCGAAGACCAGGAGGCGGCCCAGCTGTCCCCAGAGGCCTTGGTGCTGTCCGCAGCCGCGCACGCCGCTTTCCTCTCACATTTAAGAGGAACAGGCCCCTCTCCGTCCCCGCCGCCGTTACCGGAGAAAGGAACTGCAGCGCCGTGGCCAGGCTGAGACAAGCCCCGCCGTAGTCCCCCCTCACAGAAGACGCTCGGGCCCCTCGCTGCCCTCCAGCAAAGCGTCCGCTGCCGCAGGACCCGTCGCCGCCACCCTCAGGGACGCACAGAGGTCACGGGCTGCCGCCATGGGCCGCGGCGCCGCGGCCGAGGGGAGAGCGGCGGTTGGCGGCCGTTGGGATGAGGGGGAGAGAGGGGACCCGGCGGCAGGAGGAGGAAGCACGAGCGCAGCCTCACCTCAGCGCGGGCCCACCAACGTCCTTCCGCCCCGCCGGCCAGGTACCCTCTGCGGCGCCGCTACCCCGCATGCGCGGGAGGCGGTGGCCTGGGTACGGCGAGCGGCTCGGCTCAAACGCGGCAATGCGCGCACTCCCGAGGCGGGGCGGGGGGTGCTCGGCCCCGTCTGGGACCCGTGTGGTGTGGAGGGGGAGCTGGGAGAAGGGCGATCGGCCTCACCGTGTCGGGCATCGCCGTTGCCGGGCAAGAGTCAAGGGAGAAGCGCGTGCCGCCCACCTGAAGGACGCCCGGGGCGACACTGCAGTGCCGAGGGGCTCGGCGAGGGCCCTTCCCTCGCCTCAGGCCTCCTGGGCACCGAACACCCTTAGCGGGCACAGCAAACACCGCGCCAGCGGTCTGCCCGCCGCCGAGCCGCCTGGTTTTTCCCCACGGTGCGCTCAGGCTACGCCCGAGTGCGGTGCAGAGCGCCCTCAGCGAAGCTGCCGGGCCGGGCCGGGCCGGGCCGCAGCCCCGTGCCACCCGGGCGCCCTCGCAGCGCTGTGCGCTGACTGCCCCACCGCTCCCCCACAAACCGGTGCCCTCCGCCGTTCCCCCGCGCGTCGGTCCCTGTTCCAGATCTCCAGAGTGGCCGTCAAACCCAAACGGCCTTAATACCAGAATACATGAAATAATTGTAGAGTGTGATCAGAATGGCTGGCCAAGCCTAGAAACAAATTAAGCAATTTGTAATCCGTTCTAGATAACCTTCAGCCAGTTTTTTGTACCTTTCTTGGAAATGAGGCACACATGTGCCTTGCCCATGGCTTCCACCTAATCACCACCTGCATATGGTATTGTCGTCATTTTTATTCCTGGGGAGTCTCTGTGGGATTTACACTAAATGCTATAAATTCCTGCCTTGAAAAAGCTGAAACCCCTGCTATGCACTGAGGTATTCATTCAAGCCTTGCACTCCCCTGCCAAAGCCAGCAGATCCTGGCATCGAATGACAGAGGAGATAGGCCCTTAAAACTGAAGAGAAGTTGCTTTTCCTTTGATGGGATTAAAGAAGAGGAAGGTGTCAGTAGAAAATCGTAGAGAGAAATACAGCCACGACTACAAGCTGGGAGAGTGGTCTTTGCCACAGGAGTCTGAATAGGTGCAATTTGTACAACATTTCTCAAACTAAAGAAAAGTTTGTTACAATAGTTGAGACTGAAATGAAGAATGTCTGTCCAAGAGTTTTTCCTGTATGGATTAACACAAAAAGCCAAATGTTAATGATGTCATGCAGAAAGAATGACAAGATGTATCTATAACCTGATTGTGGGGGTCTAAGGAAATACCCGGGTCCACAAGGTCCACACTGTTCCTGAGGTAAGCTCATGCAGTCATTCGGTGAGACCAGGAAAGAAATGGCAGGGAGAGTTGTCTAGGGAATCTTAAAAGCTCCACTCAACTTGCCCTCCTATTACGCAGTGTGAGAAAAAGAGGATACAAAATTAATTGGAATAAAAGCGTAGCAGGTTTCATGGCTACTATCATTATAAATTATATATGAGAAATTTTCCTCTAAACGCCAGTCTTGGTGAGACAGAAGATTTTTGTGGATGGACCTAGGTCTGCAAACAAAAAAATCTTGATTGCCATTTTCAGTAGCTTACTTCATGGCTGGCCGGGTCATTAAATTCTTTTCTATGTGACCAGTTTCCCCATGTGCCTGAGATACTGCTGGCTAGGCGTCTTTGTGTTATAGTTAAGATGCTAAATGAAGTGCTAATTGTTATTATTCTTTGACGTCATTACTGTGGAATATACAGCCAACTCCTTATTGTTCAGTATAAAGGGCAGTTCAGGACTGTGCAAATCAGGGATAAGAAAAGGATAGAGGATATATTGGAGGAAGAGCCGTGGAAAGAGGGCAGAGATAATCAGCTCCATTAAGTCAGTGCACAGAGTTGCTTCCTATCACTCCAGTTTCTGAATGGGTTATAAGGCTGAATGCGGTTTTGGGCCTGAGTGGACCCCATGCATCCAAATGCATCAAAGCAAATAAATCTTCTGAAAACACCAAGGCATACAGCACAGAGACAACAGCAGTCCTTCCCTTCCCAGTCCACCCAGTCCCTGGGGTTTCTGGCACCTGCTCCAGTTGTCTTTTGGACATGAATATTAGGACTGTTTGCTCAAAATGTGCCACAGTTAACCAAACTAGAGTCTGCAGTCCTCTTTTCCTCTCCAAAATACTGTAGCGCCAGCAACAGTTGATACTTCTTCAAGGTGTCCTTGAAAGGGATTGTCTTTTGAGGAGTGAAGGAAGCCATTAATGCTCAATCATTTCTTGCTTATGCTCCATTGAAATTTAAAATAAAATTTACCTCTGACTTTAGTGAGAGAAAACTTAGGCAGTGAATGCTTGCCTTTCCCACAAAGAGTGCCAGCTGTGACACTTGGGACTGTACTTTCTGTGGTATGGACTGGAGCCGACTAGGAACAGCACTGTGACAATCAAGTGATTTTGCATATGCCACAAAAAGTCTTTAGATAATCATAATCTGGATCAAATTAGAACCAAAAATCTACTGGAAAAAGATCACATGGGACATCAGCAATCCCCTGAGCCAGCTGCATTCTTAAATAGTTTATTATAAAATCTACCTCTCTATCACAAAAGAAAAAAAACTAAACAATGCTATGTGCCACATATGAATGAGCATACATTTGTGCTCCTCTTCTGATTTCTGTGCCAGAAATTAACTAATCAAATACTCTTTTACCACGGCTGTGTCGACATCAACCAATGGTGCTGTGGAACAAACAAAGATTTTGTGGCACAAGAAGTTATTTAACAGAATTGGAATGGCAGCTGTACGAAAAAGAAGGGTGAATCAATGATTCCTAAATGGAAAAAGTCAAAATTAGTAGGGGGAAGAAAAATATTTTTGTACTTCCAAAAGGGCATTATAAACAAAGGAGGAAAAAAAAAGCAAAAGTTCAAATTAGAATAAATGGAGCAGACAGGGATTTCACAAGCCTTTGTTGATTTTATGCATGCTTCTGAAATAGAAAGAGCGCAAAAAAAGCAATTTCTTAAGTTTTGTTCAACTTGTAAAGAGGCAGATTTTGGTATTTTTATACACATCAAGTAGTGATATAATTACATGAACGATCCTGTGTTTGGTGCCATCATGAGCTATATTGTTAAAAAAAGAGACTCAGCTATTTCTCAAATTTCCAACTTGCCATCAGGACATAGCTGATGTGTGCATTCATGCCCAAGAACTACAAAACACACCAGGTTCCACAGCTCAGACATTAACATTCATGTGATGATTTTTTTTTCCACTTTTTTTCCTGAACTAGAGTGTGGTTCTGTATTAATTGTTCTCACTCTGAAGTCCTCCAGGTTCAGAGGGCCTATCTGAAACACACTGCTTATTTCAGCAACAGGAAAACCTTACTTACTTAAACTGGATTTTTAAACAAGTGATACACTATGTATGTGTCATTCTTACCTAAAAGTTTGACTTAGGCAAGTCTAACTTCATCATTCATTGCCAGAAACTTTCTACATTATCGTCTGATTTCTTAGAAAAAAACAAAAGTACACCCAATGAAACACCTCCTTCCAGTCCTTGTTCCTTGCTCGAATCCATTAAAATGATGCCAGGATTCTTTTGTCTCTTGTGTTTTTAAATGTTATGTAGCCTGTCTGCAATAAAGTCATCAGAGACAATGTTTTTATACTGTTCCTTCACTCCTCTGTATTTGCTGAGAAGTGCCTTACTCTGAGAAAATTTTTTCATTCCTCATCCTTGTTTTTCCAGACAGGAAGCTGTGGAGTTAAACCACCTTTACAGACAAATACTCCAATCTACAGTTTAACGAGTCAACACACAAAAATGTTACATGTAATCCAGTCTCTACAGTCCCACCTTAGCAACTGTCAGCCCATCAGATGTAGGCCACAAGCATCCCTAGCCTGGGTTCAGCTCCAGAAAGTGCCCTGGGTAGAAACAGCATGGGAGCAGAGTTTCTTCTTTTGAAAATGAAAGCAAGGACCACAACACGAGGACAAAAGGCCAAGCTTTTCACACTCCTTTTCAAAGCACAGTTTGGTTGATGTACTGTGACACAAGACGAAACTCTCTAGCTCCAAACATCATCTACCGTATGGAAACTATGCCTGCATGACCTGCCCAGCAATACTGGTGAGTCTGGTACATGTACCGGTACTCTCTTCCTTGATCATAGATGTGTTACAGTAAGTCTGAGCAGAAGATTCATGGGTACCCTTCAGTCGTCCAAAGCCATTGAAACAAGGAGTGTTCTTCATACCTTAATAGGGTTTAGACCAGACCTTTTGTTAGCTTCTGTTTTTCCTAGATGTGACCGGTTATCATCCGACCTCCAGGAAAGCAGAAAGTGGCCAACTGCTGCTGTTCATACAGCTATGATTTTGTTCAAGGAATTAATTCTCACAGAAAATGACAGACCAACTTATCTGTGAGTGTAAAACAGTGGCTGTGAAGTGGGAAAGCCTCCTTCAAATAGAAGATTGGACTCACTCTCCACAAGGCACTACATTCGGTCCCTTCATTGGTTAGGTTCAGCATGCTTGCTCTGGGCAGCTCTTGGCTCAATGTGCTTCTCTCAGAGGAGCGAGCTGCACAGAGAGGGGCTGAGGCGTTTCTCAGGTTAGGGACTCTACCCCAAGAGAGTGACACCTAAAAATTTGCAGCTGTAGGATTTAACCTAGAGACATCTATGCCCTTTATTTGATTTACCCAGTGCAATACAGAGCTCATTCTGACAAAAAGACTGGCCTGGGTAATGTGTAAAGTGCCCCTTTTGCATTGTTTCCTGTGGCAAGTTTTTAGACCTTTTCTCATAGGTTTCTAAACCTCTCATTTTAGTCTGTTTTAATTCATGTTGAGGTGATGACATGGTAAGTGTTACGAGATGTTGGCAAGTTTTCCTTTCTGGGTCTGAAATGACAGTCTAGAAGGAGTGGGGGGTCTCTTTCAGATTTGTTGTGAGTTGTATCATCATACTGCAGTCACGTCAACCAAATTATGTCCATTTATGAAAAGAGAGTTCATGAACACAATTAAAAACAAAAATAACAATTATCCCAGAGATTATGTATTTCTTGACCTCTTTATGACCTGGTGAACAAATGGTGAGCCTGAAAGCTTGTCCATTGTTTCCAATTACATCACCTGGTCTAATAAAAGATATCCCTTATTCCTAAAAAATGCCATTGCTTTTGTTTATTTTGGTGTTGGAAGAACCT
Source organism: Gavia stellata (assembly GCF_030936135.1). Lineage (NCBI taxonomy): Eukaryota > Metazoa > Chordata > Aves > Gaviiformes > Gaviidae > Gavia > Gavia stellata. The sequence continues at coordinate 24,240,262 of NC_082596.1, read as the reverse complement.
ATCAACTTAGGATTGCTGTGTTGTATAAAGGCTCCATAGCTTTTATTTGGTATTTGATGGTACTGCAAATATAATAGATTTTCTTTACAATCATAACTTTGGCAACACTTGAAGTTGCAGCAGGTAGGGAGTCTCTGACAAAATCCCCAGTGGAGCTAAAATCCATGTCAGGTTGTGGTCCCAGGTTTGAAAGGTGAGGCAGAGTCAGATGTGTGAGGCTTCCAGAAAGTAGTCAAATCATCTGTTCATGTTTTTTTAACAAACTTGTTATTGGCATAAACTTTTAAAAATATGTATACTTAAACCAGCCTGTTTTAACTTTACTGTTTTGTTTGAAGTAATCTAATTAGGAAATTGTGGATCTCAGGTTTCTACTGAAATTTCTATTGAAATTTTTGAGCTTCATGATTAACAAAACTGGCAATAGATAACAGCATAAGCAACCTTAGTTAAATATATTTTGATTAAATGAGTTCAGGATACATTTTCCTAAGACAAATTTGGCCATGTTCAATACGGCATTACATGTAAACGTCTGGAAAAATTGCAGCATTTTTCCAAGCAGGAGACATGAGATTACTATAATCCATAGCCTTCACCACAGTATTAATTAGCATGGCTCACTAACCAGGGACGTAATATTTGTAAATGAAACTCGAGAAGGGCAACAGTAAGGAACAGGATGTTGAAGCCAAATGGAAAACATGAACCAATAAAAAGGCTGAACTAGCTAGAAGTGCAAGCTCAGCCTTTGAAGTTAGTTCAAGTACTGCATGCTTTAATTTTGGTGTAATCTTATGATGGGGGTACAAACAAGAACTCAGAAACAGATTTTGTAACATTTGGCCCAATTGTAGATGAATCAGTTTGTTGATGGTTACCAACAATTGCACAGCCAGAGAAGCTGTGGTCTTTGTTAAATTAGATTGAATAATTGGCTTCAGTGGGAGTTTCGGGTGCAGAGCAAATGAAGTGTCACGGCCCTTGACTCTCGTAAGATTCCTTAGCAAAGGCTAAGCTTTTGCATTCAGAACAACCTGAATATGGATTCAGAGAAAATAAGTCCCTCAAGAGTTCATCTACTCACTCCCCTGCCCCAATATGGGTCTGAAAATACTTAGTCATTCCTGGCAGATGTGCATATCTTATCTGTTTTTAGAACCCCTCTGATGACAATAAGGATACCAAAAGCTCTCTGGGAAGTTTGCTTCCAATGTTTAACTATTGTCTCAGAATACAATCTGTGATTAGTACTACATTACCTTGGCAAGCCCAACTAAGCCTATGTATTTCTGTGTTTTGATTTTGTTTTGCTTTGGGTTTTTTTAAATATTCTTTCGTGTGGAGCTGCAGTGACAAAGCCTTGCTTTCCTGGTGTTTCACTCAAAAAAAAAAAAAAAAAAATCACCGTTGTCATCCTTTGGACAGCTTTCTGAAGGCCTACTGCTGCCAGGTGCTGAGCACCTCTGGAGACATGAATTAAGAGAATGAGTTTCAATACATTCAGAAAATTTCAGGATCAGGCAGCCAGGCGTTAAGATGATCTTTGAACTGGAAGGTCATAACTGGAAGATGAACACAGTCATGCACACTCTCCTTTTTTAGATCAAGCATTCAGTTCATTAGCTTGAAAATAGTAAATCATTTATCATAGCCTTTAGTGAATGGCCCAATATGTGCTGTTAATTACTTTCTCATTTGGGAGGAAAAACACAAAGTTGGTTTTTTTTTTCTTGCATATGCTTTCTAGAGGAAAAAGAACTCCCAAAAAGTGCAAACTTAAGCCCTATGTGATTAAAACAGTAAAATAGTTTACCAAACAAGGTAATTTTATGCATATATTTGTATAGCGCGTATATATATGCACACAAGCACACACAAATCCATAAAGTATAGATTTTATAGACACGTATACATGCCTGCACACACATATACACACACAAAACTGTAAAGGTGTAAATTCCTCTAGAGATGTGACAGATTCAGTACCCAAAGTACCTTTTCCAGGCATGAGTGGTATTCAAACCAATCAGGGTCTGGGGTTTACAAAACCAGTACTGATCAGTTGGGTCTCACAGCTGGGATGAAATTCATTTAGTTGCCTACAGGTGAAAACTACTAAGAATGCTGTAAGCTTGTTGATTGCATTTACTGAGCCATAGGCACCATGGCCTATTACAATGAATATTTCCAATGAAATCTCTGTATTTACTGACTTTGACAGATGGGGAATATTGCATAAGCTATTGTGTGCCTGTGCATTCCTTGAGTGTGATGCTGTGGTTTTTTCTTGCTTGCCTTGTCATTTGTTTCATTTAACTTTCTCATTAATGGCACAATTGCTTTGCTTTGTTCAAAAATCCTTTTCTGAGAAGCGAGTATTACTTTCTTTTTAAACTTCTTGCCAACAGAAGATTTTCAAACGCATATGGTACAGAGGAATCATGTACAAGATTGTTTTAGAGGAAAAAGAAATATCTAAAATTAAAAGCACAAATCCACTTCTACATTTCCACTTTGACATGAAATGAAAACTTAACGTGAGAAATGCACACAGTTCATCAGCATACTCTGAACAAATACATAATTAACATGTGGAATAAGCAATGCTGTTGTCAACACTTTCACATATGTTACTATGAAACTAAAATATTTTAATTAGTGGAGAAATAGAGGAAAATCCAAGTAAATGAAGCCTATTCTTGACATATAAATTAGCTTGGCTCAATGAACATTAAAAATAAGAGAATCTCATTTATACCTTGACTACCCTTACCATACTAGGACAGCTTAGTGTGTCCTGCATAATTCCAATCTGCTCCAGCGCTCTGATAAATTATTATTTGGCAGAGAAGTATCCATTGTGGCCATTGTGCAAATGCTTTACTAAATCACTGGTAGAAATCAAAATTGTGAGTTCATTAGCAGGTAGGTAGAAAGTGTAGACTTCAGTGTTTTGTATTAATCCAATGTGCTGGACTGACAGAACCTTATTTGAAGGCCACGCAATAAGAGGAAAAATAAAAAACTATATAGCAATACCATGTGGCTTCTGATTTGGGAACTACAATTTAGCCTATTAGACATGGACCTGTTCCAAAAGTGCACATTCAAACAATCATGCATGAAGGAGTTAGAAACACAGATGTGAATTATAACTCTCTGAAATCCTGGGAATGCTCCAAATCAGCCCATTAGAGGTAGGTTTGAACTGTGAGTGCAGATCCAGATCTAAAATTTTTGTTCAAACCTGTCTTTCCCTAACATTTTTACAGCAACTACTGAATGTATTAAAACCAGCAATGTTCCATAAGCTTAAAAAAATACCAGTTAACCCCATCTTAGCTGTATTCAGACATGATTCACAATGACTGACTAAAACCATTTCTATAAAAAGGCAGTAACAAAAATCATCAGTTGAATGTAATGGGACAGTTTAAACAGGTCAGATTCAAGCTGGATTACTGCAGCTCCATCGGCCACATACAGCTGCACGGTGATCAGTTTAGCACAGTATTTAACATTAGAAACATAAATAATTTAAGGATTTTCTTTTCCAAGTTTGGGACAGAACTTTAAAACATCTGGTCCCTTTTCAATCATTTTTACACACACACAAGCTAAAGTCAATAGTTTTGACTAGAGCAATAGTGTCGGGTGGAATTGAGGTTGGCTATTTCACAAGCGTGCAAGTGGTAGATTAGAAAATCTGTAATACTGTATAGGGCTAAAGGCACAGAAGGAGCAATGAAGGGACACATACTCTCAACAGCAGGAAACAGAGGGTCCCACATTTATGAAAATACCCAGTTCTGTAGAATTCATTAATGCAGGTTTCTCTTTTTTTAAGTCAAACTTATTTGCAAAGTGCATCACAATGATTCTTCTCATGTAGAAGATGTAGGAGGTGTGGCACAAACCAGTCTGGCCTTGGCCACCCAGTACTGTATAATAAGAGAACCAATAAAAGAAACAGGGTCTGCTGAATCTGGTCTACTGCTGTGTCTGCAGAGCACCTCTCTTTGTTGCTGATCTCAATGCCTGATGATTAAATACTAGATTTCCACACCTTGAAAGGGACAAATGAATCCACAGCTCAGAGTCTAAGACTGTTCCCCGTTGATAGTGCTTTAAGAAAGAGCCACTAAAAAGCAAGCATGAGAAATATGGAGGCAATGGCAGAGCAGCATTGTACAGACACAAATGAGAAAGAATTTTGCCCCTTTTTAAATGGCCTGGTGACCACCACTACTACTCTTGTAAACTGTCATAAGTGTGCACCTTAATAACATAATCCAGCACTACGTGTTTTCAGGAATTCATTTCCTAGTCTTGATACTTTGTGTCATGCAGTAGCAGGGGAGAAGTCAAAGCAAAATGTATAAAGCCTCTTCCTGAAGTGTGTAGTCACAGCTTGTGTTGATATCAAAAGTATTTGAATGAGCAACGTCAGGACTGCACCCTCAAAGACTATAAAATGTTTTAATAAACATGCCAGGTCTGATGAGAGAAAAGTGAAATACACAGTAATAGCATCTAAGTATAAATATCCAAATGAGGGCCTAAAAAAAAATCCTAAATAGTCCTAATGTTTTGCATTACTTGGAGTAAACAACAAAAGTAAGTCTGAATGGATATGATTGGATTCTGTATTTTGAACGCCACTAAAGCATAAATCCATCCAGAAGAGTTTCTAGGTTTGCGGGTTTCTGAAAATGAATTATTTCTATTGTCTGTAGCAGCTCTCTGTCTCCACAGAGAGCTGTTGTTCTGCTGTAGCATTCTGAAAGTCCCAAAGTATATGTGGTTAATATAAACAAGGAATAAAGTTTTAGTTATCTAAAGGGAGAGGTGCTAGGGTTGTTGAGTAAAACTTTTCTAGCCCTTTAAAACTGCTGAGCTCACATTGGTGGTAGATCATCAAGCTGCTGGAGAACAGATCTCAAGAACAAGATAAAAAGGCAGTAGCAGTGCAAGCTTTTGGAAGTGATACAGAGTCATCATTTAGAACAATAACATTTAGTTAGTCTCTATACCTGTTCAGTTCTCAGGCTGTCTGCTGGGACTGGCAATAGTCATTACTTGGTCCCTTGGGACGAGACTAAAACCACTATTCCATTTCAGATGTATCACCAAATAGCAGTTATGGGGTATCTGCCATTGCATCAGATTAGATTCAGTAACCCAGAAATGAAAGGGTCCCTGTCTCTTAATATATTCCCTGTCCAATTGCTCAATATTTCTTTAAAATGAACACATAAAATCGGCATAATGGTATGACATGTATCTCTAGCATTACTAATACATGTGATCCTCCTCAGTTGCATACTAAAAACATGGCCTATAAATGACTGTGCATCTGTGTGTATATACACACATATATTTCAGTTAACATGGAGACAGAACTGCAAACTGGATTGAGGGTTATCGGTTTGCAGAACTTTGAGTGGATAGAGCCAGTTTGCAAAATTCTACTCACTCATTGAAGTACACGAAGTACTTTTTTTTTGTTTGTTTTTAAGTTTGATAGACATGTATGGTATTAATCATAGTAACTGTCTGGGACAGTAGTTTTTGCGTGGGGGCTGGTAAATTTTCGTTAACAATTTGGCAAGGCTGAAACATATTCACGAGGAGTTTTATCATCTGTGACAAATATCTGGATAATATTTTTCATTTTAGAAGTAATCCAAGTATGATTCAAGTCAAAGCTACCAGCATAAGATAAGCATTGTCTACATGTTATTTAACTGTCTCAAAATGCCATGAAGGCAAGAGTACAACAAAACAGAAGCTGACTGCCACGCTCCAGCATTTGGTTGTGTGCACTGTAGTGACCACAGCAGTGGAAGGTGGCCTTTCACGTGTTTTTTAAACTGATGTACATCACTGCATTTATGGCATTTCATGATTCTTCTTTGCCTTTCACATTAATGAGTGGTAGGCCACACAGGGCCACATGTGCTCTGCTCACTACAAGATGCTACATTCCACCCTCCTCAGATGTACTGAGTTAAAGTTTAGTGCATCTGTGAAACTTGGGAAAACATGAAAAACAGGGACAAGAATTTCATGGTTTACTCCATTGTGGCTTCCACCCAAGATGTCTTTCTCAGGTGATGTCACACAGGCAAACAACCCAAACACAGAAGGAGTGGAGATAAGCATGAAGCAAACTGTCTCTCAACTGTGGGGAAAGTAGAAACTGAACCAATGTCTCCCTTGGTCCTTCTGTGAGGATATATGATCAAGGCAGCTATATACATAAAAGAGATTGTCTTTCTTTCCTGCCAGCCTGTCTGAAGCAACCCCCAATGGAAATCCCATACAATTCTTGGTCATTGTGAAAAAAAGCAAAAAAGAAAAAGACTTTTAGTTGTTCTTAGCTGTCATTCCACACTGAAGAGGAAAGCACTCATGAATGGTCCTTAGCAGTATGATCTAAGAGCTTCCAGTGAAAGGACCTTTACTTCTGACAACTGAGAGAGGGCTGCATGGCTCTTTCTTCTTGTCCAGGAGGTTGGGAGGGGTAGCGGAAGACAATCCCGTCCCTAACTCAGGGGTAGTCCTTGGGAACTCAGCAAGCTGGAGCTCACTGATCGGCCTTTCTTTTACATACATTACACACATGTAGAGAAGAATGGAGCCAACAACTTTGTGGCTGCAAACTGGTGTTTAAAGTGGTCTGAAAAATATGGAAAGCTCTATCATCATCCTGTCCATTGCCTAGTAGTTAATTCTGCCTCTGTCCCCTCTTAACTCCCCAGTTAATCCTTTGGCCCTAATCCCAAAATCAAGTCTGCCCCAATTCTTTTTAAAGCTCTCAAAATTGTGAAAAAAAGCAAGGAAGTAGGCAGAGCTATACAAGAGCTATGAGCTCCTGCAACCTTCTGGTAAGTAATGCCTTGGGAGGAATGACGTTTTACAAAAGTTCTCAATCACATCTGTGTCCTGATGTATTTTAAGCCTTTCTTGTGGATCAAAACTCAGAAATTAGGCAGAAGGTGTACTTTGGACCAGGAATCAGACTGGATTGGTAGCAAACCACAACAGGGTTTGATTTTATGATCGCTCAGACACCTCATGAGTTATCCTTGACGAATAGAAGTTGTGTGAATTGCAGTACTAAGAGCTTAGTGTGCCAAGACACACTGCTTCAGGCTGTCAGTTCAATGCATTGTTTTACTCATTCATCAGGCACTGAAGAATTGGGTTTGATTATAAGATCTTTAGGACTAAGACCATCTAGTTGTTTGCACCACGCGTATTTCAGTGGAATCTTACTCTGATTTGAGCCTCAAGGTGTACTACTAAACAAATGAGTAACACAGGGGTCAGTATCACAATCATGTTGATATGGAACACGCTGGAAGATGTTTCTTTTCTACCCTTGACTAATGTCCCATGGTTCTTAATAATATTCCAAGTCGTCATCTTTGTCCTGGAAACATAAGTACAAATCTTGCATGCACATTGTTTTTGTGTCTCCTGCCCACCTCCATTGAATGTCTCTGCAGTCACATCCTCAGAGAGATTTTAATGTGCCTGTAAAAGGTAACAGAATGTCATTGCTGTGTTGCAGCCAGTTGAAACAGTCAGAACAGTTCTTCAATAAATGCATCAAAAAGAGAGAAACAAGGTGTAGTTGGGTTGGCCCTCACTAGCAGTCAGTCTCTCACCCAGCAGCTCACTCACTCAATCCTGCCCCCCAACAGGACAAGGGGAGAAAAGAGGAAAAACAGGAAAGAGAACGCTTGTGGGTCAAGGTAAAGACAGGGAGATTGCTTACCAATTACTGTTGCAGACAAAACAGACTCAAATTGGGGAAATTATCTTATTGCCAATTAGAATAAATCATTACTGATTTGGATAGTGGGAAAAAAAAAACGAGAAAAAGAAGAAACTAACATTCACACACTTAGAGAAAACACTTTTCCTCCACCTTTCCCAAGTTCAAGTTCACTCCTCCCCTCCTTGTTATGGTCATGGTACACTCAGTCCCTTCAGTGAGGCAACGGGCAGCCCCTTCTTCCTTCTCACTCTTTTCCTCTGCTGCAGCATGGGTCCTCCACAGGCTGCAGGGAATATCTGCTCCACCACAGAGCACCTCCTCCTTGCCTTGGTGTGTTTCTCTGTTGTTTTTCACTCTTTTTATTCCGTCCTCATCTCTCTGGCTTTCTTTGCTCTTTCTTTAAATATGTTTCCCTGAGGTGCCACCATCTTGGCTGATGGGCTCAGCTGTGTCCTGTGATGGGTCCATTGGAGCCGGCTGGAATCAGCTATGGCTGGCATGGGGCAGCCCCAGCCTCTCCTCACAGAGGCCACCCCTAGATCCCACCTGCTGCCAGCACCTTGCCATTTATACCCAATACAGAAGGTGTGACCTCCTCTGTAACAAACTGGAGAGAAGCTGTCCCATCAAGAGCAGTGGAGGTCTTTTGTAGATATCTCACCCTACCAGCAGAGTGACCAGATCACCGCAGAGAGCGTGGTTGAGAAGAACCATCAGAGGGTCATGATGCAAGAAGAGAAAACCACTCAAAGGCGGCGGGAATACTTGAGCTATTGGGAGGGAAGGGGCAGGGCAAGCAAATTTCCAGTGGTGTTGAAGAGCGGGCTGCAACTGAAGCTGGTGGGAGAGACCTCTCAACCTGCTCAAGACCTCTACTTTCTCATTGTGTTAGCCCATACCACAGCCTGATGCCTGGCAGGAATGCAAGTCTCAGGTTTTGAATAACAGGGTTGGCCAGAGACTGCTAGACAGGTCTGCAGCAAGGACTGCAGCTACCTCGTAGACCATCTTTGAGCACTGGACCCAGCTGGAGGTTTCTCAGCTACAGAGCAGGACCAAAGCCACTTGCGCAAGGACTCCCCACGCTGATATAGCTGCCTGTGAAGCAGAACTGCAGTATAAAAAGGCATAAATGTATGAAATATAGTAACACCTGCAGAGGTGCGTAAGTTCCAAGGTGACTGGATGAGTTTAACTGCAACTAGAGGAGGTGATAAGAGGGCAGAAAGAGAACATGAGGGAAGACCGAGGAACGCTGCAGTTTTCTCTGAAGCCACATACAGCAAATGCTGCCACATACAGCAAATGCTGCCACAGGAAGAGTGTGTTTAGGAGGACTAGCAAGGGCAGGACACCAACTTGCCTAAAATAGCAGTGTTGAAGTACAGATTTAGAAGAGGAAGGAGGAGCAAGGAAGGGAGGGGAGCAATAGTCCAAGTTGTATTAATTTTTTTAAGTCTATCTCATTTCAGCATAGGCTTAAAAAAACAAAACAAAACCTCCAGGGGATTCTTCCATCTAGGAATTCAAGCTTTGAAGCAAAATCTGCTTTTCTGTCTTTTGCAGATCTCTCTGCTGTCCCACGTCTTTCTCCCATTCTAATGTTTAATTGGCTTCGGCAGAGATATCTATTGCTAGTTCTGTGTCAGGCCCTTGCCAGTAACTTCATGGGGTCTGAGCTTCCTTCAGTCATCTCGTGCTCCTATTTAAAATATTGTAACTGGAAAGCTTAGATAACTGCATTTTGTTGACTACCATTTTGCAACAAAACTCCATCTGGTCAACATTAGGTCCACTAACCATGGTTGGAGTGAAAAATAATCTTGCCTTCATGTTGAGGTGTACAGCTTCAGCTGAACATGATTTGGAGTTGGATAACTTGCTAATAATGAGCATCAGCACTGACAGCAGGAAAACTAGCTTTTAAGAATCCAAATTTCAAAGCACACTCATTGTCAGTCTGGTACTCACTTTCTGTTTCTTGGGAAGATTTGAGCGTTTCTCCAAAATCACACTGTTCTTTGGAGAAATGGTGGATTTTTCAGAGTTTCCAGGCTTCAGAAAGGACATAGATGAATCACCTGTATATGGAAAGAAAATTAAGATGATGGAAAACTGAGTGGCTTTAATATCACATAGTGCTATCGCTAGCCCTACTGCTAAATGGAGTTATTTAATGAACAAACAGGTCATAATATCCTTTGGAAGACCTAAGAGGATATACCTGCTGGCACAAGGATGAGGCAATGCCTCTTACATCCCCTGAAAGCATAGTGACAAACTGGTGAGAAAAAAGTTTCATCTTTCTGGTTGTATGTAAGTTGATGAAGCACAAGAAGCCAGGGAGGTGAAATATGTATGTGAACCAAATAGGATTGCCATGCCACTGTGCAGAATGAAGAAATGGCCATATTCCTCTCTGCAGTAGGACCTGTGCAGTAAAGACAATGCTGATACCCTGCAACTTTCACTTTTCCTTTCTCAGAAAACTTATCAGTCACAAGTATAGTGTAGAGAGCAACTCCTCTGCAGACAGCGTAAGAGAGGCAGTGGTTTATGTACACAGCTCCAAAGGAGAGCAAAGTCCTTATACTGAGAAAATTTCACCTAAGCTATAAGCTTGTCCTCCTAAACTACAGAGCTTGGTTAAAAACCTGTAAGGAATGATGAAGATTTTTTCTCCAGATCTTCTTGCATTTTAAGGAGTATTCTCTCCTGCTCCAAGGCTTCTATGTATTTGGAATAGGACCAGGAAGCCTGCAAGAACCATTAAAAACCATCAGCTTCCTGACCTTGTCACTGATAGTTCCTTGTCAATTTCAACAGTGAGACAAAAAACTTGTTTATGTTATAACCCTGTCATTGAATAATCACAATTATTAAGAAGAGAAGCTTTGTCATGACAATACTGGAATCATGGGGAAAATAGTATTGCTGCAAATAAGTGATCTTAAAACACCATGCAATGCAATTTACACAAGTTTGACAGATATAATGTTTACATTCATTTATTCTCCATCCCTGGTCTGAGTCCCATTCTCTCTCCTTTCGTCTTCAAAACCTAAATACAGCAGATTTTCCCCTTCCAAAATTTCAGCCTTTTGTGCTATCGAGGACTTGATTTTATCTCCCTGCCACATCCATCCAGTGTGTCCTTTCTCAAATCATTGAAGGTCTCATTAGCCTCAGAGTTCTTTCTGCCTGTCCTCTCCAGCAGAATGCTGCTACCACTAGAGGCAGATCAACTGGAGATGTCATCCTTTCCTTTTCTAAGGAACAAATGTTGCTCTTTACATTGCAACAACCACAGTTCAGATTCCGTGTAAATTTTAGGTCACTCTCCCAAATCAGTATGGGAACTTTTATTTGGCCTTTTTTTCCTTACAGCCTAAAAGGTTTGGGGCCAATTTGTCATTTCGTGACGCAGTGAGAACTTCTGGCATCTTCCTATAGCAGAAAGGGGCTTGGAGAAGAAACTGCTCTATAGAAGATTATTGCTCTTTCTGCAATTACCTGCTTCTTGAGGGCTTAGACATACGATATTGATATACTGGCTCACCCAACACACTTTTATTTTTTTTTTAAATTGGTATGAGCAACAGTTAAAAGGACCATTTAAGGGGTAAGAGTGTGAGCTTAACTATGCAGTTTGCACTGTGGCTTCATATTTTGAGGGTATTTCAGACTGCCTATTTCTATATTCTGCTCATCGCTAATGTGATGCCACGGGAAGAGCTCCATGGAATGTAAGCAGTGGCCAGCGTGTGATTTACTCCTGCATCGCATGACATAGCTGTGATTATGTGGTTGCATAGATTCCCCATTATGTTATGGCAGTGTCAACTCAGCAATCAATGATACCTTGATATGCCCAAGGTGTCATGTCTATTCTTCCTGTTTCTCCAATAAAATGACTGTTACCTTTTCACTACAGATTTGATGCATCACTACAGTTGTTCTGGAAGAAGTATTAAAGAGCTATTTTCTGTCAGATTTTCTATCCAAATACCTAGATTTCCTAAATGAGTTCAGCATCAGGTTTTGACATATGAACAGAACAGGACTCAAGCCTAAACCAAATTCTTTCAGGATATGAATTTCACAAGTAATGAAAAGCTGCTTATTCCAGAATTGAACTTCCTTTTCTTCAATTTATCTTTAAATAAGGATTCTTTTTAAATCTACACACCTAAAGGGCTTAATGTGTTGTTAGATATTAATACTACTCAGAACCTAAATCTTAAAAAAATTAATAAAGAAAGAAAAAAAATCACCTGGAAGGTAGCTAAACTTATAGCAGCAAAGTTAATTGTAGAATAATGAACAGTTATTGAAGAACCACGTGTCAGTAGTATTCAAAACCAAATTCCACCTTCCCATTCTCCCATGATCATTATATCTCTCTTGAATTATGATATCTGTAGCAACATGTTTATTATTCACCTGCCACCCATATCCATCTGAAAACGATGCTGGTCCTCTCTCCACACCAATCTCATCTACCAAAGCACTGCTTGACAGACTGATGAGTTTTGCCCCCACTTCTTTACCCTGCCAATAATAAGAACTCATAATTAGATGTAAACAACAGTTACTGAGCTAAAGTAAGCAGCAAAGTCTGAGGAAGCAAAAATTATCATTGGTAACGAGATAGTGTCATATGCAGTAATATTTTGTAATGCCCAGTTTCATAATTCATCACATTGGGCATAATAAAAAATAGCAGAAGATACTGCTTTTTTAAAGCATTTCTTTGTCCTAATCGAAGTTTCCTGACCTCTGCACTCCTGCAGACTATGTTCCTCTCAGATTCAATACCTGCTCCAAAATATAGGTAAGTGAGAGGGCAGACCTGCAACAGAACATATTTTAAGGACAGAGAGGCCATTGTGATCCTCTAATTTGGCCTCAGGTGTGTATGTGGAACACAGGATTTCTCATCATTAATTCCAGCTTGGTCCAGTAGCTGCGAATGAGCTACAGTACACATGTTAGGAAAAGGCAATCTCATTTAAAACATTTACAGTGAAGGACAAGGCATTGTAACCCTTGGTAAACCATTCTAGTGATTAACTATTTGTCATTTTCATGTTGTTTTAGTGTTTTGTTAAGGCTGCACCTTTGCACATTCTGTCTGATGATCCCAAAACTCTTTACGAACATTAATCAATGTTCATATTTAACCTTACATAATTAACCCCACAACATCCCCATGAGGCAAGTAATGTAACCCTCCCATGTTGTAAATGAGAAAGTGAGAAAAAAAGAGAGGTCAAATGGTTCCCAAAGTGACTCAGAAAGTCCCTGAGAGATCTGGAAAAGGATCAGAATATCCTACATCCTTGCTCCCAAGGTGCCTTTTCCTTCCTTATCATCCCCACTGTCCTATGGATCCATCATCTATAAGGGTGACTTTTGCATATAGAACTTCCCAGGCAGTGTGGTGTTTATCTTCTCTCCAAAAGCAGGCTTACTAACTTCTGTGCACACTCAGTTGATGGAACAGGGATGCCAAAGCCAATACAGAAATAGTGTGTATACTAACATACTACAGTTTATGTTTGCTAGCTTTCTCAATGAGAATGGTGAATTAAATGAGGTCTTTAATAATGTCTTCTCATAATATATTAGGCAATTTTATGGCAATGTCATATCCCATGACATCACACTGCTCACTAACAAATAAGCTTACTGCTAAGAAGCTTAAAGAGAGATCAGGGAAACATGGAAAAGGAAAATTAATGCTTATGGTTTTACTTTTCTCTGCTAAGGGCAGGGAAAGAGTAAGTACAGATTTACAGTGTAAGTTAAAACTATTTTGTACACTTGAAAGTAAAAAAACCAAAATCTATTTTGGAGGTAAAATGCAACTGTGTATAGAACAAATTACAAAAACTGGCATCAAGGCAGACTGCAAAAAGTGATTAATGATATTTTTTAAAGTATGCGGCATGTGCATCTAGCAGTTAACAAAAGAAAAGGTCCACAGACGGGCCAAAGATGAGCCCATATAGCTATGCCACACTAAGGGCAAATATGTGAAAACAGAGAAGCAAACCATACTCTCCGAAGGCAATATCTTTTAAAACAACTATTTCAGCTCAGTACTGAAGCAATCACATTATGTTGAATGTTCAAGCTTATTTCACCCTGTACCCACCCATCCCAGACACTAAGCTTAAAAGAGGTTTCTGCATTGTATCGTGCTTGCATGGCGTCCGTCGCTGTTAGCCACTTCTCCCCTGCACCAAGTCCATTGCCAGGAAACCTTTGATAGGATTTGCCCCATAAATAACAAATAGGCACACACAAAAAATATTGAGATAGTCAAATAATACCAAGTCATGCATCATTGTCCAGTGAAAACCTCCTTGTCTGCCCATTCTTTCCGTTGTATTACATAAAAGTCCAACTCCTATCCAGTCAGTTTAGAAAGTGAGGTGAGCCCAGGTAGATTGGGCACCCCAGGGACAAATTTGTGAGAAGGGAGAAAGTAAAATTCCTCCCCCCAGGACCATGATTGTTCTGTTTGACGTAAACCCAAAATGGCAACTGATTGGCAGGGGGGAGGAATATCTATATAAGAAAAAACAAACATTTCTAACCCTTGCCAGAGCTTTCCTCTCCTTCAACATGAGCCTGGTGGGGCAGAGGAGCATAGACATTATTTTAAATGCCAAGAAATCATCACCTTCTACAAGCTGCCAAGTGAATCTCCTGTCGCTTATGTTGGATGAACCTTATTGGTATCCTTCAGGGATACTGAATCATTGTAATAGTTATGTTGTCACTGAGGGGACAGAAATCTCAGGCAAGAGAACACGGAACGGCAAATTCTTTAAACAGTAATAGAGTGGGAAGCAGGTTTCAAATACTTCTCTGTTCCACCTATTCTTTCAAGAGATTTTAAAAGGTAACTGGTTTATTGATAATTTTTTGTGAGAAGAATAGTCTGCAGACTGTGTACTGAACTGCATTCTCCGCCTGTCACTTTCTAAAATTTCTTACCCTATTTCCCAGCTTAGAAGGGTAATTCACCTTTCCCATTTGTTCCCCATAAAAGCTAGGCTTTCGCCCTCCTAGCCAAGATTTGCTCTTTACTTCCTTGATCTTAATCAGAAATCTTATAGACAGGCAACAAACAGATGGAAAAAATGATTCTGTGAAAACGCAAAAGTGCATTACTTTGAAATATTGCATTCTTGCACTGTAAGTATTGCCAATGGCCTTGCCAAACATATCTATATGGAGTCAACGTGCTTTGGAGAAAGGAACATGAGTTCTTGGATTTTAGACTTCACTTGACATTGGTGTGTAGCCTTGATAAACGCTTCACTGGTCCTCAGTTTTCATGGGTCTAAAAGAGGATAACAATGTGTACATGTTCTTATGGGCATATATGTCTTTATCTGTCGAGGTACTCATGTGGTTCTCATCATGAGTAATATCTCAACACATGTGTACATGGTATTTAAAATATGTAAAGGTCTTTTAATGCTACTTATGATAGTTTGCAAGTCCAATAATTTCTCTGCCCTTAAAGGAATGTTCTCTCCTCAAAGCTGGCCAAACAATTACATTTCGTAAAAAATAAACTTTTGCAAAGCCTATAATCAATAGAAAAAAAATCCATTATATTTTAATAGTTAAATTCCAAGAAAAACAATTTTACAAGCAAGCATTCCGCTGTAGAGGTCACAGTTCTGTTAATGCACTGAAACTGTCTGGAAGCTCATTGTGAACAGTCTAACAATTTCACTGTCAAAGCTGAGAAATATTCAAGAAAAGACAAAAGACTATACAAAGCAATTAGCACATAAATATTTTTAAAATAATGTGCAGATTTTTCAAATGCTCCTTCTGAAAAAATCGATAAGAAAACTGTTTTTGTTTTGTTTTGCTTTCAATAGTGACTCAGGACTGTAAATTCTAAAATAGGACAGTACATACTGAAAGTGCAAACAGGTCTGCAGTTACCCATTGTACACATGGACCGTACATAGATTTTTTTTAAAAAAATTCAGCCCTCTTTTTTGCTCTTCTCTTGGCACAAAATATGACTAAAATACATTTTCCCCTCTGCTTAATGAAAGGAGTATTCCATTGACTCATCTGCTTCAAGTTAAACATGTATATGCATTGGCAGGATTGGGAACTAATTGCTCTGGGACCAGGTCGCATGTAAAGCTTGAATTCTGACAAAAAGATTTCAGTAGCTTTGGATCAAGCTGAGAAAGGGATATTTGAATTCATGTATGTTTGCTCATGAAGAAGTTTTTATGCAGTTTGTCAGCTGTCACCTGAAACTTTGTGAGCCTTACCTCTGCTGTTTTGCCTTCCTTCTTTTGCATCTTTTTTCCCTTTTTTCTCTCCAAGGCAAGAAGAATTTTGTCACTAGGCAAATTGCTTTGAAACTTGCAAAATTTTGGCCAAAATTTAAACAGAAGAGCAAAAATAGTCATCTGCACAGAAAGAAAAGAAAGTCAATCTTGACCATATTAAGAAAACAGAGTTTACTGTAAAAGAAAATGTAGTTTACCATGAGAATGAAATAACTATTTCTTTTTGAATACACAGCCTTGTTCCTCCCACGTACTGTGTCTTGACATTTCAGCCCAGCTTTGCTCGGCACATGCTTTTCATCAGTATGTTTATTACTGGTGAGAAATCTTCCTAAAACACAGTTAAAAGGCACTTTCTTTTTTTATGTTTCCCTAAACAATTGTTTGCATTAATGAAAACATCCATCATTTTTTACAAGTATTCCTGATAAAATATACACCAGTAGAATTGCTTTTGCACCACTGTTCTGCTCAAGTATTTCAAATATTCAGTTCATTAGGGAGAGGGGTTTTTTCCCTCCTTAAGAGAAAGGAAATACTTTTTTGCCTCTGGAAAGGCTCTTAAACCACATTACAGATCTATGAGCAAATCTTGGATAATTTTTAAATGATATAATCTCTCACAGGGTCTTTTTTGAACTAGAATAAGAAAAACAATTTTAGAAAAGCAAACAGAGGGGCTCAGTGAATTCTGTTGCTGCACGTACTAAGGCTCACATTTTTCAATTTATTTAGATATTTAATTCTCATTGAGAAACTTGGCTTCAAAGGAGCCGAGCATGCTCAGCACCTCACTGCTTCTGGCTCAACAGACTTGAAAGTGACATGTGAGTCACTGTCATGTTCCAGTCACAGCTTTTTGGCCAAGTTCTTCCCTTGCTTTTGTGCCACATTTCTGGAGTTCACTGGGTTTTACACAGGCTGAAATGAGACTCCTTATTTCTCTTATGAGCCGTATGAACCCTTTTGTCTGACAAACCATTCATCTTTTGTGATCCAAACCCTTTATGGACTCACAGTTGATGTTTAAAGGTGTTGGTTCCAATTTTATAGGAAAAGAAGAGGAACTATCTTTCTTGTGTTTAGAAGATAAGTCAGAGAAGACAGTAACGATGAATAAGAAAATATTAAGTCTGTAGTAAAGGTTCACAAATTGCTATTCAGTCTGATTAGTACAAAGATCAGAGAGAAAATTGTCTACAGCCATTTAATACAGACTTTCTGTAATAAAGAAGGGAAAGACATTCAGTAAGCTAAGCTGTCTTTGTGCTTTATTCACATCTGCATTTTTTTTCACAAACTACAAAAACTACAAACTAACTACAAATTACTTCTCTGACATTAACCAAGTGGCAAAGAACAAGCAATTAAAAACATAGACAGAATTAATTTCTACTGCCAGAATTCCTAACGCAGACCTGCATAACACCTTTCCAGGATCAGCCAGCTGTCAGAGATTGACCAGTTTATTGAGCAGTAAAATATCTGAAGCCTCTCTGTCATCTCCACCATACAATCTTCATTGAAATGCATGACTATAGTGTTCTCCTTCATGCCCAGGCTTATGTATGGAGTCCAAATGGTCACATAAGCAACAAAGACTGTCCTTAAAATCAGACAGACACACAGACTCTAGCCAGATCTGTTACAGAGTTTCTCCCTGCTTCTTACCTGTGCTTCTCTAAAAATGTAAGGTCCTAGTTCTTTCCTGTGCTCCAGAATCTTCTTTGCTTGTTCAGTTGGGATGTCAATCTGCAAAGCTGGGGGTACAGCAGAATTAATAAAGCAGTCGATAATAGCTGTGATTTTTTTCTGGACTGTGGCATCATCACAATGAGAATGGCACAAGTCCTGAAAGATGAAGAATAGCATTTTCAGTCAATGGAGAGAGAGAGGCGCAAGACCCTTTACAGGGGCCCAGTGGTCAAAGAGTAATAGTCATACAAAAATAATTATACAATGGATTTATTCAGTATGTAGGACAAAATTCTTATAACAAATGTGAATGGTCAAAGACATAGTTAAGACATGAGTGGGACTTCTGGTTTGCAAATGCAGATACATAGCAATCATTGCTTTTAGGTGATAATCTCTGCCTGCATGTTCTGATGGAACAGGATAGTTTTTATCCTGCGTTCAGTCTAAGTACATCACTGGCAAATAGGAGGCATTTCTGAAAAGAGAAACACACCTACAGGTGTGAAATACACTGATTTTCACAATGAGCCTGCTATGACTAGCACAGCCATGGTAACTAAAAGACAAAGAAATGCTCTAAATACTCCAAGAAAAGAGGGTAATTATTTAGAGGCTACAAGGTATTATAACCAGGAATGTTGGCACAAGAGAGGACAATTTCAGCTACCAGTACAATCTTCCATTCATTGACATCTTCTAGTTTCCCCATTCATTAAGATTTTCTGGTTTCCCAAAACCTCAGTGTTTGAAATAACTCTGTGCAGAATAGAATACAAAACAAACCTGAACGTACAAGGGTGAGATCTCAGAGAAACACTGGGGGGTTTCTACTTTTTTTAATGTGATCCTATTGTTCTTGTAAAACCTGTTATTACTGTGTTTTCACACTCTGATGATGCTACCATTGGACTTTGACAGGAAGGAAACATAGTTCAAAGAACTTCCTTCAAACGCTTTGAAACACAAACTTTCCATCTATCCATAAACATCAAGATATCTCTATAACACTAGGAGATGATCACATATATCTACTAAAGACACAATGAGCACTCTAGAGAATTTTCAGGAAGAGAGCTCTTTAAATGAAGAATATGCATTTAGTTTTGGTATAGGAGGCTGGATATTTACTTTGCAAAGAAATTAAAAACAGGGATTTTAACCAGAAATGTGGTATGTGAAAGAGCTGGCTTGTTTTATTACGAATATTTTTTAGTTTTGTGAAGGAAAAAAAGAATGATAACAGCTACAATGAAGAAAGTAAGGCAATACAAAAACATATTCAATATATCCTAAGAATATATTATGGCTTCCTTTGCTCATCTAGCATAGAAGAAAAGGCAGAAGACAAACAAGCCATATGATATGAAGAGGGATGAGACATGAGCATAGAGGAACAGATGGAAATGATCCACAGAGGAGTTCTTTTTTTTTTTTTTTTTTCAAATTTGTTTGGTTTTTGATTGTCCCAAGATGTGCCGCCAGCCCAATGGGTTACGAGGAGCAATGCAGTCATTGACTCCTAAAGGGAGTTCTGTCTCAACTGATGGCATGATATGGCTCAGACAATACAAGTATGCACTGTGCAAAGTGCTGCCCACATCTTTGGCAATATTCCTCCAGTTCAGCCTGACCCACAACACTCCTACTACTCCAGGCCTTTGCTTCTATAAAAAGTATCAACTGCCAACCATGACAAATCGCATGCATGTAGAAATATGGTCAGATTGTACTTTTTCTTGATAAGAAGACAAATAAAATTAACATAAATGAAGGAGAGGGGATGGGACATAAAACAATGAAGGCTTTCTTCAGAGGACAGATCCACAAAGAAAACAGTCTAAACTACACTCCACATTAATTTGCAGAAAGTTTCCATGTCCTCCACAATGTAGCAATGAAGAGTCACAAATCACAAAAAACATCAAATATTTTGAGAAGGATTTATGTCATGGAACTTCAGGTGCCTTCATGTCAAGTTTCTAGTCTAAGCTAGTCACTCTGTAACCAAGAGAGAGACAACAGCAGCCCCAGAGAACATTTCAGCCGATGATTCCTCGCTTGGGGGTCAGAGACTCTGTGAGGAGTGGAGATTGCCCCCGTGAAACAGAGGAGCTTCAGTTTCTAAAGTGGACCCCAAATTCAAATGCATAAAATTAAACAGTGAAAATAAACCCACATGCCTGCAGCAGGATCTCCAAATGCTACTGCAGCATCAACTCTGTTTACCTCCAAATCTCTGAGCATGTTAACTAACCTCATGCTCCCTGCCTGCCATGTGCACACAGGCTATGTTCAGGAGCCCAGAAGAGGCTCTGCACTCTGGTAGCACTTTTGCATCAGCAATATCCCAGAGGTGAAAGGAATGAGGAACAAGTGAAAGATCCGTGGTGCCCCCGCATTCAGTCCAGGGTGCTAGTAGGAGGCTGCAGCGTGATTTAAAGGCTCACTCCAGAGTTTTCCAGTGTTTCACCCCACACAGCAGCAATTTCACAAAGGGACATGTATTTGGGAGAGAGGCAATCCCTGCTGACCTTCCCCATCACGTTTCACCTTGACCACATCCTCAGCTGCAGTCAAATGTGACTGTACAGAGTGCCAGGGAGCTGGGGTCTGCATTGTACATATAAGCTTTTTGGGTAGATACTATCTTTACATCTGTATATTTGATTGAATTTAAAAGTTTTCTTTGATTTTTGAGGGATTACCAAATTCAGCAATAATCCCATTATTTAACAGTGTGTAACTATAAAGACAGAATGAACATTTTGATGCTTACATATTTTCTACTGCTCCACAGATGTATACCAAAATCTGGGCATTAGCTGGTTAATAGTGTCCCTTTAGAGACTCAGAAGAATGTTACAGTTTGAAGAAGCATAAAGAAACACAGAGACAATACATTCAAGTAATTAAAAATAGCTACCCTTAAGAAGTGAGGATTTTCATCAAAGAAAAAACAGTTTAAGCAGTGAAAGAGATTTTACTATGAACGTGAAAATGCCTAGAGATATTCTTGTTAAAATTCTCCTACTATGCAGTAATGGATGCATTTGCTTACAAATTGAATTATATTCCCCTTGCTCCATTTTACCACCGTACCTTATACTTCTGTACCTCTTGCCAAAAGAGCACTCCGTTCTCCAGTAGGTCTCCTTTCAGTGACACAAAGCGTTGAAACTGATTTGCTGTCACTGGATTCAACAGCGCTTTGCGGAAAGCAATTATTTCACTAGATGAAGAAACCCACTTATTGTCCACATGCTGTCAAAAGAAGAAATAAATGCACCAAATAAACTTTGTTTCAAAAAGCAATAACAAAGGCATTAGTTAGCATAAACTGTCCGATTCTTATCTTTGCACTGACCCTAACTTTCAGTAGTTTATGAGTTTGTGACATGGATACAATAGAATGTGGCAAGGTTTCATTTCTTTCTTTCCTTCTTTTTTTTTTTTTTTTTTTCCAGTTTGGTTTGGGCAACATTTTTTGGAAGACGTGATGGGAGAGGAAATGACTGACAATGATTTAGACCATATGCCTACATACTATAAAGTATGGAAACAGCTATTGTTATTGATTATGGCAACAGGCTACTTTTCTAGAGAACAGTTTGAGTTTTGTGCAAACAAACAACAAAGAAAAAGGAACAGACAAACCACATAGCTTGAAGTTGTAAAATGCTTCTGACAGGGATCTCACCAACAAAATGAGCTTTGAAATGTGTTGCCATGATCACCAACAGAAGCTGGAGAGTTTGCTCTCTGTGGAATAAAGCTACCAA
Source organism: Gavia stellata (assembly GCF_030936135.1). Lineage (NCBI taxonomy): Eukaryota > Metazoa > Chordata > Aves > Gaviiformes > Gaviidae > Gavia > Gavia stellata. Next base: position 24,218,651 of record NC_082596.1, on the reverse strand, counting down.
TAGTAAAATAGAATTTAAAGTCATCGAGACATTTTGGAAATCCTCATGCTGCAAAGCACAGAGCAGTAGGCAGCCAGGAAAGGGTGGAGAAAGAAAGATGGCTTATGCAGGGACAGTTTGTTTGAAATGAAGTTCAGGCTGGCCTGCCTTCCTGAACAAACAGTTCTCGTGCTGTCACTGAGGAGCAAGCCAAACAACCCCTCTTTATTATCAGATGCATGAATGAAAACTATCTTCCAACAGTTGTATAAAACTCTTGAAGTCCTGGAGGGGTGGAGTGCTGTTCAATGGTCAGCATGGGACAGAAACATTTTTAGTTGTTGTGGACAGTCCTGGAAATCTAACCGGATTCTAAGCTGAAAGTCCTTCTGCAGCTTCTCCTAAAAACACGGGTTATGCTTAGTGTCCTGCCACAGAGCCTGCCAGGGCTGAGAGCCTGCCCTTGCAAGAGGTGTGGTTGTCCAAAGGGTCCTTTGGTTAAAATAAAGTTGGCTCAACTTGGACAGTAAGGTGGCATCTTCTCACCCCTCCTCCAGTTCTCCAAATGTGTTCTATCTCCTGTGACCAGGATTTAGGCAACTTTGGGGAAAAAATATTTCTGGGACATATTCATGAAGGGAAGAACAAAACGTTGCTCCCACCCCTATACTAATATACGAACACTGCTTATTTTATGGGTCAACAACCTTGAAGCAGAACATGGAAAATAACCATCTTCCTGACAAACAGACGAAGGGAAAACTCAGTTAACAGAACCCACATGCACTTTGGATCCCTTTCGAGCTAATGGTTTGCATGGATAATTGGTGACCGGGTCTCCAGTTTGATTTCAACAGACAATAAAAGTTCAACTGAATAAATGTACACAACTTGTATGTTGGCAATCACAAAGAGTTCACTGCTCTTCAAGAGGAAAAAACTGGCAAACATCTGATGAAATGTATTATTACAAAGGTTTAAGATGTTTAAAATTGATATTATCTCAGTGCTGTAAGATTAAAATACAATTCTAAATGAAACAGATACTGTGAGATATGATTAAACCTGCCCACTCCACTGCATACTTCACATTCCCTTTTGTGTCTGCACGTAATCCACTCGCAATAATAAATAAACTACCAGATGCTGGAATGAACAGCTTGTCCCAATAAGTCCACTGCATGCAAAATACAGATAAATGTGAATTAAAGGTACAATACCAGTTTGAGGAGGGTTAAGCGTGCTCCAAAGCCCAGGACAAAAGACACGTTTTTTTCAAGTATGACCTCTCCAGCCAGGAAGGGAGAGAAATTTACTGTGAACATCCAGCAGGGAGCTAAATTCACCAGTAATGTGAGTAATCAGTCCACTGTAGCCAATACAATCATGCCTGCTTTTGACAGCATTATATTTGGGCCTCACACTGTCAGCTGGGAAATTGTGAAGGATGTGCAAGGTCCAAATAGAAAAGACAGTGAAACTGCAGACACAAGAGACACAGTAAACGTCACTTGCCTTCCACTTCCTAGTTGTCTTCTCCTGGTTTTGGCATGGAAGATCTTCAGTTATGTCCCTTATCTATGGTTAAGCAAAAGATTATCATTGTATTTTTTAACTTTTCTTGTTTCATGTTCAGCCCTCTAATGATTGAGACCACAGTGGTAGAATAGTTTATATATCTTCATTTATATCTTTATATCTGAAACTTATTGTGGACCCACACTGAACACCATCCCTTGTTCAACTATAAATGAGCACATGCTCATTAAGACTGGGGAGTTAGAGAAAACAAGAGGTAATGATAGTCAAACTGCGGTCTTCCACTGGTTTACCTTACCCCTAATGTTCTGAGTGACCACTTACTTTGGGAACAGATTTTGGGCTATAACTTTTTTTTTTGTATGAAGTGTTTTTAGTTCCTTTGGACAGCTGTATCAGAAATACAGGCTTGATCCTGCAGCTTCTTTGTAGCAAAAATACACCTCAAATCAAGGGCAGATTTTCTGAATAAGGACTACATAGCATGCCCACAGTGTTTGGTCACTGTGAAATATGAAGCCAAGTCGAGAATGTCATCTGGTTTCATTTCTTCTAAAATACATTCTTCAAAGGACCTTTTCATCCTCTGAATTTGGAGTAAGAAAGAGAAAAGAGCAGACATAAATGGAGTTAGGAAAAGACTAAAAGCTCATTAGAAGTATGGATTTCCTGTAAACTGTTTATTAGAGTTGAATACAGCATTTTCCAAACTGCATGTGCTCCCCACCAGCACAGTGCAGCAGGTGCAAGAAGAGGCATGAATTAGCTTCCAGACCTGGAAGCAGCTTAGCCTTATCGCATGGTTTTGTGCCATAGCTCGTAAAAGAGGCAGAGTTCAGCTAAAAAAGGGCAGAGGGTTAGGAAATTTTGCTTTAACATAATCATTATTAAAATTACCATTTGCCTTATCAGAACCTACAGTTTTCAGATTGCTTAGTGCTCTGAATCAATGAAAAAGATCCAGTTCAAATGCACTTCTGACAACACCTCTGACAACCTTTTAGATGTTAAAAATATCACTGAAAACAAGTTTTATGTATAATGCAGTCTGCCTATGTGTCTGCTTGGTGGAACTGTCAAGTTTCCTTCTGCTATGACATTCGCATTTCAGAGCTTTTGTGGAAGTGCAAAAAACCAAGTCTTTTTGCATTTGTCACCAGCAGGATGATCTCCCTACACAGATCCCAGTCACACAGGCACTCTCAAAAAAGGCAGATATTAGCTCTGCCCATTCCCCACTCTTTCTAATGAGCCAGCAGGAGTGAAAGGCTTCTCATTCCCAGTTTTCCGGCAACTTTCTGAAGTAACCAATTGGAAACAAGGCTTGTAGCAGTTAACCTCCTGACTCAGCAGAATTTCACAAGTCCTGGAGTAATTTCTACAGGCGCTGCAGCTCCAGATGGGAGAATATGGACAGCGTGAGAGAGAGAATACAGCGTGGGAAGCCCACTCATTTGCTTGTATTCTTGTCCCCTTGGGCAAATCCTTTACACAAAGCAGCATTTCTTCTGTGTGCAAGTGTATGGCTAGGGCAGAATGGCATATGGAGAGTGCAGCACCACAGCAAAAATTTGTTCACTCCCCTGGCAGCTTGGCTGGCAGCAGAGCTAACACCAGCTTCTTCAGATTTAGGATATAACAATAATACTGTCAGCCAGACTAAGCCTTCAGAGAAACTGTCTTCACAATTATCAAGCTAAATGCTTCAACCTGTACATGCTAGAGCATCTCTTCAATGTAAACTGAATGTGAGTTATGGGCTGCTTTTCCTCTGAACCGTTTTATCCCAATGGTAAATTATGAGCCAAACAAAAAACAATGCCTGGATTTGTTGCTGTTGTTAAAAAATTACCTTTGCTTGTCCCTCTGCCCCATGGTGCTCATCTGCCAGGAACAATGGCAGCCATTGTTTTTCTAATCTCTTCTGGACGTATTGCTGAATTTCTAGCAGAACCGCTGCCGAAAGTCGATCATGAAGGATTTGTCCCCATCCTCCACCTGAATGCATTAGCTAAGCAATCCAAATACAATAACACATGACATAAACTTTTGTGTGTACCAAAAGTCCTTTATCTCTCTACATCCTTGATTTAGCAAAGCATGAGCTTAACTGTAAGCAAAGCATTTAATGCATGCTTACCCAAGGCTCACATGTACTTTTCATAAAAGGGAACAGATTACATTTGTCCCTACCTATAATAGAATACAGACTCCAGCAAATAATACCCCAGCTTGACTGAGTAAATTTCCTAAGTATCAAGATATATTGGAGTACCACAGCTCAGACTCACTGTCTGTGGCTTTACTGACATTCTAAAATAGAAAGTTGGAACAAGCCACTCCGTCTGAAAGCCATTTTTACACTTTTTCTGAGCTGTGTGGTGCATGCTCTGGCTGCGGCCTCAGATCAGGGTTTAAGAGAGGTGTTCTGTAAGGACAGGGGAGGAACAGCCTGAACAGGAAGGAGGGGATCCCCACAACCAGAACAGAACCAGATTTCTCCGAAAAATATAGGTAAGATTTGAGGAGATAGCTTGGGAAAAAATTGGAGTAAAGATGCTTATGGACTTTTATCTCAGTCACATTCAGTGTGATTGTTATTTATGAACGGTTTTATAACTGGTACCTGTTCTAGTTGTTCTTTTGTAGCTGGGCTGTTGGGTCCAAAGAAGTAGTTTTTGTTTAAGTACTTGTTTTTAATGTCCTTAGATTTTTCCTCCCTTTTTTCTTTATCCTTGTGGAGCATCTTTCTGAACTGTTCAATATCTAGCCAGCACATGAGATCCATGCTACAAACAAATTTAAACAGAATGTTATTTCAATATTGAGTTAATTTCATCAACATTCTAGGGAGTTATTAGTTTAACCACAAGCCACCGAAGTGTTCAAGTCCTAAATACCAGGTCAGATTGGACTGAAGTTTTATGTCTTTTTTTCTTTGCTAGTACCATCTGGTGAGACCATGGAACTTGCTGACCAGGCAGGTCAAACAGACATCTTAGGGATCTCATTTAGGGTCCCTTCTGGGGTACCCTGAAAGGATTAACCTCCTCAGTGTACCACTGCTAAATCCAGCAGGGACTGTGAACCAGAGCCATAGTGCAGAGCTCTCAGAGAGAATGAAAAATTAAACAGATGAGAATTTGAAGCAGTACTGAGGCTGTGAGCCACCGAGAGACAAGTCGACACCCCCTGTTCTGCCTCCTTGTCGTATCGTCTGAGGAAGGAGCAGGGGTGACAGCTGGGAATGTCAGCCCCCAAAATCATCCCCTTCCTACCCCATGTGAAGTTCTAGAGCTTAAGTCAGTCCACAGGCAAGCAGACAAAAACAATTTATGGTAAACTTTTTTTCTAGGGCTTTTTGTGGGCTGCCTTTTCATTAATTACTGATTCTACTGATTTCATTATTCATAGTAAGTGACAAATAATCTCCGTATGCAATTCTTGATCTGTATATTGTTGATAATCATTTGAGTGTATACTATCAATTTGAGTTTGTTTTAATGGAACATATATTGGTTTTGTTCTTTAAACCAGAAGACAGAGTAAGTGACATACCTACAATTTCAGTTCAATTTATATGACTGTTTTCTGATAGTATCTTATTAGCTGAAGTTTTGTGAGCATTTTAATGAGGACATTCACTGTATTTGCAGCAGAAAATATGAAACATTACATTCAGACAAGCCTGTTTCATTTTTCCATTCCATTAATAACTGGCTTTTTCAAAGCATTGATCTACGAACGAAACTTCCAAAAGCATCTGACTGATTTAAGAACAGATGCCCCCTTTTCAAAAGTCTTTTGAGACCCTTACAGACCTAAGTTCTATTGAAACTGAAATTCTTTCATTTGCTAGGTCATCAAAATGCAAATAAGTTCACCCAAATGCGAGTGATCCAAATTACTGTGGTTTATGGAGTTACTCCTTGTCATCTAGCCATGCCAACTGATCAAATATGTCCATCTTACTTAAAAAGCAAAACATATATTCTTAAAGCGTGTTAGGTTAAAGAGTTTACAGTGGTGGCTTATCCTAGCGTACTCGATCTTTTCCTTTCAATGGATCAGGAGCATGTGCATAGTCAGTCTGGCAAGACTAACAAGTGGTAACCCACTAACCCAAATAAACACAAATTGTCCTGCAATTGTGTGCATATATCCTATATATTTAACAAAGTATTAATTAATGGGACTTTGTTTAGTCTCTTACCAGATTTTGTGTCAAGGTACTCAGCAGCCTGTCCTTCCTGAAACTTGGATGACTTGTAATTGGGCCATAACAGAGCCATAAATTTGGATGAAGAGGCAAGTGATACGTTGGTTGTTTTTTGCTGAAATTTTCCAGACTGCATTAGTTATAGGATCCCTTCAGCTTATAGTATTGTTAGGCATCTTTACTGTAGCATGCCAGCTGGACTTCAGAGTTACTAGGTCTGGACCCAGCTCTAAAACACTGTTTTGTGAGACTTTTTCAAATGTTTTTCTTCAAAACTGATTTTTACAAAAGAAAACTTCTCCATAAATTAAACATTTCTCTGCCCAGCTCTGTCATTTAAGGTGGAACTTGTCTGTGATTAACAGAGAGACAGGAACTCCCAGAGGTGACTCAGCATGCCCATCCAGGACCCCATCCTAGCCAGTGACCTTTTCTCTGGCATTTCCTACCATTTCCCCAGTTAGAGAGGAACTCTAGACCAGTGGTCTCCAAAGTGGGGTTTGCACACCCCAGGGCATGTGCAAGACAATTCATTGCGGGGCAGGAAGAAATTATTAGAACTTCAAAAACATATGTACATAATTTATAAAAAAATAAATGTACATATGTTGGCAGTGCATGCTCAAAATTTTTTTATTGATGGGTTGCACGATCAAAAAAGGTTGGAGATCACTGGTCTAGACAACTAACTCTGAAGTCACTTGACCATACGCACCTACAGCACCTCAATCTCCAACTGAACTCATTACCTACAGTCTTTTTGTAGTCAGTGAACAGAAGTAGCCATCTTTAGGAATGATCCATCCAAACTGCTTTTAGATGCTACCTTCAGAATTAGAAGAATTGTGTCCAGAGGTGTGTATTTCTCTCTGACTACAAAAGGAACCTATGTTGATAAGCAGAAGTGATGAAACTGAGTCTTGGCCAGAGGTGTCCTGTGCTAGATGTCTATCTCTGGACACTTTTGAAAAAGCTGACCAACATCCAATCTAAAATGATAGCAGTGCTTGACTAGAAGCAATAGGCAATATGCAAAGCATCAGCTCATGGGAACCCGAGTTAAAGGAAGGAAGTGACAATTTAAGGACTTGCTAGCAGTTACTTAAAAAGTACATTTGACTTCTCCTAAAACAGGATAGAGATTAGTGTGGGGCTTGAAAGAAAAATAAATAAAGGTGGCAAACTCACATTTACTTCTGCTAGAACTGCTGTTTAGATCTTCATTTTAAAAACAAGTGGGCTCAGTTTTCCAAAAACCCTGTGTAAACTGTATCTGCTATGAGCTGGTACTTAATACTGTTCAAATCAGTGCAAACACAAAACTGTAGTTGCTCTCACACTGTGAGAATAATGTGGCTGTGTTCTATTTGTACATTTTTATAACATTCAGCTTTAATTTTTAAAATGTACTAAATTGAATCTGTACTAAAAAAGAGAAATTTTTCCTCATTATAGGCTAATTGCTCTACTCAGGGGTTTGCCACTAATCAAAGCAGAAACTGAAAGGAGAACTGTAATACAAACATGTTATGACAGGAGTATTTTTACCCAAAAATGTTAAGACAATTCAGTTGACTGAACAATGTGCATGTGTATTTCATGAATGTACAAATATATTTTTTAAAAAGACTAAAATCTGTGAAAATTTAGATAGCCAAGGTTCCCAGCAAAGATTTGTTCCAAACTTAGAAATGGGTAAAATAATAATAATGAAGAAACATACCCAGCAGAATGCTCATTAAGAAAAACCCAGAACTGTTCTAACTTCTCTTTGTCGTGGATCAGGTCAGACAGATTAGGACCTGCCAATTCTTTGGGAACTTGACGCAAGTGCTGATCTTCTTTGAGAGCGTCAGGGCAGGATGGCAGACCAGTGTCAGCAACAGTACTCTGAGGGAAGAAATTATTTCACTTGCGTAACTGCTTTTTTCATCTCTATATTTTGCTCAGTCTATAATCCTTGCATTAGATGATTTCTGTCTCTGTAGAACAGCTTTTTGATTGCTGAGAAAATAAATTGAGTTAAGGCTCCAGCTCTTGATCAGCTTTAGTTTTATGTTTGCTTTAAATACACCAATTTGTGCAGGTTCCATAACCAAATAAACCAATATATACCTGTAATTTACTTGAAATTGAGGTATTTACTCAAGATTAAGGGACCAAAATACATTCCACAGATTTTAGTGGAAACTGTTCCATTGACTCCAATTGTATAGTGGTCTGATGTTGATGTAACTGACAGAAGATCTGTATTTGTAATTAGCACAATGGCTGTCAATCATTCCCCAAAATGAATGGTAGACATCAGACTACTTGCTTCTCCAAACTGGCATGTAGTCAGTCTTTCATTGCTGATACTCAAAGTGTTAACCCTCTCTGATAGAAAAAGTTTGTTTTTGTTAGTAGGTACTTGTCTTACCTCATCCTTCTTGGAACCACTCTCTTGATGCAAAGCCTGGAGCTTTCTAAAGTACACGGAGTCCAGCTGTCGAATTTCTTCCACCAACTCCACCTAATAAAAATAATATCTTATGTCATCCCTACAGTACACATTATAGAAAGATGGAGAACTGGATGGGCACCTTGCCAGTGACAGTGGATAGAAAAGAATGTTTGCCAGTAATGAGACTGATGTTTAGAAGAGACTAGAAGTCACATCCTTGTGACAAACAATTCAATTAAAAGCTCTGGTAGAACAAAATTTTCAGATCTGTGCAGGATCACATGTAGATTTCTACAGAACACCACTAAATAACCTAACTATATATTTAAGAGAAGAACTTTTTATTAAAAAAATTGCTATATTATATTGTGTCTATAATACATTGTGTATATTGTGTCTGTATTATATAGTGTATATTGTGTCAGACTGACCTGATTGCCTATACCAGCAAACTGTATGTCAAAGTGCCACTGAGAAGCAGAAAAACAGGTCTTAAAACTATGTCTTTCATTGGGAAATGTCAAAAAGATAGAGTGCCACAGGTTTCCAGAAATGGAAATTTAAGACAAGAAAGATACTATAATAGCTAAACAATTAAGGTGAAAACTTTCAGACTTTCCATCCTGTCCCATTCTGTAGTTTTATACCAGGTAATGCCTTAAAATAATAAATTATGCATGATTAGAACTCATTAAGTATTGGCATTTTTTGACTTAATTAAAAGCCTTATGTATATAACTAGAGTAATTCTCCATGTTATGTGCAAACAATCAGTTACTGCATAAGGAATAGTTTGGTGACCCTCTCGGCTGACTAAACCATTCAAATGCAGGTTTTAGGATTTTTAGCAAAATTGAGCCAACGCGTTATACTGATTAGCATGCACATTACAAAGATTAGAAAGCTGTGGTCTTATCATAAAAGAGTTTATGTGCAAGAGAGAGATGAGAGTTTTTAGATTAATATTCATTACGCTTTTGTCTAAATGGGAATACCACACTAATAACCGTGTTATCTGAATGCCTTCAGGATCAGTGTAACTCTGTTCCACTGTTATAAAGTGCTTTTAGGTATCCTTTCCTTTAAAAGAAAACGTAGTTTAAAAGTAAATAGGAAAATAATTCAGAACATTTTTCATAAAGTTTAAACAGAAAGCAGATAGAGGCAGGATGAGAGTCAACAATAAAAAGGAACTCTCTTGTTTTCATGTTTCGTTTAAAGATAAAAATGTAGATACATACTGACCATGTCCCAGATAAACAATTTTGGACTCACCTAATTCTTGATAAAATATCTTGTTTCATTATGGGCCAAATATATCCTGCTGTATGGTAGAACAAAGGGAAAGAGTAGAGCCAGGGACTGAACAAAATACAAAGCAGACCTTGTCTTTGTGCTGGGAAGGAGTGTGCCTAAGCATCAGCCTGCGCCTAGTACAAAGAGACTCTAGTGCCTCCTAGAACAGGTCGGTTTATGTCTGTGTATTAATAACTCTTCACAAACTCATGTGTTGTGCACCCGAAAGGATTTAGTTCTGTTTTTCCGTGCTCTGATTAAGATGTTTGTGTTACTAGGGCAGTGAGAAGCCTGCATGTAACTACATTTGCAAAGCAAAGCATCACCTGAACTGAAAGGGCAATAGATTATTCCTCAGTTAACTCAGGGAGGTATAAACTGACACACACATTAACCTAACTTAAAGCAAAAGTTTATATTTTCAATTCTTACTTTGGAGGAATTCTTCTATCGCTAGAAGCAGTGAAAACCCTGTATTCAGAGAGTGATAAAAAGCAGAGTCCTTTTTATACAAAAATTATGTATAATAATACTCAGCTGAGTCCATGACTTGACTCAGTAAGGACTGGCAATAGATACTAGACAACTAGTATTGATAATACACATAGAAAAGATATATTTAGAAAAGACTGTAAAACTAGTCTGATAGAAAGTAAATAAAATTTCAGATTAATGAAAACATCAATCAATTACATGGTGTTCTGCAGGTCATAAACAATTATAGCTGAAATGGCTTAGAAAACATAGCTTAGAAAAAGTAATTTATCTGAAAGCTTAGAAAAGATGCTGAAAAGCAAAGAGAATATTTTGCAGATGTGTTTGGATTAGTATATTCCATTTTAGTAAGTTTTTTTCAATGTTCAAACTTCCAAAGTTTCATAAGGAAATTAAGTTATCACAGGATGAGAGGGAAGGTCCCCTTGTGAATTAATTAGAAGGCAGAAAAGAAAAAATAAAGAAATAAATAACTTTCATTATGGGGTGGGGTTCCTATTGGAGTCTCACAGGGATCTGCGCTGAGGTTGTTTTTTTAAACATTCAGAAATTATCTGGAAAAGGAGGTGAGTGAGGAGACAACAAAGTTTGCAAAATGATTCCACAGAGCAAAAAATTAAATTGACTGTGAAGAGCTGCAGGATTTCAGGACATTTTAGCGTCTACATGATAAAAGGGCAGCTGAATTCAATGACAATAAACATTAAGTCATACCAGTGAGCTCCAAATTAGGGCTTTCCATTAGTTGTTATTACTTAGTAAAGAGATCTTGGAATCATTGCAGATGGCTATTAGCTTACATTTTGCACATCCACTCAAAGTTCACCAGGAGTCTAAGGCAATTAGAATCATAGGAACAATTACGAAAAGAGCAAAGAGCAAAACAGAAAACATGATTCTGCCACTGGATAATCTTTAGTGCATCCAGATCTTGAGTACTGCTTGCATCTCATCAAAAGAATATAAAATAAGAGATACAGATGGGGGTGATAAGTGTAACAAAGGTATGGAACACCTTCTGTAAGAGGAGAGATCATATAGTCTAGGATTCTTGAGTTTCAAAGAGATGTAATTGAAGTGGGATATGGCAGAAACATGTAAAAGCATAACAACATTGAGAATATGACAAGATAACAATTGTTCACTGTTCCTCATGACATGCAAAACTAGAGCACTGGGTGAAATTATCAGGGAGGGGTTTGCAAACAAACCAAGATAAGCATTTTTTTCTCCTATTGCATGATTAAACCATGGAACCCACTACTACAGCGAGGCTGAAGATATAAAATTACTGAAGACACATTTACATAAATCCATGGGGAAAAAAAACTCATCAAAGACTATTAAACACAAAAATGTGGATAAGATCTCTGCTTCATGAACGTCCCCAGTTGCAAAGCACTGAAGCTGGCAATACTGCTGTATGGGTTTTTTCTGTTCTTATACTCTATTCTTAAATATTTAATACTGGCCACCACCTAATAGGCTTAGAAGACCTTTCTCAACTTTGATTTTAGGTGTCTGTTCTCCTAGTTGTTCATACATGCATGCACGATATAGTAACAAAAGCACAGTGTACTACAGAACTTCCACAAAAGGATTTCAAGATGTTTTGCAGGGGGCAATGTATGCATGTTCTCATTACATGCTGACAGAAGTATCAGCAGTAAGTGATGATATTTCCTGTAAAAATGGAGATGCTGCATCTAAGGTCATAGTGGGGAAACCAGGAACAAGAATTAACTTCCTGCCTTCCAACTCCTGATTCCCCATTGTAAGTTTCTCCTTCCATATCCAAGAGAGAGATGGTAAAGACTTGGAATTAGAAGTTTGACCTACAGCTTGTGACTTGCAGGTAAGTTTGCAAAGAGCAGAGAGCCACAGCATCCACCACTGCCTCCACCATTTCTTGTTCTTATGTGTCAAAAGCAGAGTCAGGATTGCAGTCATCTCTGACCTGCATGAGCGTGCTCAATTCAAGCTTTCAGAGGCTTTCTGGGATTAGAACTGAGTACACCACTGAGCCACCTACTTTAGGAAGCCTGCAGGGCACAGTTAGCCCTTACACAGCAGGGCAGCTACCTAAAAAGTGTTTGGGGCAAATACAGATGGATCGCCATATCACATTTCCTCTTATGCTAAGCAGTAGCTGCACTTTAATTCTAAACACCAACAAATACTTGACACAATTAATATGGACCTGGCATCACCGTACTGATACTCTAGAAACACAGCTTATTTTGTGCTTATCATTAAAAACACAGAAGGCTTGTGGGCAATCCATTATAAGAAAATTACTTTTGATCAGTGGTAAGAATGCAGAAACATGACAGTTCCTGAGTGCAAAGAGAAATTTTGCCATAGCAAGATGCATTTCTCCCTAATTCACAGACCAAGGGGTCTATGAAGCCTGCACCTCTTTTTTGGGTGGGAAGTCTGCTCTCCACAGGATGCTCAGCCTACTCCACCCATCAGCGTAGAAAGGATTGGGTGAGCAAAACGTCCCATAATACTTCTCCCTTCCTGACTATAAATGTAACAGGGCTGCATATGAAGGCCCTTGTGATTTTCTTCCCTGACATAAGAATTTTTCACTGTGTCATCCAGGTCAGTTACCTTTCCATAAGTGTATTTGTCTGCTTCCACCATCTTCACCCACGGTTCTAGCAGAACAGTGAGGATATATTCTTCTGCTGGGTCAAAAAGATCCTCAAAAGCTGGGTCAATTTTCTGATAAATCATGTTTTTCTTACTCTGATGAAGTCCTATGTCCATACTGGCAGATGGGGCAATGTAAGTTGCATAAAGGAACTACAATAAAACAAAAGAAAAGTGTTTCTTAGCCATCATCCGTTCCAATGGTCACAGTCCATTGAAGGAGAGAATTAATGCATATTTGTCCCCCATTGCCCTGCTGTATATTCTGAACGTGTATCTAATTACACCTGCCTTGTTTTTGCCAATATTACTATTTTGTCCAAAAATCAGTTATTGCCATAACTGACCTCCCTGCCATTTTAGCTCCTACTTATTAAAATAGTTAAATCACAAAATAATGCTGAATGTCGTTTTTGCTTGGAGATATTGGGCTGGTTCTTAGATAGATTCAGATAACCACAATCATTACAGCAATGGCACTCTTCATGAAGTCGCATTGTTGTTTCGCAGAATATGTGCTGGGCCAACCTGTGAAGGAGTCTTACTTCTTCTGAATAGATGGGAATTTGTAAGTTTAAGGTTAAAATTAATGAAAAATTATAAGATTTCATTCTGTGTGGAGATTCTCTTGCACAGTTCTTTGACATTGGTGAGACTCCACCATGGTACAGGATCCGTAACAGGAGATACCATTGCACAGCTGAGGTCTAAATCCTTACCAAAACAAGGATTACAATATGCTTTTTTACGAAGCACACAGAGTTTGCCATTCAACATGTACAAACAGAAGAAAGCTGAACCTGGAGAATGTTTCCTTCTCATTAGCAGCTCGTTCTTGAAGCATAGAGTAATTTTTTTTAATTTATTTCAAAGGATTTTTATTCCAAATGGTCCCCTAAGTCAAATTCTTGTTTTTTAATGTTTCATAAATCGCTATGAAAAAGAACATTGAAAACTCAGAGAAAAACACTTTCTTCCAGGAATATCTTGGAAGAAGATATTCCAGAAGATCTTTCTAATACATCATGATTCTGACTGCAGCTAGGAACTCAAGTGAAAAAAGATGCTACCATAATAATTTTCATATACTTATAAATGTTTTCACTTCTTCATATTGTCAAAGTCTAACTAATTTTCAAACATATGGTCAGGGGATCAGATTAGTAGCATAGATCAGAATTTCTCTCTAGGATAGCACTGAGGAGCCCATCTTCAGTATTTATTATCACACAGTTTTGACAATGAAGAATGCAGGCTTCTGATAATTCTCATTTTCCTTATGTTGCTAAAATCCAGCTGTACCTAGCAGATGTACAAAGCAGTAGAAAATAAGAAAATAATACACTTACTCTGTGTTCAAGCAGTAATAAAACACTGTTGTGTTTAGATTTCAAGCACAGTGGGAGAATGTTTGAGTACATTAAATAATTATGTTTCTGTTAGTTTTAAATGAAATTCTGATTTATTAGACTCTTTCTTTCAAACAGCAACTGTACCAGACTACATCACCATTATTTTGGACCTTAACAATCTGAAACAGACCCCTTAGACTCTCCTGATATCAGGTCACTGAGGAATACAGGGCTACAATGGCTGACACCCATCCCCCAGTTAAAACTTGTTATGATTACTATATTTACTGTCTATGCAGGATTCCACCCACTTTCTACATAGATCTAATCACTGAAAACAAAGATGGTTTGTGGCTATTATGGCCCATGTTATCAAGGCAATAAAGACCCCCAGGTGTACGGGTAAGGTCAAAGAATGAGGACATCCACAAGAAGAGTTCTAGCTGAAGAACAAGACCACATTTATCCTGAATTATGCCCTTCTCAGCAAATCCCCAAATAAATTTAACAGAGACAGCATTAATTAGATTCATTGTGATTTCAAACCTTGGAGTTGTTTTGAAGAACCCTAACACTAGTAAAGTTTCAATTACATCATGTTCTAGTCTGATCCAAAACATTTAACATATAAAATAGCCAAATTAGAAGGGACCAGTCCAATGATATAAAGATGTGGTTTCTTTAAAAATAGACTTTTTAAAGAGGGGTTAACCATTTTATTTGTCATTAGGGCTACATTGCTCCACATGTTACGACTCATAAAACCACACAAGGGATCTGTAAATTGGTGAAAAGGGTCCAAAATAGGTCCTCAATATTTTAACACACATTTAACCTGGTTCCTTAAATGGCTGGTCATTTTTATCATAGTTTTAAGAATAAAACCTAAACAAACACTCCACAACTTTCTTGGGCAGAACTTTTCTTTCCCCCATGATTTTGTATGAAATGGGTTAACTTGAGTACATTTACTACTCTTCTTTAGAGCTGACAAAAAATATCAGCTTACAGAGTCAGAAATTGCCCAGACTAAGGAAGCTTTGGCCAAAAACTTTTGACAATCTGCTCACATAAACACTGTTGTAATACATTGCTGTATTAGGGACTGCCTTTGCAGGCTGCTCTACCTGCAGAACTGCCCCCAGTCCTGTATAATCTCACATGCAAAACTGGAGTGTAGTAAAGACAGACATTTTTTTCCAGAAACAATATTTAGGGCTGGTAATACATGTGAAGCAGAAATTTAGGGGTGGTTAAGCTAGCTATAGGAGTGCACTTCTCCAAGCTCAAAGGACAAGACCCTCAGTGCTGTAATCAGGACAGCCACTTCACTTTTGAAGGATGCAGTTTTACAGTGTCTGAGGATTTGGCACGATGCCATCTTTTTGCTTGAATTCTTATAAGAATCCATTGCTATGGGATTTGACCCACCAAGTAAAAAGATAGCATCACAAAGTGAATGAATGCACTTGCAGATAGGGGAGAAATGAGAAGGAGGTTTCATCCTGATGTCCCTTGCTGAGGGTTCAGGCACATATATAGATCTGCACTGATTTGAATGCAAGGACTGCAGGAAAACTGACTGCGAAGAGTTCTAGACATGCCAAAAAAGAGAAAAAGTGTCTGTGTTCACAGCCTTCAGGACCGGGCAATGAAGTTAGCAAGATATAGGGGGAAAATACATTGTATCCTTTAAAAAGGAATATTCATAGCCTTTTTTGACTCCCGTGTCGTGGAAGTCTTGTTTTCTGAATCTCAGTGGAATAGTGAAACTGTTGTACTGCCCAATCTCCTAAAGGATCAACAGGAAAAAATTACATTAAATTAACTTAAAGGTTATCAAATTCATACAAAATGATGCATACATCAGGTGTACATCACACTTCATTTATTCAATGTTATGTTCTTTTTGTAAAACACAAAGAATTTTCCTACCTGCCAGCTATACATTTTCCTATAAGTGTATTAGAATACGTGACGGATTGAACCCAAAACCCTATCTGAACATTTGGTCAGAGTTTGCATCTTGAAATTACTTATAATGGCACAAATCTGGAGATACAAAATGCTTAGGAAATTCAGATTAAGGCTTTGGCCTCATTTATGACTTTCCAAATCAGGGATTGTTCAGGCCTTGGGTTTTGGTGTGAATTCATCCCCAGATGAGGAGGTTTTGGTAAGCAATTTCAGAATTACTAGAGTGAAGCAAGAAACATGAAAAAGATTTAAGTCCAAGTGCTGTGTATTGCTGCCCAAAGGTGTGGATATTGCTCTGATCTAAACAAGGGGCTTGTGCAGCTGCTTGACAGAATCATATGATGGAAGAATACAATGCACTGGCTGGTCTTCAATGGAAAGGCTAAACTGCCTTAATTAACCCCCATCATCACTTTCCAGTAACATAAATCTTGTGTCTGACCCTAAAAGTTCACAGTAATGATAACTCCCTTTATCTAAATTGATTTTAGTGTTAAAATACTGTACTTCCCATAACTGTATTAATTTTTCTAACTCTAAATAACTATTTTTTTATCAAAACCTACAATATGTGTTTCGTTATATCTTTTCTTTCCCAATTTATTTTACACTCCTGTGCCTATGTTTACAGTGAATAACTATATATGTTCCTGGATGATTACCTGTACTCATGGTTTTTCTTATCCATCAGATTTCATTCTCACTGTAGTTTCTTTCCCTGGATGAATGAATATACACCTTGGAATGTATTTCCTTACTCTATCATAAAGCTGAGATAAAAATGCCTAACAAATGAAACAATGAGTAGCAAATACATAGCAATCCAGGTTTGCTCTTTTTTCTAACAGGATGCAGGCAGAACACATACAGAATACTCTGGATGTCTCTTTCTGTAATAAATAGTAAAATATATATGACGATGTGTTGTGTGAATCTGATCCACATTCTCTTAGGAGTATCTGGAATGATTATCTTGTTGTGCCAAAGGTGAGCGCAGAATTTGGGAAGGCATCTCTTCCATAAGGAGACCCTGTAGATTGGATGCAGCTTGACTCTTTACCGTGTTCCAATGAAAACAAAAGTAATTTTTGTCCAGCCTTAAAAGGCAAGCTTGAGAATGATACCAAATGTTGCAGCACATGTGTTGATTTGTTATGTTACATTTCAGCTGTTAGTTATGCTAATGGAACAGTTTCACATATTTTGTTTTGATGTATTTACTTTAATGGCTATGTGTATGTAGCTCTCTGCAATTGCCTGGTAACACTGATTGTACGTTGTTCTGCTGTCACCACCAGGCCAGCACTGGAAATAAGATAAGAAAAGCAAAAAAGACCTGGGCCTTAATTTTCAGCCATGTAACCAGTGCAGAAAGAGCTGTAAGCTGGTGTGAAATGAAACCAAATTGAAAACCATCATGGACCGTAACCTAAGATTTGGCCTGCAGCAAAACATACAGGAAAATGGTTAACTTGCACACCTGTTGTGAGCAGGGTCCCTAGCCACACACATGCCTGGGCAGATAAGGGAGACAGTCAGTCTTAGGGGTACACTCAGTTGCCCTCAGCCTCAGGCCATAAGTAGAGCTGGAGGGGAAAACAACTAAATAGGGTAGCAATTCAAGTTAGGCAGTGTGTGACAGGAGAGAGGGAGGAATCCATGCCTTGGCCTCTGCTTGGAGTTTCTGTACAAATAATGCTGATTCAGGTGAGAATTCTGGACAAATATGCAAAATTCTGTCATTTGCCCCATTAAAACCTCTAAGTAGGAAAAGACGACAAATTCAAGGAAGTCCAGATGCTCAGTAACATGTCATACAAAGAGATTATTCTCCACTGCTTTCTACAGATATTTGTTCCAATGACATGTGAAGTAACTTTGCTCTATTACAGCATATATTGAAATATGCAGATAGGATATACTCCTACACAAGATTTACAGAGGGAAAACAGGCTGAAGTTTCATTAAGTGATTTTAAAAGTTGCTTGGAGTCCTTCTAATGATATCTCACTGCTGCAGACTCTTCCCCTGGCAGTATCGGACTATTCTGCAGTCAGTGACAGCTATCAGCACTCATGTTGTGAACTAGTTCACTTTTGTTTTATTCCCTGACTTAAAGCGCATGCTCAATTAAGAATGCTCATTTATAGGAAATATCAGTTCCGCTTGACAGTAAATGAGGGTCTAAAGATCAAATGAGGGAGATGATGACTGTGCAAAGAGCATAATGATGCCCTGACAATCAGAAAAACAGCACTGACAACTGAAAGATCCATTTTCATGACTAAGGTCATTATCTGAGGTCTGGACTGTGAGACTTGCAATTCTAACCCACACAGGAGATGGAAGGAAAGGTACAGCACAATTAGATGATTTAGAAAAAATATTATCTCTGATGTTAACACTAAGCAGACAGTTTCCAAATATGACACAGAGTACCAAAGGGGAGATTAGGTAAACTGAGTATAATAGATAAAACTGGGAACAGGCAGCAGAGCCTAGAAGTCAAACTATGCATGTTTAATATTTAAATCAAGAAATTCCATGGAAATGACCCAAAGATCTTCTTTTGTTGTCCACAACCCAGATTTACTTTCGTGTGAGTTGTCAAGATTTGGAAACTTTTCTACTTTCTATCTTCTTTTCAGTCTTTACACTGAACAAATGTAATTGTAAAGGGAATGGAGAAATGTATTTGTGAAGGAAAAACATATTATTTACAACTTACTTGAGCTTGCTTGCATATTTTGAAAGGATGAAGAGTTTCTTGGTAGAAAAGCTGATGATAAGCCTGTAGGTCAAACCAAAAGTACGCACTGTTCTTCCACAACTAGAGATGAAAAATATTTTAAGTTATTGCTACCCAAATATCACAGCTTTATAAAAGGTTGACTTTCCAATGCAAGTAATTATTTAGCTGCTTGGGATCATCATAAATCAAGCTCAATTTAAGATGGATTTAATCTTCTGTTGCATACTGGCAGAAGGACAACATATTTAATGGCATCGTCACTGTGATACTATATCTTTTATTGTATCCTTTATGCATAATTGGCTATTAAAATTGCTAACATTGTAGTTAACATTTGAAGAGTAACCACATTTCAGTGGCATAAAGCCAGCACTAAAGAAGAAATGCTGATAATGGACATGCAGAATTTGTGCCATGGTGAAATAGCATTTTGCAGCAATAACCAAAACAATTAAATATTGTGTACTTGACATATGTTACTGGGACTATCATTACATTTTTATTACACACTTTTCTGAGGCACAGAGTCTTGGCCTCATTTCATAAATTCAAACAAACATCAAAAGATCTTTCAGAAGAAGGAGCCTAGATCTTTCCCCAAGTCCTCTGTTTTAATCATGTGCTTCTGAGGTTTCGATCTTGAAGATACCCTGAAACCCCCATCACTGGACAGTAAAGAAAGTGTTCCAAAAAGATAGGGGCAGGGAACTTTGCTCCACAAACTGTAGCCTGCCGGACCTGGCATATGAGTGAAATAGGCTCCACAGCTGTAGACAAAACATGAAGGAAATACTTTTCAAAGGAGTCTGGCACCTACAAATCCTAGAGAATACGTGAGTGGGTGCCTATCTCTGATGAAAAAATAAGTTACTTTTATTTAGATTTCTATCTACACACATTTAATATTTTTAGCTGAAGGTATTCAGCTTTGGAAACATTGGCTCTTGCCTTCTGGTAGCCAAAGGCATTTCTAGCTACTGCTGCTGGATTCTGGGTTGTGCCAGCGGTGAAACAGATGTCCATCTTGATTGCATTCAAATCTCCCCTAAAGACTCAATTTTTCTGCAAAGTCACTAAACACTGACTCAGATTCATAACTTGTTCCAACCAATCCTCAATTTACACCCAGCAATGAATGATGGATCTGCTGACTGCAGAGAAGAAATAGTGTTATGTTTCTCAGAAATCCAAGAAGCTTCGTGGAAGCAGAAGAACGTTTTTAAAACATTGGAGATTTTGGACATCACTAACCCAACAAGTAAGGAGGCAGATTATCATGAGTAATAGCATAGCGGATTTTCCATCTTTTTAAAAAATGTTTTTGTGGGTTAAGACCTCATTTTTTCTGCCAAGTTAGGCTAGTTTTTAAAAATTATTAGTCTTTTTTTATCCCTGATGGTACAATCAGATTTCCAATAGGTTTGAGACAGTTAGGATCTGACAGCTTGGTTAAGACCTGTCATTAGTTTGAATATACGCATGAACAGTTTATTGTTGTTGAGGGACTGGAGTCTCACAAGTAATAATTCATCCAGTCATCAATCTTTCTTTCTCCATTTTTTTTTTTCAGTCTGGCTGCCCTCTATAACTTGGCATTCAGTCAATTGTGGACTAAATTATCACAGGGTAGGAAAATGCTCATACCTTATTCCCTGACTTCTCACAGAAGTGTGTGAAGTAATAGCCTGCTCTGTTCTCCAAATAAAGAGACTGCAGCATGCTTTCCATTCTTGATCCCCCTAAGACAACACTGCCAGCAGCTCTTTTCCCCTGGACAAATAAAATATAGTTATAGAGGAAGGAATAACAGGCTTTCATTATTTTCAAATGTCAGTACATTGCAATGGAGGGCCATGCAGTGTCTTCATCCCAAGAAACTAGACTCCATTTTCTACTACATATGCAATTGATCATAGCTCTCCATACCATTTTCCCACTAAATTTTCACATCCAATGGAATAAGTCTGATGACTGAAGGCATGCAAAGTAGCAAAATTACCATAGCATCCCTTAGGTGGTTCCTTAGTACTTGAAACAGGAAAACAAACCTGGCCTTAATTCTGTCATTAACTCTTTAGCTCTGAATTCAGGGAATTCCAATGATACTAAACCATATCACTTAGCTGTCAAAAGTTGTCTCAGCTCAGGCTACTGTGTTTTGAATTAAGAGGAGTTAATAGGTGGTTATTTGGTCAAGCCTCAAAACAATTAACTGTCATGGAACAAAAGATATATTTCTTTGGGTTATACCACTGACATCAGCAACAAAATCATGAGCATTTTAGGGGGGCAAGAAATCCTCTTTACTGTGGCTGGCTCCTGGACCATTTGAGGAAGAATACATCCATTTTGACAATGCTCACAGAGAAGCCAGAGGAGGTTACAAAGTAGTAAATTTGCTTCTGGTGATCACAAGGAAGAAACTTTGGCTGACTTGCTGTCTCTGATAACAGAAGTGGGAGCAGATGAGTGTGGTGGCTGACAACCAGCTTCTTTCCAAACAGTAACTGGGGTGGAGATGGGCAGGAGGAAGCCAGACTTCTGAAGCAGAGTAGAAAGATCCCCCTCCCCGGTATGAAGCTAAACTATGGATCCCTGAATTTCCCTTTGCATCATATTTGTGATGGCAAATTTTGGGGTCCTGACTGTAGGTTCCAGTCTAGCCCTGTAAGTATAAATGGATAGTATTTTCCTCCCTCAGCCAGAGGGAAACTCTGCATGATGAAGGTGTATAAAAACTAATAGTTCATGGTGTGAACATTTCCTGAATATAAGTTTCTAACTGCAAATGTCCCCTAATTGCAAAGACTAGACTTTTCTTCTGTCAAAATTAACAAGGAAGTAAAATTACTGCAGTGAAGTAATAAACAAAGTATGATTTTGGTGTGAAAAACAAACAATCATGTGCTCAAGTGATCAGCAAACTCCATGCATATGCAAACAGGCCCAGATTTCATAACCTGTTGGGGTTTTTTTCAGTTGGGAGGCCATGGGTATCAATACCTCTATGAAACAGCAGGTTGTTTCGAGACCATTCCACAAACGTCAAAGGTTTTGGATATATTTTAAATTGCCAGATCTTGACATCTCACATGTTCAATTTGTCAGCATTTTAACAGTTATTGAGAAAAGGCTTTTCTGTGCAGCCTGTCCTTCCTGAGGTTTGCTGGATTGAGGGCCTGCTTAGCAGGCAATAATTCAACAAAGAAAAGAATGAAGTACACAAGCAATAAAGAGGAATTCTACAAGTGAAGCATTTTCCTCCTATGAATTTTACTATTTTAATGACTTTCTAGGGCAGATTCAGTTTTCACTGTAAGTCTGCTGTAATTTCCTAGGCAACAATTCCACTGAAGCATTTATCCAGTGAGTTTTCCATAACAGGCTACTGAACACATGGTCACCATGGAGAAGATCAACACTTTTCAGTGAAAATAAACCTCTGTATGTGCCATAATTTCCTATCAAATAGGTGACAGATACCACACAGAAAATGCTGACGTTCTAATTATACCCCTGCATAAGGCATTGACATTCATATAATCAAACTAATTTCTCCCCATCATTGATTACTTCCTCTTTAATACTACAGAATAAAGTGTTTTAACCCATGATTCAAGACAACTAATATTTTCAACTAATACTTACAAGGAGAAGCTCAGCATAGGTGTACTTTCTATAACTCCGGTATTTTGAGTCTTCAGTGTCATCCAAAGCTAAGCAATTAATCATGTCTCTGCCCACTGACTTTGGCCTGGATCCACAAACAAACAAAATTTTCAATACATATTTTAAAAAAAATAGGACTGTTTATAAAATAAACAACTAAGAAGGAGCATGAGAGAGGTAGAATGACATAGTGAATAGTAGAGGGAAAAAGTACATGGAGTTCAAATTTATAATAAATGTAAAAAATGTAGAGACATACTTTTTCATGTGGTCCTGTGGAAATCACTGACACAGCATATCTCTGACAGCAAGCGCTTGAGACAGGTTAAAAGAATATGAAGGTATGTACAGAATATCAACTGTTACACAAGAGAGGGTAAAACACTTGTATTTGGAGAAATAAACCCTTTTGTGTTGTGGCACAAACAAATGAGAAAGTAATCAACCAGGGAGGAATTCTCCATGCACGCGATCTGTACCATAACTGTGTTTCACTAAGCAAATTATAGTGTTAAAGAAAAGTATTAATTAAAACAGTAGGATCTAAAAGCCCTTCATAAATATTCGAGGTATACTGGTGTGCAGAAAGATGTACAAGGGACTTTTTTACTTAACCACTTTCTACTGCTAGAAATGTCATCCCTTCGGGGGCTCTGACTTGATGGCAGGGTAGGTGATAATCTTGATGATCTCTTCAAAGAGAAATTCGGCGTAGCTTGTTTTAATAAAGTTGTTGGCGAGCTTGTTCTACTTTTCTAAAAGACATAACAGAAAGATAAGGCAATTCTGATTATTTTTCCACCTTTGTGTTTTCTTAACATGTTCTCATTAAGTACTCAAAAACATTGAAGGGTTTTCAAGACTATTTTTCCTTGTCAATCACAATATGTAAAACTGCAAACTGCAAAAAGCTTCTCTGAATATCTTGCAAGATTTTTTAGCACACCTTAATAGCCACTCTAGCTTAAAAATTACATTTTTAACAGGTAGAAATATGTTACATGCACTTTGTACAGAATTACAGAGGATGTCGGGTGAAAAGCATGTGAACACGTTTTGTGCATCTTTACTAAGATTACCTTAAGTAGCTCACTATAAACCAGGACTGTAAGACAGATACAATCACTCAGACTAAGAGAGAAAGGGGACATTCTGCCACACCATCACTAACTTATTTTAACCAAAATCATGCTATGACTTTTTGGAGACACCAGTTGCATTCACAGTGCCCTCAGAAATTCATCCAGAGCTGCTGCTCTTTCTAAGCTCTTGCAAGCACGGTGGAGCTGGAAGAGTCAAAAGTCCAGATTTCTCACAGAAAAAAAAAAAAAAGCAGCAAGAAATGGTCCATCAGCTGATTCTGTGAGGTTCATGGGTTCCAGGTCATAGTTTTCTTCAAGTGCTGAACTCAACAGGGGCTGGAAAACCTGCAGAGTTAGGATCCTGTCTGCCTGACCTACAGCTAGTCCTGGGTCATTAGCACGACTTGTGAAGCCAGAACTGGTCTCTGTATGAGGCAGCTGCTTCTGGCTCCCATTCCTGCTGTGATGAGCAGGAATCTGGCTCCTGAACCCAGCTTCTTCTGAACAGGAAATCTGTCCCACTGTTTTTCCTCCATTATCTACATGAATTAGCTTTTTAAAAAATATGATTACAGTCTAAAACTATCCAACTCAAAGGTAACAGAGGTGTGTGTGAACAGATCTGTGGCATAGACCATCCAGTTCTTGATACTGAAACCACAGTCTTGATTCACATTCTCCAAGTACCTTGTGTCCCGAGGCTTAACACTGTGTTGCTGAAAACCTGCAGCTTTCATTGCAGTTACCTCTCAAATTCAGGCTTTGAAGGAAGAAAATAGTCAAAACTGAACTGGGCACCTGCAAGCTACATGCTGTGAAAAGGTCTGTGTTGTGTGGCTTATGGCCCTCTGTAATCATGTGTAAAATCATGTGTAGCTGATTGAAGGACTGTGGTGATAGAAAATGAGCAGAACTCTGCCCTTTTTAAAACATGAGGGGTAGATTCAGTGTAACTGCAGTGAAGTTGTAAGAACTGCTCTGGATTAAGATAAGGCTGGTTGAAGGGCAGAATCTGTGCTTCTAGATCCTTAATTTTGCAGTTCTGAGAATTTCAAACTAAGTATCTATCCAAAAGACTTATGAAATAGCCAGGATGGAACCTAGAAGATAACAAGGAGCAGCATACTACTGGACGTAGTACTGACAAACAAAGAGGGACTGGTGGAGGACATTAAGGTTGGGGGCAGCCTTGGCTGTAGCCATCATGAGAAGATAGAGTTTAGAATCACATGCAGTATGCACAAAACGACAAGTACGATTGCATCCTTGGACTTTATGAGGGCTAACTTTGATCTCCTCAAGGAATTGCTTGGAGAAATCCCATGGATTAGGGCTCTAGAAGGTAGTGGGGCTCAAAAAAGCTGGGTGATATTCAAGTCCCACTTCCTCCAGGCTCAGGATCGGTGTTTCCCTAAGAGCAAGAAATCAGGCAAGGGAAGCAGGAGATCTGCATGGTTGAGCAAGGAGCTTCTGAAAAAGCTCAAGTGGAAGAAGGAAGTTTACAGTATGTGGAAGAAGCGACTGACCACTTGGGAAGATTACAAGAATGCCGTCAGAGTATGCAGGGATGAAACGAGGAAAGCCAAGGCCTCCTTGGAATTAAACCTGGCAAGGGATGTCAAGGTCAACAGGAAGGGTTTCTTCAAGTACATCGGAGACAAAAGGAAAACTAGAGAAAATGTGGGCCCACTATTGAATAAGATAGGTGCCATGGTGACAGATGATGCAGAGAAGGTGGAGTTACTGAATGCTGCCTTTGCTTCAGTCTTTACTGCTCGGGCCAGCCCTCAGGAGTCCCAGACTTTGGAGGTAACAGAGAAAGTCTGGCGGAAAGAAGACTTTCCCTTGGTTGAGGAGGATCAAGTTAGAGACCAATTAAGTAAACTGGACATCCACAAGTCGATGGGTCCTGATAGGATGCACCTGCGAGTGCTGAGGGAGCTGGCAGAAGTCATTGCTGGGCTACCCTCCATCATCTTTGAAAGGTCCTGCAGAACAGGTGAGGTGCCTGAGGACTGAAGGAACGCCAATGTCACTACAGTCTTCAAAAAGGGCAAGAAGGAAGACCCAGGAAACTACAGGCCAGTCAGCCTCACCTCCATCCCTGGAAAGATGATGGAACAGCTCATTCTGGGCGTCATCTCAAAGCATCTGGAGGAAAAGAAGGTTATCAGAAGTAGTCAACATGGATTCAGCAAGGGGAAGTCCTGTCTGACCAATGTGACAGCCTTCTACGATGGCATGACTGGATGGATAGATGAGGGGAGGGCAGTGGATGTTGTCTACCTTGACTTCAGCAAGGCTTTCGACACCATCTCCCACATCGTCCTCATAGGCAAGCTTAGGAAGTGTGGGTTAGATGAACAGACAGTGGGGTGGATTGAAGTGGCTGATAGATAGAGCTCAGAGGGTTGTGAATAGTGGCACAGAGTCTAGTTGGAGGTCTGTAACAAGTGGTGTTCCCCAGGTGTCAGTATTGGGTCCAGTCCTGTTCAATATATTCCTCAATGACCTGGAGGAAGGGATAGTGTGTGCCCTCAGCAAGTTTGCTGATGACACAAAACTGGGAGGAGTGGCGGACACACCGGAAGGCTGCACCGCCATTCAGCGTGACCTGGACAGGCTGGAGAGTTGGGCAGAGAGGAACCTTATGAAATTCAACAAAGGCAAGTGTAGGGTACTGCACCTGGGGTGGAATAACCCCATGCATCAGTACAGGTTAGGGGCTGACCTGCTGGAGAGCAGCTCTGTGGAAAGGGACCTGGGAGTCCTGGTGGACCACAGGATGACCATGAGCCAGCAATGTGCCTTTGTGGCCAAGAAGGCCAATGGCATCCTGGGGTGCATCAAGAAGAGTGTGGCTAGCAGGTCGAGGGAGGTTATCCTCCCCCTCTACTCTGCCCTGGTGAGGCCACATCTGGAGTACTGTGCCCAGTTCTAGGCTCCCTGGTTCAAGAAGGACAGGGAGCTGCTGGAGACGGTACAGCAAAGGGCTACGAAGATGATTAGGGGACTGGAACATCTTTGTTATGAGGAAAGGCTGAGGGATTTGGGTCTTTTTAGTCTGAAGAAGAGAAGACTGAGGGGAGATCTTATTAATGCTTGTAAATACTTGAGGGGTGGGTGCCAGGAGGATGGGGCCAGTCTTTTTTCAGTGGTGCCCAGTGACAGGGCGAGAGGTAACGGGGACAAACTTGGTCACAGGAAGTTCCATCTAAACATGAGGAGGAACTTCTTTACTTTGAGGGTGCCAGAGCACTGGAACAAGCTGCCCGGAGAGGCTGTGGAGTCTCCTTGACTGGAGATATTCAGAACTCGCTTGGACACATTCCTGTGCAATCTGCTCTAGGTGAACCTGCTCTGGCAGGGGGGTTGGACTAGATGATCTCCAGAGGTCACTTCCAACCCCTATCATTCTGTGATTCTGCGATTCTGTGATTTGACTCAATTTATAACAACCTGTTGCATAAAGTATAGTAAAATTTTGTTGCATTTTTATCCATAACCATCTGCAACAGACTAGCTTGCTAAATCTTGACTTCCTACCAACCAAGTACCATATTATTGTTCCATTTAATTCAAGGAGTTTTATCATTATTTTTGATGGGACAAGGCTTTGTTTTTCAATGTTGCGATCCTACCTACCTGAGGAAGGGAAGGTGGTATCCTGGGCATGCAAGACTTAGGTGTCAATGGTAGCAATGATACCATTTGTGGAAAAGGATCTATATCCACCCTTGGTCTCTCTTGGCATGTGTGCCAGAGCTTCAGTTGTGCACTGGCAGTTTCTGTTGCTGTTGAATGAGTGACACAAAATCTGGGACCCCTAGGAAAAAAAAGCTAATAAGTGGAACTTTCCAAAACATGAAATACTGGGCTATTTGACTTCTTTTTTTTTTTTTCCCCCCATGATGGTGTTTACTGTATCAAGATATGGTGCTATATGCACCTAGAATTAAAATTCAGATAGTGTTAAAGATGTGTTTAGACATTGCACTCTTCGAAATCTAAAACCAAGCTACACATAAACTTAGATTGCAAATTATGCACCATTACATAGCTGCCTTTGTCTGAGTCTGCAGTAGGATACACCCCATCCATCCTACAGCAAAGAACAGGAAAGGGTTGTAGGTCACAGGACATAAACCACAACTCTCATGAGGCTTCACAGCAAAGTTCACAAATGCAGGTATTTGTTTATGCCTGCAATATGTTGATCCCCCCTGGGGAGGAGAGAAGACCTGAAAAAATTTAACTTATATTTCAGAAACAGGTTGGAATTTGTATCCTCACTTAAGCTGTCAATATGTAGAAGGCATTTTGTACGACAGACATTGAACAGTAAAGTCTCAGGGTCAAATTCCACATAGATGTATACACAGAGCATCCTCAGAAACTTGAGAAGGGCAATATGGGGAATAGGTTAGGACAGAATTAACCTTCTATGCCTGGAGGGGTTTCTCTACCCTGCAGCCTAAAGTTTAGTTGAATGGTATCCAAGGCAGTTATACACTAAGTAGCTCAGATGCTCTGGCAGTAAAGTAACAAGAGTTCAGTAAGGCAGATGTACCTGGCTTCTCAGTAGATTGCAGTGTAGTTTAGGCTCAACTAAAAGTTCGGAGGCAACGTCTGCTAGTATTTACAGTGACATTGCTTCCCATAATTGCAATGGGATAAGTGAGATGAAACAAACCTAACAGGCTTATCAAAAAAAAGGGAAATTTGTTAAACAATCGAATCTTAGTTCATGTTCATTTTTCCATACCAGTAAAGAAGTATAGGTTTCACTACTTCAGGCTGAATCCGTCTTAAATGCCTTATATTCCACTGATCTCCACGCAGTAGATCAAGTCTGAGTAACACTTCCGAACTGAGGAAATAGTCTCCACTGCTCAGCAGATACAGTTTTTTCATCTTACTGAGTTGCCTTGAGTCAACAAAAATAGTAACATAAGCGTGTATCAGATGCTATACAGAACTAAGTGCAGTCCATCCTATCTGTTAAACTGCTGTCATGCTACATGTTTTTAATTGCAAGTGGCAGAAGCCAAAACAATGTTTCTGCAAATTAGAGACAGGTTGTCTATAAAATAAAATGTACAGTGCCTTAGAATAGACAATCTGAATCCAACAGAGCCTTTCATTAGAGCAGTTTGTCACACTAAATGCCCTACTTGTGAATTTAAGTTTTTTTATTCTTTTTTTTTCTTTTTGTTGCCATCTGTTTTCCAAATCTCTTTCTAACAAAGCCTTAATACCTTGGCGATTCTGACTTCATGTAAACTTTGCAAACATGACTCTGCAAAAAGAATTTTATCAGCTTCAGCAGAGTAATTCCTCACTTACCTTGTCAGGACACTTGTGATTACTTTAATTGTGTCTGTTCTATTCAAACATTACAATTTATTCTGAAACCTCAAAACCTGCATTGATCTAGCTAGGTTACAAGTATTAAAACAATGGGAATAACTGTTAAATAATGGGAAGTACCTTTGCTGCCTTGTAGTGTCCTTAAGAGCCTTTAGTCTTTCAATATCCATCCAAAGCCACCAGTACTTCTCCCCAGGTGTTCCTTTAATGAACTTCTTGAATCTTTTGAACTTGTGTCTGTTGCCAGTGTCATTAGTCCTGTGACTAATACACCATGCAGCCCTACTGTCTGCCCCATCACTTTCAGAACTTGATCTTAAGCTTACTTCTTCAGCGTCCCGTTCTCTTGCATCTCCCTTGGAGTCCAAGACAGTAAATGGAGAATAACTTTGGGAAAAGAGTGACTCTGCAGTACCACAGGCAAATTCATTATTTGCTAACTCGTGTATAAACATTTCGGGCTGTTTGTGGAAATCCACATCACTCTCAATGTCAGCAGCTGGCTGGTGGGTCAGGTCTGAAACAGGTTCCTTCATTACAAATTGAGTATAAGCTGGTATGAATTCTTCCGGCGCCTGAAAAGTTGTGCTTTCCTGTCCATTTTCTTCTTCTCCTGCACTGTTCCATTTTGGGTCTAGATAAACTCTTAACGGAGTGTGGGAAGGAGGTTCAGCAATGGCCACAGAAGAACCCTCCTCAGCCTCTCTGGATCTCTCCCTAATAATGTCATCTTTTACTGATGCTGTCCTTGAAGTGGAAAGGAAACTCCATCGATGGCATTCCTTAGACAGGGAACCTGCTTCTGCATTAAACCAAAAAAGGTCATTGAACACCCTTTTGATTCAGGACTGTTCTCTTGCATATCAACATTTCCAAGTTAAAAAATGCAGCGTATTTATATTGTGCTGCTGCAGGACAATCAGATCATGTCACACTGCAGAGCAGGGAATAGCAGAGGTGCTTCTGCTGTTGCTATCTGGCTAGAAACTCAGCCCCATGACTCAGAAACTCATTCCCTGTTGAATTCCATCAGAGCAGCAGAGTTCAGGAACAGCTCCCTCTGGAGCCAATTGTCTTGTTTACTCAGCTGAGCATCCCAGCTCCTCAGCACTTGTTAAACCACCTTGTTGTGCTACAAGGCCTGGTTTCTTCCTGAGCATTTGGTCGTAGTTTGATCAAAGTCACAGTATATAGCAGGGTTGTTTTTTGTTTAGGCCTGAGGAAGCTAGTAAGTGATAATTCTTTGTGTACTTACATTGGTTATTGCAAAAGACTAAAGCATCAAACAGGGCTCTGTCGGTTGGGTAAAATCTTGACATACATAGAAGGACAACAAAACAAATTATTATGTCAAGGGCTCTGGAAACATTTAACAATCCTGCAGTCCAGTCTGCCACCCAGAAATGGCTCTTTTTCATTTAGAGATGTTTCATAACTAACAAGTTCAGAACAGTCACCAGCCCTGTTTTTTTGGTCTACACTTCCCTACTTAATTCCTTTTACCCAACTCCTCATCGTCCCTATGCTATTAAGCATGACCTGCCATCCTGGTCTGCTGAGAAAGAAACTTACTGCTTTAACTTGCTCAAATATCTTTTCTACTTCTGCCAGACTTTTAGCAAATCGAGTACTTCTGGAGCATGTTAGCAAAGATGATGTTGACTATACATACTGCTTAGCTAGATTAATGCTGCTGTCACTGTACAAGTCAGTCCTGTAAAACTGAGCAGAACACCTACAGATACTGTGAACAGCAGCAGAATCTAAGTGAAAGTAAGAAAAAACAAAGTCATAATTCAATTGTGGCTCTATAATATCTTCATATCAATCCAGTGTTTAAACTATAGAATATACTGTATCTTCTGTATTTCCCTAGTGCTAAGATGTAGATTTTCATGCTCTGTTGTATCACTAAGGCAAAACATCGTCAGTGAGAAGATTGCTACAACCTGTGAACACATGCACTACATCAGATTTTGATAGAAAAGGGCTAAATCTCTCAGAGACACTAAATTCACATTTGTAATGTTATCAGCTGGTGTAACCCTCTGTGGTGGCCTAGTCAATAAATGGCAATGGCAGTTAGATATTCCTTCGATCTTCCTCCAGTAATAAGCCACATCTAACCAGTGCTGGCCACTGGCACAGACACTTGGATTAGGAACATGGCATAGAGATTCCCTGCTCTGCACTTGCATAATTTCATGTGTAAGTACACATGGCACAATATGTTGGCATTAATATAAAAATCAGAGTGATTTAAAGTATCTTCTCTTATTTCTAAAGTATTTCAAATGTTTTCGCTTGACAAAGAAAAATTATAGCTTCTCAACACAGTTCTCTGAAATTGAAAAATGAAGAATGATTTCACAGTGCCTGAGGCAATTAGGGAGAGAGATACATAGCTCTTGAGTAATCAAAAGCCAAGTGGCTCAGGGTTTTGCTCAAGACATTAATTGATAATTCTGATCCAACTGGAGCAGTGAGCAAGGAATTCAAACCGGAGTGTCCAAGCCAATACCTTCAGCTATTGAACCCTTTCTAATTGCAGGCTGGCTCTGAGAAACTTAGCTGATGCCCTTTATTGCTTCCAGTGCCTGACCTCTACACCAAGTGAATACTGTGCTTAAAAAAAGTTTTCTGACTGAAAGAATGCTGGATTTCCCATGAAATAAGCATAAAGCAGAGTAATAAGCACATGCAAAATGAAGGTCTATGTTATAAAACAAAGTTTTCAGTGAGAAGATGTAAAATATTCATTGAGGCAAAATGCTGTTGACTGCAGGACAACTGTAGCAAAAGTAGAGGACAGAGAGGCTTTCCATAGACCTATGCCCAGCCCACTGCAATACAGAGCTACACTACTTTACAACGCTCTGCAAGAATGGTGCATTTGTGACCTCTCTTCTCAAAGCACTGCAAAAATTAGTGTTAGAGTCATGAGCTGCAAACAAGTGCAACTTGAATAACTTCATTAATAATGCATGCATCAGCAATATATTTCCTGGGGTGATCCTCATGGGTTTGGGGAAGAAGACAGACTTCTGGAGTTACCAGGTCTTCCAATTTCCCATTCAGCCATTGGACTCTGAGGTCCCAGCAGTACAAGTCTCAAAGTGGAATGGCTGCTTTTTCCTTTGAGAATGGGGGAGAGAGAACTCTAACATATGAGCTGAGACTCCTCTGTTCATCTTGCTACTGCCTACAGAGCGGAAGCAAGGCTATGCAATCAGGTATGTCCATATGTGCATCTGTATGTTCTCTCCCAGTACCTTTGAAACCTGCTGAACAATTTCAGTTAAATTTGACAGATAGACAGGAGTGTCACAAACAATTACATTCTATAAGATTCATAAAAATTGGCAGCCAAAGGCCTTTAAGTGCCCAACATAAATACCCTAAGAAGATGGCTGCAACACAAATCACACATTATCAAACACCCAAAGAATCCAGACAAGAAAGTCTTTCAAAACATATCAAATAGAAAAAAAGAAAAAAAACCCCTTAACTGAAACTTACAGATATCTATGAGACAGAAATGTGTAAGAAAAGAGGCTTCTACTATCACAAAATTACTTGGCTACTAACTCAAATTTTCATTTAATGTTGTGGCTATGGAAAGAAACAAATCCCCACCTGAAGCCTAAGATACTATGTGATTCTCAGAAGGTAAGAAATGGAGTTACCAGCAATTCCTTGGGATGCCTTTTCATTCCACCTAGTCAGAGTTGTGTTATAAATACTATGGCTGAGCCCCTGTTACTTACCCAGAAGGCTATCTTTTTCACTTAATGAATCGTGTCTTTCATGCTGCCCAGGCAAATACCGAGTATCTTGAATTTGACTAGAAGCTGCAGGATGCATAAATGAATCTGTAGTTTTCACGGATTCACTTCGTTTTGCTAACATAAACCAATCCTTTGTCTGAGAGACCGTAGCCTAGGAAAAGAAATGTCATAGAATAATTTAAAGTTCTCTATTGATTGCAGTGTTTCTGAGAGCAGAGGGCTTACTGTCTGCAGCCTGTTTGTGTAGATTTCTATAATGATAGTTCCCAGTGGGGAGAGCTGTACGACAGTAGCTGAGCATACTCGTAACACAGCTTCTGTTTAAGCTGTATTACAACCCATCAACCTTTTCTATAGTACAAAGAGATTTGAAAACAAGGGATATTCAGAGAATCAGTCGTCCAGTTAGGTTGTGAACTCAATTACAATAATTTAACCCAATGCATTCAATCTATCTTGGTGTTACACCCACTAAACGTATTTATTTTACCTGGCCAAGTGATACGTAGAACTTCTTCATAGTCAGTGAAGTGTCATCCTCCTCAGGAGGGGGAGAACTTGGGTCTTGCTTCCTTATCCAGGGATAGTAGTCACTATCTATAATGAAATGAATACCAGTCTTGCTCCATTCTACCTGTGAAATCAATTTAGCTAGCCTGAAATTAAATGTTGAGACAAGAAAATAGTTAATTTTAGCTTTTAATCAGAGAAACAGTTGATTTTTCCCCAGAATAGGCAATAAAAACCATGATCAGTCTAAAAAGAAATTGTTACAGAGAACTTCATGATCTGCTTTATTATTTCACCCTTCACCTGCTGTCACATATGTAAACGCCAGTACTGCCATTCCATAGTCCACCAGCTTTACAGATGGTGGCCTGCTTTGCACTATCAAGCTTTGCCTGTAAAACTGATGTCTATCAGTCTGGTCTTGCATGTGTCTATGCAGTCCCAAGCCCTGCTAAGAAGCGCTTGAACATTTTGATCACTAAAATGGAACTATTCTCCCAGATTGCAGAAGCCCTCTATCACCACCAGACACTTCATTTCCTGGTCCTGAAACAAGCAATTTTCCAGCAGCAATGCCACAGCAGTGATCATACTAATTGAACTTTCAGATGATAACAAGACAGCTAGTGGTATCATGTTCAGCTGGCTGCTGTGCGAGGACTTCATAGTACTGAACAGCACTCCAGTGCTACCTTGTGTAAGTGTGAACCTTGCGACATTCAGGAAAGGCAATCTTAGAACCACATGACAATAATGAGGATGCTCTGGGCTCAAGAACTTGGGCAGAACTTATTTAAGTTAGAAAGCGGTACAAAACCAACCAAGGTGCATGTGAAGGGAAGACAAAGCCTATGCCTGAGCCTACAACCAAGAGTGAATGCCCAGTTTCGTTTGTCCCCACTATTTGAGGGCAAATAGGATTTCATTCTAGGGTTGGGGTATCTTCATCTTTAAATGCAAGTTTCCCTTTTAGCATCTCAGCTTATCTTGATCCTGATTCAGGAAAGCAACTTAAACCACCGATGTCAATGGAAATTAGGTACATGCTTAAAGTTAGTTTTATGTAATTCTCTTAGGTAACTCTGCTTGATCAAAGAAATACTTCGCTATAGCAGAAGATCAAAGTTAGTGTTTCATGAGGCCCAGATACATGTAAAGCAGGCTGCTACTAAACGTGAAATGGAGCACTCTTTCATGGTTTGCTTGTTCTTTGTACAGTTTTCCCCTTGAATTTAAGTGCAGTCTTCCGGATATTGAAAGTTGAAAATATTTTGAAATTTTTAATGTAGAAGTCTATACCCCACTAACTAGTCTGTCATTACAATCAGCAAACATGAGTTTTGTGAACCATACTGCTAGGCTGCCTGGCCTTTTATGACCCCTGAAACACATTACAATTACCAGCATCTAGACACAACCTTAAGGGATGTAGAGGCAGATCCTCCCAAAAAGCACACTAGACCTCCTGAACATCTGCTGAAAGGACATCTGGAAAAATATAGCGAGTGTATAACAGTACATCATCCAACTATGCCACAGCATCCCATAGAGAACTTTGCAAAAGTAAGTCTGACAGTGGGCCCAAAGACACAAAACTAATAACTGAAATAAAAAGGATAGCTGGTTTTTTCCAAATAGATATCATGGATTCATAACTTCTACTTATATGGCACACATATTGATTGGAGAAAGATGCATTCCTGCCATGATATCTCCCTGAAACAGAGATTCAGAACTCAGTAAACCCCACTCTTACTCTCTTTGTAATGGTGTAGTATAGTATGTAATTCATAGTCAAGGAAAATTACAGAATGAGTGAAAAAAGTCACTGATTTTACTTTATCCAGGTCACTAAAATGCTAAAATTAAACCAACAGGACTAGAGGTGGGAGAAAACATATTAAGAGTACCGTCAAGATTAATTAAACAGAAGAGAAAAATGTACAAATTTAAAACTGAGAGACAGCATAAAAGATTGCAATACCTGTATTCAAAGTAACAGTCGCTTTCTAGAAATGCTGGAAGCCTTTCTTTCTTAATCCACTGAATTGCTTGTTCTCGATCAAGACACTATTAAAAAGAAATGCCAAAGATTTGCAGCATTCTTGACTTTCTTGTTTTGTGTGCCATGTAACTGATTCTCTCCATCCCCCTTCTACAGAAGCATTGTCTCAGGAAGACAAATATGCAGTGAACATCACTTTTGTTATCCAGTTTAGCCTTAATCATGCTGGGACAATTGAGTTCCTTCCTATTAACAGCTCAAAAGGTCCAAATCTGATTTCACCTATAAGAGTAGAACTTTTTAAATCACGGGTGTTTTTTCTTCAGAAATAATGTGTGTATGAATCATGCTTTTACTGTAAAATTCCAAATGCAAATTAGATGCTCATAAATTTTCTGCAGTAGGAAACTGCTAATCTTTCTGATTTTATCACATTTTATAAATAACCATTATCACATTTTTCCTCAAAAGAATAAGGAACCCTTAAATTAAATTATACTCCCAGAAAGAGAGAGCTGTGGACATTAAAAACAAAATCAAACAAATAAAAAGCCAGTCAGTTATCCCCTTTCCTGCTTTTATGTTGGAGCATTGCAGAACTGCATTGCACACAGTAACTCTTATAGTGGAAACCTAAGTGCATTATGAATTTGGCCCATAACAGATTTCTGCTCAGGCGGTCTAAGCCTCAGTACCTTGTCAAAGCAGAAAGGGAGGTGCCTCTGAAAAGTGGTTTGGGTGGTGAAAGGGAGGCATCGAGCAGCGAGCTACACAAGGGCCAGCTAAACAAAAATCTATGCCTAGGGTCTTACACAGAGAGCAAGGTCTCTGACTACGGGCCACAGTGATAGCTATTTCCCTTAGAAATAACACACAGCACACTTTTTAATATTGTTTTTTAAGAGCGTTCTTTTTCCACTGTTAGGGGATGACCTGTTTTATTTATCTGAGATGCATTTTTCCTTTTAGTGAAGGTGAGACTGATGATTTGGAAGAATGCAGTAACTCCCGTCGTCCATAAAAACAGGTGAAGTTTGGGTAAGGATGGGTGCTACTTGCTATAATAATAATCAAATAATCAGTTTATGGAGATCACGTTTTAAATTTTCTTTCCATGAGCTAATATTCCATTAGGGACAAGGGTTATTTCTGCTTCATATATATCTGTAGGGGATTAAAAATATCTGAATTACTCAGAAAGTGGGTGTTTTCATTTAGAGAGAAAAAAATATTTCAAAATATGGAAAGCTTATGTTGGCTGTGGCTCATACAATGTGATTTGTGGAGATGGAGACTAATTACTCCCAACCACAGAGTGTATGCCTCTTTTTGGTAACTGACAAGCTTTTTTGAAATACAGAAGATTGTCTCTTTATTTTGGCTTTTAATATTTATGTGTTTACTGACTCACAGCCCAGTTTTTTATCTGAGTGATTCATAATATGTTCATGTGTGTACATGGCTGGTACACAAAATTATACATACTATTAGAAGGAAAGAATCTCTACTCTTTCCCCTTCCCCAGAGAAAGATGCTACATTTAATCTAATGCGGTTTGTTACCTTGGTTAGCTTCCTTACCCAGTCAGCCTTAGGCCTTGCTGGGACCCAATCCAGCAAAGCTTTTAGCACGTGTTTAAGTTTAAGCATGTGTTTAACTTCCCTTGATTAAAGTTAAACAGATATTTAAGTGCTTTGCTGAACTGGGGTTTCTCTGAAGTAAGGTATATGTGGGACGCCAGCCAATTTCTTTCCATTGTTGTGATCAATTCTACCCAACTCTGCAGGTTTCTTTCTTAATATATTTTATACCAAGTTGATTTTGACTATTGATAAGAAGATACTTACCTCCATATCAATAATTTGCAAGTGTGCATACACACATGCAGAGAACATTTGCTTATCTGTAAATTTGTAACAGTCTGAGAGGGAAGTAAAATACAGAGAAAAATACCACTGAGTGTATTTTTTAGGCAAGACATGTTTAAATTCAAGCTGTGGCCTGAAAGGCCTACTAGGATTCTCCAATCACAGCTCATTTTCATTACTAATCTGCCAGTGATGGCCACTCAAGGTGACTTTTTGTAGCAATGTAACATTCAAAGCAACTGTCAATCTCTTCAGTCAGTGTGAAGAAAGCAGCCAAAGCAAAAGAGGCAGCATCACCCAATGCCTGAAAGATTTGAACCGAACTACTTCATGCAGTTGGTCTGGGATGACTTCTTCTGCTTCAGTCATAGTGTAGTACAATGAATGAAGCTGATTTCTTTCACCTTGTGTAGTTGCAGTAATAATTTTTGGCATGCTGTTCTGCAGGCCATTTTTTTCCAGCTCAGATTTGAAATGCCAGGCTGAACTGGATGAGGCATCTATGTTACCTGTCCAGTAAAGGAGGAGTCAAAAATAAGAAGAAACATCACCCTTTCCCCCAAAAAGGAGAAGAAAGTGTACTGAGGCATACTGCTCCTCAAAAGGCCATAATGCTTCCCATCTATGGAAAATGGCCCAAAGAAAGGTATTCTCA
The DNA here is from genome assembly GCF_030936135.1 of Gavia stellata. Classification (NCBI taxonomy): domain Eukaryota; kingdom Metazoa; phylum Chordata; class Aves; order Gaviiformes; family Gaviidae; genus Gavia; species Gavia stellata. Next base: position 24,180,994 of record NC_082596.1, on the reverse strand, counting down.
AATAATACAGGAGCCCTGTTGCTCCAAACCACATGAAAGATGTCAGTAGTAGTGAAATGGCTTTGAATTTGTCAAGAAAGGCTATTCACAGTTGCAATGATGTGAGGTTATCCCAGAGAGCAGTGTTAGCCACACTTGCACAGGCACACAACATTTCCTCAGTTGAATCCTGAATAGCTTTTCTGCTTTTGTGCTCTCAAGCAAAGTATTTCTGAAAATAATTATTTAACATGGTAGAGATGTTTGTGAGCCTTGTCCCATTGTAGCATTTGTCCAGTTTAGATGCAGATAATTGCAATCTCACGTTACTATCATTTTGTTAAACATTATTGCCTCTTTGACCCCTCTCAACACTGTTTCCTTTTCTGAAAATCATTAAGCTTATACTGGGCAAAGCAGCAGTCTGTTACAACTCCCTGCTTTTCTCTCAGCTTTCCAGCTATGACATAATTTAGAGCAGCCGCCTCTAAAAATGTAGCAAGACCTTAGGGTGGCTTTGAATGAAATGAACTGAAGTCACATCAGTCACACCAATACAAAGTAAGCAAGAAAGGAATAAACCAAGTATCCCAGTGAAATATTTTTTCTCCTCCAAAGCTGTTGTCTAAAGGTAAACTCCCGCAACTAATTATACTATCTTGTATTCTCTCAGGTGCATACGGTGCTTCAACTCCTGATTTTAACCTGCCTGATTTGGTGCTGAATGAAGCCCTGAAATTAGACAGGTAAGAATACAAAAATTGGTAGTGTCTGAGCAACTCTGGAACAAGATTTTTGTTCTAAAATCCAACCTATCTTTCCATTAATTTAGCTTTCTTGTTGCCAAAGATTATTTTCTCTGGCCATTTCAATTGATTCTAACCATGTAAATCCTTTGGGAATTAATGGAATAGAGACTTATGTGTTGCCAGACCACAGATGAGCTCATAGCCGCACAAGGAAATTAATTAATAAGGAAAGACTGAGATGCATTAGTTTCAGTCAATTTGCACATTCCAGGGATCACTAGTAAAGTAACTGTTGTCATAATATTTTTTCTTTTAATATTAAAAAGTATTCAGACCACACAACTGAATCCTGCCCTACAGAATCTTCAAAATTCTGTGCTACAGGATGTACATCTGTAATTCCATTCACTTGTCTGCTAGACACATGTGTATTGCAGGGCATAATTTGGCCTATCATTATGTTTTCCTAACATAAATTAACATTTTTCCCAAGCTACCAAGCCAAACACAACAATAACTACTGCCAGTATCTCTACAGTAAGATCTAAATATAAACTCAGGGGCTGTAAGATGCTTACCATAGTGTTGTAATTTGGATCAATATTGAAGGCTAGAGAAGCACTGAGCATTTTGGAGAGCTGCCCGTCATTCTTTGCTTTCCTTAGAACATCATAAATGGGGTTTGGAGGTTTCTGATCATGTAGAATTTTTTTCAGCTGGCTTTCCAGGCGTTGTGGAGCATCATTAACTACTTCAAAAACCCCAAAGTCAGAGTTAAACTTAACTGGCTGGGCAAAAGTCTACAAAAGAAGTTTGGAAAGTTTATAACATTGTAATAAGGGAACTCTTTCATTTAAGAAGGTTACTTTTCATAGTATAGAAGCATCCTACATAACGCAGGCTAGTATTATGAGGCTTCCTTCTCTTGCCTGCTGTAGCTTATGTTCAGGGCCTGTAATAGTAATTTTTCTGTATTCTTGTTCTTTAGTCTCTTTGCTGTATAGCTTTCCAAAGCTTTCCTACTTTTTGTCTCAGCTATGCTTAATTGTCAAGAATTTAACTCGTTCTAGATCACAGACCATTCTTTTTCACATGCAAATAATAGATCCAGTACACAGATGTCTGGAATATACAATTCACAGTGACTTCAGTAACTGTTCTGCAGAGGACTACTTACCTATAGGATCAGACCTCCAGTGTTTTTCTCCCATTCATTACCACAAACAATCAAGGCTTGAAAAGATTAGCAAGGAAGCTGACCTTTTAAATGTGAGATGCATTTGAGGAGGATGAATCTGAAGATTTCCGTATGTAGGAAAGGCTTTTCACCATATTGTTACTTGTAGGTCAAACACCTACAAAAACCTATGGCCTGTAGTAAGTTTTATTACACATCACTATCTCAGTCTGATACTGTATAATACATGAGGTAGACCAAACTTCAACTTCAGCTATGTAATTGTAACTTTTGTCAACTCAGAAAAAAACTACTGTATGTGTACACATTAAAACAAAGCCATCTTTCATCTTTTGAGCTCTGGTATTAGGCATTTCCATAAAAGACTATCTTTCAAATTCTCTTACTTGAAATGAAGAGGGAAAATATGGATGGATTTTGCAGAAGTAATGGGGGATACCCAAGACAGTTATGAATATGAGATTATATACAATCAGAGCATATAAGCATCTCCACACTGAGCTGGAAGACAAGAAGGCATGTTGTATTTAAGAACTGAAGAAAATCCTGGCCATATCCAGACCCGGTGCCAAAATTCCTTTTGGCTTCGTTCCAGACAGGATCCCACCTGGAGTTTGTACAGTTGTCATTGCCCTGCACTTAATAAGATTATTTTATTTTTTCAAGCACTGTATTTTTCATTTCCTTGAACTTTTTCATATATCACATATATACACACATAGACATAATTCATATACAGCTATGTATGCTGAATACATGCTACATATAATATAGAAATGTATTACAGACCAATTTTATTCTTCTTCACACCTATATAAGTCCAAAGTCAGTGTCAGCTATTTTTTTGCTTCTCTTCGAAGCCCCCTTGTTGATCAACATCTTGTAGAGCAATGCCCAGGATCGAACCATGTGGCTGCAACATGTGGTTACAACATTCCCTACTTATCCCATAATGTCTCACTGTGGAGGCTCAACCTGGCAAAGCACATAGCATGTGAGAGCTTTAAGTGTATGATTAGTGCCTATGACATCAGACTGTCACTGCTTACAGCCATGCATTGAATTGCATTAGTCTGTTTAGTCACCTAACTTCAGTTGAAATCATGGCTTGGTTTTTGTTCTCTGACACCTTGTGCCTCTTTTGGCATTAATTTTATCCAGGGTACTCTGCAAATTTTAGTGTTTTTTTCTCCTGATGTACTGAACAGCATTTTAAAGAGCCTTTTATGTGTAGTAGATTTCTCTGTACTTCATTCAGACCTCCTCCCAATTTGCTATGTGTACATTTCATTTACTTTCAAACCTAACTTGAGCTGCTACCAGCTTTTAAGTGACTAACTGCACAACCTTAATAACCTCTAAATGTATTCTTCCGTATTTATTTTTTCATGTTTTTAAAAAAGAAACAGAAGAAAGTACACTAAGAAACAAGGTGCTTCAGTCTCTCAGAATTTTAAACGCTCTTGCTTGCGGAAAAAAGCAAACAAAGTGCAAAGTCCATAGTATAGGGCTACGTGACTAGACATGGCCAGAATCTTTTGGTTACATGTTGTTCAACTTGAAAACTAAGCAAAGACAACATTAGTTTATCACACACATCTATTTTAACTTAATCCTTTGTAACTTACTCTAGATCTAGGTTTTTCAGTACACATTCTAATTAACTCAACAGAAAGTATGCGGTAACTTTAATGTAGTGAAACAGATGCTAGTGACAATTTTTAAAATGTAAAGTGTATTGCTATTTTGTGAGTCTGATTACAAATCATTTATAAGACAAATATACTAATGGAACAAAAGAACATACACTGATGGGGTAAGAAGATTAAGACTTCATACACTACATACTTGTCTGAAAAAGGTGGTTCTAGTCCAGACTTTTGGGTGTTGGACCAAGGTGTAGTTACCTATCCCCAGGAACATCAAGAGGCATGCATACTTCTTGTATCAGTCAGAGAGTAGCCAGTAGATCATCTTTACTTGATACTAGTAAGACTACATCTGGAATACTGCATCCAGTTTTAGGTCCCCAGTACAAGAACAATGTTCATATATTTGAGTGAGTCCAGCAGAAGACCACTGAGATGGTCAGAGGCTGGAGCACTTGCCCTGTGAGGAGAGGCTGAGGGAAGAGGGCTTGTTTAGCCTGAAGAAGAGACAGCTCTAGGAGGACCTAGCAGCAGTCTTACAGTACTTACAAGGAGGTTACTGAGAAAGTGGAGCCAGGCTTTTCACGGTGGTGCATGGTGGGAGGACAAGAGACCATGGTCATACACTGAAACAATAGAGGTCTCAACTGGATATAAGAAAAAAGGTAATTGTGGGTTGATTAGCATTGGAACAGGCTGTCCAGAGAGACTATGGAATCAGTTGTTGGAGGTTTTCAAGACCAAATGGAGAAAGTGCCAAGCAACCTGGTCTCAATACTAAAGCACTGACCCTGCTTTGAGCAGGAAGCCAGACTATAGACCTCCCCAAAGCCCCTTCCAGCCTGAGTGATCTATGATTCTGTACAAATCCCAAATTTTACCAGATAAAGCACTTTATCCAACTATCATACAAAAGCATTTTAGAATACTTAAAACCTTTCTGGAGAAGCATATTCCACTTGCTTACTTAAGAAAACTAGAATGATAAATCAGAATGTTTTTATAAGCATAATAAAAGAAGAGGTAAGTCTTGACCTTCTTAATTCATCCCCACCACAAAAATAAAAGTGACAATGTTATGACAGAAATCAAATGGCAACACACAAAAAATTAACCTGATTTCTTGTAGGAAACATTTTCCCAGTTACAGTACAGGAGAGAGGATCAGTCAGTCCATTTCCCTTTCAGTATGTGAAGAACTTTGGAGCAAAACACACAATCTAACCATTCCCACACATTACAAGCCACAAAAAAACCCTGTTCAATACCCTGTAGTGAACTTAAAACCTTTCCCACAGAAGCCAAGTGCTGTAAAGTCCTACAACGTTTCACAGGACAATAATGAGAGAGGTTTATGGCACCACCAATATTCTAGGTCATTGCAATAACAAGGTATCTCTTCAGTGAAGATGCCTATGTTAAGGAGTAGATGATAGCCTACACTATAAAAGAAGGGAAAAAAATTATCTGTGCCAATCTAATATACGAAAAAATGTCATTCTTACCCCACATTTGCCAAGTGCTTTGGCTTCTTACAGACAAGTAAAATACACTAACAAAAGACTAAGTGTATCATTCTCTCTCTAGTTTGGGCCAATTTTTGATCCTTTGAAGATTGAGAGGGAAAAGTCCAGAGCCAAATTATACCTCAAAATGTTAAGAAAAAATAAATCAGGTTTGGCAGGAGCCTTGAAGCTTGGGATTCATACATTATCAATTTAGCACAATAAATAGGATCAACAAGGACTTGAGAATACCAACAAATAAGAAGTCTACAGACTTTGCAAACTGTTTCATTCACAGGCAATTCTCCCCTTGAACCCAGTATGACCAATGTAACTCAGTGTAGTAATCTCAGCTTCAGAAAAAATCTCCAAGCAAACAACAAAAAGCTGTTTTCAGACTGTGGTACAGCAACACTATTAAATAATTATACAATTGCATGTACATTTTTGACAGCAAAGAAATTTCTTAGCTGTCAAATGCACATTGAGTGTGGTTTCAGCTGAAGAATAAATAGAAGACATAATTCTGAAACCTATAGTTATACACTTAACTGAAGGGAAGGCAAATTCCTCTCAGCCCTCCCAAAACAGAAACCAAAACAGCATCCATGACCATGCTGCCAGGATATCAGACATGTAAATCTCACTGTTCTCTGCCATAACAGTTTTCAGAGATACTTAACTTCAGATACACTTAACAGAAGTGTAAATATGCTCACCACATCCCACCCCAAATAATGTAGTTTGATCCCAAGAGAAACAGAATGACCACAGCTTGGCCGCCTCTTAGGTTAAGGCCCTGAAAGGGTGGGAATGAATAGAGACCTCATCCAGGAGCTTTGCCAAAACTTCCTTAAGATGGTTATGTGTGTATCATAAATAAATGTCAGTGAGAGTCCAGACCAGAAGAGAATTTGAGCAGCTCTAGGAAGTGCCTGGAAAATTCATACTGCACATGGTTAATGGCAAATCTCCCACTGACTTTAATGAGTCCAGGATTTCCCTTCTGTTGATGAGTAAGACACAAGTCACAATCACATACCACAATCTAATAAAGGGAGAGGAGAGGAGAGGAGAGGAGAGGAGAGGAGAGGAGAGGAGAGGAGAGGAGAGGAGAGGAGAGGAGAGGAATTTGAGTAAACCTGCTATCAATAAGAAAAAAGTCAGGAGAGCTTCTTTTGCTTGAATGTCAAAGATGGCAAACAAGTTTTAGTCCTGGGTAAGACTCAGCATAACATGCTTGTAGGGCCTTACTGATGTAAAAGCCTTTTTAAGGGAGGTTGTATTGGCACCTGCAGCCTCCCTCCACACACCTGGAAAAGACAAGAGGAAACTAATGAGCATGGATCGATGCCTTGAATTGATGCATTAATGCATTGAATTATTCACAACCATCTTCAAAACAGAGAAGGGCCTGAACTGTGCAGCGGAGTGGATTGCTTTTTGCTTTCTGCCCTTTCCGTCATCTGCTACTCGTAGATCAGGCCTGTTTTTACCCTTGACAGCACCAGGTTTTCATGACCATTCTGTTTTCAGAAAGACCATTGGCCCAAACTTTATTACTTGTGATTTATCTGTTTTCAGAATCATCACCTGCATCAAATCCTGGATCCCAGACTACTCAGCAGAGTCACACTTAAGTTAAAACTGTTAGCTGCATACTGGCCTATATCCATCTTCCTAGACCATTTAGCGTAATTTTTTTTAATTGCACCACAAGAGTTCCTACTAGCATGAAAATTGTATCAAGCAGTCTACCTACAGTACGCTGCCTCTTCTTTCTGTGTGGCGCTATTCATACATCTCTGTGCTCCTAAGCAAGGAAAGGAGAATGTGTTTAATGTGATAAAAGGGATGAAGTAATTGCTTCGTTCTCTTTTTTTTTTTATGAACAGAGAGCTTTTATAGTGAGAACAACTTTCAAAAGAAGTAGTCTTCAAATCTGAAGTTGATAAAACTGTGGTCACTTGGTATCTTTCTGCTGCAAGGGAAACCCACAGTCAAGAAAGTACAAGAAAGACATAGAGGTGCTGGAGCGTGTCCAGAGAAGGGCAACGAAGCTGGTGAGGGGTCTGGAGCACAAGTCTTATGAGGAGCGGCTGAGGGAACTGGGGTTGTTCAGTCTGGAGAAGAGGAGGCTGAGGGGAGACCTCATCGCTCTCTACAACTACCTGAAAGGGGGTTGCAGAGAGGTGGGTGTTGGCCTCTTCTCCCAAGTGACGAGTGACAGGACAAGAGGAAATGGCCTCAAGTTGCACCAGGGGAGGTTTAGGCTGGATATTAGGAAAAATTTCTTTACTGAGAGAGTGGTAACACAGTGGCATAGACTGCCCAGGGAGGTAGTGGAGTCACCTTCCCTGGAGGCATTCAAGGAACGTGTGGACGTGGCATTGTAGGACGTGGCTTGATGGGCATGGTGTTGTGCGGTGTGGGTGGTTTTTTGTGTGGTGGTTTCTGTGTGTGGTGGGTGGGTTTTTTTGTAATGGTTGGACTTGATGATCTTACAGGTCTTTTCCAACCTTAGTGATTCTGTGATTCTGATTCTGTGATTCTGTCAAGGACTTGCCACCAAGAGTGCCATCTCCTGAATATGCTTCAGCTGAGGTGCAGTTAGCTCTTTTGTCTCTAGTGCAACTCTCTGAGGTTGCAAAGAGAAGGAGTCTGTCTTCATCAGGATCACTGGTAACTGGAAAATGAGGGGTAAGGCCCCAGCATGGACTGGGGGTGGAACGAGTAGCAGGCAGCTTGTAGAGTGCAGGAGAAAGAAGTTGTCATTACTGTGCTTTCTTACTGAGGCCTCCAACACTGAGCTGGATGGTGAGTTCTGACTTCTGAATTTTCATTCCTGCATAAACATATTCTTGGATGTTTTAAAAACATGGATCAAAGATTCGAATTCTAGGGATTCCTGGCTGGCTAGAAATGGAAATGTACCCAGGTCAAAGTTTCTCTTAAATCTTTCATTTTAGATTAGTTACTAAGGAAGGTGTAACTCATTTGTATGTCATGTAATTGGTTTCTGCTACTGTGAAATCATTATACTACTGGAAACAAGTGCCCTCACGGGGTTTTTTTGTAGTATTTTATCTTTCAGAAATATTTTCCTTACAAACTATCCTTCATTACAGTATGTAGACCTTTAGAGTACCTAGATACTCATGTCAGAGTGTAGTGAATATTATTTTAACAATAGGATCACTTAAAGGATATACTGTAAATCAAAGTAAAAAGAAAAAAATGCTACTTCTGCTATAGCAAGTCCCCAGTGATAAAATTTTCCATACACTAGTGGTGCATTATAAATCAATGGAGAGGCAGCCTCTTAAAATAAGCATATGCTATCACTGATTTCTTGTATCAAGTCACACAGTATTTTCAGTTTAACTTGTTGCCTAACTACTAGCACACCTGGGTAATACTGTTCCCAGGCAACAGCGTATAAGCACAACAAGACTAAAGCAATGGAAATTTCAATGCAGTGTTTTCGTAGAAGCCTTCTGAGAAGGAGAGGGAAATTGGGAATATAAGGTATTCAAACCACAGAACTCAAGGCATTAATAGAACTTAATCCTGAAGAGGGTAAATTCTCAGGAAAAAATCAAAGAGAAAATAAAACCAATTATAAGAACATAACATAAAAATAGCTAATAGAGCATCTGTTTTCATGAAGATATGTAAATAGATAGAAGAGAGACCATGTGTCATCTTAGAAACCTACCAAGATTACCAGAGTAAAACAGCGCTTACTCAGGAGCGTCTGTGAACTCTATTCTGTGGGCTCCCAGAGCAGTCAGGAGCACCTGGACAATTGCTGCGGTTCAGAGCTGCTAAGCTGTGCCAGGACTGCAGGCTGAGGAGCCCTCTGAGACCAAGGAGAATTTCAGCTTTTAATAGATGTCCTGAAATCTGTGCATGTCCAAGGAGACCCAGAGACTAAGCAGGTTGAACTTCGTACCCGCTCCATCCTCTCTAATTTGGGGAAAACTTGAACCATAGTTTCCAAATAAGCAGTGAAGGTGTGGAGGATGGTATTCCTGTGCAAAGAACAATTTGGCACATGGAAGGAGGCCTGGGTTTAAAAGCTATGTAGTTAGGCTTGGATTTAGGCAGCTATCCTAAAGCAGCTGCAAGGGGGGTTGTGTGGAAAAGAATGAAAAAACAAACAATCCCTCTCACCATACGTTTTCTTCCATCTGTGTCTCCCTAGCTGTGTAAAAATTATTATTAGCAATCTTGTAGTGTGGTGAAAGCATGTAAAGGCTGAGCTCCTGAGAGAAGTCAGTATCACTGCTGTGCACAAACCCCACACTCTGAGATAGAGTTGTTTTAATACCTCCAGATTCTATTTTAAGATCAAAAATTGGCAGAGGGGACCGCATCCTACCATCCTTAGTTCTACAGCTCCCATTAGGTGTACTTTTAGACAAATCTGTGATGTGGTTTAGAGAGTACATCTAAGTCTAGTTCAGTTTGGTAAGCCTGAATCACAACTGAATTTATTCCAACAGTAGCTGCACCATAGTCTTAGGTCTAAGGAGCATCAAGAAATATTCTGCCCCTTCCTAATGCTGGTGGTGGTTCCTACCAAGCAAGTTGCTGAAATGGGTAAATGTTCTCATAGTGCAGCTTATTGAGCTGCAGAGCTTTAGGATGGGGACAGGCTGTGGGGCAGTTCTGGGGTAGATCAGCTGGGAGACCCTACGGGAGCCATGAGTGACACTGTGGAAAGGTCTGTGCCACCTTGCAGGGGAGTATGGGTGTGAGGTGTGGGGATGGAGAGAATGGGGATAGTCAGGGCCAAGACTACTAAGATGAAGTTGGGTGAGGTTGCTGCATTGAGGGAGCAGGACAATACATGTGACTCCCATGAGAGTGTGGGGAGGCAGGGTAGTTCATGGGGAAAAGGAGCGAAATACAGGGCAACTGGTTAAATATAGGGCATTGGGTATGGTGATCTCACTGCAACTGAATCAGCACACAGAATACAGTGTAAGGCTGCATCCTTCTAGCTGTAGATGGGAGGGAAAGAGGAGGGGAGCGCCAACTTTGAGGTCTTCACAGCCATGAAGAGAAACAGAGTTATTTCCTGAGGAAAAGTGGTTATTAATCACTGAGTACATGGCCAGAAGAATGTAAAAGGACAAACATTTGTCATGTCAGCATGTTGTGATACTGGAATAAAAGTGGACTCCTTATGCTTTTTAAATAAGTATTTACATCTCTTTTTCATTTTCTATTCATATTATTTTGGTGCACTGTGATTTAAATATGTAAATTTGCAAGAGAAAATCTGTCTCCAGAAGTCCAGGTACAGTGTTATTTTTCATGACAGATAATAACATTGAACAATACGAGTTGCTACCATTAAAATACAGACATATTGTAAAAGCCATTTCATTTCCCAGTAACAAAATGCAAAACGTTCTAAGTTGGACTACCTTATGTTTCTTGTATTTTGCAAGGGATTTCTGTAAGGTACTTACCGGAAGACTCAAAAATTCATTAAAGTAGTCCACAAGCATATCATCTGTGGCTAAGCATTCTTCCTACAGAGAGACAAAACCACAAAGCAAGGCTTGTACTAATCTGCAGTAACACAGTTTGAATGCACTGTTGCCTCAAACTGTGATTTTTCCATGAGATATGACATGCAAACTTTTGCAAAATGTTATTTCCCACTTTTGAGAATATAATAATTTCATCATTGTTATATTCTAGCCATTGCACACCGCTGAGGTCCTTAGCAATTTAAAAAACACACGTGAAGGTAAATCCTTTGCCAAGAAATTTACAGATAAAGCCTTCATAAACCCAACAGCCTCTAAATGCTGGAAATCTGCATGTTTACTTTTGAAAAAATGTGCATAAGCTAACAGTCCAGAAATTCCCCACATTATACCTTTCTCTCTCACATCTGGGAAGGAGGGGAGTATAAAAGTTCACCAGAGCCTGCTTCTGCTCCCACACTGCTGCTTGGGGATGTTTTGAGGAATGTTTGGGGAATAAAAGCGAGTCCACTGATCTATAATTTGGCTCACCAAGCAAGCAGTATATGCCATACTTGGAATCACAGAACTGGGAGGCTTCCTGTTGACTTCATCAGAAGTGAAGACTGCATCTGCAGGTGGTTTTGTACCCTTTGTGACTCCTGCATTTTAAATCCTGCTAACAAGACTCAAAAACTGTAAAATAGAAATTAATTTTTTTTGCTGTTGACAAATCAATAAGTATGGATCCCATTCTTACTTCTAATGCGCTCAATACCACCACCATCCCCATTTCAATTCAACAGAAGGTAAAAGTAGAACATTATTCCATTGGTCTTCAGAAATCTGTCTCCAGTATAATGAAGACTTATGAACAGTTTTTAATAGTCTCAGTTTCTTGAATATTCTATTATTTCTGCCTTGCAATGCAAGGAGAATATGCCTAAATCAAATGTATTTGCTGATAACAGCAAAGGTCTTGTGACACAAATCTTTTTTCTCTTCCTTAAGTTCATAGCATTGAAATGTGCTAGTGAGGAATAGCATTAAAGAGAGGTTATACACAATGTATGTGGTATTACTTGTAGGCAGGCCGTATCTTGATTCAAACTCCACAGTGTCTAATCTAAATAGAGGCAGCTTGTACTTAGGTAAGGAAGAAATCTTGAGCTAATCTACTTTAATATGAATTGAGGAAGGCCCCTGTGTGCTGCATGACAAGACCTGATGGTATTTGTCCAGCCTTAGTCTGTCAACATTGATTCCTTAGCACTTGTGGTTGCTGCTGTGACTGATACAGGACAGACAAGTTAGCTCATACTCATTCCTGGAAAACACTAACAACACTGAAAGCAGGGCTTTCTGCGTTACAGAGATTGTGCTTTATTTGGACCACAGGCCCATGGTCCAATGCAGTTACAGTACCATAGACCTAGAGATGTTAGGGCACTGGTTAAATAGGAGAATTTACCAAAGTGTCTAACCCGAAGCATTTTGAAATCAACAGAAGATCCTCTCGCTACTGTCGCTAGGCAATCAATCAGATGCAGAAATCTCAATTCAGCAAGTCATAACAAAATTAACAAAAAAATTAATGACAAGCTACAGTCTGCCTCATGTTTGGTTTGAGTAATGCACAATTAGATTTGACTCTGATAAGGATGAATCTGAAGACAGCTAGGTATTATAATACCCCATGTAAATATTTTATTGTTTCAAAGGACTTATTCAAAACAATTCATTTATTACTGGTTGAAGTATAAGCTCTTTAAGAATATGCAGGTAACGTGTTTTTAATTTGCCAAGGATATAATTCTCTGTAGCCCCATATAACAGCAAGAAATGTAAACACAGTGGTTGATTAATCAATAAAATGTTTATGATCTTATTAATGCAAGCTTTACGACTTACTGATCTTACTGCATCTATACACAACATACTTCCCCCTGTTTTTTGGAGATTTTGTTGTGGTCAGTCTTATTTTCATTTGAAAGCATAGTTGCACTTTCATATTTGCACACTATAGGTTATGGAGCTGCATATACAATACTATAGCTTAGATTTTTGTGTTAGGAAGCATTTTGTTTCATTTCTTCCCATGCCATCTTTCCTGCTGCACAGTCCAAATTATGACTAGAAAAAGCTGCCTTACAATTGCAACTGGAGGTCAAGGTCTGTTAAAAATTGGTCCAAAACTGCAGTTTTGCCTTCATGCAATATGCATACAAATAGGAATATCCTGGGCCTGATTTCTATCACTCTTTTAACATTCAAAGGGATTTAAAAATCATTTTGGCAATGGTATGCAACCATTTCTTAGCTATTTCGTAGAAACAAACCTAATGACTTTCTATCTATAGTATTTGATAGTTTTCTCTATTACTTCCATCATGAAAAAGTACAGAAACACAGAAATATTATTAGACACCAAAGGAGAAGTTGAGCATGGATAAAAGTGTCACCATCTTGAAAGGTTTGCATTTCACATTGCACCACCCATTAAAATGGTAAATATCTCTCCACTCTTGAAAAATATATAACAAATGGCATCTTTAAATGTCAAAAGTTAAAGTTAGTACAAAATCCCGATCCTGCATAGAACTCTGACAGCTTTTTGTCCTTGTGTGAAGTTCACCTGGAGTCAGACATGTCTAAAGACATTAAGTAGCCTGCAGAATCAAGGTTTACTGCAATGTAAATGAGCAGTTGAGAGATGTTTTCATATATATATGTGCTTGTTCTCATGTACATATTTATATATGCTAAATATTTGAGAGAGATATATATCATTTCTCTCAATTCTGTTTATGATAATACATTAGTGTCTAGAGGCTCCCAAAAGGAATAGCAATACATTTGTACTTTAAAATACAGTTACAAAGGCATCCAAAACGGGGAAGAGACAAACATTACCTAAGCTGCAAGATTTAAGGTGTCATTTCATATGAAGTAACAGGTAAACATATATCCCTTTCAAATAAGAAGACAAACATCAGGCAAACCTGCAATTAGCTATGAGCAAAAGGCAGAAAAGGTAAAGGAGAAGATTGTTAAACCTGTCATGTTAAAACCTTCAGTTGACTGTTTCCTTCCTTCATCCTATTTCACTTTCCTTTCCATTTCCATCTTTATTCTCCAGAGTTTTCTGTTTCTTTTTTTTTTCTAATTATTTTCAAACTAAGTCTTTTTTTTTGCTTGAGACAATTTTAAGAAATTACTCAGTACTCCATACTTAGACAGAGGAAAGAAACGAGAAATCAAACAATAGCTTCCAAAAAGTTTTTTGCCTTTTTTCTCTACAGTTGCATTACTAAATGAATGATCAAGCCTTTTAAAGCATACTTACAAACACTTCTTCTGTTATACATGGAGGCTCTGAAACACAAAAATGAAATACCATATGTTATCGAAGCAATAAAATCAAGCTTGCTCAACTACGATTACTGAACAGAAACAAAAAGTAGTGAGGCATGACAACCTTCCTGGATATTCTGAAATAAAATAACTTAGCCTGAGGAAACAAAATGAACTCTAAGAACATGCAGTAACGTTGACCCATGCATTAAGAAGGTTGAATATCACAAGAATTATTTAAAATATAATGAAAGTATTATTTAACTAGATTATTCTCATACATATCAGTTAACTTCTTTTCAACTTTCCTCTGCAAAATTGATTACTAGAAGCTTGCTTGGTTTAATGAAAATACAGATTTGTGTAAGACTCTGGGAGCCTTGAACAGCAATTATTATGAATCATACTATAAAATTTTAAAAAAGTAATTGTGGGTGTTCCCAGATAACCAAATCTCTCTCATTCTAGGAGAATATTCCATCTTTTGTAATGCCATTTGAAGGGAATAAAGTTCTCTCTTCAGATTGATGGATTTTGCTAGGCAAGTTTAAACCTAGCAGTTCAAAATCTCCTTCTTTTGTATCACTGTCTCTGTACCTGAGACAATCACCATGGGGTCAGAACCCCTGTCTGACACAGTGTCAGTCCATCACCCTGCGTGGAAAGCACTACGTACCAGTGGTAAGCCTCTTCGGCTGCATCCTGGATCTACATACATAAGGGCCAGCACCCACACCTGCAAGCTTACAACCTCATTTGCAAAGGTGAAATCCTCGATTGCAGACCAGAAATAGAAGCTGCAGAGTCCCTGGGCCTGGCTGGGGGATTGCTGGTCTGTACCAGGGCAGGCTGGCTCTGCTGTGCACTTCACAGCAAGCAGGGTTGCCATGGCGCTGCAAACAATGCACAGGATGAGCTAAGCAGTAAGCAAATACCTCTACTGCTGATGCAAAGCTCCCTGAAGCAGGCTCGCATATCAGGCACACTGATGATATGATCCCAAAAGAGATGCCTGTGAACTAGGAATTTGAGGATACTTGCAGCAAGAAATTAAATTAAATGCTCTTTTCTCAATTGACCTAGGCAGTTCCTAGTCCAAAATTATATTCTACCTTCTCCTACGTTAGTAAAACCCTTTGGCCATGTGGGATTTTGCCTTAAAAAAAACCTCACACCGTATGACTAATGACCCATTGTATATGGCACTGCATTGTCTCATAACCAAACTACTTAATATCATTTCAAAATGTTTAAGCTAATGTTCATTGCACTCCTTTCCCCCTGCCCCTTTTTCATTCTGATGTAGGCTTATACATAGTGTTTGAGGTATTACATTCTCCTAAACTTCCCTAGTTGCCTGTAATTTTTGAAGCAAAACCAACAGAAACACGACAAATGCATCTTTTTTAAAATTAGAAGTGGAAGCCACAAGTCAGCTTAGATAGAATTGAAGTTTGGAAATGAGTCAATAAAAAAACAAAAGTCCTTTTTCTCTCCTTCCATCATCTGGTGTATTTTGGTATAAAACTCTTAGGTCTTTGTTCTCTTTGTAGCGTGCTTCAAAGACTGCATTTTGGATTAAGCTCATCAGGAAATTCACATTGTACTCTCTCATGGTGAATCTATTAGCAGTCATTATCACTTTCTCATTCTTAGTTAACAACACACATTTAAATCAAATATGTTTTGTGTGTGCATTTCAGTCCTGATTTTATATTGCCAGTTAAAATTTCACCAGCTGGTGAAGCTGAGATATGAAGATTAAGCTCATTTTCCTCCTTTTCCACATTTTTCGCTTTCCATGCTCTTCTCTTATTTTTGTTTTGATGATTATTTATCTTAGCAGAACTGCAGACCTACAGAATGTTGCGTAAATGTAGTCAAAGCCATGATCTATCCCAAAACCCATCTGATCTTGTAGAAAAGATGAATGGCAAGACAGGATGGAGAATAAGTTCTGAAAAAGGTGATACCAGTAAAATTCTAGACAAGAGAAAGCAAAAAGACTAGAAGTAGTTTTTAAATTATTAGCGTTTTGAGAAAATGGTAATCTAGCAGAAGGCCAGCACAGGAAGAGATCTGCGCAGGAAGGCAAATGGGAGGAAAACATAAATTGGTCTTTTCCATCCCTGCTGGCATTTCCCTCCTCTGCTCATTACTGAAAAGCACTTCAGGGAGGTGAACTTTCAGTCAAGATTTTAATCTGTCATTGTCCCTTTCCTCCACACTCCTCAGAAATTTATGCTTTCAAATATTTACCAGGGAAAGTATTTCAAAGTATCACCCAGGCAAATCAAATCAAAACTGCTGAGACAACTTTGCACTCAAAGAAACAACCATGTAAGCTATGCCAGCTTGCTGGGCGAACAAGTCTCCTCCTTGTGACTTGCTCAAGTAAAGACATAAATTGGGTTGCTTTATTAAATCCAAATGCACACTTGTGTTTTTAGGTGTTAACCTCTGTTTGATTCCTGGCAGTGAAGTCATGAACATCTCCGTAATTACTCATTCAAAGAGTAGCAAATATTATTTTTAAAATGCAGATAGGCATCTAGAGGCATCTCTAAGGGCAGCTGTGAACTAATTCCCATCAATTCTCAATAGAAACTCCCCATCTCAGATATAGGTGAGCATTTCATCATGTGATATCTTTAATACCTAAATACCTTTACAGAAATCCAACTTTAGTTGAATGTAACTACTCTTTCTTCTTTGGATGATTGCTACATACATTTTAGCTTTTGCATCTGAAAGCAGCAATCTCAAACTGAAAGCAGGTGCTAGGAAACCTGTATAAATATTGACTGCAGAACTGCCAAAATGGGAGTCAGATCCTGAGAGGAAAGCACAAATTGATCATCAGATAGCTGGCCCTTAAATGCCTTAAATTATTCTGTTGGCAAAATGGCAGAAGCTCCCTATTGAATCTGGTAGTTCTAGTTTACAGCACAGTTTAATGCAATTCTGTGGCTGTCAGAAGAAGTTAATGCAGACAGCCAAGGAAACAGTTATTTGGAATATGAGCACTCAAAGGAATTCTGAAAGGAGGAAAAAAACATTCCTCAAGATAGTCTAAGTGACAAGAAAAAAGAAAGTGCTTAAAAATAGGAAGGGCTAAACAGTAAGGGAAGGGATGTGACATAGCTTTGATCTATCAACATTAGAAGCCTTTTACTAGTGGAGGAGACTGTCAGAAGGAATGCAGGTCCAAAGAGTTTGACCTCTACAAAAGTCGCTACTTGGATAGTCACTGGAG
The DNA here is from genome assembly GCF_030936135.1 of Gavia stellata. NCBI lineage: Eukaryota > Metazoa > Chordata > Aves > Gaviiformes > Gaviidae > Gavia > Gavia stellata. Next base: position 24,163,818 of record NC_082596.1, on the reverse strand, counting down.
AATATTCCTTGACTTGTCCATGTCACCAATGGCCCAAGGATTCCTATACCAATCTTATTCTACCAGGACACGATAGAGGTGTTTTATGAAGTTTAAAGGCTTTAAATAAAAGTTTGATTTCCCTTTGCTTAGTATGGGTCTTGGAAAAGATAAAGGGAATACAGAGGCATACCTGGAAAGTGAATCGGAATTTGGAAAGACCACTTAGTGATTTGTGATACACATTTGTATTCTTGCTACCTCATACATGCCAGCTACCTACTTCATACCTGCAGTCATCTGATCCTTTCAGAAATTTGTCTTAGTGTCTTAAGAGATAACTGCTAGAACTTTAGGAGAATATCACACTATCTTTTCTAATTTTGGAAAGGAGCATTAAGACTTAATTGAAAAAACTATTCAGCAAGATTGGGGCAGTTTGAAGAAGTGTATCAGAAATAAAGTCATTCTGTGAAGACAATATGAAAATCAGGAAAGAACTATTAGACCCACAGCTATCAAACCACATGCAAGATAATAAAATGGCATGGTGCATAAGTTTACAGCAAGGCAGAAAGAGTTTATTGCTAGCAGCCCTACTACAGTTAACAAAACTTTCAACTGAAACATAAGATACAGAGCAGAATAAACTATGAGAGTTATTTCACACAGAGATTTCACTATCAGGGGATATATCCGAAATTTTGGCACTATGTACAAAAGATGGCATTGTTACTGTCTATTCTCTGTTTTTCATGTAGATAAACTGGAGTCATGTTTTGTAATACATTTCGGCTGTGCTAATTTAAGCTTTGCAAGTTTACCACCACTTCTTTCTTTTAGTTGTGCAAGCAAATTTCCTGACAATTATTTTTTTTCTGGGGTTACTTGTAGCTTGGCTCAAGTCAGGTCAGTTCCTTCATCTTGGCTTAACAGCTGTTATAGCCAGCTAAGGGACCAACACAAGACGCATATGAAGAAGCTTCAGCAGATAGGAATAACATACACCAATAATGCCAAACATGTCCTTTAACAAGATCATCTCCTGGCAGTAGGTGGCATATACCCAACAAGGAACACTGAATGCATGTGTGTCTTTCCAGTCTTGCTGTTACAATAAAACAGATGTCAGCAACAGTCCCCAAACCCAGGATTCCCCAGCTAAGAGCTAAGCTATCCATGTGGGATATTACTGATGCATCGAGCCTGTGGATAGCAGCAGTGCTGTTTTGAGACAGAGCATCCCACTGACCATCAGTTCCCACTTTTTTGTGTTACGCTGCCATAGCTGCTTATGTAGCTGTATAATGAAGCAGACTAGGAGACTCATCCAGCTTAAAAAAAAAAAAAAAAACCCAAACCACCATGAGGAAGCAAAAAGAAAAAAATTTCATGTACATCAGCTTCCAGAACACAGCAGTGTCAACACAACAGGTGTTAGGAATGGTATAAGATTCCATAAGTAGTAGGTGCTCTGTAAGATTTCAATAATGCTTCAGAAAAGCATGCAAAATTACAGCCTTCTTATTTTGCAGGTATTCTGCTTTCCTACCTATTGCTCTCCTGGACTCCAGAAGTACCTGAAGAATAAAGAACAAGTTAAGTTCCCAAAGTCTCACCCAGTCTTCATTTAACAGACCAGAACTAAAAAAATGCTGCCATTCTGATATTGTTTAAAATACCTTACATGGGAATACTTAGCTCCTTCCCAATTTTGGAGTTTTAAAAAAGTTAATGTTTTCCCTCTCTTGTTCACTAAAGCCATCAGAACATCAATTAAGTATGAAAAAAATGCATACAGTAAGATATTTTTCCTGTAATCATTTTAAATCATGATAGATTGAGGAGGCACTTGTAGATCATCCATACTTTGTAAAACTATATTGAATTTTATTATCAAATACATTTTCTGTAGTTGAGAAATAAAGTCCAGAGCATGCAACTCCTGAAACTATCAATTGTCAAATACTTCAACTGCAACACTTCCATGAGAGAGTTACATTTTGTAGCCAACACCAGCCTGGCATGGAGACTGCCGGATAATCCAAGTCCATGGCTGAGAGAGGAACTGAGACAGCAGGCACTGTTTAGGCCAATCTATGATTCTATGGTCTTGCCTGGTTGCTGTAGGACCTGGCTGTGCGCCCAGCACAGCTTCACACTGTAAAGGAGGCCCTGGAGAAGTAATACCATCTGAATTGCTTCCCAGGATGCCACTCTTCTCTTGAAGATTTTGGTATGCAGCTCCTGGGGGCAGGAATTATGGCCACCCTTGCTTTAAGCTATTCAAAACATTTTGCATTTGTAACTTTGAGTTAGTGTGTAAGGGTTAAAGCAAGAAGAAAAACAACTAAAGTTCTGTTCCGTAAGAAAAATCTTTGGTGCCCCCTTGTGATTAAAATATTTTTATCAACAGAATGTATGCATTTGAAATTCAGTGAGGAAAGCAGTTCAACCCTTAAGATAATTTCACAATTAAGTTAGTTAATTGAGCAAAGCATTTCAAGAAGTAGTTTGTTTTCTTGTTATCCATTCTGTGTTGTATGACATTCTCCCTGCACTACTCTATGACCATTATTTAAACCAAGGAAAAAGTCCAGAACAGGAACTTAAATAGTGCACCAGTGAGCATTTCTGTTTGAGCAGAAAACAGGATCCATATTTTGCCCTTCACAAAAAAATCATGCTCCCTCTTACTATGCCCCTTTGGGATACAGAGTCTTGGAACAATTTCTTGGCAGAAACACTTCCAATAGCAAGGCTGGAGAATAACTGCATCGCAATAATAGTTTTTGTATGCCACAACAGAATACACAATGGGAAAGGATAAGGGAATTTGAACCTGAAATTCCAATACTTTGTGGGAGTGCTTCTTTTGTGCAAAATTTTTCCAAAGATGGGAAAGTGTTCAACACAACCAAAATTCATGTTTAAAAGCCAAAGATGTTGCTATTGCCACAATATGTGTAGCATCTAATCTATCAAAACGTGCACCAGGAAAATGCGATGGATTTGTAGCAGAGGAAAACTTCATTTTGTATCCCAATGGTCTACATATAGGCTAGGTACTGAGCTACTGAGTCCTGGCAGAACAAGAAATTTCTAGGGGATGTGTTCTTCAGGACTCAAATAATGTATTACACACAATTCAGTACTTAGGGAACTTTAGTGTCCGCTCAGTGAACATGAGATAGGAGTCCCCCATTTAGGCAACAGCAGCACTTTAGGATGATAATTAACATTTTTACTGAAGTGGAAGACCACTGCACAACTGGTCACTAATTCTGCAATAACCTTGCAGCTCCACATGACAACTTTTAGCAAGTGTTACTGTATTTATCTAGGGTACTATTGCTTCCCAGCTAGCTGTTCCACTTTTGCCAGAAGTTACTATGTTCCTACCGCTTCAGCTAGTTTCAGTCATGACACAATGCCTAAGTTTAAACAGCTTATGGAAGTAAGTTTTTCACTATGATTCAGGACTGAAAAGAAGCAGCTGAAATACAAGCACAGTTTCCACGTCCCATTTGCCAGGGATTGAAGGTAACTACATAGTTAAGACACAACAACCCTTGCAGAACTGTTTTCAGAATGAGTTTTTGAACACAGAGGGGAAAAATTAGAGGGCTTTTAACACATGAACACCAGTCTCAAGTCAGAGATCTACTTTTATATGAAGCTTCTAGTATTTAACATCAGTGTTTATGAATTCATTCAGAATGCCATGCCACCCATATTTTCAGCTGAAGAGTTGGTTTCTTTACTACTCATCCATTAGCACCCAGCTCAAAAAGGCCGTGCTAGCATTTAGGCTTCCAACAAGCTTGGGCAGGTTCTAATACTGTACAGAGGCTTGTCAAAGTTGAGAGGAAAAAAATGTGTTAAGTCTTTTTGTAATGAGAATTTCAATTAATCAGAGCTCAGGAAGTCAGAAGTAAAAGCAAGCTTTGTTTTTGTTTAACTAAAAATAAACATGTAATTCCCAAGAAGCAGTCAGATTTTGTTGGGGCAACTGACAAGTGATAACAGAATCTGCTAGATGTTTTGCATCAGAAAATCCTATAAGATTCACTACAGAAAAAGAATTTGCACTTATAAAAATATAATATAATCACACCAAATACTAAATCACCATGAGACTGAAGTGGAGAAAAAAAAGCCTGAAGCTTAGTAGTACAAAGTATGAGGTTATGCACTTATGGTTCAGTAAGAATTTATGGAAAAAATGGGATCTTTTCAAAATTTGAGATATGTGGGAGTACTACACCTAGTGACTAAACTGCAAGTGTGCAGAAGACAAAAGAAATGCTAATCTTGGTATGCATTGGTCAAAGTATTTCTGGTACAGAAAAGAAAGCCCTAATACTATTCAAGGTCTTGAGGAGGTTTTACCTGGAATACTGGTTGCATAGATTCAAAAGAATAGATTCCAATGGAAACAGTGAAGAGTCATTAAGACAATCCATGAAATAGAGGTTGTATCTAAGAGATGAGACTAAGTTCAGTTTTTTGTCAATGAAAAAGAGTGAAGGGGTATTTATACTACACAATGATAACATTGGGGAAAAAAGCCTAAGGGGAGGAACAGATGTATAGAATAGCTATTTTAATAGCAATATTGAAAAAAGGAAACTGGTTAACTGAATAGTAATCTGGAATAGGTCTCCAACATGAAGGTCATGAGACAGTATTCTATCCACTTTTAAGACAGAACTTGATGGGTTGACATAAGAGTTGGCAGTAGACTCCAGGAGTCCCTTTCTAATCTGACACTCCTGTATTTCTTCATGTGCCTATGAAAACAGAAAGAAAAGGAATTAATTCTTGTATTAAAATTAACTTAAATAGCCTAATCTGCCTAAGGGGTACTAATGAATAACCAATGTATGGAATAGGAAAGTAATCTGACAGATGTTGAGCTCCTTATATTAAATGAATGAAATTTTTTTTATCATTTTTAGCTAGTTAGTAATAGAACATACTAACATTCTCTGTCCTATAAACAATTCAAAAGTTTTATAACAAATTTTCACCTAAGCTCTCCCATACCAAGGAAAGAATGATCAGACTTATTTAATTATCAGAATTATTTAATTCCAATTTCCTTCTCACAGGCCACTTGAGGTTCATGGTTGCTACTCCAACAAAATTACTTATAAAGTACAATTCTTGCAGCAACATCTGTCAGCAGCAAAAGGTTACTTCTAAAAATTCTTTTTTAGAATTTAAACCCACAGCTCTGGCTCAAACCATCACCTTCATAAATCTAAACACATTGCTTAGGTATCCTTTGTAGGCAATATCACTCCTCCCACTATAGATCCTGCCTGTCTGAAGGGAAATAAGGATTGCAAAAAAAAAGTTTTCAGTAGCAAATAAACCCAATATTATCTTGAACATTAATTTTAATCTCATTATCCCCATCTTCCAGAATGAAAGAAAATTCTCTCCTCCCTTTTCAACAATATGTTGTCAATTGTAAGAAAAATTCTTGAGCTGGAGAATAATCATGGGCAGGATATTTTAAGAAACTCTTGACCATTGTCATTTCTACCCAAGGACCACTTTTGCATCCTCCTTCTCTATGCTGGCTAGAAGTGTTAGTACCTGACTTCAGGTGTCTGAGAATTAATTCAGCCCAGTAGAAAAAGATGCTAAACATGAATCCATAGACTCCCTGACACTCATGGACTGTTTTTGTTTGGGTTTTTTGTTTTGTTTGGGGAGTGGGGTTTTTTTCTTTTTACAAAGTAGGAACTTATGTTCTCCTTTGCTGTTTCATTCAAGTCCAGGCTCATATAGCTTCGTGGTATCTGATGGAGACCAATTAAGGGATACAGTATACAGAAAAAAGCATACTAACAGGGACTCAGAAAAGTTACTTCTGCTCTTCTACCCCAAAGACTTCATTTCTGTCAATAATGCAATCAAATATCATGAAAGAATTTTGATTCCTTTCACCCAAACTATTAGAGGCTATTAGATAACTATAACATATCTTGTGTTCTATTAGATATGTTATACTTTACCCACACATTAAGTATATCACTATTTTATTTCAAGGCATAAAGCTAATTTTATTTTAAAAAAATATCACTGTCAGAGAGGAGCATTACCCATAAACAAGAAGTCTGGCTCTCTCACTTCCCCCACCTCTGGTGTAGCAGTGGACGACAGCAGAGAACTCATTTCACCCAAACACCAGAGCATAGTTACATTTGTGATAAACCTAACTGAACAAGAGACATTTGATTCAAGAAGAGATTTTTGTGAGGCAGATTTAGAAGGAAAAGAGCTTTAAACATGCCAAAACGGGGGGGGGGGGGGGGGGGGGGGGGAATGTTTAAAATTGTGAAATATGGTTCAAGTCTTTTTTCCTCTCAAGCTACTCCTTGTTGGATGGACACGCTAGATGTCAAAGATACTACCTCTAAAAAAAATAATGCCTATACCATAACCAATTTACCACTCCCATTCTCCGTGAATTATTCAGATTTTAGCAAAAGCAAACTCCTTTGATAAGGTCACACATATCTTACCAGAATTTTTTCTTCAAAGGGAAAGGATATTTAACAACTGTTTCTTAAACTGAGTTCCCATATGGCTTTCCATCCAAATGTGTACCCGTTTCAGAAATACTTTCAGAACTTTAGCAAAAGTTTTCAAAACAAGGCTTGCACCTTATGTATTTCTGGACTGGACTGCACTACCGCACATCAGAAAGCAAACTAAATCCTCTCACTGTCTGTCATAACTCTCCCATCTGTTTCAAGGATGCATTTAAAGCTTTGTTTTTCTTTGCTTTTTTTTTTTCTTTTTTATATTAGAGACATGAAGTACACTGGTATTTAGCTAAGGTAAAATGCAGTGATGCCAATAGCAGCCTGACATGCTATGACATGCTGTACTTATTCTGTACTACAGTTACTATCATCCCCTATTTTATTTGATAGTTCAATGATAAGAAACAAAACTAATCCAAATTAAGTTATTATAAAGTTACAAACTATATGCATTCAGATTCTTGTGTAATATAACTTCTTACCTAGAAAGTTCTTCATGTCAGTTTAACCTTTAATAGAAACTACTAAACATTTCTAAAAATGTATAGTTAGTTACTTTATACTTTATATAAGAATAAAAGAACCAATCCAATAGTTCTCTGAACTAAATTAATTTTTAAGTAGACCTTGAATACTTAAAGCTCCAAACAATTAGGAAAAGTCAAATATTAAACAAATCAAATAATTTAACAATTTTCTTGCTTGCAGTCTCCTCTCTAATGACTTGCCATTCTTCCTAAGCCAAAACTGTATACACACACACCTCTCTATATTCCCTACTCATCCCAAAAATCCTTCCCCTCAATTGTTCCCTCAGAATAGGTTCTATATAAACTCCTCTTTCAGCCTTCCAGTTTAAGTGCTACCAGTCTAACCCTAGACAAGAATAATGCAAAGGCTTAGCAAATACAAATAAGTGTGGAATGAAAGTGTGATAATTTTATTCATGCAATAAACATGATTTTCTGGCCAATATATTGTGTTTATCCCTTCTTTAATGATACCATATTTGATTAATAAAGTTAGTAATAAAACTTCTATGGCACTTTAGTAACGATTTTGTTCCTCCTCCTTCCAAATGCTATGTGGAGCTACTATCCCAGAAATCAAACATGCTAAAAGTACTAACCATATTACAAATCACAACAGTTAGAGATGAGAAATAGGAAGTCATATTTCTAGAACATCCTGAAATCAATTATCCTGGTTCATTTGTCTTAAACATCCACAGATTGTGTGGAAAGAAAAAATTCAGATGTTATTTGGAATTTTCAGACAATAAAAATAAAGGGATATGTGAATAAACATTAATAGAGGCAAATACACAGCTCATGGGTTTGCTGTTATTTTTTTTTATCGGACTACTTTTTAAATAGCTCAATGGTAAGTCTTACCTACAAATACACACAGTAAAATTACAATATCACGGATATAACACATAGGACAAAATCAGAGGGAGAGTGGGGAAGAAAAACACCAGCTGACTACAAGTGTTCTGCAAGATGCTTGTGGCAAATTAACTCCTTGAAAGGACAAGTAGGACAATATCAGTTGGAGAAGTAAATTGATATTATATTTCATAGAGCAAGTACTGTGTCCACTTCTGTCACCTGTCTTTCATGCTGTTTACAATTGCTAGGACTTAAAAAAACCCATAAAAATAATTTGAGGTCTGAGAGGCAGATTAAGTTCTTTTTCTGTAAAGGATCAGCATATTTAGTTCAAGAGCAAAATCAGTGAATTCCCTTAATTAAATCTACAGATAGAGAAAGGATGATTTCTAGCAGTAGATAATCCTTTAATTCAAGCAGAAGTATGAAGATGATCCAGTATCTGGAAGCTGAAGTAAAGTCAGACTCAGTATAAAGGTAAGTTCACAACAAGGGTAATGCAACAGCATATTTAGATACATGAATATATACTATATCACCTGAAGTTTTCAGGTAAAGACAAAAACTCTGTAAAAACCAGTACAATAGAATATCTACATAGCATTAGCTTGATTTAGAAATTGCTATTCTATTGACTTCCATTACAGAGGCTAAGAGAATAACAAAATAATTATTCTGACATAAAATTCAGACAACTAATATATTACTTTTGAGGTATCATCATTTATATAGGTAGAAGTATTTTTTGCATATGTACCTAGTGCCCCACTTTAAGATATTTTAAAACACTTACTGTAATTTAAAGTGAACAATAAATAAATCCCATTAAAAAGATTTTTTTAAAATAATTTTCTTTAATTTGTCATTAAGACAAGAATCACATTCTTAAACATCTATGAGGTGCTGTAAGCTAGATATTGAAGACTACATTTAAGAGACTTTATTAAAAATTTAAGTTGTTAGTAAGTGCCTAGCTACTACACAACAGGTAAAACAAGACATAAAATATTTTAAAATGTTCACTTTTTTCAAAAACAAAAATACACTAAATTGATTAAGATATATACATGAGACCTTATCTTGATAAGTCAGCAAAAACACATTGTATGAGACTTTCGAAATGCATATATTTAGGAAGAATATGAACAAGATTAAGGAATTCAGGAGAAGGGGAAAAGGAATTGAGTGTAAGGACTTACATGCCTTACAAATTTAGAGTCTTTTTAAATTTCTTTTGCTTTGGGTGCTTCCTGGAGGAGCATCTTTTTTGTTCTTCCATTTTGCAGATAAACTATTACATTCTTTTGACCCATGGAAAGCATGCAGACATAAAATACAGAACTCAAATGCACATGCCTCTCTGCTACATAGTCCCCGTTTCTTTACCAATTGATATTTAGCAGGATATTGACATCTTGGACAGGGTTTTAGAGCTTCATCAGTGAACAGAGTTTTAGCAACCTGTAGCAAGAGGAAGAAGAGAAGAGCTATTTAGTTCTTGTAAATGAAAATTTTCTAAAAATGGAAAGTGAAGAGTTTCTTAGCTACTTACTTTTATGTATTCTTCCTGTCTGCTAGTTGAATGGGGAACAGAACTGCATCTCCTGGGTGTAAGTTCAGTATGTGAAGGTGGTGTTTGTACTACAGGAGTTCTGGCTTGAGCTTGAACGGGCCTTAGAGCAGATCTATTGAGAACATTAAGTCTTGTGGCAGCATCTTCAGCTTTCAAGAAATATTCCTGTTAAAGTATATATTTATAAAGAAAGGAAATAAAAACCCACAAAAGGAAGCAAATAAGGGTTTTATTTCATTTGGGATTTGCAGCTGGTTTTCACTTTTTTGTTTTCCCTCTGCAACACATTAGAAAAGGAAATTATGTATAGTCCACGTATTTCCCATTAAAATGTTTACATTTAGTAAGGGAACAAGAGACAGGAACCATTAAAAATAAAGTCCCCTGAGCAGGGTAAAAAGCCAACTGTCTTTTAGCACTCTTTACTGGTCGTCATGTTTCTGAATTAGGAGACATCTCAATAGTAAGCATGGAATTAGCAAACATAAGTTTTGTCACAGTTAAAGCAAGGTTACACTGAAGTGTGTGTGTATACACACGTGGAGGATCTAAAGAAAATTATACTGCTATTAATATGCTTACGTTTCTAGATACCCTTTAAAAGACTTCTATATGTCCTTCTGATGTTCACAAGTACACCATGAAGAAGCTTAGCCACAAGCAGTCCTGAAAATAATCAGGAAGCAGTCTAGAGTGGGTCCTACTGCACTGCAAACTAGAGTGAAATTGAAAATGAGGAACATCATGGCACAAAGGTAAGAACAGGGTTTAAGATCCAAAACCAGAATCAGTGGAGGAAAAGATCCTACAGGATTCTCAAGAAGGAGAGGAAAAAAGAAAAAAAAAGAAAGAGTATCCATGGTTGAAAGACTAGTGGTCAAACTGTGGACACTTGAAAAGCAATAAAAGCAATTACATTCTCCTGTTAGAATCCTTCACATACTCATGTCGGAACTGTCGCTATCAATTACCTTTCTGTAGCTTTACAAGATGTTTCCTCTTTCCTCTGACCTGTCTTCTTTCACACTCGAAAAAAATATTACCTTTGAGACGAACCTTACCCCAGCTTCTTCTTTCAGGTGTTTTATGTACAACTTTCTCCTCTTATCTGCACTTTTATCTTGTACAATGATTTCACGCCAATTTTTGCTTACTTTCCAAATGCTGGAATAAATGAATGAAAAAAATTATCCACTTTCACATTTTTGCCAAGTAGTACAGAGGTCATGATAATAAGACTACGTTTTAAAGATTTTTGCATGATTTCATATACTATTGGTCATTTTACAGACTACTGCTGTATACTTCAAGAGTTCACCATATTGTTATGAAACACAGATCTCATGTACTCTTATGTACCACTGTACAGAATAATAGAAGAGTCTAGAGAACAATTGCAATATAAATAACACAGCATATCTGTTAATTAAATAAGTTTCTTCCTTCCTCATAAGCCACTTAAGTTTTTTCTAGTCACATTTTTGTGTGTTAAGTGTTCTGAAAACATCCACGCCCTTATACTTCCACCTATTCTCCCATTCCCTTTGTAACTAATAACACACACAGCACTCCTGATTTCTTTGAAATAAGTGACAGTCTCTATTGATTAAAAATTATAAAAATTTTTAAAAAATTAAAATCTAGAACACTACTCATGAAACAAAATTCTTTGAGCATCTTTGTGCTCAGAAATAACTGAGGAGATTAAATACACAAGGAAAAAGATCTAGAAAATGTGTTTTGAGTACTATACAATTGAGGAACTTGTAATGAGAAGAAATTACTTTCAGGCTTAAAGAAATTTTTAATATATTTTAAAAATATATAAGTACTGTGATTTAGTTTTAAGTTTACTAATTCCTGTTTGGCTTTTTGTTTGTTTGGTTTGGTTTGTTTGTTTTTTAATTCCCCCACACAGTATATTTTTAGAACTACACAGAAAGAGCCACTTGGTTAATGGTGACAAAACTTTTTAATTTCCCCAGAAACAAATTCAATTGACAACACCCACTATTCCAGAAGTTATATTAATTTATTTGCAGAAACACATATTTTCACCTTTTCTAGGGAAGAAAAAAACCCACAGTAGTACTTACCTGCATAGACTTTCCACTGTCAAAGCATCTAAAACTATAGCAAGAACATGTTTTAAATTTCTGTATTTTAATTCTGTTAAAATATCTAATTTTTCAAGGCCCATTTTCTTGCCAATAAGTCCAGCAAGAACATGTTCTAATGCAAATATTTCTGTTCCATCAATATGCTCTGATATTTGATTTTGGTCTGATCTTTGTCTTTGCAAGCAAATTTCATGAACTATTTTCAGAGCTGGAGTCCTTGCAAGATCTCCATGACTTACAGCTAGGTCTCCACCAGGCTGTTCTTCTAAAACTAATGCACGGTCTTCACTGACAAAGTTTCTTTCTTCTGATAACGTACATGCTGAAATAGAAGGACCACCATGATGATCTTCTGTCTCTGACTGTGAGCCTTGTTCCCGAAGAGTGGATAACCTTCTAACTCGTTCAAGTTTTCTTGTCTTTCTTTTACTATCCAGAATTTTGGAACCTTCTTTACGGTTTTGGAAGAACTCTTGGAAAGATCCCTCATGATCAGACAATGAGTCTCCTGATTTGTCCAAATGAAGTGAATTATATCCACTATCCTCAGGTGTTGAAAGATCTGGGTAACTTGCCAGCTTTACAGGCGGAGAGTTTATATCACATATTTCGAAGTTAAAGTTCTCCACAAGACTGTTGATAGAAGTCAGGAACTTACCCTCACTGGCCTCAGGTAACACACTGTAAGTAGGAGTCCTAAGCAACCCATCACTAGCACTCATAAGGACACTTTCATTGAATTCATTAGCATTACTAACAATAGCATCCTTACACTGAATTGGAGATAAACATTCTGGTTCTAGCAATAAGGGGTCTTTACATTTGGACTCATCTAGCGTAGAAGTCCTTTGTTGTGAAAAGGAAAGTCTCCATTTTGAGCAATCGGGATTAGAGTCCTCAGTTTTTGAAGTGCTAGTTGTCAGAGGTTTGTAACTTTTATCTTTTGGAGAATCTGAAGTAGTTTGTAAAAGCTTTTTTTCAGAGCTCAGAACACAAGAGAATATTTTTTTCCTGCTGCTTCCTGAAGAACTAGCTTGTCTTTCACAGCATCCTACAGTTGTGCCAGCTGGAACAGTCTTATATAAAAGCAGTCTCCTGCGTAGTGAGGAGCCTTTTCTACTCACTTTAGGAGTTTCAAAGAAATCTACACTTCTATTTGCTTCTCTTCTTTCTGATGAGGAGATAGAATTCATTTCATTTTCAATAGATGATGACCCAGGAAAGAGGGCATTTGGATGAATGTGCTCAGAATGCTCTTGTAGCAATGATAAACTTGTTACACTCGGTGCTTCTTTATGTTCTACATCAGGATCTTTTATTGACTCATTGCATCTGCTGTCCAGAAATACTGAAGTGCTACATGCATCTTTAAAATTGGAGTATTTAACATTGCTGCTGGGAGATGTTAATCTATTCCTTTTAAGAATATTCAACATTACTGAATGACTGTCCGACATCTTCTGCTTGGCACTTTGACTTTTTAAATGAAGATACCAGTGTTATTTCTGAAACAAACGATAAAAGTAGTCACCAAACACCCTCAGATTAGTGAGAAAGCCTTGTGTAAGTCTATCAGGCTAGCAGCCGTGACAAAAGTATTTTCATCAGTCTTAGCAGAAACAACTCCCTCTTGTTCCAATAGGACCAAGATTTTTATTAGCACTGTGTTATTGGTTCATCCAACCACTAACAGTTGAGTCCTCAAGAACTAGCAGAAGCTCTGGTAATAGATGAGTTTAGACAAAAAGCTTTTTCTCCTCAAGAAAAATGAGAGGATTAATCATGAAGTCAGAAGTCTACAGGTCTCCCTATTATTTAGATCCCTACAGACCCTGGAGGGAATAAAATTTGACCTCTAGTTACAAAGTGAACAGTGCTTTTTTATCTGCCTTAACACTTAAATGTTATTTTGTAAAGAAGCTCTCTGCTTTTGCTCAGCTCTGTGGGTAAAATGAGTGTTCTGAAGCTTTACACTTTAAAGAAACTGATGGACTGACTATACATCCTCTCACCATGTACGTAGAAAGAAAAGTCTAAAATAAACTTGGTAAGTATAAAAGCTTTTAAGAGTTACTATATATTTTCCTAGAAAAGTTACAAGTGGCTGATGCACCCATTTAAGTAAGAGATGTAAGAATACAGACTTACTTTTTTGCCATTCATACACGGCAGAGTTTCTCCACCCTAACCAGAGTGGCAATAGCTCACTGCTTTCTATGCGCAAGACACAGTAATCATATAAAAGATGTTATGATTAATGCCTGTATGAGAGCTGTTCTCACAGAAACCATAGTAGTTCACATAAACGTTGTAAGAATTTCAAAGTCTGAATTGGCACCTTTTACTGGGGTATGTTACTGGCCTCTAGAACTGCTATTTTGGAACATAAGCCTGGAAATAGTCATTGAATTTTCAGAACATAAGAAAATAGGAATCTTTAAAGGTGATTTAAACACCAAGTATTAAGACATTGCTAATCCCAACAGTCCTGACTTAGTCAAGCCCTAAGCCACCAAATATAAGCAGTGAGAACCCAAATTGCCTGGGGTGTGGGGAAACCATTCTTTGATGATCTTGGGTCATTTAATTAGCATTTTTTGACCCATACTGAAGGCAGTTTATAGTATCATTGCAATATAGAAAGTGCTTTGTTTTGTTTTCTACTGTGAGGAGACAGCAACGTATAGAAGTTCAAAAGACACAGGATATTAAAGAACAGACTGTAAGAATTTGGCATAAAGGCCTATAGAATCATGCTATGAAATCAATCATGCTGTGAAATCAAACAGGTTTAAAACAAACAAAAAGAATCCATCCACATAATTGAGAAAAATTCTTCCAAGAAAGACAGGTACATGAAAATAATTCCAAGACGACGACAAACTCTAAAGTCTAGCCTGCTACCTCTCCCCCCGCCATTTACCTCTACAAGTACCTTACTTTCACATTTGTTTTCCCTTACTGCTTTTTCCTCATTCCCTGTTTTTACTTGGTGAAATAAATGACAGTACAAATAGGCAACGCAAAGGCATAGCTTTAAGCTAGTTATTACATGAATTAGGGATAACTTCCTTGACAGCGCAAGACCAACTCCAAGCAGCGTCTAGTGTTTCATCTGCATCACTTTTGAACATTTTAGGCAATAGGCTGAAAATGCTGTGTCATGAACTAGAAAATAACTTTTAAAAGATAGGAAAAGGGTATAAAGAGTCTCTGTATAGTGCATTGCTGCTCTTCAGTTGATTATTCACTCTATGAGCAGAGGACCACATCAGCATAGTTCTATTTTTGTAAAAGGAGGAAGACCTATAAGAGGCCTGTAATAACAATAGGTCATTATCTTTGTGTAATCTACAAAAAGAATAGAGGTTTCATTTTCTATGCTGAATTTTGGTGAACTGCAGTTAGTTAGCAAACTTTGCCAGGAGATATTCCTGCCAAAAATGCTGATGGGCAGACATTTAGATTTGAATGCTATTTAGAGACAGCTATTCAAAATCTCAATCCCACCGAAAAAAAAAAAAATCACATACCCACACTTACCTTTAAAAATATTAATATTTTCCTTAAACGCAGTCAAACTAACCACACATTTAACAAAAGTGCACAGACTTGCAGGTTTAGAAACTTAAAGTTCAGGCAGCATGCTGAAGAAATGATAAAAGGAAAACTCACGCTTGCAGTTTCATTCTCAGACATTCCGTGGGAGAAGTTATCTAATCTTATGAACAACTGAGAGCAGAGGAAATTTAAAATATTACAGTATAAAATAATTTAAGCAAACTTGTGTTTCCAGTAACATAAAATCACAAAAAACCCCAAGTTTTTGCAGCTGTAGGGGAGATCAGAATAGGAGAGTTAAAGGAAATGTTGATAACTCAAGAAAAAGCCAAAAATATGCTGTAAATACGGCAATGTCCAGCAGGAGGAGCCTGTGAGCTTACTATATTGATTTTGAGTGAACAACTGAAAAAATCATGGGGAAGCCGCTGCAATACAGACACTGAGTGAACAGTGTCCATCGCACTTTTTTACAGCAAATCCCAGTATACACCTCATTTTTGTATACACATTAATTTTTTTCAAAACATACACGTTAAGATTTAATTTGATACAAAGTCTCATTCTGCAAGTACAGTAGAGAAGGGAAAGCCTTTCAGAGGTGCTGAACATCTCAGAATGAGATGCTACTTACATTCATAAGAGATGCCTAGCAAAACCTCTTATCACTTGTTTAGTGTTTTATAAGCATTTCCTTTTTTAACAGGAGAAAAGTTTCATCTACTAGATTTAATACATAACGTCAAGCCCTTTTCATTTGGGGCTCTTGAATTAATTTCTGAAAGTATTGTTAAACTTGTTTTAGACATCATGAAACAGGTGTGCAGGGAAGGAAAGACTGATCACACAGCAAGTCAGTTACAGAGAAATGTATCTGCTAAGTGTAGATTCTTGTGCTCTATACATTTCTCATATTTATTATGAATTTTGTAGTTCTCAAATTGATCTACAAGTCAACAGCAAACTTTCTCGCAGTTTACAGAACAAAATATTTCATAATCAGAGACACAAACTAAATTAAGAGTAGGATTCAGACATTTAAACAAGGAATAATTTCTGGTAAGCTTAGTCTTACAAAGTGTCCTAAAGAGATAAAAATGTTGATTACTAAGAAGACAATGTAAATGGTGCCTGTAACTTAGACATGAGTTCTAGAATAGTCATGCCTGTTCCTGATACTAGTTTACGTTCTGCAGTAACACAGACTGAACATTTATGCCTCAGACAAGGTGTTTTCTGTCCTTGTTTGTCACCATTCACCATTGTTAACAAAACAGATAAAGGCAAAGTTTTGGTGATACAAGAACATTTTCTCTGTTACTTAAACAGATATCTTATCTGCCGTAAAACTGACTTTATAGGAAGCACCCAGATCTAAAAACAGAGAAGTTTTTAATACCTTCAAAGGTATTAATACTGAAGATGGCATAGCTAAATCCTATCTGTAAGATGCGGGTCACTTACCCTAATTTGTGAAGCAACTCGAGATCTTCCAAAGCAAAGATGCTGTATTCAAAGTGTTGTTTACCCCTACTGATAACCTGAAGTGAGAAAGGATGTGGAGAGGAAAGAGAGATGCAGGAGAAACATTACTCAACTGAGACGCAGTTTTCAGTCGGTCTCTGTATGCATTCACTGCAATGTCTAATTACCCAGCGATGAAGGCAATTGTCGGCTCCCTAGGGACGAGCACCCGAAGGTCTCTCAGTCACCTGGGTTGCCGGACACCAAAGCAACAGCTTCACCTCCTCATCTGGCAAATCGCTGGGCACAGGAAACAGAGCCTAGAGGCTCCCCACCACCGAGTGCAGCTGAGGCGGTCGGCGGGGCTCCCCGAGAAGGGGTGAAGGCGAGGAACACCCCTCCTCGGCTGGCTGGAGAGAACGGGAATCCTGCCGCCTCAGCAGCTCGCCGCCCGGCTCCGGGGCCCGTTGCCCTTAGCGAGGAGCCGCTTCGCTTCTCTCCACCCACACCGACTCCTCGCGTGCGGCTACTGCTGCTTTCCCTCGCTTGGATTTGAACTACCCGCCCTTACCAACCGCTGCCGCACTGCCTCCCCCACCCCCTCCGCGCTGCGGCCCTCGGGAGAGCGGCGCCGCACTAGGGTGAGGGCAGGGCGTCGGCGGGACGGGAGCCTGAGGAAGAACGGCTCCGCCGAAGGGGAGAGCCCGCTCCTCAGGTACACGAGAAGATACCGACGAGGCTCGCCTTTCTCCTCACGCTTTATACTCCAGCCCTGCGACCCCCGCCGACCCAGCCCACCATTAAAAGCGCCCCTGCGTCGTTCCTCCCCCTGCTCTGCTTCTTCAGGTGCCTGGTGAGGGTGAGGCTTTCCCGCCTCTCCGAAAGCCCCCTCAGCTCCCTGCCGGGGGGCGCTAGGGCTGAGGGGCGGCTTCAGAGGCGCTGGTCGATCACGGCCAGCCAAAGGCTTTCACAGATTATGAACTTTATCTGCACCACAACCTTTAAACTTGAGGGTGCTAATTAATTCGAGTTAATTAGTACATTTGTACCCGACGGCCCAGGAACAAAACAATCACAGAGCGTTTGTCAAGCGCCATCTCCTTTAAATCAGCTGTCAGTCGGGTGGGAGATGCCTGGTGACGTCGCCTAGGTTTTGCTGTGGTTTTAGTTAATCTGTACATTAAAAAACAAAACACAACCTGGGTGCCTGTTTCTCCTGAGCTCAGCACGGCTATCGTGGGTCCAGCCAGGCTCAGCTACCTGCTGGCTCCAAGCAGGCGGGGAAGCTGCCGGCGGCAGGGAACCGGTAGGCCTTGCAGCAGCCGTCCCGGGGCGGGGGGGGAAGCAGGCGCTTGCCGCACAGGGACATAGGAAAGGTCAAATAAATGATCGTTGTGTTCTCCTTCCGCTGGGTGTTACTCTCCTTCACCTCACTAATATAACATTTACTCCAGGTTAGCTCTGATTTTTCTGGGGTTTTCCCTGTTTACGCTTCCAGTTTTCTCCCTCCACCAGAACCATGTCAGATCTGAACGAGAGATGTAAAACGGTCGCGTGAGTCTAAAAGCAACACCTACACACAAAGAAGCGAAGTAGAGGCTTTCCAAAGAAACGCCGAAATTAAGTAACATAATTCCTGTATGTGAGGTTTGGCAAGTTGGCAGCCTTCCCCTTTGGCAACCTCCACTCCTCCAGCCTCGCAAAGCCGACCCGGCGGGTGGGCTGAGGGCTGCACGGCTGGGCAGGGGCAGCAGCGCCTGCCAGGCTGAGAGGCGCCTGAGGAAACTCGGATTTAAAAGTTAACTATCCAGAGCCGGCGGAAACTGTGGCATTTTTAGATAAAGAATATTGTTTTGTGTGACTACAAGGAAACTGTCACGGCTAAAAAGAGAAAAGGAGAAATCATTAGAAACTTTCAGAAATGTAATACAAGTTTTCCAAAAGTGCTTTCTATAGTAGCATTTATTTAACATGAATCAGAAGAAATTATTTTTCAAATAGTCGTATTTATTTATAAAATAAATTACCTTTTCTGTAAAATTGGCAGCTTGTTAGCTCCTTAAAAGAGGGACACAGCAGGTGCGAGTTCTGCCTCTGTCACTCAAACCCGGGTGGACCTCTGTGACTTGCATCAAAAATATCCAAGAAATGTAACAAGTTGTAATCGCGGCATTTAATGCAATATACAGAAGCATCACACCAAAAAGCGTGATTTAACAAAAAGCGTCACAAAAAAACACACACACACCAAAAAAAAAAACCAAAACAACAAACCAACAGAAAACCCCACCCAAACAAACAAACCCCAAACCAACCAAACGAAACCCCAAGCAAAACCTGAGAACATTGCTTCTAAACAAACAAATTAGGTAAGAGAGTCTGCAACACACTCACGCTGCGCTCGGCTACGACCGCGTTTCCTTTCCTCCTAAAAAGTACCCCTGCACCTCCCCACCTCGCCCGCAAGCCCTTCCTCACGCTTTTCTACCAATTCCCCAAGAGCTGTTTCACTTTACGGGACAGTGGAGGTCTCCCACATAGTCCCAACCCTTTCTGCTACTCTAAATCCAAGCAGCATCTTTAGGGCTAGTGTTTGTCAGCCCATCAGAATGGGCTTTTACTGTTAAAGCGCTCCTCTCGAAGGAGGAGGGCTTTATCAGAAACGGCTAAAGTAACCGAAGCTTTAAGACCTGGTAAAACATCCTATTTTTCCAAGGGAACAGTTAAAGGATGCCAATAATCAAGGAATGGCATGATTTCTTTCTTAATAGTGGAGACCTTATTTTCACAGAATTGACTTTTTCATGGCGGTATTATTAGCAAGTCCTTTTAAAATTATCGGTTTGACAAAAGCATTTTAAAATACGAAACGAGCCTGGAGAAGTAATACCAGTTGTTTTTCATTTGTTTATTTATGAGATGGTAGTTCCTCAGAGTGCATTTACCGGGGTTCAGGCTTTTTCCCCCCTCTGCTTCAAACTCTTGCACACACCCGCACCTGCGAAGGCCGTGGGGGAGGAGAGGACGCAGGTAGTAATGGCACGGAGAAATCAGAATCGGGATGAAGAGCTCTGCCTTTCACCCGTCGTTTTTCTTGCACGTGCTTTATTCTGGCACTCAAAAAGTTATGTTTCGCTTTATTCACACACAGCAGTATGGAGAAGCAGGTGAGCTGTCTAAAACCGCTACTTTATTTTCATCCCTTTTAACTTAAATACAAAATTAGGCAAACCGCAACTATTTATTATTCCTCAAGTTTATTTTAGATAAGCTATAGGTTATGTATGAAGGTGATTTGCTACTGTGAGAACAACATCAATAAATTACAACTGATAAAACATATCAAAGCACTCGGGTGCTTAGGAAACAGTTTTTATTCAGTATTCAGGAACAGAGTAAGAAAGACCTTGCTTTAAACGAGGGAACCTCTTGAATGACGAAGTCATTTAAATCGGCATATCCACAAAACACAATATTTGTCAAACATTTTTCCAGGAATAAAGCAAAGATAGCTAATTCTACAAAACGCCTGTCGAAGATTCAAAATGCATACCGCCAGGGCGGTTGAGCCCGTGACAGAGAGCAACGGCTGTCGTTTCAAACGCCGTCGGTACCACCTCGGTTCGGTGCATGCGGGAACCGATGACATTCCGGCTTCTTTCGCAATGCCACCTTACACTTCAAAGATGTAGTATCGCAGCTGGGAAGTTTGGTCTAATACAGGCACAGATGATACGGCCCACAGGATTAAAATGCCAAGATGTGTTTTTCATCCACGGATCTTAGATAAAATGCTTCTGAGAACAGAAAGGACCCCGAGCTCAGACACCTGGGCGGTTTAAAACTCCGCAGTCATGTGATCAGACCTGTCACAGGGTATTCGTTTTTCTGAGTACGTGCAGTAGGTCGGGTACAGCCGAATAAAAATACCGAGTACGTTGGTTCTTATTTTACCTAACCATGCAGCCGCCTACTTTCTTCTTAGGAAACTGACGCTGCTATTTGTATGAAAGCTTATATATTAAAAAATGCCACCAAATATTCTGTGCTTTTTTCCAAAGTGGTTAACACCGATAGGTAAGTATTTATTCCTCTCTCAACCCGATTATTCAGCCGAGAGGCTGACGGCGGCTCGCTGCCGGGGACCAGCCGGGCGGGCCGGGACTCCCGCAGCTCCCTCGCTCGCGGGGCAGAGCCGCGGTGCGGCGTGGCCCCCGGACGCGCGCCCTCCGCACAGTGCGTATCGCTGGCACGTTCGGCCAGCAGCATAACGGCATGCACGGATGTGCACGCTTCAGGGCGGCACGGGGCGCCGCTGGGCGGGCCGCCGGCCTGGCGTCCGTGGCACAGGCCCCGCCTCCGCCGGCGCCCGGTGTGTCGTCATCAGCCGGCGCCGAAGAGACGGCGAGGCTGGCGGAGTTGCTTGGGCAGGTGTGTGGGGATCGGGGCTCCCCTGGGGTTTTCGGGCTCCTCCCTTCGGAGCCGGTGGTCCTCTTCGCGGCGGGGAGGGTGGCGGTGCTGAGCAGGGAAAGGCCCGGCTCAGCCTCCTGGGCTTCCCTCCAGCGTAAAAGCCCCGCGGGGCGGTGGGGGAGGCCCCGGGGCGGAATTGGGGCGGGCTGAGGTGTCTGGGGCTGAGGGGCCGGTGGGCTGTGAGGAAGGCGGCCTGTCCTTCTTCCTGGGACGTGAAGGAGTAGGTTTGCCTCTCTTACAGGTACGTGTGGCCTCCTCTCGGCGCCGGTAGCGTGGCCGGTGCCCCACGTTTTCGCGATGGGTTATGGTTGCACCCTAGTGCGCATAAGTGCCTCTGTGTGCCTGTTGGCTGTGTCAACTTGGCAGCACTTACAGCTACAGGGTACGTGAAGGCCAGCTAAATCTCCCCGCAAAATACATAGCTGTAGGTCACCGCTGTCTTTAGCAGCAGTGTTATTTTGCTGCATGAGCAGCACCAACTCAAGTTATTGAGCTGTAACTGTGGTCCTCCTTAGTTCAGCTCTCAGTTTCAGAAGATGCTGCTGTTTTCAAGTGCTAATGGATGACTGATTATATCTTACTATAATGTACTGAGACGAAAGACTATAACTCACGTGGATTAAGGTGCCACTATGGTTACAGTAGAGCAAAACCTTACTTGAAAGCTCTAGAGTTTAATGAATTATCTCCAGTTCTCTCAAATGGAGTGGCATAATGGGGATTTTAACAAGGTGTTTTGTCAAGTGCTGATCAGACTCTTAAACAAAGGATGAACTGCTTCTGTCAAGCCTGTCCTTCTGTTTTCAAGACCCTCATTTTCCCAGTTGAATTTATACTGAAACAAACTGTGAAGATCAGGGAAATAATCCTTACTGTAATATTAAACAAAAGCATCCAAGAGACATGGTCATAAAGAAGCATCATGAAGACTATTCACTGGCGTAAAGGCTAGGAATTCTTGTCTTCTATGTCAGGTAGAATGGCGACATAGAAAACAGCAACCTCAAAAAAAACCAACAAGGAGATATTCATGTTTTAATCTAGACTTGCACTGGGTGGAAAAAAGTGTTTACTGTCTCTCTAGTGGTTATAGCAACAACCTTAAAATTTATGGTTGCAACCATATTTACATGTTAGGATAGGATTACTTAAAGCTTGGTAGAATGTTTGTGGAGTATATGTAACTATTTAGTCTGATACTGTGAAGGAATACTTGTCTCCAAATAAGTCTGAACAATCAAAACCATTATAGGGCATTAAGAGGTGTTTGAAGAGTACTACTGCGTTATCAAGCTCTCAATCAGTTTGGTAATTATATACATCTATGTTAGGAATTTGAGGGTGGAATTTCTTCTCTCTGGCCTCTCATTGTCTTACTTGTGGGGTTTTTTTAAAATTTCTATTACTCTTCTACATACAGTCTGTTCCCAGGATTTCTAATCCATTAGATCAATGAAAAGGTAGATTAGGTTAGCTAGTGTTCTATCAGAAGGGAAAAAATACAACAAGACTTCTCTTGTTTATGATAGCACTGTTGTTACATGAGTGATACATAAGAAATTATTTATTTTTATGTTTTGAGCAAGGAAATTCTTACCGCTGGCAGGAAGGAGGAAAGAAAATATTACTTATTGAGGTTTTATGTTTAAAATTCTGTTTAATAGAAAATGTGCTATCTCCATCTTTGGAGGTTTTCAATACCGGATTGGTAAAGCTCTGAGAAACCTGATGTTACTCTGCTTTCGAGAAGCTGAACTAGATGACTTTCTGAAGTCTCTTCCAACCTGAATTATCCAATGTCCTATGTATCAAATACAGATGGATTTTGTTTGTATTTACTTTTAAGGAAGGTTTTTGCCTTCTGTTAGCTTTAGATTGAGATATTGAAATTTAAAAAACCCAAACAAACTGGTGTGCATGTTGTATGTTTTTTTGTTTAGAACATGGATTCACAGAAGGATGTTCAGCCTCCGAAGCAGCAGCCAATGATTTACATTTGTGGAGGTAAAGAAAAGACATCAGTGAATTTTTTTACTTCTTACTGGAGATTCGGTGTTTTAATAATGAAGAATGCATAATCATTACACTGAAAAGTACATAAGTAAAAATAGTTGCAGTGTGGATCCGGATGTTTTTTAAAGCTTTACACGCTGATGGTACCACACAGATGCGGTATATATGGATAGCAATGTAGAAGTAATTCACTGGAGCTTGCGTTGCTGTATGGAGGTCCTCCATCTCCAGAGGACGCTTTCTCTAAGTATCCGCTTGTGGTGCAGATAGTGGACCTTCTATTTAGTGCATCTCAGAGAGTTTTTTTGAAAATGCTGCATGGTCGCTCAGCTTTTATTGAAGTGCAGTAATCAAATTCTCTCTTAAGTATAGATAAGTCAACAACTTAAAAATTGGTGCTTTTGAGTCGTCATTTCAGGAATCTCTGAAATATTTTGTCTTCTAAGAAAATAAACTTGGGGCTTTGGAGGGCTGAACTGAAGTTTTCATTATTAGACAGTCTAGTTGTATCAAGAGTGGAATGTATTCTGTGCAGTAATAATTTGGTGATTTTTAGCAAGATCCTCTTTGATCTTAATATAAGTGAAGTTTGCTTTTTTTTTGCACAGTATTGCTATCATTCAGTTCTTCATAAAAAATAATTGTAGTGAATTTGTATCTTGTTTGACACAAATAGGAATTTAACTATTATGACTTTTGAAAGTTATCTGTGCATTAACAATGCTGTTTTTGTTTACCCACTCCCCTTCTCTTCCATCAGAATGTCATACAGAAAATGAAATAAAGGCAAGAGACCCTATCAGATGCAGAGAATGTGGCTACAGAATAATGTACAAGAAAAGGACAAAAAGATGTATCCTTTCACACAGGCACTTGAATGCATTTAGGAAGCTGTGGATGGAGACAAGGTATATAAGGGAAACCGAGTGGAAGATGTGAGTAATTATGTAAGAATCCGTCAAGGCCAAAAATCAATACAGTAGAGCAAAATACTATAGGGAAATCTCTGCAGTGTGACTGGGGATCTTGTCTTTCCTGGCACTTTCTCTCTTTTTTCCATTTTCTGTGCAAAATAGATAGTCTGCTGGGTGACGTACTGTGAACAGTTGATCTTAGTCAGCCTTTTAATAAAAGGGAAGTGTGTTGGGTTTATTAAAGATGAGTTTTGAAATGCTTTTATGTGGTTAGTTGTGACTTTACATTTAGGCAGTCTCTCTTTTTGTCGTGTCCCACCCCCCCCCCCCCCCCGATCTTTTTCAACAACACTTTTTTTTCCTTTAACTGCACTATTCCAGTGGTGGTTTTTGATGCCCGATGATTTCTGCTGAAGATACAGTGACTTTATGCTGCAGTTTAATCTTTCTGATAACTTTGCTCTGTAAATCCATTGGTGTACAAATGCACACTCTTATTTGTGTTTCAAGATACTGAAATATTAAAGTTACTGCGATACTAATTTTTGTCTATACTGTCTTTCAGCATTACATTTCTAAAGCTGTCATTTAAATTGCAGTCAGAGTATGTAGTAGTTTAAGTTCAGTGGTATTGTATTCTTTCTGAGTTAACCTTGTTTTCTTTACTGTCATCTAAACTTTACTTGCATTTTAACTTTACATGTTCTTTGAACTCCTATGAATGGCATAACTGTGGTTTGAATAAATTCTACTGAAAAGAAATAGAAGGCTACAGAACACTAGGTCTGAAACATGGACCTGGATTTCAGAAGAGCAAATCTCAAAGGACTTGAGACCACCCAATTCAGGCACCCAGCTGTGGAGGAAGTGTCAAAAAAAAAAAAAAATCATCTCTCAGAAGAGAAGAGGGGAGGGAGGCAAGATAAGCATTAGGAAGCAATGTGTAAACAGAAATCCCCAAAGTGCTTCTTGACTTAGTTGTACTCAAGGAAAGAATTAGGCCTGTGCTATAAAGATAATTTGGGTTGCGTTCCGAAACTGAACTAGCATCTTGTTTTGTTTTTCAGGTGACTTCTCAGGGGTCTGTACTAAAAAGATCAAAGTGGTTGTTTTGTATTGATGAGCCAAAACTTTTTGCATCTGTCTATTTGGAATGTGTGTTAAGTAATCCTAAAATATCCTTATCACTAAAGTGTACTACAAAATGCTGCTGGATTGTTCCTGATGCTAATTTAGCCTCCTTAAGTATTTCCAAATATCAATTTTGATGGTGCTAACGATGCAGTTAATGTTGAGGTAATGTGTTTAACTCTTGTCAATATAGTAAGGTCTCTTTGTTACAGACTGCATGACCATGTACTGGCTCATAAATGAACTACAGTGGGTCGTTTTAGGGGATAAAAAAAGAACTCTTGAGATTCTGTTTTGGAGCTGTTTGGTTAAGATTTTCTTAGGTATCTTAGCTCTTAAGACACTTATCTAGGTTTTCCCTTGGAAGCCAGATACACTCGAGTAAAAAATGATAGCGTATTTACCACACGGTTGCTATCAGTTTGTTCACCGGCTGGGCGTGCATAGTGCGCACCTGACACCTGCACGACAGAAACCAGGGATCAGCTATCGCCATGACTGCTCAGAAGGGTGAGCTCAAGAGTTGCCCACTGAAGAGAGGGCAGTACCAGTGCTACAAACGGTCTGGTGGGACTAAGGGACGGACGGGCATGGCTGGACTGCGCACTGGCTGGGCACCTCTTTCTGCCAGGCAAACGTAGAGCGGAGCACCTGCTGCCCCCAGGAAGGGGTGCTGCCCCCAGGAAGGGGTGCTGCCCCCAGGAAGGGGTGCTGACCTGCTTTCGGAAACAGGGCCGGGGCATTGTAGAGCTGACGGGCAGCACTGTTGCAGGCACCTGGGGAGACTGGCGTTGGGAGGGGGACTGCCTGTTCTCAACTAAATAAAATACTGTCTTGAAAACAAACCGGTGATGTTTTATTAAAGCTACAGCCCCAACTGCTGTATTTCTCGCTTCTACCCAGCCCGAGGCGGAGCGCGCCTCCGCGTCTCCTCAGCCCTGAGCGCGGGGCCTCGCTCCCGCCCGGCGGCGGAAGGGGGCGCGCAGCCCCACCTCCGCCACAGCCCAGCTGCGCATGCTTGGCGGCGAGCGAGAGGCGGGCGTCCCGCGGCTGAGGTGAGGCCCGGGTCGTGTCCGTCTCGCGGGGGCAGCGCGACACCGGGCAGGTGGGTGTTGAATTCCGTCACACGACGCCAGTGTCGCTGCCTGAGCGCGGCGGGGCTCTGTGGGAGCCTCGCAAGGGGGCCGCTGGGGAGGGCAGCCCGGTGTCTGCACCGTCGTCCCCGCTTCCCTGTCGCTCGCCTGGGCGCGTCGCTAGGCGCCGCCGGCCGCCATGTTGTACATAGCAACAGTTGCTAGGCACGGGCTGGCCGCGCTGCCCCGACTCCGGCCGTGGTGTGAGGGGAGCCTTTGGTGTGGGATTTTAAGGTAAATTCCTGACTGCGGGGGGTGAAAGTTGTATTGTCAGCGGCTGTGAAGCAGGGCTTCGGGGAGCTGCCCGCAGCCGGCCGGAGGAGAGGGGCCCGTTTAGCTGTGGCGGTGCTGTGCCCCCGTGCAGCCGAGGTCCCCTTGTTACCGCATTGCCTGAGAGCTGCTCTGGGCGCTCGAGGGAACTCCCTGTTCCTAACATTTGTGGAAATACTGAAACGGGAGAAAATGTTGCAGTTTTGTGATGAGTGCCTCTCGCTTTTTACTCCTGTCTAATTATTTCCTGTGTTTGTCTGTCTCTCCATGCATGTTCTTTTCCTGTACTGAAACTGTAAATTCTTGGGGCAGGATCCTGTCTTTATTCAGTACCTAATTACAACCAGTTGTTATTTAAGTGATACTGTATTGTAAACATTTTTGTGCAACTACAAATTAATACGTGTAATTATGCTAGACATTAAAACACAATTATTTTAGTTGGGTTTATACCCATACATAGTTGTTATCACATACTAGCTAGCAGCCCTTATTGTACTCGTTAGAAATAACTGATCGCTTTATGCACTATATAACATGGGGAAAAAAAGAAGAATTTCTGCTCCATAGAACTTGGAATCAAAATAGAAAAAGATGCAGATAAGCAGATCAAAGGTACAGGGAGACAGGCGGCATCCAATTTGAACACCTCACTCCATCAGTTACAGACTTACTGGAAAAGATTCTGATTAGTACAGTAATATAATCAGAGGCCCAGAAAATGCAGTTACTGAGCTAAAACAAACAACTTGATTTATTTTGGGTACAGAGAGGGCAAAGGTTATCATTCCATTAGATACACTGAGTTGGTTAACATCTTCCCTCTGAAAAAAGTAGAGGGTCCTGCACCATCTTCTCCTTCATCCTCACCACACTTGCTTAAATTAGGCAAAAATTGGCAAAACTTGGCAATTTTTCTTTAAGCAGTCTTTCTAACTTGTTCTGCCTTGCAGAAGCAGTAGAGTTGTACATATTTTTCCAAAACATATCTCATATATAACCATACTTCTGTCAGTAAACCTCTGTCAAGAACAGTCTATGTGATCAGGTCTTCAAATTTGCAATTTCTCTTTTGTGGCAATAGGTCTGCTTGCATGACAGAGGAGTACTTCGGAGCATGAGCAGGGCTATTCCTTAAATTAGCATTGTTTCAAAATGTAACTGCCTACAGAATCACTACATTTTTTCCTTTTAATACTTAGTTATGGGTGATGAGTCAGTACCATTTTTGCTGGACCAAGGAACCACTAAAACATATAAAATACCTATTGGTCACCTGGACTACAAGTTCATTGAAAAATGCACAGATGTTAAACACCTGGAAAAGATTCTCAGGGTATTAAGGTAAATGTTATATTTTCTTAACTTCATTACTAATTATATTCCTGTTCTGTAAAATTCGAAGGAACCCGTACCTAAATACTCTATTTGTCTTGAACTTCTTTGTGACTTTAAAATCTAAAATACAAAGGTAAAGTAATCATGTTAAAAGTGTCCATATGATAACGCTAGAATTCCAAGTCCTGTTTTAACCATCTAAAAGGTTTGAGTAACTCAATGCCAGGTTTTTCTCAAACACTGCCGCTGGATTTGGTTCTGTCATGAAGCCATCTTGCCTGACCATTTGTGGTAGTTTCAGATGCCATACCAGTTTAACTTTTGCTGAAAATGACACAAGCATTTTTTTATGAGCACTCTGATGATAATTTTGAACTGTGTATGTGTGTCTACTGGGAAGTGGTTGAAGATTAACTCACTGGGATTTTCTGATCAAAATGTTGTTAAGTGATAGTAGAATTCAGTTGTAACAGGAAAATAGTCCTCTGCAGTCACTGTGGTGACTACACATGGAGAGAAATATGGAGAACGCAGTGCAGTTTAGTTCTTTTTTGTAAGCTTTATATATTTGCATTTGAAAGGTCTGGTGAAGAGGGATGTTATCCTGAACTTACATTGTTTTGTGAAAAGCGTATTGAGCATTTAGATCCAAGGAGCAGAGCTCTGAGAAAAGATAAGCCTGCAGCCACAGCTTCTGATTTCACAGCTGAAGAATGGGAAGCAATTAATGGTGAACTGATGGTATGGTATAACGCTAATTTATAATGGTCAGTAATATTATCACTTTGGTGTATCAATCTTCCTCTTCTTCTGCCTAAGTAGAATGTAATTATTCTATTAAATGAGGAAATGATCAAAGGATTATGTTGGGGTTTTTTTTATTATTTTCTTGAATTAGTATCACTGCATCTTTAATGCCCATTTTAACTCTACAGATTTTTTTTTTTTTTAGATTACTGTTTATGGAAAAAAGCACAATTACTTTTTGTCTCAATTGCTTTTCCCCATTAAGAGCAGTGCATTATAAGGATAGTTGTTAGGATCATTGTAGACTATGAAGTATATCTGCTCTACTGCTTTAAGGTACAGATGTATTATTTATTTATCTTCAGAGCTGGGTGACAGAAATGAATGAAGATGATAAGAAACCACAGTTCCTGAGAACAGACACACTGCAGGAAAGACAAGATAACTTGCCTCCTATTCGTTGTTCCAGCAGCTCTCTTCCTGCTAATCAGGTATCTCCGGTTTTCTAATGTATGTTAAGAATATGTCCTTCTAAAATTGGGAAATTTTATATATACAAACTTCTAGTCATTGAGCCTTTCGTACTAGATTTATTTTGTTAACCAGAAAATAAAGACCCCTAAGTTCCCTTGCAAGAGACTAATGCTTAAGCAAAAGTGCCTCATTAGTGTAGCATGTGTCTTGTAATAACGTCTTAATTCCAATCAAGAATTCACTTCTGGAGCAAATCTCCTTAAACACCCTTTTATGTTCTTTGATTCACATTTCAAAGTGGTGTTTAAGCATATGAAGTAGGTTCCTTTTGGATGAAATTATGTGAAGAGACTTTCTCCAGCTGGCAGTAGGCTTTTGTTCCATGAGACTAGACAGGAGCTAGTCCAAAATAAATACCCTGAAACACATACAGTGTGGATGTTGGACCCTCTGCACCAACTGTTTCACTCTGTAGCCACTTTTATATTGGGTTGCACTGGTGTATATGTAGCCTTTGATTCTCCTTACTTTATACCTTGAATTGGTATTTCAGCTTTAGCCATAAAGCATACTTCCTAATTTAGCCATAAAGCACACTTAACAAATCTTCAGAACTACAGAATAAACATGTGCATTTTTTCCTAGGTATTAGTTTCCTCATGGTTTGGTGGTTTTTACTAAATGCAGTGCTACTGGAGGAATTGGCAGAAAAGTAGGTGTGGGATGGGATTTATTTGAATTGTCAGATGTTATCATGGATGGCTTCAGTCTGATGCCCACTATTTTCTTTGGAATTCTGGGACACTGTTATAAAAAATTCACTGAAAGATTTTTCTTTTTGGAAGTTTGGAAGTGAGAAATGTTACAAAAGGATCCTTACAGGTCATGTGATATTTCTTATTAATTGTTAATTTGACAAATTTTACTGGAATAATTATGTATTAGTAAATGCCTGATTTGTGTTCCTGTATTGTCAGAAACCACTTCTTATTGTCAGCTGGTACTTAGACATCAGAGCAAGACATTTGGGATAACTAGGCACTCTCCGTTATGTGGTATACAAAGAGGCTGGGAATTCCAGAGTAATGCTTTATAAGTGGTTAATATTGAGACTAAGGTGTGCTGTTGTTTGGTTTGTTTTTTTTAATTGATCTGTCCTCTTTCACATTTTGCAATGGCTGTTCCTCTTGACTATCCTATTTTGCTGAGACAAAGAGCGCCACTGTAGCTTTACTCTTGATTTATGTCCTGTATAAGTGTTTCCTAGAACAGAAAATGGTAAGTAAAATACCATGTGATCTCAGTGAATCCAGATTAGAATATTAAGCATGAAATGGTGGAAAGTGGCTTGAAATCTAGGGTATACAGTTTTACTAAAGAGGATGTGTTCTCCATTCAAAGGCAAAATATTTATTCAGTTTTCAGGTTAAGCTTTTATCACTTTTGTTCTTCATACAAGGTTTAGGTGTTAGCATTATTCCTAGGAAACCTAGATACAGCCTTAAGCCTTATCTGTGGTATATGATTTCCATTCCTTTTGTCCAAACAGATGGCCTCTGAAGTAATTGTAACCTGTCCTGGAAGAGAGAGGGGAGGCCTGAAATTGAGTTTTAGAATTCAATCTTTTTATGTAGCAGTGCAGTTATACTACTACTAGATCACTACTGAATTAAAAAAAGCTGTTTCTATAGTATACACTAAATTTATACCTGTAATATGAAATCTCAAAAAAATTCAATTAATATACTTAACCAGTTTTTATTCCTTTTCTTTCTTGCTGATAAAGCAATGTGTAATCTTATAATTTTTAAACATGATTTGCTAATCAGTTAGGACTGTAATTATTTTTTGCACTGGCATCACATAATGTGGTATGAAGTATAAAGTTGGCCTGATAAATTACTCCTCTCTGCTAGAAAGAAATCCACAAAGCCTTCCATAATTTCACGTTGTTACTTGACTGGAGACTGTTCATCTGATCTGATGCATAAAAAATTCAGTATCTTCAATGAAGCCAATTCTGGAAGTCCTTACTGACCCTAAAAAAGTGGATTGCACAAATGGGTACAAGTTTGGTAAATGGAAGCATCTTGTGTCTGAAACCAGATTTTCTTGCTGATACTAAATGTAGGTACAGTTTCAATTCACTACCAATAGCTTATAACTCTATATGGTGTTTTCTTTTTATTAGTGTGAAGTCATGGGGAAGATTTTCCAAAGATGAATAGAAAAAGAGTGAACTTTATGCAATATTTCCCTTTTTAACACAATATGGAAATTTCTGTCTTACACCACTGTTTTTCTTTCACACTGCCCAGGACTTCGAGGTTACATCTATACTACAAAATGAAAGAGGACTGGAGAGACAGCTTAAGTTTTTCTGTTCTTAACTGTCCACATTGCTTAATTATTATTTTTGCTGCCTCACTTTTTCCAGGACAGAACGAAAGCATGGGTTGAAAGATACTCCCTTCCAAAAGACTGTATTGATGGGATTTTAGCAGACTTAGGTTCCTTTGCCAAACACAGTTTCCTAATACTATTCCAGAAAGACTTCTGTCCTCAGATACCTCCTCATGCTACAGTCCAGGGCATGCAACACACATTTCAAGTTTTATGTTATAAAAATCCACTGTGGTATCTAGATAGCCTTCGTATTGTTTTGGGTGCTCTGAACTAAAGACTAATACTGGTTATCTGACACAGAACCGTAATGTCTTAGGCCATCACACAGGGCCCAGAGGAGAGCCAAGGCCAAATTCTGCGTCACCTTAACTGAAGCCAGTCCGTGCTTTGATCTTTGGTCCAGAAATTGTTCACTGGGCTTCAAACCCCCTGCGACCCATGCAATGTGAGTTCTGGAAAGAAAAATGACAAGGGCAGAGATATTTTTTTTTTTAGTTCCACAGCATGCAAACATACATTTTTCATCAAAAGCCTCTTGGATGAGATGCTCTGAAATATTACTGATTGAGAAATTCCTGACTTTGCTGGAGCCGCAGCTTGGTTACAATGGTCCCAAGAACATGAGACCTAGAATTTTAAAAATTGTGCATTTTTGAGTCAACACTTCTGCCTTATTCTTTAAAAGGACGTGCTGTAGTTCTCTCCCTAAATTAAAGTTGCATTAGTGTAAATACCTTATGAGTTTTCTTCTGAGAGTTTCACTATTTTTGTGCTCATTTAAGTTAAGGACTTCTGGTTTGAAAAAAATATTTTATACTTATTAAATTAGTAAGTTTTTAATATACACCAGAATGCATACATAATGATAACTCATGTTTCAGGAAGCCATATTTAGGAGTTACCTCTTCCAAACATGTGCTGATCACTAAATGTATTTGTCATTTTGTCTAGCTTCTTGAAAGACTGAGAACATTAAGAGTAATTCTGAAGTTATATACTATAAAAGTTTGTGTAACCTAACATTATAGATAGTCAGAATTGTTTACAGGAAGGGTCACATTTGCATTATGTAAATTGAGGTGTTTACATCCAACTGCAGAAGTATTTCCTTGTTACAGTGTCACCACTGGTAAAACTAGTTTAAGAAGTTGCTGCTTATTTCTTTAGTCCAGTTTATCACATGCTCAGTTGAACTGGTACAGATATTCAGGGATTGTACTGTAATCTCTGTCAAATTGTTTGTTTGAATCCAGATAATTGTAAATCTGCAACTCGGCAAACAATTACATTGGTCTAACTCAGTGAATGATGGATTGCAAGGTAAGAGGAGGGTTAAATGGCCAGGACAGAGTAGATGGGAATATTTTGAACTGGCTGTTCTGCTGTGGAATACCTGTTTGGAACCACACCTTGCTATTAAGCATTGTTGAAGTCATCAAGCAGGGAGGGACATATCAGAAATACAGTCTTATGACAGAGGTAGAAGAGATGCCAAAGGTGCTAGCTATGGAAATAGGTTCCATAGGTTAGTGTAGGAGGTGGGTTGCGATACAAGTCAGTCAAATCTGTTATTGGAACTGATTGTTGCAGGAAGGTCCTAAGGATAAATTCTAGATAAGGCAAACCTCAATGATGGAGCTTGTTTAAGAGCTACAATGAGTGTAAATCATCTTGGGAATTAGCTTGAGTGGAGTGTGAAATACTCAAAAGAAGTCCAGACACTGTTTTGAAGTCAAACATTTTAAAGTTTGTTGTGAGGGTTCCAGGGACTATCTGAATCTGTGCATTGCATTCTCTTGGAAATGGCAAGCCTAAAACGAGGATACTGATTCAATCTCAGTGTCAAACACCTCATCACAAGGCTGGGTTTTCCCAAGACTGAGTTCTCCCTTGCTGTGTTGAAAGGATGGTTTGGAAGATGGCAGCACAAGATACTTTTTAGAAAGAACAGTCTCCGATCTGAAAGTTGTATTCAGTGCCTCTGTGACAGGTAACAGGGCAGTGGAGAGAAAGTGTGAGACTGAAGAGCTCCTCAGATTACAATAATAAGTGAAATACATGAAGATTTTCTTTAAAGCATGACGAAGTAAATTTTCAAGACTATGCTGAGATTAGTCATGAATAGTCTTAGTTACTAGGAATATGTATTGCAGAAACAAAACAAAAAAAGGTCTGTGTATTTCCACTTTAAAAAATTGTCTTACAGGCTGGCTGTTTCTCTTTCAGAACAAAAAGTTACAAAACAAACAAAGAAACAAGAAAAACATACCACGGGATTACAGTGAATGGGACAAGTATGTTAAATCCTTTATATTTAAGTTTTTATTAAATGTTATTTATTTGTTTAATAATGGAACACGGTTGTTGGTTTTTAAAGCATTTTCCAGAAACATAGTATTAAGGTCAACAATTGTAACACTTTGGTGAAACTTAGGGTTTTCATAATAAATGTTCTGTTAAAATGCAAATGATGCATTGTGGTGCTAACAGCTGGTAACAAGTTAATCTATATTTTTGTACAAGCTGCGTGAAATACAGCACGTCAGCAGATGATAAAAAGAGATCTTGTTTCAGATTTCATTTTTCCTTTCAACATCTAAGATACAAAATCTATGGAGGTACGTAAAAGCAAGGGATTACAATTAGCTTAATTTACCTGTTTTTTGAAAGCACTTCTAGGATTATTTAACACGGGCTTATAAATTTGATCTTCTGTGTATCTAAAGCCACAATTCTAAATTAAAAACAAAACTGATGAATCCTTATTCCTGCACTGAGCCACACTGACCTCAAAGAATGAGCTTGAGGCACGTGCATCAGTTTGCTGATATTCAATAAACAGAGGTTTAGACAGTAGCTGTTTCTAGAGTGGATGGAGCCCTGATACAAAGACACTCTCTGCATCATGTAATGGTGGCATATTACCCTCCCAAGTTATGTGGCAGATTGATGCCCCCAAATTGTTGAACGCGGAGGAGGAAATGCACATACTTCTCTGTTTTGCATGGTAGTAGCAGCTTCTCTCTAGTTCCTGAAATCTGGAATATGATGCTGTAGAATCAGAATGAGGAGCCACAAGTTTCCAGTGCAGTAGATGGGGAGCAAAATCTAGAGACTGTGGGGTTTGGGTAACGAAACTCTTAATGTCTCACTCTACACCAAAACCCCTACAAAAACCCTGTCTGTGTAAGATGCTGTTTTTACAAACAGTTGGGTACATCAGTTATTTTCATGCACGTCTGATTCAGAAACTGGTGCCTCCTGCTCAAATGTGGACAAACAAAATAGGTTATCAAAGTAACTTCTGCAACAATTTATTTTTTCATCCCTCTTTCCTTTGTATCATTTAAACTAGTCATTTGGGGTTTTTATTTACAGTTTTATGTACTCAATCTTTAAGTGCTTTAGCATGCTGATAATACTACAGTTTGTGAATTTTCCCACAGAATGTATTTATTTTGGATTATACGAGTATACTGAAACAGAAGTTGTTTGAAAGAAATTTTCCAGTTTGAAGCGTATTGTGTTTTCAAAACATTTTGAGGATAATTTCAAAACCTTCAAATAATTGTTTAGGTGATTTCTGAACAAAATGTTTCACTTCATATTTTAAAAACACTTACTTTGAAATGTGGTTAATTTGTAATAAAAAGGTAAAAGTAAGCTAGCAAAAGATCAGAATCAAAATGAAGAACAAGTAGTCTTACCTGAAAAGGTTTTGAATTGGATAAATTTTCAAAATTGTGTCTCTATTTCAGATAGAAATTATTCATATTGTCATGATTATTGTGGAAAGCAAAGGCTATTTTTCTTTAAGTCCTAAACAGAAAAGCAGTGAGTGTAGTGTTTCTAGATAGTGTAGGAATTGGTTATTACTGTATTTGTTTTATAGGACTATGGCAGCAATATTTATTTGATACAAATTTCTAAACACTGTTTTCAAAAACTGCTTCAGAGTAGCCTTGGAAGTGCCTGAGACCATTTTGAAATCTCTCTCATGTTTACAGTATTAATTGCTTTGAAGCTGTTTCTTAGGTATTTTGGCAAAGGTTAATAGAGATGTTTGATAGGAATAGGATTGAGCCTGATGATGCTTAAATTTAGGGGGGATGTTGAGGAGGTGAGACAGACATTTTCTTGGTTTGGTTTGTTTGGTTTTAACCAGAAGGGAGGAGGAAGAGGGGAGGTAATGTATAAGCAGGAGAAGCACACACACACACAAAAAAAACCACAAGGAAAAGAGATAAGACTAAACATCTTTTTCCGAACTAGTCACGGATAATTGAACACAGCCTTTATCTCTCTTTTCCTTTGGTTTATAATGGAAATATAGTATGCCTTTCTATTAGTAGAGGAGTCTTGCTATGCAGCATTATTGAATTTGTTATTTTTATTAATTTAGGTTCGATGTGGAAAAGGAGTGTTCTAAAATTGATGAAGGCTGTGAAGAAAATAACTCAAAAGCAAGATTCTTTAGTAGGCCAAGTCTACCTATAATCGAACAGAAAATAGACACAACTGGTAATGTCTTAGAAACATACAATTTTTCTTTAATTGTAATACTGTGTTCTAGAGTGTGAATGCAAATTGAAGAAGCATATTAGACAGTTAAAAGTGTCTTTATCTATTTTTCAGCCCCTAGAGATGCTAAAAGTTGTTAGGAAATCAATTGAGCCTGAAGCCATATTTGAAAAAAATCTAGTCTTGGTGTTAATAATCAGTTAAAAGATTTATGTTGTGATTAGGTTGAGAGTGCTAGGTAAAGAAGTAAAGCATACTTTTGCTATTACAAACCGATGGTAGGGGTTAGCCAACTGCTTTCATCTTGCATTCTGAGTTGTATGCCTATCAGAAGAATTTAGGTTTTTATTACAGAAAATAAAATACAAATTTGTCTTTCAGTAAGCCATGCTCTTTTAAAAAAGTAATATACAGATTATGAAATTCAAAGTATTTTAGCTGATAGTGTTTTGATTGCATCTGTATAAGTTGTTAGTTGTTGTTATGTATAAATATTTTTTTTCTAGGCATGACAAAGAAAGAGAAGATTTTTATTGCTACTCGTGAAAAAGAAAAGGGCAATGAAGCCTTTGCCATTGGCGATTATGTGGAAGCAGTGACTTACTACACTCGGTGAGTAAATACTATTGTGTTGTTTCATTTTAATGACTGTTACTTGTGAATATTATTTTTAGAGCAATGTAATTAAAGTAACTTCTTACTGAAGCAGCTAGTGACAATTAGATTATTTTCAAAAGAGCAAAAAGATTTGACAGAAGAATACTTAAAGCACTGTTGCATCCTGGTATTAATTTTTAGTGATGGGATGCAATCTGCAGGTGTCACAGACTTCTTCAGATTTTTCAAAACCATTGAGGTTCAAGGGCAAGTTTACAAAAATAAAAGGATAAGCAGTATCAGTAGGATTGTCTCAATTGTTAATACGTAAAATTGATTTAATAATCTCTTCTTAGCAGAAAAAAAAAACATAGTGTGCAGCTTCATCATAACACTGTCTGTAGTTAGTAGCAGTCCAGAAAAAAGGTATATAAACACAGGATTAAAAAAAAATGAGAATCTTACAGGTTGCTTGCCTTACTTAATGCACAGTGGAATACATTCAGACTTTGACTTTATTTATATAAATAGAGATTGTTGCTACAGGACCTTTGTTGTATTTGTTTCAAAAGTACAAAAGTTCAAGGTGAATGGAAGAGAAGGGTAGTGTTTCAGTTGAGGTATTTGAACGGTGCCTTGGGAGAACTAGATTTTTTCTGTATCCTTTTCACAGTGTTCAAACATGATGCCATTTATACAAACTAGGCTTTTCACAACACCAACATTTGCAGATTACCCATCTTGAGACACTAGAGGTCTGACTTGCAAAAGTGCTGATGCTCACACATTAAACTAATATTAAAGGAGACCCAATTTTGTGTTTAACTCTGTGCTTTGAAATTATAAGGACTTTAAAAAAACACAAGTCCTAGAAGTGACAAAGTTGTCACTTAGAAATTTGGAGCATATGGGAATCTTGGTGTATTAATTACCAGTGTAAACAGAAGGTAATGATATGGCACTACTGTGACATGAAGTGTTAAGATAATTCATGGGCTATGATATTATAGTGGGATATCCTCAAAAAAAAAAATTATGAGGAAGTAAATGTGTCTCTGGTCAGTGCTGACAAGTATGGAGAAAATAATGAATAGGAATAAATTGTGTGCAACAGCAATAAAATAAATATTGAACAGATTTCTGTTCAGGAAGCACCATTCATACTGTCACTGAAGGATGCAGCGTTTTGTAGAACAGCTTATGAAAATTTACCTGGGGATTGTTGATATACATATATGTGCACAAAGGTATTGGTATTCATAGTGCGCTGTTTAAACTGAGGCATTTGATGTGTATTTTTTTTTGTTCTTGACTTGCAGCCTTAACATCTTCCTTGGGTTTTTTTAATACATGAACATGAATATAAAAAACATCCATAGATGTATTTCAAATACAATAAGATACAAATCCATAATATAAAAATAAGTAAAAATTTCTGCTTTGGGGGCATAAATAAGGTGTTAATTAATAAGGATGGGCAAAATTCTTCCTAACGGAGAGTCTTCCTGTATTCAACCCCCATGGGGCATTGTACACCTTCTGAAATACATGATATTGACACTGCCTACTGTTTTACCTGGGCATTTTTTTAATACCATCTAAAAATGTCTATTTTCTTACATTTAGAAATATTTAAATAAAATGTATTTTGGAATGAATTGATAATAGTCTGAAGGGGTTATTTGTATGTGGCTAAAAAGGGAAAAAGAGTAGGGTTCTATATAAAAATAATCAGGGTAGTTATTCATTCACTTTGTCTTGTAATGAGGCCTACTATTCTAAGCTGAATGTATTTTACAAAAAACTTTAAACCTCTCTCTCATTTCTAAATAGATTCAAAACTTTTGCAGAGGACGTGCTCTGACATAGTTCTGTTATGCTAATGTGATTTTAAAATAAATGGATCTTGCCTATTTTTCTGCATACCTCTAGTGAAATCACTCTGCTTAGTCATTTCAGTTATACTGCAGAATCAATGAATAATTCCAGTTGGAAGCGGCCTCTGAATGAGATTTTCTGCAAACCGCCTCTCAAAGCAGGGGCAAGTTAGATCAGGTTACTCAGGGCCTTGTTCAATTAAGTTTTTAATATTTCCAAGGATGGACATTTCACAACCTCTTTGGGCAGCCTGTCACAGTGTTTAACTACCCTTACAGTAAATTTTTTTTCCTAAAACGTCATCAGAAATTCCTTTTTTGCAACTTGTGTCTGTTGCCTTTTGTCCTATCACTGTGCACTCCTGAGAAGGATGTGGCTCAGTCTTCTCCATGTTTTCCCATTAAGTAATTGAAAACAGCTACAAGACCTCCTCTGAGCCCTCCCTTCTGGCTGAACAATCCTAGTTATCTCAGACTCTCCTCATAAGTATTGCATGTACTCCACCCCCTTAACTATCCTGGTGACGTGCTGGACTCACTCCAGTCTATTGGTGCCTTTTGTGTACAGGAGAACCCCAGACTGAAGAGAGGGGAAGACTCACTTCTGTCGACCTCCTGGCTACGCTCTTGCTAATATGGCCCAGCACGTGATACACCTTCTTTGCCTTGAGAGCACACTGTTAACTCCTGTTCAATTTGTTTTCCACCAGAGCCCTCAGGTCCTTTCCTGCAAAGTTGCTTTCTAGCTAGTTGGCACCCAGCCTGCACTGTTGCAGGAGTTATTCTGTTTCAAGTGCAGGATTTTGCGCTTGTCTTTTTTGAACATCCTGAGAAGTCCACCCGCCCATTCTTCTGGCCTGTTAAGGTACCTTTGACTGGACTTCTGCTGTCCAGTATGTTATTGACTGTTCTCCCCCAGCTTTGTATCACTGACAAACTTCCTGGGGGTGCCTTCGATTTGTTCCATCTTATACCCCCCTGATAAAGATGTTAAAAAGTATTGATCCCAAAGGGAGGCCACAAGTAACTGGTCACCAGTTGGACTTTGTATGTCTCAGTTCATTGAGCCCAGTTCAGTCAGTTTTCTATCTGCCTTATTGTCCACTTACCTAGTCTATGTTTTGCCTATTTGGCAATAAGAATACTATGGGAGATCATGTCAGAGGCTTTGCTACAGTCAAGGTAAGCAACATCCTCTGTTCTTCCTTCCTTCACGGAGCCACTCAGCAAAGCAAGCTATCAGGTTGGTCTTGGCATGATTTACCTTTGGTAAATCTATGCTAACTGTTGCCTGTCACCCTCTTATCCTTCGTGTGCCTGGACAGGAATTCAGGAAGACTTGCTCTATAATCTTTCTGAGAACTGAGGTTAGACTGACCAGCCTGTAGTTTCCCAGGTCCTCCACCTTGCTGTTCTTGAAGATATATGTGACATTAGCCTTTACCAGTCACGAGGAAACTCTCCCAATCACCATGACTTTTCAAAGATGATATAGAGCAGTCTTGCAGTGACATTGGCCAGCTTCCTGAACACACCATCTGTGTGTGTATATCCTATATCCTATTTTCTTAAGTGTTTCCTGGCTTTATCTTCCTCTGTTGTGGGAACTGCTTCACTCCTACAGAATCTGCCTCTAGACTCAGGGACCTGGGAAGCCTGGGGGCAAACCTTACCAATGAATACTGAGGCAAAGAAGCCACTGAGTACCCAAACTTTTCTATGTCCTTTGTCACTAGGTCTTCTGTGGCATTGAGCAGTGGTCCCACAGTTTCCTTAATCTTTGTTTTGCTGCTGATAGACCTTTTAAAAAAAAAAACAAAACAAACTTTTCTTGTTGCTCCTCATATCCCTTTTCTAGTTTCAACTTCATCTGAGCTTTTGCTTTCTTAATTCCATCACTTGCACTTAGCCAGTGTCTCTGTATTCCTCCTGGGTAGCCCATCACCACTGCCATCTGCTGTGTATTTAATTTTTGTGTTTCAGCTCAGTCAAGAGCTCTCTGTTCATCCCTTCTTCTATGCTTGCTTCAGTTCCTGCACATTGGAAAGGATCATTCTTGTGCTTTGAGGCAGCTGTCCTTGAAGATCCACCAGCTTTCCTGGCACCCTTTGCCCTACAGGGCATTCTCCCTGTAATCCTGCCAAGCAAATTCCTGAATGGGCCAAAATCTTGCCTTCTGAAGTATGGAGCTAAAATTCTAGTGTTCATCTTGCTCATTTCTCCCAGAATCTTAAACTCTACCATCTCATGGTTGCTGCAGCCAAGGCTGTCATCAACTTTTGTGTTCCCAGACAGTTCTTGATTGTGAGTAACAATTCCAGCAGAGCATTCCCCCTCATCACCTTGTTGATTGTGTCAAGTAGTTGTCTTCAATACGCTCCAGAAATCTCACAGATTTCTTGTGCCTTGTCATTCTGCCCTTCCAGCAGATACAGGGTGGTTCAGGTCCCCCATGGGAGCCTGTCTGCAATTGTGAGGCTTCCTCTAGTTGCCTGAAGAATACTTCATTTGCTTGCTCTTCTTCATCAGGCAGTCTGACGCAGGTGCTTACCATGATGTCACCATATCAGTCTGACCTCTTATTCTTACCCATCAGCTCTCTTGACTGGCTTGTCAGTCTCTTGCCTGTTCCAAGACAAACCTTGCCTGTTCCAAGACAAACCTTCATACATTTAATCACTGCATAGACTAGAATGCATCTCCTCCTCCTTACCTTCCTAGTCTTTCTAAAGAGCCTGCATGCCTCCATCACAGCACTTCAGCCACACAGATTATCCCACCATATCTCTGTTATCCCACTGAGATCATAGCTGCATAGACCTTTTATTCTTCTTTTTTGTTTTCCATGCTTTGTGCATTTGTGCACAAGCACTTGAGATTGTCCTCCAGTCATGCTTTTTTCACAAGGGAAGTGTGAGAGTCTCTTCCAGTACGCTGTCCCCTGGCATTTCCCTATTGCCCCCTCTTCCCAGTGAATATAGTTTAGAGTCCTTCTTGCTAAGGTAGCAAGGGTGTTGGCAAAGATTGTCTTGCACCACTTTGCCATATGGATTCCAGTTGTCCTTATTCCTCAGACATGATCCTGTTATAGAAGTTAAAGCCCTGTCTACAATACCAGCCACACAGCCAGACATTGACCTGGATGATTCATCCACTGCTACCTCACTCTTTCCCTTTTACAAGCAAGATTAAGGAGAAGCCCATGTGGCCCCCCATGCTCTTCATCATAGCCTCCAGAGCTCTGCAGTTACTCTTGATACTCTCAAAGGTTTCATTTGGCAGTTTCATTTGAGTCTACATGGATGGCAGCAAGAAGGAATAGTTTAAGGGACAGACGAGCCATGGCATCTTCTCTGCAACATCTCAGATCTAAGCCCTGGCAAGCAACAGACCTCTGAAGATGGTAAATCTGGTTGGTGGATGGTTGCCTCTAGTCTCACAGGAAGGAGTTCCTAACCACTATTGTGGTTAGAACATCAGTGTTAATATTGTTATAATACTGTTTTCAGCTTCCAATAGTGAAGTGTTTCTACCTATGAGCCTACCATGGTCAATACTTCTTTTTTTCAGGAGTATATCAGTAATACCCACTGCAGCTGCGTATAATAACAAAGCTCAAGCAGAAATCAAACTTCAGGACTGGGACAGTGCTTTGCAGGATTGTGAGAAGGTACTAGATATGGAACCTGGCAACGTAAAAGGTAAAGTAGAACATAAACTTGCCCTTCTATGTATTATTTTATTTCTAGCAAATAAAATGGTACATAT
Source organism: Gavia stellata (assembly GCF_030936135.1). Lineage (NCBI taxonomy): Eukaryota > Metazoa > Chordata > Aves > Gaviiformes > Gaviidae > Gavia > Gavia stellata. The sequence continues at coordinate 24,121,508 of NC_082596.1, read as the reverse complement.
CGATTCATGTTGTTAGTTGACTTCACTGAGCTTTAGATCAAGTCCAAGTATAAAGAAGGAAACAGAGTAGCTCCCCGAAGTAATTTTAATGGTATTTTTGGGGTCAGGGAAGTTTTATGCGGTCTGTCCTGTTGATCTGTAATGGGTATTCTTATGCAGTAGCATGGGGCTAACTCTTGTTTTTTATATGATGACTATAAGCCCTCTTGTATTCCTGCAGAGCATTGTTTCCATAATACCCACACTGAAGTATTAATTGCCTTAAAAGTGACATGAAAACAATGAAAGTGGCTGATTTAATCCTTTCTGAAGGCAAGGACTTGAATGTAGCTAACTATATTTGCATGGGAGGAGGGGAAAAATTGGAAAAATATGAAAAGATGCTTCAAAATTCATGATCGCTGTCCCAAAAGGTGTCATGTGAAATTGCATCGTTAAAAATGATCAAGAGAACAGTTACTACTAATACAGTCATTATGAAATAAATGCAGAATTTTAAAAACTGTTTTACACTTAATATGTCTAGAAAAAATAGTGTGTTTGTATCCACTTTATGGTTTAAATACATAAATAATACCCTTTGTTCCTTTCTAGCTCTGATGCGCCGTGCCACTGTATACAGTCAGCTGCAGAATTACCAGACAGCTATAGAGGATCTGAACAAAGTATTGTGTGTTGAACCAGAAAACGTTATAGCTAAGGTAAAGATAAATGAGTTGAATATGACTAGAAAAAGGTGGTATGCAGCTGTAGCATAAGTGAGTACAGTTTATATTGTTTGATTTGAATATGAGTTTTGAGGATACACTCAATCTACTGTGCCAATGATCAGTTTTGCAAGACCACATAGGTGCCTGTGGTGGAACTTAGGTACTTGAATGTGACCAGGTTTTCTGTTCACTACTTAATTGTGAGAACCTGTAGGCACTCAAGTCTTCTCTAGTAATGTAATTTTGGTGCCTAAAAGTTTGCTGCTGAACATGCTTACAGTATTAGTGTCTTAGCTGATGAAAGTTACTTGAAAATTTCTCTCAAAAAGGTCCATTGTAATAGGTGCATTTAAATTTGACACATAATTTGCAAGAAAAATTCAAAAGAGATGCCAAGCTTTTATTGTAGTGGGAAGGTTAACCCAAAAGGAGAGGACCTGGATTCTGTCCTCACTTCAGCATGATGTTATAAAACCTCATTTTTCCCTCCAGGCTAGAATGAAAAACCTTTCATACCTTCTGATGAATCTGGACCCTTCTTAGCCAATTTTGGGTCTAAGAAAGCTGGATGCTTTCGTTGGAAACTCAAGGTCAGGATGTGGTCCTTGTATTAGTATTACTTCAGCTATTTAGGAGCAGATTGGTCCGTGTCATTTCATTGGTATCTTCTTAGGGGTATTTTGTGGGTTAGAACCCAGTCCTTGCATTTGGACTCTCCATGTCCTTAGAATCTTCAGTACTAGGCAGTTCTGAGACTAAACGGCTCTTTTCCTGTTAATTTGGAGTCCATCATACTGCTACCCTCCCAATTTCTTTACATATGACTTCTGGATGCTGTGCAATTGCCTCATCACCTGAATTCTGTTCAGCTCTTATTGTTGGCACATTTTGAGCTGCCAGCAGGTTGCTGATTGCTACTTCTTTCCATGGAGTTACTTGATCACTGCTATTCCTGGCACCAGTGAGAGAAGTCCAAGCCTGTTACGTCAAATACACCACATAAAGCATTCATCCCTTTTAGGGTGTTCTTGCAGCTAAATTCCTGTCCAGAAGAGTTCCTGAGTTTCCCATCAACCAAGGAATCAACATGCCTGCTTTTTTTTTTTTTAATCTTTCTTTCTTTTTAAACACCCGTCTCTCTAGATTGAGTTCTAAAAGAGCTTTTGGGGTTTTTGTTCTGTTTACAAGAACCACTAAATAACTTGTGAGTCTGTATTGACAAACTCCACAACAGTCTTTGTGAAAAGAGTATCAGATAGGCTGTGCTGAGACTTCTTATAATACCAGACATAAGATACTTACTCATTTTGAGTACACTCTTCCAGAGATCCAAATATATTAGTAGGTTTGCTGAGCAATGCTTCTGTAGCTGAAACCAGATGTCTGTGCCAGCTATTATGCCTTGGCTGAGACACTGAGAGGTGACAGAGTGCTTGGCAGGGCATTTTTTTGAGTTGCTCTTCACTTGGAGGATCCTCAAAACCCTCTTGAGCTAATTATGAATGTATGGAACACATGCAGAGTGAATGTTTATGCGCAGTCACTAAAATAAAGGTAAATTGCTTGTCAGTAACTGGAATTCTTCAAGGTACTTTGTCCACATGAATCTTTGCTTGTTCCTGTCCTTGTTTTATCTTTTTCTTGAGGAAGTGAGTACTAAAATGGCACTTCCTTGTACAGCATTGAATTAAATTCAGAACAGTGCATAATGTTGGGTGTGTCTTACTCTGCTCTGAAAGTGTAAAGCGCAGTTGGAGGTTTTTTTTTTTTGAGTAATCAAAAAATGTTTATGGAATGAGACCCTGTTTCATCATCTAATTTGCAGTTCTTACAAGAGGAGCAAACCTTTTCATTATTCAACAGTGTCCTTCTGCTACACTGCTAAGAAATTGTTCTCTCTTTCGGTTCCAGTTCTGTCAGTTACACTCCTCCATCAGATATCCATCAGACACCAAATTCTCCATAGCATAAATTTTGGTAAACTGATTTTAGGCTTTTTTGAAGATTCTGGAAAGAGCCTGTTTTCCATGTGTCTCTTCTGAGTAGACCATGCCAGATATCACAATAGTACAATCTACTTTTTTTCCTTTTTTTTTTTTTTTTTTGCTTAAGCAGTTCATTCAAGAAAAGTACTATTTATTTGTGTGATATCTTCTGAGTTTCTAAGAGACTGAAATTGAATGTTAATCTTGGTTTTGATACTGGTTCTTGGAAAAGCCATGTTTATTTTCTCTGTGTTTATATTGGTAACATTTATCTCAATAGTTCTTCAGGATCTTACGTGGATTACTTAACAGAATGTATTTTCTGTATATAAGTTACAATTTATATACCTTTAAGAAAAGGCTTCTGCTATTGCTGCTTTTTCTTTATTGCAGAAAAATCTGCTAGAGATTGAAAAGAATCTGAAAGGTTTAAAGCCTGTACCTGAGACTCAAGGCAAAGGAAGAAGAATACTTATTCAAGATGTAGAGGATTCAGAAGGTGATGAAGAAAGAGGGGAAAATACAGAAGAAAGTGAAAGAAGCACTGGAGATAAAAGTAATGTCATGTCATTCCCTATTTAATTTTAACCTGAGGAAAAAATCATTGCCTTTGATATTGCAATGTTTATTCACACAATTCATCCATATTTGCTTGCAAAGGATTTTGCCTGTTTGAAGACTAAAATTACATTCACTACCTAGAGTTGATTAGAGTGCGAAATTTAGAATCCAGCTTTATTACACATCTTTGGAATTATTTCTAGAAAGGGTATAACAGAGGTGGAAAATGTTGCTATAAATCACCTACTTCTCTGTGTCCTGTGTAATTTTATACCTGTCCTTTGATGTGGACCCAGTTGGGAATTTCTTCTGGTGTTAGAGAACATTTTGTGTTCCTTAGCTCTTTCGCTTGCACAGCTCTCCTACCTTCCCACCATCACATTTTTCTTCTGCATTTTTCCTCCCTTGATTGGATCAAAGGGTGTAAAAATGATCAAGTGGCATGTAATTTTGTTGTTGTTTGTTTTGAAAACTAGCAATATTTTTTTTTTGTTTTTAATGTAAGAGATCATTTCTGTGTTCTGAAAGTATATATTAAACAACGTGTAATTCTTGTACTATATGTATTTTACAAGCAGTTGAAGTGCAGCTCCCGTTCATAGATTAGTGTGTGACCAAGTGCAAGACTGTTGAGATGAAGCTACTGGCATAATCAGAATACATATCTTCTAGGAGGAAGTGAGGCAGCAGGGGCTATTGAGGCTTGTACTGGCAGGTTGCTTTTAGATTCAGCTGCATGTCCGGGCTTCAGCCTGCAACAGAATAACATGCCTGGGTTCGTTTCCACCCTTTCTCCTTTCTGTTGGTTCTTTAAGGTAATGTGGCATGACACCTGTGGCTTTTGTGTTTTCTGTGGCCTATGTAGTAGTTTATCTTGAAATTAAATCAGTCTGTGGGTTTTCCAACTTAATTGTGAATATTAGACTGTACATGTGTGATTTAATAATGCATTATTTGCACACAAATTTAAGGAAAATACATTTTTCAGAATCAGTAGGTATCCACTAAGTCTCCTCAGCTAAAACCCTGGAAGAAAGGATGGATCATGTCACTAGCCTTAAATATTAGTTAATTTGGGGTTGCTTTCCATTGGGAGCATTCAGATGACTAAGTGCCTTCTAGCTCCATAGGAAGACTCCCATTCTGTTGATGAAAGGTTAGGCTTTTAAACATAGGGAAGATTGTCAACTGACGACATTGTCACCTATGTTCATGTGATACACATAAGTATTTTTGAGATTTAGGAGGCAAGCATCTTCCTAGATTACTCTGTGTTTTAAAGTACAACTGGAAACAAATATGAAGTCAGTCCAGTGACTGAAAAAATCTGATGTTCTGTGAAGCTAACAGCAATAAGTAGACTAAGCATCTTATACGTCTTCTCTATACATCTAGTCATGTAGTCACAGTCAGTCCAGTAGTCCATGTAGTCCAGCCATGTAGTCACATTGACTTCACATTCTAGTTGGCAAGCCTGATACATTCCTACTAAACTTATAATTTAGAGATTGGAAAAAAACAACAAAATATTTTTTGTTTTCTTTAGCTCTGAAGAGCTGATTTCTCAGCTTTGAACCAAACAGTCTAAATAAAGAGTGTAGTGTCTCTTCATCTTCTATGTATCTGAAAGCAAAAGTAAATAAAATCCTTTTTGTACCATAGAAACGGAAAATTGTTTATGTCCTAGAGACTGTAAAAACTAGTATTCAGGCACTGTAAAAGCTAAAAATCATGTATGAATTTGACAAAGGACCTGATATTTTGACATGTTTATAGAAGTTATAACCTCAAGTAATAAATATGGTTTAGAGATAAAATAAATACATTTTAAATAGCCTCTTCTAATTAATAAAAAATTTGCTGAATTGTGTGGTATTTACTTGATCTATTACAATAATTTAAAAGAATATTGTAGTAAACAGTTCTGAAATTTAGTAAATATTTATTCGTAAAAAGGAAAGTGCATTTGCATAAAGTCTAATTTAGCTTTAAAATTATTATTTCTCAACCTGTTATTGCTAAAGTTGACAACAGATCTCTCTTTAAAAGACGTACTTTGAGCACGTACAAGAAACCTCTTAACAGGCAAAGCTATGTTTTGTGAGTTGACCATAGGAAAAGATGTTGCCTAGAGAGCATTTTCTTTGTGCATGGTTTATTTATTACACTTTAGACGTGAAGAGAATATTCTTCTTCTGGATGAGACCTTTTTCTTAATTCAGGATGTGTATTTTTTTATTTTTGTATGTGTCCTCCTGTTTTATGCACCTTGAGATTGCTGGTTTGGTACACTGACATGTGATACTGAAGCATCAGAGCACCTCTTTTTCCTTTGTGTTAAATTCTTCATCTGACTTCTAGTTTCGCTCCCTATGTGGTATTAAATTTACGTGGTGCCACAGTAGTTGGCTGCAGAGAATTATTTTGTGATTTTTTTTCCCCAGTCTATTTTCTATTTGATAGCCCCAAATTAAGGTCTTTGTCATTGAACATGACAGTACCGTGATTTGGAACCATTCTTACATTGAAGAGCATCTCCTTATATCAGTCCACTATCTTGTGACTTTGTTTTCTTTCACTAGAGCATCCTTTTTTGGGCATCTTGTTAGGAGTTGAATAGGTACAAAAACTCTCTCTGCATCCTTGATGAATTATGTACTCTGTTCTCAGCTGGTCTTGACCATGTATCATGGTTTCTCTGAAGTAATGGGCTTTCTGCCCTTAAATAAATGGAGCTGTCATCATAATGACTGATTTGCAGCTTTCCAAAACAAATAGGGGTTGATAACACTCTTTGAATTTCTCTTGTTGATTTTCTAAATGTGTTTTATGAAATGGACATCTTCAAATAAAACCGGATTCTTTGTCTTTACCTTTTTACTTTTTCTTGAATTATTCCGTGTGGAATAATGAAATATTTGTTTGATGTTACAGATAATTCTTCAACATATATGTTAAAGTTTCATGGCTTTTCACAGAGAACAATGAGTAAGGTCTTAGATTTGCATTTTGCAGTTTCTGATTTGTTGAGAAGCAGAGCTTATTGGGTAGGAGACAATTGGAGCTCTTTGCTACTCAAGCAATCAGTTGTGCTTGCTGTTGTATTTTCAGCATTCCTGGTATTGCTTTCTGCTCTCCTCTGCCACTGAGGCTCTGAGATAATTGAGGTGCTATCTGTTGGTTAATGCTTACTGGCTGCTCTGTGTCCTCACTCACTTGGCCTTTATGCCATATATGAATTCGCACCTATCCAAATCTTAATTTGTAGTCAACTCTGTGACTAGAATTTTACTGTAATAGATAGTTTCTTTGCCATTGTAGCCTTGAATAATTGACTGTGTCTGTTATCCTTAAGGTTAGAAGCCTTATTGATGAGGTCTTATATGAGGACATTTGGCCACCTTGTTATCCACTATAATAGTTATTCTGTATTCCTTGATCCTTTTTCCAGTGTGCTTGTTCATTTGCTATTTTTGATTTTTAGAATTGTAAACTCTCTGAAGAAGGGGCTCTCATTTATAATTAGTTTGTATAGCGTTTAGCACAATGGGGCCCAATGCACTGTGGCTTTTAGGCTCTATTGCAAGCTAACGATATGAAAATTTAGATCATGTTAAAAGAAACTGCATTGAAAATTAACTCTAGCATTTGTAGTGCATATCCTGAAGTTAAGAAAAACCCTCAATTACAGTGTCAATATAAATGTTGACCAGTAAATATTTTTTCATTTTTTATGAACAAAGACCACTCCTAAGCAGTCAGACATCAGAGTCATTTGAGAAGTCTGTTCATTATATGTTCTGGCTCAGAACAATCCAGGTCCGATCTCAATCAGCTAAACCAAGAACATGTAATACAAAACAGGTATTTGCTGATCGTGTGTGGCACAAAAGCAAAAAATTATTTAAAATTATAAAAAATTAATCTGTGGAGATTTGGACCATTCCATTTGCCTTCATATGTAGCTAGTCCAGCGTGGATAAAAGAGTTGAAAATATTTCCCAGCTTCATAATAGACGAATTCATTGTGAACCGAACTTAGATATGTTGCTTTTCATTCTGCCACCACTGTTTTTGTGCCATGCTTCTGGAGGATAAATACTTTGTGTAGCTGGAAATTAATTTTAAATGAAAGATGATGTAATCCATTACAAAAAAATGCTTCAAATATTAATTTTGGTGTATTCAATAGCTTTTGGTTTATGACAGTCCATCCATTTTAAGTTCATTATTTTAGTACTAACATGAATGTACAATTTTGTGCATGGTGTTTATTCAGTCCAGAAATATTTAGGCCATTAACATAACCTGACAGCTAAACAAGTTAATTATGAGTATTCTTATTTTCAGGGGGACTCCAAATGCTGTAAATGTTTCCTGTTTAATACAGGATTGCTTCTGTGTGCTTCATCTTCAGGAAATTTTCTCCTGTATAGAGGAAATGACATTCGCATTTAATGACATTCACATTTGCATCACACTTTATCTGCCTTTCTTGCTTTTTCTTTGTCTCTAGCAGTTGGGATGCTTTCCAAGAGTGTTTTGCTGTAGAATTTTTTCTAAAAACTTGTCCTATAACCTGTTTGTCTGTGACATTTAAAACTGTTTTTTCATTTTTTTTAATGTAGAAGGTATATGGAGTATTCTCTGTTTTGGTGGATGTAAAACAAAAGTATTTTAGCATATATCCTAAGGAAATTATTATCATATACTGCTGTCTTCACTCATCTGCCCAGCTAGCCTTTTACCCTCATCCTCCTTACCAAATAGACTTTAAACCTTTTTGGCATATTTGTCACTGCCAGATTGGATGGATGGATGGATGGATGGATGGATGGATGGATGGATGGAAGTCTCAAATATAAATAATTTACTTCAAATTTTATAAAAATGTCTGTGTGGGTAGAATTGATTTATCCTATCATTGTTCCCACTGTGGAGTATGAACTTATTATTAAATGCAGGATTTCAAAACAGAGACCACAGCTAGGAAGGATGCACTTGTAGCTTTTGTCTGTTAGGCACTAAAGAATCTATTGTTTTTAAAAATCTTATTCTTTCCCATCCTGTTTGGTTTGATTTCAGTAATGTTTTGTGCATTAAAAAAAAATCATTTCTGTAATTTGGAACAACCTGGAGTTCATTCATACTCAATCAACTTCAGAAGTTTAGTTTGAGTCAATTGGAGGTATGTCTCCAATATATAAGAAAAAATTCTGTTGGACAGATGAGCACATCAAGTTAAGGGAAGGTGGAAACCCAGTATCTTAATTGATAGTATAAAAACACAGATTTGCCTTTGTGTGACTGGTAGTATCTCAAGAGTCAGGCTTTCAGCTGAAATCTATATTTGAATACCGTGGTGGTAATGTGTTAGGCATAAAGGTGAATAAGGAAATTATGTATGTTAATATCTGATACCCTTATTGTATGATTTTTTCCTAATTAACAATAGTAATGAAAACTGAATGATCTGAACTCTCTATAAAGGCTTTTTGATATTATATTTAAATAAAACCTTTTTGAGAATGATTTATAAACTTTTATCCCTCCTATGTTGTATTTGAGGAGCATTTTGAAGTGTGCAACATTACTCGTTTGTTAGCTGCATGTTCTAATTTTAACATGCAAGCATTTTGATTTGGTCATGGAAAATCAATGTATCAGTATTGTAATAGCCAGTATTTAAAGAGTTAATTTCAAGGTGAACTCTGTACCATTCTGACACTACAGAACAGGGATTAACAATGTGCCCAGCAAGGAGGAATAAGATTTCACAGTAACGTATTCTCAGTAATAATTGCAAGTTACGTGTAAGTAGGAATTTTTCTGTGTTCGTGGAAGTGTTTTCTGAGGCAAATAAATCTTTGTAACATTAAGATGCCTGGAGGATTTGGTACTGTTTTCTTTGACTGTACACCCCTCTTTTGCCAGGACGATAGTTTCTTCTGATGATGCAAGCTCTAACTCAGCTCATTAACTTCCTTGTAGAAATTGGCGTGCCAGTAAGAGGAGAGGCGGCTACTGAGGAGGCAGAAATGGGGAACGCGCAGAGAAAGTTTCATAGCAAAGGAGGTGGCAGTAAGGCGGAAGACAGAGAGACACAGAAGCAGAAGGAATCCACTGAGAGCAGATTAAAAAAAGGTACATCAGAGAAAAAACCACAAAAGCATTTATCGGACCATGAAGGTGAAGTTAATGGCTATTTACACAGTGATCAAAAGAGTGAAAGTCCTGAAGCTGAGAAGATCTCCAGATCAAATGGAGCAGGGTCTCAGTCAGCTGGTGGTGGCAGTTCTACTTCACTTCCTCCTACTGCAGCAAAACTAAAAAGTGAAGGAAACGAGTTATTTAAGAGTGGACAGTTTGGTGAAGCTGTGCTCAAATACTCGGAAGCAATTGAATATGTCATTGGTCTAGGTGAGTGCAATACCTTATACTTAAATCTAGGATTATTGTTTAGATTATTTAAAGGAACTGCAAATGAACTAACCTAGCCTATCCCTGGATTTTTGGCAGTAGTTACTGTGCAGTAAATTCTTTGTCATTGTCAGTAGAGGATAATTCATGTGATATAAAATATAGGAAGATGAGTGAAGTAATCTTTTAACTTCCTTGGAGCAGAGCTGTTTGCTTTTATTTATGTGTTTGAATGATTACATATTCTAGGTGACATGATAAAGGAAAGCTCCTTACAGCTTTGCATTGTCAGCAAACTGCATCCCTGCAGTGCACCTTACAGCATGCAAGTCTTTAATTCTTGAATGTCATTTTAGTAATGGTCTTTGATTTTAATTGTAACTTCTTTTAGGAGAACAAAGTCCAGATGATTTAAGCATCTTGTACTCAAACAGAGCAGCATGTTACCTCAAAGAAGGCAACTGCAGTGACTGCGTTCAGGATTGTAACAGGTAAATTGCAACCTCCCATGTAGAGCAACAACATTCCTGATGATGATTAAACATTTTAACTGATACACTGTTATTGCAGTTTGACTTAGAACAATCTTCAATAAAGTCTGATACCCTGGCTAAATGACAGATATCTTTGTCAGTTATGTAAACAACCCCATGGAACCTAGGAAAGGAGTAACTTTTAACTTGCTGTCTTACGGTGTGAAGGGAGTTGTTAGGCTTCTTGTGTATGCAGAAATGCATAGCAGGGTTAAAATTTTTAATATAAAAGCAGGCATACTTCAATGATGCTCTGTAGTAACTCACATGTAAAAGCTTTGTTAAGCCAGAAGCTTATCACAGTGTGGGAAAGTGCTTTCAAGCATGTGTATATGTGTCTGTTCTCTGTGTTTGGTTTGTTGTTTTGTTTTGTTTTTTTTAAATATATACTTGGCATAGTTATAAACAGTAATTACAGCTGTTCAGGAACTCAGCTAAAATCCTTTCTGCTTATTGTGGCTTTTAAGGATACAGGAGTTAGGATCAGACACCTTTAGTAACTTCTCAACACTGCCTTTCACTAAATGAATACTGTATTTCTACGTGTCTTTTTTATATTTTCATAGATAGGGTGAGTAAGACTGAGGCTTAAGGTGCAAAAAAGGATCCCAAGACAGTTAGAAATCATATTAATTAATCAGTTGGGTTTTTTACAACTTTTTTTACAACCCAACTGTTAAAAAAGCCCTAAAACTAAAAATAAAATACGTGTGTAACTTTGTATTAACCAAATATTTGAGTTACTGTATATATTCTACCTGACAGAAAAGTTTTCTAAAAATGTCATCTGAAAAAATTGACTTGTTAACAATATTTTGTTAAAACAGATGCAGGACCATAGACAGCTGGCTGATAAAGCAAGATGGCATACTTAACAGCCATCACATTTTTCTGTTCAGGAGGTCTGAAGTATGTAAGACTTCAACTGAAATCAGTAACACATAGGTTTTGGGGTTTGTATTCTTAGCAATTGGAAGCTTATTTTCTTACTACTTAATGATAGTCTCCTTAATGTCGTGCATATTTCCTGCCTACGCAAGGACCCATGATGCTTAGTAAACACAACAGAGGTGGAAATAATTTAGAGACTGGGAAGCAGAACTGCAAAACTGCAAACACACATGAATTAGGCAATGTCAATTAAATCTTCTCTAGGCAACACAACATAAAGGATGATGATCTATGAATAGGTTACTTGATTTCAAAGTAAAAATGGTGTAGTGCTTGTATTCATGATATAAAAATAAGTTTTGAATGTTTATCTTGTATTAAGTTTTAGCTATTTAGGGCTTAGAAGTGTATCAAAAACTCTGTTGGATCTCTCTTTGTCTCAAGACTCTGATATGGAATGCTTTTGATTCTTGTTACAGAGAGTGAGATAGGGCTCCTGTGCACTATTGTTACTTTATTTCGTATTGTGGTATGGTTTGGTTCCTGGCTGTATTATCTTTGCATTCTACCCTGGAAATGTAGTTTTCTATTCCCACCGATGTTATTCTTCAAGCAGTGTCATCTTCCCCTGAATTTATTTATGGTTTTTTTCCCCTTCATTCCTGATGTTAGGAACCTGAAATTGCATTAATATTCTTCTAAGTTACAGAATGTCAGGCATTTTTGCAGAGGTTTTGTAGGGGCTATGATGTTGTGTGCTGTTGTATATTTCAAATGCATTCAGCAACATAAAGAGAAATGGAATGTTGGAAATATTTGTGAAATGGAAATTGGAAATGTTTATTCTAGAAATCATTGTTTCTCTAGCTTTAGGAGGAGTAATGGTGCAAAGCCAATTTACAGCAAAGAAGGCCAACAGCCTCCTGGGCTTATAAACAGGAGCACAGCCAGTGGATTGAGGGAAGTGATTATCCCCTTGTACTCAGCACTTGTTAGACAACATCTATGATAACTGTGTTGGTTTTCAGCTTCCCCAGTACAAGAAAGACAGTGATCAACGGGAGTGAGTTCAGTGAAGTGTCACAGGTGGTTGTGAACTCTGGAGCACTTGCCTGGAGGGGAGAAGCTGAGGGAGCTTGGTTTGTTCAGCTTAGAGGAAAATGGCTTCCAGGGGTCCCAACAGCAGCCTGCCAGTACCTATGAGGAGATTATCCAGAGGATGGATCCTGGCTCTTTCTGGCAGTGCACTGTGGGAGGACAAGAGAGAACAGGCAAAAATTGAACTACGCAAGGTTCGGACTGTGTATTACGAGAAACCTTTTCCCCATGAACAGTGGGGGGCATTGCAACAGGTTGCCCAGAGATGTTGTGCAGAGATTCCCTTAGATGTTTTCAAGGCCAAACTGGATAAAGGCCTGAGCAATCTTGTCTGATCTCAGAGCTGACCTTGCCTGTAGCAGAAGGTTGGACTAGGGACCTCTCAGCCTGAATTACTTTATGATTCCATGAAACCTAATTGGCTAGACTTATCTTAATTTCAGTATTTCAAAGTTTATCTCATTCTCTTTAGCAAGAATCATTGATTTATAAAAGGTAGTCTTTAATAAATAAAGTCTTTGTGGACTGCTTCTCCATATTGCTGGAAAAGTGCATGGTGATGGAAGGAGTTCTGATTGCACAGTGTCAGGGGTTGAGCTCCGTGTTGACAATCAGAAGAGCAAACAGACAAAAGATGGCAAAAACCTAAAAGCCAAAAAAAGACTTGTATATTCATGTCTTGCTAAATGTATTTTTCACATGCATACTTCCATGTAGGGAAGAAGAACTGAAAATCATGCAGGCAAAAGCACCATATACTTGAAATCCCCATAGATCTAGGCATGACTTAAGAAAAATAGCTTTTGCTTTTAAACAGCTGCCATTACATTAATCTTTTCTTGGTGATGAAAGTAGCTTCCCAGATGGAATATAGGGATTTGAGTAGAGTAAGTTGTAGTACAAGCACTAACAATTTCATAACTGCATGTCATTTAGGGTATTAATATAAACCACTCAGTTGCATTTTCCTGGGTTGTTACGTATAGTTGTACATATCATAAAATAGTTTTATTAATATTATTTCAGTTATTCTGTTTCAACCCTGCATTTTCTTTTGTTTTCTCCAGAGCTCTGGAGCTTCAGCCATTTTCCCTTAAGCCTCTTCTACGACGAGCAATGGCAAATGAGTCTATGGAGCGGTATCGACAGGCATACATTGATTATAAAACAGTCCTACAAATAGACAGCAGCATCCAAGCAGCAAATGATAGTGCTAATAGGTAACTGCACTTAACAAATTTTCTACTCATATCAGTCCAAATAGAAAAATATAACTCCATTTTGTTTGTTTTACATGCTCCCTCTGTTCTGTATCACTCAGAGGCAGGGTTGTCACAACTGGTGCGTTACAACTAGAGGACTGTCTGTTTCATTCAGTTCTTTTCCCCTAGCTTCACAGTTATCCTCTGCCAGCGGCAGGTCACTTTCTGTTTTAAAAATGTGGTATTTTAAAGGCTTTTTTTACTGGTGCTTCAACATGTTTTCTTTCCTAACTTGTATTTGATACCATGTAAAATAATACTTTAAGGTCCATACCTTTTCTTTGACATTTCTGTTTCTTTTTCATATTAGTACTCTTCCTGTGGCAGTTGAAGATTTATGTTAAGTGTGAATCCTTCGGTATGCTGCAGTTGTATAAACACTGAAGTAGCTTGATACAGTGGTTAGCTACAAAGCTTAGAGGTGTAAAAAATATAATTGAATATTTTAACTTAAGTGTTAATACTCCAACGCTAATTCTTACTGCCAAGAGAGACATCTCAATATCTAGAATTACATTTTAATAGTGTAAAATTAGTGTATACACACTATTGTAATTGTGTTCTCATTAACATATAATAAGTACTTAAGCACGGGAATGATTTTCCATTCCCTTTTCTTTCCTTTTTTTTTTTTAATGGGCAAAAAAAGTATTTATGGAAGTAGGACAACCATTAACCATTGAGCAGGAACCCACATGCATGTGACTTTTAACAGTGGAATCTAGTACCTTTTTTTCCTTTTTAAGGCAAGGCCATGAGCACTTACATTATTAGTTCATTAAAAAGTCCATAATATCCTTAAATTCTGCTTACTTGACCAGAGGTGGCCAAAGGAGATCACGACACTATCATCTCCTCTTAGAAGTCTTATTTTTGATAACACAACAAATTGTTACTGATCTCCTGTATCTACGCTGACAATAGAGCACTTGGATTGGTGAGATAACTGCTCGTCCTGGTATCTGTCTGATTATTATACTTTTTTAAATCTTCTTGGCTTATTTTATCTGCAGATACTCTTTTCATATTTCTCCTTGACTTGTAACTTGCTTAGTAATAAGCTTATTTCCTTTTTTTCCCTTAACACTCTTCCTTTTCTCCTCTCTAGGCCTTCCTTATGTTTTTAGCTTCACTGCTCATTACTCTTTCCTCCCTGGCAACCCATCACCTTATTTCAGCTGCTTCTTCCTTCTCTTCTGCTGGTAATTCATTTTTGCTTGCAAATTCTTAGTTTCTAAAGCATAGACCTCCTGCGTAATTGAACTTTTACTATAATTTATTTTTTAATATTTTATTGTTTATGAATTAAACTCAAATTGTTTCTCAAAGTATTAATTTTCATTTCCAAAGTAAGAGACCTTTTTAAAAATTAATTTCAACAGAAAATGATAGTTACTCTACTGCCTTTTAACTTAAATTACATTTTGGGGTTGTCCCTTTAATATTTTTTTTTATATTAGGAATATCAGGTCTTAACAACCTGCTTTTATTGGAGAATTTCTTTGTTTTTAAGTTCCTGCAGGAAATTAGATGGTGATGCTGTAGGAAGCTGAGAGGAAAAACTCATCCTCCTACTTGTGTCTGAGGGTGGGTTTGATAAATCGTTTTAAGGCTTGTCCTTCTCTGTTTACCTAACTGAGAAGGCTTTCCAAAAATCTTAGAATTGAACAGGTGTTCAGTCTGATATTTCTAATAATTCTCACATAAACGACAAGTAGAATTTTTAATATAAAGCTTTTACCTGATAATATAAAGTCTTTACCTGATTATTTTGCAATCAAAAGGAAATAATTAAGAATGTAAGTACATATTTTTATGAAAAGTCAACTGAAAACAAGTATAAAACAGTTATTTAACCGTTTATTGTGTTGATTAGATGATGTTGAATTGTGTCTTTTATTGGTTATCTTGAGGTGGGTTTTAGATAAATTGGAAGGACTATTTCTTGTAATGGTGTGTGCCAAGTCACAGGAAAATGCGTTTCAAGCACACTTTTAATTAGTGGTGTTTTCCTGGCTTTGTGAACATCTATGAATTTCCTACTTTGTGTATTTGAATTTCCTCTTGAGTGTTTTATTATTTGCTTTTCACTGTTAGAAATGAAGAAGCTCTAACGTGGGGCAATATGTTTATGCATTTCCATTTACTAAATTGAAGTTTCATTCCAGTTGTCTCAACTCCTTTAATATCACTTAGCAAATTGCATTAGATAGCTTAGGAGCTCTTATTACAAAGTCCCATATGAGTATTGTACTGTACAAATAAATTTGTGAAAAACTCCAAAACTCCAAGATTGTTGGGTCAAGCGACGGTATTGGTGGTGGGGAACGAGTGTATTTGTCCCAGCTTTTTCATGAGATACCTGTGCTTTTTAAACTAACCATAGCACACAGGTATGCATTTTTGCAAAAGACTATTCTTAGATTATTATATTACAAGAAGTTGATTGATCATCAAAGACTGCGGGATTCTTTTTGTTGATTTTGACAAATTAGATAAGGTTTTTTGTCCAACTTTTTAAGCCCATTATGATAATAGAGAAAAATTAAACAGGAAGTCAATGGGACCATGGTTTACTGTAGAATTATTCTGTTACTTGCTATGGGAAATACCTAAATGTAATGAATTGACTTTTTTATATCAAGTGTACAGTTTTGGTCTCTAATAAAATAACCTGAGTAAATCTTAGGGCTGATTAATTTATGAAAGTGTGCCACATTTTTATTAACAATTGAATTTAGACTATCATTAAAAACCTTAAAGTTTTAGTAAAGTTAGAGCAAAACAGAACTTGGATAAGCTGCTTTGTTGGTAAGTCCTATAAAATACTGCGTAGTAATGATACAGGTGGGCATATGCAGCTAACACACAGAAAAATAGTCTTCTGGTTCACTTAGAAAACAAGCAACTAGATAATACTACAAAATGTGATATTCTGTGGATGAAGAAACTTATTTTCAATTAAAAAATATAAGAAATGGTATGTTTCATGCAGCATTATGTAATACATAAAGTCACACCTTATATAGCTCTACAAACAGCCTTTTTAGTTCTTTAAACTATTTTTTATCGTTCTTTAAAATATTTTGGTAATTCCTGTTTTACCATAAAGAAGATTAGAACAGCTACTGCTTCTTGTATCAGTTTTTCTACCAGATCCTAATGGGAAAAGAATTTGGTACTGAGTGCTCTGACTCTGTTGCCATAGTATTATACTGAGGCCTTTTTTTTGTTTTATAGCTGTTATTCAAGTATTTAAAAAGAACAAAACTAAGCAAGAAAACTTGATTGGGTAATTTATGCTCATTCTCTCTCATTCTTCATGTCACATTCAAGGTTCTTAATTTATTTATTCTTTTGGATGTGTATTCATGTAGTATTCTTTTACACCTGTGTTAGATGGAAATGCAGCTAATATACAAATTTCAGGTTTATTGGCTATAGTATCAATGTGACTTGCTTTACTACTCAATTCAGAATTTTCCTTTGTTAAAGTAGATACTAGACATACCACCAGTTGAACTTGACTCTTAAGATCATTTTGAGATTAGAAGACGTAATCTCACTATTATTCGCATTCTTGTAATAGATTAATATTTGTTTGTTTGTTTTTAAAAAACACTACAAAAATTGTAATGGACCCATGAAGTCTTGTATGGCTTTACTCATTATGTTTACTTGGGTCTTTCTCCAAAATTTATCACAGCAATGGGAAACTCCCACTTGAATGGATTTTGGGTTGAACCTGTCATGTATGGAAATAGCTGACCTATATATATATGTGTTGGTTTAAGAAAGACTAAACAGTTTTTATATATTTTCTTTGCATTTTTAAATGGGGATAAAGAATGACTGATAGACAAATTTCTGACTGTTCTATAAAATGGAACTTAATACCTACTTTGTGACCTGCATTGGTTATTTAGAGAATTGTTGTGTAAGAGGTTTCATTTGACATCGGCAAATTTCGGTACCATACTTTGTCTGAGGATATTGTAATCTACACTTGTGACAAATAACAACTATGAACAGCTGAGAAAAGTAAACAAAATAAATACATCTCTTTTTTTTCTATTTCTTTATTGCTTGTGGTAGGCAGCATTTAGAGCTTAGTTGCAAAATCGGTAATTTGCTTAAATGCTGAAGTCAGCTTCTTGTCTTCTAAATGCTAGCATAAATACTCTAAAAAGTGGAAAAAGGCTAAATCTTAAATGAGTGCAATACCATTGACTGCTGTGACAATCTTTTTTTAAATTAGTCTTAAGGATAATTGTTCAGTTGTTTTTTGAAAAATTGGAATGTTGCATTATTTAATTTGGGTGTAAGTTATTAAAGCATGAGTTAAATATATGAAAAGTCATGTTGGTGGGGCTTTTCTCTTTCAGAATAACAAAGACTTTAATAGATCAGGATGGTCCCAGTTGGAGGGAGAAACTGTCACCAATTCCAGTTGTCCCAGTTGCTGCTCAGCTACACAGGTGGGATGGAGGAAACTTTACTTCAGAGAGTAAGCCAAGTACTACAGATATCAACAGAGAAGAACAGCTGCAGATGAATCGTATGTATAGTAATGCAAATATATATACAAGAAAGAAAATAATTTTAATTGAAAAATGGAATACAGTTTAATAATGTCAAAGAAATGTCTTTAGAAAATATTTATCAGAGACTTTTGTGAAAATCCAAGTTAGATGATGGTCATTTACATGATTGGGTTTAATGTGCTTTGTGGAGCCACAGTTATGATAAATTTTTTTAAGCCAGTGATGTAGTTTGCAGCATGTAATTTCTGAAGTTACATAAAATAAAAGAAAATGTAGCAGAAAAACTCATCAGCAGTATAATGAGTCCTGTCACAAATATTGGTGGTTTCCTTGACATATTACAGTTATAACACAGTTTTCCCCTCAAAAAACACCACCCAAACAAACACCGAACCTTAGTAACATAATCAGCTGCATAATCTGTAGCTGTCATTTAATTGTTCACCTGTCATTTAATTGTTCGTGAAAGCGTTACTCAGCTCTTCAGAATAAAAAGAGTAGATTTCTAGGTGGCCAGTAGTTAGTGAAATGGGCTATAGAAGAACACTTCTGGTTTTTGGGTTTTTTTGTTTTTTTACAACGGAGTCTAACTTTGACAGTGCCCATTTAGTAGTCACCCTTCAAATATGTTAGTACTGGACTTGTTTACACATAAGCACTGAGTGCTTAACTCCTTTAGGACTCTTTCTTCCTCCTGTTTTTTTTCTCTTTCATTGCAGTTTCCATTTTTCTCCTCCAGTAAATCAGGTGAAGGAACCTTTCTGATTCAGTTTTTATTGACATTAAACATTCTTTTTGCAAAGGCCTTAACTGTATCGTTTTTGACTCTTACTTGACCATTAGTTGGTTCCCCTTTGAGTTTATTTAAATATAAAGAAAAGTAGTGCTGAAGATAATCTCCCCTTGATTAACACAGGGGAGGCAACAATGCATAACTGGGTTGCTGGCCAAATATGTAGCAGTGATAGGGTTATCTGTCCATAATGCATTACTGCATTAATGCATGTCCTCAAATAATCTGCACTCTTGATCACTACAGAACTGTAGTGATTTAATGACTTTAAAGATGATCTTTCAGAGAGCATTGAATTTATTTGTACCTGATGTAAAACAACAGACAACTTACAAATGCATGTGTTTATGAGAATTGGGCATTTTTCTTTAGAATAAGACATGGTTCTAGAAACTTGTAATAGTGTGGTTTATATACGATTTGAGTAACAGTGCATACTAAACTGCAGTAATGCTGCAGAAATTTGTTTTTCATTTAAGAAACATGAGGCATGTTGCTGTATATTTTAAGATCAATTAGATTAATAAAAATTTTACTCTACTTTTTAAAATGTCCAATGACATAAGTATTTTCATTATAGTTGTTGTCAGTGCATGTCATTACTGATTCATCACTCTTAAGGGTTGGGCAGCAATTGGGTTTAACCTTTGTTTATTTAAAATGCAGTAGAAAACGGATGTTTTGCACAATTGTTGCTATTAAACATAAATGCTTAGCGTGAAAAGTGCTTTTTGTTGTACTGATTGTACTCCAGGCTTTTTCTGTTATTATGGTATACAACTTGTTGGGTTTTTATTTCATTTTATAACCAACCTATTTAATCTAATCCTTTTAAGTAGTAACTTTGGATCTATATAACCTTATGTAACTTTGTTAAGAGAGATAATTTGAAGTTCATTGTAGTGAAAAGTAGACAGATAAGCAACTCCTGAGAGCACTAGTGATCATGTTTAGCCTGTTAGGAAATTTAACAAAACTGGCCATCACTGTCTTCGTGAAGTGTGCTCTGTGTCATTTTGATGCAAAACATGTCTCAGTCTATTTCAAATAGAGTGGGCTTTGGTTAGGTTTTGGTTTTAGAAATATTAAATTAAGCCTGTATAACCATTTTCTTCACTGAAGGCTGACTCTAAGGTTGTGGTTGCCGTCTGAGGCCTGTACTAAATCAGTGGGACCTGACAGTGATACTGGTGCCAGAAGCGTGCCAGCAATAATGTTCAGTCAGTAGTTAAACCTTACTGTTGGCTGACACTTTTGCAGCAATTGTCTGTTGGTTTTTGTGTCTTACAACTTGAATTATAATTTGGTTACATTTTTTGCATAAGTCTGTTTTGGTTTCACGTTGTTACTTAATTTCTTCTCGAAGTCTACATGTAGTTTTCTGGCGTAGGAGACTGCCATGTTTTTATAAAAGAACTCAGTGAGTTTATTGGTTAAAATTACCTGGTTTTATGCAGTGTTTAAAACCTGAAGCTTGACAAGGGACTTGTATTCATCAGCAAGGTACAAAAAGTAGACTTTTCCATTATGATTTACTTAGAGCTATGTTACTAGTTATTGTTTGCTCACAAGAGACATGAAAATGCAGTCAGGATTGGTTTTCCACTGCAACATAGCTAAACATTGTAGTCTAACCCAGAAGCATATGCAACAAATTATGTGGAGTTTAGAAGGAAAGACAATTATGGAAGAACAAAATACTAATTAAAAAAAGTATAGTTAGGTCTTTTCAGGTTCCTCAAAGCATCTTTTCTAAACAGTTATGAACAGAATATTACTGATGTATCACTAACCCCCACTGACGTGATGATTTGTCATGGTCAGTTTAGCATAGTAATTGTGATAGATAGTTGTTTGCAGAAAGAATATTAGATCAAATTATGGCTGCCTTGGTGTAGCTTGGTGGAAGCTGTGGAAGGCCTTTAATCCTGCTGATTAAATCTCCACCATGGTAAATAAAACTGGTATCTCAGTGGAAATATATATTCCCTCTCTACCACACAGAAGGGGTAGACAGAAGGAGGTGAAAGTGTACAGCTGTCTGCTGCATTCCTATTATTTTCAGCAAAATAGTTACCCTGGTTCATGGGGAAGTATGCGTTGTACCAAATGTATATATGGTAGTTTATGCCTTTCGTAGAGCAGCAGAGAGATCTGGGACCAAAACGGCAACGTGCAGACCGATAAAGATACTCCAGATGCCAGGCATTTATTCTTAGTCTGGGTAGATTATTCAGCTACCCTTAATGAACTGACCTTCTTATGTAACGCTGTGATCCTTTTGTAATGTAGGTGAGAAAGCTGAGGAGACATTCAAGACATTAAAAAATGAAGGGAATGATTTTGTAAAAAAGGGTAAATATGAAGAAGCTGTAAATAAATACAGCGAATGCATGAAGTTAAATACCAAGGAATGTACAATCTACACTAACAGGTAAAGATCCAAAATCTAACCCCGCTTTGTGGGATAACAATAGTTATATTTTCTCACTGCAAATAGAGATTTTTGCATCACTTCAGTTACTGTTGTAAAAAAAATGGGGTTTTTTTCCTACTTGATGAGTGTTTTTAACAACAAAATATTTTCTTTTTGTAAAACCGCATTATTTTCCAAGGGGAGCAAGTATTAATGTCACTGATATGTATATCTTTAAATCTTTGTATCAATAGAGTAAGGAATAGTAAAAGTTATTATCATAGCATTTTGCAGCATTTTTTGAGAATACCGGTATGATTTTAATTAAAAACTAACGTGCAGTAGCAGTATCACAGATATGAAGAGTAATAGTTTAGAGAAAATGTACATTTTGAGAAAATAAAAGTAGGACCATGGTCATACAACAGCATTATTTTAAAAGTCGACCGAATTCTGTAGCATAATTCTTTATGCTGTAATCTTATCAGCTTTCATGAACTAAGAAGGATTTGATTAGGCCAGTACTCAAATCGGAGGCTTCCAAGTAATAATCAGATGCAGAAAGCAGTATTGCTTATTTAATCTAGAGCACTTTTTCACCCAGAATGGCTGTATAAAATCCATACTATATCCACTACCATACTATCATATTGTACTAACATAAGCTCTACTTTTAAAATACTTGCATATCTGCCTAACTTCAAGCATTACTCATACTTGAATTTTGACTTTTATTGCAGGAATTGGCCCTGTCTAAATCCATCTGGTGATGTTATTAATATTTATTAGTTTTGATGTACTTTAAAAAATACCACATTGAAACTGAATTGTGTGAAGTATTGTAATTAACATTTATGAGTCAGATACTGTTGGCACTACAGCACTTTAGAATTTACTTATATTGCAGTGTATTCTGTTTTTCTGTGTTAGAGCTCTCTGTTACTTGAAACTGTATAAATATGAAGAGGCTAAGCAGGATTGTGATCATGTTCTTCAGATAGAAGATTCTAATATTAAAGCTTTTTATAGAAGAGCACTAGCGTACAAAGGATTACAGGTGAGGAAAAAGAACATGGCAGGTATTCTTAAGCACTTCTAAACTTGCTTATCCTCTTCAAAGGCAATCAGGTAGTTGCAGTCGATGGGTGAATACTAAAAAAGTATGCAGTGCTGATCATTTATTACTTTGTCGAGTATTAGGCATACATAAAATATTACATAAATATTTTTGCAACATAAAAAACTGCATGTTGGCTTGTAATAATCTGAGAAAATACAAGAATATTGGAAGAAAGGAGATTTGACTAGAGATTGGTTAAGCAAGTTTCAACTCTGTTCTAATGTTCTAATATTCTTCTGGGTATCCCAGTCTGTTTTTTTCTGTCAATGTGTTTACTATGTCTTTGCTGATGACAAATGGATTCTCTCCAAGTCTGTCTTCATCTGTCTAAACTAAAATCTTAAGCTGCCTTTTGGCATCTGCTCATATTTGAGTGCTTGTCATTTTAAACCAGGGTTTTAATTATCTTCGTTCTCTCTGTCTTCCTTCTCCAAACACATTACAAACCTTTGTCAGTAATCTACTTTCTCACTCTGTGGGGACTCAACCTTTTCCTTTCCATCTGCATAGGGTTGTTGTTGTCTGTACTGTGCTCATCTTTCTTACACACAGTTTTTTGAGTATCCTTTTATCTGATCTTGATAAATGCAGACTTGTATTACTCATATCCATCCTGAATGTGACTGCAAATCTCATGTTCCCTCACTTGACCCGTGTTATTCCTTTTGTCCATCCCTCTGTTGGTTCCCCTTCTTCAGCGACGTTAATTAGCTTCTACACTTCATAATACACACTCATAGCAATCCTTACCCTACCTGTCAGCTCTTACCTGGTATTGAATGATAAGCTTCTCACTTCTGTTGACTCATGATGGCAGCTATCATCATCTACTTTGTATTAAATTTTACAGGTGTCTTTAAACAAGCATCTTAAGTGCTTTCTCCCATGTTGCTCTTTGTAACTGGAGGTGATCACTCCAAGTGTCCACCAAGTTCCAGCAGTGTCTGTCAAATGCATAGTTACCTCAGACCTCCATTATGTTTGATGCCTTAACAAAAAATTACCTGATCGTCTGTCAGCTTACGAATGACCTGAGGACAACCTGTTTGTGCTTAGCAGTGTACTGTTCTCATCCTGTGTTATAATTGCAAATGCAAGTCTTAGAAAACATGGGATCTTTTTTTTATGATTAATTTGTTCCTCTGTTACAGTAGCTATGAATTTTTGAATGTTTCCTTTGATTAATTTTCAGAGAAGGTGAAAAGTCTTAATTTTGTGTAAAATCTTTTCTGTAACTGTACCAAGCTACTTGGTATTAATCATCTGTAACCTTATGTTGTTGAAGTTGATAAAAAATAGTATAAATATGAGCAAAGGTATATAGTGATTCTACCAGTCAAAAAAAGGGAATTACACACTAGTAAAGAATGACAAGATTTGGTGAAATAACTTCTGCTTTTCTGAATATCCTAGAAAAAAATACTATTTTCTATTACTGAAGACATAACCTGAAACGTACTGTTTATGGATTCCTTCAGAACAGTCTGAGCTGGGGACTCCCAAAATGTTTTGTTGTGGTTGGATTTAATGCCTTCATTATTGTGAATTCCAGGGATGTGAGTGATTCATAAAACCAGAGAGAGCAACAGAAATTATTTGAGGTTGACAAATGACTCTGTCACGAAAGATTTTAAGAGCTAAAAGCATGTAGTTTGGCAAAGACATAACTAAGCTGGGAAGTGTTATTTGTGTATAAATATCCAGTATTTAACCACAAAAGCTGCAGTCGAATTTGATGTAGCAAATGAGGGGGTTTTATAGATTTACTGAGATGTGGTTAAGGGAAGGTCAGGAAAAAATCATGCTGGTGTGATGAATTAGGCTTATAGCATAGGACAGCGGACCCCAGACTGCGTCTTCTACAGCTGATAGTCCGGTCTCTTGCTTTGGGTACAACAACCATGTTGTATGATTTTTGTTGAGAAGTCTTGCAGGTTGCAATTTTGAATCCAGGAGGGCTGGTTGTTTGCTGGCCCATGTGATCATGTTCAGAAGTCTGTTCCAGAATCTTATTTCTCTGTAGTTGTCAGTCTTCACATCTATAATTCAAATGGTTTAGCGTAATCAGTAGCTGTTTTTCGATGAAAGCAATCTGCCTCCTTTCTGCATTCATTTGCTAAGGCTAAATAATTCTAGTTCTCTTACTCTTCTTTCACGATCTGGCAAACTTCAGTTCACTTACAGACTTACTGCAATATCTCTGCAGCTTGAATGCTGGTCATCAGTATTGAACAAAATACTCCACATAGGAAAGAGAATATGAGTGACTTGTACACTAGTGCTTTTATTACAGTTGAGATGCTGAGGAAATATCTCAACTGGTACATGAGGATTTTTTTCATGATAATATTAATAACTTATAGTAACCTTATGATACTGCTTGGGAACAGAAGAAATATTAGGTCCCTCACACAAAGAAATTATGTTGATTACTGTCCACATGGTCTTTTACTGTTTACTCGTAAATTTTGTCCTTATTTTTGATACTCCAGCCCTCAAGGCATCTTGATTTTTCTATGTGATACTCTAGTCTTCCTCAGAATTGATGGTATTAACTTTGTCTCTCCAGAAAATGTAGTCTAAAAAATCATAATGCCTACTGTCAAAATTTGAAATAAAAACGTTAAACAAATGACGAAACTGATGATTGAGGAACTGTGTCCTAATGCCACTCTATCACTGTGTTTGTCCTTCTAATCCTGTTGTTTATCCCAGAGTTCATAATGTAATCCCAATCTTCTCGAGTATAACCAAAAACTTCCCTTCTTAAACTGTAAGAGATGGTCAATTGGATTGAAGCCCAGGAAGATTAGGTATATTTTTAATCTAAGCTTAATTTAACTTTCTTTTATTGGCAAAGCAAGTACGGAAACAGTTGATGGACTCACATTATATTAATCTTGAGTAAGGGTTACACTGTAACCAATTATGCTTAAAAGCAGCAATCTTCAATAATCTATTCTCCGATACAGGGAATATGTTTCTCAGAATAAACAATTTTATATTACATATTTAATACGGAAGTATTTAGTTGCAAAATACTAACTCAAATTCATCCTCAGGTTCCTTTTTTCCCTCTAATGAAGTTACACTGTCTGTATTTAGATTTTTTTTCTACTTGATGTCAAGATTCTAGCATTTTTATTTTTCTTAATTGTGAAAGACAGTATGGTAGTTCTAATTTATTTTTCTAGTGGTATGTTTATGAAAAAAAGTATTTTCCTTTCTACTTACAGAATTATCAAGCCAGTGTTGATGATTTCAACAGAGTACTTCTAATAGATCCAAATGTTCTTGAAGCAAAAAAGGAACTGGAGGAGGTAACCCAACTGCTTGACCTCGACAGCAGTGCTGTAGTTGGCGATCAGCAAAAGCAAAGGAAGAAAATAATCATACAAGAGGTATACCTGTTCATTTTTAAAAGCAGGCAGTGCAGAAGCCACACATTTGAAGAGATAATATTAAAGGTTTTGTTTTGCACTTGTTAGCTCTACACTTTTTTTGGGTGGGGTTGTATTTTTCACGTTATTTTGAAGGCATATTGGAGGATGCTTGCATATGATCTGTTTGGTATCCAGTACATTCTATAGTAAAGCTTGGACTGCTTTGAAGTGTATTCAGAACCACAGCAAAAATGGAAAAAAGTACGTTTAGATGGCACTAAACTTGAGGATATGCTCCGTGTAAACAAAAACTGTTTTACAGAATACAGCTGTCAAATAGCAGCTTTGCTTTTAAAGTCTGCTGCTCAGAAAGTCTCTGGGGCTGCGCTGGCAAAGGTTCATTGTCCACAGGTGTGCTGGCTGTTCTTGTCCTAGTAGTAAAGTTACTGGTCCGAAGAATGAAATCTTGCCTTAAAGAGCCAGGAGTATGGGTAAAATATCTGTAGGATCTTGTAAAAGAAATACATGATGTTATGTACCAGATCAAAATGTTAGCCTTGCAGAATTCTGATACAATTAGGCAATGAAAGGGTTTTCTCAGTCATCTGATACTTTTGGATTGTAACTTTGCTGGTCCTTTAAGAATGTGGGGTGTGTGTGTCCCTTTTCAGTTTAAAATCTATCATTAAAATACATAGTTTACCAGTCTGTACAGTATTATACAGTGATACTGTAATTTGATAATGTAATTTCAAAATGGTGGTATAATGGAAACTGCAGTTATTAATACAGAAACAACTTTTTATTGAAACACTTCACATTGTCACGAGTTCATGAGATTTTATGTAACTGGCATAAGCCGGGTATAGTGTTAGTTAAGCTCTGAGTTGTGACAAACAAAGGGACCTGGAAAGTGTTTAGAGGAGGTTTGGGAAGTGACTGCATTGTTCAGAGACGAGCTAACTGCATTACTGGCAGTGGTAATTTTTCCAGGGGTGGGGCAGGAAGCATTTATGTTTGCTGTCATAATTACAGCTGCCCCCTTAGAGAGCCTTTCCTGTCTTATTTGCTGAGTACAAGGTAGTTCTATGAAAACAGACTGCAAATAAAAGTAAGGAAAATTTGATTAGAAACTGGGATTTATCATTATTACTCCATTTTAATCAAGCTATAATTATAATAAGTCAAGATTTCTCTCTTGATACTAAGGGTTGTTGAAAAGATAGGACAAAATGTCTCTAAGCCCAATGCAGTATTTTCCAAAAATCACTAACCTAGGTTCCAGCACAACACTGTACTATGCAATACAGTATCTTCAGACTTTCCAAAGAACTTTGCATCCATTGAAGACATCCCGTTCAATGACTTTTAGTCAGTTTATACTAATTTCACAACTCTTGATAGCTTGAAATGGATTTTAGCAAATGTAGTTGAACCCATGGTTAATTTTCTAGCAACTGATTCATGAAACTAGATACAGGCTGCAAACTCTGGAGAAATTAAGTGGGTATTCAGGCAGTTAGACCGGTCTGAGCTTTCTCCTTCCACAGGGAGACTCAAAACAGCAACCTGATAGAGCTGCCTTATGCCTGTACTCTCCTGAAAGCACAGCAGTGAAATGAAACATGGGTTTCTGGTGACTTGACTTCAGTTCTGCTTGTCTTCTGCAACTTCACATTTAATATATGTATACAGTCCTCCTTAGCTTTCTCCCAGTGGTCTTCAGTTGTCTTTCTACAGCGGAGTGCCAAGCAGTGAAAGGAAATACACACTTTTGACTACAAACCTTTAAAGATGCATTAGAGAGGTACTATTCTGGGGGGAAGTAGGACATAAAAGAACGTAAGTGCCTTTCTTTTATGAAGAGTAAAATGCTAACTTTAATTTAGTGACATTATTAATTTAGTGACATTATTGATGGATATATGCATGCAGTTTCTGAAGCTTCAGGTTGCCTATATGTCCACATTAAAATGATTTGTTGCCATTTTCTCTGTGAAGGTGACTGAATCTGATGAAGAGGAAGAGAGACAGTTTGCTACATCAGAAAATGTTACGACTGATCATGTTACTTCTAAGGAAGCAGTTCAAGAGTGTGTGCCACTGAAGTCCTCTGAGAAAGTGCACATTTCTGAACCATCTAATGCTTATGACTTCGGTCAGATTATAAATGCAGTGCATACCAATAAGGATAAAGCTGCTTGTGCAGATCTTTTAACAATTACTGATCCCAAAAAATTGCCAATGCTGCTAAGTAACAAACTTGAAGGAGAAATCCTTTCGATCTTTATCCAGTCATTGGAACATTATGTACTTGGAAAAGATCCTGGCCTTGTATATCAGCACCTTTTCTACTTGAGCAAAGCAGAAAGATTTAAGGTAAGAACCTAGGCTGCATGTGTACTTAAGTTGAACAGAAACTTCAGTGAAATTTTCGTATCTTAAAAGGAAATGATACACTGATTTTGTATCTCTGTCAAATACTACAATTTTCAATCAACCTGTGCTGATTATAAAATAATCTGTTTTTCAGGTGGTGCTCGCCCTTCTTAGCAAAAACGAAAAAGAACAGGTTCAGCAACTGTTTGACTTACTTTCAGAAAACCAGAATCCTCAGTACTCTTTGGAAGATCTTGAGAGCCTTAAGAAGGTTTATGAACTTTAAGAAGTTAAAATTTATTAGTTGCATGCATATAGTTCATGTTTATAAGATGGATGTATGAACTCTGCGGACTTGCATGGGTTGAAGTGCGTCTTTACCCAGACTGTTTAAATTTTATTTTGTTTTGACAGCATATGCACATTTAAAACTTGCTGCTCTTTTTTTCTTGTATACATTTTTAATCTCTAGAATTTAATGCATGTCTTTGTGTTTAGTAACAGAGTTCATGTTATTTGGCATACTGATTTTACTTAGACTGTGTTAATT
Source organism: Gavia stellata (assembly GCF_030936135.1). NCBI lineage: Eukaryota > Metazoa > Chordata > Aves > Gaviiformes > Gaviidae > Gavia > Gavia stellata. The sequence goes on along the minus strand of NC_082596.1, from coordinate 24,092,863 downwards.
ATATATATAAAAATATATTTTACATTATATATATAATGTGAAATATCTTGATGGTACAATAGATAATACACTTTTAGTCATCACTTGTTATATCATTTTGTGAGTTGTATGTTCTTGTGATAAAGAAGTGTCTTCAAGATAAACGGGTCAGTTAGCAATAGCTTTGCTAAAATGAGTTTACAAAAAGTATTAACATTTTTCAGATAAAGTACTACAGGCCATCTGTTTCTTCACTATCCCTGGTCTATACAAAACAGATTTAAATATTTTTGGTGCAATAGAGCTTAGCAGCAAAGGTGAATGAATAATATATTAGCTTGTCATGGAAAACTTTGAATCAAAAAAATTAATTATTAAATACATGGGTATGTTTTTAAAAAGGTTAACAAGTGAGTAATTTTTAGTGCACAGAGAATTATTTTTTTTCTCTGTGTGTGGAAGGACTGCTGGTTTGCATGGCTTTTGAAGTGACAGTGGTAAAGAGGAGAACAAGTGGGTGCACTTAGCAATAAAAATATTTAACTCTGAGTTTTGTAATCAGATTATTTAAAACACCAGCTATTTCTGTTTACAGACATATTTATAAAGCTAAAAGTAAAACCGTTTTGTGGACCAGTATGATTTATTTTTTTTATTTCAGGCAGTACTTACGTTTTATATTTGATTCTGACAAAGCTCCTTTTTTCAAGATGAAGCTTTTCAGTTTTTCGAATAACCCAATGCCTTCTTTGCACATGTGATATAAATGTATATCAAACTCACTAACACTGTAGAAATATAATTAAGAATGTTGTTCTAATGAAAATTTTTCTCAGGTGTATATTAATTAAAAAAATAAAGTTTTTTTTCTTGAAAAATACAATTACGGATTCTCTTTTCTGGTTCTACACTCTTTAGGCTTATAATTCTGACATGTGGATTACGAGTTTTGTTTTGAAGTAGAGTACCAAGAATGAAGCTTTTAATTCCTGAAGCACTGTCAGTACAACTGATGTTTTTTTGTTTTTAAATGTCCTCGTTTTAGGAGATGGTCATGTGTTTACGAGAGCTCTACCACTCCTCTAGTCTGTACATTACCGATTGTACTTAAATGACAAAGTGCCAATTTAATTTTTCAGTCATGGTGTCAAGGCATTCACATTCACTAATTTCTGTGTTAGTGATTTCAATCTTTTTATTTTTTCCGCTGCAGTGGAAGAGAAGATTCGTTGTATGTGTGCAGCTTGCTTACACGGTTTAGAAAACTTAATCGATTTTCATTTAAGTACAAGGGAATAAAGAAGAAACTGAAAGATTTATTGTTTTAATAGCTGAAAGATGAAGTAAAATATATGGGTTTTTTTAAAAAAAAGAAAAAAGCTAGCAATTCTCAAATGTAAGAAAAATGGTCCATGAAGCTGAGCAAAAAAACGAAAGAAGTTGATGCTGTAACACTAGCAGTACTTGCAGTCATTTTCGTGATGTCCCTGCCTCATTCAGATGTCACTGAGATGATTGGCTACTTAGTTCAGACAGTATTTGAGGGGGCCTGACTTACAGGCAGAACAATTTCTACAGACATAGACCTTATAAAAAAATCAAACCAAACAACTTGTTAGGGACTGTACTGCTGATTTGGCCTGAACAGCTCAAGCAAAGGCCACCAGGCTTCAAAACCTGCCCCTTTTGTGGGGCAGCATTAGACCACTGAAAGTCATTTTGGGAGCATGGGGTGTGGAAGGGAATACTTTTAGGTGTTGATTTCCTAAAATCTCTCAGTTGGCAGGTAAGGGCTGCCTAAACATGTCCCTCTTGACTTACTCTGGGGAACCTCCTCAGGGCCAGAAGGAGAAAATTCTGCAGCCCTAACTAGTTGCAGCATAACAGCAAACGCAGGATCACCTGTCAAAGACAATGTCCTTGGCCTGTCCAGCAGAGGAGCCCGCAGCAGCATCCCGTTGGCTTTCAAGTGTGGCACTTGGGATAAGCGGCCACTGACCAAAAGCAGCTCCTCGCTCACCATGGGACCAACCGCGAAATCAGTTCTGCTTCCCCCGCCCCTGTTGTGCTTGCACCTTGCATCGTCCGCAGAAGCCACAGAGCAGTTGACTTGCTGCTTTCCCCATTGCTGAGTCAGGATCTCATCTTTCCCAGGGCAGTCCCTGTCACTGCCACTCCTGGGCTCTTTTTTTCCCCTTGTTTTGAAAAACTCCTGTCTTTTAAATCTGATTGATTGTCTCTGCTTTGCCCTCAGCATTTATCGTGCTCTTTTGTCTCCCTCTGCCCTCCATGCGCACCATCTCTTCTGCTCAGTTGCCAGGTTGAGCTGCTCTGCCAGTTAAAGGTAAGAATATGGCTGTCCACTCAACACTGCAGTGGGTGGCTTTCTGCGTGGCTTCAGTGTAAACACAGGAGCCCAGAAACAATAGAGTAGACAAAAGGGGTGTGTGGGAAATCTGTTTTGTTTTATTGGTATTGGTTTTTACATCCTTTCAAGAATAAAGCATTTTCTCTGTTTTGAAGAGGGCAAGAGAATCTCAAATGGCATACATGGATTTGTGGTGGGGACACCCAAATCGCAGCATAGTGTTGCTCTCTCTGGCTTGTCACTCACCCCCTTAGCATTAACAACCACCTTTAAAAAAAACAAAAAACAAAAAACCCCACAAACAACCCAAAAGCCAACAACAATACAAAAACCTGCTTCAGGAGGAAAACATTGGTTATTCAGGTGATGGGAACAGGCAAGTGAAGTGTGGTCCCAAAGTGGCAATAAGCTGGCCAGCCCCAACACAGCAAATGGCAGAGGAAGAATACCCTGTACAGATAAGCTAATCAGGCTTGCAGTGACCGATTTGCTCATGAATATAAATCCCGGTTTTTAACGCAAGTGGACAGATGATAGACAGAGAGTTTCTTTCTGTGACCACTGAAAAGAAGGCTAGTGGCTAGGGACTAGAGCATGGCGGGGAACAGGGGTGTGCACTGTTGTTATTTTGCTCCCTTCAAAATATTTTTGAAATTTTTAGAGAAGCCAGCTCCAGGTTGAACAGGTGCTGTTGCCCAAAGGGCAACAGTAAGAGGTGCTATGAGGGTTGAGTGTCATCACGGCATGGTTGCTTCTCTGGCCAAAAAGCTGATGAACTGCAGAGCCCTCACCACCATTCTTTCTTTCTTTTTACTCTTCCTGCGTAGTGGTGCAGGCAGCAGAAGCTGGCAAGAGCCCAGTTATTGGCAAACCACACTCTTTGCTCTTATGTGGGAAAGTTTTTTCCACTCATCAGAACCTGCTCTGCTTTATGAAATCCAGTTGCACAAATAAAGGGCTACTCTTTGTGGCTGCCAGGCCTTTCAGAAGCATGCAAACTGAAGTATTTAGACTTGTTCATTACAACAAACAAAATATATAGTTTTGAACAGCAGGGAACAAGACTCCTTCCTCCCTTTTAAATCAAGATTTATGACCTGAATCAGTATGACTCTGCTCACTGCCCACGAGCTGCAGCTACCCAAGGGACAAAGGGCAGGCAGCTCGGAGCAGGGTATCAAACCCTGATGGCTGGCTGAAGGAGTATTAAATGTCACTTATCCATAAGAACTCCCTCATTTACTGGGTCTCTGCCTGTGCAGCACTGTTTACCTACCCATTGGGATGTAACACATTTCAGTGCGAAACACAGCCTCCAGCTGCGGCAGTCCAGGGCACTGGTGTCATTTCCTTGCAGCCCTGTACTATTTCTCAGTTGCTGCTTGCTAAATGCCACCCTTGCAAATAAATTCAGCAACATGAGAGTGTTTTTGCTAGTAAGCAAGAGGGATTATAGGGGGATAAAGTGCCCAGCACACAGAATGGCGTGCTCAGAAACATCTTGAGCACGCAGCCTGGGAGGAAAGGGTAGCTCGAGCCACATAAACCCCATCAGCACTGGTCTGGTGCCCAAACCCAACTGCTCTAATTTAGGCTGTTGTGAGTTTTGATGTCCTTATTGTGGAAGTGGTAAGCAATAATAGTCTTTTGTCAAGCTGGCTCACCAGAACCTGGTGAAAGGAGAGCTGTGTCTTGTCAGCTTGCTGGCTTTGCCTGCCAGAATGATTTCTGCTGGTACCTGGTGTGTAAGCAGGTGCTGAGGCAGTCATGTCTCAAAGGTACCCAGTTACCTGGCCTGGCACTTGAGTGAGGTGCGACAGCAGGTTCTTGTTTGTGGTCCAGCTTCTGTGAGGAGGCTGGATTTTTGTGCCAGGTGGATATCTGTTCCCGTGCACCATGAGAGCTGGGAGGTGAACCTCAGGTTTTCCATGCAGAAGAGAAGCTGAACAAGGTCACATGGCCAGAAACAGACTTTGTCTACCTTGAACACTGTGTTTCCCTGCTCTAGGTGGGGACTGCCATGATTGGTTTTTACATCCTTTCAAGAAGGAACTGCAGCTCTCAGCCTGGCCTCCCTGCAGCACATCCCTGTCCCCAGCCAGCCTCCAGCAGCAGCAGGGCCTTCATCACCCAGAAAGACCAGAAACCAAACTGAGGGCATCAAGGAGTGACACAAAGGGAAAACAAGTCAGATTTTGCATAGGAAGAGAGGTCTACAGCAGGCAAAGCCAGCAGCTCTGGAAGCAGAGGGTAGGGAGCAGTGCAGACATCCGAGCAGGGGGCCCACAGCTGGGCCCGCTCACCGATGAGCATCTGTCCTTACGCTTGCGGCTGCGGTGCATCCCTCGCATGTGAGGGTTGCTGCACCCCAGGGGCCCCAGGCAGAGAAGCTACCACAAAAATCACAAACTCCTCCTGAAAAGTTGTTGCAATCTCTTTTCTACAAGGAAGCAAATAATGAGAAAGGATAGAGAAGTATAATTACTACATATATATTTATATATACATATAATATATACATAAAATCTGTCTCCTCAGAAAAAAAAATACAACTGTTGGGGTTTTTTTACTGTGAATTCTGTGACACCTCAGTTGTGTCTTGACTCTAAAATTTTCAACAACCTCAAAGACAACTCTGTTGCTGCCCCCTAGTACTCAAGGGCACTTTAAAATACCCATGTTTCAATCTAATGAAGTATATGAGATAGATTGCTATGTTATTCTATTTTAGCAATAACTTTGACTGAATTTGAACCAAACTGTTTTATCTGAGAGAGACAAGGAGGTCTAGAGGCAGCTACTCAAAGAGGCTCCTCCAGCACAGCCCAAGGGTTCCCTTCACAGCAACAGGAAGGTCAGATGCGCTGTATGATCTAGTTCTTTTAGCACAGGACCCTTTATACAAGTACAGCTGAAAGCAGGGATGCTTCTGTGCACTGAACTCCAGCTCGTGAAAAAAAGAGACCAGCGTGTCCTGGCCAGGACTTGTCCCAGCACCTTTTCCAATTACATCTTCACAAGATGGTTTCATGCCCTCACAGAGGCTATTCCACCTACTCCACAGTTTCTGTACAGCAGCATTCAAAAGCTTACATGAAAACTTCGCATCTACTTACAACGACGTTGCAAAACCTTATGTATGATCTGGTAGATACTCTTCTCTTTGGAGTCCAAGAGACTGCCCACAAGTTACACTATGCAGTGTCTATACCACCGGCAGTAAATTAGACCTAGAAGTATGGCCTCTTTTCCTCCTCTCTAGGGACAGTATTTTACAGCCATTAGTTTGTAGATCTAAAGAAAGGAAGATGGCAACCCATCATGGAGCTGAAGAAGCTGAACAAGTTATTTTGCAAGTTCAAGACAAGAGCCTTTATGATAGCGCTGTTAGTCTCTGCACACCTCTGCATGATGATGAGAAGGTGTCGCTAGCAGCAGGGGAAGCCAACACTGCTGCAGGACCCACGGTACTTCAACCTTCCTGCACACCCAGGGCACAGCCTCATCCCTGGTGTACAAGTGGCAGCAGTGCTCGCTGCCAGGAGAGCTGGTGGCATTGCGCTTTGCCTGTGCAGCTGACTGGCAGAGGTCCTCTCCGGGAAGCAGGTAATGGGAACTTTTTGAGCAATGTCACAGCTAGTAACTTGCACGCACTTGGAGCAGCACTTGGTGCTCCCTCCTTTGGGTGACAGCACCTTTGGTAGCAAAGGCAGTGTTCACACAGGCAAGCAGAACAGTACAAGACCATGTCCCTTCCTGGGGGAGATCTGGAAGCTCTTCATTTGACATCACATTCACCTGCCCACAGTCTATACCCTCAGTTTATGTCTTATATCCTTAATATATGATCATATGAACAGCAACAAACAACAAATCAGGACCAAAGAATAACATCTTCAGAGCCATCTTCCAAGACTTGGGGTTCTCTTAGATTGACTTCTGTTAGGCATGAAAGTTAAGTGCTATTCTTGTGGTTTGTGTATCTAACTTTTCCTTTGCTTCCCATACAAGCTGCTTGATTACAAAGTACCTCATGGCCACATTTCTCTGTTTCTCCTACCCTTTGAGACTGAAGCTAACAAAGACAATGCCACCAGTCTGGGATTGGGTTTCTCACCCAGATTGCACCTGGGTGTTCTTTGACCCTAATGTGGAGAACATTTTGCTCCCACAGCAACATCAGATTGTTCCATCTGAGAAGACCACATGGCTATCGCCTTTGGGGCAGATAGGAGCAGACAAGGTGCTAACGGTGCCCTTTAGACCTTTATAATTTCAGAAAGGTTCTCTTGGGTTCATTCCTGAGTTTCTGCTCAACTGCCTCAATTTCACCTGAATCAGATGGAATATTAACATTTGTATCTTTTCCTCCCAAAATAACACTTGAGGAGGGAGGATGTCATGTAGCTTTTGTCCCTTTACACTCAAAGAAACAAGACCTTCAGATGGTGTGACTGCCAGAAAACAAGATGACAGTACAGACACAAGCAAGCAGTATTATTCCCAAGGGAGGGTCACCTCTGGTTAGCAGGATCTGCACCAGAGCCCAGGCTGTGGCAGCGGATCCACTAAGAATTTCCACCATTTTAAAAAAATCTTTAAAATGTCCACTTAAAGCTCTAGTTGCACTTTGATCAGTCCCCATCCAAGGCAGAGGTATCCAAAAATGCTGGTGCCTTTTATAGTAATGTGCTATCATTGCTCACCTGCCAGGCAAGGTGGAAGGTGATCTGTTGACTCCTTCAAGCTCTCTGCGCATGTTCACCTCCTGCCTGTTGCCCAATCTTTGACAGCTTTTCATTTCATGAAACCTCCAGTGCAATGGAGACACAGAGGGCCCAGCCACTAAGGACAACAGACACGGGGGCACCGGACAGTCCCTAGGAGGTGGCTCAGAGAAGTTCCCAGCTCCAAACGCCGCTGACATACCATCAGAGCATGGCTGTGCAAGGTGGACCAAAAATCCAAACCTTCCTTTCTAAACACCTACACAGGACAGGGTATTTTACCTTATTTTCTGCTCAGTAGCCTTTTTGCCCCCTTCCTGGTATGATTTGACTTAAATATAATTGAATAGACTTTAAGTAGACAATTTCATCCCATATGACCTGCTATTTTGGGTTTGGGGCTTTGTTTGTTTGTTTTTCTCCCCTGAACACCTAAATCAAGAGAACTTTTATTAGGCAATTATTTTTACGTTCATTAACTCCAGCTAATATTTTTCAACCATCTGCTTGGTTATCCTTCTAAAGCATTATTACCCATGAGAGTAGTTGCCTACTTAGTAATGCCATCATTTAAAAATTAATTTGGATTTGCATATCAAAATGACTAGAAGAGATCTAAGTCAGTAAAAAAATGTTTACGTATCAGTAAGAAGTAATCAGCTCATACATGCAAAAGTTTGAGACATTGATTGAATGAAAGGAAGGGATGTACAAGTCCAGATGCTTCACTACAAAAAAGCATATTCAAACATCGGGAGGAAAGCTTTTATGACAGTTTTTATCTATTTAAAGTTGTAACTATCTCAAGTATTCTCTGCTATAGCAGATGTTAATTTCCTCTTGAGATTCACAATCTGACATAAATTAGTCTAATTGGCCAGGAACCATGAAGAAAATTTCTGAAAAAGAACCACCATGTTGGGAGACCAGATGTAAACTTGATCTTTCCTGTGGTTTATTTCAGTGAAAGAAAAAAACCTTTGCTTTATTGAACTCTTATACTGGTAGATCTATAAATAAGAGAAGCATCTTCTGTATTAATGTATTGATGGAAGTGTTGTATCTTTTAATTTTTTATAGACTCAGAACAAAATTAAATGCTGCACTAAATTTATTAGTGCTGCCTAGATTGCCTCACATATGAAATAATATTACCTGTGAATAAAAAAATAAGTTACAAAATGAACCAGCAAAACAGTTCCCTGCTAAAAACTTACCCAAAAATGAACAGAAAAACGTACCTGTATTTCAACACTAGTTACCTCTTAATGTGGAATATAAAATTTATCAAAGATGATTTCAGAGTGACTGAAAATAACACTAGCATTTGATAAAATTGACTTACAAGAGTAAACCATATTTCCAGTTTCCTGCACAGCAAAATTGAGGCCCTGAGAAATTAAGAGTTAGGTTTAAACTCACAGAAAAAGGTCTTCCACCTCCCAATTTCCTGCTGTTACCAATTTGTAGCAATGCAATCTATTGCTGTGCTTCAGTCATTTCATAGATGTACTAGATAAAGCCAAATCACACGTTCTCAAAGCTTGAGACATCAGCAATAACTTTATTGCTATTGCATGAGACATCAGATTCAAAACGAAACAAAAAAAAGCCAAAGCGGAGGTTCACCTTCTGCTGTATGGCATGGAGCAAACAACATTTGGCTTAACATGACTAATTGAAAGTGGTCATATGAGACTGCACAGAAATTTAACTTACTCAGAGGTTTAGAAATAGGAGGCCTTGAAGAACATTCACCAGTTGGACTGCATGTGCAGTGACAGAAGCATGACTGGCTCACCGAGTCACGTTTTGGAATCATAGAATCATTTCGGTTGGAAAAGACCTGTAAGATCATCAAATTCAACCGTTAACCTAGCACTGCCAAGTCCACCACTAAACCACGTACCTCAGTGCCACACCTACACATCTTTTAAATACCTCCAGGAACAGTGACTCAACCACCTCCCTGGGCAGCCTGTTCCAATCTCTGACAACCCTTTCAGTGAAGAAGTTTTTCCTAATATCCAGTCTAAACCTCCCCTGGCGCAACTTGAGGCCATTTCCTCTTGTCCTGTCACTCGTCACTTGGGAGAAGAGACCAACACCCACCTCTCTGCAACCCCCTTTCAGGTAATTGTAGAGAGCGATGAGGTCTCCCCTCAGCCTCCTCTTCTCCAGACTGAACAACCCCAGTTCCCTCAGCTGCTCCTCATAAGACTTGTGCTCCAGACCCATCACCAGCTTCGTCGCCCTTCTCTGGACACGCTCCAGCACCTCAATGTCTTTCTTGTAGGGAGGGGCCCAAAACTGAACACAGGATTCGAGGTGCGGCCTCACCAGCACCGAGTACAGGGGCACGATCACCTCCCTGCTCCTGCTGGCCACACTATTTCTGATACAGGCCAGGATGCCGTTGGCCTTCTTGGCCACCTGGGCACACTGCTGGCTCATATTCAGCCGGCTGTCAACCAGCACCCCCAGGGCCTTTTCTGTGGGGCAGCTTTCCAGGTACTTGTCCCCAAGCCTGTAGCATTGCATGGGGTTGTTGTGACCCAAGTGCAGGACCCGGCACTTGGTCTTGTTGAACCTCATACAATTGGCCTCAGCCCATGAGTGGATTTTTACTCCATTTTATTCCGCGGCCTCTGCCTAAGGAATCAGTTAACACTTCAGTTCATGACTAACAGAGACATTTCTATACAGGCCTGAAAAATTACATCAGAATTCACAAACTGGTGTTGTAAGATGATGAACAGCAAATGCCTCATTTAGTTAATGCTGATTCTAATTCAATACACTTACTATTCAGTAACAATGTATTTTTTTTAAAAGTGTTCAGACTGGGGGGAAAAAAAAAATCAACCAGGAGCAAAGCACAAAAAGGAACTGTTAACACTAACCTCCCTACAAAATATAAAATCTGCATTCGCTTCCAATTCAGACTGCCTGATGACATGGCAAAAGTTGCCTGTCTGCCTTGCTACCATTTCTAGGGTACACTAATGTTTCACTCATCCTATTTCTTATTCTGTCTTTGAGCATCTGCCATTGGAAATGATATAAATAATGCTCTAATTGTCTTTGGAGCTGACCCAGCCTAACAGTTATCCTCTTGTTATTCACTCTAACTACAGCTTACATATGGGTTTGGGATGAGCCAGATCCAGCTATGTCTTCTGTAATGCATCCCAACCAGTTTTTGTTTCTTACTTCCCAAGCCTGTCATGATGCAGGTGAGAAAATGAGCCTAATGAATAGGCAGTTCAGCCAAGCAAAAGATACCAGTTGTTACTCAGAAACTCTGCCCAGTCTGTAGTGTTTCAGAATGAACTTCTTACAGACTGCGTGAATTGAGAAAAGCATCACTTTAGATGAAGAAAGTAGTTTGAGTTTAGCTCAGCAATCTGACCGTGGCCGTCTACTCATACCAAGATGGTGTAATTTTGTTTCAAGAGTAATGTGCTTATGCCAGAGCAGCATCCGCTCAGAAAACTATTTGCTGTCCTGCCTGCCACATAGGCAGCTCGGATTGCTATTCTTTACAATGAAAAGAAATCAGGTTGAAGTCTTGTACAAAATGCAACTAACTTTAGATCTTACATTTCGAAGTTATCAGAGCATTCAACTTCCAAAGCACACCTAACAAAATGAACGTGTTTAAAGGCAACAAGACATGACAGCAGTCAGCACCTTACAGAAAAAAAAAAAGCACCTTCTGGGAACATACATGTTTTTGTAAGGCTAACCAGCACACTAAATGAAGGACCACTAGAAGTCAGTATTTAGACATTTATTTCAGATATGCAGTTTACACGCATATTACTGAGCAAAACTGAATTGCAAATATACAAATACTGTAACAAGCATTATCAAATAACATAACTGGCACTAGTGTTATAAGCATATTACTGAAACTGGTGAGGCTAAGTCATGAAAGAGGACTGCAGCTGATGGCATTTTCATTTTATCCAACCAAACTTCCAGTAGCACCATAATGGCAATACATGAAACACAAGACAGAACATTGTTAACTGTTATTCTGATATTCACAATTTTTTTTTATTTTAGTGAATTACATAGCAAAAAAACTTTAACAGTGCAGGCGCTTTGGCCAACTTAAGCTTGAGTTCAGCTGTACATCTTCCATATGCAAAAGAAAAAGACAAAAGCCAGCATATTTGGAACCCATCTTTACACTCGGGCAGTCATTGCACTGCACTTTGATTCTGGGACTGAAGATATGCATGTCTTGCAAAGAGATGTCATGTCCACTAAAGCCTGAGTGAGTCTTTGGTAGGCTAATACTTCATTATTATTATACATTTATCTACCACAGTCATTTTATTCACTAGAATTTTCTTTTGTGATCCAAGGTGGCCAAAGAGGACATTCTGGAAAACATTACAGTAAAATCCTCAAACGACCAGGCACTTCAAACCCAGTCTTTTCCAAAGGCACCAAGAATTGATGGGGCACTGTTTTCCCCCCTGATGAAAGGTGACTGCATCTGCTTTTCTACAATGCTTATAAATCATTGGATTGTTATTTTACAGTTTTTATACACTATATAGTAGCCTTATCTGCTGCATGGTTGGTTGCATGAATAAATAAGTAACCCCACTGTTCTTCACAGGTGACGTCTCCATTCCACCATATCTTAAGTACCAATTTCTTCTTTTTCAAAATTATGTAAAATGCCATAACCTTGCTCAAAGTGTACACACATACAAACATTCCTGACACAGGCTACATCCATCTGAAGATATGCGGTTCATTCTACATGCATTCTAAATACAGTGTGTCCAGTTATGAAACAATTGTCATTACAAATACTCACTGCTGAAATATGTTTGTATAGGTCTCTGCAAAACTTTTACTTCCCTCAAACAGAGTTCACACTAGAATGGTTTTAAGTCACTAATGCTCAGCTAACACCCACTTATCCCAAACCCCATATTTTCCAAGTGAACAGTGCAGAACGTATTATTCATTTCAGCATTTAACATATTAAGAATTTACCAATTTTTATCTAAATACACGAAGTATATGCTTTCAAGCAAAGTTGTGGCAAAAATACAAAACATGGACGTATTTATACTGCTGTAATGCACTTGGTTAAAGCCTTCATGTCTCTTCACACAGGTCTAAGATCCACATGAAGTATTTTGCCTTATCAGACAAGTATATATAAAATGCAGTTGTATCAAAACCTTGCTTCTGCTGGTCACCTGAAACTTGCGGAAGTCGCATGTAATTCAACCAGCTTTCAGACAGGGTTCTTCAGTGGTAAATATATTTTTGCAGCACTTACAGGCTTAAATTTCAGTCTGAATAGCAGTGCTTAATTCCACAGCATGTTGTGAATGGTTGTTGTTTGTTTCTTTCAGTGTTTCACCAACACCTAAATCTACATCTTTCGAAGATCCATTATTAATGCTTTCCTCAGCAATGTAACTCAGCTGTGGAACATCAGTGCTAGGGGCTGTTGGAACAGGCGCAAGGATTCCACTTGGCTGTGGAGAGTTTTCCAAGCGATCATTTTCCACCTCTGGGAGAACACTGACTGTGGTAAAGCGAGTATGATAGTCGCTGGAACCGTGGCTACAGGAAGTTTTCATACTTTCCATATCTGAGCAACTAAACTCAGAAAAATGACTCGAGTGAGAATCTGCTACAGACGGAATACTATCGCTAAGAGAGGGAGAGTCAAATTCACTGGAGTTTGTGCTTTGTTGTTCCAACAGCTGAGCATCCATGTCCTCTCTTGTCTCATTTATCTTCATGCTACTCTTCTTTCTCAGCTTACCTTTACATTTTTTTCCTGCTGTTGTTTCTTTGGACCACTTGGTGGCACTCGATTTACTTTCTGGCAAGCAGGCCGATGAACAACCAGCATTACTACGACCTGCAGCGCTGCCATCATCAACACTACTGCTTCCGCTGTTGTGTCTGAATTTGGCTGGCTTTGATTCAATATCCACTTGCACTTCCATACTGTTGCCTTCCCTAGAACAAGAAAGAATCCATGAGTCTAAGTGGTCATCTAAGACAAGCCAGCTAACACAGCAAAACAAACTTTTACTGCTTTCCAAGATACACAGCAGAAGAAAGTTACAGAGATGTAACTTCTTTTAGAGAAGTTAAGTGTTTAACCAAATAAACAACCCAAAGAAAAACACGAAGTCTGAAAGATCAAACACTTTACTGAGATACAGCAATGTGTTCCTCTTTGGAAATAATGTTGGTAAATATAAGTAGTCACATGTAATTCAATTTGTAACAAAATCTGCAGTTTGGAAGGGTAATCATTAAAATAGAACAGCTGAGGCATGCTTAGAATATCCTTTAATAAGCAAGGCTTATTAATCTTCTATTTTCACCACATTTCTCTTACCTGTCCAAAGGGATGTAGGAGTTCAGAATGGATCCTGCCATTGCTTTGGTACTGGCATTATCACTAACTGTTCCCAAGCTAACTGTGCCAGATTCTCCACTCAGACTGTATCGTTCTTTCTGCACATCTGCTTGTACTTCCAGTCTTGGAGAGAAAGAAGAAGAGTTGTATACGCTGCTGCTACAGTTAAAGCACACTAGTTGAAAATTAGTGTCACCTTGTAGAGTTTCTCCACCACTGAGTAGTAAGTAGAGTTTATTAGTTACTCCAGTACAGATGCACATATTTACCCTACTGAAACAGGTTCTCTCTTTCCACTGTCAAAAATGACTATTTTCTGATTAAAAAAACCAAACCAAACCAAGAACACTCAAAAGCAAAACCAGATTCACTTCCCAACAAAGCAAAATGCCGTGTATTAACCAGAGGTTCTGGATTCTTTCCTCCCTGAGATTTACAAGAACAACTTCCAGGCTTAGTTACAATTCTTTTGCAGATATTGTACTGTACTCTAAAAATGGAAAAAACAATCAGAAGGGTACATAAGTTCAAGATATAATAGTTCCCCTGTTTCTCTAGCTGCAAAATTATTACAAATCAAATAACAGGCAGAGAACTGTGTTCTGTATTCTGCTTTATATTGTATTGTTATCAACTGCAACAGGAATAATAGAAACCTAAGCAATCTTGAGTTGGGCTGACCAGATAAACCTGAAATCAAGTTACAAACTTTTTTCCAAATGCCTTGTTTATTTATTTTCTGACACTGAATTGCAAGTGTTCTTTTGTTTTGTTTTCCACACTCAGCTCTTTAAGGAAGAGGATAGGTATACCTCACTCAGCAGTCACAGCTTGAAACACATAAGGAAACTCTTGATGCTATCCTGCCCTCCTTATTCTAATACAGCCTGGACTTCTGAATTACGCAAGAAAATGAGCAGTGTTAGCACCTGATTTAAATAGCAAATTCCATCCTGAACCCTAAATATTAACAATCCTTTCCAGACACCCCCTTTTTCTTCAGGGAGCAGGACAGCCAACAGACAGTAAGGCCCCAATTCACAGGAGGCACTGAGCATGTAAGTGACAAGAAGTTGCCACCTCGGCAAGGCCAGGTGCCCAGCTGCCTCCCCAAGTCCATTTTGAATCCACACTCCAGCCAGATCTTCTGAAAGCACAGCTTAGTACTTGTAGACTATTGAACAAGTCAGCAGTTCCAACTTCAGGGTGAGATGCACCGGAGAACATGACTGTGTTAGACATGAGGTGCCTCCCTCTGACTCCTGGGCAGAGGCTGCTCTCCTGGGAAGCAGGAGAACAAGATCTCAGGCCTCACTCACCCTGAAAAAAATTCAAACTCTTCTTTGAGGACTGTGGTCTGGCAGGACCTCTTGGAAATCAGGAAGTTTGTCAGAGATTAACTGTCTCTATTTCCCAGAGACAGTTCCTTTTAATAGGAACCAATTTGGAAAAATAAAAATCAAAAAACCTAGTAAGCAGAAGAAGTGGTATTACATGTAGAGCAGGATACTGTATGGTAGAAAGCATGTCTCTTACCTGTTAAAGCAGTTAACCATTGCACTTCCTGAGAGACTCCCTGTTATACTAGCCCCAGCCAGGGCCATGGTACTAGCGGTTTCACTTAGGTTGTCTCGAATGGCTCCTATTCTATCCATGTGGCTACCACTTGCACTCAAGCTGCCAGTCAGTCCTCCAACGCTTCCTTCACCTATGCTAGGATTATGACGTGCCTCTGCTACTGAAGTGGTATCTAGACAAAAATAAAGAAGGCTTGTCAATTACGGAAGTAGAACTTAGTAGTTTCTAGAATGTGACCATGGAAACCGTTCCTGAAATTATGCTGAGGAAAAGGTTTTATAAAACGTACTGTGACAAAAAGATAACTTTGTCAAAAAGAGACAAGACCTTTCTTGAAGTTGCTATAATGGTTACGCCTGACATCACATACTTAAGATACCAGAAAGTCAACCATCGACAGGACAGGTAACATGGAGTCAAGGAAAACAGACACCCTATCACAAAGGATATTGTCACGTAATTAAAATAAAAATAGCACCAGATCAGCATGTAGTTCCCTCTATTATAGGTAAAAAGACAAAAGCCAGTGAGCTTCCACAAACCAGTATTCTGAAAAAGCAGCGTTAATTTTATCTTAAAATTTTTACCTATGGAAAAGACTTTACTTGAGTCTGGCTTTGATTCAAACAAGCAAGAAAAGCTTTAATGCTTGTATTACAGCACAGCACAACACGAACACAGAGAAGCTATTCTCATCCAAGAGCTGGTCTTTCAGCAATGAGTGGAGGTAGTCCTAACTGTATAATTCCTCTTCTGCAAATAAGTACTCTAGTATCTAAGACCATCAGATATAAGTCACAAACCACAAATTTATAGAAAATGAAACAGAATTTTCTTACCTACAGCTGCATTTGTTCCACCAACATTTATATCATTTTCATCATCAAATTCTATCCTGACACCTTTTCCATTGCCTGCTGACACACCACAGCCTCCACTTCGGCAGAGGGAAATTGGAACAACTCCATACACGTAAGCCAGCATAATAGGCACACCAATACCTACAGAGGGAAGTACAGTCTTTCATTAAACGTGACTTGTATTTTAGAGCCTTTCATAAAAGCTATTTCATTTTCCATGATTACTTGCTATGTCACACTTGAAAGAAATCAGGAGGGAGACAAATTAAGAAATATTGGTAAATCACTAAGGTGAAATGACAGGGAAGTACTTTCACCAGGCAGAATGTCTTCTATCAGCATTGGCAGGCAGAGAAGCTTAATGCTTGATGAGTTAATACTTCCACTACATCCATAACATCTTTTAAAAACAGAATGAAAATACTTTAAAGGTTCATATAAGCTCCACTGGGGACTGTAATAATGTTCCACCTGAGAAGCAGAAAGAGAGATCTATTTCAAATGTTACTCAACTAAAAATGTTACTACCTCTACTAATTTAATAAGGGGTTTGATTTTGCATCCACTGAAGTCAGACAGGGCTTTGCTATCAATTTAATAGGACTTAACATTATTATTACTGTTGGATCTTTCATATTTATTGTACCACACTGATTCAATTTAAGGAGAACTTGTATAATTAACATCTTTAAAAGTAAACAATTCTGTGGAACAGAGTGGCAGGAGTTAAGGGAAACCAATGAAAGGAACTGTGGGTTGAAGTGCATGCAGATATACATACACGTCTATCCCACCACTTCTAGTGGTCTGTGAAAGTTACTCCTTTGGCATATGAATTAAACCATTCTATGGCTTTGCTGATGGAAGTACACAGAAGGTACAGAAAAATGGTAGACTGAAAAATGGCAAGCTGGCACATTCTGAAAAAGCCAGGACAGAGGCAAACCCAATGCAAAGGCTCCTCCGTCTAACCTAAAAGAAGGGTTCCAGTTATAAGAATTCCCTTTCCCTAGAAATTCCTCAGCATTCAAGGATGAAATCCGTATTTTCAAGGTCATTATTTTGGAAGCCATATAATGCCCTGAGACTGGAGGCCATGTGTTAATGGCAATGGGGCAAGAGTAAAAACTCCACAAAATAAAAACCAGCTGCCTTCCCTAAAAAGCTAAGTTTTATCTCTGGTCAGGAATAAAAAACAGCTTGAAAGAATGAGGTAAAGCAGACCTATAAATACATCCATGAGACTTTGTGTCCCACTACCTGTTTAGCAGGTATTGACACCAGAGCAACATGAGAACAAAGCAATGCAAACAGACACCAGAGACAGGTCTATGACTGGCATAAAACTTTGAGGCCGCACCTCAAATACTTTGTTCAGTTTCGGGCCCCTCACTACAAGAAGGACATTGAGGTGCTGGAGCGTGTCCAGAGAAGGGCAATGAAGCTGGTGAGGGGTCTGGAGCACAAGTCTTATGAGGAGCGGCTGAGGGAACTGGGGTTGTTCAGTCTGGAGAAGAGGAGGCTGAGGGGAGACCTCATCGCTCTCTACAACTACCTGAAAGGAGGCTGCAGAGAGGTGGGTGCTGGTCTCTTCTCCCAAGAGAGAAGTGACAGGACAAGAGGAAATGGCCTCAGGTTGTGCCAGGGGAGGTTTAGACTGGAGATTAGGAAAAACTTCTTCACTGAAAGGGTTGTCAGACACTGGAACGGGCTGCCCAGGGAGGTGGTGAGGTCACCATCCCTGGAGGTATTTAAAAAGACGTATGGATGAGGTGCTCAGGGACATGGGTTAGTGGCAGACTTAGCAGGGTTAGGTTAACAGTTGGACTTTATGATCTTACAGGTCTTTTCCAACCTAAATGATTCTCTATCTGTATTTGCACAGTGGTCCCTTATTAACAAGCAGTTTAGAGCCACAGCGTCATGGCCAATTTAAACCATCACTTGCTAAAAGTGGCCTGGCCTTCCTGAGGCCACTCATTCCTCTCTGAGCATTACTTCTGACACTACATACACAACTGCGTGATGAATCGGATCAGGGGACTGATCCAGCTTAAAACTAAATGGTGGGTCTTAAGGTGAATCAGTTATCCACGGCAGCTTACTATGCAACTGTAAAGATGTCTGTGCTGCAACAAAGGAGAAGCAAGGCAGCACTGGGCAAGTCCACTCCTTTCAAAAAAATCAGGGTTTGTTTACAGTGATCTTGTAATTACATGGTAAGATGACAAGTATTTTGCAAGGTACAGCCAGATTTTCCTCAAATGCTACCCTCAACAATCCCTATGAGAAAGAATGTGATAGAATTCAAACTGACTCCCAGAACATAACAAATAGTTTCTCAACTACTGTCATGTTAAAAGACTATTTTTCTTCTGTGTTGAAAAAAGTTTGAGACGAGGTTATTCAAATACATATAGACTCTGTGGCAACAGTTTTTTCTTGGTCAGTCATTTAAAAAAAGCTATAAATACATCAGTTTTAAAAGCCAGATATGACAATGTGGAAACTTCAGTTTGCAAGATAAAAAATATTTTTAATTCTTCATTTTAATGCAGCCTTTCCTGAAGTACTGTATTCTCCATTCTGCCCCAATAAAAATGTACAGTCTCAGACTCCTCATTGTCTCAGTTCCTTCACCTGTAAAAGGAAACTGTAGGACTTCTCAGCTGTTGTGTTCATGAGTGCTTATAGAGTTCTGGTTGCAAGGTGCTACCAATACACAAAAATATAGTACTATTTGCTTACCTACAGTTACTGCAGCTACAACTGGAGAAACTATTACAGATAAGGTTACACCACCTGCTATAGCCAAGTTTCGCTTGTGCTTTGAAATGTCTTTGCCTTCATATCGATTGTGAATCTTGAAAGAAGAAAAGAAGAAAAGGTTTTTAGAGTATTATCGTCATCAATAATACATTGCTGCAAGGATGAAGAACTGACATATAACAGTTTGGAAGCTGTACCCTGCTCTCTTCCAAAGAGACCACATTCTATGTCATGATTTATTCCTTAACTTATCTCAAAGAAAAGAAAATGTATACATTTCTTAATTTTAGGCACCTTTTAAAGAAGCCCTCCCATCCAGCAACTAAGCATTTACTTTCACCCTCAAGTTAGAAGAGCTACATCATTAACAGCTTTGTTTGTTTGTTTAATCATTTCCCAACCATGTAAGCTGGAGTAAATCAGACAATTTTCAGGATCAGAGTTACCATATCTGATCAAATTGACACTTCTTATTCCCAGCCATGTTTCCCCTGAACAATACGGAGTGAAACTTTCACAGATTATTAGATCCATGGAAACAGAGGTTGACATAACAGAGCCATGAAAATCTTGTAGTAAGGCAGCCTTCACCAAACATATCCTGGGAGAGAGGAGAGCAAGAACTCCATTGCTCTGGCACCCTCTCATGACAAGTTGTTGAGACAGGAAATATTTTAGCAAACCTGAGTCTTAGCTGTGCTACTATTTACCGAGGAATCTGCTAACCAAAACTTACTGACCCTTATTGACGGTTCAAGTCTGCAATAACTCTGAAATGTGACTGCCTCAAACTTATCTGCCGCAAAACCCACGTGAACCTGAAAGGCATTCAAACGTCACTGTTTTACAGAGATTTCCTACTTTTTGTGTGTTTCATTTACTCTCTCTAGGAACATGGCTTTTCAGGGATATGCACGTCATCTGTCATCATTCTTGGTTAAGATGTAATTACAAAGGAACAATAGGTCACTATTCTAATGGTTGTCAGGAGGCTAAGTTAATCCCCACTACATCTCAGGAGGAACACAAAAGAGTATTAAGAGGATAATCACAGTATTTTTGTATCTATTTGCTACTGCAAAAAGAATGACAAAAATGAGCTGGAAGTTTTAATAAATGTTGTGCTTTCTAAATTATAATTTCAATTAGAGATTTGGTAGGGTAGTTCTCATTTTGGAATAAACAAGGTATTTGTTCAGGCAAGACAGGCAAGGAAAGGGCAGAGAAAGACACTGCACTTTTATATAATGAGAATGCATTTACTTGCTCTGAGGTACCTTATACAAAGAGCAAGACAGAGTGAGGGAGCACTTAAATGTGGAACATAACAATGGATTAAAAAGGAAAAATCAAACATGAACAGTCTCCCAGTAAAAGCGTGTAAGAATTACAAAACCAGGAAGATCAGGTTTCATGGGGCTCTGTAAGCAATTAGCAGGATTACCTTAGGCGCTGAATTTTACTGTTATGGGCAATTTTAACTACCGAAACAAAAAGCCTACAACAAAGATATCTGTAAAGGCTACTGGATTACTTAAACATAAAGCAAGAAAAAGGAATGGATAGGAGTAGTTACAGAGGAGAAATTGATTGAAAACATGAAGACAGAAGGTTACACTGGTAGAAATGACTATGAAATAAGAGACTTCCAAATATTAAGTAACAAATAAAGAATATCCAAATAAAAATACTGGGCCAAAAGAAAAGGGATTTCCATAAACGCAGAAAACTGATAGGTTATAAGACATATCTATAAAAAGAGAGGACTAGCACTTCTTTAAGGAAACACTATCAAAGCACAAACTCTTCCAATGCAGAAGACAGACAGAATGTTGTAAAAGAACAATGAAGCTTCCTTTACTGAAGCAGCAGCAGCATCATTAAGAAAACAGAAAGTAGGTCAGATTACTATGAATGGGTATAAAGAAACAGCATGAGGGTGTCAGGACAAAAATCAGGAAGGTTAAAATAGAGGAGACAAAAAGCAAGGGACATCAAAGTCAACAAGAAATTATTTTACAAGTACACTGCTAGTAAGAGGAAAACCAAAAATGTATCAATTCGTTATTTAACAAAGAGGAAAGACAGCCAACAGATGAAACTGAAAGCCTGTTCAATTTTTTTTCCCCTTCAGTTATCACTGAAGATCAACTGTGAGCCAGGTGACTGGTAACAAAGCAGTAAGATCTGTAGGGAAACAGCAGGTTAGAGTGTACTTACATGAGCTGATCTGAAAAATATCTCAGCAGGCCGTATTTCAGAGCCCCTAATAATAACTTCTGAAAATTATTATTCATAAAGATGTGTGGAAAAAATATGAGGAAAACTGGAAAAAGTTAAACTGCAATGAAAATCTTTAAAAAGGTGTAAACCAAGAAGCTGGGGAATTAAAGACCAGTGAAAACTGGGAACTTGTAGACACGAAAGCAAATGCAGGAAATAAAGAGGCCACACTGATTTTTTTCAAGTAGAAATCATGTCAATTTAATTTTCTTCTGTGACAAGATAACTAGCTTTGAGGATGGAGAGAAGCAGATGTCACGCACTGACTTGAACAAAATTTTGACATTTTCTTGTATGATACTCAACAGGTTGTAATGGTCCAGACTGAAAAATGGACTACAGAAAACTACTATTAGCTTCATGGAAAGCAGAAAAAAATCCAAAATTGTCATTTGGTTTTTTTATTCCCCAGATTGAAACACTTCACCCTATACTCTTCCAAGAGATATGCCCTGGATCCAAGAGTATTGAACAGTTTCATTAGCCTGGAAGATGGAAGGAGAACACATGTGTTGAATTTCAGGCCAGTACAACCTGCCAAGGTTGCAAGAATGCCAAACTCACACTAGTCTTGAGAAGTTGAAAAAAAATGGCCTGACATGACTAAAATGCAGCACAATGGTAATGAGGTCAAGACTACCCTTAGGAAGAGACCAACTGCCTAAGTTATCAGTACAGAGGGGAAGGGTATGTGTTTCAGAGTACACAAAATGAAAATAGCATGTTGTTGAGAAAGAGATAACTGGCAGTTACATGCACAGGATCACCCCTTCATTTAACTCAGCAGTAGTAATGTTTCAGCTTCACTGCTATATTCAAACTGGACAAAAACAAAAGGCGGTATGAACAACTGGAAGGAAATTCAGAAGAGAAGAGGAGAATCAGAGGTCAAAACCAGTGTGTTTTCTTGACAGTTTGTCAAGAAAAACTGAAGTGCTAGGTTTACTTAAGAGATAAGAATTGAAAGCGGACTTAAAAACCAAATATGTAATGGGATATTGAAAAGCAAAAGGATTCTTTGTCAGCTGAAGATAGGGCAATAAGAATTTAGTGTAGGAAGAGAATTTACATTAATGTTAGAAAAATAAATTTTACTAAGAAAATTAGGCTCGGAGAGCCTGTGGAATCTCCATCATCAGATGTTTTGAAGAAAAGTGCAAACATGTGACAGGAGTCACAGAAAAATGGCCATTAAGCAGTGGGGTACAACAGAAATTCTCACGAGGCTGCCCTCACAGACTAACTTTCTGAGACTTTACTACTAATATGTGAAAGGTGCTCAGTGATGGGGACCTATCCCAAAATATAATGAGAAAAGCAGAACATACATGTAATTTGAAACAGGTAACTGCTGCCTTCTTCCTCTTACCATTTATAAGGTTCCAGTGACTGTATGGGACTAAGACAAAACAGAATAGAAGGGTCAAAACCCAACTGTAGCAGAAGACAGGAGTACTTGCTTGAAAGAAAAAGATGGAAAAGAATACAATGGAAAAGCTGCATCCCTGGACTTTTTGTCTAGCAGCTCATGTGAGAAACACTTCCCCCCTCCTTCAATAAATGTAGAATTATGTTTCTGTGCCAGTCACTGTGAGAATCCATGCTGATAAAAGCAGAAAACCAAATCTGATTATGCCATCCAGCACATGTAACTTAACACTTAGCACTTGCTGAACCAAGCCATCATTGCAAAAAGCCCATTTCTAAAAGATTTAGGATAAAGTAGTAAGTTATCCAAATTACAAATAGGAGATGTAATTATCTTTTGTTTTTCTTGCAATTTGTAATTTACTTTATATGAAAAGCTATTATATTTTTGAGAGGAAATACATCAACTGTCTTCTGATTAACATGGTCATTTCTAGCCGATTCCTACATAGAGTAAAATGAAGATAGATGCTGTCTAGCTACCTGCACTGAACACTGCTCTACATGGTGGACTGGCCCAAGGCAACTAATGAGCTGTGAGTATAAATGCTTAAATGCATGCATGCACAAACCTATACTAGCAGAATTTTATACTAAAATACTGGTAACTATCTGCTTTTAAGAAAAATAAGAAGGATTTCCTTTTTGCCTTCCTTCTCCTCTAAATATTAATTCTAAAGGAAACCAGAGATTAAAAACAGAGCAGTTTTGAAAAAGTATGCAAGAACTTCCCTGGCAATATGCAGAAACTAGAATATGTTTGGTGTTTTGCTCTGCCTTTTTTAAGAGGAACTACATTCCTAAAAACACTGCTTCTCCTTCCTGTACAATTGAAACAAATATCCTTAAACAATTCAGGGGTTGGTTTGGTTGGTTTTTTGTGGGGTGGCTTGGTTTTTTTGTTTTGTTTTGCTTTTTTAAAGGCTGGTGAAGATAGCCAACTGAACATAGTATTACCCAAGTCACACAATGCAGAAGGTAAAACCGAAAGCACGTTAGGAGTTGTAGCACATTTTACCTTACGTCCCACATACACAGGAATTCCAATAATCATAGCAGGAATAGCAATGCCAGCTATTAAGGCAATTCCTACAGGAGCTCCAACAAGCGTCCCTAGTTGCCACAGTATTTTCTTCTTACGGCTCCATGGTTTCTTTCCCCAAAATGTGCAACCTGATGGGCTAATAGAAAGAAGTAAGAAAACTGTAAAGAAATTGTAAATAAATCAACATAAGCATACACTACTGAACTGTTCTCTAGTTACAAAATTATTGTTCTTAGGTTCAATTTACAGATGTTATGGATACCAAATCATCAGTTATAATTTTTTCAGATTTTTTTTTTTCCTTTACAGCATATTTTGGAACATAAATTTAAATAAACATAGATTTTGCTAATCTGTGGTTCACAAGTAACTTATATAATAAGAGTTTTTGTATTGCTTACTACACACACAATAGAGCAGTATTAAGACATGAGTAAAAATAGCGGGTACGTTCAGCTAAAACACTTCATTTGTTGTACTAAGTACACAGTGCATGCATGAAACTTAGAAAAATATTTTAAAATAATAAAAAAATAACAAAGCACTAATTTAAATACATGCATTGAAAACTAACTTAATTCTCAGCTATGGGTACTTCAACTGTGATTCTCTACTCCAACAGGAAGAAAGCCAAAACTACAGCACTCAGGAATCTACTTCTATATACTTTAGAAAACAAATTACCAACCACAGATTTTTTTTTAAAATGTACCTTAGATAATGTAAATCTGAGATCTCTTTCATACACAGCCAACAGAATTCACAGCCACAGACAGCACAAGTCATATGATTGCAGCTTCCATCATTCATTTTTATTATGTAAGCAGCACAGCGTGGGCATGGCTTTATGTCATCAGCTGTTTAAAAATGAATATTAACATCGTATCAGTTCTTTAGACAAGCAGATTTAATTAAAATCTAGACATGTGTTTGGCAAAACTGATTGAACCATTATCTGAAAAATGGAGCAAGTTTCTTATAACTTCGCTTTACAAATATTGATTTGGCAATGACTTGATAGCCATTTGTATTTGTAAACCTTGGACAAAGTAAAACTAATAAAACAAGGCATATTAGATTACATTCAAGTAATTGAATAGTTAATGCATACACTCTGTTCAAGGATTTTTAAGCTTAATGCCATATATATTAGAGTCGGACATTAAATATGTATGTTAATACAGGACTGATAATACAGTTTCTTTAAATATAATCCTCTTTTCCATTTCATGCTGTTATAAATCTTTTACTTGACTATTCAGTCTCCACTCTGTTATTTCTTCTTCTTATCTTAAATACATCTCCCCTTCCACATTAAGCACATTTCTTTGGTACCACCAATCTTCTCTTGAGTCCTTTTCACAGCCCTACTTAGTATTTACTTACTCCCTAGAAAAAAATATTGTAGCAAGAAGAAAAATCCGGAGGCTCGCCTTGTTCCCACGTCAAATACCAAAAAATGCCGTTAAGTGACTAGGTCTATCATTAATAAACAAGGGGTCATTGAGCAACAGTGAAATACTCATATACTGAGACAACCACGGTTGTGATCTTTGGTCCTTCACATTACTAGTTAGCAGCTGCACTTTGGGACAAGCTATTTACTCACAGCAGCAGAAATAACTTGCAGCTCCTAGTGCAGAAGTCCAAGTTTACTGCCTCTGTGCTACTTGGTAGGACAAAGGGAAAAGAGGGGTTATACTGAGTATAAGGAATATCCAAAGAGGTGCAGAACCAGCAGAAACAGTACCTCTACCAACTCCAGTGCAAAAGGACAGTGAGCAGCTGAAAGGATGCGCTAGCTATTCTCAGATGGAACAGATGCACAACCTACAGGGCAGTAATTAAACTGAGCAAGTTTTTACAGCATGGGTATGGCAGAACTACTGCTGTTCATGCTGGGAGTGACTAAAAGGGCAAGGAAAGGAGCTGGTGTGCTAATTTATTTAAAGTTTGTTTTAAAATTTATTTGAAAACTAGAACAAGATGCCAATTTTTAAGATAAGATGGAGCGCCTTGTTAAAATGAGCCAGCACAGATTAGAGACTCCCAAGTCTAGGGCTGGATTGGAGAACAACAGCTCTAACTACATTCAAGGTGCAAGAGAGACTCTCCTCCCCACATATCTACCTTGTTTGGTCAGGCAGACACAAAAGCTGCCAAACAGATCAGAGTTTGCTGAAACTTGGAGCCAATTCTTATCAATAGCAAACCGGACTCTCGCTCTGCAAACTACTGCTCTGAACAGTTTTATCCTCTTTTTTGGGGGGTTACAAACAAGTTCAATTTTAACAAGATGGAATTGTTTGCTTTCTGGTAGCCAAGACAGATGAGCATTTTATTGAAAAACAGAAATTAGTACTAACAAACAGATGTCAAACATCAGAGCTGGCATCAGACTAACTGTCTCTTTTGAAAGCAGAAAATCAGTGGGTTTGAGTTTTATTTTTAACAGCTTCTATTATTAGCAGCCCTATGAAGTTTCACCTACAGTGGAGAAAGTTAAGTGTTCCCAGTGTGCAAGTGATACAACTAATGAAGTCAGCCTGCCAAACACAGAGAATGCTTTGCACTTCGCATTTTTCAGCTACAAAGAAAAGAATTTAAAATACTGACAAGCCTGTAAGACTAAAGTCAGGTGTCGTGGTCACAGAGTACTTCAAATGATAACATTTAAAATTTGAATTCAAACTATAAATTGTATATTTTGTATTTCTGAAAGACAAAGACAAAGCAGCTAGTACCTACCATGGTACTAGAGTTCTTTCCATTTTAGAGTTATTTGTGCAAATGTACTAAAAAGATATTTTACAGACACAGTATCCTAGTCATAAATACCTGCTGCTCCAGATTCCTGGCTGTAACTAATAGACGAAGAACGAATTGTTCTCAGGCGCAGACTTTGAGCTCTCTCCTGGCGAGCAGCATCACAGGTCTGGTTTGGATGCCAAATCTGCTTACAGTGGTAGCAAAACTCAGTTCCACAGCCTTCTCGTCCACACGTAAGTTTAGGACAGCTGGCACATCCAAAAGCGATCACAGCATATCTTGAATGATCAACAGGGGCAAGAGAGAATTTTGTTAATAAAAACAGCCCTATCTATAAGCCAAATTAGACAAGACAGCTGCCAGAGCAGCTGAAGCAGGTACAAAGGCAGTGGACATCAGGATTTGACATTAGGTGGCCAGCACAGGTTCCTTACCACCTCCTTCCACAACTCTTATCGCTATTGCATTAGACTAAGACTGTACAGAAATACTACAATCAGTGTAACACTTTGCTCTGCCCCACCTTAGTAACTTTATGCAGTACTGAAATATACTGTATATATGGCTGAATGCAGTACTGTAAGGTTTATGGTCACAAAGCAACCACAGTTCAGAAGAGCGGGACAATAAAACCAAAAAAGGTATTTAAGCAACTAGAAAAAGTTACAGTTTCAAACGTGTCTCAGTCACTATGGTCACGTCTAAGCTTGACCCTTTCTATAATCTGGGAGGATCCCTGCTAAGTGACCTGTAGTGTAATCTGTTCCTGTGAAGGCATCTGACTTGGTACTGTATGACATTGTAGTATTTTACTGGTTGCCTTTTATCATGAGTACCACTATCTACTTTAAACAGATGTTTGCTTACTCTTTATATTTTAAAATGTCAAAACAAGAAAGCAAGTATTTTATAAATAAGGATTTTGGTTTCTCAATTATTAAGACAATTTCATTTTTTTGGACATTTTTTCAAATACATTTCAAACTATAAATGCAGAAATTAGTAAGAATTCAGGGCCTCACTGCCACCTTTACTCTGACAATACTATAGCACAAAAAGCTCCAAAAATGTTGAGACTTACAAAACTGTGTTACACTATTTTGTAATCAGACACTACATGAACAACTCTATACAATGACAGAGTTGTTGCCACAAATAAATTCCTTCATCAGGTTTGCATTTTAAAGTTCACATGATAAAAATACAGACAATGTGTATTATAGTTCATATTAATACTAAATATAAATACATATACACACACGCGCCTTAATTCCTACTCATAATTTTTTCAATCATTTTATGCAACAGCTTTTAAATAGAAAACAATACTAGGTCCACTGGTATGAACACTTAAAAAAGATCTATAGTTTTATTCACCTGAACAGTCCCCCTGAATAGATTTCAGATTTATAAATGCAGCAGGGCTTAAATATATGGCTGTTCAAAACAAGGTAATTTTATTTTAAAAGAATAAATTGTTTATTTTTACCCCATGCCCAATTTATAGCAGTTGCATAAAGTTAACTCATAATATTCTTTATCAGTAATGATACTAAAAAAGTTATTTCCACTCACATATCTATCTGAAAATTTAGCTATTTTCATTTTAGAGTAGCTACATCTGAAGCTCTGTAAAGTTAGTTCAAGTCCTATCCCTTTCATTGTTTTAAAACAGCATGTTTGAGGTTCCCTCCCCACCCAAGAAGTTCTGCAAACAAATAGTAGCTTTCAACCTTTAATTTACAGATGCTGCCGTTACAAATAAAAGAGATATACGCTTGTCTGTTTTCAAATATTTTTACTTTCCAAGTAAGAATTTGTTTCAGTAATTGCTAGACTCTTCCATATTGTTGCCAAGTTAATCAGCTCTATTTTCCCCACTCACAGCAACTGAAGAGATAATTGCTTTGTATGTACACAAAGAGACTCTGTTTCAAATGCTTCTTCAACATACAGGGATGTATCCAAGACTCACGAACATTATATCAAAGAATCTCAAGCATAGGCCACAGAATGAGTATCAATTTATATCCTGCCTCCCATTGCTAATAAAGAATGGGCGCACCCCTGAAAGCACTCTCCATTTGCGCATACCTTTAGAAAGTAACTTTTTAGACCACAGCAAATCTCAGTTCAAACTGTACAAGATTACAGGTCTAATTTCAACATTTTGCATTCCTTTTACAGATGATGTGAAAGCTGAAAGTTCTTATTAGGCTGAGAGAAGGGACAAACAATGAAATTCAAAGTAACGACTAGTAAAACAAACACCAGAGGCAAAGAGCAATTAACTGAAGAAAGGATGTACAGTGAGAAGAGCAATGATGAATTTGTACTTTTGCCCAACCTGCTTTTTGCTTGACAAAGATAAGAAAATCTAGGAATCACTGCTTTCTTCTAATAATGGCAGCAATAGAATCTCAGAGCAAAAACATTAAATAATTCAGACAGAACATGTTTGGAATACTGATTCACTAAGGCTTGTTAAAATGACATCAGAAAAGCACTATGAAGAGACAGAATCTCAACAAATTAGTCTGGAACAAAGCCCAAGAGGTTTCCTTATCCGTGCTCCTTCCCCAGCGAAGGATCACCTATTTGTCAGTGTCCCCTACCAAGCCACTGGAGGTAGGTTGCAGCTCATCCAGACTTTTACAGTATTTCAGATAACAACAACAGTCAGGATGCATTTGAGCTAGCAACAAAAGCCAAGGATGAAGTAGCCCAGGGTCAGAAAGACTGCGGTGCCAGCGGTATGGACCATTTCTGGCATTAGACTGCTTTAGTGCTAGAGACCCCACAGCGCCCAGGCAGCTCACCCAGGACACAACTACTGCAGAGGTTCTCCTCCAAACTAATCCATAGTCCTCTTGTCAGGTAGATAAAAAGTTCTCCACTGGGACAGAAGAAGTAGTAATACACTTAATACTGCAGTTAACTTTGTTTCAAGATCTGTTTGGTTCCAGTTTTGCCATCTTTAGGACCTGTTTTTACCCCAAATAGAGTGAAAGACAGCTGAAAGAGATACTTACTTCTTAACTATTCTTTGTTGTTTCCCGAGAACACAGGGGCCCACGATGTAGGAAAAAAACCCCATTGTAACAGATTAACCTAGCTTCCCTCCTTTTTTTCTTTCGTCTCCCCTCCCCCCCCCCCCGCACACCCCCCCCCAGGGATCAAAGTTTTTATAATTATTGGCTCTTTATCTGGTCCAGAGCTTTGTCCAAGTGTGATACCCAAACCCTGAAACAATATTATATGTGAAGTTTCACCAATGCTGAGGAGAGTTGAAGCACTGTCATGCAACATCCACTCATTTCCTTCTTTTACCTATTTGTGCAGTAAATTTTTCCTATCAAAATGCTCTACTTTGCACCTATTTCCTATTTATTACAGCACTTATTTCTAATTTTAAAAGACAACTTTAAGAGAGAATGCTACCCTCTGAAGTTACTGCACCTCTACTACTTTGGGATTAATTGCAAATTTAGTAAATGTATTCCATCCAGCTCCTTCATGAAATATTTGATCCATGCCAAAATCAGGTCAGCTACCATCACAACCCTAATGCATTCTGCCAGTACCACATATCAAAAACTGTTAAAAAAAATAAACCCTCAGTTTTAATTGCATATTGTACAAGTTGATTACAGTTGCCAAAGCAATTAGAAACTGCGACTACTGTTGTACCACGTAATTGTTAAAGCAAACATCTGCTGATCTGAAGTTTGTACGTACTGTATGCGATACCTCATCTTTAAACAATGTTTGTTAGCATAGGCTGTTCAGTCAAAGTCTGAATAGTGTGCAATTCCTTCCTCCATCCTCCTTCTATGCTCCACAACAACATTAAATCCCCGTTATTACTTTCTATACCGCTCCCACTTCTCCTTCCCACCTCCCTCTGGGTGCTTTCTCCCAGCTCCCCTGGCTAACCATGAGGTGAGAGACCAGTGCTGCAGCAGGCTCCCAGCTAGGCACATACCAACGCGCCAGACGGTGCTGCCTGGAAGGCCAAATTTAAAAAGGTAATTATAGGATTCATAGGCAGGTATTTCTCTTGCTGGAGGCATTATTGATGGTCTCTCTTTCACTCAAGTATTGTTTCTTTCCCTGCAGCTTCTTAGGATTAACTTATGCTGAACACTCAACCCCCTCTGCCCAACATACTTGAAGGTGCTAAAGGTTTCAAAAGTGATCAGGAGAAGGATGGGAAAAAGACAAAACATGATCACACAAGCTGTTTTTTCTTTAGGATGACAATCATGAAGAATGATCCTGCTGAGAAGTATCCAAGGAACCAACTTCATCTGATTTTAAAGTAGTAATGAGAATTCAGTGAGGGGGTACTATCTGTGCATTAAAACCAGAATACATCTATCACTGTGAAGCATTTCCCTACCACATGAAATACATTAGGAAGAAGTCATGTTACCAAAGATACAGTTAAGGTCGCCCATATAGTACTAGTTTGTTCCCCTTGCACATAAGCACTGGCATAGTTTAGCTACCTGGTAATATACGGTGTTTTCCACAGGATTCCACCCTCAGAGTAAGGAACATGCAGTTGGCAGTTCTGGAGCCATGATTTAAGTATTTGCTATATACTAATACATTGCTGTGGTCCCACAGGATTGCGCGGAACTTTAACTTTGCTCTGAAGACCCACTTTTTATTTTTATAACGGTATTATCTACAGCAATTATCATTACAGTTTCTGACCATTTAAAGATACTTAGGATTTTTTTTAAAAAAACAGATGAGAAAACTGAGGCACAAAAAATAAGCAAGGTGAAAAGTCTCCATTAAATAAATCTGCCTTAGTCTACTCACTGAAGTACTAAAAAAAAAAAAAATATATCTGAATCACTGAAACATGGTTTAACAGAAAATGCTTTAACAGTTCTTACATGCTTCCCCTTACCTTGAGTAACAACAGTTTGTCCAGAACATGAAAACTCAGGGAAATGTGAACACAGCATACTTCTGCCTATGAAATAATGCCTTCTAGTGGTTGTTTTCTTTTGCAGTATCGAAATATTAAGAGAAAGCTGTACTGGTTTTGTCCACATGACTTTGTTACAAGCTCATGCAACCAATCCATCTCTCAAGTCATTTTTCCTTCTCTGCTCAAACTGTACCAGAGCAATGCCATCCACTTTGGACCAGAGGACCTAAGAAACTATCACCTTTCCAGTCCCCACTTTTGACCCGCATTAGCAAATTCTGTTTCATTTAATGTATGAAAGCAATGTTTCTTAACTTATAATTTAAATTTGAAAGCCTCCTAAACATTAAGCACCTGAACATTAATATTGGAATATTTAATCTACCTAATAGTCAGCCCTATTTTGCTTGTTCTCTTCCAACATTCTTCTTTTTCTTCTTTCTACTTATTGCTGATCTGTGAGGCTTTGAAACAGAGATGTCATCTTCTTTGAGTTTTTAGTGTGCACTGCACATCCGGATCACAGTCACAGCTATAACCTTTAGACATTATGATAATGCAAACAATCTCTAAAAGAGCAACTTGCTGAAGAATGGCATTACGAGACACCAACAGCAGAAAAGAGTGATGAGCTAGCTGCTCAGCAGTATTCGGCCTACTCCTGTCAGAATTCAGAATGGTTTCAGAACTGTAATTATCAAAGCAATGTTTAAACATTACGCTCCTCAGATAATAAGCACGAACAAGCTGATTATTATCTTACATCAGATTCCTGTTGACAGGCAACAAGTGGTGGCTCAACCAGCCACAAGATGGAAGACATCTGAAGCCGGAGAGGCCTTTTTATTGAAAGAAAACCTTCAATCATTTTCACAGTTAAAAAAACCAAAATACCCACTGTGCTTTAACAAATGGACTAAGTTAAAAGTACAGTCACCAAATTTTCAGTTCTCTTTAGTCTGAGCTTTGCACTGTTGCCTTGGCAGTGCAACACCTGATTTTTTTTTTTTGCATGCTGTAGAAACATAGCAACTACCTACTAGTAAGTTTCATGACATTGACAAAATTCCCTCTGTGCAGAAAAAAAATCCTACTTGAGGAAGAGTTTTATTTTGGAAGGTGGGTTGTGGCTTGGTTGGTTTTTTGTTGTTTTGGTTTTCATTTTGTTTGGTTTTGTGGTTTGTTTTTTTTTTTTAAAGAGCATTCTGCCTACTACCTACTTATACAACACGTAACAAAATGCTGAAGTAAAGCAATTAACTTTTCAAAAAGCAAAATGCTATGAACATTATATATTTATGCTGTCGCTTTTTTGCAGATACTGGGAAAAAAATACATACCCACAATCTGGAGCTGGGCACCACCTACAATCAGGATCTGCAACCAGCCATCGCCTAAGCATAAACTCTTCATATTTTTCCATCAAGATGTCATCATTTAATATCAAACGGATATCATGAGGATTAAATCGTTCTGAGCATTCTGGGCAGCTAATATTAACTCTGCTTTCAGAGATTTCTATCCGGAGATACTGACGCAAGCAATCCACACAAGATCTATGGTGACAAGTCATTATCTCCGGAAACCTGTCCTTGGAGTGCCGCAAAAGGCACAAGGGGCATTCCATGAAGTCTCCACTTGGTTTGCTGCTAGAGGTTGTTCCGTTATCGGAAGAGGTACACGTGGAGAAAATAGAGTTCTTGTCCGTACACATTTCTGAATGAATACTTTCAATACTTGCAATTCCATCAACACCTCCATTTAAATCCCTAGACTTGCGTTTCGTGTCTTTTTTTCTCCGAAAAAGAGAGCCCAATGAAATTCTTCTTTTCTTTGGTGCCTTTTTAACTGACGGCAAGCTCACAGAGGAAGCAGAAGACTGGAGGTCCCGATCAGAGCCCATTTGCCGATGTAAACTCATGTCTAGGTCACTCATCAGAAATGGGTTAAATTTCATATACAACCCTAATCATTTTTAAGGATCAAAATAATAGTCAGAGGATACAGGCATATTATTATGTAATCCAGTTTGAGAGTCTTCATGCAGAAAATTCACATGTATCCACTTCCAGCAAATTCTTCAGAGGAATTCCCTATATTAGGAGGAAAGATAAAAAAAAGATAGATTAGAATCACATCCATCACTTTTGGTTCTGAAAAATCACAGCACTCTAATGACCTGTTATTCATATTACTACCATCTTCTCCTTACCATCTGACCCAATACCTCTGTCAGCTTTTTCTATCCTTTAGATCCTTCTCGTCTTAACAAGCCTGAAATTTCCCTGTGGTCAAGGAATATCTTTGTTACACTTAAGTAGTGCCAAGAACAGCATCTTCACTCCCCTGCTCCCTAAGGGGGGGGTGGTGTGCATGCATGTGTAGAAATTACCATAACCCAAGGTGACAACTAAGTCAATATACAACAAGTTCTTCTATAAAACATAGTAGCAGGCTTACAGCATTGGAAACTTTTCTGTTTTCTCTACCTTAGATTTTCCACGCACGCAAAGTCATGTACGAACCCAATATAGTTAATTACAAGAAATGAAAGGGTTTTTTTGTGTGTTTTGAATCCATTTAGACTGCCAGCAGAAATTAAGTCACTGTGGCTAACAGCTCAAGATATTCTCAAAACCTCAGGGTTCTTAGAGAAGTATGCAGATGCATGTTTATAACGTAAGGCACCTGAATTTTTCAGGAAGCAGAGTTGCAGAGTGAGTGACAGCCAACATTATCTTGCCCTTTAACTTCCATATTGCAATCCAAGCAAAGACTAGAGTTAAGATGAAGACATTTGAATTTTTCATCATGCTGATTTTTACTTTAAAAAAAAGCCCAGAAACCAGATTCCCATAACATATCAAGCTTCAATTATTCCCTGGGTACAAGATGACAGCAAGAATTTCCTTCTGTTCCCTGTTGCTTAAGTGACTGGCTCAGAGAGAAAGAAAGGTATTTTCCTGTTTTCCTCCAACAGAGGAGACTGCTGTAAGAAGTGGCAGATCATCTCCAACCAAAACCACTAACTTCCCCCAAACATGCAAATATGCTCACTTCTTGGAAGCTCGATTTTACAAGAGGAATTTCTCTAACTGTCAGTGAAATGCTTCTGTTATAGAAGAGTAAGAAGGCATTTCTTATGTGACATCAGTGTTGCGTATCTGGATGCAGCTACTGCTGGCACGGTTTCTTTCCTCAGTGCTTCCCAACTTACCTCCCAGAAAGGCGTGCACTGGGTTTCTATGATTTTACCATAGGATGATAAAATCAGAAACCGGATACTACAAATAAGTCAAAAGGTAGAAACAAAGGAATGTAGAGGGCCACTGATGATGATACAAAAATATAATTTCTAACTTGCACATCTTGGTATGGAAAAAATGAAGGGAGGTGAAAAACCAACAGTGATTGAGGTGAATGCCTCTGTTTACCAGAGCCTAGGCAGTCTGCACACCAGCTAGAGACTGGGCGAAAAACAACCATGTGCTGTATGTCTCCAGGACAGGATCACTGAGATGACTGGGTCAAGACTAGGAAGTTTCAGAGGAAGACTGATGAGCAGCGGAAACATAAATCCCTCTCCAAAGAGGAAACACAGAAATAGCCCACAGGCTGTCCAGCTTGCCAGAGCAATGCATGCATCAAACCCACTGCTGGGCCCTCTTCAGACTACGGTAGCTTGATATTATATACATACTAGCAGATAGCCAAGTCAACACTACTACCATCCAGTACAGTAGTACCCCACAAAAGTACTACCTTCCTCAAGTGTGAGAATTAAAAGAAAAAAACACACACCACACCCCCCCCCCAAATTCAACAAAAAACCCCCTCACATCTCCTGGTTTTGCTAAAAAGAGGTCTTACCTTTTGGGCCGCTAGACTTTTTTGTTTGGTTGGTTAAATTTTTAAGAAAAAATTTAAAAGCCACTACATTCTATTTTTTCAAATGCTGAATTATTACCACCATTGGTTTTTTTTCCCCCAACTAATAAAGGAAAATCTTACCTCAGTGAAACACTATAAAAAAACCAACTTATTTTATTCCCAGCATCTAAAATAAAGCATATCTCAAGAACATAACATACTCTTCCTTCCCTCCTAAGGGAACATTTTCAGCCTAAAACCTAGTCAAAAGGAATCTTGGATGCCTTACCTGCTTCTGTTCCCAAAACAAATTTAATAGTTTTATGGGCGCTGTTTCTCATTAAATGAACTAAAACATTCCTTATCTAAAGGGAAAAGGTGAAACTGAAAAACTGCTCAACAATGATGATGGAAGGGAACATCCTTCTCTCTAGGATCTTGGCATGATGTTGTATCATAGATACACACAGTTGGTAGACAGCATCTGAAATATACTACAGATACACAAATCCTACAGCCTATGGCTGACGGTAATTTATTTGTCTAGAAGTGCAAAAATAACCTTGAAAGCATTATTATAGCTACATACTTACTAACATTTGTACATTCACACAGATACTACCAGGACAGTGGAAAGTGCCAGAAGAGTCCATGAACAACATGAATAGCAATCAAAGCACTCATTTCAGGCAAGAAGGTGGCTTTTGCTTTTTTTTTTTTTTTTAAAAAGTAGGAAGTAAATACAGTAACACAGCCAAGCCTATGACTACAAGCCTTCCCCTCCTCCCTTTCTCTGGAGAGGAAAGACTGCATATTACAGCATTTTTGCCAGTTCCAACAGATGTACAAAATCAAGAAATAGCAGGTCTGGTGATGAGCCAGTTGTACTTTTTAAAACAAAACAAAGATTCTCCCATTCTCTAAAGAAAGAGACCAGTACATCCTATAGTTCTCTTTCGTAATGGGATCTGATAAGCAGTCTCTCAGAAATAGCAGATTGCTCTTTTAAATAAAATGGTTAAACTTTGTCAGGATTTTTGACTAGAGAAGTTGCCAGTTATTTCAGACAATCATCAGTTATGCTCTCTAGATTTATATGCATAAAGCTAGTTTTAAAAGCCATACTCTTCCTTATATAGTAATTTTGGATTGCCATTTTAGTGACGTTCAAAGATGACTTTGCTGAAGTGAGAAGATTCAGCAGATGATTTATTACAGGAAAAAATGAAGACAAACGTTACAATGCTAATAACGATCAGAGCTGTACAAAATTGTAAAAGCCTTACTAGCGCAATCTGGAGCACTGGCCTGTTCTCATGTTGCCCAACCCAACACAGCATCTGCAAGTTTTTGCTGACAAAAAGAAGGAAAAAAACATTTGATTCTGTACAGCCAGAGAACACAACGCCTGTATTATTCCAGTAACAATGAGTCCACATGAAGGAGATACATTGTGTGAAAAATGAAGCTCTGAAATCAAAAGACTTGAAACAAGCCGAGACACACAATTATGGTAATAATAACGAACAATCTGATTTCGAGAGGCAACATTCATTGCAAGTTCTGCACCACTCTCACTGACCACTATAAACTCTGTCAACATACAGAAGAAACTAATATGGGAAACAGCGAAGTAATAGGAAAAACACACACAGTGTAACTCCTAAAAATTTAAGTTCACCACTGTCCTCAACATTTCCTCAAAAGCACTTACCGACTACAGAAAAACCATGTTTCTGGCTTACCGCCATGCCTAAAGTCCTACCACAAATCCAAATTCCAGCCATGCTTTGCATTCTGCTCACGCCACAGGCTACCACAAAACATCAGCTGCCACAGCACAAACACACCTTGTCAAAGATTTCCAAAAGCACAAATGACGTTTACAGACGTAACTCACATAAAGCTCAGTACTTAACTGCTACCTGTTCCTTCAGTAATCCTTGCTAAACTGTTTGCGGGGGAAATCTAACATCCAGTTAATTTCCTTCTATACTCCTTTTGATCATGCTGCTTTAAGTAAATACTATTGCTGACCATATAATGGAAAGGGAAGGAAAGGAAATCAGAATAATCTTGCCAAGGGAGAAGTTTAAGTCAGAGATGACTGGGGTGAAAAATATCTTCTAGTATGGCTCTCCAAGACATAACCTTCGCTTGCCTCATCTTACCAGGTTCAAAACTTTTAGGAAATGCACTAGGGCAGCTGAGTATAACCTTACTGATTTTGCAAGAAAAGAGCTATAAAGCCCTATTTCCATCAGCCAGCTGCTGCAGGAGACTAACTCCCTCATGCTACTAACTGTCCTTCAAACACACCAGAGGCACAAGCTCAACATGCTGCCTGCTCTTCCATTACATGTTCAACCTGGTGTACGGGAGCAACGAATAAGGGAGTCTGCCATCAGGACAAGCAGCTTCACACACGTTTGCAAAAAGAAGGCAGATTTAAACATTTGTGCAGGAAACCTCCATAAAGGCAGATGTAGCTACATCCTCACTAAACCCCTTAAACAGTCCCTCATGCCATTGGTGCTTAAACGGCAAATTTAGACTTTCCCTGTTGCAAATGAAAACTCTTTATTTTAGGCATTTGCTCCTCCTGGCAATTTAACCAAGCACCGATTTTGTGTTAACATACTGAAAGCTATTTCTTGATTAAAACTGACTACTAACAGCTTCCTTCTCTGACATCTGCAATTCCCAACATTTATACTCTTAGCTGCTTTCTGAGATGCACTGCTCCAGCTTAGAAAGAGCTGCAACAAAAAACCCCCAGAGCTCGAAGGTCATCCACCGACAATGCATCACAGATCTGAAATACATTTCTGCCTCCCTCTTCCAATGAGCATCTCCTCTCAATCACATAGTATCCTGGAATTTTTAAGCTATTATGTTCTTGACATAAGTATCTCTAAACATCTAAAAGAGGCATCAAAACCACATTTTCCTTTTCATTTACTCCATGGCATAAGAACTGTAAAAATAGTGGAATAAAACATAAAACAAAAATATGCAAATGCTTAAGCTACTAAATTAAATACCAATGCACAGGATTTTTGAACAGCAATCAAGTTTCTCATTTCAATGGGCATTCTTTAAATGTCAATTCATTCCATAACAGTTTTAAAATTGGGGGAAAAACCGCTTTTGCCTGAGGATTTCTAAAAGAATACACCCTGACTCGCTTTACACATGCCTCAGGTTCAACTAAAAATCTGGCATCACCGAGAGTTAAAACAGAGTAAGGAACAGTCTGAAAGAGCTTAACAATTTTATTTTGACAGCTACGTGCTTCTGTAGCACTATGTCCCATTAAAAAAAAAAAACAACCACCACACTCACGTCAATGCACATGGTGTCAGAGCATGCTAGGACTGTTGGTTTAATCACAGATGATTTAGTACAAGCAGAACCAATACTTTGCAACTTGGAAGTAAACAAATGGAAGTTATGTCAAAACAACAAAGGTCCTGGCAGAACTTTTATATGCACTAAGTTGAAAATTAAATCCTTTAATGGTAACATAATGCAGCATAGGTGATATGCTTAATTGCAACAATTAGCAGAATGCACTTATGACTCCTGCAATGTATTTCCCCTCAAAAACTAAAGAATAGCAACATTTTCTATTTAATGTTTAGAAGACTGTAAAGATATTTAAATTTAATTTGTGTGGGGGTTTTTCTGATGTCTTCTAACTTTCATTTCACCTTTTATTAGAAATCAAAGGGTTGATACTATTTGGATTAAACTGGAAAGTTTATTCTATAAAAGAAAGTTAACAAATTTGCATCAGAAGATTTCTCAAGCTTTTAAAACAAACCCATACCTACAGATATTTATCAAACATTTACAGTGATTTGTTACAGTATGCAGGACTCAAAAATGGAAAGTCAAAGTAACTTAATTAATTTAACTCAATCTGAGCTGTATACAACTACTTTTAAAATGCTCTCATCTAAGTTTTACTTTATTATGGCTTTTCTCTTTTTCAAAAGAGGGCACCAATATGGTAGTTTACGTTTTACAATATTGATCTAAGCAAAACGTAATTCTTATCTTTCAGACACTTTTGCAGGAAGGCATCTTTACTTTCCTGTCCTGCTTTGTTCTAAGAGCCACATATGTGAGTGCTTGTCTTAAAGCATGAAGACCATTCATTATGAAGCTTACCAGAGTTGCTTCTACTACCAGTCAATCTTTTTCAAAGTGAAAATTACTCGATCATTTAGTTAATTAAGCTCTCACTTCTTTATGCTTATGATGGACCACTGAGCTGCACAGAGGCCATTATTTCAAAAATAGGACTCCCAAATCCACAGCTGATCAAAGACAAGTTTTTCAAAACCTTTAGAAATCTGCCATGTCAAGTCTCAAACTTTACATATCATCTTTAAACAATGGATGAACAGCTTCAGTGAAATAATTTCACTTTTTTAATTTAAGCAAATTCAGAAGACTGGGAGTTGAGTTGCCTGCAAGTAACATACCAAGCATTCACTCACTGATTTCACACTGGAGCTTGCAGCAGGCTCGGTGAAGGTGCTGACAAGATCTGGGACATGCCTGTATCAGCACAGAACTGATAAGATAGTAAGGCCCTTATCCCTAAATTGAAAGGAAGTTAAACACTCTGGGATGAGCCAGCCTGACACACATAGGCCATTAGACCAGTGCCCAGTAAGAAACAAGGGATCTTCCAGGAACAAAAGGACTTGCTTTAACATATAGGAGTTTCTATAATGCAGAATTGGTTTATTTTAGGGAAGTCTTCTAGTAATCAGGATCAGTTTAGAGACACTGTGTAATGCCTTGTTAAAGTTAAACGAAAGACTATTACTAGACACCAAAAGCAGACAAAAGGTTAGAGCAGTTCCCTCATCACATGAAAACCTTTCTTTTCAGCTGTTAATCTGCACTTCAACTGGGATGTTCACTAAAGCAAGAACAAGACTGCTATTTATTTGTAAAGACTCCTTCAACAAACATTAAACATTATGGTTTCTCTAATCAACTTTATGTCCAGATTATTACTCCATATTCTAAATCACGTTATAAAAAAACCTGATATTCACAGATACCATTATACAAGAATTTAAGAGAAAAGCACTTCTGAGGCAGAGATATTGTAATCTCTTAAAAATCTACATACTGCACTGTTACCATGTCCATCAGTTTATTCTGATTGCACTTTATTTTCCCTTAAAGTCCCGTATCAATTATCTGGAAATTCTATTTTCATTTACAGAACAAAGCAGTATTGTTTGTAAAACAATGAAGCAAACAGACAGACTATGAACCCACTTGGGCTCAAAGCCTGAGACAGTCAGACTGACCAGGCATTAAAATCAAAAGATTGACAGTATTTAAAATACACAGAAGCCTGCAGAGCACACATTGCAGAATTGCCAAAAGTTAACTGATATACAATGTTCTATTTTAAAATTCACAATGGTATGTAGCACATGACAAACCAATCCTGACAGCTAGAAAAATCTTCAACAGCTTATTAAAAAAACAAGTTATGCTTCTTCCTTAGAAATTTATGTGCAATACATCCTGTATCATGTGTCCATGACAGCTGCTATTAGGAAAGGAAGCCTTGCAAGCTGCTCAACTCATTCTGAAAGTCTCTAAACAACTGATTGCTAACTCCAGCAAAACTGTTCCTCTTGCAGATAATGCCTTTAAAAAAGGGAGTGCACTTAAAGCACCTCCCCTCAGTCTGGTTGGTTGGGTTTTTTTTGTCACCATCCTTTCAAACCCCAAAGGAACACACCATAATCAAACAAAACTTAGAAGAGAAACATCTTTTCCTCTCTACGGTTCAAATATTCAGTAAAAGATTTCACCAGCACTTTCATAAGCAAGGTCAACCACGGTAAGATGGAGCCCCTCTTAAGGGCCAACATTGTACTTTTGCTAACAAATGGCAAACAGGCGAGAATTCGTTAAATTCTAAAAATGCTAATTGTCCAAACGGGCAGCATTAAAGCCAGGCATATTGAGTGCAACAGTTGACCAAAGCTAAGAACACAGTAGAGAGATGCTTTCTATTTGTGAATCTCCAGGCCTACATCTGTTGCAAATAAGACTAACGGGATCAATTGTCCTTTATCTAACTCAGCAGAGCAGTCTTAGTTCAACCATACATTCACTCACTGTGTCAAAAGCTTATCCTACGCACTGTGGTGCATTACTGTAAGCAAATGTACACCAAACTCAGCCAACAGAAACCAAAGTCTTGGAAACACTGTGGGGGGGGGGAAGGAAAACAAAACATCACCATAACTTTTAACTATTTTAATCCTTCAATCATTAAAATCTAGCACACTAGCACAAGTTTTTCCTTGCGTAAGTGATGGGATTGTATTATCTTTGTGCAATGACGGGCATGTATTCTCACTTCTGAATATTGTGGAGAGGGTTTTTTTTTATATATACACACACACACATTGAAGTAATGTTCTAAAACATCTGACTAGCTAGTGGTCTGGAATGTGGAAGCGACACTAAGGGATTAAAAACTACACAAGCTGCCTATGCACCAAAACCAGTTTTAATCTAATTGTATTAATACTTTCATTTAAACTAAGCACTCTTTCTGACCATCAGCTGAAAAGAAAATTAGCCTGTATGAACGCATCATTCAAAAGATTGACAAATGACTGTTTGACCTGCCTGTGACAAATAAAAATTCCCATAAACCCAAAATCTTTCCCATCCCTAAAGTAAAAATATACTTTAAATTCTGCTTTTAAAAGCCCAATCGTCTATAAGAGCAGTCGATATAAAAGAACTAAGGAACTTAATTCTGAGTTCTGTCTTCTGAGAATGCTTATATGCTATGAACAGATCTGATAATTTATCAATGCAATCTTAACAAAAGCATAAATGAAACAAAGTAAATTATCTGGCAACAGCAATAGCAAAATAATCCCAAAGCAAATTCTCAGAGCTTTTTAGCTCTATATTTATTTCAGTTGAAAGCAAGTATTCCCCACTTTTGGTTTTACTCTTTAAAACTACTGCTGAATGATACCTTGGAATTCCCTGCAGCTGCTTTTTATTCTAAACTATATATTGCAAAATAATTGGAGTAAATATATTCACCAGTGAAATAATATCAGAAAGTTTTGTTTCCTGCAGCATCACCAATCCTGCAAGTGGAAAACATTGCAACACTCCTGAATGCTGAGGTCATCCCTACAGAAAAACTGCTCCAAAATGAAAATAATCAAGACTCACGAATTTCCAGAATACCCAGATGTAACTTCAGGTCTGAAATTTTGCCCAATCAAACAGTAATGGCTACATACTAAATTCTGACAAGCTTATGTTTTCAAGCAGGCTTTAAAGTTTGCCCTACTATAAAAACAAACCAAATAAAATGTACCAAGGTATAAGGTGGGACAAATATTGTAGTAGAGGGATCTGAAACCAAGAGCAGGAGTTCCAGAGAGAGCACACAGACAGAATTTGAACAGCATACCAGAGAGACAGCAGCTTGGGGGGATATATTAAGAGGTAACAGATCTCAGTTCCTGGCTCCTATTGATTTTTAAATTCAGCAAGAGCCAGAGGTTTCTG
Organism: Gavia stellata; assembly: GCF_030936135.1. Taxonomy (NCBI): domain Eukaryota; kingdom Metazoa; phylum Chordata; class Aves; order Gaviiformes; family Gaviidae; genus Gavia; species Gavia stellata. Next base: position 24,050,228 of record NC_082596.1, on the reverse strand, counting down.
TCTTGCACTGAGGAAGTATTATTGACCAGCTGACTGGCAGCATCTTCCAGCTTCGTTTTTTCTCTGGAATAACAAACCTCTATTTTCAGGGGAGGGGAGAAAAAAAAAAAAAACAACAAAAACCCACCATGCACTGATCTTGAAATAGCTTTGTGTCAAAATAAGAAGTGCTGGAAACTATTAATGGATTACTTTTTAATCCTCTGGTGCTATTTTACCAGTTTTGTTAACAAAACAGATGTACAGATGTACTTCGGATAAAACTTACAAAGTAAACTAACTGAAGTAACTAGAAGGGAGCAATTTAATTAGAGTTTTGAATTCTTCCACTGCGAAGTTAGGTTGTGTTATCTTACCATGGGATGGGATAAGAACTTGGTCACAGTTTCTGAAAGTCACTGTGACAGCTCACAGCAACTTACTAAGCCACTGTAAACTGACAGTATCTCAGTCCTTGAGAACTGAAAAGCTACTGTGCATTGGTCTCATTTGATACACGTCTCTTTACAGAGAAACTAATAATTTTGGTAAATATAACTCAATATAAAACTTTTGGAAAAACTTGGGTGACTGAGCAAATAATCCATGCCAGTCTATTCTAGCAGCAGTAAGTCCAGGACACAGACAGGAACTACGACAGTTTTCTGAACTCTGTTACGGCTAATGCTGAAACTGCCCTCAGGTCAGGTACAAAGTTACACCAGCGTAACTAGCCACTCCTGTTCACTCAAGAAGGGAGATTAGTGCAAAACCTAGTATAACATGCCCAGTTCTACTGCTGCCTGGCCTATGAATTTATTCTGTCAGTATGTTAACTGAAAAATCCTGCATGGATGCATTTCAAATCACCAAGTCCATTTTTTGTTTAATGATAGCTCTAGTTAAACTGGTGCAATTTCAAATACAGACGAAGATCAAAAAAGTAATGAACAACTGAGAGAAAAAGAGACAAAAACAAAGAGAAGGAAAAAGTCCAGCCAAGGAAACAAAAATACCCCATCCTGCCAGGAACACTGCCTCTAGCTTCCAGACAGGAAACACTCACTGCCTCGAGAAAAACCATTGGCATCAGGAAATGGCGCAAGTACCACGAAACTTATCTCACAGGCGAACCTGATGTAGAATGAAAGGAGAACATTAGAAAAGGAAGGTAAAGACAACCCGACTAGCCATCAAACACACAGATCTTCACTTGCAAATACATGAGGTGAAAATTTCAATCTTACTGATGCTTCGTTGGGGGAAAGAATTAGTAGAAAGGATTCTTCCAGTCCTGCTGAAAATAAATAGATAAAAAAGACTAGGCTGAAAAGATAGAGCCCATTCAGCACAGACAGGGCAAGAGAAGGGGAATGATCTAGCGGTCTTTACAGACAGACTCCACTAGCATTATAAACAGTGTAAACACTAGTTAAAAAGCACAACACAAGAAAAAGCTGAATGCTTGTCATTTAAAGTACATCTGATGCTGTACCTATGCTGGAAATACAATATATGCCAACAGGAGGAGGTATTCTGCCAGCACAGTTATTCCACCTACAACAACATCATATACTATGCCAAAAAATACTATGTCAGCCCACAACAGGATTTAGCCAGGTTGATGCGAGTTTTTCCAAACATTGTTCACTGACAGCAATGCAGCCTAACTGTAACGCAGACTGGGGACTAAGCAGAGTTTCTCTATGCAAAAAACTGCTCTATCAAATGGCTAGAAAAGTTAGTGCAAAAACACCCACTTGAGGCTTTGAAGACTTTCTCTTGTGAAACTTTTAGTCCTCATTGCCTTGTTAATGGCATCCAAACACGAAGCAACATGGGTGAGTCTGTGTATCCCCTGCAAGCCACTGTGCATTAGCCGGAGGCCTCACAGTCCCGCACTTCAGGTGGCACTCTGGGTCAACACGGTGCTGATGAGACCTTGGCAATGCTGTGACATTCTGGATTGTCAGAATGCTTCACACCAAACTTCAAAAAAATACTCAAAGGTTCCCTGCTGTGCTTAATCCATTCAACAGCAGAATACAAAGTCAGAAAAAAAATGCACAGGACCTACAGTGATTTTCCTCTGCCAGTTGAGGAGTGCTGCAGCAGTGCTTAGTGGCACACTCAGAGAACAACTGCTGGAAAGGAGAAAAATAAGTGTGGATCAAGATGTATTTGCACTATTCCATTTACTCCATGACTTTTAAATTAGCAAGTTACACCTCCACTGCCAGGCCCCACAACACAGGGAGTATTTCTAAAATACAAATCCCCTGCCCTCATGCTTTTTAGGAGGGATTACAAAGCCTTTTTCCCCTAACGCTTTCCCCCTCCGCACACCCCTCCAACATTTACATGTGCAAACTTACAGGTTCTTTCTAACACGTCTTTAAATACACTTTGTTGGATGTTACTTTTCCTCCACACAGCATCATCTTAAACAGCTCTTTCTACATAATTATGGAAACAGCATTAGTTAGGCCCCTTTGTGCAACAGACTGTGACACATCATCCATTTCAAACAATTACAGGCACAAAAGAAAAAAATGAAGCAAGCATAATGCAATTCCTAGAAAAGCCACTGTGCTTATTTTCTCCATTATTTAGAACAGCTAAACACTTTCTAATTATAGTCTCCAAACAAACCTGTGTTATTTTAGGTTCTGAGGTAAAACCACACTCTGTGGTTTTTGAATAGTAACACTGGTAATATGCCTTCAACTATACCCTTTTTAGTAAAACTTTAAAAAACCCCAACACCTTAAGTCAGATTTAAAAGCTTCCTACACCACAGAAACATCACCTTTAATATTAGTACAGAACATGCTGCCTCAGGCCAAGAGTACTTGTTAGCCTAAACCTGAGATACAGTCCTTAAATACCAGGATGTTTTTTTCCTTTAAAAAGCAGAGTAAATAATTTGTAAACACTATAAAAGCTTCTTTTTTATTTTTCAAGTCAGCTGCAATCCTCCAGCTTGACTTTGAATCCTGTCACAGTGACATCCAGTTTTCCTCTGATGGCCTTAAATATAGCTCTCCTGAGCTGTATGCATGCAGATAAATCTTACACGAAACAAGTATCTTAAATTGAATCTAGCACACAGGCTTACATATTGATTTCCAATTTTCCAATTCAAAGGTATTTGTTTAATCAGCAACAACAAAAGTCAATCCTCTGTTCATCTTAAAAATAAAATACCACTTTCCCTGGCAGGTCATAAATTCATACAGTGTCTTTAGATCCCTACCTTCTTTCTACTTGCAAGTTAATTATTATGAAGTTCAAATTGCAGTAGATGATTACTGATTTCTTTTCTTTTTGCTTAACTAAACCTAGTGCTAACACTGGAAAAAACATTCCTTGAGCAATACATGTAGTTTGCTTCTGAAAAATATCTTCACTTGGAACACCAGCAAAGAACTGTTACTGTAATCCCAGTTTAAAGAGACAAAAGCAATATCCTGCAAGCCAGGAGTGTCAAGCACAAATATTTACCAAAATAATCTGAAATGTCTGTAATAAACAAATTGGACAATAGGTAGTTTGTCAAGTACATTTTCTACCCACAAAAGATATACACCAAGTGGCAGGCTACAAACACCATTGACAATGATGATCCTCTTCCCCGCCCCCCACTGAACTCTGCTTCGATTCCAACATGCCATTATCCACACCAACCGGAGCGACTGAATGTGCGCAATGCAAAACCTCACCCTAACTTTGCTGACGTCAAAGTTTTCTTGCCAACAGATGCTTTGGAAGTAGTTACATAGCACAGTGGAGACTTAATGCAACTCAGAGGTTCGATTCCTGAATCGGAAAACAATTGCAGAAGAGCAGGAAGAGGGGGAGGACAAATTCAATTTTTCAGTCTGAGACTACTGCTGTAACAGGCACAGTCTCTTCAGGTGACTGGCTCGTTTTCCAGGCTTCAGGTACATCCTCTGTATCAGCCAGAGCCCGGAAGAGAACAAAGCAGCGGTGGTTAAGAGCTGAAGAGGTCAGCTGAAGCATCAGGCAAGTGGAGAACAGGCAAGGCAGAGGCACAGCCCGCTGCCCCGCTTGGTCACAGCGGCTCGCCAGTAAAGCAGCACAAGCCCTCAGTTAGCATACCTTGTCCCTTCGGGCCACGCAGCCTGACCCAGCCAGAGTAAGGGCAGACAGCAGTGCATTTGTCTTCTTTTCCATCTTCAAAAACAAAACAGATGCCTCAAGTAAGAAACAGTCATTTGAATTATTTTAAAAGCAGAAACTGGAGCCAAAGCTAACAGTTTGTATACTCTGCAGATCACTTAAGACTAAGGGATTCCTGAAACTGCCTGCAGACACCGTGTCCATGATGGTGGCAGAATACCTCACACCGGCTATCTGGGGAACAAACAATAGTATTAAAAAGATCTCAGAAATTAACTCAAAAGCATCCTCTATTCACTCAGCTTTTTACAGCTACCAGGGGTCACCTCTGCTCCAATCCAACACCAATAACATTCTGAATTTTTACTCAGAAAGGTAGCATTCACTCTTCGCAAGCCACACGCAGACATGAAGGCACGTTCACAAGTGTGACGGCTCACGTCACAGATCCTCAAGCTCGAGCCTGTATGCAAAAGGACATTCACAGTTATGTCCCTGCACAAGGACCTTACAAGCTATCTTCATGCCTTACTCTCAGCTACCCACATGCATTTATAATAAAAATCTCCTCACTTCTATCAGAGCTTCTACCTGACATACAGTGAGCGCCACATGAAAGAGAAGAATCCTCACAGAGGACAGGAGTAGCTGAAACAGATTTAAAATGTGGATGTTACAAACCTGCACACGAACATTCAAGGATAAAAATATTTAGCTTCCACAGCCACTGAAAACATGACTTAGTTCTTGAATAAAAATCAGCTCCTGGGAGAAAAATGAGCATCTGACAGAGAAACCAGACAAACTAGAGATGATGTTGACATTTGAATGAAAACCAAACCCAAAGAGCTTCAAGTTTCATATTCACAAAGGGCCACGTCTGCGTCTAGATAACCTGGTGACACTATCAAACATTACCTGGGAGTTAACTGTAGTTTACTAAGAGATCCTGTTCCAACTCAGTGGACTGTGATCTGGACAAACCTGTACTTGTGTTTGCCATCTCCCAGCAAGACCGAATCAATACAAAATACCTGCACATGATGCCAGCTGCTCTTTGGAAAGTCCATCTATCACAGCTTCCTTCCTCTCCAGCTGTAAGGATTACTACACCTAGGCTCTAGTCTCAACCCAAACCTTTCCTCTGGCTATTCAAACAAACTCAAAAAATTGCGGTGTTTTCTCAGGGCAGTGGGGGCAAGGAAACAGACAGGGTAAACAAACTGCAAGACTATTTAAAGTTTCAAGAATGGAGTATTATCACCAGGCTCCATTCTTCAAGGCAGCACAGAACTGCCTACGAAGGTGAAACACATCTGTGCAAGAGATTTTTTCCCCAAATCTGCTTTATAACACAGGACGAAACTTCCACAGAATGAATAAATATCCTTGATGACTGTTCCGTGTTAGATCTGAAATGTACTTCTCTAACCTTGTTACGCTGCAATATGCATGTGGTTTCCTTGCTACAGCTAGCATGAGACAAAAATGAATCATATGCTGTACCAGTGCCAAAACAGAGAGTAAAACAGGCCCAATCACTGTTATTGAGGAATGAAAGTCCCCTGTAAAAGCCTCAGTTGCACATCTGCTCCCATTGTAGGATTAACTTTTTCAGTGATTTTGAAATTTAACAACTTTACCCAAAAAATAAGGCATACAAAAATGTCAAAAAAGTTCTAGTAATCTAGAAGGGAGATATTTTAATCAGATCATTTTAACATAGTTGTTAAAATAGCAATTTTTATGATTTAATAGTTATTTAGAAGCTTCAAGTCTGTGATTCAAAACAGTAGATACTTCCACAAATTTTATTTACTTCGCAAAAAGCCTGCAAATTTTTTACATTTCTGGTATATTAAGTCGGTTTTCAGTAAGGAGGGTTTATAGACTATTTTCTAACCAATTACGCAACACTGCATTAAAAAAATCAAAACCTGTAACTGAAAAGTTAATTCTGAAGTTCTTTTAGCTGCTCTTTCCTTCCTTTTTTTCCTCAAGTCTTTTTCCTGCTCACATCTTTTAAGATCACCATTATCAACAAAGGTATTCATGACAATTCCCTTTCTGTCCTTATTTCTGACCTGTTTGATTTGCAATCCCACTGTTCAGCACTCATCCTCAAATTATTCTACCGACTGAAAGCTATCAAATACTGTACTACAGAATCACAGAAATGATTCCTCACTCTTTTAAACTTGCATGCAACTACAGGAGTACTCTGCTGCAAACTTTTAGCCCGTAATATTAAAGAATCCTCCTTAGAAGAGGAAAGCTGCTGTCACCCAGCAAAAGAAAATTGTCACCTTGTAGTTATCACGGTTGTGTAACTGTGAGAGCTATGCAATGGAATTTAAGAAAGCAGAAAGGCCAAGGCACATTCGAGAGGATTCTAACATCAAAACAGGTAGAGAATATGAATAATAAATGCAAATAAACTAGAACAACAATCTGCCATGTCAACTCTCATTTCACAACACTATGTCTGAAAAGAAATTGTTCCAGCTCACATCGCAAGACTTTCATTATTTACTTATACTAGCAAGCCTTAACTCAAATTGAAATGTATGCTCAGTGCAGCCTTTTTAAATAACTGCTGGTCAGGCTGACATTGTTCCATACTGGGAAGATTAACAGCTACATTCAAAAAGATACCGCTTTGTTTAAATTTAAGTTTTTAGGTAACTGGAGTAGTTTATATCTGCCCACACTTCCCCGTTAAAGAGGTTACAGCAGCTTCAGTTACATTTGCTGCTTTTCAGTGGAACAGCAAAGAGTTTGTGTCAGAAACAACTAGTAAGTTATTAAAAATTAACAGCTTTCCCTGTCTGGGTACAATCCCTTCCCTTTCTATTTAATGTCCTCCAAACGTCCAGTCACATAATCACCTCTGGAACCACAATCCTAGAGAGGATTGTGCTGCTGAGACAGAAGCTGGGAGAAGAAAAGCAGAAAGACAGAAGAAATATGAAATGGGTGGAGTGAAAGACAAGCCACCAGAGAAGTCGCAAGTCTTTACAGCTGGCACATGGATGCAATATTGTTTGTTCACTAATTTCACCTCACCAATAACAATGTGGCATACAAATTAGTGAGAGGAGGGAAAGGGAAGGAGGATGCAACACATTGTTCTCAGGACAGTAAGAAAAAAGTACAGTTTTTTAGAAGTCGCCCTTTTTTCATTACGTACTCTCTTAACCTTGTGTAAAATAATTGTAAGTGACATCATCTACTCCCTCCTTAAGTTTGGCTTGATAACAAAGAAGAAAATTAATACACAAGCTTGGATCACACCTGTGTTTCAGCATTCATGACAACTAGGGTTCCTACTTTAACCTTCTATCTTAATAAGGACACCTTTTCTAATCCTTTTACATTTGTCTAGAGTATCAAGATACACCAAGAAAGCTGAGCTACCAAGTCTTTTTCTAGCAACCAGGAAAATAAAATTTTTGCATTAAATAAGATGTTTTTCATGTAGAATCGAGTATTTCCCATAGTGTACTTAACTCTTCTACAGAAAAGTCCAATACAGCCATGCCATACCTGGCAGAAAGTGCATAGCAAAGCTACTGTAACGACATCACAAGGGCTAATGTGGTTACAGGAGACACAATGTTATCCTTCTTCTGCCTCCCAGAAAGTCCTTGTTATCTGCTTCTGACATACAACATTATCAAATACTCTACGGATAACAGAGGCACAGTAAGAACTGTTTGGACATTTAACATTGCATACTTGAGTGCTCAAAAATTAGGGATACCAGCATGCAAGCTGTCCATAAAAACTAAATTCAGCATCCCACGTCTATCCACTTGATTGTATAGTTGATATACTGGAAAGCAATGCAAATGCTGGTCCAGTCTCAGCACATATGATGGCTGGATGTGAGTATCTGATCCTTGTCACCACTTTCAGGGACATCGGGACATCTCTTCCCCTGTCCACAACAGGGATCCAACTGCCAGGGTGCTGTAAGCAGATGTGTAGATTCAGTGAGGCCAGTTGCTTCCCACCCAAGCAGCTGGCTGCTTACTACAGGGACAAGTTCACCTACCTGGTGCTATACTCGCAAGTCTAGTGAGAGAAGACGGAAGACTACTGCTGTTTGGATCCCACTTAGTGCTCTAGCAGCCATTTCCAGGTCTTGGGGAGAAGGGCACCAAGCCAGATGGAAATATCCTAAAGGCTGGGCCTGGCTTCTGAACTTCCTGTAGGATCACACAGACATACTCATTTTTCTGGAGCTGGCCTCATTCCATGGATGGCTATTTCTCATTTCCGTATTAAATGAGGCCCCGTACCTTACATATTGTACATTTTTTGCTTTACAACACAACATTATACAACACTGAATTCACAAACACCATGCAAATCCGTAAGTCATTTTTACCAGACTAATAGCTTCAAAAACATTATCAAATCAACATTGAGTACTCTTTTGAAATCTTCATAGTAATTCTGCAATGGAAGATTATTTTTCCAAATTTGCAAAATGGGAAACAGACATGAAGGCTAAAACTGCCACCTGAAATAAGATTAAGATATTGCAGGCTGCCAAAGTTGTAAGGCTGTTTTGTGTCAGTATAGGATTGTATAGGTTCAAAACTTATGCTGAGCACTGACAGCAGTAGCTACCTGCAGATCAACACCTGAATGTCTAAAGATGGGCATACAGAAAAACAAACAGCTAATTACTCTGTAAGGGCCTTGCCCAACACCACATAAACACTCTACAAATGAGGCTACCACAGACTCCTTATTCTAGCATTTCCTATCCTAAGTTTATACCCCAGCATGCTCCAAATAATATGGCTGTTGCCTATAACAATTTAAATGTCAACAGTATTTTTTCTGTTAGGTCATGAGAATGTTCTCTTACAAGAATTTTATATAATTTAGTAATGTGCAGACACCAAATGAAAAGATTTAGCTAGCATTAGCTAGAATTAGTTTCTCTTTGAAACGTCTATTCTCAGAACAGATTTGATTAATAGTGGCCAATGGGTTTCTAAAGAGGAAAATAAACTTATGAAAATGCCTTCCCTCAAGGAGACTATTGTCTGCTGCAGCGCTTTTTAAACTAGGGGTTGTGGAATACACCTCAGTGGAGGAACACAAGAAACTGTGAAATAAACCCATGCTCCTGTAACAGCAGACACGGGGTGGCAGTTTAGAGGGCTATCCAGGGCTAAGCTTTGTTTAACATTCCCATCCCTCCCTTCCCAGGAACCAAACTCACATGACACTGTGCTGGCCCAGACGTTAGCTAATACTTAGCAGGGGTTAAGGATAATACCTGTGAAAAGTCCATTCTTCTATCATTTTCTCTTGCAGATGCTCAAAAATACATGTATGGCAGGAGGGGAACAATAGTAGGAAATAGGGAAAGCTATCATAAAGAGAAGGGAGATTTGATCTAAAAAAGTTTAAAAGCAGCCGTTTCAGTAGCTTCAGCCTTCATCACCCTCAATTCCTCTATCCCAGCATGCAGCCTTTTCCTCCTACTCTTCCTCAAGGCATACACTTAGGCCTTTTCGTTCTCCCTCCTCTGTTGCCTCTACCCACCACCTTTTCCTTTACCTCCTCTGAACTGGACGTAGGCATCTCCCACTTTCTTTCAAGCCTTTTGATCTGGCAGAGAACCAAGGAGCAGAGGAAGCACTCCCCCTTCTCAGTTGGGTCTCTCATTACTGACTTGACGCCTGGGAGACAAAATTTAAGTATCTCACCAATTGCTACAATGGCTGAAGAAGTCTGGTTGTACGTGAAATATTCAGAAATTTAGGTGCCACACCAACCAGTCTTTAAGAAAATGCTCAAAACCATTTTCTAAAAACTTTCCATTCTTTGCATGTTTTCACAGGCAAAGAATAAAGATGGAGCAAGGCTTCTCTAAGAAAAGACGACAAAAAAAAGAAAACGACCTCAGTTCCAGAAGACATTTTAACTTTCTCAGAGCAGTTGCAAGGGATTATATTTTTAAACAATAAGAAACCCTTCCTCTGCATTCTCAGAAACAATATTTGGTGGAGGTTGTTTGTTTGAATATCCAAATTGAGCTACAAAATATAAATGTTTCAGAACAACTACTTTTTGAATGAAATATAATCAAAACCTGAATGCCTGGTTTCATAATGTGCAGCATTAAACAATATTATTTACAGAAGATACTGTCAGTTCCAAGTATTGTATACACATACAGCCATACACTCCTAAAAAGATGAATTCTTTGGTGCTTACTTGATGATAGCAGCCCCAGACAAAATGAATACCTACCAAGATGATTTCCACTACATCATACACTTAGCATAAGGGTAAGTGTGTCTTTCCGTATATAGTGTAAATTCTAAAAACAAAGAATGAAGAGAAAGAATGTATTGCTCTTATTTTACAGATGAGGCAGATTCCCAAACTCACACACAGCCAATGCATGGAACAGCCTGACAATGGACAGAGAACATGTCTTATCTCACAGTTAGCCTGGGATCGCATGAACGGTCAGCCTCCTACATCTGAGCTACTAAGCATTAAGCCACAATAACTTCACAGCTTGCACTCATTTGCCTGTAACCTAATATACGTAGCACACCAGTCCAGTCTCTCATCACCATAGCTATCCTTAAAAATATTTATAAATCCCACCACCATTTGGAGCGGAAATAAAGCAAGTTTTTTCCTCACTCGTAAGTATCCATATAGTCTCTCTCAAATATCCATAGACTATGACAGTACAAAAAGATTGTGTTTCTCCCTTTTATCCACTGCTCATTTTACAGTACAATACCCTCCATATGACTGACATCACCGGAGAAAGAGCTCTTAAATTTTTCTTTGCTCAGCAAAATACATGGTCTGTAATGATAGCCTGGAGGTATTTAATGCCATTCAAGAGTATGCCTTTCTCATCATTGAAGGACCCACATATCTAAAAGGAAAGACAAATACCTGATAAAAAAGGACAAAAACAATGCCAAAGAACTTAATGACATTTCCAGTACTAACTTCATAAACTATAACAGAAAAAAGTCGATATTTTTAGATGAAATTATCGAAACATCTAATAAAACTTAAATCTACACATAGAAAAGCTCACTACAAAAAGAATTTAAAAGATTGAAGGCCTTGCTTTTGCTTCTCCAAAGTGAAGCAGTCTTCCATAACAGAGAAATAAATATACACAAGACCAAGCCTACTATACTATCACTTAAACTAATTCTGAAATACAAGCTTGAAAAGATTTAAATACTATACTACTGTAATCCCAAATCTAATTTAAAAAGCCATTTAAGCAATTACTGCATTTGATTATGTTTTGTAAAAGAAACTGCAAACTTCCAGCTGTCTCCCAATTAATAAATTTGTGAATTACAGCATGAACTACAACATCATGAAAAAATATCCTGTTGGAAGTGCGTATCTTTTTCCAGGCATTTGCTTGAAAGGAATGGGATTTAGCTTTTATGCAAGACATACGCTTTCGATACAGAGCATGTAAGACTCCATGGTGCAGATGAAGGGTGAAAGAAATCTCCCATTGGGCCCATGCCCTAAACATGAACCCTTAACTTGTCAGACTGCTTTCAAACCCAAAACGTAAGTTTATCTCCCTGCCAGTATGTTCTAGCACTTTCTATACTGCCATCCATATAAATATAAAATCTCTCTTCCAACGCTGTGAATCCCCAAGAAAGCCAATGAACTCAACAGCCTAATGAAACACAGATCAAGAAAAATTACTCCTTTAAAATCAGTATTTAATTTGCTACTAATCTTCCTGAATATCTTCTTGTTCTCATGTTGTGATATGAGAACAGAAGTTCTAACTTACCCTCATCTTTGTCATATCTGACTAGAATTGCCACCTAGAGAGATGTGAAGCCTTGGAGCAGCCACGTTAGCCAGGGAAGCAAGTGCATGACCAGAGACTGACAGAGGGAATACTGTATAAATCTTTTCATCATTTACAGCTACACACAGCCACTTGTAATACAGTAAATTACATATTTTCTAGATTTACAAACAGTTGAAGGATACTTGTTTCTGCTTTTGTCAGTGCATTAGCAGAAAAACAGGAAATGAATCAGACTGAAATAACAAACCTTGAGCAGAAACACCATGAAATTTTTTGGTCTTACATAAGATTCATTCTTGTTTAAAGTGGCAGGAATGTCAATAGACAAACTGATCTAAAAAACACAGTTTTAATAGATAGTAACTATGGATTGTTCACAAAAGGAAAACAAATTTCTGTCTTTTTCTTTATTATGGCATATCACAGGTCTCTTCCACAGTCTCTCTGATGCATCACATTTTCAGCAGGCTATTGAATAAATGGAATTTAAGCAACCCATATGTAAGTGCACTGACTGATGGAACACTGGCCAAGACAAGATAGGAGGGCTGCCAAATAAACATCAGTGCCAAATTACAGCGAATCCTTCATTTTCTTTCTAGCTTTGCCACATGACAGGCTTTATTTCCAACAACTCTGGGCCTCCGTTTTACAGATACAGTGGTGATAACGCATTGAAATTCCACAAAGACTTCCTTCAATGAACTTTAAGAAATAAGATACGATGACAACAACAACAAAAATTAACCTCAAGTTCTGAAATCACTTTCCCATGCAAGTGCAAATTCCTGTCATCCTTGAGCACCATTTCTTCTGGACTGTCCCAACTCTTATTTAAGAGGAATAAAAATAACCATGTAAAAAAGAAAATAGAGAAGCCAAATATTCAAGAAAATGCCTTTCCACAAAAAATTAAAGTGGCAGTCAAAAGCCAGATTATTTTGACTCAGGATGTCACAGGACATTTTAAAACAGTTGTCTAATTGCATATACAGAAGAGCAGCAGAACCTGGCTATAACCCCAACTAGATACCACAATAATCACTTGAAATTCAACTTTGGACTAAAATATTTCCCCCTCCATAATCAAAACTAGTCTACAGGGTAAAAAACCCAAACAAAACTGCATCCTGACCAGGTACGCTTTTTGTCTTAATAAATTTTACAGCAAACTGACAGCATATTCTTTTCTCATTTGTGACAAAACCCCTTGGAGCATGCTGGGTACCTTTCAACCAACACTGGTATCTGTTTCAGTGATTTAATCGCAGGCTGCAAAGTTTTCACCGGCCACCTCCAAGGATTAGAAATGAACGTGTCTCCCTAACCCAGTGCATAACTCCCGTCCTTTCCCAGTCTGGGCTGGGGAAGGGACTTAGATTTGGTTTAGTTTTGTTCTAGAGGTGGAGAGGAAATTTGACCTCCTGTCAAACACGGTATCTGCTACAAAAACAAACAGGGGATACAGCAGGAGTATTCTGATACTGTTCGTATTACTAAGATTTCTTAGATACCTGACCAGGTGTGCACAGTTAAACCAGGTACCACACTTCGGCTCAGAGGTGAATTCCCTTTCTTTGTTTTCCTTTACGGCATGAGGTAAAGTAACTCTCTGCTATTTCCATATTCCCCTCTGATTACATATAACATCTAAAATAGACCACACTTTTTAATCAAAATCATTGAATTAAAGAAAAATATCTAATATTTTAATAGCAACCCTATTATTCAAAAGAATTATTGTTACTCTAAATCTTATTTTTTCCTCATTATTTTAAATGCCTCAGAGATATATTAATTAGCTATAAACTAATTTGCAACCACAACAGGAAAGAGGGAAAATTTTTTTAAACTGATGCCTTGGATATCAGATGCTCCAGTAATTCAAAGTTCTGCCTTTATAAAGAGTATTAGTATACAATTTTTGGTGAGGAATGCAAGCTCCCTCAAATCTGGAACAAGCTTGTTAAGAGTGTTAAACCAAACATATAACCTTGAAGTTAAAATTTTATGGCCACATAAGTACACATTAACATTTCAGTTTTCTAACAAATATTTTCTTCAAAAAAAAAATCCTTCCCAAAATACCAAAGAGAATGAAAAGCAATGTACTTTATTACGATGTAAGCATACTAACCTATTCTAACCAATAAACAAGGTTCTGAAAAAAGATTCCTTAAAAAAAAGAAAGTAACTTTATTCTAACGAAAGAAAGTACATTCTTACCCAGCTGTGACAGAGATTTTTTCCCAAATAATTTAACAATTTTGATGCTATAACATTTAAAAATATGCCCTAATTAAAAGCAAGAGAAAGTCAGACCAATTACTGAACTAGGGAGAGCATCTGGTATATAAAATATAGTCCTTGTATTCATATATAATTCATACCTGGTCTGACTTGTCAATAAGAATAAAATATTTCACTAATCATGGACTTGGAAAATGTTTCTCTGAACCTACCAAAAAACCTGCTGTGAAGTAGAGCCGAACTGATAGACATCTTAGAAATGTTACTTCTAGAAGACTGCTGAGAGGACTATATTACAGAGCGTAAGTTTGATAACAGACCAAAGCAAACCAAGTTTTTGAAAATACTAAACATACACTTACAAACACAGCAAGAGCACACACACTCAGCATCCTAAGAGGATAGGGAAAAGCTGTCCTTACAGGTCAGATTTGCAGAAGCAATGAACTGCCAATGAAATTTAAAGACAGAATTTCAGGAGCATTCAATACTGTAGTTATAAGAAGAACAATGAAAACAAATGGGTGTCCAACACTTTGAACATTTGATCTGTGTGTATATATAAGCTTATTTGAAGATCAAATATCTGCAGGCATCCTAATTAAGCAGCCTTTGCCAGTAAAAACTATTATGTTTTAATTATATTCCTTAAGTAATGTCCTGGTTAAGCAGAGCATGAGAACAGATGTTATCTAGTCTATTTTTGGGATACTGTAGGTAAGGAGTCATTGAAGACTAAAAGACACTGCCCTGCAACATCACCGCAGAAAAATTTACGTGTATTGCCTCTTCTCATCCAGGGAGCTCATCTCCAAGGAGAACTTTTCTTTTTACATCACCATATTAGTGATATGCAACAGATGAGAATAAATCCAGTAAATCTTTTCCAACACTAATTCACAGAATCATAGAATCATTTAGCTTGGAAAAGACCCTTAAGATCATCAAGTCCAACCATTAACCTAACACTACCAAGTCCACCACCAAATTATGTTCCTTAGGTAATCTAATTTGAGGTGTCCTATACTAATAATTCTTTTCCTATAGAAGACCCAAGATTAAAATCCCTGCAGATTTACACACATGGATAAGAAAATGTAACAAGGTAAGGTATGTTTCATTTTTATTCATTTGAGAAAGGAAAGTGAAGTTATTTCACTTTTGAAGGAAGTCCTTTGAAGTCAGGAGCTTCACTGTTTATTTGAAACCATTTATTTCAACAATACTACAGTTGAAATAAACCTTTCTTTGGAGCCTGCAGTTCCAAAGAAAATAGTTACACAAATATATTAGAGGAAGCAGGTGTGTAATTTCATTGAAAAGCTATTTAAGTTTCTTAAAAAGGAACTTTATGTCAGCAAGGAGATCTTTAAAACATTTCCTTAAGTTACTTGCTAGAACATATACTTTAATATTTATCTTACTACTTTACAAAGGGAAAGCAACCACAGTGCATTATTCCACAGTACTAGCAGGCACTGCTCTATGGCGCTAAGCACAAAATTAAATGATCACAGTGCCAGGAAAACACCAAAGTCACTTCAAGTTGTAAATATATGAAGAAAATTCTCAACATCACTACAATTAAATGGTAAAATACCTAGGGACATGACAGTTTTAAAAAAAGAAACTTTAAGCTACACCACAAAATTCCGTAAGACGCTACACCATTTGTTTTCAATGTCCCCTCAGTTTTAGTTCAAACTTACTTCTTATTTTATAAATCAGTTATCACTTAATTTACAGTAACACCTAGAGTTGTTTAAGACTAATTAAGCTATATATAACTTTTAAGAAATTTATTTCCAGGGGAAAAAAATACATTTACAAAATTCTATTAATGTGCAGTTAGGCAGCTTGCAGGTTTTTTTATATTTTAATATAGTTTCCTCCAACAATGCACAAAGCAACTTCATGTTGACAGAAACATGGCAGACAAGTTCTATAGGATTGTAGATAGATATGAAGTTATTTCCCTGCATTTTAAAATGCTGAATACTAAAGGGAATGCAATCCAACGTCCAGAGCGAGAAGCTCTGATATAGAGGGACTCTATGCTCAGCAAGCTTCACTACGTAGTTTGAGAGTCCTACAGATGAAGCCCCTATGAACTAGCTTAAAAGGTTTAAATCAGTACAAGTAGTTGTCCATGATGTCTCTGTTGTGGGTTAACCTACCCTGCAGCAGAAATTCAGAACAGGGCCACCTTGCCCTCGTCAGAGGGAGGTCATATGTTCAATTTAAACTGCGTATAAAATAGGTTTAAGCTAAATCTCCAGATTGGAATGGAAGCAAGGGCATTCATTTTATTTTATTGATGGCTGTAGGTCAGTAAATTCCAAGAAGAGAACATTGACAAATAGGAGGTGGTAACAGGTTTAACATTTTAAACAACTGTGGCTATTTGCTAAATTAAAAATGTCCTTACGACAGCAGCTAAGCTTCCAAAGTAGCTTGCTACACTATTCTGTGGGACTAACTCCCAAAAGGCAATTATCTACCAGACTTTACTGTACAGGCCAGATACGAGCAGCACATAAAAGAGTACAGCAGTCCTACAAAAGGCAGCAGCAGGCTTAAAGCAAGGATGGATATAGCACCTCATGGTTAAACAGCAGATGTTATGGGGGAGGAGAATGTAAGCAGACAGTCAGATTAAGTCAAATTGGGAAAATATAAGCATGCCATTGAAAACAGAAACCAAAGTAGTAAGAAGTTAAATGCATTGTGACTCACCTCATTTTTACAGTTTAGTAAGTAACTTATTTCAAAACACAATGATTTCTTGTTAAAAGAAAGGCTAGTAATTCTATTATTGCCTGATGCTTCCCACTACAACACCCTATTTCCAAATCTGCGTAGAATCTTCTCAAGCAAACTGGGCTGAAAAGTTATATACTAAGATCATCTTCAGCGCTCTTATTTCAACCGAACTACTTAAGCCAATAACAAATAAAAAAAAAAAGAACCCCCCCAAACCCCACAACACTTTAACAAAGAAAATTATCTTAGAAAGGAAAATAAATCCAAAACTTGCAGTATTTTCTCTGGAAAGGCTTAGCACTAGCATACCTTGAGGATGGAATTCAAATTCTGACCTGTGTATCTAGGATGTACACGTTATCAGCCTTTCAACAATGTGAATACAGCCATGCTTGCAAGTTTTTGGGAATGGGAGAATACATGATCTTCAGCAAAGAGCATATATATTATCTGCTAAAATCTCTCCTGAACTTGATCCAGCCTGGAATCAAACAGAATCTTCCTTTCACTTCCATGTACACAATATGCTCGGTCAAAGTACCAGAAAATAAAGCTAGGAAGCCAACTTATCCTTGCCAAGATCCCACTACCAAGTAACAGGAATGTAGAAGATACTCTAACCAAATGTGGAAGGGGCAGGATTAAACTCATGGAGAGAAGGGTGTTCAGGGGGAAAGAGTAGATGAAAACAAGTATGGGTATAGACCAAACTTGCTTAGTCATGGTACTGAGCAACCTGACCTAGGAATAGTTCTGCTTTGAGCAGGGGCTGGACTCCACATGCTCCAAAGGTCTCTTTCAACCCGAACCATGCTGTAATTCTAAGAACAGTGGAAGTGGTGGCTGCCAGAAGGGCGACTGAAGTCTGCATCAAAACAGGAATGGGATGGCTGAACAGACACTCCATCAGAAAGTGTCAGAGAGAAAAATCTAAGAAAAAAAAATGGGGATTGTAGAGTGAGGAGACCAACAGTTGTTCAGGGAAGTAATCTGGGAACTCTAGCACAAGTAATAGAGACAGTATCTCATGAAAAACCCAGTGAGGCAGGAGAACTGACTGGTTGATCACAAACACTAGAGGAAAAGGAGCTAACAAGCACAGGGCAAAGATAACAAAGAGACCCTACAAAGAGTAGTTGAACTGGGAACAGAGGGAGGATGCATCTCCAAATGACAGGAGAGAAAGATAAAGACATCAGATTAGGTATTGAAAAGGGTACGAAATTAGATTGGCTAAGATATCTTCCTAACAAAAACTGCAACTGACTAAATGTGAATAGGATTTGCATAAAACACTTAACTATACAGAAAGTAAAAGGTACATTGCTGGTGACATAAAAAAAGCAGCAAAAGCAGCTTGTACTGTCAAAGCATGCTTTCCTCTAGAGCTCATCCTCCACAGTCCAAAGACTTCCATAAAACCCTCTGCATAAGCACATGGATCATACTGTCTAGGGTTGATCCCTATAAAGCACGACAGAGTATTATTAGACACCACTAGCTCAAATAGCAGTGGCCTGCCTAGTGAGTAGCTTCCAAACCTGCTGATATGATTGCAATTATTATTTTTAACAGCTAGGAAACAGCACACAAACTACATTAGAAATAACTTCATCAAGTAAACAGAATTAAGCCCTGGAGTTTGGAAATGAGTACGGAAATACATTATGATGGTTTAATTGCATGGCTTTTATCCCTTTCCCCCCCGTAGAAACTTTGCCAGGTTCACACTTACCAGGTCACTACTCAGTATTTTGTTTCTTACTCATTGTGCCCCCTATCTAAAAAAAAAATACAGTACATAATGCTACGTAGAAAGCAGGAACTCACTTCCTCATATGCTACTGCAGAGCACCGATATGTGAGATTAATATTGCTGAAATAGTCAAATACCATATTCATCCCACTGAAGTAGCACGGTTATTATCACTATTTATTAAAGCATATGATTAAGGAAGGATTTATTTACAACCTCAGGTGCCTGATCTGAGATAGCCAAGAACTTAATTCCTTACAGGCTATGTTACACAGCAAATTATATGTTCTAAGATACCTGCAGTATCAATTGTGTATACACACACCCCAACACTCCCCCTGCCCCAACCCAAGAAATACCACCAATACTACATAGCCAGGATTCACATGCCTTCATCAGGCAAGAAGAAAATCTTTTCTGTTTTCTGCTTTATTTGCATTATATCTCCACATTTATTCAAAGGAAACAATTGGCCTAGAGACTAGGTTTATTGCCACCCAACCTAGATGGACTCCCCAGTGGACAAGGCAAATGTATTCTGAGGAATGCTTTTCCAGGGAAGAAAAAGAAACCAAAAAACCACAGCTGTATAATTAAAGGACTACAACTTAAGGCACATAATTTAACAAAGGTATGGCTGCTGCTTCAACCTTAATTTTGGCATTTCTTAACATTTGAGAATTTGACCCGAAACCTTAAAATGACAATAAACTGCATGCAATGGCAGAATCAATTTTATTGACATGTGGAATCCTTCATACTACAAAACCAGGGCAAATATGTCATCTAATTGCTGCAGAAGCCATACCTATCTGTTTCTAGTATTTCTACTGCACTCATTATTGTGATTACTGAGAAACAAAGTTAAACTACCAGCATCCTGAAGGCATCTTCCTTGCCTTTACAATAGAAAGACAGAGCTTTTGCATTCTACACACTATTAAAACCTGAGCTGTTCTTCACCTACAAAATGCATCGTTTTGCAGAACGCCCATTACAGAGGTTAGTTACTGCAAGTACATATGGAGTTAGACAATACTTACTCAAAGCCATACTCCAGTCAACTACTTTCATGACTTGACAGTCATGTCATAACGGAGGTAAATCTAACAACGTCCTTTTTTGAAGGAAATCCAATCACTGAAACAAGGTTTTATCTTCCTCATCAAATATTCCAAAACCACCCATATTCAGTTACTAGTCTACAGGAATACACAAACAAAGCACACATTTCAGAGAGCACACATTTTACAGAGAGCTTCAGTACCTACATTGCTTTTTTACAGATAAAAGCATCAATCTACTGAGGCTTTCCATAAAATACTGTATTTTTGTCCACTGTACTGCCAACTGGAAGCTCCCTCCTTTCAGAGTTACAATTTGTTCTCTCACTGAATGACTTCTAGCGCAACAGAACTATTCTTCTGCCTACTCTTAGAGGTGTGTTTTCATGCATTTCAGGAGGAACGCGAACCATATCAAAATACATATTCTTTATTATTTTTACTTTTAACCACTTTTTTTTATGAACAAAAGCAAATTTACAAAAGGTTCAAGAGAATCCGTCCCACAAACGCAGCATACTGTGGCTTTACATTAATTGTGCATATGCTGCTTTATATGGCTGTAAAAGGCATACAGCGCAAAGATCCCCGCAGCTTGTGGGAGATAATTTAGGTTGAAACTGTGACTTAGAAATTATTTGTTACCCTTAAAACAGAAAGGTAATATAGTATGACCTTTGAGATAAGAAAAAGCATATGATTACATAGCCCTAAAAAAATACAGCGGTACCTCACACCTCAGAAACAAAACAGAAAAAAGCAACAATGAAAACAAAACCATGTCACTGTCTTCATATTTTACTCAAACAACACTTCTT
The DNA here is from genome assembly GCF_030936135.1 of Gavia stellata. Lineage (NCBI taxonomy): Eukaryota > Metazoa > Chordata > Aves > Gaviiformes > Gaviidae > Gavia > Gavia stellata. The sequence goes on along the minus strand of NC_082596.1, from coordinate 24,029,600 downwards.
GATCTAGATCCAGCCACGATATTATGCTGATTAGGGCAGGGTGTAGGAGGTGGGAAGAAACCGTTTTCACTCCTTACTGTTTTAGAGAAAGAGCTGAAACGCTGCTGGGCAGGACTAAACAGGATGCTTCTATTTCTTAACCCATTCCCCAGCAAACAACACCTCCTTGCAAATCTTCAATTCAACAGCAAAAGAGAAGTTCATCTGGCACATCATATACCTTATCTACTAACTAAATTAACACTGAAAACAGGGGAGCTTGTTCTTCCTTTCCCAGACAGGCAGGCAGCATGTAATCCTAATAATGTGAATTCTTGCAAGGCAGGATCTTTCTCTTTGTTTATCCTTGTTCTCTTTTCATCAGTTAGTTAATCCATTACCTAATTCATCTTGGAATCATCTTTAATTGTTAATAATGGAAAGACTCGGGACTCCTGTGCTGAGCTTACAGGGTTCTCTTCTATTCTTACCCTGGCTGAATTTCTGCCTGGTGTCAGGTCACAGGAGACAAAGTCTACTCCGCAGCTACGCACCACCACCACCGACAAAGTCTGAACAAAGACCTACTGCCACATAACAAGGCTGGGGCGGGGGGAGAAGGCAACAGCAAACAGGAAGGGGAAGGAAAAAAGGGGGGAAAAGTAACTAGTCAGGTAGGAACTTAAGGAGGAAAATACTTTTGGTCACTAGATACAGAAAAACCTCAGTCCAAATGGAGATAGCTGAAAACCATGGTGTTGTGAAATTAAGAGAAATAGTGAGCACAATAGCTTTGCAGGTTTCTTCGCTATGTTATCCCACAGATAAACTTGCACTGACTGCAGAATCTTAAACTTCAGGAAAGCAACAGCCTGACTTCACAGGCTATAAGCACTGAAGATCCCTTTGCTTAAAAAAGACCTAGAAGTTTGATACCTCCATCTCTGACCCTGAGTAAAAGGGCTCCCGGCCTCCTGGTCTCCCAAGATGTATTTTTAGCAGTGTCATATAAAGGAAAGCTTGATTCCTTTTTTTGAAAATGCAAAGTCAAACAAGAAGTAAGTATCAGATATAGCTTTACAAGTAAAATGAAACTGAGAGGGTAACTGCTCTTCTCAGGAAACTGAAGCAAGGTCTTCAACTCAGCAAAAAATGAGTAATTTTAAAGGCTTTATTCTGTTTATATTTGACTTAAGATAGAGGAACACAAAGTCAGAGCACCTCCATCAGGACACACAGTGGAGAAGTCTTTGGTAATAATTATTTTTCCAGTACACATTCTAAAAATAGTCTTTAACCTTCAACACATTTCATCTTACAGCCACATTTCTTTGCACTGATCACCATATTAGTTTGCGAAAAGGCGGACCCAAAGTAAGATACTTCCCAAAGGCTGACCAGAAGGAAAAGTTTCTCAGCAGGCTTCACCTGCCAGTTGGGTGGTCTCACTACAGCCACTATTTATTCCTATCCAAATGTTCCACCACTATTAGATGTTTGAAGAATAACTGGATGCTCCCTACATAAAGCATTCTGATATGAAGGAGAAAAGCCAAACAGTATCTTGCAACAACCACCCTCTGTCAGCATCTTCATTTTTTATATATAGTCCCCATACAGATGTTCAGTTAATACTTACTGAAACATTTACTGTCAAGGTACAATTAGCTCTCGATACAAGAAAGAGCTGCAGCACTGAATACGGGCTAAGCATATGGCCCCCAATTTTCAGGTCATAAAAAGCCCAAAGCACTCATCAACTGTGTAATTTAGACTAAAAGCCTTTTATTTCCTAAAAAAAGTATAAATGTTTCTTCCCAAGATTGAGTTCTGAATGACGAAACCGCAGAAGATCTGCCAAAACATCCCTCCCCTTGTCCAGTCTCACCGAAATATCCTGTAAGCTCTGTGCACCAGGTACTTTCAGCAAAGGAAGTGGATGAATGATGCATTTAGGCATGGCACCACCAATAGTCTTTTCCTCAGGCATGCAACTGTTATGGTGCTAAGACAGACTCTTACTTGTCTAAGAGCAGACAGTTAACAAGGCTATTTTATATAAATATTTAAAAATTTAAAAAAGGCACAGCAACACTAGTGCTGTAATGTCATCATATCCAAAACACGAGCCAGCTAGCACTGTGAAATCCCCATGCCTCAACTAAAACCTTCAGTCCCACCTAAACCTCTACTGTTCAGTAGATCCCCTGAAGTGCAGGATCAGTTTGCACGCCCTAGAAACCATTTCTTGAAAACGTACATGAGGTAAATTTGTCTCACCAGAAGTCCTACACAGTGCACTGAACAGTATAGCTGGAACTGTCTTACAGATTAAGCATTTTCAGATAAAATCAGAACTTGATTAACTTGATGTGGCTGGAAGAGTTTGGTTTTATGTGAAAAATCTGATCATTAACCAAGAAACTTAAAACTGATACTTTTATTTATTAAGAATATGCAGCATCAGTGAAACACAATGAGAACAAAGCAACATGATTTTTATTGCAGACAGTTTCTCCCGAGTTAGTCCTCTTGCTGAAGCAGTTCTTCATTCACTAAATGGAACAACTGAAGGGGACAGCCAGGGGCCCCAATTTAGCTTAAGAGCTCTAATCTGCCTTATGGGAGCAGCTAAAGGACCTATGGAAAAATGTTTGTTTAACAGTAACTTAACTATAAATGGAAGCAGAACAGAACTGACATAGTCCCACAATGACAGTTTGCGCTGAACAATAACAGGATACTTGCATTAACAGAGTTGTGCTCTACTTAGGAAGCAAAAACAAGTGACTATACCGAATTGAATTGGTACAAACATTTATTTCTGCAAGACGCCCTTCAAACGTCTTGTTGAAGACATCGTTAGGGGATATGCTGGCCTGTAAAGAGAGGAAGTTTTAATGCCTGAGGAAACACCTGTGTATATGGAACTTTTATTTAAGCTCATTTCATTACGTCTCTCCACTAACTTGCTTTAGGTTAAAGCAACTCTTATATCAGCTTTCCAGACTGGTGCAATGTATCTAGATGTGAAGTGAACCTGTTGGAAACTCGCCGTCCAGAAAAGAAAAATAAAAAAACTCCACAGCTGTTCTTGTCTTGTAAATGGCAATTACAGTTGCAATGTTCTGGCTACCTGAACAACAAGATACTAATAGTCACCCAGCAGGTGACTGACTTCAATCAGTTTAGGAGTGGAAAAGCCTACAGCAATCTTTCCACTGCAAAAAAAGTAATGGAAGCACTCTTACATTCTCTTATTCCATGGATAAACCTCAAGGTAGCATTAATTCTTCTTAGGATTATGCTACAACTTCCATGAAAGTGAGGCAGAACAGACAGTCGAGGCCCTCCTCACTTGCCTTAATGAGGAAAGACCTAAGGGTGGTATCACAAATGACATCTCACAACTCAGCTATAGGACTTTTCTTCCTTCTCTGAATTCTACTCTCTTTGAAGAACTCAAAGACTATTCTAAAGCTGGTGTAATACATCCTCACAACAGGAAAAAAAACTTCTAGTAGAGGCCTATAATATTCTAGTCCCACATAACGTTTACAGTTCTCTTTAGATATTCATTGGTTTGTTCTGGACCCTTGAGTCAGTACCTGCACTAAGAGAAAAAAAAAGAAAAAACAAGCAACCCATGCCAGAGAAGGACCAGCAATCAAAACCAAGGTAAAACACAGTTCTGCAGCGGCTGAGAATTGCCAGACTAAGCCACCTTATGACTCAGATGAGCAAAGTCTCTTCCACAAAGTCTCTTCTCATCAACTGAAAAATAACCTTACAAGAAAATCTGGGATAATGAGGTGAACATTAGTTTACAGAAGTTTGGAAGAAATCTGTCAATCCATAAATACCAGCAATAGACCAAATACCACTTATATAATAACTTATCACAAAACACACTAAGAAATAAAATAAATAAAAAAGCGTGCCTGAAGAAATCTTCTGAAGTAACCTTCAAGTGAATACTTTAGAGGGAAGACTGAAATTCTACTCTGAATTCTACTCTTTAGTTCAAACTCACAGTTGTTTATTTGGACTTTAATTTCTTTCTGAGTTAAAGCAGAACACACAGTATCTGAAATCTAATCTATATACAACACAAAAAGGTTTCAATTTTTCCTTAAAGATTATTTCACTGAAGATTTAAAGACAAACTATTAGAAATGAACTAACATTAGACCAAATCACAGATAAAACTTCCACTTCAGGGAATCAGAAATCAGGAAAGTCTCCTCTTGTGAAAAATTAGGAACATTAAAAAAACCCAACTGTGTTCTAGATACTGATAGAGCCTCTTCCATATTCTTCTTACGGGGAAAAAAAACTTGTATACTGCAACACTACTGAAAACAGCCAGTTCTCTAAGACTCCATGTAACTTTTTACCTTCTTGGTGGAAGTCTACCTCCAGGTGCAATTCAGATGCTTTTAGCAATATAAGATCCAACACCATTCTCAGTATCTTGAAGCTGTGTTATGTATACCGATTCATCCAGCTACACATCTTCCATCAGTTAACATAGAAGGGACAATGGAAACTTAAAGCTAAGACAAACACAAAAAGAGAAAAACCTGAAATCAACTTCTTTATGGATAAGCCAGTGTTAGAATGAATTTTATTAGTCCTTTAAAGAGCCTTTGTTGACCCTAAGAAAGAATCAGACTAACTTGCAACTCAGCTACAAACCAGAAATCACACTAAGAGACTAAAACATGTACCCATCAACTCATTCTAGTCAGGTATTAAAATTTATTCTACTAGGCTGGTATGTGGTGTTTACTTACAATTCAGAAAACAAATCACAAAGCTAATTATGGATGTCTGACCATGGGCTAGAGTAAACTGACCCCATAGTGGAGACCACAAGCTTGGCTAAAGGCTATCAGAGGCTAGTGGTGCGGAATGGTATAGTTGTACTTCAGAGTTCAAAGACCTTTCTTAGTGCTTCCAAACCAGGATTCAGAAATCCTGTGAAAAGACTTAGGCATCCTACTTTGTTTGCCTGGAAAGGGGAAGGGGGGGAATCTTTGTGAGGAATACTTTAATAAGACTAAGTAAGGATTAAAAAGGCCCAAGCAAACAGAAAAAAAACCAGACTGCATTGGTTAGGAAGACCCACCTACCCACTGAACAAATTCAGTCTGAAGTTTTTGTCATGGGGTGTAATAGCCAAATGCTGTTAATTAATAATAGAAAAAAAAAATACACATTTCCTACCACAAAAGGCTCTACCCAACTGCCAAAAGAATTCAAGGGCTTCTGTTCTTTCACAGGCTGATAATGTTCACATAAAACAAGTTTTCCTAATGCATATGTTAATGCTAACTGGGAATCCCATAGCTAAGGGAGTTCTAATGATTCATTTACTAATGGAGAGAGCAGGATTTGTACACACTACGAAGGTAAACAAATACATCTGTCAAGCATCTTTCTTCCTCCTGAGCCTCAGCTAGCATAGTTAATCAAAATCTGATGACTGCTGTACATAAGAAATGTGTCATTTGTCTGGTAGATTTAAGGGGAAGAGAAGGGAAGAAATCCACACATACACATTTCAACTCTCTCTTTTAGAAATGATGATCTGATGTCCTCAAATTCAAAAACAGCTGACAACGTAACAGCTAGAATTCAGCATTTTATAAATGCTGAATTGTATAAAGCACAGTTGAAACTCTGGCATACTTCAAACAATACGCATATAAGAGTTACGTATATGTAAGCCTTTTACTGAACTCATTTTAAGAGTAGCATTATTGCCATTATGCAAAAGTGAAACTTTCATTTTCATTTTCTGGATCAAATAGGCCTAGTTCACATGCAATTAAAAAAAGTGCTTTCTCAGCTTTCTGAAAGCTTTAAGCAGAAGCATTTAAATGTTTACAGTTAAATAGCGGTAAGATTTTGGAAACTGTTCAGTAATGTTACACAGCCATCACTCCTAAGCATGCAGTTGAATTCTGTCAGCTGGGCAATTCAGAATTTATACTTCAGTTTGACCTGGATATTAAGCTGAAAACCTTCTTTTCCAATGAACTTAGTAAAAAACATTTCATCAAATACTGAAATATGGTTCTTTGGCTAATAAAAAAAGGAATTATTTTAAAAAACTCTGAAGAAAAACATCGAATTTTTAAAAATTAATTTATGATTATTTTGTCTACAGAATTAAATCCTGCAAGATCCATTTCCCAAACTGCCCTTTGCTTTTTAAAAATAATGCTGTCCTTGATGACAATTGAGATAAAGCACTAATCAGTACGAATGCCAGCTACACTATTTTAACAGAAGCAAGATTTGTTGTGCTCCTCACAGGGAAACGCAGGCATGTTTCCCATGAGCGACCACAAGGGCACAAAGGCTTCAAATTTTGATTTCTCTGCTCAGCAATAACTGCATTCTACTACTGTCCCTTTGGCATATCCCCATAACTCTACTCCACTGCTATCCCTTTGGCAAAGCCCCATTTCTTCCTGTCAGAGAGTACTGGAGCAGGAGGGGAAAGGCAGAAGGACACCTCCCCTTTGCCAACCCCCACCTCTTCAGCTCACTTACATGCACGTTGCCTTTCAGACTGTTTGTTACCCATTTTTCCCTATCCTTCCAAGATGCGCCTGCAATAGTTGCTGTGTGTATAGTACGCTGCCAGGTGGAAAACTCCCAGCTCTGCAGAAGGACCTGTCCAAGGAAAACACTCGGCAAGACGCTGGCTATCACCACTGCTTGTCCTCCCACCGCCTTTACAGCCAAGATGCAATATCCGTAGTCACTCCAAACCCCTCCGCTCCTCCGGTTCACTGGATCCGGGGTGGACAACACAGCACAGAGGGGTAACCGAGAAACTCTCGGGGGGCAGGCGTGCGAACCCTGCCCCCCGGATTGAGCCGAAGGCCCGGGAATTGCGTGCATTGCTCTCCCCGTGCCCTGCAAGTTCAAGCGCAAGAGTTCCCAGGGCCCCGCCGGCGAGCCGCTGCCGCTGCCGCTGCCGGACGGCGGGAGCGAGGCGCCCGCCGAGGGGCCCCCCGCGGCGCCGCGGCCCACCCGGGCGGGCGGCAGCACCTCCCCGCACACCCCCGCCCGCCACGGCGAGACCAAGCGAAACCCCCTCGGCAGCTCCCCCGCTACCCCAGCCCCTCGGGCGGGGGGCGGCCCGGGTCGGTCGCGGCCCCCTCCTCCGCCACGGCTCGGGGCGGGACGGGCCCCTCGCTCCGCCGGGGGGGAGCCGAGGGGAGACAATGGGCACGATGACTTCACCCTCCAGCAATGCGACGAGCAGCAGCGGCCGCCGCCGCCGCCGGCTTCCCGCCGGCCCCCGGGACACCCCCGGGCCGCGGCTCCACCGGCCGCAGCGGGGACCCACCCGCGTCCTCCGCCACCCGGGCTCGGGCCCCCGCCCAGAGGCGGCTCCGGCTCGAAGGCTCCGCTCCACCCCCCACCCTCCGCCACGCTCAGGGCGGCGGCTGCCGGCCGCCAGCGGAGACCCGAGGCGGGAGGCGCCGCCGCCAGACACCTCCGTGCCCCCCGCCCCGCCACGGGCCCATCCCCGGTACCTGCGAGTCGGCGAGAGGAAGGGGCGCCGTTCCGCCCGCCCGGGCCCGGCCCCGCGCAGGAAGCGTCTCTGTGCGTGCGTGTGCGTGTGTGTGTGTGTGTGTGAGAGGAACGGAGGGGGCGGCGCTGCCGCGGCCGGGCGGGGCGGGGCGAGCCCGGCGGCGCGGGGCCGGGCGGGCCGGGGCCGGCTCTGCCCGCGGGAGGAAGGCGGCGCTCGGGCGGTCGGTTTCCGCGACGAGCTGAGCTCAGGCGCACGGCGGTACCGCCCCTTCTCCCTCTCCCGCGGCCGTTCGGGCGGGGCGGCCCCAGCAGGCAGCTGGCGTCGCGCTCCCCTCAGGGCGCTGCCGCCCGCCCCGCCGCGCTCCCTGGCTGCGCTGGGAACCGGCGGCGCCTTCGCCTTCCCTCGCTCTCTGCCGCTCCTGGGCTCGGGGCTGGCCCGGCCCGGCCCGGCCCGCTCCGGCGCGGCGCGGGGGGTGCTCGGCGCCGGCGGGGCGGGGGCGGTGTCCGCTCGCCGGTGGCCGTCAGCTCTCTGGGCCCGTGCGCGGAGACTCCGCAGCGCTGCCAGCAGCAGCAGCAACACAGAGTAATTATTTACTATTCCGTGGACTTCATACCCATTAAAGTGTAAAAGTGGAAGGCGAAGAATGAACTATTGCGGCGTTTCGATAGGGTCGTGTTGCTGAATGCTGATTCACTCGCCGAAATGGCAAAGCACTGATTCCATGCTCCACATCACGGACTTACCTTCTTTTCATCCCCTTCTTGCCATTTGATAGAGAACGTGTTCCAGAATTTGCTCAGAAGCCCCCAACCTTTCTGTCATGGCATGACCCTGCTCTCTGTGGTTAACTGCAGTCAACCCTGGGTGCCGGCATTCAGTAAAATCCTGGTCTGCCTCCCATCGTGCTGTGTAGCTCACCCATCCCCGTTGTTAAGTTTCTCCATCTCCTTTTACTGTCGACCTTCACGCCGTCTTTCACGGGATTCCCTGTCTGCAATCCTATCCTAGCTGCTGCCCTCTCCCGCAGCCTGCTCACTGCTCCTGACCTCCGCTTCTGGGCCAACTCCGAATCCCTCTCCTCTTTCCTCTGGCATATTTTAAGAATTATTTGCGTACATTAATATTACATCGGGTTTAAATCGTGTGCCTTTTTTTTCTTGCTCTAGTTAATAATTCATACTGGTTTGTGTCATCTCTGAATTCTCTGGAACTGGAGTTTATCCCGTGCTTATAGATGACTAGTGGTGCTGCTGTTAAGCTGGCATGAAACCTAAAAGCTTACTCTGGAAAAAGTTACTAATTACCCAACCTGCATTTAACATGTGCAAATATTGTAAAATGAATAAAATGTATCACGCTTCTCCTGCGGGATTTGCAGTGTACGGTCTGTGAAAGGCTTGCATGTACACTTACCTTTATTTATGTGCATAGTTCCATTTAAGTCAATAGGAGTACTTCCAGTACATCAAATTAAGAGTGAATACAAGTCATTCCATGGTGAGAAACTCAATCTGAAATGACAGAATAGGCGATTACAACAAACAGGGAGGGGAAGTGGAAAATGAGCAGCGATGAGATTATACTGGAATTTTGGTATGTTGTATACAAACCATGGCAGTTCCTTCTTTGCTTGTAAAAGCCAGTAGCTAGGTGAGTTGCTTAGGCTCCAGCACTGCAAACACACACGTCGCTTAAGGCATGTAAGTGGTGCCATTGCATTCAGTTGGATAGGATACGCAGAAAAATGTTACATATAACTGCAGGATAAAGTCTTGGCCACTTTCTTATGTATGAGATTTGGTACAGAGAAATGGAATTAGAGAACTGAAGTTCAAAAAATGGGGGGAGAAAAAGGAAAGGCCAGAGTGGAGATGAATGAGGGAAGGAAAACGAAGAGAGGAACAGACAGATGAGCGTATAGAACAGCATGATAGGATAGGTGAACAAATTTTGACTGGAACAGGAACAGCAAACCATTTTACCAACTCAAATGTGCAACCACCAATAAAACAAAAAACAGCAACAAGAAATGCAAAGCAATGCAGTAATATATTACTTTTTAAATGTCCAGAAGGATTCAGCAAATCAGTACAAATTCTCTGAAGTCTCTTGGCTAATGCTGGAGAAAAGGAGGGGAACAGAGCCCAGGTGTTTTAAAATTCTGCACTGGGAGATTGAGCAGTCACTGTGGTGGTCAGACAGTTTCTCCTTGAAGCTGATGAGGGACAAAGCAAACCTCCAGCCAGCCACCCTCCTGAGAGCTCTGCAGCAGGGAGCCTGCAGCCAAGTAGGTGCTTTTCATCAGAAGCATTCAAAATAGTCAATTATCAAAATACAGAAAGCACAGGGAGGAAGGAGACTCTTTTCTGCATAAGCTGTACACAAAAACTGACAGTGGTTTGTTTTGATATGTAGGAAAGATATGTTTGCTTGCTTGCTTGCTTGTTATTATAGAACAGGATGACAAAGAGGTATTAAGGAAAAGTAAGGGCTGCCCAAACCCTTTAACAAAGAGGAAATATCTCATGCACACTGCATTTTGTGAAGCATACAAGATTTATGAAAACAAGCAAGCCTGTCTTACCAAAACACTTTCTGGAGAACATTTAGGATTGAAACATTCTGAGGATTTAATTCAGCTGTAGGCAGAAAAGTACAAAGTATTATATCAGAATACAAAAAATACTGCCCTCCAAGCGAAGCATCTGGTATGTTGTAAGGAGACATAAGCATACACAGCACACTGTCAAACATGGAAGGGCAAAAATGACACCAGCATCAAGAGAGGTGACCAGGCAGGACTGAGAAAGAAAACTGCTTTTTCTCTCAGTGGTAGGGAATGGAGAAAGGGTATGACATGGACAAACTTACCTTAATTTAGTATATTCTTCTCATAATCTATGCTTGTATGGACTGCTGGCCTCAGTATAGTTTCAGTATTTACATAAGAAACACTTCTATCTCACATGAAAGGGTACTGTAAAATCCAGTGCCTTGGGCCAGAATTTCATGTGTTTATGGTCTTTTCTTTAAACTTCTGTTGGAAGAGTATCAAATATGGGTAAATGTTTCCATCTCTCTGATCCCACATCTGAGTCTTAGAAATCTTTATCTGAATATTCAACCATCATCTTCAACATAAAATTAGCAAAGCCAAACTCTTTTTTTCTATAGATAACTTTATATTTCCTGCAGCCTCTGCCATCATCTGGTCTCCAGTCCATCATTTTTAGGGGAAAAAGAGACATCCTCAACCTTTCTCCTTTTGATACACGCTTTTGTGTCCCTGACCTTTCTTTCATCTTGTTCTGAAGAACACCCTTTGTTTGGGGATTCACCACTCTCCTACATTTTTTAGCTCAACTGTCTTGCCAATTATTTTTTTTCTGGAGAGTTTATTTTTAGCACCCCTGATTTTACGGATCTGTCTGACAGCGTTGCCCCACAGATGGCTGCATTTGCACAAAAAGCATAGCAGAAGATTGATGTGGCAGCAGGAACAAGTGGCATAGGGAGGGAAAAGAACTGTCTAGATCAATTTTGCCACTGGAGAAAATGTAATATGGGAATGCATTCTGACTTGTCACTAAAGAAGAAAGGATAAAAGCCTTTGGTGAACTAAAGTATCTGCAATATCCATTGATAGTAAAACATGTCTTTAGACTGGGCATGCAAAAATAGGCAATACTAATAAATATCAGTATATAACTCATAAATATTTCATTATATATTAGTATAGCTACGATAAAAATTGCATGGGACAGGAATAGGTGTTGAATTCTGTCAGGCTTCTGTTTACCCTTTGTGAAAGATTATTTGCCATGCACTGATTGTCATCAATTGTATTGAGTGCAGTAGATTAAAAAATACATACTCTGGAAGAAGTCCAGATTAGGATTTTCTCAAAAGGTATCATTAACCTGAAGATTAAATGAAAGGATATTTAAATACAGGGGTGCCATGATGACAAGCCTAGGGTAATGGATTAGTGTCAAATAGTTATCGGATGTAGGTGCAACCTCACTGATCCAAGTTACAAAGTGGCAAGATACCAGTAAACAATGTGCAGGCTGAGAACGTTCCAAATTATCGGCATATCATAAAACATTAAAGATGAAGGCTTCCATAGCCATTTCAAACATCTCAGATATCTTAGAGTTACATCATCTGATCTAATCAGTTTCTGTAGTAGTTAACAAAGAAAAAGCCAGGGTAGAAAATTTAAGATATCTAGAACTGCAGGCCCCAGAACGTGCCTACTGCAAGAAAGAAAATCTGTTTAAATCTGTTTAAAAGAAAATCTGTTTAAAATAGGTTTATTTCCAGCCCCGGAGAGAGAGAATAGAAATAGTTAGATAAATCTGGGTGCCTGAATCCAAAAAGTTGCTCCTAAACACATATCAGATGTCACTCAACTTGTAAGGCTCCAAAAGTCTGCAAAATACTTCTTTATGAGCTTAACTTTTCTTGAACACCTAAAACTCCACTCCTGGATGTCATATTTAAGCTCTGGAGACTATTCTGGAAGTCAGGTGCCTAAAGGTGAGGAGTTGCAAATGCATGTATGATACCTGTGTATTTTCTTGGAGCTATAGCCCTTTTTAAAGGTCAATTGCCAGCACTCTCTGTATCCTTAGATAGCTTCAATTTGTAAGAAAAAGAAATGAAAATCAAGTAAGGGTTAGTTATACTGTAAAAAGCAGCAGACTATCATTTCTGTTGCACAACACTGTTTCCATTCTAGTCCCTTGGGCTTTCCTCCTCTGTTACTCAGAACAGCCTGAAACTTCTGTTTTTCTGGGTTGAGAATTTATGTACTTAGTCTCTGCCCAAAGGTGAAATTGTTTCTGGAAAGCTTAAGCAAGAATGTTTTTGCTGTTTTAAGTGTGAGAACAGTGGGGTAGGGGGGGAAATTGCATAAAGGTAAAAGTGCTTGAGGGTTTTCTAAGTAACTTTTTCATCAACATCACTGGATGTGAAAAGGTTAAAGTTATGGGGAAATAACTCTGCTCAAGAAAGGCCTACACTTTTTCTACAGGTGGTCTCAAATCAGTCAGGGGGTCCTTCAAGCAGCATGTATGGTCTATCTTTGGCAGAGCCAGAGAACATTTAGTCTTGCCCTTCCCTGAGGAGCTAATATCTGCTCAGATTTAGCTGTCCTTTGAGTCACAAACAGTGCTTCCGTATTTTCATGGTGACACACTGACTGCACCCCAAAGTCCTAGTCCACCAGTTGGCCCATTACTGCATAATCCTTCCTGGGGTGGCTCATTTGCAGTGTATCTACAGGTTCCCTCATGAATAAACTTGGATGGGGGAGGCTGGTGAGGGAGGTGCTTGATGCCCATGGGGGTCCCACTTCAGTGTGTGCCACGGCCACAGTCTGCTATTGACGGTACGGGACCTCCAGAAGTGTCACAGCAGACCTTGTGGCCTTGTCTCTCTGCGTGTCCTCATGCCACAGTTAAGTATCACGAGTCACTCACAGGCATTTAAAAAATACGCTATCTGTGTGACAACAAGGGGCCAAAGGGGCCTTTGTCACTGTGTCCGTGGGGTATGCAGAAACAGAGCATTTCTCTGCAGGAGCACCTCACAATGTCTCGTGAGATGCCTCAAGTCAACTACAAGGAGGTCAGCGGACCTGAAGGCAGCATGTGTTTGAACCCAGGGTGACAACTGCCAGCCTGGACAGCAGGAGGAGGAGATTCTAGGCAGGCATGACACCACACAACCCATTGTCACACGCTGTCAGCTGTGGTTGTGCCAGGCATTGCATGTCCGGCGTGAGCACATGTCAAACAAAGACAGCCTCAGTCTGGACCTGTCTCAGCTGGACCTGTAGTGTACAACCTGTGACTCTCCTGTGGCCAAAAAAACATCTTGTCAGCAAGCAGCACAGGCCAGGGGCTCCCCATGGTGGCAGGGTAGGGCCTGGCAGCCAGGACCTGTCCCACCACCCCACCTTAAGCCAGGCAGCTGGAGGGCACCGGGGCAGCCCCAGCCCTGGGCATCGGGCACCTCCCTGGGAACAGACTGAGGCCAGGCCGGGACATGAGCCCACCGGTGGGCCTGGCTCAGTGGGGCCCGTGGCCAGGCAGGGCAGGGCTGTGGGACCTGGAGACTGGCCCTGCCGCAGCGTCGCTGGGGCAGGGGCTGACAGCCCCAGGGGCTGAAACAAGGCCCCTGGGCAGGGATAGTCAGGGCTGTGGGTGCCCTCAGGGCCCCAACACATCCTTATGGAGAGACTCCGTATGGCTTTGACCATCGCTGACTTCAAGAGGAGCTCACACAAGCAGAGCTCTGGCAGGAGCACTGGTGTGTGCAGTCACGTTGTTGGTGGAAAAGGACAGAGGTGGGGATCAGTGAGAAGTGGTTGCCTTTAGTCCCTCTTTAGAGGGCACGTGGTTTCTGATACAATGGCTAAGTCTGTGAGAGCCAACAGACGAGCAGTGGTAGGACACAGGACCTCTGTACAGAGAGAGCTTTCCAAAAATGTGTCTTCCTTCCTGACCTCACCAGGGCAGACGGGCCATTCGTGGGGCAGAATCGCTTGCTGTGAGTGGGAGGCTGCAAACGCAGCCCTGCCAGCTTGTCTAGCTTGCAAGAAAACGTCCTGCAGCCCCAGCTGCTGCCCAGGGGTGGGGGACACGAGCAGAACACTGCTCTGAGGCAGGGTGGTCCTGCCCAGCATCAGCGGGTGAATTCTGCGTGCTACGTACAGTTGCTCTCCTCTAGGCACTGAGGCCACTGCCAAGGTGGCTGTTTCGCCATGAGCATTGCACTCGTAACCATGCCTGCCAACATCTCTGGCAAGTTTGCTGTTTACTGTGATTGCTCTCAGCGTGACTCTCATGAAGCAGCAATTGTGGCCTTTACCTCTTGCCCAGAATCTCCTCTGTTGTCTCTCCTTCCTCTGGCTAGCCAGGAGCAGGCGTCCCAGACCACCTCCGGAATGAGGTAGGAACCTCTTGCTTTCTTGCATGAAGCTGACTCCAGACACAAGTTAGTAACAGCAATTTCCTGTGGTCAGCAGCATCCAACTCCAATAATCTCTCCAACAGTTCTCAAGACTTCAAGCCCCTTTTGGGGCAGTCATTGCATAGAGAGAGGGCAGTGACTGCAGTGCCATGAGATTACCCAGGAACGGTATATAGTTGAATCTTTGACAGAGAGCTCTAAACAGTTTTGATTCATGGTAGGCAGCATACCAGGATGTGCCTAGTTTGGCCATGATGCAGCATGACTGGAAGACAACTGCCGGTCTCAAATGTCCCTTCCACATGCAAGGGAAGTATCTGAAGCAGCCGGAGGTTTTCAGTCTAGTCACCACTCAGACCAGGCTACAGAGGAGGAAGAATATCAATGAAGACCACTGATGTAATGCTCCAAACCTTTCATAGAGATTAGCTTCTGTCTACCAAGCTTCTTCATCCTGCAGTCTAAGCTGGTGCTCACAGAAATGTGCATTGTCTAGGGCTGAGCCCCAGTTCCTGACACCTCTCCCAGATACCTGGGCACTTAGCTCACGTACTAGCTGCTTTGGAGAACTACTCCAAGCAATGCTGCCAGGATGCACTCTGCAAAGGGTTGAGCCAAGTCCCTGCATCCATACAGAAGGTTGCAGTGCTGGCCCTGAGGGTACAGGTATCTTCAGGAGCCATGTTCCAGTGGGGACCTGAAGGACATCACAGCAGAGGAGTGGCAACAGAGCTATCTCCAGCAGTATTATCATCAGCTGCAGATCCAGCCCCAGGGGGAATCTTTTCTCCTATATGTACAAGGAAGGAAGCTGAAATGGCAGATGACCAGCGAAGTGTTTGGGATGAGACTTCAAGGGCAGCCCCTGCGAACTCCAGGCCAGGAGAAAGTTGAAGGGAGCACGTCCCACAGCCTCTTCCTTCTAGGTCCATAGCAGTCAGTCTGCACACTGAGAGGGCTTGTGAGGGGTGAGAAGACCACAGGAGCATTGTAGGAGTCCTTTCTTCTTTTAGTTGCATTTTAAATAGCTTTTTTCAACCTATTAATATTGTTTTAGGAATTTGAAGTACTTCTGTCTACTTGCTAGCTCCTCTCTTCATTCTTGAAACCTTTGACAGCTCAGTTTCTTGCCTGCATGGGGATGAACCATCCACCTTTACTCAGTGAAAGAACACACGGGTTCTGGACACATGAAAGGCAGGAAGTGAATCCCACTGGGTTCACTGGGAAGGTCTAGGTTTTTTGCTATCCATTAGCCATTTAACTACATAGTTGGCAGAACATTCCTGGGAATATCTCAGATTGGCTACAGACCATGGTATCTGGGAGAGGATCAGCTGAGCATTGTTGAGAATGGGCAGTGGGTCTTTATCTGTAACAGCTTCTATGCTAACAATGTTCTGGATCAGCTATGGAATAATCCTCTGAACCACATCTTGCAGAGTCTTGTCCAGTTCAGTCTCTATCATGCTCAAAACCATAGGACTAGAAAACATATGCAGTTGGTACACGGGGGACTTTATGTGCACTTGCATTGACGGCAAAGTGAGGAAAATGCTGTGTTGTGTTTTCTTCTCCCTGCTGTCCAACAAGGTCCCCAGGAGCTGGCCCTCCATCCGGCTTCACCTCTGCCATGCTTCAAATGAGGTGATACAGCTCTTGGGTGGTGTACCAACTTTGCCTGTCCTTCTCAAAAAACCCCCCTGAATTTATTTAAAATATATTTAACATGTGTTTTAGGCCACAGTTGTTATTTTCTAGAACCAGGTGTCTTGAGTTAGCCTCTTACTTTCGTTCATGCTAGAATTTGCCTACTGTCCCAAAGTAATCAAGCCAGAAATCAGTGCATTTGGCTCCACTGAGGATTGTGTCTGCCTCAAGTGCTGCAGAAAGTACTCTGTATGTTGGTGTTGCTTCCTTTTTTTTTTAATTGGCTTGTCTTCACAGGGCTTCTTTCCCCTTGATTCCTTTCTATTTTTGCATTAGATCAGCTAAACACATGACACCTAAGACTTCACTCACTCTGCCCTCCCTCCACCCCCCTGCGCTCAATTCTGGCCAAGATATACGGACAGAGATTTCCTCTCACCCAAGGGTAATAAGTCACAAAGTCTGGATGATTAGAAGAAAGGGTTAGGGTTTCATCTGCCTTTTGGGAGATCATTTTCTCCTTCAGATACCACTCCTAATCGTATACTCACTGCAGATGCAGTCTACCACAAGACCTGCAGAAGTGAGTCCTCTGGAGACTGCAGCGCTACTCATCACTTTCTGGAAGGTGTTTCTGCACCACGTTTTTCCCTAAAGGGTTAGAACTTGACACTGAAACTTGTTCAATGTGGTTTTTTGTTTCAAGTTTCGATAAAGTTTAACCACTGAGATAGTCCTGGTTTCTATTTGAAGCAACAAAAGGGCAGCCATACTGCTCAGCAAGCAGGCTCTCTGACGTTGTTGTGGGGTTTATCTATAATGCAGGGTATGTAGATGCATTTGGGCTAGTTCTACATGGGTTCAGCTGGCTGTGCAACCACAGAGACAGAGCCCAGTGAAGAACAACAGCTCACCAGCTTTCCAGACTGAGAAATGCTCTGTGCTGTTGCAACATTAATGCTGACAGTAACTGAGTTGGTCGAGATCTTGAGATCCTAGTCTTGCCATTGCTGCTTGATTGTTTTGTCCTTCATTTCAGTAGGGAGCTGTATTGGGTTTGTGTGGCAAGGTTTTGGTAGCAGAGGAGGGGGGCTACAGGGGTAGCTTTTGTGAGAAGCTGCTAGAAACTTCCCCTACGTCTAATAAAGCCAATGCCAGCCGGCTCCAAGACAGACTCACTGCTGGCCAAGGCTGAGCCAATTGGTGATGGTGGTAGCACCTTTGGGATAACATATTTAAGAAGGAGGGGGGGGGAAAGTGTGCAACACCAGCAGCAGTCAGAAGAGAGGAGTGAGAATATGTGAGAGAAACAACTCTGCAGACACCAAGGTCAGTGAAGAAGGAGGGGGAGGAGGTGCTCCAGGCACCAGAGCAGAGATTCCCCTACAGCCCGTGGTGAAGACCATGGTGAGGCAGGCTGTCCCCATGCAGCCCATGGAGGTCCATGGTGGAGCAGGTATCCACCTGCAGCCCCTGGAGGACCCCATGCAGAAGCGGGTGGATGCACCTGAAGGAGGTTGTGACCCTGTGGGAAGCCCACACTGGAGCAGGCTCCTGGCAGGACCTGTGAACCCGTGGGAAGAAAAGCCCACGCTGGAGCAAGTTTGCTGGCAGGACTTGTGACCCCATGGGGGATCCACGCTGGAGCAGTTGGTTCCTGAGGACTGCACCCCATGGGAGGGACCCACGCTGGAGCAGTCTGTTCCTGAAGGACTGCACCCCATGGAAAGGACCCATGCTGGAACAGTTCGTGAAGAACTGCAGCCTGTGGGAAGGACTCACGTTGGAGAAGTTCATGGAGAACTGTCTCCCATGGGAGGCACCCCACGCTGGAGCAGGGGAAGAGTGTGAGGAGTCCTGCCCCTGAGGATGGAGGAGCAGCAGAGACAACGTGTGATGAACTGACCATAGCCGCTATTCCCCGTCCCCCTGTGCCACTCGGGGGGAGGAGGTAGAGAATTCGGGAGCAAAGTTGAGCCCGGGAAGAAGGGAGGGGTGAAGGAAAGGTCTTTTAAGATTTAGGTTTTTATTTCTCATTATTCTACTCTGATTTGATTGGTAATAAATTAATTTTCCGCAAATTGAGTCTGTTTTGCCCATGACAGTAATTGGTGAACGATCTCTCCCTGTCCCCTGTCCTTATCTCAACCCACGAGCCTTTTGTTATATTTTCTCTCCCCTGTCCAGCTGAGGAGGGGAGTGACAATGGCTTTGGTGGGCACCTGGCGTCCAGTCAGGGTCAACCCACCACAGGAGTGCTGAGTTAGAACAAAGCAAAGATTATGAGATTTGGTACAAAATTATTACTGGAACAATAACTAGCAGCACATGTCTCTGCTCATGTGGAGGTCTTTCTGCTGTGCCAGGAGTGTGTGTTTTAAGCTTCAAGTCACCCCAGTTCACCACCTATTTAGCTGTCAGATCTGGGCCTTGCAATATGGGATCTGATGTTACTGGTGACTGGAATTCATTATTACACCCAGATCCTTAGCTGACATTTACAAAAAGCTGGATCAGTTTATGATCAATAAGAAATTCACATAACTACAGAGCTGAAGAAGACAATAAGCAAATGATGTAATCTACTAACCACCGACCAGGGAAGAATTTGCACGTCCACACGTGCATTCAGTCTTCATAGTAGGGCAGTTTCTCTGAAGCCTCTGATACTGCCTGTTGCTAGAGACAGGGCTCAATGGAGCAATTACCTTAGTCATAATGACAGATACTCCAATGCCATCAATTTAAATCCTTTTCATAGTGCTGAATTACAGCTTGACAGCAGAGATCTCATCACACACTCCTGTTTCTGATTCCCCACCTGCCTCGTGACAAGTGTATTGCTTCGTTACATGAAAAAAACAACATCATTGCCTAAAAGGAAAACAAAATTACAATAAACTTATTTTTATGAATTCTTTGGATTCTTTGCCATCTCCTATTTGCTTTCTGTATTTTTTGTTTTTCCTTTTTGCAGGATTTTACATTCGTTGGGACTGAATCTTTTCATTGCTTGCAACTTCCCATTGCTCTGATGTGATCACTTTCCAGTTTGGAATTTCTTTCTGTGTGATGCTAGAAGTTAGGATCCAGTGTCACCATTAACGTTTTACTAGGTTGCAATTTGCACCAGTGAAACACCTCCTCCCCCCCCCAAAAGTGAGTTTAAGGTAGTTTTCAAAGGTATGGAGAGATGTTTACTTACTTTAGTTTTGTTGACAAAAAAGGAAAAAATCTCCAGCTCACAAATTGGGTTCCTATCTTCTGATAATAGGAATGCATGAAGACTGATTTTTTAAAATATTTTTTTTACTTACCATGGTGAGACAAAACACTTGGAGCCTGAGTAGCTGCAATTAGGATATGAAGGATGTACCATACTGTTCTGAAGACTGGAGGTACTTAAACAGTTTATATTCTGACACTGAAGTCATAGGTTAATGTTAACATTTTATCATATATCCAAGGCATGCCATTTTCCCATGACATACTGTAGCCTCATGTCAACTAGTTGTCTATGAAGAAGCTGTATGAATCACCTGGCTGTGTCTTTCTGCTTTCAGTGTAGAGAAAGCACAGATTATGATCTTAGAGTCATGCTTACTATTTGAACAATTAAGGTTAGGTAAGACCAATTCTGCCCTCAGATTAGTCAAATATCAGAAAATATATCAAATGTTCCTTTCTTCCTTCCTCCACAGCATTACTAAAAACCTAGATAGTGATTCTTGCAGAATTATTTGGTATAACAAATGCTCATACTTAAAAGCAAAGTGCTATAATTAGTCAGTGATGATAGTTTACATAGTTTAATTTACAAATACGCTCTTATCCCATTTCTAAGACCCTTAAAGCAATTTTTCCACAGCGGGAGGATTCTGTCAGCCAGATCACAACAGGCAACTGGAGGGAAGCAGTGAGGGCTCTTTGCAAGGATTTTTTTGCTGTGCAAAGATGTGACCCAGTCAGTTGGTAGCTTTTATTCCTCTTCATTGCACATGAAACCTTGATTTACTGCTTGTGCAGTACCAGAGATGTGTAAGGGACACTACAGCCAAGTAAAAGGCATTGAGAGTGCTCCATGTGGGATTAAAACATGACAGGACTAATGGAGGGTTGGAATGAGTAGAAGGAGAAAGTACAAGATCATAGGTCTTCGCACCATACCAAACCGTCATTTTTACCGTTTTCCGAGTCCCTTTTTCCTGAAGGATCCAGGCTGAGCTATAAAGCTTACTAAAAGGGAGGTGGGGCCCCCCAAAAGACCATTTGCGTCTCCTGCTTGGAGAGAGGGAAGGGGCTGGCATGTGCGCGATGCAGCTGGCACAGCACCCAGACCCAACAGCTCGCAGGCATCGGCTCTGCCTGTGTAGCTGTTGAGGGGCTCGAAGCCAGCCTTGGAGAGAAGTGCTAGGACAGTTCAGCAGTGAATAAAGCAACAGTAAGAGGTTTTCCATGATTCCCTTTGGTTATAGCTGAGGCTTCGAGGGAGTGAATGGTATAAAAACAGGAGACAGAACGCTACTCTGGAGCATCTGCTCTTGAGCCTCATTGCATTTCTGAGTTCCATGTTCCAGGCCCCTGTTCCCTGCACAGAAGCCAGAAAATAATAATTCTAAACATATTGCTAAAAACAAGAATCACCCTCAATACTGATAGGTTAGGAGGAGGCCAGAGAGGAGAGTGTTAACATCCTCATAACGCTATGACCATGATGGCCTGCTTTCTTTTTGTCTTACTGCTAAGCAAAATACAGGAAGCATAAATAGAAACACTGAACATAGACTGCAGGAGATTATTTTAGCACAGTATGAAGACATGATACCAGTAAACCTGTAATTTGAATATATATTTTTGTAGCAAGATCTAGTATTCTGTTTTACACATAGACACTTACGTAACAAGAGCAATGAGGCCATCAGTTCTGGCCATCTCAGGAGTAATGCAGAATTCTAAAGAAGATGACAAAATGCTGCATTCAGTTGAGAAATCAATTTAAGCAAAATACTTAGAGAAAATAGATTGTTATCTATAGAAAAGGGGAAATTAAGGGCAAGTGGAACTTCACTAAACTATGCCCTGTTTTGGAGAAAACAGAGAAGTTCTAAGCCACAAATGTAGTTGAGCTTAAACCAGTTGAGCAATTAAACTTGTTAAACTAGTTTAATTGCAAGAAGAATAATCCATACTATCTAAATATGATGTTTCCCGAGACTGAAATGGGCACTAACAGATTATAAGGTACTTCTATACCAACTGTCAAAGAAATATTCACCATAATTCATATATGGAATGAAGTAGCAGGGCAGCAAAAAAACCATACATAATGTTTTAACAGGAGTTAGGCAAATCTCTGGGCATCCAAACTGACTAGTGCTCCTGTTGCTGAAGAAAAGCACCTCTGGGCATTCTCCATTTCAAAGTTCCTTCATCCCTATTGCCCAAGGATGTCTTCACATTAGGATGTATCAATGAGCAATTTTTTGATCAGTAAATAAACCTGATCATTTGGTATATATCTAATCCTACTGCCATTCTCCAGAGCCAGGTAAATGAAAGGCAGTTTGAAAACAGCTGTATGGAAAGAAGACTCTTTCCTTCCCTTCTTTCATGTGCACAGATATGCTTGGAGGAGAGTGTTGATGGCATTTACTTTCCTTTGGGAAATATGGGGAGCTATTCCAACTGTCTTGGCCGGAGTTTGCCAGAGCACAGCCCTGCCATGCACCCCCAGTTCTCTGCAGCTTGATCACTTCCCCAAATCTTATGTCCCTTCCAATTTAATGAGATTATTTTCCCTTGGTGTTTTGCAGGTTTTTCCTGTCCATTCTTGGTTTTCAAGTGAATAATCATGCTTACTAATATGTTATCCAAAAGGCCAAGACTTTGGTACAGCTTTGGAAATACTGCATGATGTGAGCTTTCAGTTGCCTGTTGTTTGCGCCTGCCTTTTTAGATCGAGAATAGAAAAATTAAAAAACCCCATAACTTAACCCATATAATACTCTACTAAATATCTTTTCTGGCACGACTAAACATACTGTCTTAGTGTCAGTGCACAGAGCAAGAGCAAGAGCAATTCTTTTCAGTCTGTCTAGAAATATCCAACTGCGATCTATGGAGAGCTGCCTGGTGGTCCCCACAGACTCGTCTGATCACATGTTGCTGGCTCCTCATCTTTTCCAGCTGCTAGCTTCTAATAAAAGCAAGGGAAAAATGGTATTCCACAGAAATAATGAATATGGCTGCCCCAGGGGTATTATGTGAATGGCTGTATGAAAGCAGGGGAAGACAGAATTTGCAAGACAGCCTCTTTGTTGAACTGTGATCTACCATATGGAAAAGTTGGACATTTGAGTGGCCTTTTAAGTCCTAGTTTGATTAACTACTTCAGGGTCATTCTTTACCCCCATTTTCCTCCCTACAGTTGCAATACACTGTTATAAAGCACTTTTCCTCTAAATCTAGATCTCTGGAAACTACATGTGGGATAATATCCTTAGCTCCTGAGGCAGGGCCATTTCTCGGCCAGTGCAGGACTTTTTAATAGTCCTACTCTTAATCTAATTACTTCTCCAGTCTAGTTTAAAATTTTCTCAGTCAATGCAGAATTCAAACAAAACTGTAGGCTGTATGAATAAGCCTAGCCAAATGGGAATTTTCTCTGACTAAAGGTCAGGTTTGGCCTCTAAAGAACAGCCTGTGTAGTAATGAGTGTTTGGCTCCCTTGAAAATTGCAATTGTATGGAAATGTCACAAGAATACATGTATCTTTATTTAAAGAACTGGTTTTTTTCTATCTGGGTTGCGTAAAACCACATGACTGAGGTATTTTACAATGCAGCTGTTACAGATGACGCCAACATAACGTTCTTTACAATCAAAGGGAGGCATGGAAAGTAACAGATCTTCAGATAAGAGAAAAATCAGTTGTAGCTGTGCTTAGACTTGTCACTTGCTTTTTTTCAGAAGGTGGCATGGGCCAAATCCTGCCCTTGCACCCATGGGACCGCTTTGTGGGCTGGGGAATTGAAGGGCTCAGCCTGGCTCCACGCACAGCCCGTCAAGGGGCTGCCTGGGGCTCAGCCTCCTGACACCCCACTTACCCCTGAGCACTGAAGTCAGGGAGAGCCCCTTTCATGCTACTCAGTCAGTGCCCCAGACCAAATTCAAGGTCCTGTTTAATGAAATCCTCTCTATATCTGTCGTCTTCTCCTGTTTCATGATTTCCTCTCTAGAACAAATCCTGACTCTGGCATGTCCTTAGGGCTGCAAGAGATTTACTTCAGCTAAAATAAAAGAGAGGAGAGAAGCTCAAGTACCTACTAGTGATCAGCAAATAGCTTTTATACCAAAAGAAAATATGATGTATAAAAGCATCCTTCGGACAGAGGATTGCGGCGACGTATCAGTGGATGTTCACACTCAGCATGGCACTTACTGCTACCCTTTCGACAATTATCACCTCCCAGCATATCCCAGGGCTGCTGAGCTGATACCAAGCTGGCTTTCCCACCGCGGAGGGTGCCAGTGAGGTTACATGTACTGCTGAAGGGGCAATGTCTCTCTGATGCACCACTGGAGCAGAGCGGTGGCCAGCCTCAGCCTCGTCTCTGGTGGCTCCGCAGCACCGCTCTTCCCTCTCACCCCAGTGCTGTTCTCCCCCCAGAGCACAAGCCCCACTTCTTGCTAGTTCTGGGCAGCAGATGCTTATGACGCCAGCTCGAATGCTTGCTAACAGTGTGGGCAGGTCCTATGAAACAGCACTAGCTGCAGTCAGGGACACGTAAGGCACCTTACTGCAGTTATAGCTTCTCCTTGTAAATGACTGCATAGAGACAGGGAACTTTTTGGAAGGGAAATGAAAGCAGTAAGGTGGATGGCCAGGCAGCGATGCTGGGGTCAGACAGGGAGAGGCAGCGTATTATATCCTACAAAGAACACAATCGAAACTGCTGGGAGGGAGCATGCTTCTGGCATATTGTTCTCTTCTTCCAAAACATGGTTGTGTGGTTGTAGCAGGAGTCAGTGAACAGCTCTGCTTATTGTGTGACTATATGTAATTCTCAGCACAGTTATTGCAGCCCACCACAGACTCAGGGTAGCATTACCTAAGCACTCGATATTCACATTTGGAAATATTCTCTTAATTCCACAACCATAAAGACTGAAGATTTTACAGTTTTGTAAATTAGAAAGAACCATACAATAACGTGCAGACACACATAATAGCTTTTTACAGGAGGACATAGACAATTTTCTGACTACAGTTAAGCTGTAATGAATATAAAAGAACACAGACCGGCATACAAAAAAGGGAGGAGGAAGACAAAAGAAAACCTATTTACTTTTAAAGGCCTGTTGGCAGCTAACATAAGATCAAAATTTAAGTTTTGAAAAACAGTGCATTTTACCAGGCAAAATCTAATGAGGCTGATTTTTAAACAACTCAGGACAATTACATTGATTGCAAGAGCAATTTGAGTAATTACATGTGGAAATGACCATAATTAGCCAGAAATGAGTAAGAACATTGCAAATATTCCCATACATGAGATTGTCTTCATCTTTCTATGAGATGTTCAGTGCTTACTACAAGCTCCTTTCTTTAAACCAACAAAAAGATGTGGTTAGATCAAAGAAAGAGTCTGACCTATGTTCATAAATGATGTGTCATAATCCAGATACCTAAAAAACCCCAAACTTTGGGGACAGTTCTGAATTGTTACACATGACCGTTGGGATTTCTTGGGGAAGACTGGGTGTCTGTTGTTACAGTAGCAGTGTCCAGTGACACATGGAGTGACACGTTTTCGGTATGCAAATGTAGAGGGGGAGGAATCGTGCATTTTGTATTGAAGTTCTGCCTGGCATCATGTCAAAAAGTTAATTTCAGTGTGGTAAGAAGAACAAAGAACAATTTTAGGAAGGGTTTGATATTTTATTCATATTTAGATTAGGTCCAGAGAGATGATGAGAATGTTAATTGGTCTCTCTGAAGAGACGGACGTTCTCACCAAGAAGAAAAATCATCTCAAGCAATTGGGTCTTTTTAGTTCATTTTTCTTTTTTCTCTTTTAATCTCTTCTATGCAAAGCTAAAGAGAAGCTGAAAAAAGCCAGGCCAAATGTCAAGAAAATGAGCACAGGAACAGACGAGACTTCAACAACAGTCAGCTGATGAAGGGGACTGTGGACAGCAGGGACAATAGTCATAGCAGGTCCTATCTCTCTGTATAGAAATGTTGGCTAGTTGGCTAGGACCTTTCATAATTGTTTATGATCTATTATTATTGGTTTTATCATTACAGATCTCTAAAGAGAGATAAAGATAGCTGATGGAAATTTATGGCAACTTTAGAGATAAAATGGTGACTCTGTAGAAACTTTCCCTGTTAAAAAGCCACGTTGGGTGGTTGTAAGAATCTTCTCTGTTTAAACAAGTGGTCCTGGCTTCCCAGCAGAATGCTCAAAATAACAGTCCAAAGTGACTATCACTATAAAACTCAACATACTGCCAGCAGAGTTGTGTTTTTGGCAAAACTCACCCTGTTGTTGATCAATGCAGTGAACATCCTCTGTAAAACTCACCCATGGCCCAGCTGAACAAGGTTCGTAAGATAAATACAACAAAGTAGGTTAGATTTAAATCTCTAACCAAGAGGTGGCAAAAACAGGGGGGACTGTGCTGAAGCTCTGTTTTTCAGCTCTGACAGGCTGGATTTATTCACTGTCTCCCACAGTATTCTCCTGGAGAAGCTGGCAACTCATGGCTTAGACAGGTGCACTCTTCGCTGGGTAAAAAACTGGCTGAATGGCCGAGCCCAGAGAGTTGTGGTGAATGGAGTGAAATCCAATTGGCAGCCAGTCACAAGCGGAGTCCCCCAGGGCTCAGTTTTGGGGCCGGTCTTGTTTAATATATTTATCGATGATCTGGATGAGGGGACTGAGTACTCCCTCAGCAAGTTTACAGATGACACCAAGTTGGGTGGGAGCGTTGATCTGCTTGAGGGTAGGAAGGCTCTGCAGAGGGATCTGGACAGGCTGGATCGATGGGCTCAGGCCAATTGTATGTGGTTCAACAAGGCCAAGTGCCGGGTCCTGCACTTGGGTCACAACAACCCCATGCAACTCTACAGGCTTGGGGACGAGTGGCTGGAAAGCTGCCTGGCAGAAGAGGACCTGGGGGTGCTTGTTGATTGACAGCCAGTTGAATATGAGCCAGCAGTGTGCCCAGGTGGCCAAGAAGGCCAATGGCATCCTGGCCTGTATCGGAAAGAGTGTGGCCAGCAGGAGTAGGGAGGTGATCGTGCCCCGGTGCTTGGCACTGCTGAGGCCGCACCTCGAATACTGTGTTCAGTTTTGGGCCCCTCACTACAAGAAGGACATTGAGGTGCTGGAGCGTGTCCAGAGAAGGGCGATGAAGCTGGTGAGGGGTCTGGAGCACAAGTCTTATGAGGAGCAACTGAGGGAGCTGGGGTTGTTCAGCCTGGAGAAGAGGAGGCTGAGGGGAGACCTTATCGCTCTCTACAGTTACCTGAAAGGGGGTTGCAGAGAGGTGGGTGTTGGTCTCTTCTCCCAAGTAACAGGTGATAGGACAAGAGGAAATGGCCTCAAGTTGCACCAGGGGAGGTTCAGGCTAAATATTAGGAAAAATTTCTTTACTGAGAGAGTGGTGAAACACTGGAACAAGCTGCCCAGGGAAGTGGTGGCGTCACCCTCACTGGAGGTGTTCAAGGAACATGTGGACGAGGCATTGTGGGACATGTTTTAGTGGGCATGGTGGTGTTGGTTGGTGATTGGACTTGATGATCTTACAGGTCTTTTCCAACCGTAGTGATTCTGTGATTCCGTGAATAGCAATGTTCCAATGTTCAGTGTTACTTCAGTTGGTTACGGTACTCTTGTTTCCTGGTGTTGTTCCATCTCTGTTAACGTTTTATATCTGTGTTTTGACTATTTTTTCCACTAAGCTCTCCTGCTTCCTTAGTGTTGCTACTAAACACGACACAGGAGCCTGGTAGATGTTCTTGGGGGCTGTTGACTTTGCTAGGACCTGATGCCCAACTCTGTTCCACCGTGTCTGGCTTGACCTAGCCCTGGCAGCCTGAGGAAGAAGAGTAGCCATGTCATAATCTAATGTGAAATCCATCCTTTTGTTATGATAGCAGAAGGCAAAACAACCCCACATGAGTAGGGTGAGTAGTAACATTACCTGCTGTTGTAGCTTTTCATCTTGAGGTAAAGAAATTATGGACAAGGAGTGAAAGTGAGAGACTATTTAGCAAGCCTTCCTCCTAGGCAGGGGACTCACTGCTCTCCTTGCACACTGCCAAATTGTTGCAGAACGGTGGCAGTCCAAGCAGAGCAGTTTGCGGGGGGCTGAGGAGAAGGACATCTCTGCTTAGCCCGCCCTATGCAGTGGGGAGCTAGTGGCCACCTGGCCTAACAGGCCTTCACCAAGAGACAAGCTCTTATTCATTTGGGGCTGTGGGATGACTGCTTGTCTTTGGGGAGCTTTTTCTGCTCTTCAGCTCTTCTGCCCAATAAATTCCTATTTGGTTAAGTCCATCTGTTTGATTTCCCTTTGGAGATGTGACATGCTGGGCATTTGGGTAAGAAGAGGATGGATTCCCTCAGAGGCTGGCTGGGGGCTTGAGCTGTTGTTTGCTTGATCACCCCTGAGAGTGAGCCTGGCAGGTGGGTAACGTGATGCTAGCCTCCAAGCTGGAAACATTTCCAAAAAGAACTATATGTGGTGGGAGACTGGGTTTGATGGCCTCACAAGCTCAAGCCAGTCATATATCCTTGTGCTGTCCTGTCATCTCCTTTCCTATCCTACCCTGCTTCTTTTGTTGTAGCGAACACTATAGTTTCTGAAGAGGCAGAAAATGCAGCATTGTTGCTAGTGAGGAAGCAGTAAATTCCCTTGTGAACATCTTGGGCTGTGATGATCCACAGACCAGCATAAATTTGGGCTAAATTTGGTTCTGGCTTCTGCTGTCAGAAGAATGAGTTCAACTAAATTTTTCTACCTGGGTAGGATATAATACCTGATGAGAGTTGTCTGTCCATGGATACTACTTAAATATATAGTAAGCTGGAGTATAACATTCTGATTTAAGTAAAAAATCTTAATTTAAATCAATGCTTAGTTTGCCATTTCAGGAAGTGAGTGGATCAGAGCTTCACGTGGCCCATGACTGTGTGACTCCATCAAAGAGCTATTATGGTACATACCAACAAAGGAACTGGCTTCAGGGCTATGATTACTTTTGGCCCATATTATCTATGCTTATTTTGCAAATGAAGTGAGTCTGCTCGTAAAGTAAACATCCAGCATTCTCCATGGAAGACTTGGGAAACAACAATGCCTGTCTGAAATGCACTCCCATGTAGCTCAGTTTCATACGTAGGTGTCGATAGCTCTTTTATGGTCTGCTTGGGATACATCAGATGTATATTATATCCTCTTTTGTTAAAGTGCCACTGAGTCTGGCCCAGCTGTTTAAAACTCAGGCCCTGTGTAGTCTATGGTGATCATTCTCACCACTTGCTTTGGCAAACTTTGATAACCTGGAGATGTTCAACTGCAGTTAGCTTCAGTTGTGTAAAATTAATTACTTTTGTATATTCCTGTGCTGTAAGCGCTGGGTGCAGCTACTGTGCTGTAATATTAGATTAAACTGAGTACATTATTAGCTTTATCAATGATTCATTACAATCTTAATGCCAACCGAAAGGACACAGAGTACCCATTTACCAGTGTGCCTCTAGCAACCACTGCAACACACACAGGTGCTTTTTTTGGAAGTGCCCTTATCAAGGATTATAAAATAGTAGAAATTTCCTGAGTTGAGTACATGTGTTTCAAGTAGATTATATCAGAAACAGGAATAAAACCCCTGCATTTAACTTCAGACTTAAGGCAAGGTGCTCAAGATGGGACTCTGAGCCGTATGTTCCAGGCAGCCAGGATTAATACAAAATCTGTGTGACAGCAGACAACTGCAGACTGAGAGCTAGACCATTTGTAACACTGATTGACAACTGTGCTCATGGAAGTCTGTGCAAAGGCTGGAGCAACTGAATGCAGCTGTGAAACAAGGTTGAATGAAGAAACAGGACTTGCAAAGTCTCTCGGAAGCACGTGGCATTTCAGCAATTGCCTTCTCTCAGCTGTCTCAACCCTGTCTTCCCCTCACGTTTTGGAAGGAGCTATCTCCTTGATTCATCAGTCCATCAGTTTCCTCCACTGAAAAGTTATTCCTCATTCACTCACTCCTTCATAGCAGGTCCTGATTGAAGGGTGGGCACTTTGAGTGCTATTAGTATGTAGAGAAATGCTAACTAATAACAGAATGAAGATAACAGGGGAATTTTTTTCTCTTCCTTTCTCTCTCGGGTCAGGATGAGAAGGGGTATTTCAAAGGGCAGACCTCAGCTGGTACAGATACAATAGACAACTTCAAGGCTTCCCAGTCTTTTTGAAAGCCGAGACATTGGCCTGTGATATGTACACTTGTCAACAACTGTATATTCACCCCTATGGGCTTGAATCAGATCTTACTACACTCCAGTTTGTCACTGGTATAACCACTAGTTTCAGTTAAATTAGTCTTTATTTACACTGGTGAGTATGAAGAAAGGCAGGTTGCTAAGTACAGCAGATCACACAAAACCAGTCTTTTTCTTCAAGGGAGGCATTAGTCACCACTGCAGGCACTTGATTTGTTAGTCTGTACACAGCACAAGCAGGCTTTCGAGAAAGCAAGAGTGTTTATGTGGGTTTCCTGGGATGTTCAGCGCTCTTGTAAACCCTTGTGTTGGTTTTGGCAAGGTTGATTAAAATAGGTAATTGTCCGCTTCAAAAATGAATCAATGAAACTCCAGAAACAAACCACACTGGAGGTTAGAAGCAAGGGTTGCTGTGTGCGAGACTGACAAGGAAATACATGTGTCCCAAGAATAGCCCACAGCTGTTTACAGGGCATCTCTATTTGGACCTGAAGGATGGGAGTAGTGCCATGTGTCTCAATACACATGTATGATAAATATTACTCACTGGCAGCCATCTGAATGCGCCTGATAGAGCTCAAAGGCCTTCTAAGATAATAAATAGTTATTAATTATAACAATTACATTACTGGGGTCTTTGGTGACCTGCTGGGGTCCTCTGACCCAGGACCAGGAGATTCAGTAAACTATGAGTAAGAAAATGAAACTTCCTCTCATTAGGTTTCATTTCACTGTAGATGAATCAGTATTTCTACTGGAAAACATTTAGGGTTTAATGACTCAAAAAGAACTGAAAACTACTGAGTACCACTTCTGCCATTTGCAGATGAGGGTAAAATACATTATATAAAAGAGAAGTCTAAATCATCAAAGTTAGATATTTAGCCCAAACAAACAGAATCACGGAGTGGTTGAGGTGGGAAGGGACCTCTGGAGGTCATCTGGTCCAACCCCCCTGTTCAAGCAGGGCCATTTAAAGCCAGTTGCCCAGGACCATGTCCAAACAACTTTTGAATGTCTCCAAGGATGGAGACTCTACAACCTCCCTGGGCAACCTGCGCCAGTACTCGGTCACCCTCACAGTGAAAAAGTGTTTTCTTATGTTAAAACTTATACATTAAGTCTCAATTTTCATGCAATGCACACACAAATAATATTGGAAACTAAAAAATGAAGTTTTGCTCTCCCTCCTTCAAAACTGAGTAAGCAAAATGGACAATTCCTACAAAAGACAAGTAAATAGAAGAAATTTAAAAATCATTTCCCATTGAAATGCTTCTTCAAAACATTTTCAGCCAAACCTAGTTAGAAGTGTAATTTCCTAGAAGCTTTCAGAAAATTTGCCATTCCTTTCACATATATTTTTGCAATATCACCGCATTTCACCTTATGCGTGGAGCATCTCTCTGAAGAAATCTGGAAGGTCTTGTCTTTGATACGCCTCTCGCAGCTTGCTGAGGCTACGATGCCAGCAGGAAAACCAGCCACTGTATGTTAGCTAGGCTACAAGGCAGCTGGGGAAAGGCAGTGCTTCATTAAATACTCGAGACATATAAATATATAATTCTGCAGATACTCTATGCATATACATATACATATATATTTAAAACGCTGAGTATTTAAATCAGCACATCTGTGACAAATATGTATATATAAATGCATTTTTGTGTATGTGTGTGCACATATATATATACACACACACAACCGTATGCATTTAAGGTTATTTTATTTCTCCTTCATCCTCTTCCTTCTATACTAGTTTCAAGCTGTAAGCTTGCTGGATCAGATGCTGTGCCTGTACTGGTGCATCTTGTCTTAAGGGGGAAATGAGGGTATTTTGGTAATATAAATACTGATTTATAACCCAAAATCTGTGTTCAAAGAACACTAAGGCTGCAAAGTCAAGCAGCTAAGGTAGGAAAGACCAGGATTAGGGAGTCCTGTGCCACTTTAATTCAGTCTCCTTTGCATACTGCTAATTACATGATCATATATTCTGCTTTTTCCTTTTTCATTGCCTCATTCAGTGTATGAAATGTGCAATACTTACTTATTGAGCAACAAGGCAAGATTGGTTTTCCCCTGATTGTTCCACATGCTAATTTACATCCTAGTTACTGCATGCTGTTCAAACCCCACTACCGAGAAGAAATTGTTGTTTCCTCATTTCTTTATTATCATTGATGCTCATCTCTATCGCCTTGGAGTGCCTCATGAGTTTTCTGTTCACAACATTGTCTCTTCAGTGGGAGCAATGTCTGTCACTGATGGCAAACTGAGCTAGATTAAGGTAAGATGGATCTGATTTGGGAAAATTGAGACAGATTAAGGTGAAAAATTAAAAAACTTGGGGGACACAGTTGGAGATATACCTAATTTTTCACAGTATCCATCACCAAATAATACTTATCATTTCAAAGCTCAGCTTCCGAAGACTTCAGTTTGGTGCTCAGCCCTTCTGATAAAGGACCCCAAGGAGCACCAAGACAGACCTTAAACGCCAGATCACAGGCCCAAGCCGCTGAGCCATGGGAACCCAGGCATGTGACTGTGTAGTTATGTTCAAGACACCCAAGAAATAGAAGAGGGCCCTCCGAGCTCTATCCATCCTGTGGTGTGGGTCCCCATATGTCCTGTGGTGAGAAACCTTGATTCTGAGCTGCTCTGGGTCAGCACACGTCATGGGATTCACAAATGGAGTTTTGGAATGAATTAAACATGAAAATTAATAATGCACCTTATGCAGCACTCCTGGGGAGACGTACATTTAATTTCATGCTCCTCTTAAATATTACATTGTCATTGCACTATAGAATGCTAAAGCAAAGGTGCTGGGCTACATCCTTGGAGCGTTGGTGGAGGTTTTGGCAGCCAGGCGGGGAGAATCGGAGTCGCTGACCTTTGGGAAGGTAGCAGGGGCGCTGTGAGCTGTGGAACGGGTGAGCTGCCTGGATATCTCATGAAAGTCATGCCCCTTGACACCATTCCTGGTGTTCAGGTGGGACTTACCGTCATTAAGTTTCAAAGTCAATCTTGGGTGTATTTCTGTAGGGCTGCCATCTCCTGTAAAGATTCGCCAGCTTTTTGCAGCCTCCAACATATTTGCATCTGTTTGCACTCACTTTGGGCTTGGAAACATTTCTTGAGAGAAGGAACAAGTCGGGTGAATCTTTCTAAATGAAGAGGTGGATTTCTTGAGCACAATTTGTTAGCATTGCAGAAAAAGTGTGGTTTGTAAGAAATTTGTCTCCTTTCAAGCCTTTGGGCTGATTTTTTTTTTCACAGGCTCTTTGGCTCTGCTCTCTGTGATCTGTTCGCGGCTCAGCTGGCACAGCCAGCCTTTGTGCGTGACTGCAAGCATCTCTGCATTTCTTGTGACCTTTGAATTCATGCCCACGCACAGAGCAGTCCCCAAGCTGCTGCGTGCTGCCTCAGCTCCAGCCTTTAAGGACTACCTGAGGTGCAGCGCCAGCTGAAGAAAATCACTGATGCTGCTTTTGGAAACTACCCACAACCCGCATAAGTTTTTCCTCCTTGGAATTCATAGAAGAGACATGAGCTGTGTCTGGACGGTGCACCATGCCTGCACCTTTCTGGTACACTTCAGTCCCATATGGCAGTACAAGCAAAAAGAGGGAGATGTAGGCTTTGGTGTCACAGGGCTTGCTCTCTTCTCACCTGTCGTGGTTTAAGCCCAGCTGGCAACTAAGCACCACGCAGCCGCTCACTCACTCCCCCCAGCCCCAGTGGGATGGGGGAGAGAACAGGAAAAGTAAAAGCGAGAAAGCTTGTGGGTTGAGGTAAGAACAGTTTAATAAGTGAAATGAAATGAAAAATAATAATAATAATAATAATAATAATAATAATATTGTAATGAAAAGGAAAACAACAACAACAAAAAAGAAAGGCAAGTGATGCATATGAAAACAATTGCTCACCACCTTCCGACTGATGCCCAGCCCAAGCAGCGGTCCCCCGGCCAGTTTTCCCGTAGTTTATACACTGAGCATGACATCACACCATATCCCTTTGGTCAGTTGGGGTCAGCTGTCCCGGCTGTGTCCCCTCCCAACTTCTTGTGCACCCCCAACCCACTCGCTGGTGGGGTGATGTGAGAAGCAGAAAAGGCCTTGACTCTGTGTGAGCACTGCTCAGCAGTAACTAAAACATCCCTGTATTATCAACACTCTTTCCAGCACAAATCCAAAACACAGCCCCATACTAGCTACTATGAAGAAAATTAACTCTATCCCAGCCAAAACCAGCACATCACCTCTTTTGGATCACCTGTGGAGCTGGCACTGCAGCCAAATGCTCACCAGGTGATGGGGAAGGCTGAAGTCTGAAAGCGCAGATTGCCGGGGAAGGAGCGTGCAGGGTGACAGCGTGAGCGGCCGGAGATGTGAGGGACAGAGAGGCTCAGGTGTGTGGCAGAGACGAGATGAAGGAGGATGGAGTCCTTGGTGTGGGGCAGGCTGTGAAGGACGTGAAGGGCAGGTCCACTGTAGGAAACTGTCAACTGAGGATTTTGGGAGGGGTCAGAGGAGAGGCCAGTATGACAGGCCTGGCTGCAGGAACAACGAGGTATACAGCCTTCTTCCCTTACATAGCTTAATGCTTAAGGCTGGGAAACAGGACTGCCCGGACATTCAAAGGCTTTTCAGGGACACATGAAAACCTCAGGGGCTCTGACAAGTGGATGCATGGTGAGAGTCCAGCTCCTGTGCACACAGAGGGGCTGAGTAGCCGGGCAAGCATGTCATGTGTGGTGTCATGGGTCTGGGGCGCAAGAGGAAGGTGACTATATCCCCTCTTGTCCTGTCTGAAAATTCATACTGCGAATTAAGATCCAGTGTTTGTGGCAGTCAGGGGCTCAGCTTGATGATCCCAGGAGCCCCTTCTAGCCCTTTTTTCTCTAGCTCAGGCATATATATCTCTGTCTGACACCTCATCTGGGTGCATTAGGTTCATACAGCAAACACAGCAGCCCCGCTGAGCCCACAAGCGGGACTGACCTCTACATATGCCCTTTCTGTGTCTTTTGCTAAAGCACAGGGGTGGAGGGAGGTACACAATTTTCCTGTGTACGTGTACATGTGTACATGTCTTCACCTTTCTGATGCCTATACACTGGATCTCAAGATCAGGGACTGCACTAGAGCTAGTTCTCTCTCCTACTGACCATCAACAAAACTCCTGCTGGCTTTAAGAAGAGCAGGAGTGGACCAAGGAATCTGCAAAATTCTGATTTCAGGTAAGAGGGACTTATGTAACATACCACCAATTAGAAATAATACAGCTAAATGTGAAAATTAAAATATACTCAAGAAAACAATAGGAGGGAAGCAGCTGACTTGGAAATGGACTCTTTTCTATACTTACATAGAGGCAGGACACTTCATTTCATTTGTCTATGGATAAGAGAAAATAACCCCTTGTATTGGAGTTATCTGACTCCACAGCCACTGCAGTAAACCATTGCACATTTGTTTTCTACCGCATCTGGTAAGGAACTGGAAATCTGTTACCTGGGCTTCAGGAACCAGCCAGGATCGTGACATTTAGCCACCTGCTTCTCCAGTTTGTGTGCATTAAATCAGTGGTGTGGACTGCTGTGCATTAATTGCTATTCCCTTTTATGTACTTTAGCTGGCTACAGCTGCTCGAGACACTTTTAAATATCCCAACAGCTCCAGTATTGTTTGCTGACACTTTCTAAATTCTCTGCTCAGCATTTGGTTGTCTTGATAGCATTGAATGCCCTGTTTCACTGGGAAGCAGCCAGAGGCTTTGGTGAAGAGCCTCTACAGGTGTTGCGGAAATAATCCAGGGCAATTCAAGTAACGTCTAAAAGCCATACTGTTTATTTTTCTGTACACATGGGCTGCTTATCACAACCACCTGGAAAATTCCACACATGCAGTTGCCCCAGAATGGGGCTTTGTGACAGTGCAAGAAAAATGTTTTTTTCATCTGATTCACTGGCAGTAAGTCTCCAGTAGGTAAAAGCATGTTTAGTTTAGAGTAGAAAGGCAGAAAGATGAGGCAGAGCTTTAAATTAAAATGGAAACTTTGTTGGCATAAAAGACTAACCCAGATTTCTGCTGTTGGTGGCCAGAAACCTGCTCTCTTGCCATGACCCCAGCTCCCACCATCAACTTACGCTTGTCTGGAGTTTTGTTGTGTGTATGTTACAGCTGCATGCGTTTGTGCCAGGGTTGTGTGTCAGTACAACTTGGTATACTGACAGTTTACATAGAAGCACCCTCTGATGGGTACAGAGCACTTGCTTTCTCTGCTCCTTATTCCTCAGCTCAGCCAAGGTGGTGGCACTGGCTCAGTGGAGACCCACAGGTCTTGGGGTGCAGGTGTGCTGGGGAAGAGGAGGGCACTGGTGCATCTGGGAAGGGAAAGCCAGAGCACACCAAATGAGTCCCTGGGACAGGATGTACCTGTGGAGGGCCACAGTACCCAAAGGGCCCAAGGGTGTGCCAGGCTGAGCTGCCAGGGTCTGCCTTCTCCAACTCTTTCACAGTAACGAACTGGAACCCAAGGCAATAAATGAGGCTGAGACCGGGGTGAAGTGGCCTGTTCTGTGCCTGAAGCATCATGTGAGGCCACTCTCTCAGAAGCAGCGTAAGTAAGAAATCATGAGCCAGGAAAACAAGAGCTCTTCCTGTGCCTTGCTTTCTTCTGAGGTACAGGCGATATGCTCTTCACCCCTACTACATCACCTCTCGGTTCTGCTGAGAGGTGCTTTGGGTTGGCTGAAAGGGCATTGTAAAACCTATCCTGTCCTTCACCTACTCTCTTTGATAGAGCAGTGCAGTACTCTGTGTGCAGCCTTTCCCTTCCTCCTCCACCTCAGCTTCCAGCCTTTTCTCGTGCAAACACGTGTAGGGCTGGAAACAACCGTAATCTGAGTGACAGGAGCTGTATGGCCATTCCTGGGTGACCTGGAGCATGTATGCCACAGCAGCTGATGCTAATAAGGAACGGGGAAGCTGTGGCCCCTGTAGTTGTCCTTGTAATCCTGCAAATGGTGTATGTGTGGGGGATCTCCTCTCCCTGCTATATCCTTGGTCTGCTGCACAACCACAGTGTTAAAGAACTAAAAACTCTTTAAGGACACATCCCACCAGTACTCAGAGATAGTCCAGCTAGATAGATGACCAGGCTGAAAATCAGTATACCAGGGAATACAATGCAACACATTAATGCAATGAAGTCACAGGTGTCTCTGGAAGTTATCCCAAAACCATTTGGATATCAGAAAAGGGTGACTTCCCTGCCTATGTTCCAAGCCCTCCCATAGTCACCGGTGTGCTCATAGTAAAGTTTCCTGCACCAGCACCCAGATTTGACTTTTGCTCTGCAGTATAAAACTCTTCACTCTTGCTTGGCTCCTTTAACATATTCTCCATTTTTACAACTGGTTTAGCAGTATCCTCCCCATGACCTATCACATCACTATTATCTTTCTTATTAATCATATCTGACATTCAATTGGCATGTTTTGACAACCTTATCAGTGAGATTTGTGTTCTCATTTGACCTCAGCCTGTCAGGGTTGGGAGGACAGGGAGTCCTTGAACAAGCCTCAGCCCTAATGATAAAT
Source organism: Gavia stellata (assembly GCF_030936135.1). Lineage (NCBI taxonomy): Eukaryota > Metazoa > Chordata > Aves > Gaviiformes > Gaviidae > Gavia > Gavia stellata. Next base: position 23,992,297 of record NC_082596.1, on the reverse strand, counting down.
ACTGAACAGAAGAGACTTCTTTCTTTGTGACCTCTTACCGTGCTCTGTGAAAATGATGGGGGAGCCTATTATTAGGCTGAGTGCCTGTGCCAAATACCACAGGACCCCTTGCCTTCACTGGGTTCAGCAGGCATTGCCAGAAGACACGCAGTACTACACCCCGTAGTACTTAATCGTCTGTTTTAATGCAAGGAATCACATGCCTGTTCTTTCCCAGCCCTCTCTCAATGCTGCTGGTAGGGTTGAGAAATGTACCCCCAGTCAGCACCTGCCATCACTTTATAAACTCCAGAGCGTGAACTACTCTGAAGCTGCCCTGCCATTGCTCCTGTCAAGTCTCACCAGTAAACATGCAAGAGTGGTCTGCTACCTTAGGTTTCTAAAGGGATTCACAACACTGGAAATTTTTTTTGTTTCAAGAAATGGAAAAACCTGAAAGACCTAAAGATTAATGGAGACTAATCCAACTGCAAGACTAAGAGACTGCCCATCCTCATACTGACGCCTCCTAGACTGAATTCCTCAGGGCAGAGAATCCCTCACTCTTCTGTGCTTTGTAAAGTAAGGCAGGCTTTTGTGGTGCTAGATACCTGCTGAGGGAAAGCAGAACACCTGGTCTCAAAGCGTTTATGCAGGTGAGGCTTCTGCATGACTTCCACAAATGCTTTTCATTTCCAGAAAAAGTACTGAGCAAGGCCTTCAGGTCTTAGCCCATGAATTGTGATTCTCATAGCACACGTGAATCCTGAGTTGATCTGAACAAAAATTGTGTCAGGGAGGTCTCTCCTCCTGCTTGCGTTCCTGGTGGGGAAAATAGTCTTAATGTCTGTAGCTCTCATATGGTTGCAACTTGCTGCACAGGAAGCAATTACAGGTCTGAGGAGGTCTGAGCTGCCTGGCCTCATGGCTGCCTTCCTGGGTCTCCTTAAGCATCTGTGGGCAATTGGATGGATGGAACGTGCTAATGAACATATTCCCCCCTGCACCAGGCTTGTCTTACCACATACATCAGTCACATGCTGAAGCCAGGACAAATCAGGTGAGTCAGATAAAGGTCTCGAGTGTGGGATTGTCTTCAAGCAGCAAATGCTGAGGTGCGTCTGTACCTCACCCCTGCACAGAAGAACTTGGGGAGGGAGGGCTGGAATATAAGGAGTTTTCCAATAGCCATCCTGTGCAAGGCTACCTTGCAAGGGAAGCTCCCGGACAGCTGAAGCTATGTCTCCTTACACTTTCCTAAATTGCCATAAAACACTAGAGAAGGTGCAAGACCAGGCAAAATTGTCCAGGTGCCCCTGGAAGGGTCAAGCCAGCTGAACTAGCTGTGATGTGGTGTAGCCTACAAACCTAGCCTGTGCACAGGGACTTGTTTTTGGTCTGGGTACACACTGAACCCTCTTTTCTCAAGCCTGTTGGCAATTTGCCAGGCTGCCAGTGAGGGTTATACAAATCTCACACAGGGCGTCTGTACCAAGCAGGTTATCCCTTGCCTACTGCTAGGCTGTCCTGGAAGAGGTTCCCATTTATTTTTTTCCCCTCCCTCTGATGACATATTTTCTAAACCACAAAGCTGCTTTGATCTGGACAACATCAAGAGTCATGCTGTGCTGCGGGTTTTCCCTTTAAAACTCTTGGCAGTTATGCACACTGGCAGCTATGCCTCCCCTGCGGACCACTGATCAGAGGTCCTCTAAAAGGGCTGGGTACTTTCATACAGCTCTGGACCCTTTTTCTTCCTGTGACCTTCATCCACAGAGGCTCTGCTTGTCCTTGAGTCTTGGCTGCCTTGGGTGGCTGCAGCTGGTAGCGTACTTGAGTCTAAGCCATCCATGTATACAGGAACTCGACCCAACGTGAGCCTTGCACTGCTGACTCCTTCCTCACGTTCCTTGTCTGCAGCCAGGCCAGCACACAAAGGTTTTGCAACGTGACGCTCCTGTTCCATGACCCACGTGGATCAGACACAACTGGACAGACTGATCCATGATTCATTGAAAAGTTGCCTCTGACTTAGGGTTCAGGGCAGGAGAAAGGCTAGTTTCATCCTGCATGTGATGATACAGCATGGTGCTACTCTGTGTGTCAGAGAAGTAGTACTTGGAGGTCTGCTTATTTAAACAGAGGATTTGGCTTCAGCCGACCTGGGTTTAGTCACATTGCTGACTGAAGGGCTGCTGCTGTGGATTTTGATTCCAGTTTTTGGAGCAGATGGTGTATGGGAGGTTGTGTGTTAGCTTCCTGCCTGTTTCTGCCTGCAGCTGGATGTGGTCCTGGAATATTCCTTTGGTGATAACCATGAGGCACCAGCAGAGCCCAAACCATTCTGCCTGGCAGCCTCTCTGGGAAGGTTGTCCTCATCCAGTAAGGACTTTGGAGTGGCTATTTAAAGACAGTAGAAATCATCTGTTCCAGACTGCCCATGGGACAACATTGCAGGAGCCAAAATGGGTTTCGGACACAGAAAACATACCTTTTCAGGGTTTTGTTCTTGACCTCACTGGGAAGGAGGGAAAGTTTTCAGCTGCCGCCAAGCTGCCTGGTGCTCTGCGGGAGTGTAATTGGTGGCATCCATCCATTTCCCCATGGGCCATCATCCACGCAAAAGCTGCCACCAGCCACCTCCACGATCCAGCTACGTGACAGCAGTTCTGGGACTCCTAATGGCAGAAGGCTGCCTGAGCACCACAGGCTGGGGTGGGGTGGGGTGGGGTGGGGTGGGGTGTGCCTCACAGCCTCTTTTAGGGGTACGCCTGAGCCCTCTGTGCCTATGAGAGGTCTCTGAACCAGGGAGCAGCTCCCTGCCTGACCATGGCCTATGATACCTTTATCATAGGCCATCAAGTGTCAATCAAAGGACACTACTAACAAGGACTTCAGCTCACTCTGAGAGCATGCAGTTGCTTCATGTGTTGTTAATCCTGCAGAACTTCCCACCTGTGCCTCTCCACTCTTCACTTGCTCTTTGCTGCAGCACTGCGTAGAGGCAAAGTAAGAAAGTTTTCTTTCTTTCTCCCATCCATTGAGTGCCTGCTCACACTCCAAAACATGCTCTCCCTTCCCATTTTTCTGATTTCTGAAGGGTTCCAGTTTCTCCAAGCTCAATTGCTTTCCCATGTCCTCCTCCTCCCCTGCCTTTCTTTCCCAGCAAAGGGCCTGTGCTGTGCAACAAGTGTGAGCCATGCAAAACGCTTGTCTCCCATCAGGTGTAACAGATACTAGCATTACTGTCATTTCTGCCCAACTCCACTGCCAGTAATAAGGATGTAAATAATGCATGAGCTGATGCTAGATGATGATCAAATATGCACAGCTGTAAGTTGTTATGTGGTACTGTGCTTTAAGGTTGTTGAAAAGATACACTTTACAGCTACTTAGGATTTTTGTATTCTCTTCCTAGGAACTTTCATGTGAATGTGCTCACAAGATAACATCTTAATTAGTCATAGTCCTCCATTTCAGTTTCTACTTTGCTCCACCTTGTTGGTTAAAGAGCTGAGGACTTCCTGGACCAGGGTCATAGCAAAGCCAGTGGCAGGTGGGTGATAAGGTCCCTTGAGATTTTTCGCTGCAGGAGGGCAAGTAGAAAGGTTTCAGGTAAAAGGATGGGATTGTTCTCGTCTCTTTGTCTCTCCCCTGGCTCAGAAGTGCTCTGAGTAATACAGCTTAAACCATCCCCATCTTGAGGCCTATGGATACCTCCCTCCTTTGACTGCGGAATGGAGAAAGTTCATCCGAGGCAGGATGTTAGCACTGGGGAAACAAAGCAGCCATTTACCTCTCCAAAACATTTTGACTGTGCCTTATGTTTAAGTTTTCATATTATGTGAAATGACAGGCAAATCAGGCACAACACGAAACAAATCGTCTCCGAAGTTAACAGAATTGTCACTTTTGGACACTTTTGTGTTCAGCTATTACAAGTACGCTTTTCTAAATCTTTTCCTGTCTTTGTTGGTGTCATTGCTTGCTCTCTGAGACACATCAAAAGGCTTGCAATGCAGCTTTTTTCTCCTGTGCCTCTCACTGCTGCATGCTGATCTCTTTCTAGCACACTTGACACACGCAGGTCAAATGCTTTTTCTGCTGCTTCTGAGCTTGTGCATCACGAACCAACTTCTGTGCCTGAGTGCTCTTGTCCCAGCCCAGGGGGGCCAGGCAGTGTGGCAAGGCAGCATGGCCAAAACACAATGAGCTCAGGTCAAGAAGGCTTTGCTTTGCACATCATCTCACCAGGGATGATTCGACCCCAAGGCAGGCATGTGCTTAAATGGAGGGGCACTGTCATGACATTTCCATCCTTCCCAGGTTGGAAATGGCAGGTAGCCAGAGCGAATGTCAGAGGATAAAATACAGTGGAGATGCCAAGTTCCCAGGCTGTTTTAAGATTATAAAGAATGTTTTAAGGTTATAAATAAGGTATTTGGGGAACAGAGGCGGCTGAAAGGCCCGTCCTTCTTCTAGCTGGTCCCTGTTCTCCTCAGAATCGGGGTAGTGGATGGAGGACAAAGCAGAGATCCTTGCTTCAGGACACTGCTTCTCCAGTCAGAGCAGAGGGTGAGGTTGGGACTGCCCATGGGGCAGGGAGCCAGGCCTTGAACCGTGGGGTGAAGCTCAGGCACACACTCACGGCCCATCACAGTGTGCTGGTGCCTTGGTGAAGGCATTGTGGGCGGTGATGTGGGGAAAGACTATTGCAATGCACAAAATTAAGCTAAGACGGTTCAGTGTTTACTTTCACTTTTTGGGACATGTCACTTTGCAGTTTCTAACAATTTTTCATCTCATCTTCTTGTATGTGGAATACGGTTTCTGTCCCCCACTAAGCGTTGCTTTGTTCCTAGTGGTAGCTCCACGATGTTGTTCTCTCAGGAGTCGTAACTGAATGCAGTGTTTTCTTTTAAGTTAAACTTCCTTTAGGTGGACCGAGTTGTTGGTACTCATTTTATGCTGTTCTTCGCTGGAGTATCAAGTGCAGGCTAACACAGGCACCGAGTCAGGGCCCAGAAAGGACAGTATCCCCGATGGAGAGCAGGGGGGAAGCAGCCCAGCACCGCTTCTCTCCCCAAAGAAGGGCACCGTCTTTTTCCAGTGTGAGGGCAGGGGTGGCCAGAAGGGACCTGTGTGTCCCTCGGGATGACTCTGCAAAGGAATGTGCATTTCCTTTAGCTTTGCAAGGGGGAGAGGCTTCTGGCCTGGCCATCCACACCCAGGCTGCCTCTCATCACTTTGGAGGGCACTGCCTGGGGCCAAAAAAATCAAAATCAAGACCAATAAAAGAAAAACTGTTGGAAAGATTATGACTTGTCAGTGCCCAAAGCCCAGGCAGGAGCAGAGCACACCAGCAAGCAGAGCTCTGACAGTCACTCAGGGAGGTAAAGTGAGAAGCCCCACAGCTTGGGGAGCCTGGAGATGCCCCTGTGGCTCAGAGCCAGGCACACGAGAGCAGGAGAGAGATTTCAGAAAGACATGAGAACTACAGGGAGTGCTGCTGGCCGTTCATTTGGCTGATTTTCCTCTGTGTCCCTTGGGGGACACCCTGTTACACCATCTCAGCAGCAAGAGGCATTACCTGGATCCTGTTTATTTGCGGTCATTAAAAATCCCTTTTTAACTTTGCTGAGAAAAACAATGGTCTATCCACTGCCTTGCAGTTGTGTTTCATTTAGTGGCATACTTCTTTTGGCCGATGGCTTGTCAAAGGTGTTTAAAATCATTAAACATACAGCACTCCCACAGCTTTCCTGGGTGGTGCGCACCAGATTATTGCATGGTGAATATTTGGAAATCCCAGTTGGGATCCTTTCTAGGTTTCCTCTGCCCCGCGGTGCTGCGATAAGCATTCCCAGCCACACCCGTGGACGTGGTCACGTCTTTCTCCCGTTTGCTGACATATGGAATGAATAGCTAACAGTTTTTTATTGACATTTCTATACAGGGTGCAACTGTCATAACAAAAAGATACCCACGCATCCAATTTCGCTGCAAATTTACTTCTGTCATACAGACCCTAGACCTGCAATTCTGAAACATACTGCCATAACAAATACCAGATTTTTCCACTGTGGATACTAAGAACTTCAAGTATACCCACACACTTCTCTCTCATCCTTTTCGGATGTCTCTTTTCTATTATAGTGTGCTTTGAATCTAAAGCGATACAGCTAATCAGTAGTAAAGCACTTTTAGATGGCTTCTACATCAGTGCTCAGGAAAAGAGTGTCAAAATTGGGGAATAAGGGCGGGGAACAGAAAGAGAGGAGGCTTTTAATTTCATTTAATGATGTCTACTAATACTTGCGATGTCAGAAGATGAAGCAACATCATCTACATCTGGAGGAGAAAAGGAAATAGTTGTAGTTCCATTTTCAAATCCTAAAGCTTATGAAGTGACAAATGGTGTTTATCCTATCTGGAAAAAAATGTTATTCTTAATTGTAATACTGTCACGGCTGCCAGCTCTCACAGCTTCAGTGTGTGGCTCATGACAAATGGTGTCTTTTCAAGCCCTGTTTTGATTATACAGGAATCTCAACAATGCTTTTTTTAAGCTTGAAAGTCTATCCCAGAGCAAAACCTGAAGGTTGCAAAAGTGGAAGACAGAGAATTCACTTTTTTAAAAATCTCATCACTTGACTTTTTAAAAATCTCATCATTTTTAAGGAATTGTAATCATTTCTTGTTATTTTTTAGTTTTACAAGTTAGTAATACTGCACTCTGGAACAGGGAAGCACAATATATACATGTACACATGCATACATGTCACTTCATTTGTCACTGCAATGTCTCTTTGCAGAGAATATCCTTCATTTTTGCATTTATCATATTTATACATGCAAGCCTTGTATTTTTAAATACCTATTGGACCTTACATGTATAGAAGGTGCAGGAATATGTAATTGCACTTCTGGTTGTTCACCTGGTTACATTTCCTGGACTAGTCTGGGAAGATGCATGCCATAATACCCCAAAGAGTATTCATACCATAAGATCATGAGGAGAAACTTTCTGGGACACATCTAATAATGTGGTTACAAAAGCCAAAAACAACCTGAAAAAAACAGTTCTTATATCTCATCAGACACTAGATTTTCACTTCAAGATACAGAGAAACTAGAAATGAAGAAAGCTTCCAGGAGATATTTTTCTGCTGTTGAAGATTGGTGGGAACATGCAGGTAAATCAAATGCTTAGATGGAGGCAGGTGGTGCATATATTTTACCATATATATGTTTTCACTGGACATCAGAGAGCATGAAAATGGGCAACTGCCCATCTTCCTAGTTTCCTGGAAGTGCTGGGTACTCATTCACGTGCAGAGCAGCAATGCTTCTTAGGTACTGAGCCACCAAAGCCCTGACTGTCACTGTGCATCACCTCTCAGAAACAAGGGGACGATGCATGAGGAGGAGAGGGCCTTTCTGTCCCCTGGACAGCTACAGCCGGCTTTACCCTGTCACAGTCAGCTTGAGGGAATGTTGTTGTAGGATGCAGGAATGTCTGACTGTGAGGTTTTGACTTGAAATAGACCTTGGTCCAGTCTGAAAAAACATTTTAATGCGTAGCCACAGAAAGAAATTTTCAAGACAATGGTTTCACACACTAGAATTAGAGTATTTCTTGTAAACTTTAGACTAATTTTTTTCCTTTGAACATGGTGGAGCCTTGCCACAAGGGAACGCAGGGTTTATGGTAACGCTGGTGCTCTTCCTGTGACAAACAGAAAGAGCAGCAAAAGCAACAAACTTGAGAAAATAAAGCCAGGCTGAAAGGAGGTGAGCTGTGGGAGCAGCAAGGGGTGTGGGATGGAGGACAGACTGTTCCTGTCACCTGAGCCCCTGCTAGCTGCTCCTTCAGAGGAGAGACAGGGACAGAATCTGCAGGCGCTGAGGTTTGTCCACGTACACCTTTTTGGGAGTACAACCTGTGGCACGTGTTTGACAGGTGGGTGGTTTTTTGCCCTTTGTTTTCTCTCTGCCAGGCTGGGAGCCCATTCTGCCAGTGTGCTGAGTGCCCTCAACTCTTTCTGCCACTGCCTGTAGCTGGGGGTGTCCTGTCTTTTATGGGAGGTACAGTGGGACATCCTTGGACCTCTCAAGATAAAGAGCTCTCTTACTATGTCTCCAATTTGGGGCTTTGGATGCTTCCTGGTTTGGAGGGCCACTGCTGAGATGGTGCTCATTTCCATCTATAAAGAGCTTTGAGATCCTTGCTTGGACCGTGCTGTGGAAGCAGGTCACCTTGTAGATAACAGTGCCCAGAACAGAAAATTCAGCAGGAGCGTGGCCAGAGGAACTTTTCGGGGTTGCTGTGAAGGGGTCCCTCAAACATGCTGCCCAGTGCTGAGCAACAGGCAGCAGGTGAGTGAGCACTCGGCTGCTCAGCCCCCATACACCGGCAGACTGCTAGGGCAGGTATTCATTTGGGCTGTCCCTCACCTTCTGGGGTCAAAAGGAGCCAAATTATCAAGCTGACAGATGGTTTAAACTGCCTGGTCTCACCCAGCTCATTCCGACAGAAGGACATTCCGGAATGGTCTCACCAGCAGCTCAGCACATAGAAGGTACAGCATTCTCCACCAGAGACGAGCAGTGGGAACTAATAATTGGTCTGAGGATGGCAGGCGTACCACATGCCTTTCTCAAAACAGCCATGGGATATGTAGAGGATGGGGCAGCTAGTTCCCTTCCGGATTTCAAACAAAGGCTTGGTGGTGGCTGTATTTACCAGACAGCTGTTTACTACGAAGCAGATGACACCAGTTTTACAAAGACCATACAGCTACTGTCAAAGCACAAGGGTGCTGGGACACTGCTGATGTGTGGGATTCAGACCAACACCCTTCGTGGCATTGCCAGTCCCTTGATCTGCACAAAAAATACTAAAAAATCCATGCATCTCCCTGTCAAACCAACTAGCTCTTGATAGTCCTCTTTCCTGCCCACACTGGCAAGTGTGGGAGGTGTAGAAGGGTGAACGGCACAGCTGGTCAGACAGGGCGTGAAAGGGAGGTTGTGCAAAGCAGCAACATGAGGGCAAGACATGGCCCTACTGCCAGAGGCACTGTGCTCCAGCCTCTGCCCAAGAAGAGCAGCTCCTTTTCTCCGCACATTTGGGATATTGCAATGGAAGAAGCTGAAGCCATGGTCCCATAATGCTTCTGGGTACAGATTTGTCCCTGCTCAGCCCTGGGCCTTTGTTCTAGGGTGATGCCTTCCCACGTATATGGATCTGCAGGCAGATGAAAACCAGGCAGGTCTAAGGACAGACTAGGTGTAAGAGCTTGGGGTGTACCTCACCTTCCCAGCAGACCCCATCCGTATCTAGAGCAATTCATAGAAATCAGTGGATTCCCTTTGGATTTACACCATTATAGGAACGCAGGAGCTCCAGAGAAGTTCATGTTCCCAGAAGAGCTATGTACTTTAGTACAAAGCACACCCACCCTTTTCTTGGGCCTCTTTCTTTAGGATGACTCATGCAGATTTCTGCTTGCAGAGGCCTTCAGTCACTCCAGTGGGTCTGCTGTGATTCAGCTGTTCTCATTTTGAACTCCCTCAGAGCATTCAGTCAATCCCAGCTTACCAAGGTCAGAAACTAATGAAAATAACATGATACAATTTTGAGATACGCTTGATATGCTTGATGCTCAGCCACCTTTCTCTGCTGAATCATCATGCAGCTTCTCTGCAGGAACATGATTAACTCTAACACTTGGTGGGACAGCAGGCACAGGGATGTTTGCCACCATCTCCAGTGAATAGTTCACATTCCACCCAAATGGTTTTTACCATGTGTTATGAAGACAATATGACGTGCTACACACACACAGAAATAGCTGGGAATGTTATTTTACTGGGCCACATGGTATAGGGCTGTCACTGTTGGCCCTGAGAGTCATGGCTTTCCGCTAAAAAGAGGATGTGCTGTCTGAAACAGGAAGATGCAAAATTAGGAAAGGTAAAAGGTTCAGCATCTCCAAAGATGCTCAGTATGTGGAGCAGACGTGGCAGAAACTACTCTGCTTAAACCTGGAAAGTTGAGAGAGGGTCACGTCTAGGAGCTCAAGTACAAGCTTGAGTGGAGAAATAGATATGAAGGGGATCCTGAGAAGAAGAGCTGCTAGGGAGAACCGGGGAAATGTGTCTACAAATCAGCCTGCCTTTTGCAGTAAACAGCATAAATAGATACTTGAACAGGGCAACAAGCTGTTTTAAATGGGAAGAGATGAAGGAAAAGAAGAAAACAGGTTTTGTGGAGTAGAAAGTTCCACTGTGTTTAGCAAAGGGCTGAAGAAAGTATGGGATGAGGAAAGACTTGTTTTGGGTAAGGTTGCCAACGGAGCTGTGACGTTATTGTAAAAAACCTATTTTGGGGCTTGCGCAAATATTGGGAGGCAGTTTTTAAAAATTCCAGGGAAAAGGGAAACCAAAGCAGCAAGATTTAGTGAAATCTCTTTTCTGTCTGCTTTTCTGAGCAATAACAACTCAAGTTACAAATGAAGATTATTTGTATTCAAGATTCAACATGCTACCTTTTAATTTCCAGTGAGAGAATTTCCGTTGCACATCTGTGAACCATCTAAGAAGTCCTACAGCAAAAACAGGAAAGATGAATGATGACATTAACCAGTAAAACAAAACAAGGCAAAAAAAAAATCCAAAGACAACCAAAAAAATCCTGATTGGAAGAAAACCCAAAACAAAGGGGTTTTTTTCCCCCCCTTACTTTTAATATACTATAAAGAACGTAAAGGGCATGCATATAATTTCTTTTCCTTTGGGACACAACTGCAAGCCACATAATGGCAAAAGACACTCAGAACAAGTTGGCCAGAAGACTGGAGCAAATGCCTCGCTCTAATGGAAATGCCTCAGCCCTGTTGCTGATCCCAAGACCTCTGCTTCTTCTCAAGTAAAAGCTCCAGCACTACTGCACACCCACGGACTGGATCAGGTCTTGGCTCAAGAGTGACAGAGCAAAAACTTGACTTCCTGCAGAACAGAGGACGTTGCTTAGCCATCTGCAGAGCCTCCTGGGCACAGGCTGTGATGAGATCACAGGAACAATCCTGGTCCCTGTGACAACAAGTTCCTCTGGGGCACTACCTACACCATCAACAAAGCTGTTGGCTTCCTGGAAACAATTGCTTTTCTTTTTAGTGAGTTACTCCCTTACGGCCAGATAACCAGATTTCACACCCACCTCTATTCTTTGAAAGATCAGTTCACAAAAAAGTCTTGATCATGCCCCAGCCATCTCCTCTCTAATGTGAAGAATCCTGACTTTCCAGTCTTTCCTCTTAAGGAAGCTGATCCCCTTGGCCCTTTTGGTTGCCCTTCTCTAACCCGCTATATCCTTCTTCAGATGCAGAGACCAGAACCACACATGCTACCCCAGATGTGGGTGCACCAAGCTGGAGCAGCAAACTGGTGCCCTCTCTCTTCTTCTCAGCAGCCTCCCTGAGGACAGTCACCATTTTCCTGGCTTTCTGGCTGCCATGGCACACTGAGCTGAGGTTTTCAGGGAACTAGCAATGGTGACTCCAAGAGCTTCTTCTTGAGTGGTGGCTGCCAGTTGTGAGTTCAGCACCATGTAAACAAGGTTTAGATTATTCTACCCAAGATGTCATCTTACCTTTGTGTACACTGAAGCTCAGGTGCCACCTTTCTGCCCGCTCTCTCATTTTTGTTAGGTCCTCCTGGAGTTCTTCACCAACAGCTCAGCATTTCACCAGACAAATGAGCTTGCTATTGACTGCAAACCTGGGCATCCCACAACACACATCCTTCTCCAGGCTGCTGGTAAAGATGTTGAATAATACCAGACCCAGAAGTGATTCACAGGGGTTCTGTTTCTGCTTTTTCTCCATCCTGAAAAGTCACTGTTGAGACCTAACCTTTCCTTTCCAATTTCAAATAATGAAAGGACCTTTTCTCCAGTCCATTGTGACTTTGTATCTTCATAGCTTTTGTTGAGAAACTGTCAAAAGCTTTCTGAAAATCCAAATATATTATGCCCAATTTATCTACGTACTTGTAACCATCCCCACGGACTTCCAGCAGACTGGTGAGGCAGGATTGTCCCTTACAGAAATTGTGTTGACTGCTTTCTTTGACTTCAGGTTTCCCTGTGTGTACGGTGGTCTTACGGCTCTGCTGTCATAGGAGGGATGGAAGTCAGACTCACTGGTCTGTTGTTCCCCAAGACTCTGCCCACCTCCAGCACAAAGGCCATTTGTAATGACAATTTACACACCTTGGCCAGCAGTTCTGCAGCTTCACATGTGAACTATCATGTAAATGGTGCCTGGTCCTGCTGGTTTACTGACCTCCAGCTTATCTGGTCTGATATGCCCTGTGAATTCAGTTCAGATTGGTCTAGCTGTTCTGATGAATTGCTGTCAAGAATGTGTTGGGTTTGGGGGTCTCCCTTATGTCTTCAGCAGGAAAGACTGGCACATAAAACTCGCTGAGCATTTCTGCTGTTTTCTTGTGTTCCCTGAGTGCCCTTTTACATATTTGTCATCAAACTAGTTGGCTTCCTGCCTTTGCTATATAAAGAACTATTTACTATCAGCCTTTGCAGGGCTCAACTCACATTCCTTTTTAGCCCTTTTAATTTCTGGTATGTGGTTAACTTGTTATACTTTATGGGCTTTCTTGTTCTGCTAATTTGGGTAAGCTTCCCATTTTTTAACATTAACTTATTGCCTGTGATAGCATCCTTAATGTTTCTATTGAGCCGTGAAATGGCCTTTTTGCATCACATATTGTTTTCTTTTCAAATTGTGGCACAACTTTTACCTGGGATTTTAATATAGTATTTGTTAACAGCATCTAGGCTGCCTGTTCCCTTCTTGCTTTTTGGACTACGCCTTTTAAGGTTTGTTTTTCCTTTCTTTCTTTCTTTCTTTCTTTCTTTCTTTCTTTCTTTCTTTCTTTCTTTCTTTCTTTCTTTTTTAATCCTCATTTTGATATACCTCACTTGAAACTGAATATCCATATGCTGAATATGCTTGGGTTGTTCTCTCCCATTGCAACACTGACCTAAATGTACCGTGGTTATTATTACAGAACTGCTCTCCCATTAACAACTCCTGAAGTAGGTTCTGTGCACGACCCCTTGCCAAATCCAGAATAGCATCTTTTTGTGGGTTCTATGGCTTGTTTTTTTAGGAAACAATCATTTATTGTGTCTCTGCATCTCATGTTGATGAGGCATTAATCCAAATGTGGGCAACTGAAAGTCCCTCCTCCTATGACCTGTCCTAAACATACAGCTTCTTTAATCTCACATAGCATTTCACAGAATCACAGAGCAGTTGAGGGTGGAAGGCATCTCTGGAGACCCACTCATCAATCCAGCCCTCCTCAAAGGCGAGTCAGCTGCAGCAGGTTGCTCAGGGCCATGTTCAGTTGGATGGAGGCTTCACAACCTCTCTGACAAACTGCTCCAGTGTTGAACCACCTGCACAGTAAGACATTTTTTTCTTACATTTAAATGACATTTCCTGTATTTCGGTTTGTGCCCAGTCTCTTGTCCTTTCACTAAATATGACTGAGAAGAGTCTGGCTCTGTCTTCTTGGCTTGCTTAGAAAGCATTCAGGTAAGGGATAGGGTTAGCAACATGCCAATTGCAGTGATGGAGTTCTCAGAGAGCTCAGCACAGCCAAGTCAGGTTTTTAATTCATGACAGTATTTTTCCTTGTAAGGATCCATGTAAGGATCCCCGCTGTTTAGTACTCATGAAACTGCATTTGGAGTACTGTGTCCAGTTTGGGGCTCCTAATGAAAGACATTGACAAATTGGAGAGAGTCCAGTAGAGGGTCACCAAGATGGTCATGATGCCGCAGCACACACTGCAGGAGGAGGGGCTGAGAAAACTGGATTAGTTTAACCATGGAGAAGAGAAGCCTGAGGGAGGGTCTTATTGCTGCCTACATCTACCTAACAGGGAGTTACAGCAAAGACTGAGTTACATGCTTCTTGGATGTGCATAGCGAGAGAATAGTAGATGTGGTTACAAGTTGCAAGAGAAGTTCCAGCTGGACATATGGAAAAAATTTTCACTGGAGTATTTAACTGGTGGAGCAGGTTGCCCAGAAAGGTGGTGCGATCTCCATGCTTGGAGATACTCAAAACCTGACTGAACTAGGCCCTGAGAAAAGATGATGTAACTTTGAAATTAGAGCAGTAGTTCTTCCTCCATCATTAGCTTTTGGCATACCTTTCCCTGAAAGCTCACCTATAACTTAGGCAAGGTAATTGCCTTCTCTGGGCATAAGCATTTGCGAATGCCAGGCTTCATTACTGGTCAGTGCAAAGAGCACATTTAATGATGCGGCTTTCTGGTAATAGAACAAGTTTGGCATCTCATAGTGCCTCACAGTGCCTGGAAACATAAAGCTGAGTGCCCTCCAGGGCAGTGAGAGCAAGTCCAAGATGAATAACTCTTCCACTGCAAAGCAAGATGGAAAAGACTCCAGAACAAACATGAAGACATTGCTCCTTTGCAGGCAAAGTAATCCGTGCTTTTCCGTCCTTTCATGTAATCCGCCCACCACAGAAAGTTGCTAACTAGGACTTGGAAAGTAAAATGTGCATTAAATGAATGGGTTTGGCAGCAGGAACATCTGTTTGTGAGTAACTTCTTGTTCTCTACATATGATAATGGTTATGGATTAGCGTACAGAATACTGGACTTGTTTACAGCTCCTAGGAACTGTATGTTTTGAATCATTAATAAGGAGTGTTTTTAAACGCAGAATTTCTCATCAATATGAACATTGCTGTTTTTCCCCTCCCTAAATAGGTGCAATTCAGTTTGCAAATTAAATATCAATGAGGTTCGCTCAATGTTGCTCTTTCAGCAGCCACAGAGATCAACATTTTTATTATCACAGTCTGTTCTACTTGGTATGTTAATATTCATGACAGTTACCCGACAAAAACAGAACCATTTTCACATGATCTCTAAAAGATATTCCAGGTTTAATCTGACATGAGACCAAAGGAAGTAGGAAATATTTACTGGGAGGGGGTGGGTCTGCTTGTTTAAAAGAAACCTGAGAAACAAAGAACCTAAAATAAAATTATCCCTAGCTCAGAATATATATATATTTACACTTCTTCCTCCTTACAGCAGGGTAGTCCCTTCTAAGGGAGATGGGATAACCAGAAGTTGAACAAAGAGGACTGTGCATCTAATGCTCTGCCTTGAAGAGTTTTCCATTATCTAATTCTCACCTTACTCAGCTCAGATGCTTCCTTCTCCCTTGCTTTTCACTGTGCTCTTTAGGCAACCCATTCCACCGTGGGGATATTGCCTTTTAAAGCAATAAAAATAACTTTTTAGTAGAAGTACGTACGTGTAAATCCCAGCTAATCATTACACTGACTTAAGCTCTGGCTAATGTTAAATGCAGATTTGTAGAGCTGTGGATTTGCTGAGCTCCCTACACACAGCACATGGCATTTGCTTATTTCTCCCTGTCATTTTCATGTGATATTACCCCTGCCTTAGTGCTTATTTTCTCTAGGTTGCAACGTGAGCCCCCCCCGAATGCCGCCACTCCTGTGTGTGGCTGGGAGGTCTGCATTCCAGCTCCCCATCTGAAGCCCGTCAGAGCTGGGAGCGAGAATAGTCTGTGACATATTCCGGTAGGAATGCCTTTTTAAAAGAGTTTTTTTGGCAACACTCCAAACACAGAAAGTGTGGGACAGGGATCTGATTTCACCTCTAATGCAAGCAAAATTCATGTGAAAACTTCTCTTCCACAGACAAGATTGCAATGACAGCTAAGTTGTAATTAGTTTTCTGGTGTTATCTGATTTTGATAAGCATATGCATGCACCACACACACACATAAACACACTCACACCCTCTCATAGCTAAACTACCCTGAAGGGAATCGGTAGTGTGCTTTTTCATGTGTCAGAAAAGATACTCAAAACAACTTGGGGATGGCTGGACAAGTTTATCAGACAAGACAAGAAAAAATATTAAAATCACAAGAAAATTCACGTGACTATTTTGGATTTCTTGTTACTACTTTTCCCAGTGCAGAGTTTGAGGGGGGAAAGACTCTAGCTGTGATATGCTGCAGCCTCTGAGGAAGCGAGCCCAGGACCACTGCCCAGCAGGATGACCTCTCCAAGAAAACCTGTAAGCCAGCTTCCCATGAGAGAACATTTTTCAGAAGACAACTACCCCATCTCTACTTGCCAGTTCTCGAGAAAAACCTACCAAAAATAAGCCTAGGAAATAATATTCACCTCTACTAGCTACTAAAAGTCAGCAGATCAGCAGAGACGTTTGCTTCACATCATCCTGCAATGTTTCACACAACCTTCACCTGCTAATCCCCCTCAGTCCTCAGGTGCTCCCTACCTGTTGCTGTACCCCCCCAAGCATACCACCTCTCCCCTTGTCAACACCCTCTGTGGTCCATGGGTGTCATTACCTTAGTCTAGTGAAATTATTTTATTAAAAGTAAACTGATGTCAAAGCAATCTTTCCCAACCAGTACCATGGAAATTGCAGCTTCTGTCTCAGACCTATAAAAAAAGCTTGGTTGCCCAAAGATTTGTGTATAGTATTTGAGTGCATAGGTTGGTCTCATGAAAAATTAGACCTACAATCCTTTCCTTGTCTGTGTCCTTAGACCTTCAGAGCTATTACAACGATAAGTAACGTTAGGAGCTGGACATAGCCACTTCCCAACGTTACAGCAAGGCTTAGGCTCCCTTCTGGAACCAAATCACTCAAACAATGAAGATTTCACCTCATAACAAAGGCAGAGCGGCTCCTTTGCTATCTCTGGTGGTTTGTGTGAATGTAAAAGACATGCAGACACAGCAGAGAAAAAAAGATAGCAACTAAGTGTCGACAAACATAGAAGTCTTCATAGCAGGAAAAATCCCCCCCGCCCTAGCACAGACTTTTGGCTGAAAGATAATGTCTTTGTTCCCAGTTCCAAGATGCTGTCACTCCCATTTGAGTTCTTCTGCTCTAAAAGAAACAGACTTTTGCACATGCTTTGTAAATGAAAAGGATTGCATTAAAAAAACCTGTTTATTGTTATTTTTTCTTCTTAACAGAAACAGCCTGCAGCGTCCTTCCTTTCAGCCAACAGCTTGTCAGAAAGCAGCAATAGTATGCTGAAGGAGTCTGATGTGTTACCTTCATCCTTATTAGCCATTATTGATCTGAACGAAGGAGAAGCAAGTTGTACTGGATGGATGCTGGAGCATCTGAGCAGAGGCTGTCTATATTGGAACTGATCAGATATTTGAGCTTTGATAAGTTTGCAGATAAATGGCCCAAGACACTGTCAAAGGGTCCCCATATAGGATACAGCCTGTGGCGGTTATAAGCCTGAGAGGGCCTCTTAAAAAGATTAAATCTGCCTCCTCCTCTAGGGAGATTAGCACAGTAAGAAAAATTACAAACTTAAAAACATTCCAACTCATCTTCCAAAAACAAGACCACGTATCAAAATGTTATCATCCAGTCATGAATATTTTAAAAAGCTCAAGGTTTCCATCCAAAAGCTCGAGAAGAATAATCCATCCAGCTGGGCCTCAAAATGTAATATAGGTATATCTATTTACAGGTACAAAATGTAAAAGAACATGATAGGGTTGTTTTGCAAATGAGAAATTCTAAAACTGATGGTGGAGTCACTGTCACTGGAGGTGTTTAAGGAACGTGTGGATGTGGCATTGTGGGACATGGGTTAGTGGGCATGGTTTAGTGGGCATGGACATGGGTGTTGGTTGATGGTTGGACTTGATGATCTTACAGGTCTTTTCCAACCGTAGTGATTCTGTGATTCAGAAGTAAACACCTTTAATAAGACCATCTCCTCCAATGCTGAACATTGCATAATCTAGAAATACAACTAAGAAACTCAAATACCTTAAACTCTGCCTTACTCCTCACTGTATCATATTGATTTTTTCTCTGATGAAGACCCCAGGGTTACAGAGATGTGAAACGAGGCCACAGGAGAGAATAGCTGTGTATAACATCAGCCTTTGATGACAACTACCACAGCGGTATAGCTGACTGTTTAAATGTAAGGTGCCGTGGCAGTTGGGTGCCTGACCCTGTCCCCTGGCTCTGAGCTGTAAGAAACTCTTGTTGTTTAACTGTGGTTATGGGACTTCTTACGTCCGTTGCCACAGGCTTATCAGGAATACTGGTCTTATCACCATGAGCTAAAACTATTTATTAAGGCGAACAGTTTAACAACTAACACCCCACCACCACCACCAAATTGTGCATAACCTCTCACACACAATGTCTTTCTAAACCTAAAGACTTATTAAAAGTGAAAGAAGAAATAAAACATGGGGGTGATGGAAAGCAAATGAAAACCCTTTGACCTGGTCACCCCTCTGAATGCATCAGCCAGTACATTTTCTGTCGCCAGCCGAGGCAGGCAGATCTGGGGCAGGCTTCTTTTGCGACCGCACACTGTATGCTGGGAGTATAAACATGAGATAAGAACTGCTCCAAAACCGGACAGCTGCGTCACTGCGTGCTGCCGGCATCTTTCGCTTTCAGCAAGCAGCGGAGAGCAGAGGGGCAAAGGATGGGAGCCTGCTGGTAAGCAGGGCAGTGCAGCCAGGATGCAGCCGTGTTGAACTTGTGAAGACAAAAGGTTTTCCTGTACATGAAGAGCATTTTAAAAGCTCTCTCTCATAGCCTGAGAGTTCACAGGCTTGGTAAACAGACTTTGCTAAAGCTATTGAAAAACTTTCCTTGCCTGATTTGAGCACAGTGGCCCCATTCAGGAAAGTGATGATTTTCTCTGGAGTTACATCCTGGCTTTGGATGTGGTGAAACTTTTTCTGAGAAAAACTTTGTTAGCAGTCTAGCAGGGATGTCCTCCCCATCCACACCAAGAGAGGGTGCAGGGCCAGTGCAAACGGCTGGGGCAGGAAACAAAGAACCAGGGAGGGGAGTGGGATCCAGGGGTCAAAGCAAGGATCCAGGATCTGTGTTTGAGCAGAACCAGAATCAAGACAGCAAATACGTTGTAACAAAAGATTTCCTGGGATTCCCAGGGTGGCTGTAGGAAGCCACGTGCTCTTACATTTCTTGGGAGCCCCCAAATGTGCCTGTGATGGCAAAGGGCAGCTTTAAGCCTCCTTGGGCCTCACCCAAGTGCTAGCGGTACAAGTCAGGATGGTCAATTTTTGACCATCAAATCCATTCAGCATAACCTTCCCTGTATTCACCAAGCAATCTGGGAACTGGATAAATAGTCTTCGTAACATTCAAGACAATATAGTATAACACTGATGGCTAACACACAGCATGGCAGCAGGGCTTTTGCTGTTCCACATGCTCTCCCCAAATGCCCTGTAATTACCAGCAGCATAAAAATAGCTTCCTCCTGGTTCTCATTTTGCTGTCACCATTATCCACAGTACAACTGTGCCCACATCCGGATGGCTGGGGATAAGTATTATTCTACTGCAGTAGTGCCCAGGGGCCAGGAACCTGCTGTGGTAGGCACTGGTCACCCAGGCAGGGGCAATGCCCACCCTGAAGAGCTCATGACTGTAATGGAAGATTAAAACGGAAAGATAAAATATCAAATTTTCAGCTGAATGCAGTCTGGATTCAACTGAAGGAGAGGCAATAAGAATCACAAGGGCCAGTTTTTCCCCCATGTTCACCTCTTCAGACTTGGCTGACAGGATGATGTCCAGGACACTATCATGCACATGAGAGCATTTTCCAGCTGTAACTAACTGTCTCTGGCAAAAAGAGTGATGAAGAAGTAGCCAACGAAGATTTGATGTGATATTTAGGACAGATTTATGTCTCTTTGCACTGTTTGAACGATGCAAGGCAGATAACACCACAGTCTTTATCACTGAAAGCATTTTAATCTTGCTCACAAAGTCACCACTGCCCCTCTTGCCACACACGAAAGCACCACAGTCACAAGATGCCTGATGACCACGTGAGCTGAAAGCCTGAAGTCTCATTATTGCTTTTTTTCTGTGGGAAGTCCCTGCTCAGATCAAATAACATCATTACTGCAAGAGACAAAAAAGCAAAGCTCTATCATTTATGATTATAATCTGTCTTGGGACATATTTCACATTTCAGAGGTGTTAATCCCAAAATTCCGGCCAACTTCTTTGTCTTCATGATGTCCTTCTCTTTCAGAAATACAGCGGTTGCAATGTAAGTGAGTTTTTTCTTTGCTTTTTGTTCTAAAGTTGCTGTGTGGTCCTGCACTGCAGCGACCATATAGACCTGGTCAGAAATTTCTAACTAAATTATTTTCCCTGCAAAAATGCCTCACTTACTCCTTTCAAAGCTACTTTTCCTGATAAAGGATATGCTGTGCCAGGGAAAGTGGATGGAGGCTAGCACTTTGTAGTCTGAAGATCAGGGCAGTCTTCTTGGATGAAAGAGCTCCAGGTTCAGATTCAATTACTATTTGATTACCAGACAGATAGCTAATCTTTTCTCATGTCCTTTTAGAGAAACGAAAACCAAACCAGACAAAACCTAGAAAGGCCTTGGTGTTGACCTACTAATAGAATCTGAAAATCCTGAGATCTCAACTGTTTTCATGGGATGGCATGAAAAGCATTTCACATCCCCCCTCAACCAGTAGGTTTCGTATCAAAAGCAATAGCTTTTAGTGGGGCTGAACTTCCCCTCAGCGGCACTTCCCCTTAGAATCGGGGTCATTTGGGTTGGAAGAGACCTTGGGAAGTCATCTTGTCCCTCCTCCTATGCAAAGTTAGTCCAGCCGAGGTCAGATGGCTCAGGACCTTGTCCAGTTGAGTTTTGAATGTCTGCTGGGGTGGAAATGACATAGCTTCTCTGGGCAGCCTGTTCTAGTGCTGAACCACCCTCATGGTGAAAATTATCTTCCTAACATCTGAATTAATTTCCCTTGCTGCACTTTGTGCCCATTGCCTTTCATCCTATCAGCGTGCATCACACAGAAGAGTCTGACTCCCATTACTGAGTTGTGGAGAGCAAAAACATCTCCCCTTGGCCTTCTCATCGTGGGACTGGACAAACCCAGCTCGGACTGCCTCTCTTCAAACAGCATGTGCTCCTGTCCCCTAACTATCCTGGTGACCCTCTGCTGGTCTTGCTCCAGTTTGTCAATGAATGTCTTGAACTGGGGAACCCCAGAGTGGACACGGTACTCCAGCTGTGTGGAAATTCCACAAGTGTGGAATAAACGAGAAGAATGACCTCTCTTGACCTGCTACCTATACCCTTGCTAATCAGCCCAGCATATGGTTACTCTTTGCCACAGTGGCATATTGCTGCCACACGTTCAGCCTGAGGTCCACCAGAACACCGAGGTCCCTTTCTGAAAAGCTGCTTTCTAGACAGTTGACCATACTGAACTGTTGCACAAGGTTATTCCATCCCACGTGAAGGACTTGGCATTTTCCTTTGCTGATTGTCATCAGGCTCCCATCAGTCCATTCCTCCCACTGTCGGGGTCCCTCTAAAAAGCGGCCCTGCCCTCCAGCATATCAACCACATCCCTGCAATTTGGTATCATCCACAGGTTCCAGTTGTTCATAAATGCATCAAACAGTGTTGGCCTCAGTATTGGTCCCAGAGGGACACCACTAGTAGTAACCTGCTACCAGATGGATTTTGTACTGCTGATTCCAACCTTTTGAGTCAGGCTGTCCAGCCAATTTTCCATCGACTTTACTGCCACTTATCCCCGTCTCTCACCTTCTTACAGAGGCATAGTGAAAATTTTTGGGTGTTTGTAAGATGCTTTGAGAGCTGTAACCTCTGTGTAAAAACCAACACAATGAATTTGGACAGAAATATATCTGTAACATTTTCTGAGTGCTTGACTTTGCAACTTAACTGAGTTTTTGTTTATACGATTTTATTTATATTAATACCAAATGAAAAGTGTTGATTTGGGGCTCAAAACCTTTTAAATGTTGGGGTTCTTTTAGTGTGGTTTTTTTTTTTCCTGGTAGATGCTTTGAAATCACATGGTTAAAAGATGCTGCAGGAATAACTGTGAGTGATTGTTCCTAATGAATCTCACTAACTGCGGCTATAGTGCCCAATACTCTTAATGTACTAATTTTCCACAAGACTCCTGCCTGCTGTAGTGGATTATGTGATTATTCAGGTTTCTCTCCATTTGCCTGTGTAGTTCCATGCTGCCTTTCCTCTCTGTGCTACCTGTGGTTCATGAAAACAGCCCACCCAGCTGCAGCAGGCACTACCCTCCCCTCTTCCCACTGCACCGGCAATGGCAGAAGCAGCAAGTCTGACTTCAGGCTTTCCCTCTATTCCTTCCCTCCTCATATTAGGCCAGGCCATCCTTGAGACAGCAAAAATTAGTTTCATTTACAGTGCTAGAAACTTTGAACTCGATTTGAACAGATGATGAATTTACTTCACAACCATGATTCATTTTTAACACTGAATGGGACAGCAGGGGGGATAGAAAAATTGCACTTGAAGATGGAAGGCTTTTTGCAAAGAAACTGAAGAAAACTTGTTGAGAAAGCTCAGGGGATCTTTATTGTGCCAAAAGGGCAGACAGGGCTTTTGGTGACACTGTTAGCTGTTGTCTTCCAAGAATAAAACATCCATTTCTGAAGACGAGGCCTTTGTGCTAGAGGACTAGCTGTCATGCATACTGAAATTTCTGGTTTGTTTCTGCTTAGGCAATGAGAAGAGCTTAGTGACAGCTTTCCAACAACCAAAATTAGGGAACTATTCAAGGTTTTAGAAGGCAGGAAAAGGAAATAGCACACAAGTTCACAGAAGAGCTATTTTGAGAAAAAAAGTCTGTATCTTCCCATACAGCAACTGCAACTGCTGAAGCTACTCAGTAGCCTGCTAAGTTGCTTTGGCTATCTGGATGAAGATGGGTGTTACTGAGGAAGGCAAGTTTGAGCAAAAATAGCAGGAAGCAGAGTCTAGAGAGACTGATGCTTTTTTGTTGAAAAGCTCAATTGGAAAGCATGGACACATGGCAACAGTGAGAGAACATATCCCACTGGACAGATGTTGGGCACAATGCTTAAGGCATTACTGGAATGCACTCAAAGATGATGGGCATGTGGCTAGTCATAAAAGCCCATATAGAAAGAAAGCTTTGTAAAATTTGGATTTGCTGTAAGTTCAAATGGGTGTATCTTTGGGTGGAAAATAGTTTCTCGCTTTTGTCATTGAGTTTACGACACACATTGGGATAGAGAGACCCAAGAAAGCCATGGCCTACTGTCTTCTTCCTCTGTGAGGACCATCCTTGTGGATAGTATGAGTGATGGTTACTATTTAATGCTAATGCAAATATTTTTTGTGATATTTTAAAAATATAAATTAAAAATGAATGGCATGCTTTAGATGAAACCCTGAAGTTGATTGCAAATCAATGTCATAGCCAGGAAACATTGAAGTAACTTTTGGGGTGGAAAATGACAATTGTCCATACAGCACAATGCTGTATGCGCATGATTGTCAGAGAATGAGGAATACTAAGGTCAGCTCAAATGGTCTGTGTTTTAATTTCTGTTTAGCATGAAAAGTGACAACTCTTGTTAGCAACACTGCTGTCTACAGAAAATGTCTTGCTGACTCCTGCAGACTATGGCTCAACCTCCTGTAATGTCAGTTAGTATCTCTCCAGAAACTGTTTACTTCCTGATGCACTTCTTGAAGATATAAAACACCCATTATTATTACCAAGCCTTGCCATCAGCAATCTCAGCTCTAGGGTACTGTGGTGATTAATACTTGGGTAATGTCTGAACAGGGTTTGCATGCTGTGGAGGAACAGGGTGCTTGTGCCGTGCCCAACACAAACTGGTCCTGCTCTCAGTTGGGGAACACTAGGCTACACATGATAAAGAACATGGATAGTCTTCATAAAAT
Organism: Gavia stellata; assembly: GCF_030936135.1. Lineage (NCBI taxonomy): Eukaryota > Metazoa > Chordata > Aves > Gaviiformes > Gaviidae > Gavia > Gavia stellata. The sequence goes on along the minus strand of NC_082596.1, from coordinate 23,968,375 downwards.
GGTGAATCATGTTATACTGATAGAAAGAAGTTGTTTCAGGGAAAGAACTAGAAGACTATGGAGCGGTGTGAAGTCAGTTAAGGTCCTTGAATGTGTCCAGAGGAGGGCAAGAAAGCTGGTGAAAGGGCTGGAAAGAATGTCCTATAAGGAGCAGCTAAGGACTTTGGGCTTGTCTAGTTTGGAGAAAAGGAGGCTGAGAGGCAACCTCATTGCTCTCTACAGCTTCCTGAGGAGGGGAAGTGGAGAGGGAGGTGCTGAGCTCTTCTCCCTGGTATCCAGGGGTAGGACATGTGGGAATGGTTCAAAGCTGTGCCAGGGGACATTTAGACCGGACATTAGGAAGCATTTCTTTACCAAAAGGATGCTCAAACACTGGAACAGGCTTCCTAGAGAGATGGTTGATGCCCCAAGCCTGTCAGTGTTTAAGAGGCATTTGGACAGTGCCCTTAATAATATGCTTTAACTTGGTCAGCCCTGAATTGGTCAGACAGTTAGACTAGATGATCGTTGTAGATGATCGTCCCTTCCAACTGAAATATTCTATTCTATTCTATTCTATTCTATTCTATTCTATTCTATTCTATTCTATTCTATTCTATTCCATTCTATTCCATTCCATTCCATTCCATTCCATTCCCCAGGGGTCAGTACTGGGTCCAGTCCTGTTCAGTATATTCCTCAATGACCTGGACGAAGGGATAGAGTGTGCCCTCAGCAAGTTTGCTGATGACACAAAACTGGGAGGAGTGGCGGACACACCGGAAGGCTGTGCTGCCATTCAGCGTGACCTGGACAGGCTGGAGAGTTGGGCAGAGAGGAACCTTGTGAAATTCAACAAAGGCAAGTGCAGGGTGCTGCACCTGGGGTGGAATAACCCCATGCATCAGTGTCATGGTTTAGTCCCAACCAGCAACTAATCACCACACAGCTGCTTGCTCACTCCCCTTCCTCAGCTGGACAGGAGAGAGAAAATATGAGGAAAAGGCTTGTAGGTTGAGACAAGGACATAGGGAGATCACTGATCAATTACCACCATGGGCAAAACAGACTTGATTTGGGGAAATTAGTTTAATTTATCACCAATCAGAGTAGGATAATGAGAAATAAAACCAAATCTTAAAAAAACACCTTGCCTCCACGCCTCCCTTCTTCCTGGGCTCAACTTCACTCCCAATTTTCTCTACCTTTTCCCCCCGAGCGGCACAGGGCGACGGGGAATGGGGGTTGCGGTCAGTTCATCACACATTGTTTCTGCCGCTCCTTCCTCCTCACACTCTTCCTCTGCTCCAGCGTGGGGTCCCTCCCACAGGAGACAGATCTCCACGAACTTCTCCAACGTGGGTCCTTCCCATGGGCTGCAGTTCTTCACGAACTGCTCCAGCATGGGTCCTTTCCACGGGGTGCAGTCCTTCAGGAACAGACTGCTCCAGCATGGGTCCCCCACGGGGTCACAAGTCCTGCCAGCAAACCTGCTCCAGCGTGGGCTCCTCTCTCCACGGGGCCACAGGTCCTGCCAGGAGCCTGCTCCAGCATGGGGTTCCCACAGGGTCACAGCCTTCTTCGGGCATCCACCTGCTCCAGCGTGGGGTCCTCCACGGGCTGCAGGTGGATATCTGCTCCACCGTGGACCTCCATGGGCTGCATGGGGGCAGCCTGCCTCACCATGGTCTTCACCACGGGCTGCAGGGGAATCTCTGCTCTGGTGCCTGGAGCACCTCCTCCCCCTCCTTCTTCACCGACCTGGGTGTCTGCAGAGTTGTTTCTCTTATATATTCTCACTCCTCTCTTCCCTGGCTGCCGTTTCCCAGTTTTTCCCCCCCCTTCTTACATATGTTATCCCAGAGGTGCTACCACCATCGCTGATTAGCTCAGCCTTGGCCAGCAGCGGGTCCGTCTTGGAGCCGGCTGCCATTGGCTCTATCAGACATAGGGGAAGTTTCTAGCAGCTTCTCACAGAAGCCACCCCTGTAGCCCCCCCCGCTACGAAAACCTTGCCACGCAAACCCAATACAATCAGTACAGGTTAGGGGCTGACCTGCTGGAGAGCAGCTCTGTGGAAAGGGACCTGGGAATCCTGGTGGACCACAGGATGACCATGAGCCAGCAATGTGCCCTTGTGGCCAAGAAGGCCGATGGCATCCTGGGGTGCATCAAGAAGAGTGTGGCTAGCAGGTCGAGGGAGGTTATCCTCCCCCTCTACTCTGCCCTGGTGAGGCCACATCTGGAGTACTGTGCCCAGTTCTAGGCTCCCTGGTTCAAGAAGGGCAGGGAACTGCTGGAGACGGTACAGCAAAGGGCTACGAAGATGATTAGGGGACTGGAACATCTTTCTTATGAGGAAAGGCTGAGGGATTTGGGTCTTTTTAGTCTGGAGAAGAGAAGACTGAGGGGGGATCTTATTAATGCTTGTAAATACTTAAGGGGCGGGTGCCAGGCGGACAGGGCCAGTCTTTTTTCAGTGGTGCCCAGTGACAGGACAAGAGGTAACGGGCACAAACTTGATCATAGGAAGTTCCATCTAAACATGAGGAGGAACTTCTTTACTTTGAGGGTGGCAGAGCACTGGAACAAGCTGCCCAGAGAGGCTGTGGAGTCTCCTTGTCTGGAGATATTCAAAACTCGCCTGGACACATTCCTGTGCAACCTGCTCTAGGTGAACCTGCTCTGGCAGGGGGGTTGGACTAGATGATCTCCAGAGGTCCCTTCCAAACCCTATCATTCTGTGATTCTATTCTATTCTATTCTATTCTATTCTATTCTATTCTATTCTATTCTATTCAGTGCTTAAGGCCAGGTATAGCTTTCAGTTAAACAGGTATTTAAATCCAGAGTAACTCCATCAACATTGAATCTATTTACTTCATATTTGGCTAATTTTAGTTTGATAGAATTGGTCCCCGATTTTCCATGCTATACTTTCTTTTTCTTGGCTTTTTTTTGCATCCTTTCTCAGCACCCACCAACCAGGCTTGCGCTGGTTTAGTCAATTCCATTCACATCCATGTTTACATTTCTATATTTGCCCTGTATTTTTCTCAAACATAATACAGTTATGTACATATATACTGACTTTTCAAAAAAATTTTGGTTTTGCACACCCCAGTCTGTCTCACAGTGTTATAAAGCTCCATTCATACTCATTACCTCTTTGTTCCCAAAGTAACTATAATGGTCCAAAAAAAGGGGGGTGCCACTTCAAGCAAGAGGCACAAGGAATTGGGGTGCCTTGGTGTAGCTTTCTGACACCACTCATAGCTAGTGGGCTGGATCTATTGCCCCTCAAGTCAGCGATAGTCTTTTGATAAAGGAACAGTATCAGGTCAATTATATGGCATCCTTGCACTCAGACCTCAGAACAACTGAAAGTTTCCAGGTGACTCCAGCTATTCAAGCAGCTTAGGAACCAAGTGGAAGATCAGGAAAAATTTCTTTACTGAGAGAGTGGTAACACACTGGAATAAACTGCCCAGGGAGGTGGTGGAGTCACCCTCACTGGAGGTGTTCAAGGAACGTGTGGACGAGGCATTGTGGGACATGGTTTAATGGGCATGGGGGTGTTGGTGGATGGTTGGACTTGATGTTCTTACAGGTCTTTTCCAACCTTAGTGATTCTGTGATTCTGTGATCTTGCTGCTGGGGCTGACAGCGTGCTACCTGCCACCAGCAGAACCCAGTTCTGCTGTTCAGGAGTTTGGGAGGTGGATTCCAGTGGGGCTACAGGAATTTTTACTATCCTTTATTTTACAATCAAAGAGAATTGTAAAAGAGAATGGCTTTGACCCATAACACTTATGCTGCACAGCTCTAGAAGCGCATCACACACATCCACTGACAGAGAAATTTGGGGTACATCCAGTTGCTGTTAGCTGGAACAGGAGCCAGTTCCTCTCAAGAATCCAGTACCTGCAAGGTCTCTGGAAGACTTTTGTGATGATAATCTCATGCACATAAGCCTTTTTGGAACTACACTGCCTATGACTTACTTACAAAGTCTGTGCTAGACTCTGTCCTTCATTGTTAGCATAGGGGAAAAAAGATAGCGGGTACATAAATTAAGAAAACAGCATAGAATTTATGATATCCCTTTATACTATCCATGAAGTAATCATGGCGGGATAATATCGCTTTCTCACAAAAAGGCCTTCAGTGTAATATAAATTATGAATAAACATGGAAAGTAAAGACAAAGCCACTGAAAACTGAGGCAGGGTACCATTAAAATGAGGTGAGGGAACTACAGAACTGAATAATAATTTTATTTTAAAAAGAATCGTATTTCATCATTCCCAGTGAGACAGTATTTTTCCTTGCCTGAATCACATGGCTTTTTACTTGGTGTAAGTCACTCTTTACATAGAAAGACACATCTAGTCTAGTTCCTTTAGCCTTTTCTGTTTTCTACTCGTCTGAAATGGCTAACCAACTCTCCCTTCCCTACAGAGAGCTGGCTTTACCTTCATTCACTTTCCAATATGCTATTCAGAATAATTTTCATGCTTTCAGGACTTGGTCTTCAAACTACCTCATTATTAAAACTCCAAGTTACCTTTTTTTCTTTTTCCCAATACAAAGAAAATGCATTCAGAGTTTAAAGCTAAAGATGTTGCAAGCAGAGCCTAAGCATTTTAATCAATATTTAATTTAGCTACATTCGCCACTTACCACTGAGTAGCCAAGTTCCATGCATTAAGAATTATCTTGCACCTCTTAGCTTTGCAAGCAGTTTTTACCAATATAAGCACTGTTGCTGAATTCCAGCACATTAATACCTGCATCGGCAAGGACTGAGAGAACAGGCTAGAAGCTTGCACTTTGCACTTATTACAGCTATTTTTCTTAAAATGCTTAGGAAAGGATTAAGATCATTTGGCTGTAAAACCACCTCTTCCAAAACTTAAGCTTATTTTGGTGTTGCAGAGAGCTGAATGGACCTAAACTGGCTTTTGGAAAGCCTCAGCCTGCTCATCAGTACAGTTCAACCAAAGGACCAATTCTATCATCTAGACTCACAGAAGCAGGCAAACATCTCATCTTAGAGCTTGTTCATTAAAAAACCCCAACAAAACAACAACCCAGCTTTGACAGAATAAGAGGGATGTGTCTTCAACATGGACAGTGCAGCAGGGTGACAAGGGGACACACTGACTAAAATCCGCCTGAGCTGGTGACTTGTAATGGCAAAGAAATTTGTTTGTTTACAAATTGTAATAACTCCTTGAAGAGTATTTGGCAATAGAAAACAGTTAATCTTTAGAAGAGGAGCCTACACTTTTCATGGGGTTTTAAAGATGCTTATGGTCTGCCAGTGACAGCATTTAAGCAATGTAACTCAGCTTACCTGCCTCTTCCTCCATTCCCGGAGTAACTGTCAATCAGGATTCCCACCCTTTTGTGTTTCTATCATAAATTATAACCAGATATTTACATTCACAGAACTGCTAAGACAAAATCCTCTGGGTAAGTTACTTGTCCTAAGTTAGCTGCCCTGCTAAGGCATAGCAGTATCTCTGACGAACTGATGAGCTGCCCATATCCAAAAATACTCTTCTGGACTGTGAATGGTTGGAGAGTTGCCTGCAATTCACACAGCTGGAAAGAGTCAGTTTTGTTTATTAGACAGCTTTGTCAATCTCTACCGGATATCTCTATGTACAATGAGCCTCAAGACAATGAAGACAGGCAATTCCATAGTTGAGAGCTGGAGTAATAGCATTGCTTCAGTGGAGTTACTTGGAATTTACAGTGGGGAAAGCCATGTTGGAATCTGGACAACCAATAAGGGGTCAGTAAGCCCTTTTCTCACCTATTTTTCCCCCAAGAAAGACCATGAAGCTAATAAAAATGATACTGGACCGAAAGTAAAGTGAAGTGGCTGTTGCACAGAGTTAATGCTGCACACAGTGTTCTCATAAAGAACAGGGAGTTTCCACCTGGGAAATTCCCTCAAACTCTATGTTTAGATGAGCAAGCAGCCAAGTAAGGCAATGCAAAGAATACAACTGCTCTAAAGGAAGATGGACCTTTGATTGCAGAGGGAGAAAGATTTTTCTAGAATCTGAGTTACTATTATTTTTAAATTTAAAATCAATGTAAGTGACAGATCTCTTAATGGTCAATGTGGCTAATGCAGGCTAAGACATGAAGACCAAACGAGAGAGGTTCACACTTGATCTTGCACCAGCCCAGAACATTTTATAAAGCATAAGACAATAGAAAAATAGAAACAACAAAGCCTACGTAGGAGCTCTAAGACTACGTAACTCATATCTCTTGTAGCCCTAAGAATGCTCTTTAGTCTGGCTGTTTCCATACTAGATAGATGTCTCTGATGTTAGCTACGTTGCACCAAGAGCCCCACCAAAATCAAGGGGACATTTCTAGGCAGCTTTTCGCAATGCAGCAGCCTGAAAACCGGCATTTTGTTCCCACAGTTCAACATTGCGCACAGTGGTGGTGAAAGCAATGAGTTTTGCAGCCAAAATAAAGCCTCATAAAGTACTACCTGCCATCAGGGCCTTGAGTTCCCTTTACTCTTCCTCCCATTTCACTGGATTCTTGATTGCTTTTACTTTTTTTTTTCCCCTCTTGAAGTTTCCTGAACCTCTTCCTTCTGGATGAGACATCTTGGGCCAACAGCCCCTCTCTGCTCTGAGAAGAAACTACTTGCCTCCTCCATAGCTGTGAGGAGTTTTGGCACTAACCTCTACTGCACAAGACCAGGTGCTGGCAAGGGCCACACGAGAGCTGAATAAGACCTTTATGATCCTGGGTGAGTGCCTGGACTGGCAACCCAGGGAGCAGAACGGGTAAGACTTGGAAGTGCTACAAGAAAGAAAGAAGCCCTTTTTAAAAACTCATCTTCACCTTGAGAAAGTTAGAGTAACTGTGGGATTGGAGCTGTCTGAGCGAAGTAGCTCCACAGCTAGTCCAAGACACGGCTGGAGAGCACTTGCCTATCTTCCTGCACACAAACATGCAATGTCTGACCTGACTTCTGAGACTGGGTGCTGGATTTAGGACCCGGCCATCAAGCACTGTCATTAAATGATGTGCTAAGAATGGAGAAATGTCACTGAAGACCTTCCAAAGCTCTGATTCCATAGCTTATACATCCTCTTGGTGCCAAACTTGTTTCCAGAATGAAAACTGATCCCCTGCTCAACAGGGAAATGTGAGAGCCCCTACATCCACCAGAAAGAAGAAAGGGAAGTGCCTTAGTCACAGTCCTTCCTACTCTGCCCACACTGAACCTCAGCCAGAGGCACTGACCCTTGGAATGGGTTTCTTAAAAACTTTAGGGAACGGCAGACACCTGGCTTAGCTTCTGTATTTTAGTCTTCTTCCATTTCCATTACGCCTAGCTGAAAACAGGCAGGTCTTCCATACTTGGTCATGATTCTGGATCTAAATCATCTCTGGACACCAGCTGCTCTTGCCCACAGCCACTGAAATCAATGGGGCTTCACACACTGGTGCAGGAGTCTCAGCTGGAGAGTGATGATGTAAGATCAGAGCTTTTGTCTGCAATTCACGCATGCCTAAGAGTGCTAAAGAAATAATAGGAAACAACGAGATTACTAATTTACATATCAAGGAACATGTATTCCTTTGTCATTAAATAATGCCTAGAATGTATAAGGTAAAATTAATACAACTACTTTGAGTAGATTATAGTAGAAAAGCCTACAAGTTATCAGTATCAGTATTTATTTTTAAAGTCTTTTTATGCATATTAGTGACAACATTGCTCAAAGATTGATAAGTTATACTGATTTTACTGGTGGGGAAGCAGTGGTTAAGTAAGTTTAAGGCCACACAGCAAGTAAGTGCTTGGATTTATAACTCCCAAATCTGCCTTCTGCTCAGTCCAGCAAGCCATGCTGACTCACTGTGGAATGCGTATATCCAGCAAGACTGTTAAGGGACAAGAGGAATAAAAAGGAACAAAAGGTACAGATAAAGTAAGCATTAATTCTAAAAAATAATTGTTTTCTGTCATTCAAAAAATGTGAGTCAACTTCTGTTTAAGTTGTTACACCTCACCAGTGCGTTAGCCAGAAACAGGAGCACTAGAATAACACAAGGGAGATTGTTCTGACAGCATTTTTAACAAAACTGAAAGTCAGACATAATAGCCCCATGTCATGAGATTTCTGGTACAAAGAAAATCTAATATGTGTATGAGATTTCAAATGAAGTTTATGGAGATTTATCCCAAGGTAGCTTTAAAGTTCAGAGAAGCCAGAACTGTTCCCTTCCATGCAGATCCTGGCATCCACAAGACGGTAAGAAATCAGCAGTGATATTGTTATTCCAGCTTCTGGAAGACTATTTCTATGCTACTGCTCTATATTATATAAGTCTGTTCCTCAGTGTTGGACCTATCTGTATATACTGGAACATTTGAAAAACACAAACCTGTTTTAAGCAAATACAGAATTTAAATATTAATTTACTCCTCTAAAAAGATGAAATATCTTAGGAAAACTAAGAAAATTAAATGGAACCGACCCTGCAATTTCAAAGACCTTTTAAGTCAGACATTAATCAAGACAAGTGTGAAAGGAAGTGCAGATTACACGACAATACTATAACCAGATCGTCTGGAATCTGGCTCTGGAGTGGGAATAAAGAATTCATTTTCATTCCATTAAGACTCTCCATCTATAAAAGTTAATTTCCTTTTGTAGGTAAACAGAAGGGAGATGTCCAACCTGACATAACTCCCCAAGTAATCTGAAGGGACTTGTCAAGGCCTTAATGCACGGAGCAGTTCCAGCTGCAAACTGCCTGCTCCACGTACCCTCTTCTGACTGCATCTCATTTATGCTTATGCAACTTATGTCATGGAATAAATCCCAACCTATTGCTCGCAGATTAAATGTAAGTACCTAAAACAATCTCTTTTGTGCACTGAAAGAGAGGGAGAAACTGAGATTCAAGTGACAAGGAAAGTATCAAAAAAAAACCCAGAAAGCAGAGAATGAAGAACTGAATGGCCCTATTTGAACTTGGCTTTGGTTAAAGTCAAGCAGCTGAAAGAACTCCTGATCCAATACCCACATGTAAAAAATAGACAGGGAAATCACATATTCTGATACTTAATTTAGAAGCTGACATTCTAAACTTACTCTGCAGGTAGTTAAGTCAGAACCAAACACTACTCCTGCTATGCATTACCATTTCAGAAACACAGCCTTCTGAGTCCCAGTGTACAGAAACATCTTAAATGATGTTACAAATAAAATTTACAGTAAAAATCTTACCAGTTTTAGTCAAGAGGAAAAACTCCAATTCTGCTTTTGTTTCTTGTTACAAAACTGGGAATGTTTTGCTCATTTTGAGAGCTCCGGTAAAATGACACTATAACTGTAAGAATGAAAACAAAAAGATTTTCCCAAAACTGTTCTTTTTGCCAGGAGCATGTCTGTGTCTGCCCAGTTTTCCTCAGAAACATCTGCAGTTTCTAAGGAAGTTGCTAATCTCTCTCTCTGAATCTTTCTCCTTACTGTTTTTGATCCATTACTTTCAGCATTCTTCCTTCATGTGCCAAAAAGTCGCACTGAACCTCAGATCCTAATGCTTGCTCGCTTACAAAAAAACCCCCAAAACCAGGGGAATTTACTCACATAAAATATTTTTTATCAAGAAAATATGTTCTCTTGTGCACCAGTGGCTCTCACATATGGTTTGTGGCCTCCAAACTGCTTGCTAATTGTCCATGCAGAGATAACAGACTACACAGCACTGATTCCACTTCCTCTCCTCCCCGCTGTTGCACCAGGTTGCACTCATCTGTGAAGTGACAGAGCACAGCTGAAAAAGCCGAGGTATGTTCATAAACCATGGTAGATGTGCAGCTGGTTCTACCAGCTCACTGACACTTGCTGGTAACTAGGAACCACACTGATCTCATCTCTTAACATCTGTTTTAGCCTCAATAGACTACCTCTGTCCTATGTCAAAAGTCTTACAACAGAAGGGGAGTATCTCCAGCGGTGTATGTCCACTCTAGAGGCTATTTCAGCATCCTCTATGTGCCCAGCATAAGCCTACCACGGAGTCATAGCCAAAAGAAGGGTGGTAAACGTGGGGCATCCCTGTATGCTGTTCTTGTGATCTATGCTGCTGCTGTAGACTACAAGAGTCCAGAGACTACAACACACTGTTCCATGGAGCAAAGACTGGTCTCCATCCAGTCCCACTATCCAGAGAGTCTCACAAGTGGTGCACAGGTTCCTCATATCCACTGACCTAAACCAAACTCAGTTTGTTCACGGGTCAGATGTCGGGTATTTTCTATTGAAAGCTGAAGCAATCCACACATGACTTTTAGTTTGATTTAATGAAGGTACCAAAAGAATCAACTACAGCATTAGAGAAAGGAAGTAGAACTGAAAACAAGGCTTATACAACAAGGTTAGCTTCTTGTATCTTTTGTACAAGAAAGTGTAAATTACAAAGAACTTTGCAAAGTTCACTACTGCTAGCCATGTACTGGTGCCAACTGATAACTCTCTCTTCAAAATATGGTATCTTCCATCCCATAAAGAGCTTTCAGCATAAGCTAGGTTAGGCAAATAAAGATACCTGGTAAAGAACAACAGCTCAAATAAGATGGGGCATAGTGTGCTGTAAGCAATGAAGATGGCAAAATGGAAAATAAGTTACGTGGAAGAAATAAGTTTTATGAACAGAATCCTTGGTGTATAAGAAATGCAGTGTATCATCTCAAGCCTAGGTGAAGCATGATAGAGGCATGGAGTGGAGGGCAGGAGATGAAATGACAGGGAGGAGCAGAGTTAGGAAGAATGCAGTGGGAGTGAGAGTAAATTTCTGGTAGGGCTAACTGGCATAGCTCCCCGATTCAGGTCCCTGGGCTCAGATGCGTGCTAGCACTAGTGCCAGGGCAGGGAGAGGGAAGCACATTGGGAATAAAGTAGCAGGTGCAGGCAGAGACTGGTCTGCGGGTGCAGGCAGGAGGTGAAGTCTGTGGCCTTGTACCATTACTTTAGTTAAGATTTAAAAACTGACTTCCAGTTAACTTGCTTTCTTGGCTTAAAAAGACATATAAAGTATTCCTAATTGCTCGATTAGAGCATAGCTTGTTGCCTGGAGGAAAACAACAGCTTTCAAAATTGTACACCTTTGAATTTCAGAACATAAATTAAGGCCAAAAGTTTCAACAGAGCCATCATCCTTCTGGCAGAGTGACTCCAAATGCCCAGTATGAAATTCCCAGGGTCTTGGAAAGCCTGAAAATGCAGGGAATAGACACCTCTCCAGCTTTATTGCCAGACTGCCTTTTAATCCTCAAAGTGTTTGTTCCCTCTGCAGAGGCTTTCGGGAGGACCAGGTAGAGCCACGGCCAACAGTTCCCCTAACCATTGTTGCATTTCACATGAAAAATAGACAAAATGACCAAGTCCTTAACTAAACAAACTGTATCATACTAGCAAATGGGTTGCTCACTTTGCAAAGCAGACAGCGTAACTCTAAAAACCAAAGAGAATTGACTAACATTTTGAAACTGAAGAATTCACTTATTATCAAAATAATGGCGGTCGGTGGGTGAAGCACACCTTTGCGAGGTAGGGAATGTGATCTACACTTCCCAAACTGTACACTGAGACCAAGAATATATGTCAGTAAGTCAGTGCAATGAATAAAAACAGAGCTGGCGGTATACTAAATACGAATCTCATGACAAATGACAAAACCCAGAATTCCTTAAATCAGACTTACTTCAAACTGATCTCACTGGAGGCCTTGCTTGCTATTCTTAAACCTCCTTTTGGCACAGGAGTGCACAGAGTAAGGACACACACATGCTCATTATCTGTGCACATTTGCAGGCTGTAATTCTAGTAAACATTAGATTAAAAAAAAAGTTCCTTGAACTTTGAAATAAAGAAAAAAGCTTTGACTTCTATTATAATTACAATTTTTGAAAACAGCCTTCAGTTCAAGCCCCATGTTAACCACTGGTGTTCATCGACTGACACAAGGATTCAAACCAATACCATAAATGGGAAAAACACCAGTTCTGTAAGGAACACGTCTGGCAGGATTGAGCAGTCCACATACAAACTGCCATGACTTTCAGTGGGGTACTCCATTATTCTTTATGTCCACTACAGAAACTGTGCTTGCCAGCTTAAACCTACGGGAGTCTACATACTTCATTTTTTGTCTGAAAATATCTGTACCAAAACAAACCAAGCCAGATGTTTAGCCTGCGATGAGACAACAACAATACAAGGATGAGCATATGGCATTTCAATTCTTACATCCTAGCAGAAATCCACTATCCTTATTAACTAGTTCTGTTTCAATATGCACACTTCATTAAGCCAGCACAACCTCTAAACATTACTACCTTCACACCACTGCAAGGCTATGTCAGCCTTTTTACTAGAAAACTTACCTGCCAGAGATTATGTTATTTGAAAAATTCCTCATACTAAGGAAGCTGGCTTAATAAGGAGTTCATATTCTACAGTTCAAAAACAATTTGCTATGATTTTCTTCTTGCTTTGGATTAAGAGAATGTTATCTGTTCTTTTTTCTTTGGCAAAGGAAAATGAGATATTATTGCATATACTTGATCTTTTATCTACCTTCTGATATGTAGATAAACATAATTTAAAACACCAGAAATATTTAATGTTTTACAAAGAGCTTCTGTTCACATTTGGTAAAACTTCTTTTGCTAATCTATGTGCAGAAGGATTCTTGTATAAGAGGAACCAGTTCAGCTTCTACATGAGCAGCTGTTAATGTAGGCACACATTCAAACATGCAGTCGTCTGAAATAGCAGCGCTCTAGACGGTGAAAGTCAAGAAGGGCCAGCTCAGGTTGCAGGGCTGCATGGCCACCCCTGTGAGATGGTGTAATCACAAGCCAGTGAAATCCTTCTCCTGCTAGGAGGCTATTACTGGTCATTTCTCGTGCTTCTTACGAGCATTGGGATTGGCCTTTAAGCAGGGATTCATGAAGGTATCACACTGCTCTGCCTCCCTTGCTGCTGTCTCGGCTCACTGCATTCATTTCCCTCCTATTTTCTGCAAACTATACATACCACACAACAAATTATATTCCAAAGGTCTCCTCATTTTTCCTCATCCAGAAGGTAGTTTAAAATCACAAGTGGAAAGAATGTGTCACTTGAAGCCACGGTTGTGACTTGTTCACACTTTGACTTCAGAAGAAACTCCGATTTGTTGCTTTTTAGTTATGGCAATTTCCAGTAGATTTCCAATTCCCTTGGCAGTAATGAAGAACAACAGTTTTGTCTCATCATAGTCATTAGGAAATATTGGTTGCTTAATGCTTAGTTACAACAATGATTTACAAACTATAAATGCCTACAGCAGAGACACATTTTTCAGGGTGCTGCACGCAGACTGCTTCAGCTGCAACATCAGAGCATTAGTTCTGCTTTGCATAAGAGCACAGACTACACCAGGTCATTGTCAGTCGGAGACTCCTAGTTTTCATCTCAGATTTCTCTGGCAGCATGACCCTGGGAACACTTCGCTTCCTGGCAATAAATAGCAAAGAACTACCAATTAGTTGCATTTGTTTCCTAATACTGTATTTTTTGAAAGTTTTTCTCCTTAGAAGCATTTGTAAGAGCAGTACAAAAGATGCCAGGCAACACAAAATTCAGCTGAAGTACTTAAATATGTTTAAGATAACAGGTGTGTCATACTAGCCTGCAAGTGCAGGTACAGAATTTTCTCTACTGTCACCAGAAATTAATTTCATAATATTAATAGAGATTTGAGAGTCATGATTCAATAGTATTTCAGCACCTACCAAGTTTACAGAGAACTGCAGGTTATCACAGAATCACTAAGGTTGGAAAAGACCTGTAAGATCATCAAGTCCAACCATCAACCAAAAAAAAACACCACGATGCCCATTAAGCCATGTCCCACAATGCCTCGTCCACACGTTCCTTGAACACTTCCAGGGATGGTGACTCCACCACCTCCCCGGGCAGCTTATTCCAGTGTCTCACCACTCTCTCAGTAAAGAAATTTTTCCTAATATCCAGCCTAAACCTCCCCTGGTGCAACTTGAGGCCATTTTCTCTGGTCCTGTTGCTAGTCACTTGGGAGAAGAGACCAACACCCACCTCTCTGCAACCCCCTTTCAGGTAATTGTAGAGAGCGATGAGGTCTCCCCTCAGCCTCCTCTTCTCCAGGCTGAACAACCCCAGCTCCCTCAGCTGCTCCTCATAAGACTTGTGCTCCAGACCCCTCACCAGCTCCATCACCCTTCTCTGGACACGCTCCAGCACCTCAATGTCCTTCTTGTAGTGAGGGGCCCAAAACTGAACACAGGATTCGAGGTGCGGCCTCACCAGCGCCGAGTACAGGGGCACGATCACCTCCCTGCTCCTGCTGGCCACGCTATTTCTGATACAGGCCAGGATGGCGTTGGCCTTCTTGGCCACCTGGGCACACTGTGCAATGTGTGTTATGACACTGTGCAACGATGTTTGAATTCTTCTAGAAAACCCCAACAGCAGGGATGAGAAATGTAGTAACAAAAATTGGCAACAACAATTTCTGTAACATTTTGGATTACTTAGGAAATTTTACAAAGTGTATCCCAAGTAACCAATCTACAAGGATTAATGTTGAAATATAAGAAAAGAACACTGAATGAAGGAAAAGCATTCTGACCTAAATTCTCACATCATTTAAGACTTATTTTAATCACCAATTCAAATACGAATTTAACAAAGAGCTGGCTTCACAAACAGGAACGATTTCAGAAACAACTGGCTTCAGAAACAAGTTAACTTGTGTGTCAGCTGAGGAAGAAATCAGTTCTGTTAAAAGTCAACTTCAGGTAACGTTTAAATATATGCTAGACTTTTGAAAATTCTGAATATGACAACAGACAACATTACCCCTTTTTTTTGAGTCTGCAGGAGAGTTTTAACTTGCAATTTGTACTTTCTAGCACTACTTTAAAATGACGCTATTGAATTTCTGAATAAATTACTTAATTTGCATTTCTCTAACATATTATGACCAAACATATTTTGTTTAGAAAAAGAGCTACCTAGCTAACTAGCTCATCTACAATACACTGGTGAGTTGATTATTTTTACTTACTTAAGGTATCAGAAACAGCTGGAGAGATTAGTTGACTCATGCTAAAATCAAGCTCCAAATCAGCTGCAGACTCAGAAACTGCCTAGATCTTCTGTTTCAATACTTTAAATTGAAACCATGTTCTTTCTCTCATAGGAGCTTTTCATGATGATACACCTCACAGTGCCAGATCACGTCCAGTAATGAAATACCTGTTGTATTGTGGCAACAAGAAACAATACCTACCCATGACAGTCACAGAGATCATCCCCTTCTACAAAGCAAACTACCAATATGAGTGAAAACAGAAGCCCCTGAAGATAAAAATATATGGTACACGAACAAGTTACTATGAGGTAAGATAGGTCCAATCTTGCCATGGAATAAATGTGAGCACAGGGACAGCCTACTGCAGAATAGCCTATGTGCATCTGTTTTACACTCCAGTTTACTTTGCACTATCTTGTCCACCAAGTTGTGTTATGACACTGGAAAAAAATCACTTCATCCCTCCACGATTATTTTGTCTCTCAGTTCCTTATTCCATTTTAGCTCATTAGCCTGAGAACAGCTTGAGACAACAATCTGTCTTGGATATGAAAAGTGCCTCACAAAATGGAGTCCCTGGATCAAGGTACCTAGACAGCACTGCAATAATAAATAAAAGAAATCTTATTGACCTACAGACAATCAGCTGAAACAGTGAAACTCCCTATGACAACAGCTTCAAGAGGAGATAGGCTAAAGTCCTCTTTCTGTTCCTGTAAGAAAAACAGATTTTATTCCTTGAAATCCAGTGTACAGGAAGTAAATTCATTCTTTACAATCAACCTTTGAAAAGGAAGTCATTAATGTATTTATATATATTGAAAGGCACAGCTGTCCTTTTTCAGTAACAGAGGTATATACAGGACTAACTCCTCTTCTAGTCAGACGTTTATCACGTCGTTATTTCAAAGAGTAGCAGTCATTACACAGTGAAGTTCAAACAGTGCTTTGGATTTCTTTGGGTTTAAAAAGTGATGTAACTTAATTTGGAACACACACACATGATTTTCCAGATCTCTTCAATGCACATTTCCTAAACTGCTTATGCATACCCCTGTACAGAAAAGTAGGCTACTTAAGGCTAAAGCTTGGTTTTCTTGGTTATATTTTGTATCCTGTCATAGCTAGTCTTAAATGTCGAGGAGCCTCTAGATCACGTGTTCAATACCTGAAATCTTAGATAACAGACAGACAGACAGACAAACAGCAACTATGATTCAGTAACAATACCGAAAATAAACCAGGCAAATCTAAAGAAACAGTGTTCTAAAACCTCATTTATACCAACAGTGTGGTTTCCATCTCTCAGGGAAGGAACCTCCCCACTTCTGAAATGCTCATTATCAATGCTCAACAAACAAACTCAGTAAAATGGGGTAGCATCACCACCGCTGCACTAATGTAATAATAAACCAAAACATATTTACTACATATATTTATTTGTGGCATTCACCCATACTGAGAATACAAATTATGCAGATAATACATACTGAAAGACAACATTATTATTCAAGGTACAGAGCATTATTAACAGAAATGTACTTATTTAGAGAAGTAAATGTAATTTAGGTATACTGTGAGTTTATTTTTCTGTGTTCACGAGCAGATGTACAATATTGTAATATTCAGAAGAGAAGTATGCTGTTTTTTGGAGGGGTTTTTGTTGTTTTTTTTTTAAGAGGCTTTCCTTTTTGTGGCATTGCAGCTGCTATAAAAGTATTGTTTCGTTACCCTCTAACTTAAGAAATGAGATCAAAAATTATTCAGACACAACTTAGAATGGGGCCCAGCTCAGTGCAGCCCATGTCACACATCAAAACAAACACAAAAACCGTCTTCACTCAAACCAATAAACAAGACAGACAAATATACGTGGTAGCAGAACAGAGAGATGTAGTTACTTCTATCAATACTTACTGTAATTTTATAAATGTTTGATGTTATTTAGCAACAATTTAGGAGTGGCTCAGTAAAAAAAAAAAGATTCATTAGGTTTGCAGAATTCATTTTGTTTGGGATTTTCAAGGCAACGGCAACTAAGGGAGCTAGAGGTCTAATCAGCATGGAAGGAGAGAATCTGCTTTCTTTGAAAACCTCCAACTTACTATGTAGTACCTTTCTAGCCTTCATAAAAGAGTATTTAAACTGATTCATATCCCTAGGTTATTTACAAACAAAGGATTTCACAGCAAAGTACAGAATGGGTCCAGATTTCATTTCATACAATGTTCCTAAATATTAACATTTTAAATACTTTTATTCTGCATTCTCAGAAAATAATTCATAAGCCTATAAGTGCTGTCTGAAAACAAC
Source organism: Gavia stellata (assembly GCF_030936135.1). Lineage (NCBI taxonomy): Eukaryota > Metazoa > Chordata > Aves > Gaviiformes > Gaviidae > Gavia > Gavia stellata. The sequence goes on along the minus strand of NC_082596.1, from coordinate 23,950,900 downwards.
CGAAATGGAAAACAATTCTAGAAAGAAATTCTATTCAATCAAGTCCTCTCCACAAACATGAAAACAATACAATATACAATTATATGGTTCAGTCTGGACCTTGGGGAAGGAAGAAAAAGTTATCCTTCATGACATATTTCACAAAGACAATGGCCTTACAGAACTGTTATATACAGAGCAGAACACCTAAATCACTTTTTAACCACCCTTACAAAGAAAGGTTTGCTTAGTAACATTTCAACAAAAAGGCAACATTTTCAGCCTAAGGCTGAGACAACTTTACTTCCAAAGCACAACAAACAGCTTTGTTCTACAAAATTTTACTTCAGGCAGGTATTAACAACATCAAATTCATCTGGGGAAGAAACACTACATTAACCTAATAAATAAAGGAGTGATCTATACATTAAAGACATAGTAAAACTTGAACTATTTCTCATTCTTTTTATAAACTAGCAGATATGAAACTATGGGGAGGCACCAAAAGAACTACAAAGTTACAGCTTATTACTGTCTATATGTCAGAATGTGCTATATTATTCAGATTTCTTGATGAGGATGTTTAAAATCATAGTTTTCTTTCAACTGAAGCACACACAAAAAATGCAACAATAGATGTACCCCTCTTCATAGGGAAAATAAATCAGATTTGGTTCTGTACTAGGATATATTTTTCATGCCCAGTAATTTAATATTCATTATGAAAGGCCTTTTCTAATAATAATATTTTATCAACAGAGAGGATTATCTTCACATCTTGTTTGCAAGTCAAGGTAAGTCAGAGGTAGCTTAGGAATGCTTTAGAATTTAGTGTTTTACTTGAAATTAATTAATCCCTCTTTCAAAGGGGTTAATAATAAGCACAAAAGGCAAACAGTATATACAGCTGCCACTGCCTGCACCAAGAGAATAATTCCAAGAAGCTCAAAATAAGATTATAACAGGGAAAAGCACAGTACACTTCTTTGCATTTGCTTCAGTGCACCAGTTCAGGCTGGTTTTCTACAAAAGGAAGCACACCACTAACATAGTACGCTATTCCAAGTGACAGAAGAGCAATGACAATGATGAGGAGCAGCACCCTCCAGAAGCCCAGGTCTTCCACAAACTCTTGCCATGTTGTGCGGAAACTGGAAAGAACTCCTTCACCTTGCTGTAGGTTTGGATTAAGGAGGGAATGGCTTTCCATCGCACTACGAAGGATTAAAGTTAAAAATACATCAGAGCAAAAGAATGCACCTTTAAGTATGACAGTAATCCTACTAACAGCAACCGAAACATTCTAAATTAAAAACTAAACCCACCTGCAGATTTATACCGTTGCCTCCGCTAAATCAAGACAAAGCAGATCAGGAAAAGACTCCTAACTCTAAACTTAAGTTAGTTGAAAGGACATTTTATTAACCTGTGTAAAGAGAATGATATTTGTATCTGTACAACTGCACTGAGTTTGCAGGCTTGCCACCTAGAAGCCTTCAAAAGTCAGTCCTCATACTTCCTACTAAATATGGCTTAGTAAAATTTAATGAAGCATAAGCTAAAACCTCAAGGGGCCAGCTCTTATTAATAAAACAACAAATTACAATTTAAAAATAAACTCTGATGAATAAAATGGAAACTTTAACCAATACAATTTAGATTCTGAAATCTGTAGTGATCTTTACTACTCTCCTGCGTGTCTTTGTTACAGAGGCATCTTCTCTAGCATAAAAATATCACACAAAACATTAAATTTGGATAACAGTAAGTTCAGAAACTTTCTGATCTTCAAGACAAGTTGGCATTGCTGTGTTTCCTGCCATACGGCATTCAGCAACTGCTTTGATGTGTTAACATTTCTCTACCAATCCATCAGGCCCCCTTAAATTGTCAGACTATAAATTAGGGACTGGAACTCTCACTTTTAAAGGAGAGACAAATACAAAATTAGAATGATGCAGTCATCCTGACAATGAATAGCCTTTAGAAAAAATTTAAGTTGTTTCAAATACTGCATGGCCTCTTGTATCATTCTCCCAATTTTGCTGCTTTCACAATTGGTTTATAACAGGAAACTTTTGCTGTTGCTGTACGAAAAACCTCACAAAGAAGAGGAAAACTTTCTCATCACTTGATTTCACTTATGTAAAATTTTAGCCATCTGCACAGTCCTACTGCTTCTCACTTGAGTGGAAATTACATGCACAGGTGTTTACAGGATCAGTCTCTGACAAGCACGGAAAGGAAATGGTGAAACCAACTACGTACACAATGATGTCAACAGCAGAAGGTAAGCAGGCAAAATCCCATTTTTTTCCTCACTTCTAATTGCCTTCAGTTAGCATACTCCCAGATATCTCTTATAGCAATAATAAAAGAAAACATTACAGGGAAAAGTAATTTCCAAGTCAAAACTAATTGTAGAAATGCTATTGTTCTTGGTGACGATAATAAATTGACAAATGATTGTTATCAGAAAAATGAATCTCTCTTCTAAGATTACACCACGGAAAAACTTCACACTATTCATATAGTATTTTTTCTTAGGAAGTACAGTCACTGAAGAATAATTAGCCTAAACTCCCATAGCTTGCTGAAGTATTGCAGCGTCACGTGCAGAAGATTTCAGAAATTGCTTATTAAATAGCTTGTCTTTTTTGGTTTTTAAATATTTACCTTGCTGTAAAGCTATTTTTGCTTGCTCATAGCTGCAGGATTTAGTCATCTTCCTTGCTTATTATGATTTCCCAAGCAAAACAAAGGGTTTAATAAAAGACAGCCATTGGTGTAGAACAGAACTACTCGCTCATTAAGTATTAACTAGTTAATACATAACCACAGAGAGTTTAAATAAAGGTGCAATGCAATTTAATTGAAAAGATCACATGCTTGCTCATTAAACAGAAAAGGGTACATAGAAAACACTTTTGCTATTTTGTATTACAACCCAGTTAAAATCAGCGTTATTCAAGACACTCTTTCTTATTACGAATTACAGCTGCTTAAGAAATGGTAATGCAGCAATGCATCCTACAGAAGAGTTTGTGCCACATAGCTCAGATGTTCTCTTCTGTTTCCAACTCATCGTGGAAGTTCACATTCGGATGCACTTGTGGGCGCAGTCACAGATCACACTGGGCTGTGTAGACCGACAGATCGTCTGTGCTGAAAGACAGAGCGAGGTCTGCCTCCTGACAGCACAGTGCCACTCCTCACCGGGAGGAGTGCAAAGCAAAAGAAAATAAATTTGCCTCGGGAACCTAGCTTTGACCTCTGCTTCCAGAGCAGCAGCAAATGTGTGTAATAAGGAGCAGAAAACTTAAGTCAGAGACTGTTTTTAGAAAGAGCAACCATTATTTCTCCATAGGTTCATACATAATGTAAGAGAGTTGAGGAGGGGAGAGGACAGAAGACATTCATCTAAGCGTCTCTAAAATGTGAAAATAATACTAAGAGGGAAGAGTGAAACTGTGGAGGTCTGAAAAGGCAACTGTTACAAAGACATTATTTATTTACAAAGCAAACAGCACACAAGCTCACTTGCTTTTGCTGCTGTAGGCATCTGTTATTTGTTATTTTTAAAATAATGTATTTCAGACATTTTAAACACGTTCACAAACAAGCTGGGTAGTGCACTGTTTATGTCTCTGTGCCTCTCCCCAAGGAGAGTTGCTGACTTCCTTGCCAAAGCAAACAATATAACATTTATGAAGGTCAAATAACAGAAAGGAAGCTATGTTCATTAGAAGGACACTATCAAACAAAAAATCGGAATTTAAATGGGGCTGAGCTGTTGGTTCATACGTTTAGACAAAAACAGCATAAATGCATTTCTGTGTGACAAGCAACTTTCAATAAAATTTAGTTAAGTCAGAAAGGTAATATTAACAAATTCTTATAATTTATACCAATGTAATTTTGAGAACAATATTAAATTTTCTATTTCTGGGCTTAAAAACAGTCTCTCTAATGAGTGGGGTCACCTGATGTATAAGAAAGAACTTCCAATCTGCTTACTGGGAGTATTTTGCATGTTTTCTGTAATTTTGTTGGTTTCACCTTTTCTGTTTACTCAACTTAGGTAACAACTCCATCTACACAGTTTAATTTTCATTACAATAAAGGCTGTGTACATTTCGACACACACTGGACAACAATTACTGTGACAAAACTCCCTGCCTTTTGTAATATAATGTTCCAGCAATCACAGTTCATTATCATTATTAGACAATATAAAAAATTACAAATTTGAATAAATTCACTACAAGAGCAAGTATTCCAAACAACATTGATACCCTGTTTCCAATATAAATTAAAAACAAAACAAAACAGTACTGGAAAGATCTCTTGCATTATTAATCTCAGTCCCATGTTCTGTCATGTTTACGGGCAATTCAATGATTTCTGCAAGAGAATTAGCCTCCTTTTAAACTTGCTTCTTGCAAGGCTTCTTGCCTCATCTAAATTCTACAAGAAGGCTGCCTTGCAAGCTCATTTTAAAAAACCACTCCCAATTTTCAATCAAAAAAGTATTTGTGGTTTATATGTATCCTTTGGCTCTTGTGCTATCATCATCTTTTATCTTAAACAGTTATTTTACATTGTTCAAAACCAGTATTTCTTGTCAGCAACCACACACCTCTCAGCCTTCATTTCATTCTGCCAGGCTAAAATGAGGTCTAGTTGCCTCCTTTCGCAAGGAGACACTCCCTTCATCGCTGAAGTAATGCTTCTCCACGCTTCTTAAAGGATAAATTAAACTTTGAATGGGCCTAAACAGCATTGTAAAATGTACTACACAGCAGAATTTACTGTGGCTTTTTACAACAGCACTGACAGTTTTCTTTATGTAGTGGAAAAAACTCATTTTGCACATTGTAGGACTTCATTGCTTTTTAGGGTAGCACCAACTCCTGGAACTGACTAATACATCAAGCCTTTTCTCCTATACCCTCTTTCTTCCGCTGAGGAACTTCCATTTTATGGCATACAGCTTTAGGTAAATGAAGTTGCATTTTGTGCTACTGAATCACAATTTATTCTTACTAATTTCCTCTCCTTTGTCATCCCAGGTTTTTGTCTATGCCATCCCAAATTTCCTCTGGCTTGCCTATATCTCACTTCTTAGTATCACTAACATGTTACTACTTTCTATACCAGTATCATTTATGAAAAGTACAAGTAAGCACAGTCCCAGAAACAGACCTTTAGGAATTCATCAGTAACTTCCCTCTAACCCAATACTATCCCTGAAATTGTCAGCAATTTTCCTGAAATTGTCAGCAATTTTCCTGAAATCGTCAGCAATTTTCCTGAAATCTCCAGTTCTCCTTTAACTATCTCTTTAGCCACCATGAAATTCTTATTCTCGATCTTTTCCAGGACTACTACCAATAGAAATTTAATATATGGCACCGTATCAAATCCTTTATTCAAGTTCAGATAGATGAAAAGTCTGCTACCCCTTCTTTGCATAGACAATCCATCTTATAGAAAAGATGTTAGGTTAGCCTGTAATACTGGCATTTTGCATTTCACCCCATTTTCCCTTTGGCTTTGTGATAAGTGGTAGAATATTTTTTTGGGGGAGTCTGTAATGGAAAATGAGTAATTATTTTTAAAAATTTCAACCATAAAATGAAAAACTCAATAGAAAAAGTTATTTTTTCTTACATTTGATCTGTTTAAAGAGATTTTTCCAAAATTTAAAATTTGATTTTGATTTGGTCTGATAATACCAGGCCAAACGTGATAGTACCTGTTTTGAGGAACAAACAATCAAGTCAAACACAAAAATCTAAAAGCCATAAATCTTATTTCTCCTAGTAATTATTTTTGTTTTGTAAATACCTTTCGCTTTCAGCAGTTTGCATCGTTTCCAGCTTTGAGTGAGCTCCTCTGTTAAATCCTTTCACCTCTTGCTCCTCTAAAGATTCCAACAGTCTAATCACATCTTTATTCACACCCCTTCGTTTTGCAAGAACAAGCGGTGTTGCACCTTGATGATTACTAAAAAAAACCCACAAAAGGACATGAGAAGAAAATATTCTTTTAATACAGAACTTTTGTAATAAGACAACTCAGCATAACACATTACAATTTAGTAAGTCCTCAGAACTATTTTCTGTCGTATCGGACAGTAAGAAATTCCTATCTATACAAGTTACAGCATAATTGACTATAGAAGAAAATCAGTGTATTTAGGTTTGAAATTGCACAACTCTTTTTCCTCTAAATAAAATCAAAATTCCTAGTACTCTAACATAATTGGAATCTCTGGGTGTTATAACAAAAAATAAAGAGTAGATTTTTGGCAACCTTCAAGATTAAGCTTAATTTCAAGAGGGAATTGTGCAATCTGGTTCCTCATAGTTCCTTTTTCCATTTGGGTATTAGGACATCGGGCAAAACCGAAATAAAATACAGATGGTCCCTCTGCTACTATTAAAATAATACTGACTAGGACCAGTGCTGCCTTCAGACTAGGGATTTTCACCAGAGTTGTTTGAAATGAGAAAAAAACCCCAAAAACCACAACCCATAAAGAATCTAGTCTGCTAATAACTAGTTTTGCTGAGTTGAAAACATGAGGGACAGGTGAAAAAGGGACAGATTAAAAAACTCAAAGGTTTTGAAGCTACTACTGGTTTTTCCATGTGTTGTGAATATGCAGAAAGTTCCACAAACAAAATAATTCAGTTACTGCAATGAAACAGCTAGTTATTTTGCAGCTTGAGAGCTTGCATCTGAGCACTGGCATCTGACAGCTGCTGAAAGCCAGAAGGAAAGAATATACAATATTTAAAAGAAGGACTGAGTCACAGACTTTGAGGGTGGGGGAAAACACTGAAAGGAAGCATTGTTACCAAAGGAGTATGGGAATGAACTGACACAGATATATACTGTATTTTCTTTGTCTTAAAATGGTACAACAATTAAACAATAGAACTGTGGTGGAGAAAATTCTTTTAAAGTAGCCAATGTGATTTTTTCTTTGGTGCCAACCACCCACACCTGGCTGTCTGGCCAAACCAGGATAGCAACGTCACCAGTGAGGCAGAATTAGATACAGCAGCCCACACCAGCAGCTGCTATTTTTATTTGCTTTGCCTGTTGCACAGACTAGCAGAATTGGCCTCTTATTGTTTTCCTGCCTCCTTATTTTGTGGTTTTTATTAAGTGGTATCTTAAAAAAGTTGAATTGCACCAAATATAGCACTTCAGCAACAGCAGATTTATATGCAATGCTCTGGCAACAGAAGACTAATATATCATAAAATATGTGCTGTAAAAAAAAAGTTAACTTACCAAATATCAATTTTAAGTCCATTAGAAACTAGGAACTGGATGGTATCCACATGCCCACACAGATGAAGGGCTGTGTTACCTTGGTAATCAGTGGCTAGTAAGTCAGCACCAAATTTATGCAAGAGTTGACAGATGTCTACATTTCCTCTGGCTGCAGCAAGGTGAAGGCCAGTTCGGCCTCGGCTGTCACGAATATTTGGGTCGAAACCACTCTCTAACAGTCGTTTGGAATAGTTAAAATCTCCATCAATGCAAGCCTGCAGCAGCGGCACATTTGTCTGGGAAGAGTCGTTTACAAAAACGTAAGACATCGTTCTGATTCTCTCTGGAGTAGGTGACTAACCTGCAAGTAAAAGTGGGAAGAAAGGATGGTGAAACACAATGCAAATATTCGGTGGACTGCTCAGGTTCCCAAACAAGAATGGAAACTAGCTTATAAACCAACTCTGAAATCTTCGTGTCCTACATATTAACTTTGTGCGCTGCATTCCCTTCTGGTAATACGGAAAGAGCGGCTTTTAGTCTTACTTACACCTCTGGAAACAGCAGCAAAACTTCGTTGTTACAGAAGACTGGTAAGATCAATGCCACAAATGCAAGACAGGCGATGAGCTTTCACTCAGTAAGAGATCACATGTAGTAATATTGATATTAAAGGGCAAAACACTGTAGATCAGAAACGAAAGGGAGAAAAACCACCTTTCATAAATTGGGAAACTATAAACAATTCAGTTAACAGATACACTGATGCTAACTGCAATTCTTACTAGCTATAAGCAAAGCTACTCCAGTGGGATTTTCACCATCTGAATTTGAACTTTGATGCACAGTGTCAGTTGCTGAAAATGTTTGATTACTATAAATACTAATTCCTTTATTCTGCAAGAAATATATTTTTCAATACTCTTTGCAGAACATTATTTTTATAGTGCCACAGATACACAAACTACTGAACAAACAAGAATAGCAATAGGAACCATGGAAAACTGCATGTGTTACATGAAATTACCCACCTGAAAGTGAAAACTGGAAGTGGGGACAAGGAGGACAATAGTAAAATCAAGTACAGAGCTATTGTGGGTTCAACTAGAACCCCAATGTGGAGAAGCACAAATGTAGTTTCTCTGGCTTAATATTAAATTAAGGATTAAGTCCTTTTCTGTATCAGGACCTAAAAGAGGAAGATAAATGTTTCACCATGGATTTCTTGATACAGAATATTTCAAGAACTATGATTTAAGTTTTGCAGAATATTTTAAGGATGAGTCAAATAATGAGGGTATGATGACACTGTGTACTTACAAGACACAAAAAAAGATGACTTGAAAACAATAAGAAAAAAAGAGAATGACTATGCAAGAGGATGGTAAATTGTGCATGAGGCAATGGTAAGAAGAAATGAAAACATCTAGGAGATTGGACAGCAAAGCTTTGCACTGCCTCCAAGAGGAGGCAAAAAAGAAAAAAACCCAAAAGATATAAACCAGTAAAAATCCTTAGAAGAAATCTCAGTACAGACATGATACAGTTCAAGTGACAGGAAGGAAAAGTGATTTTACTAGATAAGCCTTGAATGGAAACTGAACTGAAACTTCCCTTGAAACAGTATCTTTCACTTGCCCAGGGTTTGTATTTTGGGCTCACGATGTAGCAGTGTTCTGATTAACCATCTGAAACCTCTTATTAAGGCTGCTATACACAGATTTAAATTTTCTCATCTATATAAGGTATCCTTCCACACCAGTGCACTCATTCAGCTGGGAGAATGGAAACATGGCCAGTAGCCAAAGAGTTCGATTTAAAACCTCTCCTTTTTTTGAGAGTTTATTATGTTTATATTTTATAGCTCTTCCCCCATGTTTTAGTTCGAATTCAAGATCAAAGTACCTACAGAAGTAATTTCAAAATCTTTACACACTGCTGTGATTAACAGCTGTAGCATTTGGGGCTGTTGAGGTTAATAAATCATATTTAAACTTCACTAGGTTGTATTTCCTATCTGGACAAATTCTTCTACATGTATCAACACTGTCTAGTTTCCCAGTGCAGGAATGCACAACTTTTTTTTCTTTCTTGGACACAGAAGAGAAAGAGATAGGAATAACTTCTACGCCCTGGTATCTGTATAAGGAATGATTTTAAGCAGAGTACATTCCCCTAGGCTGCAAGTATGTTTTTAAGCACATGATGGTATATCACTGGCTCAAGCAGCCTCTTCCATAATCATCTCCAATAGCAAAAGGCCAGTTCACTGATGTACCGTAAAACATTTCATGCAAGACTGGTGTCATTTAGGGCACTAACAGCTTTCTTATAACCCTAGAGAAAAAGAAAGGACAAAGTACTTACGTGTATTTCCAATGAATGTTACCAAACCCCTGGATGTTGCAAAGATAGGATTCCCAGCTGACAGCAATTTCAATTTTCTTGCCCATTTCCCACCCAAACCATAAATGATATGAGAATTCTTCTTCAACTCTGCTAGTCCAATCTTTACTGAGAAAAATATCGGGCCCAGTTTCTGTACAATGTGATTGTGACCTTTACATTCTGCACTAAATCCTCCCTAAAGCAAGATCATAAATCATTTAAAAACCTTCAATTATCAGAGATAGTAACAGCATTATCAACAGCACAAAACCCTACTTGTACTTGATAAAAAGATCGTGGCTCGCTTGTAAAATAATACTTGAGTGTTTAAACCTGTTTAATAAAACAAGACCTAACATAAATCAACAACAGAATATTATACTGGAAGAGACATATACTATTTGATAAACAGTATGGCATGCCGTGTTAAATGTAAGCTAATGTTTATATTTTCATACAAGATGTGTATGTCTGGTAAAGCCTTACAGAATTCCCCATCACTTCACATACAACTCTGATGAAACATTAGCTAATACTACCAGAAAAAAAAAACCCCGTCACCACCTTATCTTCTCAGGACAGGAAGCACAAAGATTAGCAGTTATCAGAAAGTGTAACTGGAAGTAATTCTGATTCAAAATTTATTATTACTAGAATCTTTTAGAATTGATCGCTGAAGTGTAGAAGACTAACGTGAAACCTTTATTTGTATCTATTTCACAGTAAGAAAGAAAAAAACACCAACAAATCCTTCTTCCCAACACTTGAAGATTGTGAACTAAGCAAATGCATTCACAAAAAAAAAAAAATCTGGACCATCTGGTTTGCTTTATCTTTGTGATTAAAAAGATTTTTTTTACAAACACAATTCTATTTCACATATGGCTACCTAACCTATGCCAGATACAAGCTGTATACAAAGCAGAACCATATACCATCTTTAAAATGCCAGTCCCCAAATGATATGTTCTTTCCTCAAATTTAACTGAATTTAGCAAAATTTCCTGCCTAACAAAACTCAGAAGAAAATTACAATAGTCGACTTAATTAGATATTTTTGAATAAACAAACTGTGGTTACATTTCTGTCCACAGTATGTATCAAAAAGCTTATTGCCGTAATGAATATCTAATGCAGTGGATTTAGAAACAAAATTCCAAAGCATTAGCCATTCTCTTTAAATTACTTCTGAAAGGTGAATCAGATAACTCTGAATCTGCCTAAAAGCTGGTACACCTACCATTAAGCATTACTGTCACAGACAGAAATTAGGACAACTGGAATTGCTTTAGTAACAAGACATAAAAGTCTTGTGAAATGAGTTTTCTGAATATCCCTATAGATTACTACTACTGGAGTTAAATAAATGTAAATTGGTTCAGTAAATGACTGCTTCTAAAAATGCATCACTATCTACTGAAAATATATCTTTTAAATTATACTTCCGTTTAAAAAAAAAATTTTGCTGTTAATAACTTGGTACTTTGATAGAAAATTAGTTTTGTGAAAAAAAAGCAAATTCAAAGACATCCTCCTAAGCAAGGATTCCCATTAGAAAGACATAATATAAGAATACATTTTCCCTAAATTTATACAACACAGATATAGCCTGAGCACAGTGTACTTCTATTAATAATTTTAGAAATTATGCTGTAAGCCACTTCTTCAATGACACATGGGCTAGTACAAGAAAAGAAACTCTAACGGAACTGTTCTGTTTCCAAAAGGAATCCTTATATTAAGTGATTCTGTAAGAATAATTCACTTTTATTTATTAGAAGTCAGTTGTCTCTCACTGTACGGTGTACAATGGTAACTCAGTGTCACACGCTGATCTGTTGTATAACACATTCACACCTGCAGAAGCCAGGAGTGAGCTTGAATAATTCAAACCATAGAGCTAGATGCAAGTTCTGTCACTTCTTAAACTAGTCCTAAATTTGCACAAACCGTGCACAGTTTTATTTTACAGTAAATATATGCTGCTGTCTCTGCCTTCTCAATAAGTTCAACAGCTACCAAATAGCTCCAGAAAAAGGAGAGAATGGCTAGACTGTGAGACAGAATCACTAATGGGACCGCTCTCTCTGCTACAAAAATATTAACGAACCCGACAAGTTGTAATTAATCACCCAGTCACTGCTACAAAGGATATACCAGTTCTGCAAAACTACAGTATTTCCAAGAACATTCAGAAAAACTGAAGTAATTGTCCCTATTTTAAAACAACACATCAGGACAACGGAACAGTATCAGGTTGCTCAGTACGTGAGACTTCTCAATATTAACACACACTTTGACATTTGGAACCTAAGCATTAGTAAGACTACTACTAGAGAAACTGCCACCACCAAGAAAAGGAAACGAAAACAAAACCAAGAAAAAGTAACATCTCCCACCCCACACCAGCAAAACACACATCATGCATCACTTCGAAAATCTACATTTGCTAACTCCCTTGTGGCAAACAGCTTCCTCTTTCTGTAAATGCACTTTGAGAGTACTTCAGTGGCAGTGGCTTGCAGAGCTCTTCCTCTTCAGTCTTTAAATGAAGGAAAAACATTCCAGTACTTTACTTAAACTGTAAGCCCATGATCTCTGAAGGCAAAGTTTCCTGGTCAAATGGGATCATTCCCCTAAAAACACTATGTGAACATAAGCTCTCTTTGGATATGCAAGATAAAATTTTTAAAAAGGTGTAATTTAGTAAATAAAAAACCAAAACAAAATGACATTACCTTGCTTGCGTATCCTCTGAACACTGATCAGATGTTGAAATGTAAACCCAACATTATTCTGTTTCCCTTTCTAGGTAGCCTGAGGGAGAAATTCCTTGGCAAGTTTCCATGCACACTTAGATTTATGTGTAAGTTACTGAGAAGTCATTTAACTGAGTAAGTGTTATATTTAGTAAAAAATCGTGATCAATTGTCATTTCTGTTTAGGGAAGAACCCCATTACCTACATCAAGTTCCACTGAGAACTCTCTGTCTTCTATTAAAAACCTTTATCTATTCAGTCCAACTGGAACAGAGTTTTATTGCTCCACGCATATGGATCTGCTGCTAAAAGCAGCAGCTCAGATTCCGTACAGCATGATGTCTGTTTTACACACAGCTGTATTTTGCAGCATTTTCCCTTCCTAACTTTAGGGGTTCTTTCAAGTTCCTGGATTCAAGGTAGGTTCATAAGACCTACCTCTCCTTTCATGTCTCCAGCCAGACATATGGGTAAGTGGTGTAATACATGAACCTTATTTATGCCATTTGTTTTCAGTCATTTCGACTCCCTTCTGCAGACACAAGACATACAGGTATATTCTCTTGATGTCAGGACCATCCTGTAAGCAGAAACTTTGGTGTACTGTGTACACATAGTGCTTTGCCTGTACAGGCTACAAAGTACTTTATGAAAAAATCAGAATAATTATTGCTGCTCTTTTATGGATCAGCAGACAATGGTATTGAGAAACAGGGAGCTTTGCTCATCATTGTACAGTATGTCAACATTGCAAGATAAAAAATAAACAAGATCTCAAATGTCAATCTGCGTTGCAGAATGCTTCCCTAGATAATACAGTACACGCATTGTGTATTAATGTACACAAAATAAGGGAATGATAGGAAATTCTTTTAAAACACCTTTATTGACAAGCAGATTTACAAACATTTTATCCTTACTACACTTAACTGGTAACTCAGATGCATTACATCTTTCAGTGCACTTAACTTTTATCAAATACACATTTAAGTATTTTTGAACCTTGCTCATTTTTCATCTTCTGCAAAAGAACTATTTAGGAAGAAAGGCAATTTACCGTTTTCTTCAAATCATCTGTAACTTTAACTCCCCACAACTGGCTCAGGTAAACCAGTAAATAACTGCAGTACTTCCCTGATCACTGTGGTCAGTTTGAATGCATCTGCTTTTATAGAAAGTTACTGAATCGCTTATATCGGTCATAATTATCAACCTCTTCACGAACCTTTATGCGAATTCCTTCTTTGTTTCTGCTGGGAACTAATGTACGTTGGTCAGGAAAATATTAAAGGTCATCGCATACGGTTTTGCTGCTGGCTTGTTTTTTAACAGAGTAGAGGGAACGCGCTCCACCCCTAAGGAAGCGCTTGGGCTCGACCCGCTGCAGAGCTGGAGGCACTCTTCCGGCAAAGCACCTGGGCAAGGAGGGGCCGCCGGGGCGGGCAGGGCGCCCGTGCCTGGCTGAACACCGCCACCGCGCGGGCTGACCGACTGCCGCCCGACCGAAGCCAGGGTGCGCGGGGTCACCCCGGCCCCACACTGACCGCTTTTTCTGCCTTTTGGGGTGTCTGCTACCGTCCTGGGGAGGAAACGGTGGACGGCCTGAAAACAAGGCTTGATAAGACTTGATAAAAAAGAATTCTGAAAGCCAAACTGCTAACCCTTGTGCCGTGAACAGCCCTCTCGTTTAAGCTCTGATCCTGTATTAGTGAGACGAGGACCTCGGGATGTGGCTTCAGTTCTGAAGACAAAGGTATTTCCTTTAAAAAGGTCGGCGTTTGTGCCTGTTTCTTAAAAAAAACCCTGAAAACTAAAACCGAAGCCCCCCCCCCCCCCAAAGCCCAGTCCTTACCTACACAAACAAGAAGTCTGAGATGACAAGTTTACTAAAATGGGAAAAACTTTCTATGTCCAGCAGGGAAAACTTTTGCCTTTAGATAATTTAGTAAATGCTAGTAACTTATCTGTAAAAGACTTGTTACTCAACATGAAAGCTAGTGTCTAATGAACAGCGATACCACACAGGCTGTTTGGGGTGAACCATGGATTAACACAGTGGCATGACAAGATTCCTTGGTTTGTTCTTTACTTGTTTCCCAATAATATTTGCTATCTGATTTACCTTTTTGACTGCTGCTGAGCATTGTGGTTACATTTTCATGGAACCATTCATCATAACTACAAAATATTGCTCATTACTGAGAGCCCAGTATTTCATATGGAAAGTTAGGATGCTTTTTACACTATCTGAATCACTCTACCTACACTGAATTAATGTGCAATTATGTTATATTATCCAGTTACTCAATCTTACAGGGTCCTTCTGCAGCTTTTCATAGTTGACCTTATCTTTACTACCCATGTCATCGGCAAACACTATCACCTTGTTGCTCACTGCCTTTTCTAGGCTGTTCATGGAAATGCTAACAGTTCAGAATCCAGAACTGAACCCTGCAGAACTAAAATTCTTCCACTGAAAAGATTGATGATAAGTTCACAAAAACTGCTGTCCTTGATCAGATTGATCCAGCTCACCCAGCACTCTGCTTTCAACAGTGGCAATCGGAGATCCTTCTTCGGGAGAGCACATGAGCCTGGCTGCTTTCTGCAGCCCATTCCCCAAACACACCCCAGCAGCCACCACTGTTCCATCAGCAACCTCCCTGACCAGTCCTTTCAGCAGCCCCTCGAGTTTTTCTAATTCCTTCTTGAAGCTGTCCACACTCTCCGCCTCCACAGCTCCCCCGTCACCCCCGCTGAAGTCCTCCCCTGTATCCATATGAAACCACCCTCCCACCAGCCCTAGCAAGCAACCCCCATTCTAGTGCTGCAAGACTGGACGAATAACTCTCACCTTATCCACCGCCTTCATTTCATAAGTCTTCATCTTGCCCCAGTCATCTCCTCTCTAATGTGAAGAATCCTGACTTTCCAGTCTTTCCTCTTAAGGAAGCTGATCCCCTTGGCCCTTTTGGTTGCCCTTCTCTAACCCGCTATATCCTTCTTCAGATGCAGAGACCAGAACCACACATGCTACCCCAGATGTGGGTGCACCAAGCTGGAGCAGCAAACTGGTGCCCTCTCTCTTCTTCTCAGCAGCCTCCCTGAGGACAGTCACCATTTTCCTGGCTTTCTGGCTGCCACAGCACACTGAGCTGAGGTTTTCAGGGAACTGGCAATGGTGACTCCAAGAGCTTCTTCTTGAGTGGTGGCTGCCAGTTGTGAGTTCAGCACCATGTAAACAAGGTTTAGATTATTCTACCCAAGATGTCATCTTACCTTTGTGTACACTGAAGCTCAGGTGCCCATTTCCGCCCCCTTCCTTTTTTGGCAATTTATTCCTTTTTTGGCAATTTATTTCTGCATGTAAGAAATCTCTTTTATGCTATAAGCACCCAGGCTCCTCAAAAGCCTCTGGTAGGGTACTTTTTTTTTTTAATGCTCCCTGAAAATCCAAGTAGACTGTATAAATCACATCACCTGCATCTACAATCCTATTCAGTAAACTTTAGTAAAAGCTGACAAGCCTTAGATGTAGCAAACCTCTAAAAACGCATCCAAACTCAGGCAGAACCGGTCCCTAACATACTAACACACAGCAAGGACAGGCATATGTTTCTCTGCACAAAAAAATGTCGAGGTGAAGAAGAAAGGCAAGTATTCTACACCATCCATGGGAAACCCATACACCAGAAGCCTTCCCTGAAATGGGCTGCTGCCCTTTCTCTGTCACCATCCATTGTGCTGATCTGACACTGTAAGAGCTCTTGAGTATGCTAGAGAATATAGCCCCATCAATGAACATTAAAAGATTTATTCCTCTAAGTTTATGCTATAAAATTCAGCTGATGTAGCTGCATTACTTGGATGTGAGAAATTTGCTGAGTGACAAAACTGGAGTTTAAGCAGCTCCGTTTGACTCAGTCAACTGAAATTTTATCGATAGAGTAAAAGAAAGAAATGCCACTTGGAAAAGTGGTGTTGATACATGAACTAAAGCCAGAATCTGAGGTCTGTAAGTATAGATATGGCTTCAGTGATGTACTGCGTGAGATAAAACTTTTTTTTACTTATTTAGTAAGTATTGTCTTTAAATAGTAAAGCAAACCACAACAAATCTGAACATTTCAATATTTGTGCTCTTGACTTAGGTGAAGGCAGAATCTCAGTAAACACCAAAGATTGAAATTTAGTGGAACAGGCCCATGCACTCAAGACAGGCCTGTCAGCCCCTCCTCTACACTAACAGCATGCTATCAACAGTCTCTACAGAAAGCTGAATGCATCAGGGGTCATGTATTTCACGTAACGTGTATAAGCCAATGCCCTCTGAAGTATTTTATGTGCTTATTAACTGACCCATCTGGAAGTGGAGCATCCACAACTGAGATCATGTGGAAGGCAACCAACTGACAGACTGATCAAAAGAAAAGAGAAACAGCCCTCAAAATTCCAGCATACCCAAATCCCTAAAGAGTCACTAGTAGTTCACTCCTTGGATGACCAGGTATCTCAGGTCCTGGGCTACAGATGAGGACCTCAAGGCCACGTGTATTCAGAAGTTAACTGCACAAGAATATGAGGTGGGATACAACAACAGTCAACTTCAGGCACCACTTGGAATCCCTCGCTCTTGCTGATGAGGCAACTCCAAATGAAGGATACCAAAACCTGCTCAGAGGAAACCTATCACCGAGTACAGATCAGGACTAATTTTTATAGTCCCTTCTTGCAGAGGCAAACTAACATTCCTCTGGTAAGAAGACAGCAGATGCATGTACTACACTTCAGCCTTTGACTCATCTCAGCTTACTCTCCAATACCTTCTCTTCGACTCAAAAAGAGAGCAACTAGCCAGCATAATTTTCAGATTGTCACCAATGCTACTATTCAGACTCCAAACATTACTATAAATATTTTTTCTTTTAAAAAACACATTTAACAAGTTCTTGTTAATAATCTGTTTAACAAACAAACAGAAAAGAAAAACAGATCTCAAGTCTACAGTTAACACTAAGCTCAGTCCCCTGCTGCAGCAATCAAAAGCATTACTTTTACAAACCAGTCACATTCCATCTAAGAAGTGTTGGGCTTTTGCTCCTCCTCGACCTTTTGGAAGGCTGCTCCTGAACATCAGTGCTCCCGATGGTTAGAAATTTTCATACATTATTAATCTTAAATCTACGTTAAATTATTAATGTATCAACATAATTCTTCAGCTCAATTTATTCCCTTCACAGTGTTTACCTTGATGGTTCAGCAGAAAGCAAAAAAGGCCTTTATTCTGCAAAACTAAAAAAGCCAAATGCTCCTTTCAACAGACTCTTAGCTTCCCTATCTGTCCTAGGCACATCTTCCTGCATCTGTTCCACTTTATCTTTTTTCCTGAGAATGATTAACATCATATAAAGTATTCTAGAGTTTTGTTCATGGATAATAGTACCTTCTTTTTCTGGATCATCATAGGTCGACTCTTTCCACAACTGCGTATCTTGTAACTACCTAACACATACTTTGGTTTTGTGTTGCTTTCAACTGGTAAGAATTTCTTCCGTAAATTGTATGCTTACAAGTTTGCAACTTCAAAACCTTGTTCTTTAATTTGTTATTGTACTTACATCATTCTCTAGTTCTCAAGATTACCTAATTCTTTCCTGTGTAGTACTGTAACCCTCTTCTATAGTGCCAATGCCTCCCAACTCTTCATCACTACCAAATTAAAATGGTCAAGTTTTAATTGTTACATCAAGATCTTTATTTAGTAAGACTGGTCTCAAGACAGATCTTCAAAGAACCAATTTGATAATGTTTTATACTCAGATTTGATGGCTTTTCTTTTCAATATTACTCACCATAGTTTGTCTATAGTTACTTCCCCATCCTCTTTACAATTCTGGTGTTACCCCTATCTTTTCAGCACTAACAATTTCCTTTGCAGCAGCTGATCAAGAACTTTAGTGTTGTCTAGAAAAAAAAAGTAACTATTCCATTACCCTTAAAAACAGTAATTAACAAAGGCAGTTTTAGAAAAGCTCTTCTGGAAAAAATATGTTTTGCCTTTTAGTTTCACCTGAAAAGTTTGTTCTAAAGCAGCATGCTACAGGGGCTGCACACTTATTAACGTCCTATCAGGAAGGCAGCCGCTTTCCTGTCTCTATTTCCCTCCCTTCCCAGGATAAAGGCTGGCAGTGCACTCGCTGGTCTCCCATCAAACGACTTCCCACCAGAAGAGCATCGACTGCGCTCCACCTCACCAGGTCTCGGGCCGGGCACTGCCCAAGCCCCATGTCGCCTTCGTCGCCGCCTGCGGTGCCTGTCACCGCCGGGCCCTCCTCCCCCGTGCCGCCCTGCCTCCGCTTGCCTACTGCGGCGCCCTCCGGCCCGGCCCCGGCCCCGGCCCCGGCCCCGCGCCCTCCGGCCCTGCTCCCAGCCAAGCCGCCGCACGCCCTCGCCGGCGGTCTGGGGGCAGCGTTGCGGCCCGCTCCCCGCCGCCGCTCCGGCGAGGGTGTCACGGCCTCGGGGCGGGCCGTGCCGGTGCCGCCGCCCCCCGCGCCCGACGCTGCTCCTCACCCCCCGCTCCGCGCCGCGGCGGGCGCGTACTGCTCGGCAGGGCCCGGGCCCGGGCCCGCCACACACACCGACAGGCGGGCGGCGCCCTCCCCGCTCCTCACCGACAGGCCCACCGACCCCGCCCCTCCCCCCACAGACCGACCGACCGGCCAGCCTCGCCCCTCCCCCCCACGGACCGACCGACCGTCCCCGCCCCTCTCCCCACGGACAGACCGACGGACGGACACCGCCCCTCTGCCCGCGGTACCTGCCAGTCGGCGGCGGCGGCGGCGGCTCGGCACGCAGAGGGCGCGCGGGGTCGAACGGGCGAGAGAACGGGGGAGGCAGAGGCGGAGAGGCCGCGCGCGCCGCCTGCTGGGCGGAGGCCGCCGCAGGGCTCCCTGCAGCCGGGGCCCGCCGGGCGGGGGCTCCCGCTACGGCCGAACCGGAGGGGAGGCCCCAGCCCGCCGCCTCAGACGCTGCTCTCCCACAGAGAGGGGCGGGGCCGCTTTCCCAGCAAGCGCTGACCCAGGCCGGAGGTGGAGGCGCGGCACCGCCCGCCCAGCGCTCCCCTTGGGGCGGCTGCTGTGGGCCGGAGGGCGGCGGGCAGCGCCGAGGGGGCCGGTCCCGGCCGTGGAAGGAGGCGGACGGCGGGGACGCTACTCCTCACAGGGCTGCCGCCGCCCCGGAGGGTGAGGCGCGACCTCCTCCATCTCCGAAAGGAAGCTGTTTAGAAGCCTGCGTTTGTGTTTTGAATCATTGCCCCAGTTGGTGTGTAGAGGACCTCCAGCAGCGCGGGGGGCAATACATTCAGCAGCGGGAGTGAGGGCAGTGGGCATAGGCCGCTGCTGGCTGCAGCGGGACCTTCAGACCGTCCCCTCGCAGGTCCAGAGCCTGGGCTGAGGCGGGAATGAACAGCGAGAGGGAGGCCCAGGCCAGGGATGTGACGCTAGCCAGCTGAGAGGCAGGAAAGCGAGAGCTAGAGGAGAAGGGGCAACAGCTTTAATGAAAAGAATCAGGTCCCTGATTTATAAGAAAAAAAGTTCCAAATACTCTAACAGTTGACTGGTTTTGTTAAATAAAGGAAACGCCCCGAAGTTGTCAAAACTCCGCCTCTCAGGAGAGCTTTATTTCTGACACTGCTGTGTGTGCTACCCTCATAGCACCACAAAATCAGCAAGCTAAAAATTCAGGCAGGAATACAGTTCCTCTGCACTCTTGGTGCACTCTTCGGCACCAAGGTTCTGTGAGTGTAAGTAAATGAGGAGAATGTTAAAAAAAAAGGGGAGGTGCAGCTGAAGTTACTTGACTTCCTCAAAAATATTAGAGTGTGGCTTTTTTTTTATTCTCACTTCCTTCCCCTGTTCTCACACCTGATCCTGCCTTTCAAAGTGGGGGCAGTAAGAAGAATCAAAGATCCCTCAAGCCTGGTGTACAGTATAATGGTTTAGGCACTTTAGTCTTCTTGCAGTAACCAGTAACTTAGAGATGTGGTTAATGGTGCGTCTACTTTTATCCAACTACATCAGGTACCTGCTTACCCCAGTATAAAACAGCTCAATTTCTGATGCACAGTTACATACATTCAACTGATAGCCCTCCCCACTGCTGTGCCAGAGAGCACCTTAATGCCTTCATTCTCCAAAGTGTGGCAGCTTTCGAATCAGCAGTGATGGTATCTCAAGAGGTTAATAAGGGCACCACAGTCTGTTCTGCATGAAAAGAATGACTGGTCCTGACCATAGGAGATACGTGCCTTTTCCACACAATGTCTAGGTGGCAATAGCTGGCTCAGCCATCACACTAATTACACCAATACTCACAGAGACATTATAAACTGATATGTAAATAAGTCTTCCTCCTCTAACATCATAGCACTGTTTCTAATTAACCCTCCCCTTTTTGCCCCAACAATTTCCATCTGGGGGGGAAATGCATGCATGCAAGACATCTCCAGATTCTCAGCACCCATTCAAACTGGCACACTAGAGTTGTAAATACTATAAAGAACACTGCAAAGGCAAGGAATTACACTGAAGATTTTTTTTTCCTGTTATAATTCAAGGTTTCAGCAATGGGTTTATTATTCCCAGACAATTCGTTTTGAAAGACAGTATCATGTGGATATACACACTTGATCTCTGTGTATATTCTGGCTTTCTGTAAACTTCAAATGTCTCATTCAGAAACACTCGCAAAAAGCAAATAAAAAATGAAGCAAGTTGTCATTAAACTCATGAAACTAAAATAAAATTTTTATTCAGACACGTTTCTTGCCCTCTTCTTCCTTCCAAAATTCAAGTTTAGCTCCTTTTCCTACCCAAAGAAGTTCCCATTAAATTTATTAGGAATCTCCCTAACCAGAAAAACAGAGGTTGGGCTAAACACCACTAGCAAGCAAGACACACTGTATTTACATTTTGGAGACAATTTTTCACTCACTAACCTGCTTTTGTTGGAAGCTGGATTTCTTACCATTTTTCATGGATTCAGACATCTTTATCTCCTAAATAGATTGAAAAATTTAAACTTATAATAAGCTTAAATGCTCCCTCAAGTACTCTAACAAAATACACTAAGCAAATCAGCATTCAGTTAAACCCAGCAGAAACAGTGTAGGAAGTGAACTGGCATATTTACACTTCTCTCATAATTCTGTTTTAGTCCAAGCTACCTGAGTACTATCAACAGCTGAATATTCAAGTAATGAATGTTCATCTTCATAATTAAAGGTTTACTGTACTTCCATTACAAATAAACTTAGAATGAAAGAGATCAAACCTTTTCCAAAATTGAAATTGGTCTTTTCTTCTGAATCACTTCTAGTTTAAAGCTATGAAATAACATGCTATTCATTGCCTCATTGCTCACTGTAATCAGCATGGGTCTAGAAGATCACACATGTTCCTTTCCTTTTTTCTCTTCAGAAGTTTTTAGTTAGCAGACATTCAAAGTCTTTAGATGTCACAAGGTTAAACAAAGGCATTATTAATGCTAGAAATTAGTTTTAAAAACAACAACTATCTAAATATATTTTCATCCTTAAAGGCCCACAGAAGAGACAGCAGAAGTATTTTAGCTACAAATCAGATTTTTATTTTATTAACACTTCTATTTAAAACCAAAAAGGTTCTCAGTGTGAATGTCACAGATCTCAAATTGGTCTAACATTGCAGCAGATGGAGCAAGCAAGTGAATTTGTGAA
Organism: Gavia stellata; assembly: GCF_030936135.1. Taxonomy (NCBI): domain Eukaryota; kingdom Metazoa; phylum Chordata; class Aves; order Gaviiformes; family Gaviidae; genus Gavia; species Gavia stellata. The sequence goes on along the minus strand of NC_082596.1, from coordinate 23,928,729 downwards.
AAAGTGAAAGCCAGAAATGGATACAACAGGGTAGTGCAGAACATACAAAAATTATGCCATAGATATCCTTTATCATATGCAGCAAAAATTAAAGTCAAGGAGAGAGAATGCAAAACAGATTATTAAAACTGTGGTGATAAACCATCTTTAACATTCAGAATATTATTTCAGTAAAACTCAGAAAAGATGTACTTTTTAGCCAATTAATTCTGTACTGAAATGTTGGAACATGCAAGATCCTTTCCCTCAGTGGGACTTTTCTCAGCACATTTAAAAGAATGATAGAGTAGCAGGCTTATTTCTTTTAAATACAAATTCAGATACCAACATACGCACATGCTCACCATTTCTTGGCCTTCTTTGGCTGCCTTCATCATCTGTTCTGATAGCATTTTCTTCAAGCAGCTGCTGAGCAAAAAGGCCTAAAGAGGATAAACCAGAGAACATTCTGGTTTATTCTATTAAAAGATGTAGCTGACTCTTCCATTCCTCCTCCACCAGAAAATTACAGTCCCTAACTACTGAACTATTAATTCCCTAATGCAGTTAATTTTACTCTGTGCTTAACATCCTTACAGTGCACCAAACTAGCTGCAGTTGCTTAAAGCCCAGCCTCAGCATGACTAACCCTCATAGCACTGCTCAGAGTGGAGAATAAGTATTTTTATGACTTGTTTTGTGAGGCAAGTTATTCTCTCTAGTTGTCTGTAGCTGCTTAAAGGCTGCTAAATTACACCAAAGGCTAAGTAAGGTTGATCAAATGTGGCACTACTAGCATCAAAACCACTTCAACAAACGAAGCAAGCTGGAGTTAACAGGCACTCAGCACTGCTGAAAATCAAAGCCCTGGTGGTTACACAGGATGGCCGCAACAGTTTGTAGACCAGCTCAGAGTCACATCTTGCACAGCTAATATGAATGGCGCAGTACGCATTCATCCCATATATTACGTACCTAGCAGAGGCACCTCAGAGAGGAGTGGAGTTGTTCTTCGTTCCTTATGCTGTCCGACAAGCATGTACAACTCCGTGGGATGACGCAGCCCAAGTTAAGGTCTGAATTGCACCCAGGAGATGCACCTTACTGCTTACTCCTCAAAAAGAAGCATCTCAGGTAGGGCGCCAAGCACTGAGAGATGAATCAAAGACAAAATATCCTACAAGATCAGTGATGGAGTGGGGAGCCATCTCTTACTAAGCTCCAAATCTTCTAGTCTTTCGATTTTCTGCAGCAGGCTCTTGGATCAAACTCTTGTTTCTTCCACACAGCAGCACCTTTCTAGCCTTTAGCTCTTCCTCACACTTCTGAGGAAAGTGGGACATAGGTTTTCTAATCAACAAGTCACTATGTCAAGCACAACCCTAATAGATTTCACAGGAGGATTAATACTGAGGTAATTCTAGGGGGTTTTTTTGTTCTCCAACAGCAAAGAAACTAGAAAGCTTACTGCTCATGTTCTCATAAAACTTAAGCATGGCAGGAAATTAACACTTACTAAATAGCTGTGTGAACTGCATCATCACCCCAGAATTCAGAAGTCATGTGTGAGAAATTAAGCATTTTGATTTTACTTGAAAAATCCTGTCTGCTGCTGGGTGGGTCTCAGAGGCAAGAGAAGCAGTTCACTTGAATAACAGGCCCTATACTTTTTATAGAAGCTCTGTAGCTAAACTGAGACTGGTGCTGTCTTTGATACTGCAGTGCCTAGATTATTTGCTAGGCAGCATAATCACAGATGGATGACTTGAATTCCTGGATACCTTTCTCTTTAAAGACCTGCCTGAAAATAGTGGGAGGAATGGCACCCTATAAAATCTGATTTAAGAATTACTTATATGTAAAAAAATACTTATAATGTCACATACCTACACCCTCATTTAACCTGTGTTAACATGGCATATATTTATATTTGAACAGTAGCATTTATTGTGGAAAATGGGAGCCCTTGACCTTAGGTGGGTCTGACCAATTAATGATTTTGGGTACTTACAGAGACCAATAAATAAATGGCACCTCTCCACACTCCATCCCAGGCTTGCTGCTGAGTGCTAGACATTTCTCTTCCATGAAAAAAAAAATCCTCTCCCCCTTATACTAGAAACTCAAATGCTTTTCCCCAGATAACTCGGTCCCTAAGCTAACCTGCTTGAAAGCATAGCCAGTGCACTCTGGTAGAGATGGACTAACCACTTTTGAAGATCCCCTATGGCTGCAAGATCACATTTTACTGTGATCCTTTCCTAAAAGGACTGAGAACTAACCTGTTTTGTGTATAAAATTATCCACTGCCATGTGCCTGAATCATTGTACTAAAATCTGAGCTCCAGAGTGACTTCTTCACCACCCTTCGTAGCACCCTGAAAAAAAAAAAAAAAACAAAACCAAAAACACCCAACCAACTAACAGAAGAAATAGCTAAAAACAGCCTTAAGGTGTTCAGCCTTAAATCAGAATTAGTCAGTTGGGTTCATTTTATACAGTATATGAACAAAACAGCTGAAGATCTGTATCAGAGCACTTGTCCTGGGGGAGGGAGCAAGTGGGAGGTAGGAAGGGGGAGTTGTTACAAGCATAAAGCTGTTCTTTTGCTCCCACACAAAACTCTGACAACTCTACCTGCCCCTTTCCTTTCCTGTTGAAGGCAAAGTATGACATGGAATGCCAGGGAAGGGAGAAAACATAGCAGAGTAAGGCTAGATGGTCTACTGCTGTAAAGGCTACCAAGGGAATGTGTTTCAGGGTAGGTTTGGAGGGGAATATGGGCAAATGGGAGGTATTTAAAACAGACCACTCCCTTCCACCACACCTGCCCTTCCCTAACTACCTTAGTTTTCATGAAGAGGAAGTGAATTCAGATACAAAGTTGCTGAAGTACATACAAGAAAAGTAACCTGCCAACTTTTTAACCTGTTGATTTTAAAGCTGACCTCTTTGGTTTGGTTAGTAGGCAGTTTAATGCAGCAGTTAATCTCATTATTGCTGACACAGACGTCAGCTGAGCAGCCTTCTTCTGGATAGTCACAAATGCAAGGATCAAGCCGTACATATCCATAGAACTGCATTTCTTGAATCAACTCCAGGAGCTGCACCAAAAAAGACAGAACTAAAGTGATTTGCTGTAAAGGCAAGTGAAATCTAGTGATTTGGGGCGGAATAAAAAAAGGGCTATAAGGCATATCTTTTAGACTTCTAATACTCTTTCTCCTGGGAGGACACAGATTCACCACAATATGTCAGTGCTTGATTCAGAGAATAGTGCTCACAGTCTAGACTTAGGAACTTGAGGTTTTTTTGTTTTTTACTGGATACAATGAGCTGGGTCATTTGGACGCTTATCAGATATGATGATGGGAAGAGATAAAACTAGCCAGTAAGAAATACTGAGAACAGCAGTCCCAGCAGTCTGAATTTCCATCTGATTCCTAAACTAGATGACAAACCTTTGCACCTGAGTTTATCAAATAGAGAAGACTAGGATTCACAGTCAAAAACTTCTTGCTAGCCCTTGGGATCCAAGCCATTCTGTTGGGATATTTCAAAATGCTAGCAGAGATGGGAACCTCCTTTTCTATTTGGTGGCTCAGTACCTGACCAGGAGATGGGAGACCTGGGTCTGTAGCTCAAATCACTCCACAAAACCATGCACTATTTTTAAAATCACAGCCTCTAGTATCATTGCTTCAAAAAACACTCCTTTGATCTGTTTATATTGTTTTCAAAATACCATTTTACCTTTGCTTTCTTTGTATTTTTTTGTAGAAATTTAAGTTGTTCCATCTGCCCTTCTGTTGGTTTAACCCAATTCCTCTTAACTTCCTGGACTGCCTTAAAAGAATTTTTAAAAATAGCAAAAAAGTCAGCAAAAATGTATTTCCTTTCACACATAAACATTCAGAAACACACATAGAGAAAGCTTTTTTTTAAACAAGGCCTTTGATTTTGGGACAAGTCCACTCTACACTGTTATTTCCTCCCAAATTAATAGTTTCCAAAGCTAGTACAGCTCAACACACCTACAGTTGAGAAATTGAATGCTCTCATGTCATGGCAGAGTGCCTACATATTAGAGACATCCAGATACATACGTACACTTGAAAACAGAGTGGACAGATACTTAAATATGTCCTTTTTGTGCAATACTTTTCCTGTGCACAAAACACAGATCAGTTAGAATCTTTAGTATGTGACTTTGAAGAAAAAAAAAAAAAACAAACATGATCAACAACAGCTATACCCAGCACTTATTAAAATGCAACAAAGCAGTGCTAAACAGGAGCCATTTACAAACATTTCAAGATTTTGTATAAAAGAGGAAATTAATGTGGGAAAGTTAACTTTCAAAATTATAAAGACCTTTCAGTTTTACCTGCATATATAGCAAATTCAGTGAAGGTCTACAATCCATCAGCAGTGTATCAAGAGAAGGATCCATATACCTTTTCCAAGCCGAGGGAAAAAAGTAATAAAATATGAAGATACACTTCTAAATATGGCATTTTGATTTTTCGGCTAAATATGATGGGAACACAACCTGGAAAGATCCCATTACTTACCAGATTAAAAAAAAACAAAACAAAAAACTGTTGTGCCCTTGAAGTGTGTACTATACTCATTCTTTACACATTGTAGCAGAATGGAAATAAACTAAAGTCAGGTTATCCAATCTCTCCACTTTGATTTTGTGACTGTTATGTTTGGTACCACCAATTTAGAACAAAAACTTTCCTCCTCCTTTTCTCAGACAACTGCGGGGTTGTCTGAGAAAATGGAAGTTGGTAAGACACTCAGAGCATCCACTGCCATGCTGCAGTGCTGACATAACAAGACCTAGCCTTAAGCTAGCTAGCTACAGTACCAACTACTGTAGAACTGCTCCAGGGTCAGATCAGTAGAGTAACACAGCAAGTTAAATATTCAGTTATCCAAGTGCCATGCTGCAACAGCTATCTTGAGACACTTTATTTAAAAGCAGCTTGGGTAAGTCTACATGACAGTAGAAACAGAGCAGTGCAGGCTCCATGGCTAGCACAGCTGTATTACTCACATTGCACAGGTGATACAGTTCCTGCAGCACACAAACTACCCCAGGACCCCATTTCCTACCTCTGTGCTTTGAAGCAGTGCTAGATGGAGAAGAATCTACTCAGACAGTCACTTTGTCATAGCTTAGAACCATGCAGTTCTTTCATTAGGCTGCTAGGTTCTGCAGTTTATAAGGTCACATATAAGGAAACAGAGAAAACTTTGTAGAGGCCAAGCTCTAGCCCAGTAGATTTAAACCAGGCAAGTTACAAGCATGAAACAGGTTTCTGTGTACCTTCAAGCCAAGTAGCCTTGCCTGCTGCCACCAAAAGGCATGGTCTGTTCTTCCTCTTCTGCTCCCATGGTCCTTGCTCTAGCATTCATCTGATGCAGCCAATGCAACTCACGAAGCATGCAAAAATCTATTCCCTTTCTTTTTTTTCATTGTAGGGAGAAGTAGACCAGACCACAACCACCGAAGTAAGCCATTAGTCTGGCTCAACTACACTGCCTAACTGCACCCTCAGGGCACTGTTTGACAAGTGGGACTTTGGCACCAGACTCCCTGTCCCCAAGGGTTTATCCTCACCCCCAAGTCAGCACAACTGTTTGCTGTGCAGCAAATAAGACTGGGGGACTGACACAGGCCAAAAACAGGCTAGCAAAGCCAAATAAAAAATTAACAGCCAGCAGCTTATTTTTAGGCCAGGTTAGCTCGCCAGTCCAGTTCACCATGTTTGCCCACACAGTTCTACCAGCATAACTGAGAAGGAGCCTGAGGTGCAAGCAAGTGAAAGGCGAAGAGTGCTCAGCTGCTCAAGCCAGGCCACTTACCAAAAGAAATGTTCAAGCTATGGCCTCAGGTATTACATCTATTAGTATAAAGAAATGAGCTCTTAAGATAAAAGTAATCCATCTCTGCCCAGAGTTGCAGGTTGCGGCTCAGAACTCATAGTGCTCTTCTATATTGTTTACAGGTATATTCCCATTTGTGGTCACTGCAATATGAAGGTATAAAAATTAGGAGGCAAGCAGCCACAAGGCACCTCTCTATAGATTCTGAAAGAGAGAGGGAATAAATAGCTAGCTGCAGTAAAGGACTCTTCAGGAATACTACAGTGATAAAATTTAAAACATGCAGGGCCACAGAAACCAGTCAATTCCAATAACAAATTGGCCTCAGAAAAACAGTCAAGCTGCTGAGGCTTGAAAACTTTGTAACTAAGTTATTCAAGGGATTTCTTTCTCTGTTCATAGCAGTTGTCATGCATCTTGGTAGATTCTCTTAAGCTTCTTGCTCACCACTTTCTGATCCCCAGCTTACAGTGCAACTCTTTCATGCTCTGAAGACTCACATAAAGAAGTTCAAATTCTGACACTTTTTTCACCACTGGGAAAAGAAGAAAAACCACAGAGACATTTGGTGAAATCTAGTGAAATAGCCTAGCTACTTTCATATATCAGTTAGTGCTGTTTAGCAATGTGCTTTTGGAAAAGAAAAAGAATTTAACGAGTATAAATTCTGAGGTAAAGTAAGATGACAGGTTAGTTTTCTTCACTTCTCTGAGTCTAAACTTAGATAGCTCTATTACTTACAGAATATCTCTACTCCCTTAGACTACGCTCTTACAGAATATCCTTCTCTCAAAACACAGCTAAGCAGGACAGATATTTCTGCATTTAAAGGATGTGTGGATGCAAGCTTCCAGGACTGGTGCTTTTCTTGAACAGAACACCAGACAAGAGCAATGTAACTAATGTACAGCAAGAAAAGCATGTGACTACTTTTCTGCTCCCTTTTTAAAAAAATGTAAGTCTAATGGCCCAAATCTGTAAACCTCCTAAGCCAATAGCACAATTCAGCAGAACACTTAAGCATACTGTTTTAAGCATGTGAACATCTAAACATTTTTTGGCAGTGGACTGTGGGTTACATTTGCACTTGATGTATTTGTGAGGAATATCAAAGATGCACAGAAATGTAATAAATTGAAAAACTTTTCTATTCTCCTGTGTATCTGATTATATCACAATACAAGGCAAAAATAAATCCATCTGCAACTACAGCAGAAGAGTATATAAATGTCTTATATCCAGATACATTTGAGACAGAAATAGCCAGGGATTCTGTGAACCCAGAGATACCTTCCACAGCCAGAGAGAAGGGGGCAGGGGAACCATAAATAAAATAGACACAGACAGTAAGGTTCCTACCCCACTGAGCAGGCCCAAGTTTACTACTGGACCTTCATCTTGAAAAGGTTCAGAAGAGCATTAACATCTTTATGCCAATGAGAAGAGTGAAAAAAGCTAAATGACTTGTCAAGGCCACACAGAGAGGCTGCAATGTCTAACTTTACTCCAGTCAACAGCAAAGACTGCATTCACTTCCCTGATGTGGCCCAAGCCTATCCCAGTCCCAGGCCTGGATCCAGCCTCATCCACACACCCGTCCACATGGGAAACAGGACATCAGCAGACCAATGAGGACATGAAAGCTCCTTCACGTTTTATGACCATAAAGAGACTCACAACCCTGTTTTACAGCTTGCTCAGTACCATTGTGGTTAAACTTAAGTTTCTGTCAGTTAAGGAGGGAAACGTCATGATATAAAGGAAAGTAAGCCACAGACATTGTTTACAAATATAACAAAAGAGTTTCCTATCCCATTGTTAAACTCAGCATGTGATCTGTAAATTAAGAACTGTTTTATGTAGGTACGGCCATCTGATTAAATGCCTACCCAGAAGAGACACCCAATAGTTCCCATGTGGTAAAGTTGCTACTTGTCTTGCAAACTGAAAGGGACATGATATTCGTACATGAAAGTCTCACCCCTGCACTACACTATCTATTGCCATACTTTGTTCCTCACTACCATTCTTTCCAAGCCATGTGGGGAGAGGGCTTGAGGGGGTTTGTCAGACAGGATGGGTCTTTCAGCCTGACTAGGCTCATGCATGCTCTGTTCGGACTCCAGGTTCAGTCACTGCTGCCAACAAAAAAATCCAAGGGAGGGCTAAGTTAAGCACCTTGTAAAACTTACCAGAGAGTGCTCCATCATCATGATCTTAAAAATAAGCTAAAATATTTTATTAATTCTCTTGATAGCCCCATCTTGCACAATGTAACCTTTAAAAACAAAGAAGGTCAGAAGCTTAGCTATCCATTAGCATGAATAAGGAAGAAATGTTCAATACCTATTAACACAACTTAATTGTTTTTAAATTTTCCCTTATGTCCCGTTTAACTGCCCATTGAAAAGCAAATGTAACCATTCCCATATTGCAGCATTTGAGTTTGTGAGGAGTTTCATAAGTTTCAAAGGAACATAAAAATGTAATAAAATAGAAAATGTTTACTACTCTGCCATGCATGTAAGTATCCTCTAATGCAAGGCATCTGTCATGTTATTCCAGATCTTTACTACTAAATCCTCAAATCCTGTTGTACAGTGAGCCCTGTGTGCTCTGAGCTAACATCATTTCTCATGAGCATCACAAATACGTATTTTTACATGATTTGTGTATTTTCCAAGCTGATATAGAGTCCTCTTGTTTTTCTAGGAAATATCTAGAAGTCCTGCCCCTCTACTGAAAGCACCAGTCTTACTTGTATGGTTTTACAATTCTGTGTGAAGGCTTCTGACAAGAGCAGACTTGAGCTCTGTTGAGCTTTCATTATTGACAATGCATAAAGAGGAAAAATCCTATCTAGCTTGACATTTGGATTGTTTTTAGCTTGCTGTGGCCCCTCTACATCATCTCTGAAAGAGGGCAGAAGTAACACCAACAGAAAATGCAGAAATTATTTGCAGGACCAGCTGCACAATGGGATAGTGGGGAAAAATCAGGCAGAGGTGAGCACAGAAATCACTGAATCAGATTGGGGCAATTGTCTTGTTGTGTTTTAGGTCCTGAAAAATCAAAGCATAAGTTAAAGCAGCCATAACCTAGAAGAGCACAGTGCCACCAGAGCATTCCTAAATTCTGCAGTGACCATAATCTCCTGAGTTCGCTCAGGAAATGGTGTGGCAACTGTAAGAAAACTCTCCTCCCCTGAGACTACTACTGGCATAGCTCATCTGGCAGATTGTGCAACCTGATAGAGGAGTCATGCTTTGGTCAGAGAAGCTGGACTTTCTTTGTCTGAGCATAAGGTGGAAGTACTGGTTTTCAGTCTTCTTCCAAAGGGTGCCAATCCCAAAACACTTCTAGCTCTGTGTCACAGTGACAGCATTGTAAATTCACTCATCTCCACAGTTCAGAAGGGGTTTCTCCAGCTGTATCAGCTGCTTTAAAAAGCAGACATGTTTTTGTGCATGGGAAAAGAGCAGACATTAAGCTAAATATAAGTTGAAAAATTGTTCCCAGTTAAAATTAAAAAATACATTCATGAGGTTTTCTTTATACTTGTTAATATCAGGGCTGTTACCGGAGAGGGCAGCAGAGCATAAAAATCACTTGCCTCACACTCAGTTCAGACACCAGGTATAATGGAAAGAAAGTTTCAGAAGTCCAAACACAAAAGACAAAAGTGAATACTAGCAGCACCATCTTTCATTTTGTCTGCCTCTGTGCTAAGAAGTCCCCACAAATTACTTTAAGAAATTAGCTACAGAGCTTCAACATGTTATCCCTTAGTAGCATAATACTAAGCATACCAGATGGCATTTCCCAGGAATGTCAAACACAGATCTCTGATTCAGTAGGATATTGACTTATTTTATTTCTTGGATCAAAGCACAAGCTGGTATACGCTGCCTGAACACCAGGATGTCAGAGAGTGATGGCTGCAAAATCTACCTCCAATGCAGAAGAACAGTGAATGTGGTAGCACATTTACAATGACGAAAGCTAAATAATTCCTATCTCATCTTTAAGACCACAAGAGAAGTCATGACTGCAGCATTTCAAATGTCATTTTTTCTTTACAGGGCCACATAAACATTAAACATCTATAAATGCAATATACAAAGCAACATACAACACCACTGTCTGGCTTGGAAATTACCTTGACCCACTGCAAAACTAACAAGTTTATCAAGCTCAAATTATTAGTATTTTTAAAAGTATATTAGCAAATCCTTTCCTTACTCAAGGTCCCTATGCAAGTCTCCTATCTAAAAATGTCTCCTTACTTCTTCCACCCTATTAGCACCTACTTCCCTCTCCCCAAATCAAAATTCCTATCTCCCTGCCACCCCCAACACTTTTTGCCTTCAGCATCTCCCACCCCACAAGTTGAAGAGTCTAAGGCCAACTCTGACACTTACCTTCGCTTGGAAGAACTGGTCCCAGCATTGCCTCAGGTGGTGCAAACCCCATGGCAGAACCAAGCCAGCAAGGGGTTACCCTGTGTTAACCAACTCATGGTAACTGTGCACAGATACTGTATGTTCTGCAGCCATACTAACACACATCAGCTTGATGGAGGAAAGCACATGCATATTCAGCTCGCTTGTACCTACGGCCAGCTGAGAACTACCTCCACAAATTCAGATTGCAAAGGCACAACAGAAATACAATATGCAATTTTCTGTATGATGAGAGGAAATTTCAGTTTCCCATGACAAAGAAGAGTACCCATCTGGGAGGCATATACTTTGTTATTGCTGTTAAGATTAGGAAATGGAAGCAACCAAGGAAAAGGCTTCAGCCTTGCTCATGCACACACACATGCAAATACAGGAAATCTGCAGAGCCACTGCTGCTCCTCCTCTCCTGGCGTAAGAAGGGAACCCCAGCTGAAAGTTTCAAACACAAGCCAGCCAGTTGTGTAAACAACATTTGGTTGCTATTGGTTTCAAAACGTAACCAGCAATTGTTTACTGTATGTATTACAATAGCTATTTCGGACATCCCAGAGCCACAGTGCTAGAACTGCACCAATACTGCAAAGGAAGTCCTACAGTTTCACAGCAAATATCAGGGGACACAAAAACAGTAAAGGAGAAGCATGCAGAAAAACAAGACATACCAGCTGCACAGTAAGTTTTAACAGCAGTGCACCAGCTAAGACGTAAGCCAAGACTAGACCATTATTTCTGACTACAGTGTTCAAGCACTTTCACCCACACTGTATTTTCTGATTCTATCACACATTAAGAAAAACAGAACTTGACAGCCAAATGCCATAGAAGCAGAGGGCACGTAACATTAAGAAGAGATAATTATGGACAAATGTAAGAACCAAAAAAGCTCATCTGCAAAATCAGCAATGCCCCCCACCCCCTGGTACAATAAACCCCTCTAAAACCACAGAACGTATTCTTGTATGTCTTCAAATAGGGAGTTTTATCCTTTCCTGACTGAAGTTACCTTCATTTTTGCCCACTTCTCACAAATGAAAACTTTCAACACAATTCTGGAAACCCATTACCTCTAATATTCTTTCTGCAGTGTCTGATGTCTGGATATCAGGTCTAATATTGCTGCCATCAGCAAGGTAAACACCCAAAAAGGCTCTCTGGGTTTGGATCTTAAATGTATCCTGTTAGGTAGAAACAGAACACTTTTATTGCTTTCCGTATTGCTGGAGCCCTTCTGAAGATGCTGATGCTCCATTTCCCTGTTTAGTCCAGTAAAATAAACAGCAGAGATTTATTGTTTACTAAAGAGTAAGTTACTAAAATTACTGTTAAAGCTTGCAGATGACAAAAAAAATATTCAGAACAGCAAGTGGGAAGATACTGTAGAATTAGAGGAGCGCCACTATGATGTTAAGCTGAGGACAGGTTACTTAGTGTCTTGGTATCTGTAGGAATGATGCAGTCACTGTCCTAGAAGTAGGGACACCAAAAAGAGAATGTGGATAAACAGCTGCATGTGAATATTCAAAGCCACCATCTTGCCAAAAGGAAAAAAATGCATCCCTGTACCTATAAATAGGGAAATCTCCAGTGAGAATAATGAGGCTATGATATCTTAATACACCAGAGCCACTGCTAGCAGAATACTGTGCACGGTGCCAGTGCCCAAGGTTCAAAAACATTGCAGAGAGGAGATGCAAAGAAGAGACCTGAAAGCATTTAGGTCATGAGAAAACAGGCCTCACAGTAAGGCCCTGCTCAGAAAACTTTATTGCATCTAGACATAAAGGGGTAATATGCCATCAGGAAAACTGAAGTACAGAAGCCAGATCCATTGGCTATCAGGTGATGATAGATGCAGTCAGACTAGAAGTAAAGCACACATTTCTAACAGCGAGACAGTGCGCAGAATTTGCGTATTCTCCACTAGTTTTATATCAAGACTTTACATTTCCCTAAAAGACTTTCCCAGCTCAAACTCAGAAAGCCCCATGCCTTGCTATGAATGAGAAATCAGACTAATTTGTTTCAAGAGGATGGACACTAGTTTGAGAACTCCCTTGGGGATGCATCTGGATGAAGTGGGAGAAACTCATCACTGTAGCTCCTCTTCCTGTATCAGAGGACAGCAATGGTCCTTCTGGCATTTTTATTAATTAAGGAGAGATACTGCCCTTGAGCTTCATAGCGGAGAAAAAATACTGCCATTGCACATACTGCATGCAATATTAAATTTTAATTTCTTCCATCCACCTTTGCTAGCCTGGTGGAAGATATGGGAAACTCCCTGGGAGCCCTTAGATTTCAAGTACTCTCGGTATCTTGCTGCAGAATCTGCATGGTGCCTGTATACAGGAGCATCTCCTGACCACTGCGATGTCAGCAAGAGCAGGGTGGCAGGGCTGACATTTATGCTGTGTGCTCCATTAACCCGCTTTGGGTTCCTTGGAGAACATGCTAGGATGTATGACTCCAGTTAACTAACTCAGCTCAGACTGGTAACTTTTTTGGATCAGAAAGACCCTATTTTCTAGTAAATCTGGCTTAATTAAGAGTTATGTCAAGGTAAGATCAAATGCTAACAAAATGTGTTTTCTTCCACATCATCTAAAAATTAATAACATGTTGACAAAAGTTTGTAGGGTGATCTGTGGGGGGAAAAAAGGTCTTAAGGAAAACCAGAACAAAACTATTTTATTTAAACAGACTTTCCATAGATTTTTCTGACACCCAGTATTTCACCTACCTGCATGCCTACACTTCTGTTTGCACGTATTAAAGAACAAGAGAACCTCTTCAAGGCATTTGCCAATGCCCTGCCCAAAGTCCTTCTGGAGATTCACACAGATTTAATTTTTATCCCCAAACTAATTTCCTTCTTATCCAGGAGAGAGGTCTAGTCATTACTCTTAATTAAAATAAGCATTAGTTTACTTCTGTGGAGATACAAAAGCCCCTCTCTCTCTTACATCAAGGATCATCTCATGCATTTACCTGAGTACTTTACTACTTTCCTCAAACAGGAAGGAGCAGACACTTCCTCACAAATGCCTTTGGCATGCATATTTTGGTATGAAACATATCACATGTGATAAAAATGCATATGAAACATGGAACAAACATGGGATGCAAACATCAGAATGAGATGAAGACATGTAACTCATTACTGATTCTCGACGAAGAGGAAGCAGGTCACTATATAGCCAGTTTACTACCCAGAACTCAGCAGTGCTGGGGGGGTGAAGGCTAGTGCAAAGGCTCATGCACCACAGTAAGCGCTTCTGGGTGTGGCTGCTAATGCTGAAGCTCCCATAGGGAGCATCTACTTCTGCCAGATCCTCACTGCTACTCCTGCAGCTTTCACAGCCTGGGTACAGGCCACCTCATCCACTGTGGCAGCCCAGGGTCAGAGACACAAAGGTCACTTTACCCTTCTGCCACTCAAAGGGAGTCACACCTCGCAGCACCCTACTCTACTTGCCACCTCACTACTCAGCAATCATGAGGGGAAGAAGAAAAGCATGATCCAAACTTTCAAGCTACTTCCAAGCAATTTGAGTTCTCCAGGAACACCATGCAACATATTAGTAGGCAGATTAATTTGAGTAACTACAAGAAAGGATGTATTAGGTAAGAGAAAATCTCAGTCCTATCTAGAATCACAGAATCACTAAGGTTGGAAAAGACCTGTAAGATCATCAAGTCGAACCATCAACCCAACACCACCATGCCCATTAAGCCGTGTCCCACAATGTCACGTCCACACGTTCCTTGAACACCTCCAGTGATGGTGACTCCACCACCTTCCTGGGCAGCCTGTTCCAGTGTTTCACTACTCTCTCCATAAAGAAATTTTTGCTAATACCCAGACTAAACCTCCCCTGGCACAACTTGAGGCCATTTCCTCTTGTCCTGTCACTTGTCACTTGGGAGAAGAGACCAACACCCACCTCTCTGCAACCCCCTTTCAGGTAACTGTAGAGAGCGATGAGGTCTCCCCTGAGCCTCCTCTTCTCCAGACTGAACAACCCCAGTTCCCTCAGCCGCTCCTCATAAGACTTGTGTTCCAGACCCCTCACCAGCTTCATCGCCCTTCTCTGGACACGCTCCAGCACCTCAATGTCCTTGGTCACATTAAGTATCACTGTTTAATACTTAAGCCAGTGCTTTCCACAGTCTTTTAAAAACTGCTTTAATTTCTCTTATTTCACTCTACTGAACTACAGGCATAGCCTCATTTCATGCTCTTTGGGACAAATTCCCTACTTTGTTATCTCCAACTTTTGATTACCCTTCTCTTAATATGGCTATGACACAGCAAACCAAAAATAAGAATTATCTTAAACTGTTGGGTTTGGGGATTTTCTTCCCCCTTTATCACATGCTTTTACCCCAGAAGGCAGAACTGGCCATGCCAGAAACTCCACACATTGTTCAGTGTTACAAATATTTGTGTTTAGCCTCTTATCAGCGGAGTATTGTTGAGACAAAAAAAAATTACTTACATAAAAACAAAAGGAGGAAACAGTGCAGTCTCTAAGGCAGGAGAAGACAGTGTTAAGTGAAGAAATACAAATACAGACATGTCCCTAAAACAACACAAGAGAATCCAGCACAAGTTTAATACAAATACAAAGAGAAGACCATTTATCAGTGTTGGCAATAATCCATTTAGTAAGTGCACATGGTAATCCCAACCACTTCCAAAATGGACAGAAAAATACTTTCTAAAGAAATTTGCAGCAGTGAGTCAGAAAAGTTCAGATCTTCTCCCAAGCTGCTATTTTAGTTTTAGAAAAAGCGCCTACTCAAAACAGGCATCAATATCAAAAAACCCTGTATTTTGGCAGCAGTACATGTTCAGTAGTCCTTTTCATGTTTCCTACCCTATTGCTCCTGAAATTCAGGGGACATGCCATGTAACTAGAATTGGACACTTTCTTGTATCCCTTAATACTGCTTATCTGAATCTTCCCTTAAGCTGTCAGTATTACCTGTGGTAAAATCTCCTGAAACATCTAGAACTGCTGCCTACTCCCCACTTGGCTGCTCCACTAGCTTGAAGCACAGCTCAGTCATTAATACAAGAATACAGAAAAATACAGAGCTGGTGAGGGATTTTGTTTGTTGGTTTTGATGAAAAAAAAAAAACCAGTTTGGAAAAAAACCCCACAAATCCCAAAACAAAACCATGAAATTAACAAAAACCACAAACAAACAAAAAAAATGACATCTATTCTATAGCTCCCCCACAGGAAAAAGATATCTAGAAATCTCTTTTTCCTCCCAGTTTTCCATTAGAAAACTTAACTTAAGTGATTTTTTTTTTTTTTTTTTAACAAAAGTCAACACCAATGTGAACCCTCAGCAAGCTCTCAATGGATTTGTTGCTCAGCTAAGAAGCACAGGCCATAAAAGCAGAAAGGGCGAGAATGGAGGCCCTTTTTACAACATATTTGAAAAGAACAGCAGGCCAGGGGATTGAATTGCATCTTAACATTGAAGCAAAAATAAAACAGACATCCTTGAATTAAAATTCTTCAGAACTTTGTATGCCAGAAACCTTCCCCCGTGGCCAGCACACAGAAGTCTGAAAGTATGGGAACTTCCCATATGAAATTCAGATTTCTGGCCAGCTGCACTTTTGAAATAGAAGTTCATAAATAAGAAACCCTGGTTTGATATGAAAGAAAGAAATAACATTTAGAGCAATGCTGAAGTCATAGATACTCAGCCTGATTTCTGTTTGTGGACATACACATCCAAACACATTTGTGAGTTACTGTGAGTGAGTACAGAGGAAAGTTAGAATTGTGCATTCCTCCACTGCATGCAGAAATGGTAAGTGCATTGTGAGTGCAGAGAAGGAGAGGCTGCATAGCTGGAGACAGGGGCTCTGTCCAAGAAAATGCAGCCCATGATCAGACCAGCTTTAATTCCTAGTAACACCTACAGATTTCTGGGTTACATTTTACCTACACTCTCAATAGCATACGCACCACAACTCTCTTACAATATTCAATCCTTGGTTTCAGGCTTGCTCTTTGGAAGGAAGACCACCTTATGTCAGAGTCCTTTGATGAAGAACCACCTAAGAACACTGCTTTTTGCCTGTTATCAGGCACTGGTTGGCTTTGTTTGCTGAAGTACTCAGAAACTTTTCATCTGTCCTTTGCCAACACCTGAATCCTTTTGCTAATGCTAAAGGCTGCTGTTTACCAGCAACACAGACTGGAAAAGGTCAGCTTCCTATATCGCTAACTCCAAACCTCTGCTGCTGCAAGGAAATATGTCTCAATTTTATTCATAAATGCATAATGACTGGCTATCCTCACAGCTGCATCCTGAATATGCCACATTACTCCATGGGTGCCCGATACAGAGACAGACCATGATCTCAGATTACATTCAAGGATATAGATGAGTTGCATTAAAATGAGACTGATAGGGATGTATGTACCTGCTCATACCCTCTTTCTCCTGACGAAAAAGGAGAAGACACAACACAGCCACAACGGTCTCATCTTATTAATGACTTCTTTGAAGAACTGTGCCATTTGTCTTTAGGGGATGGAGGTAGCAGAGCATATACTGACTCTGTTTCTCCAGCTTGGTCACTGGCCAAGTTTGCAGAGTTTGGAAGAGTGGAGGGGCAGGGAGTTTATGGGCTAGGTTGTTCAACTCTGCTACATGATAGTGTTGGTAAATATTTCAGCAATGTTCGGTTTGAGCAAAGCATCCATTGTGCCAAGCTGCTTCCCCAAGTGTCAGGAGGCAGGCTGTCCCCTGACAACTTCTCCCATGAGGTTAGGTTACTGGGGAAACAGCCAGAGCATGCCTGCTATAAGGAGCAAACTGTAACAACCTATGCAACACGTAAAAGTGGTGCCGGGCAAGAACAGGGGCATAGAAAGCAGTATTAACCTGCATGGGCTTGTCCCCACTTGAAAAGTTTGCCCTGTTAGATATAGCTGGTTGGTGTGATGCTGAGTGCAGATAGGGATGAGTCATGTTCAACACTGCCAGGCAGCTGCAGTAAAGCCATGGTCCTTGCACAGCACTCCCACTCCAGGGAGTGCTAGCCTCTGCACACCTTTCACAACACCATTCAGAAGCAAAACACAGGACAAAGACCAAAAAGGTCTTAAATTCAGTTTGATTTTTCCTTTGCATCTTCTATTTTAGTCAGTGACATACACAAATATCTTCAGCTAGAAGCTTAAATACTGCTGTTTTTAAGACAAGCTGAGAAAATGAAACAAGCACTAGCAGACTACCTGAGAGGACAGCTTTATTCTCTCTCATAATGGAAGATAGAAGTGAAGGTGAAAGAAGTCAGCAATAGAATTTTTAGGAAAAAACCTAGCCTAGCAATCTCATTCACCTCTGGTTCCCTATCTTCTCATTCTATTAAAACTGAAGGTTTCTATTATAAAAGCTGCACTGGTTTTACCTGCAGACAGATCTGTGCTCACTAAATATCTGTGGTGGTAGAAAAGGGGCTGACAGCTTCCTGTTCATTGCCACCTGCAGTGCGATCCCTCTGCCACTTCTCCCACATTAGCTGGCAGGTTGCTCATACAGGTGTGCACTATCTTGTTTCAGGTAGCCAAGACTGACTAGTCAAAGCCAGTCCGTGTCATTGACAGAAAAGGAGCATGCTATTTCATCATTTTAATTATGTATTATACTTGAATCTTTCATTAATCATCCCTCTTGCAACGTAACATAAACAAGAGCAAGTTTGGGGTAATGCCTGGTTTTAACACTAAGTAGCAGTAACGCTGAAACCCTAGCTATGTTTTCACTCCTAAGCAATGTGTAGGATGCTAAGTGCTGCCTACACATATTCAACAATGGAGAAAGAAAAAACAGTACAGAAGTGCTTTAAAGATGAACTTCACTCCGTGTCTTTCAATGCTGTTACACAAATTCTGTCACTCCGCCATAAAATCTCACAAGTCACAGTATACTAATAAATACTGGAACATGCACAACAAAGCCAGTTTGTTGAGTGAGATTCTTTAATAGCCAAAATGAGTACTTATTCAGCCACCAGTTACACCAATTAAAGGCACTGTGTACAACTAATGACAGTGAATGCACTCCTGTCTTTCACAGGGTTACTTGATCTCTCTTAAGAGTTTGTTCCTTACTATGATGAAAGAACACATAAAGCATTACTGCTATTTGTATTATGAAGCAGTAATTTATGCAAGCACAGCCATTTTAAGTTTAAATTGTAAACAAAAAAAGCTGGAGAAGTTAAGAGAAATCCACATGACAAAAGACATCTTTAAACACTGCAACCATGTATTTGAAGAGTTATTTCCTGCCAGAACTTTGTCAAAAAAGTCAGTTGGCAGTGTTTGAGGGCAAATTGTAGGCATTCCTGATGGATTTAACTTTCTTTAGCAGACCTGTTATCAGTCTTATCAAGACTAATTAAGACTCAGCAGTAATTGCTGGAGTCATCTGTAGGGCTATAACAGGCATTGGATCAGAACTAAAGAGAGACTGCTTCTCACAAAAGAAATCCCTAATCAGAAAGGGGCTTTTCATTCACTGTGTTGAGCACTTCAGTAAGTCTGAATTTAAAAGACTGTAAATAAACTGTATCTTTTTATTTACGAAGTATATAGGAAAAACCTTTCTAGAATTTGTTAGCAGTAGTTCTTCACACCATTTTCTATAGCCTTTCTGAACTTCCCTTACATACCTTAATCACACATAGCAAACAAAGCTCTCTAATCACAAAACTCTTAGTCGGTCCTTCAAAACATCTCCTGTCTCCAGAACAACTCATTGCAAGCAAGGTTACAGCAGCACCAGCAGCATGCCAAGCACTTCCCAGAAAACTAAAGCAGCATCCCCTCCCTGAAAATGCTGTTGGAGTCATACTGCACCCACCTGCTCCAAAACACTACTATCCTCATAAGAATCACAGCAGCTGGAGAGGAGGTAAGGAAAGAAAAGGGTCATATGGCACCTTGCAGTAGTCAGACACAAGCAAGAGCTATGCAGGCTCCAAACCTGCCAAAGAAAGATCATACATCTCATGGACCACATTAAAATAGATTTCAAAAGTCATCTAGGTTGCAACAACCCAAATACATGCCAGATTCTGCCCATTGCTACAGTTGCAAGATAAGAGAACATGACATTTTCACAGCAGTCATCAATATACTTATCAATCCAAAGCACTGACACTACCAAAAAGCATTTACAGTTGCAAAATCCAAGAATGTGTGTAATCCTTCTATTGAGCTCTCACAAAGACTCTTCTGGGAACTGTTTAGAGGCAAAAGATTAATGAGATATGCCACAGGATATAAAAACAAAGCAAATAGTTCTTTCCATGTGAGAAACGAGTTCGTACATGGACAAAACAATAGCAATACTTATTATTGCCACCCAGGCTTCACAGAGAGCACTCTGTCATTGGAACTCGCTGCTTTACAAGACAGACCAATACGCTAAGAACACAAGGGAAGGAAGATAACAAAGGAAGCCTTGAACTCAGGAGGTAGGATAATATTTCAACTCTTTCATATAACAAACTATTTGGCTGAAAAATTCAAAACTTACCTGCTGTAGTTTTTGGAAAAAACCTATGAAGACATCACTATTGGTAATATTTGAATTCAAAGCAACTGAAAAACAAGAGGAAAATGGGGAGGGAGGAAACCAAACTTAGCCAAAAGATGAAAAACATGACTAGTGTCTAGAAACAAGATGTAAACAACATGGCTGTTGGTTAAGCCGTCAGTGCTACTTTACTCATCCTTTGATTTCTGCACAGCTACCTTTACCAGCCTGTTGTTAAATCACCGAAGCTACGAACCGTGCAAAATACATGTAGTGTTGCTATTCTCCCAAAGCAAGACTCCCAAAGTAAGGTTCTTGGCCACATAACTCCATGGTCACTCATGGTCAGTAACTCTAAAAGGAACTGTTGAATACTCAAGTGAAAAAGATAAAGAAATCACTAAGTAAGATTTTTAAAGACTAATCTTGAGTTTCTGGTTTGTAAGTCTTGGCACAAAGTATCTGAGGCCAGAGGCTACAAAACCTCTTTAAGCATCCCCTCACACCCCCTTCTTTTTGGGTAGTTGAAATGGTTATTTTTTTTGTTTCTTGGCTTGCATGAAACTCATGAGACGCATTCAAGGGATCCTGCAGACCTGGTTTATAAACACAACACATTGCATCTGAAATTTAATTTTTCTACAAACTCTTGTTATAATTCTCACAAGTCTGCCTGGAAACCCTTGAAGGGAAGACGTTTATGCAGAGCCCAGTTCCATATTACACTTCTACCTGCCCAAGTGCCTGTCTTTTTTGCCTCGCTCTTCTACCCACCAGACATGAGTTCCCATACCCAGCCCAGTGTCAGCTCTGGCAGTTGTGAAGCAGCAGGGATGGGTGGCTCAGCTCACTGATCCAGAAGAACAGAGAATGGCCAGACTACAAGCTGCCACCAGAAGGCCAAGTTGGCTTAAGTTTAGTGTGAAACTGCACCCTTACATTTTGGGAAACCTGCAGAAAGGCAGCCACTTCAGAAATAAGAGAAATATGATATGCTGCTATTCTAGAGCCAGTGAACCAACAGACCGGACAGGGCTGCAACGCTTAGCCCCAGCCTTTTAGATACAACCTTACTCAGCTCAGTATAGAAGGTAAAGCATCCTGCAGTCACGATGTAGGAACATCCTTAAAGGTTTAAGCCCTATGTATAAAAGCTGATCAGGTTGTTATAGCCAAGCTTACCATTCTGAAGGTACTACTCCAGCTGAGACTGTCTCTCATCTGCCATCGACTTGGTCATTGCCAGGTAAAACTTTGGAGGGAAAGCAGGCACTGCACTCCCAAAAAGCTGCCTCAGCTGCAAAACAGCCAAAGGAAAGCTCTACATTACTGAAGAAGTATTCATAGTTTCCAAGGAGCTTTCAATGCTCCCTTGTTTTGACAGTGAGACATGATGACCTACAAAGGGCATGGGGTACCCACCCAGCACCTCCCTGATGACCCTCAGGGCCCACAGTGAGGGCAACGCCTTTGCCTGGGCAGCCACCAGAAGACAGCTCAAGTGAGCAACCTCTTTTGATGGGTTTCTCATTTTTACAGTCTTACTACTTCTGAGCTCCTGCTCCGAGCCAGAAAAGTAGCATTGTATTAACCTTATCAGCTAGGTCTTACACACCTCATGGACAAAGAAGATATGGTTACAGATGTCTTTTCTTCCCAATATGTCCATACAGGATTTCTTTGATCTATACCCACAGAACTACTTTAAGAGCTGATGACTTCTGCCCTTGACTTGTGCTACCTCAGAGGCTTTTACTATTTTGTCCGTGAGAGGTAGTAACTTTTATCAGATCATCTAATATTGCCAAAGGAAAAAAAACAAACAAAAAACCCCAGAGAATCTTTCAGGAACACAAGCTATCTGAAAGTTTGATTCTTCCTCCAGCTATATCAGCTGGCTGATAAGAGCATAATGTCTGTGTGCAAACCTTACCTCATTTATAAACAGACCTGAAAGGACTAAAGAACCACAATTATATTATCTAATGATAACATAAGATCGTTCCAATATAGGTTTGGGCAGTAGCTGGTCTCTTGGAAGTGTAAAAATTCTGTCCTATAGGCAAATTATCTCAAGAGAAGGATGAGCTATGTTTACCTTCCCAATATGCATGTTACTAAACACAACAAAATACAGCAAGCTTGCCTGGAAACATTCCTTCACCTAAATCAAAAGAATATGGCTTCTGATCAGTAAAATGAGACTCTTATAGTATGCTGAGACATTACTACTAATTAAATTTTAAGCACCAGTATTCAACTCAGCAATTAGTGTCACTAAATCCTGTGAAAGATGACATTTTCCCTCTGGCCCCAGCTGCCCAAGTCCTTCACATTACTCTAGCAGCTGAAGCTTGAAGAAAAAAAAATGTTTACTACTGCAAGAATTAGTGAAAACTTTTCCTGCCTGTTGGCTAAAAACAGGAGTGAAGCATATTCTCACAGCTCCACCTTCCCTACACTGGCAACACACTGCTATTTCTGAGTTCTTGATTATTAGATATGCATGAATAGCTCTGAGATACACAGCATGAAAGAGTTAAATAACACTACATGCTTTGGTTTTATGTAAAGCTAACAGTAATAGCTAGTATAGAGTGCTTTTTATCTTCAAAGTCCTTCACATATGTGATCTTCCCCCAGGGACTGAAAATATTATCTCTGTTCTACAGGCAGGCAAACTGAGGAGATAGAGCAAAAAAACTTGCCAGAAGTCAGAAAGCCAGAGCCACACTAACAACAAGAAGTTCCTCTCTCTTCCCTCCACGTTCACCTACACAAAGTGGTGCCGTCTGTTATCATCAGTTTGCACAAGCCGAGACTCTGGCCTACTTAAAAAAAGAATTAATTCACCTCAGTGCCGGCTGCTTGGTAAGTTTCTTGAAATGCAAATGTGAGTCCTCAGGATTTGGGCTACAGAGAAGATAAACTTCTCCCAACCAATTAGACTTTTTCACATCTCAA
This sequence comes from Gavia stellata, assembly GCF_030936135.1. Taxonomy (NCBI): domain Eukaryota; kingdom Metazoa; phylum Chordata; class Aves; order Gaviiformes; family Gaviidae; genus Gavia; species Gavia stellata. Next base: position 23,905,843 of record NC_082596.1, on the reverse strand, counting down.
AGCATTAAAGAAAAACGCCCATAAACTGTGTATTTGTGTACAGTGCTGAAAGTCCACCAGACAATCAGCCACCAGCATGAAATTTCATTCTAGCAGAATGAAACTAGCCAATATTTGTCTTCATAAACCCAACAGCCTAGGCTACATTTTAAATGCAAGTCAACACCACCACTGTACCTGGTGGTGCCAGGTGCCAACTGCCTGCTGCCCTGCCAGACCAACACGACCATAAGAGATGGGTCCCCTACCCAAAATCTGCTTCTGACCATTTTTTTCGAGGCTCTGGGTTTGTTTCAGCAATCTAAAGCCACTCTACAGAAGACACGTCTCAGCCCCAAGCCAGGATGCCCTGTGGACTGCTGTTTTTTCTTGACTGGACCTACTTGACCAGAGAGGTACTTCCAAGCCATCCTGCTCCACAAGATGTCCAAGGGGAAGACTCCCATTCTTTGGCCTCTCTGTGTGCCTGATCAAGCAGCTTCTTTGCAGAGACTATGTGCAGCTCCTGTCAACAACACACAGCAGCTGCCTGGGCCTGTCCCACTTCACAGCCCGCAACCCAGCACTGAGGCTGGGCACAGCTCCACTTCCAGCTCCCCACCCCAGAGGCAGCTTCACGAGCAAGTGGCAGGAAAGCCCACAGGCGACTGGATCACGAAAACAAGCTTAAATCTGACTGTGCTAGAAGCCCAGACAGGATGTTCCAACCTGGTGGAAGAGGTACTTACTCTTCCTCCAAGATTTCCACCTAAAAGAGATACAGCAGCTTCCCTAAATATAACAGTTTTAAGCTCTAAGAGCTAATCTCTCCAAAAAGGGGAGTAAAGACACATGCCTTATATGTATATGTGTGTGTTTATGTGTGTGTGTATATATATATGCGCAGAAACTGTCCAAGCAATCAAAGGTATGAGACGATTCTGGTACATGACTGGCTAAATGAAGTTTAAAAAAAAAATTTCTATATTTAATTCCTTTTTACCAATTGTGTTACTGTGATTAACAGACTTTTTTAGAACTATTTTCCCAACAGCCATTCATACCAATCACAGATGCTGCTAACTGACTCAGTAGAGGCTGGCATATGACCAGAATCCATCAGTGTCGCATTTCACACAACCCTAGAAAACATATCTCCTATTTACTCCCTGCCTTGAGGTAAACCAGTGAATACTCCAACAATTGCAAGAAATAATCTGTTCCTTTCAGTCCTACAACAGAACATAGGTTCATTATTATGATACTTGTTTAGAGAGGGACACACTAAGCAGCTGCAAAACTGAAAAGCCAAATGCAAACATCACAACATCAAAGGTGGAAACTAAGGAGAGCCTGTGTCTTCAGCAACTCTTCAATTTTGAGGAAATCCAGTAGCATTTTTAGCGCACAAACCACTGTCCAGGTAATCTCTAGCCCCACTCTAGAAGTTTCTGTCACTTGTATATTCTTGCAAGAGAGCCTTAACTCTCCACAAGCAGAATAAAGACCCACAGCTCTATTAGGGGTGCTCTGGTCAGTGTACAGTCACCACAGAACTAAAGCCAGAGGAGAACACGGCTACAGTACAGACCACTGCCTAGCTGTCCTTGTGTAAGTCTAGGGCCAAAGCTTAGATCCTTAAAATGCACATCCATCTGCCATTGACACTCCTGCTGAAGCTGTTCACAGCCATTTGCAGAGAATGGCTACACGAGTCTTAGTTTGGTAAGTGCAAACAATAAGGAATGCTGTCCAACATGTATGGCGTTCATCCTGAGCAAGGGGAGACTGGTCATTCCTACTGCTAATACTTAATACCTAGATACTCAAGACAGAAGAAGGAACGAAAACTGGATTTCCCACAATTGAATGCTCTAGCTCCTAAAAGAAGGGGCAAAAGGGGAGAAGGCCGAGCCAACTCTGGACCTTCCTGCAGCCAACATGAAGTCCCATCTCCCAGAGGAAGGTCAAGGGAGTAAATCCTCAGACCAAGACAGTCACCTTTTGGCAATCCACAGCCAAGTGCCTACCTCCACAAGAGGAGAAGGGCTAAAGCTTTACTGCTCTCCTCAGCATTTCTGCCAGCCCTGCCTAAGCAACTCCTTCTAAGCAAGATCTCTTAGGATATCATTCTCGGTTATTCACACCTCCCTCTATGCCATTTGCCTTGGGTGCCCAGCTTAAGGTTGAGAATTCCATTTGGAGGTAAGGGACCTAGAGGTAAGGTAACATTGCTCAGAGTTAGCATACCTGCACCTCCCCATTCAACAGTGTATCCGAAACCTCTTGTGCTCCATCACACTACACTGCCTCTGAACAGTTGCTCCCTTCAGACAGTCCTTTTGTAGAGGAGAACTGCTCTGGGAGACAGCAAGGAACAGAGTTTTGGAGTGTCAAACAACAGAAGCACTCTCAGAATATAAAGTGATGGGGAGCAGGAAAATGTACAGTGAGAGCAAAGGGGCAGGTAAGGCACAGCATCACAAAGATTATGTGTCCTGATTTTGTATCACATGTTAGGAGAGAGGTTGTAGAGGTGGAATAGCAGTGCTTTAGAAATTGCCAGCCTGAAGGAGATCAGAGGCACAACTAGTCCAGCATCACATCCAACAGAGGTCAGAGACAGATCCTCCAGAGTAGTGTTCAAGAAATACCGTCAAGTATAATCATGCAGAAATCTGTCCATGGGGGAAGCTTATTTCTAATTCACGTCCTGCATCCATCACAGAATTGTTGCATCTGTGAGGCTTTGTAGGCACCACGTGCGATCTGGTCAGGAGGGTGAAATTACTGTATCCTGGAGTTTAAGACTTCTTACATGTGTGCATTTTTCTACCTTAAGAGTATTTCAAGCAAAATAAGCAGAACAGGATATAATAATTATAGACAAGCAAACTCACAATTAAGGGACAGCAGTGTAGTTGTAAACTTCAAGATCAAGTATGGCAGCTACCAACAGCAGGAATGAAGGAATTAAAAATAAAAATCAGCTAACGAGTTGTAAAGCTCAGCGAGAGGCAAACCATCAGTTATAGAGGATGCAGAGAAGGGAAAGATTTTGCTGAGATTATTAATGAAGTTAAAACCTCTTGAGCAAAAAAGAATAAGCCTTAAAGAAAGAGCAAGCAAATATATAAGCTGGTTTATTAGTTCAGATATGTTATCCAAAATGCTCCACTAACCAAAGCAAAATATTACTGCAAGCTCCCACAGGGAAAAGAATTGCAGAGCTGGGGCACAAGCGCACACCTCAGCAAACATTGCTTCCTATGGCAGCCCTACTGCTGACTCAACTATCTTTTAGCTGTGCTACTCCAACTGCTTGTGCAGTCACACAGAACTGGGAGAGATGGACTGATCCACATCAGGGGTTGCCTGGCTGAAAAACTATTCCAGAGTGGTCCCAGCACTGCAACTGAGAGCACAGCAAGGAGGCTGCCAAAAGAAGGAGCATCTACCTAACCCATTACCACAAGAAGCATTAATCAAACAAGGCCCTAAAATAGGGTTGTCAAGGTAAAATAAGGCTGCTCAGCAGGGATGACAGTGTGCACCCAGACTGACGGAAGAGCTGGGAGAGATTTTGCTTGGAGCTAAGGACTGGCAAAGGCTAGAGAGAGCAGGAAGGCTAGCAGCCACTCTACTTCCACAGAAGAGCTCAACATCACATGCTCCCTTTTACCTTCCTAAGAAAACCAGAGGAAGGGTAGAGGGGAAAGAGACAGAGGCAACTTGGACAAGAAACAAAACAAAAGCAAATATAAACAGGCAGATTCACCCTGAAATAATACACTTCAGTTAGCTGGGGCCATGTATTATTCCCTGATGCCCACTATTCCTTGGAATACTCCAGGCCTGTGTTCCAGCTGTTTTGTAATTGCCTAGTAATTGCCTGTGTGGAAAGGGTCACTCCTGAGCTATGTGCTTAGGCAATTTGGGAGAAAGGATCCACCACCGGATCCTTTAACTCTGGCTTGTCCAAAAAACCCTGCAACTGACTGTACAATTTGCCTCCACTGACCTCTATACACTTTCTAGAGCTGTTCATGGGATTAAAGACCCCAATAAAGCAGTTGCACCTCCTTCCCAGAGACCAAGGAAAAGAGGCACTTGGAGCCCACAGCTGCTGCTGCTTGGCCAATGTTTCCCATTAAGCCAGTTTACCAAACCCTTCTGCCACATCCCTTGGCATTTTTTTTTTTTATTATTTGCTCTCAGCTGCTGCTAGATTTCACCCTGCAAACATGCACGCCTCGCAAGCAGCAGCTCTGCTCCTCCGACAGCACAGCATCGGGGGGACCAGGCAGGTGGGAGGCCAGGGCACGGGCTGGGACCAGGCCCATCCTCCCTGTGGTGTTAGCGTGAAGGAAGGCTTTAATAACGCAGGTTTGGGCAGAAGGAGCTCGCTGCCCCCATCCCACACCCGGCCCGTGAGGGCCCGGAGAGCCCCTCCTGCTCCACAGCCCTCACAGGGGCCCGGCCTGGCTGCGGGGCCCGAGGGCCGCCCGCACCCCGGCAGGCTGCCCCCGCTGAGGCTTTCCGGGGTGCCCCCCGCCGGCCCTCACCTACGCGTCCCAGCGGCGGAGCTGGCTGCACCGCGCCTCGCCGAGCGGGAAGCCCTCCAGGCACACCGAGTACAGCTGCAAGCACACCGCCGTCAGACCCGCGCCCACCACGCAGCGGCCGCCGCGCCTCTCCCGCAGCTCCTGGGCCGCGGTGATGCCGAAGTGCAGCTTCGTGGCGAGAGCTGGCCGCGCCGGGCCGTCCCCTCGCGGCGGCGGCAGGGCTGAGGGAGGCGCCGGGCGGCGCAGGTGGGAGCGGGAGCGGCGCCAGGGGGCGCTGCCGCGGTGCGGGCCGCCGGTACGGGCGGATGCTGAGGCGGGACGGTCCCTCAGGCGTCGCCGCGGCGGCGGCTCTTATTTGAAATCCCTCCAGAAAAGGGGCCTGCGGAGGGGGCGGCGTCGCCCCGAGAGGCCTCGTTAGGGCGAGGGGTAACGTGGGGGTGAAATTAATGGTCAATAAGTGCCCGCCGGGGAAGCGGCCTGGCTGGGAAGGGCGGCCGGGGAGACCCGGGGCGCTGAAGAGCCGGTGCGGAGCAGGGAAGGAGGTGGCCAAGGCACCCTGCTACACCAGTCTGTGTAGGTGCAAATAGCACCGGGCAAGGGGCCTACGGAGTCATAATTCACTGCAAAGACATGATAATTCACTATTTTTCAAGGCACGAGAGCTCGGGACCATCTGGTGAAAGGTTTCTAAGAAAAGAAAGTCCTTTTTTCACACAGAGCCTCACTGGAGGTCAAATATAGTTAAAATGGCAGGTCCGTCTCTGGCTTGGGACTTCTGTTTATCACTAATTGCCAGACAATAAAGGTGAGTTAAGCTTGCCATATTTCATAGCTTCCTTTAGCCTATTTATGGTACCCCTAAGGGAAAGGCGCTGCAGGAGCTGGGCCTTCTCGTGTGAATCACTGTGGAAGTCCTCATGGTCTTACATGAGCAGTGCTGCTGGAGACATGAAATGAGTTCATCAGCATGGAAATAATGCGGCTGAAATGCCTCCCCTGCAAACTGGGACCTGACATAAGTGCAGTACTCTGACCTCACCAAAAGGCCCTTCGTCAGAGGAAGAAAGTTATTTTGGGAAGGCCATGATTCACTAACTGACCTGGGGAAAAACCCTTCCCAGTGGAACAAGGTTTGCATATATTTTTCAAGAAACAGGATTAACTGTGGGCATTCTGGAGAAAAGGGAGAAGAGTAAGTAAAATAACATTGTGTAACATGTTCGATGGTTTGTTTTTCTTCTTCATCTGTGCAGTCAAATATAACCAGTCTGACAACTTCTGGAACACCCACGCAACTGCCCTCTTACAGAGCCAACTTTGCAGCTCCTGGTGTCACAGCTACCCTGTTGTACCCAGGAGATGAGGCACCCGCACCCTGGGGAGCTCTGGAAGAGCTTTCCTTCCCCTCCTGAGCAAGGCCCATGTGTACATCATTGTTCACATCCCAAGCCGCTTTGCAAATCCACATCTCCACTTGTAACCTGGCAGGCAAGGCAGCTGTGTGATGAGGTTTTATGGAAAAATATGAGGTATAGGCAGACAGAGGAAAGATCTACGCTCCAGGCCATGGGCAGGCATTTTCCACTTCTGATGTTATTCTAGGTTGGTGGTCTCTTCTCATCTGCCTGAATCTGTTTCCCCTCTGGAAAACTACAGGAGGGGAAACTGAGCTACCTTTGGTGGCATATCTCTCTAACAGTGGCAAGAGACAGCATTAAGCAAGCTTCCACTTACAGACATGACAATGCAGTATGTTTGGGGCACACTTCTTGAACTGTAATCTCTGTTTTATGTCATCTGCTAACTTCAAGTTTAACCTAGACCACGCATAACCCAAGGTCCCAGTCACTGCAATGTGACACAACCAGTTAGCCTGCCTAGGGCATCATTTTTGTTTTCTGAATGCTCAGATATCACATGGAACATTTTAAATTGTGCTCAGAGCTATAAAAAAGTAAATACCTCTGGACAACTATAGCCAGCTGGAACGTGACTTGATTAGGGATGTTTCTTTAGCAGGTTACGTGAGAAGTAGGAGACTATTTGGCATAGATATACTGCTCTTTGTACTTAATGTGCAACAGGCCCATTATGTTGGCCCAGCTTGTAATTTCTTATTTTTCTTAATAATTCCATTCAATCTCAATACAAGTGAGAAATCTAAGAAAAGTTTCAATTTATTTTTTGAAAATATTCTTTCCTTTGTTCTTGTAGCCCAAGTCCTTCAAAGGAAGCTCCAACTACATGTGCACCTTGTGGTCTTAGTGTAGCTGAAAACACTTGTTTCAAATTGGTATTCACTTCAAATGCCACGTCCTAAGGGTTTGTAACCCTGCCAGCTGCGTTTCATTCAGATACAGCTACTATCCATCATTATTGACCGCATCCTACAGAACACAAGAGGACCTAAAAGCTTTCCTTCACAGAGGTAGTCATACCACGTGGACTTACGGTTGCCTAAAGAACAGCAGTTAGGCTGCTGCTGTGCTGAAATCTCTGCCTGCCTTGTTGAGGAATCCTATCTTGGGGTTTTTTTTGTTTGCTCCTCCTGGCTTGTCAATTGGGGAAAAACCTGCGAAGAGGTGAGGCAGTGAGTGAGATGCTGATTTGTGGCTCAGAAGAGACAGGATCCCAAATGCAAGTTGTCATCCGGCGGGAGTAGGGCATGCAAGGATTCCCCAGGTTTCAAGTCTTCACATGAGAATAGGGAGGTCCTAAACTCACCTCCTTTGCTAGCAGTTGAGCTGCAGATCATCTTTAAGTCAGCATGCTGCCTTTGAAACTCCATCAGAGACCTGCAGCATTTCCTAACCAGACCTTGTAGCCTTCCTATGGTTTTTCATTGCAAAGGTGGTGTGGGGCTCTTACTATTGCCATGATGTTGATGAGGCAGCTAACTGATGTAACGGGACATAGGATGTGGTGTTTCTCTTTGTAAGGGAAGGACTAGTTGATCAAAAGGAAAATGGGAAGGAGGCAAGGGAAACAGGACAATTTAATCTGAAGTGCCCCCTTACATCATAAAAAGTAATCTGAGAGAAGAACTGAGACTTTCTTTTGAGAGTAGCCTCTGATTCCAGTAAATCCAGGCCTGTGCTGGATTTACTCAGGAGGCATTTCTAACCTTGAATGGCCTCTCAGGGACAAGTCATGGGAAGCTATGAAGAGTTCACTAGTAAACTACTCCAGCAGGAAGTGAAAATGTTGCTTGTGTTTGGGGATCAACACCAATGGAAGGATCAGTTGTACAAATGGAGCTTCCTACTTAATCCCAAGTAGGATGGCCAGAAACACAACTATGAAAGCCTAGTGAATTCTGGTCCCAAGGACAAGACTGTGGCATTCTCTAGCATGTCACTTTGGACCACAACTCCTGGACCTATTGAGAATAAATACAAATCCTGTTTGGTTTTCGGGAGGCTTCTTTTTTTTCCCAGTTATTCCAAGCAGAAATATGTCTACTAGATGCAGAATTCAGAAAGCCTTTTTGTAGAGAATCTTAATCCAAAACAGTGACTGACTGTCTCAACATCCAGTTGTTCATAGCAATCATTACCAATGCTCCCAAGAAGGAAATGCATTTAGGTGCAAGGACTGAAAATATCATTTGTTCAAGGGTAGAGACCTCATTAGTGTAAACTGGCAACTGTAACAACAGTGCCTGACTCAGGAATATCTTGATTTCTACCACCTTGTCCCCTCCTCCCCCAGGACCCAGTGAAATCCAAATTTCCTAGACTTCTGCAGAGCAGCAAAAAGAATGCATACAATCCTGATTACCTCTGCACCAAACCTTTGATTTAGTTGCCCATAAAGCCACATTCTGCTTGGGAAAGCGGATGGTGAATATAATACCATTCATTCAGATCACCATTCATTTCAGGAGCAGGCTTTTGGCTGCTGCTAAACTCTGAAGCGTTTGCTGTGGTTAGAATGGAAGACAGGGAAGGACTGAAGGAATGAAACACCAGAGGTCCAGCAAAATCAGCTTAGCACTGGGTGGCTGCAGGGCAGTGGAGGATCAGTGTAAGCCTCTGACACGTGCTAGAGGGAACGTGTGGCAGAAGGAAGTGACTGCCAGTTAGGCTGCCTATTAACCCAATGCTCTACCTCTATTGAATAAATTGCTTTTTCTGAATGGTGCATTGTTTTACCGTAGTACTCTAAAGATACATTGATAGAGGCACTAGCAAATACATTGTTCACTATCTCTAAGATTTAAAAGAAAAAATAAAGATGACATTGATTAAATAGGTGTCTGTGGTAACAGTGGAGAATTACCATACAATCAAGAGTGGGAAGAAATAACCCCAACCAACCCAGGGTTTTGTTTTCTTAAGCAGTCATGATCGCCTCGGCAGAATTGCCTCACTGTTTCCTTCCATCACAAAAATTACGTAGTATTTCAGGCTGGTGCAGATGCTAGCGCGTGACACACCCACAAAAGCCTTGTACAAAGCTGGAAGAACCCCTCTTTTCCTTTTTCAGTTTCTCCATATGCAAGAGGTTAAATAACTTGCACATTCTTACAAAACATAAAAATTAGTTTGGTTTAACTCCAGCAGACTCACTGAAGACACATTACCTTGTATTTGGGGAAACAAGCAGAAGTGAGGTTGGCTCTTACTTTCCTGCTAGGGCCCTGAAACTCCTGCAAATAGTTAGGTCTTTATATCATTCTTTAGGCCTCCCATTAAACCTTTAATATCATCCAATTCTTCAACATTTTCATTATGGTGCTCAATATTTTTAGGTTTTTAAAACTGTCTCCAAAGCTTTAATGTTTTATAATTGATATTACATAAAATTAAGGTTGTATGTCTTATCATGTACATTTACCTTGTTTGAACCGCCTCCTTTGTAGGATTTACCATCCGATTTCAAGAATTCTTATAGTCTTACACTTCAGCAAGATTGCAACTTAAAGGCTAACCCAGTCTGCCTCCATCAGGACAGGACTGAACATAAGAATTGTACAAGCTTAACCTAATGCTTTTACAGTGAAGTGAGGGACTTAAATAGAATTCATTTATGCCAGAACAATTTCACTTCTCTATGCTAGACTTACTTCTCAAATTCACTTAACAGAAAAAATCTGAAGATCCTTGCACAAGGGGAAAAATAAGGCCACTCTTGAATTGTCTTTTGGGGGACTTCAGAAAGCATACTGAAGGGCTTTAAGACTGCAACAATAGGTCCAGAGAACACTGGCATTGCCCCATACAACACCGATTTCAGCAGGCCTTCCAGAAGGAACTCACAAACCCCTTCCTGTGATTCCATAGAAACTGTATCCTTTAAATAGGCAGCTGGAGCCCGGTGGTTAAGGGTCATGCCTTCCTCCATGACTAACAGATCTTCATTCCTTTCCCCCATCCCAGCCTGCCAGGTTTTTCTCTCTTCTCTGTAAAAGAAGGACATGCCATCTTCACTGCTTCCTTTCTCCCCCTGCATTATCATTTTTGATTAGGCAGCTTACAGAGCCAATTATGGGATAAAGTGGGTAGAAAATTCCTCTCATATTCTGCAAGTCTGCAGAAAGTAGATTTCCCCTTAAATGAAGGGGGGGGGGGGAAGCAAGGCAGCAACTGTAGGATGACCGATCTGTAGATGGGCAACTTCAATGTATCTAACTTCCACAGTGAAAGTTTGTTTCACAAGAAAAGCTCTTGTTACTCTGTCTCTCCTGATCATGCATTTAGCAGTTAGCTCAATTATGCATTTAACAGTTTTAATCCTGCAAAACTCTCAACCTCAGTAATGTCCTGCAGCAAATTAAACAGCTCACATGCTAGTGTTGGCTCTTCTCACTTCTGCTGCCATTGGTCGTTTGCTTGGATGCTCTTTTTAGTGACTAACACACAAGATGACCTGAAGGTCCTATCAGCCCCAAGTGAAGGCAGGATTATTTCTATGGTATTGTACACTGGGTCAGATTTAGATCAAGCAGCGATTTATTTAAAAAAGGCACACACACCCCTTCAATTCTATTTTTTTAAATGACAGTCAAATATAAGGATGAACCAGGAAGGTCACCTTTTGCAGGAAGAAGTAGATCCCAGAAGCCAGTAAAACTGCTAGAATTATTTCACCATTCACAAATTTGATAAAAAACCCACCAGTTTTATAAGCTCACTGTATGCAGAGCTCTGTGACACATTACAGCTAGAAATTACTGAAAAAGATCTTTGTTGTGAATATTAAGTAATAAGGAACAGCATACAATTTCAGATCACTTACTCAGTTTTCAAATCTGCCAATTTAAAGTGCCCTAACTGAATTCTTTTTCAGTAATAATTGAATAATTTAGTTACTAAAGAGCTAGCCGAGACTTTCAAAGTTGCCTCTGACCATAAGGATTTGTTCAGCACATTAGAAAACCCAACCTGTAGCAAAGCTAAAATTAAACCAATTTGTCTCTTACTAACAGAGGAAAAAGCTAACAGTAGCCATTCACTTGTTAGGGAACACAGCGTTGGAAATATCTGACTCAGAGGATTAAGCAGTCCTGTCCACAGAAAGATTTTTACTGTGTAAAAAGCATGATCTTTTGGTAACTCTATGCATTTGATTTTTAACACATTACCACCTGAAGCCTCACCTGTTTTGTTCTAGGAATGCCTTGTGTTCATACGTTCACAATAAAGGAATTTTGCAACACTGTCTACTGCAGACAATCCTTGCTCATTCACCTATATTCATGCAACTCTGCCTCCATCTCAGGGATCATTAGCCATATAAAGACACAGCCAGAGACCTATGTAGAGATTGTTCCTTCCACCAAAACCTGTGAGAACAAACACCACGTGCAGGTGGTCGAATGGGAATATGCGTTGGTATGTTGCACAATTTCAACACAGGCCTTTTATAGTAACATTTCTTACTGATCATCTCAAAGTAGGGTATTTAAAGGTCTATTTCTAATTAGACAATAACAAGAGCTCAGACATCACGCTATTAAATTTAAAACCCAGATACGTATTCTAGCTGCTCTTCTCATTTGTTTTACTACCTAAGTTTATATTAACAGGTGGCTAAATGTAGGCTAACCTTCTCTAGAAACTGCTAAAACATACTATAGAGTGGGATTCTAGCTTGGCATTCTGAATGACAACCTTATTAGAAGTACATTGTACAAAAGAATCCATCACAAGTAAGTCAGTGTTTAAGGAATTTTTATTAAACCAAGAATTTTATAATCCAAATTACGTTTCTTTGCTCAGCTATCAATTCTCACTGTCAACTAAAACAGTGGTGATATTCTGAGCTTTTCCACAGTAAAGAATTACAAAATTAAAGAAAGGAATGCTTTAAATTTTTGTACTGTGCTGAAAATTCTTTTCCCCCGGGTTTATAAAACATTAATTTGTATTTTTTATTTTACTATTTTTTTTTAAATTTTAAATCAATAAGTAATCTAGGACTAGCATTTGTTTTGCTAGCCCCGGCGTTGCTCTGTACATAAGCTTCAAAGTTTCCTTTCCTTTTTTTATTTATTTTATATTTTGCAATGTTTTTCTCAATATTTAATAGTTTTTCCATGTTTAGATTTTTTTTTCTTCGGTGAAGCGAAGTTCTAGATTGTAGTCCCGGATCTTTCTGCAAACAAAAACAATGTTGTTAGGTTTTAAAATTAAAGCAGCACCTTATGTTTTCTGACATGCTTTCTGCAACTGTAAGCCCGACAGCACTTTGGGCTTTCACGGTATCCATCATACCAAAGTTCTCTACAAGCAGTGTATCAGAGGTATCCCCCGCTTTTTAGAGACATGGAAGTAAAGTATCCCAAGCCTGTGATACTTGGTAAGACAAAACTGAGTCTAGAACTAAACAGTACTCTGCACAGCATGGCCTTGGACAATGGCTACTCACAATACTTTGTTACTGTAACTAACTTGACTGCAGGTCACTGCTACTCTTAAGGCCAGCATACCAAGGCTCATCAAATAATTACACTAGCACTATTTTCAATTTCCAATTACTAAAACATCATGATCTCAAAGTTTGGGCACCTTAGTTTAGGACTGACAACTTATTCAGCACTTGTTTATCTCCAGTGTGAAAGTGTCACTAGCAAAAAAAAAAAGAGGAAAGAAAGTGTGGAAAAAACATGACTCCAATTCTGCCTCCAAAAGGAAAGTTGCAGAAATGAAAAGACCAAGAAAAAAGAAATTTTCAAGTGATCCAATGTTAAAGCAGGCATCTTCAACTGATAGCTATAAATGTAGAAAGTTCATATACAGGCAAAACCTAACTGTACTGAATACAGAATAGACTCTTGTATCATCCTCAACTCCACAACATTTTCCCCTTTCAAAATTGTACAGATACCACCTTCTGCCTCTTCCTGTCATGCAAAATTAAGATACTAACCCCACAGAAGGCAATAAAGAAAACCAGTATTTTAATTGACATTAAAGTTAAATTCACCAAAATATGAAGTCAAGACAATATGTAGTTTAGTTTTTAATTACTATATAATTTTAGATTTTGGCAAGTACATACAAATTATAGTGTAAATAAGATACTTCATCTCTAAGGAAAAATAGGGTTGGAGTATCATTTTAAGCTTACTTCAATTCCACAAGTTCCTCTTGAACAACAGTATGAAGAGTAGCATTTGACAGAACTGCCCATTTTTGCATGCATGCCTAGAACTAATTCCAGCTAAATATGCTGTTAAAAACAAAGCTTTAAATCCAGCTAAATATGCAAGAGAAAATGTCAGTGGCATTTGCTAACTGAGAGCTACAGAACTGGACAACAGGCTTGAACACAAAATGTGTTTACAACTGTGACCATAGCTGCTACCTTCTGTGGCTGCAAATGATACAGAGCCTGGAAGCATGCTGCTTTTAAGGCCATGGACTAAGGACTATTGCCCTAGTCAACCTATAAAACTACAGTGCTCAGAAAACTTACTTATTAAACACTTGGAACCCCAGTGGGATTATTAACTGCCTTTTGAGCAGCCTCTTTAGCTTGGTGGGCTTGTAGTACGGCTACAGCTTCATCAACCTGTTAAGTAAAAAAAAAATTAATACAGGGAAACTTCGTAATTTCTGTATATTTAAGATAATGAAACAGTTTAAATTATACATGCAAACAATGCCTGCATTGTTAAAAAGAAATGGCTAACATTACAGTTCCAGTTCATGCTAATGTAAGTCACTGCCACCCTCTGAAAGAGGTTATTGATATTCTAGCTTCTCACCCTGGGCCACTGTTGCATTGCTGCTACTCCACTGTGCCAGCATAAAAACCTGTTAAATCAGTGTAGACTTAATTGCTGATAAAACCAGTGTAAGGCAAAAGTCCACCCACCTTCGAACGAAGAGACTCAGGAGACTCGAGCATGTGGAGGAGTTCAGAGTTGTCAATCTCCAACAACATACCAGTGATCTTACCCGCCAGAGTAGGGTGCATGCTTTGAATGAGAGGAAACAGACGTTCACCTAGAGAAAAAACAGTTAATCAGTGACAAATCTCATCTGACGAACACAGCCTAGATTTAAGGGAAAAAGGGAAACAAACACCTTGTTCTACTGCTAAAACCACTTATTCCATATTTTAAGACTGATAAAAGAGTACTTTGACTATCCTTCTGCTAAAAGGCATAGAGAAAGGTATCATGTACATACCTAACATCTGCTTTTGTTCTTGTGGAGGGGCAGAAGCCAACATGGAAGCAGTCAAGGGTTCCTGACCTTGCACATGGACAGCAGGCTGCAAATTAATTTAACACCATTTCAAAATTAAATTCCAGTCCATAATTAAGTGCAGCTTCAAATATCCAATGTTCCAGAACTCAGCACAAACAACGCCTACACTGTCAGAAACATTGAAGAAATTACAACTAAGTCAATTTAATCAAATAGTGCTGGTTAGAGCTGAGTGATGCTGGATATTAGTATCAACCACTCCACTGTGAAGCAACCACAAGTAGAATTCAGGCTAAGGTATCAAGCTACTGGAAAATATGAAGTAGCACAGGATCACATCCTGTCCCAGGTGAACTTGAAATATACTTAAAACACCAAGGCTATAGCACTGCTGCCGTAATGCAGAGCCTGAATTCTAGAGTAACAAAGACAACTCTTAATCAGAAGTGCCCCCTGCTTCTTCCTCTGCAAAAAACACCAGCAGAAGCATGGACCAGTTCCTAAAATTACATACCTGCTGCATAGCAACCTGCGGCTGTGTGTTAAGATGTTGCTGAGGATTACGAACACCTGCAGCATATTTGTATTGTGGTACTGTGCGTACAGCAGGAGTAGCTGCAGTAGCTGCTGCTGCAGGACGTGGGCCCATTGTTTGTGTTGATGTATTAGCTGAAAAAATAACATAATTCTGTATGTGAGTAATTTTTTTTTTATTTAGCCTACACTGTACAAGTTACAAAAATTCCCAAACCAGCCCAAATGAATACATAATTCAGGTACCGTATTATAGATTCATCTCAGTAGTATTGTGAACTGTCACATCACTGGTCATATCTGAAGGTTCAAAGCTCGAAATTTACTGGATGTTACTTTCCAGTCACTTCACTAATGAATTGCTCTTATTACATGCTATTGAAAAAAGATCTATGAGAAAACATTCACTTTGGTCGAGTATTAATTTAATTTCATCTTAACCTCAAAGGACACTTGATTTCCTGAGCACATTATGTCACTAGTCATCCTAAAAAAGATACTTCCATAAAGTAGATAGCTAAAAAATACTACTGCCTAATACATTCTGAGAGACTTAAGACTCCATTACAATCAACTATGGTTCATTCAGTGATGTGCAGATTCTGCATACATGACACTGGCTCACAGTATTCTATGACAAAATACTAAGAGCTAAAATTCTATCAACTTGGTATTTCTACATGCAAACTATTATTACAACTGCCACAACGATGTTTAGAAATGGCGGAAGCCGTCATACAGTATTATTAAAATGGACACTAAAAGAAGAAATGCTTCATGCTAAAGAAATAAGACCACAGCAGAAGTCTTTGCTGGGACAATATTTAAAGCAACTACTAGAAGGCAATACTAGCTTACCAATTTAGTAAGACCCAGAAAAGGAGGGAAGTGTTACCACATGTGATGCTGAGCTTACAAACGCTTCTGAGAGATCATTCTGAATGAGCAAAATTAAAAAAAAGTCTAATACTTCAAGTTTGCATAAACGAAACTCACCAACACGTTGTGTTGACATGACTCGTGGAACTTGTGAAGAAGCTGGTCTCATGGTACTAAATGGTGGTCTGGGTGCTGCTGGGCGGATAGCACCAGGCATGTTCTGGAATGCTATGTTTTAGAGAAAATATATTAAGTTACATGCTGAAACGCTAAATGGTGCAAAGAGTTCAGAAGCAATACCACTAACATGACAAACAGAAGACTAATACTGTAATGCTGTGAGAAAGTATTTAAAAGTGCAAAGGTAAATGCTATGGAGTTTAATGCAATCACTGGAAAGAGGTAACAAAGTGACTTACGATGAGGTCGGGCACCCTGAGCAGTCCAGCGAGGACTAGGTCTAGCAAGTTGAGCGAGTTGATTAGTAGGATAGTATGCAGCACGGTTCTGAGTCTGTCAAATATAAAAAACATTGTGTAACTTTGTTATCTTTGAAGGGCATGCTGAACAGTCACAGAATCATGGAAATCATAGAATTGTTTAGGTTGGAAAAGACCTTTAAGATCATCAAGTCCAACCGTTAACCTAACCCTGCTAAGTCCACCACTAAACCATGACCCTAAGTGCCTCATTCATACCTCTAGGGATGGTGACTCAACCACCTCCCTGGGCAGCCTGTTCCAGTGTCTGACAACCCTTTCAGTGAAGAAGTTTTTCCTAACATCCAGTCTAAACCTCCCCTGGCACAACTTGAGGCCATTTCTTCTTGTCCTATCACTTGTCACGTGGGAGAAGAGACCAGCACCCACCTCTTTACAACCCCCTTTCACGTAATTGTAGAGAGAAAACTCTTCCTTGGGATCCATGAAAATTAAAGTGCTTTTGCAACCCTACTGACTCCTTTCATGATCTCCAATGTATACTGCCACCTTTTCTGACTCATTCCTCCACTTTCTTGTCCCACCTCTCTACGACCCCCTTTCAGGTAGTTGTAGAGAGCCATAAGGTCTCCCCTCAGCCTCCTCTTCCCCAGGCTAAACAACCCCAGTTCTCAACTGCTCCTCATAAGACTTACGCTCCAGACCCTTTACCAGCTTCGTTGTCCTTCTCCAGTCCATCACCTTTCTGCTATGAAATTAGAATGCTGAAATTATGGACACATGCTAATAGTTATATTTACTGTCAAATCTAAACAGATTTTATACACAGTACAAAACATTCAGTTACTCATCTCTATACGTACCTGCGGGATAGCTGCCATGAAGTAACCTGAAGGAGGTGCTGGTTGGTAAGGGTTGATTACAGGATTAGGTACTGCTCTTACACTTGCCATTCTCTGCATATACTGGTTGGTGAGATGAGCTTGGCGCTCTTCTTTACGCTGGGCTAGAGCTACATATAATGGTTTAGTAGCCACAATTCTACCATTCATTTCTGTGACAGCTTTGGTGGCTTCTTCTGGTGATGAAAAGCATACAAATCCAAAACCTTTGCTGCGGCCACCTTCCATCATGACCTGTCAGTACAAAAATTAGTTTTAAAACAAGAGAATGTTGTATCTATTCAACTTGCATAAGTTTCTTTTTTCAGCTTACTAGAAGTGAGACCACAGGTTTGTTTTACTGAATTGATTTATAAAAAGGAATATAATTGCTTAATTAATAGCTAACTGTTTACTGAGTACAGATGAAAATCTCAGTGAAGAAATAATGAGCACATCATTGCACTGAAAAGATGTCATTTTTCTCACATTAATATCAGTACTCAGTTTATTTCAAGAAAGGATGATCGTATGTGTTTAACCCGAGATGTACAATAATCAAGAAAGCAGATGTCCGCATATATAGTATATAGTAGCAGCAATAAGTGACTGGGTCACATCTGTTAGTCAGTGAAATAAATCACTCTTCCTTGGTGAAGGATCACTGCTCATTTTCAAAGAAAGGACAGGCACAATCTATAAACTTTATTTTACCTTTGCACTAGTGATTGTACCAAATGGGGAGAATTCTTTTCGAAGACGCTCATCATCAATCCCATCATCAAGATTTTTCACGTAAAGGTTTACACCCTAAAAAAAGTCAAGTTATTTTTGAAAGCAAGTAGTCTGTGTAAATCTAAAAATATCATAGAATAAAATTAGTCCTCTTGAATTAAAACTGAACCTGGTATCTGGTGATCCTGTCCTGCTTCATTTGTTCAAACTTGCGCTTCAGCTCCGTCTGTCTTTCCACCTTTTTCTGAGCCCGGCCAACATAGATTTGTTTCCCATTGAGCTCTTTCCCATTCATCTCATCTACAGCCTTCGTTAATAAACAAGAGGTTAGCAGTGCTTTGTATTCCAGTGTTTTTCAGGCATACAAAAAAGAAAGTAATTCAAATATAAAAAGTTACATAAGGATTCCAGAAAAGGAGCCAATCCATCTAAAATATCACTAGCTGAAACAAAATACCCCAAGACTTCCCTGCTTGAAGTGGAAATTGCTTTCTGAGTATGCTTCTGTCCAGTTAAAGCATGTCACAACAGATGCAAAAAACTTTTCTTATATGAAGTGGGGGGGTAGGGGTGGAAATCAAGTCACATAATGGAGAACTATTTCTCCAGCTTTATCTTGCTAAAGGCAGAGAAAAGAAAGCAAATTAAGTTGAAAAGCTCTAATTTACACACCCGACTTCCGGTAAACACCTGAAACTGTAGTATAGACCAGATTTTCTTATATGTTAAGCTGCAGCTGGCATACGGGATTTTTTTTTTTTATTTTTAATCTTTCATTAAAGGAATACTTAAAGAGTATGAAAACATGAACTTTTTTCCTTTATGCTGTTTTGAGTTACAACTATTAAGATGTGAAACTCTGGCACAGATATATTTGATTAGTTTAAAACCAGAAGTCGCCAGTTTATCGTATACCTTCATGATCAAAGCCATTAAACACATATTTACTGAGATATTAGAATTTTGATGTTATTTAAAACACCCAACATGTGATTCTGACTACTGTAAGAGAAACAATTCATCAATGAATGTATGCAAGACTGAACAATGTAGATGTAAGACAGACAGGATTTGTTCTAATCTCTTGCTTGTACCCTTGCACTACTGACAAATCACAAAAATGCCTTTTGAAAAGCAAACTTCATTTGTTGCCCTGATTTGTTCTCTGCTGAGTTTTCTCCTGATGCTATGTCCCTACTGTCACAGTCAACTGACACATCAAAGCAATCAGCTGACAAAGAATTAAGTTATACAGCATACTGGCACGTTATAGACATACACACGAATTAAAAGGACCCTTCTTCCAAAGTTACTCTTCAGAGTAAAAGCAACATCACAGGGCTCTATGACTATTTTCTTATAGCTGTGCCAAACATGCTCCATAAAAATAATAGCTTTCCTGTTGACTTTTGCAGTGCTGAAGTTTGGAAACACAATCCTTTCTGCCTTGCACAAATGTTTTGTGCAACCAAATTGGATCCAATGTTTCATCCGGGTTTTGCAGAGATGTAATAATTTACTATGCTTGTATGTTGCCCAGCATGAGGGAGTCCAAACCTCATCAAGACCTTTAAGCCCAACTACAACAGGTTATAAATTATTCAAGATTCCCCATTTCTACACCAGCTCCAGCTGTCTCAGCTTATCTTGACTTAATAGGCTCCTCAAATCAACCGACATTTGCTCATAAGAAAGCATTCTAAATGACAGAAATTATGCTAAGTCATTTAGGAAGCAGATACCTGTTTTTGCAGTGTCCTTGACCAATTAAAAAGCGCTAATGAATCCGCAAGATTTCAAATCACTCAATGAAACCTATTATTTGGGTCTCAGTTACAGAATTCCTAAAATGAAGTCCAAAAGCTTACTTTTTGGGCATCTTCATGTCTTTCAAAACTAACGAAGCCAAAGCCTTTGGATTTTCCACTCTCATCGGTCATAACTTTCACACTTAGGGCAGGACCTAAAAAGAGAATGAAATACTTATGCTTCGTATATGGAGTGTATTCTTTTCACATTTTTGAACATCCTGTTTAGAAGTCTTAATATTTAGTTTGTTTCACTTGTATTACAAAGGACTCCTGCACCAATAAACATATCTAGTAAATATCACCCATTAATATAAAATTGCTAATTTGTCCTGATGCTGAACTTCAGCCATTATGGCTGAAGTCTGCCATGCCGAATTTCTTTCCTACTGTATTTTCAACCAAAATGGGGTAGGATTTTCACCTCAAAGTGAATGAAATTGGTTTTGTCATTAAAAATTACAACGTTTAAAAAGCATTAGTGCTTCCATCCATTGAAACAGTTACTAAAAGCTGGAGAGGAGGCCTTTCTATTAGGTGTGTGCTTCACCATTTATGCCGGTGAAAGGCCATCCCAGTTCAGCAATTCCAAACCTTTGAAAAATTGCAGTTCAGACTTAATTGAGACAGAGATATTATAGCAGCTAAATGTGCTACCGCTTCAATGGCAGATACTTCAATATTGGAAAGGTATTTCCTGTAAATGCTGCTTAGGGCTGCTATAGAATATCTCATATACAAGGCTTTGTTTTGCTTTACATGATATGCACTGGAGAACAGCAAAAGCATGGAGGAAAGAAAATACAAAAAAAGCTGAGGCTGAAAATAAAACAGATGTGCCCCATAAAGCAGTATAAGAATCTGTAACTGAATTAAGGAGTTTACCATTTCCCATTTCAACGGTGACACATGATCATATGCCTGCCCTGTGCATATCTGAGGATCAAGACAGAACCAAATAGCTTGGCCAATGGAAAAGTTCCTTATAATTTTGTATTAGGTCAACCACCACAATGCAAATGAATAACGAAAGCAGAGATACTCTGAGTAAAGATAAGTCTGTAGGTCAATGAAAGCAATAGCAAACTCATTTGTCATGCATCCTGTAGTGAATTCATAACATCAATCTGTACTAAAACAGAAAAGACTTCTATTTGCGACTTAAAAAATTTGCAAAACCCATTCAAATGACTGCTTGGACACATTATTTTCAGATTATCGGAAACAATTCTGACAGCAGGATTATATGCGCTATTCTGCCTATTTAAAATTCTGCAGTGAGTATTACTGTACTTTGAATCTGAAATTGGAATTAAGCACCAACTTTTCAGTACCTTTTTTTATTTTTTAAATCAACATCAGACAGCCAGATGATTCCTTGTATTATAAGGCACTGTACAGATAAGATATAAGTAAGCTGAAGTTCACTCGTGTTTATATAAACTTAAAGACATTACCAAACTTGCCAAAGAGTTCCTTAAGTCTCTCATCATCCATGTCTTCTCCAAAATTCTTGATGTAAACATTGGTGAATTCCTTTGCTCTGGCTCCAAGCTCTGCCTCACGTTCTTTGCGGGATTTAAACCTTCCAACAAATCTAGTTGCAGGAGAACAGAATAGTGTAGGTTAAAGTAAGTCTGTCAAGGTTTAAAAATTTACTTTAATCCTCTGGCAGCGTATTTTATTCTTAATCAATCTCATTTAAAAATTTACTTTAATCCTCTGGCAGCATATTTTATTCTTAATCAATCTCATTTTCATGCCTGTAATGAACATTCTTTACATAAAATATTTACGATAAAACTCCATCAGAAAAACAATTTCACTGTCCTTTGCTACACCAGTGTGCTTATCACAGTTAGTAGCATAAAAATGCTTTCAAGCTATTGGCAAGATTGTTCACTCTTACAAAACAGCCTTTGACAACAGGAGCTGGACAATGGGAAAGAGTACTAGGTAAAGTGGCTAAACAGAAATTCTAGATCTCAGCATAATCCCTCTGCCATACTAAAAACTTGGCAGCCTTAAAGCAGCTACCGTTCTCAGATCCAGTTTTTAAGCAAAGGATATTTAACTAACCTTCCTCACTCCCTTACACACCTTTCCAGCCTGTATCAAAGCAAGACCTTTGTTTTGTTTTGGATTTTTTTGTTGTGTTTTTTTTTTTTTTTTTAAAAACAGACATAGAGAAATAAATAGTTCAACTTGGTCTTTAGTCAAATACCATTGAAAATTGGCTGGGAACACCAAAGATCAGTTCATACCGTCAGAGAAAGAACAGAAGCTGAATACAACACTCTGCACTAGTACAGACATTACAGGCTAACACTGATTTCTGATTGTAGTAGACTTTTGCTCTCAAATTTTATTGTGTTGTCCAACTTTATAGTTCCAAATCTGACAAATCCAATAAAGTAGCATACAATAACTCAACGTTTTCTTAAACTTTGACAACTCCACCCAATTTATAGCAATCAAGGACGGTAAGAATTACAGTGCAATGTGTTCAGCAGATTTTGATAGTGAGTGAAGTACTTTTAATTCACTTTTAAAAGCCTAGCCTGAATAGAAATTCAAAGCAAAGTTAATTCCCATGATGTATTTTACCAACAAAGTTTACGTAAATCATGTGCTTTTATGACTACATGCTGATGTTTTTTACTAATTTAAAAAAGGTTGTATAAAGATGGAAGCTGAGTAAAAGCCCACAGTATGCCAGTCAATCACAGAACAAGCAGGAAAACTAAAGTTTCAAAATGTATGTTCTCCCTGTATGTGGCTTGATCCATCCACCTCGACGTATAAAAATAATCCATGATGGTAAGCTGATGCTGATTTCTGTTACCCTTTTTCCAAACACTCTCAACTATTTACAGAGCTATCCTTTTGCAACTATACCAAACACCACAATGATCCCTTAGGCATAGCTGTGAGGCACACTCGCCACCCCCATCCCCCCAGCCTAGCTATCACCAATCAAGTACCCAAATAACTCTTTTTTCCTACAGTATAGAACAGTGATAATGTTCAAAACATTATGTTTCTTTAAGTTCTATTTTCTATTCATATTTCCTCGACATGCCTATTAAGAGACATTCATATAAAAAAATTAGTGTAATCCAACCACTGTTCAGGACTAACTCTAGACCTTTAAGTTTCATCCAAAAAAAGGGTAACGTACCTATCTCACAACTCTTATACAGGAATTATTATTCAGAATACCCGATGGATTGTATTTTATCTCAGACCAGTAAGATCAGAAAACCAGAGATCCTCAATACAGCATTGGCTTGTAAGACAACCAATACAACAATTTTTTCCCCTGGAGTCCATTATCAGCCTTTTCTGAACTTATTCTGCCTTTAGAATAGGCAGGTAATACAATTCACAGTATTCCTAGCACTAAAATTCTAAATCCTCTTTAAAATTGGACATTTTTAGAACAGCCTGTCTATTCTAGTTAAGTTTTAAGTATCTGTCTGCTGTGAAATGAATTTCAGTCTGTTGATCCCCAACTATGTATTTATGTACTTACACTTTGCGGTCATTAAGCAGCATACCATTCATTTTTTCAATAGCTCTTTCTGCAGCTTCTTGTGTCTCAAAATGTACAAATCCATAACCCTTGGATCCATTTTCATCACACACCACCTATTAAAGAAAAACCCTGTTGTAATACCCATGGAACGTTTCCAGCGTAAATTGAGTTTTTTGTGTCAAACCATTAAACACACCAATAATCTTCCACTAACCTTACAAGATAGGATGTTTCCAAAAGCAGAAAATGTGTCATACAAAGCTTTGTTATCAATTGATTTGTCCAAGTTTTTGATGAAGATGTTTCCTACACCGCTTTTGCGTAGAGACGGATCGCGCTGAGACCACATGATGCGCACTGGTTTGCCTTTAATGACATCAAAGTTCATGGTATCCAAAGCTCGTTCAGCTGGAAAAACATCATGGAATTAGTAGGAAATGCTAAAGTTATCTTAATAAGCACACAAATAGTATTTGAAGTACAATTCTTCATAAAATTTTTACTGTTTATAAGTACAGCAGCACCAAGATGCAAGCCCAAACCTCCAATGTAAATAAACCAGACTCTGTTTTATGCAAGTAAAAACCGGCAAAAACGCATCAGCAAAAGCTGCACTTAGGGCACAGGAAGGAGCACAAGTCAGCTAAACAAGGTGTAGAAATCCCAGCAGCTTAAAGGATTTGACCCCACTATGAAAAGCTGGTACGGTGACAGGAGAAAATGTATCAAGTGATGGCAATTACGTCCTATTCCACAGGACGAAAAGTTTTAACATTTGTGAAAATCAGCTGGCCACTCCCACATCACACAGATGTATATTGTATCAACAAAAATGCTTTTAGGGGTACAGCTTGTGCCTATATGAGGCCTTTTGCAAACATTAACGTTAAGAACTCTTAAACCACCAATACCCCTAAACTGACAAAATTTCTTTGCTAGGTGGAGTTCAAGCCTGGTTCTGGCAGCTGTTCCACACAACTCCTCCCTTAGTGACAAAAAAGATCTGTGATGGACTTCTGGGCAAGGGACAGTTCAAAGAGATTTAAAACTAGCACTTACTTAACTTTGAAAATCCGAAACTGTATATATATTAAAAGCTCGTGATACAAGCTCAATGAAGGAGAGCTTACACTAAAACAGCAAAATGAAGTAACGTAAACCAGGTTTTGTTACTCCAATGGAGCAGTTTTTCCAGTAGAACTCCGTAACTAACTTTTCAAAGCCTGAATTTAAGATCTCAGTGTATTTAGATAGGGAAGTATTAAGACTTCTTCAGTTTTCATACGTCCCTTCAAAGTAACAAGACATGTCTGTGATGTTTTAAGTCAACAAGGTATTTAAGCAAGAAAGAGCAACAGTTCTCAAGTATGGCAGACGTATTTTACGATCTCCTACATTAGCTCCTTTTCATTGTTGTTCCTGTATGTCTGGAAGAACACTGAAAAAAACTCCCAAGAAATACCTAATGTCACACCCATTGATACTAACTCACTTCACTGCAATTTGCATATAGCAGAGCAACATGATGTTAACAAGACTGAAATTAGTTTAGTGTTAGTTTAAAAACAGTAACCATGTCAGTTAATTTTTTTTCTTAGGAGAAAGACCAAGGGCCATTCACATTGTGAAACCCCTTATTTTATGTTTTTGTTCTTTAAGTGCTGCTTTTATCTTTAGCTATGTTGTTGGATATCATGGCCAAAGAAAATTTGCAATCAGCCTCTGGTTCAGCTGGTACACCACGTTTTATGTCCTTTCTTGCCAGTTCTCAGATTACAAGCGAATTTGAAGATTATATTCTCTGAAAGATATCTGTAGAAGTTAACAAGACAGACATCCAACATTTTCGTGTAAAAAAATCAACTATTGATGCTATTACCACATTCACATGACAGTAGCAAGTCAACAACTGATTTAAGATGAAGCCACAAAAAATATAAGCATTGCCAGTCTTTTAAATAAGTTAATAAGCTTTCACAAACTTCAATATAAATTAAGCAGGAGAGAAAAGACAACCTAGATACTGATAATGAGAAAAAAAAAAGCACTGGAAGGCCTTACTTTACAAAAGGGGGGGGGGGGGAAGATGGCCAAAAAATAGAACCGTGGGTATCAGACTGGCCACAGTAGAAACATCTAATGCTTCGGTATTGCCCTGGAAGTCATTAGAATTATTACTGCCAGTACCAGCAAAAGTGCCAGCAACAAACAGTTCATTATTTCCAGAAGTAGTAACAGGGCTTCCTTTACTAGAAAAGAGGCTTTTCTAATTCATGCTAATTGCTTCTAGAATAATCCCAACACTCCTCAAAAATGTGTGTTCCCGGACACATTTCCCAAACATCTGACTCGAAGTGGGTCCATACTAGCCTTTGCAAACATTACCACTCTCAACTAATAGTGAGCGCGTATCTTAGACCAATGCAATTTCTCCACAAAGACAAGGACAGCATAGAAACTCTCAACAGCTCTCCTTGCCTCTTCCATGGAGCAGAAGTACAAGAAATTTAAAGATTTCTGCTTAACCAACACCACACTGTCATTCCACAAGAGATTTTTAAAACATTACTAGAATACATCTGCCACCAGGTACAAGCTACTCTCATTGAAATTCACAACTAGTAAAACTGGCTTTCTTTCATCCCATTTCAGCCAAAAAAGGCTGTGTGCTAGTTTGCAGGAGGCAATTCCATTCAGCAGTTAACTTGTTACACCAAGTGGACACACCTACCCCTGCTGTACTTTTGCTGATTCTGCTGGAGCTTTTATTGAATGAGTCACCAGTTCCCATTTTAGTTGTGAGCAACTGGACAGTCCACTTTAGTAACAATTTCAAAATCACACAGAATACACACTTAATGCTAAACTGTACTAAATGTACATAGCAATAGCTATAAAAGAATAAACCTCCGGAAACATAACCATTCAAAAAATCTGAAGGGAGAAGTGCAGTTTCAGATTACTCAATAATATTTCCAGTTTAGGGATTAAACAAGCTTGCCTGAGTTTTAGTCTGGACTATGACTCAAATTCAGAAAAGTCACAACTATGAAATGTGTGCATACCTCACAAATGTGTCATCAGGCCTAATTAGTTTTTGGAAGAGCTTTGAGATCCCTAGTTTACAGACAGCTGGTAACGTCGAACACACCTTCAAAGACATTTTTAAAAACCCGAGCTAGTTGTTACTAGCTGTTTAATAAGCATAGCCAGAGATGTAGCTAAGAATTAGGCTAAATCAAGAAAAGGCAGCTAGTTTGGATCAAAATGAAACCAGTATTACTGTAAGAATAACCATTCATCCTCAGAGCTCCTGTTTCAAGGTTTCAGTAAATTTATAGAATGAGCTATCAAAAAAAAAAAGATAAGCAAATAACTTTTTAGGTGTTTTCCAAGAACATACAATTCTAAAAATGTTGCAAAAGTATAATCACACAATATAATTTAAGTATATTTTAAACAAGTGCTTCCAGATATGTGCCAGATGCAAGTTTGATACAGATGAGAAATACTTTCAGCTGAACCGGACCAGGTATAGAAAAAAATGTGTGCTTCCCAAAGTCTGAAAAATATTTATAAAAATGCTGTTACTCCAAATGGCATAAGAGGCACATTCTCAAACTCTGAACACAAGCACTGCTCAGGTGAAAAAGCTGTATTTGTTCCCACATCTGACAAATTACAAAGTCACAAAACGTAGGGTTGAACAGGTTGCTCAACTAATGACAAAG
The DNA here is from genome assembly GCF_030936135.1 of Gavia stellata. NCBI lineage: Eukaryota > Metazoa > Chordata > Aves > Gaviiformes > Gaviidae > Gavia > Gavia stellata. The sequence continues at coordinate 23,879,091 of NC_082596.1, read as the reverse complement.
TTGGCCCTTACAGAATTCTGTCATTACTAAGGAGAACAAGCATTTGAATCACCTCCAACTTCTGCCTTGACATTATCGTATCACAGTACTTAACTGTGCTAACCCCTTATTTTTCTTTTTGAGAGTAAACTGTACATTTTTTTCAAATGAAAGGAAAGTGTGTTAAAACAAGCATTCAAATTGTCTCATCCTCTGGCTGAAAAAAGCTCTCTGAAGTGAGAGAGCTGATAACAGGTGAAATATCTGCTTATTAAAAAGATGAGGCAGTAACTTTTATTACTTACATACAGATATCACCGGTACACCAAAGTCTGATCTGGTAGTGGCTACATACTAAAGCCAATTCTGAAAACCAGTTTATCTAATTGCTTGAAAAGTTTGTAATTCAAATCTCTCACTTCCATAAGCTTGAAAATAAAACCATTGTAACAGAAAGCTGTTTATTTAACTGCACTTGAAATCCGGTATGTTCTAGCTGGCCGAATTATTTTTTTCTTTTAATTGGACTCCACAAAACTTAGAACCAGTCACATTTGGTTCCTTTATCGAAACATGCTCCAAATGAACAAGCCGGTTTGCCAAACTTAGCACAAACATGACCAGAACTACATGGAAAGTTTCATGATGTAACTTTAGGGAAAGAACACCACGTCGTGTAAAGGAAGTTTAATAAAAACCCAACTTGTAAAACACAACGTCAGAGAGTTTACTGCAAAGAGAAATGTTTCAGGATACAGTCTGCTGCATGAAGAGCAAGCAAAGGAGGCCCAAGTAATTTCATCTCCTCCCTACACGTGCCAGACCTGCCATGGTGTTTTAACGTATTATGCTTTGGCCTGTGCTTTAACTGGACGTCTGTGAAACTACCAAGCGATCCTGGTATGTCCTACTTCCTTCTTTTGGCCCCTTAATCACGCACACACACCCAGCTCCTGCGTAGTTATTAAAACGTGCTAATGACTATGATGCTTTCTTCAAGGTAGCCTTCATCTCGGATTCCTGATGCAGCCGCGCACGGACGTGCCAGCCTGTGGAAAAGCCGCCCGCACGCACACACCCCCCCATCCCCGCGGCCGCCGGCCCCCGGGAACCGCTGCCGCCCGGCCGGGGCAGCCCTGCCAGGCCCCAGGCTTTCGACGGGGGCGCCCGGGCCCGTCCCCGCCCGTCGCCGGGGCCCCCCGCCGGCTTTCGGTCGCCGGCGGCGGGGCGCGGAAGCGCCTCCCCGCCACGAGGCGCGGGCGGCCCCAGGCCGCGTGTCAGCCAGCGGCGGCCCCGCCGCGAACTTCCCCCCGCGCGGCGCCAAGTTTGCCCGCGTCCCGGCAGCACCAACGCCGGCCCCGGGAGCGCCCGGGCGGGGAAAATGGATGCGGGGCGGCGGCAGCGCCCGGGAAGCCGGGGGGGAGGGGGGGCGGCCGCGCCGAGCCCTGGTGGGGGCGGGGGAGAAACATGGCTCCTCCGCCGGCGGCCGCCCCAGCGCTCCCCTCAGGCCGCCTCGCCCGCCGACCCCCGCTCCCCCCCCCCATCTCCCCTCCCCGCGGCCCGGCCGCCGGACACTCACCGTCGGCGGGCTGCTGGAAGTTGACATAGGCGTAGCCGAGCGACCGGCGGGTGATCATGTCCCTGCAGACGCGGATGGAGAGGATGGGCCCGGCGGGGCTGAACTTCTCGTAGAGCATGGCCTCCGTCACGTCGGGGTGCAGGTCCCCCACGTAGAGGGAGGCCATGGGGTAGCTGGGGGCGCTGGGGTTCATCCTGCCGCCGTCTCCCGGCGCGGGAGGGCAAGGGGGGGGCGCTGACGAGGCGAGGAGGCCGCGGCGGCCCGGCGGTCCGTGAGGGCAGCGGCCGGCGGTGGCGGCGCGGGGGAGGGGGCACTCCGGAGGCGGATTCGAAACTCAACGGCTGCGGGCGGCGGATGCGCGGCGGCGGCGGGTGGAAGGGGCGGGGGGGTCTGGCTCACTCCGTGCCGGGCCTGGCGAAGGTGGCGGCGGCGGCGGCGGCTGCTGGCCTTGGCGGGGGTCGGGCTCGCTCTGTGTCTCCTCTCGGCTGCGCCGGGTCCGGGGGCTTCGCTTCACCGGGTTATTTTATATCAAACCGGCCGGTTGCAGAAGGTTGACGGGAGATGGAAGAGGGAAGGATTATTTTTTTTAAAGGTTTTTTAGGATTTTTGGATTTTTTTTGGCTTTTTTAATATTTTTAGTAATAAATGGTGCGGCGGGGCCGGGCCGGCGTGTCCGGGTGTCCGGAGCACACGCACTGCGCACACAGCTCCGACGGCGGCCGGGGGACAAGGGGGAGGCCGCCGCCCCGGCCGCGCACTATATATACCCGCCCCGCCCCCACCCGCCCCCACCGCACCGCACGCCACGCACCGACAGCACGCACCGCGCAGGCGCCGCCGCGGGGGGAGGCGGAGAGACGCGCAGCGCCGGCGCCCGGCCGGGGGGACGGCAGTTCTGGCGCATGCGCCGCGGCCGCCGGGGGAAACGGCCGGGAGGGAGCGCGCCTGCGCCTGCCGACGTCACCGGGACCGGTGGGGGGCTCGGCGCCAGGGCGCATGCGCCTACGTGAGCGCACATGTGCGCGGCTGGGGGGGGGGGGCCGCGGGGAGCCGGCCGGGTCAAAGGGCGCGTGCGCACTGAGCGGATCAACGGCGAGCGGGGTAGGGCGGGAGGGGTTAGCGGTCGTGCGCGTGCGTCGCGCCGCGCCCCGCCCCGCCTCGCGCGCGCCTCGGGTCGCCCGTGAGGAGAGCGGGCGGGCGCAGGCAGCGCCGCCGCCAGTGGCGCGCGCGGGCAAGGAAGGTCGCGTGCCGGCCGGAAAGGGATGGGGCCGGCCGGCCCCGCGGCGCATGCGCGGCAGGTCTGCTTCCGCCGGGGGCGGGGCGCGTCGTGAGGGGGTGATGCTCCCGCCCCGGGGCGTTGGCGCTGCTGCTGCGTCGGGGCCTCGTGCCGCGGGGGCGGTGCCTCAGTAGGGTCGGGTCTGCCCGGGCCGGGGAGTCCGGCCTGTCCCCCCCGTTCCGTGTGAGGGTTTCAGGTGGCCGCAGGGGAAACGGCCGTCCTCCCTCCCTGTGGTGGCTTGTCGGTGCCCCGCTGTGCTTCCCAGGGCCATGCCTCTGCTCGGGGGGGCTTAGTCCTCGGGGCCGCAGCCGTGCGGTTAAAAGTTAGTGAGAGCTGTCTTCTGCCGGTGCATGGGCTCGGGCCTCGTTCAGAAGTTTGTTTGTTTGTTTATTTTTTCAAGGCTGGTTTGGGCGTTAGGTAACGTCACCTCACGGGCTTGGTATGCTTGCACCAGTATTCCAGAGCTTTGCGAGCGTAGCTCAGTTGGCTCACGAGGAGCCCAGCGATGCCTTTAATTAACCCCCCGAGCTGTTTAAACTAGAACTACACCTTTTCGGGACTGTGGATTTTGCTCAAGAAGCAGTAAAAGACTGGAGGAAAATTTGAAGCCGCGTCTCCGGGAGGAGGATTGTCAATAGGCTGGCAAAGCTGGTTTTAGCGGAAGCGGAGCATTTATGTTCTGCTGTGGTTGTTCCTTAAGTTTAATGTATTTGGTTGCTATATTTTGTGTTAAAACATTAAATTATTGGTTGTAGACTGAACAGTATTGGGAATTAGCTGAGCATCTTTTTGTAGTTTTAACATGTGTATAAGGTGTCTGCCATTATTCTAGGCAGTTTGGGGGGATGATATAAGGCAACAGTGTTCTATTAGAAGCTTGTCAAATGCATATCATGACTTGTGCCATGTAAAGAATTTTTTGGAGAGAAGAAGCAATCCTGTGGATTTTAGAAAACCTGTGGCAAGCACACTGCTCGTTTATTTTTAGCTAGCTTCTCCGGTCCTAAAAAGATGAAGCCTTTCACAAAAAAGGAAAGTATTTTCCTATCTTTTAGAATTCTATTTTTTTTTATTACCAACTACTTACATGTGTTTCAGATTCTCACAAAAGAGTAGAATCAAATCAAATGTGCTTTGTTCCTGCTAAACAAATTAGTACAAATGTAAGGCAAGAAGCCAGATCTTAGATTTGCAGAAGTCTTGGAGATAACAGCTCTTTTATGTTTAACGTGGTTTTTCTTCTGTGTGGTTTTTTTAACATAATTTCAACAGAAAGAGGAGGAATTGTCTGCATTTTTATATCTTGTTTTATTTTCTTGTTTTACATTTTGTATCTTGTTTTATTTTTCTTTCACCAGCATTTGCCACCTCAGGTTTAAATAGAGCTGTAGGAGGGAGTACTTCTGGAATTTTGCTGTCACATGTGAAGGATTCCACTTGCATTCAGCAGCTGCTGCAGTTTTACTGCCTATTGTTGGAGGTCACCAAACCCACGGCAGAACTGGCATCTCCCCATCTGTTTCATGGCAAAGTATGACATCTTTGTTCAATCCCCCCCCACACTGGTGTTTCAAACTGAGATACTGACTTTGCATTTGAAGCAGCTGACAAATGAACATGTCCTCTTCTGCTGGCCCTGTTACAGCAATGGTTACTTCTGTCGGATGAGTAAACCAGAGTCAACAGCATCTTATAGTGAGGTTTGATGTATTTTTATAGGAAAAATAAAAATCTCTAGTTTAAATACTGGTTTATAATGCCCTCCCTAGGATGTACTGCGTACTGTTCCTGTTTCTGCTCTCTCTCTTCCTTACCTGCTTCTGTTCTTCAGCATACCTCCTTTCCTCACTGTCCTTTTTCATACTGCTGCTTCTTTTGCACTTCTCCGTCATTGGCACCTGGGCATATTCTTGTATGTTTCTTCCTGCCTAGGCATGTTCTTGCTCTTTCATGTGAGTTAGGTCACTCTGTTTCTGTCCTTAGTGCTCCTGGATGATGGCAAGAAAGAGCCCAGAGCATGGTGGTAGGGCATTTCTTCTCTCTTGCCCAATTTAAAAAAAAAAAATAAGATTGCAGGTTTTGTTCAGCAGAGAGAGACTTTTCAGTGATCTTGCTCTTAGCCTTTTAACAACGTGTGACTACGCAGTTTTCTAACACTAAATGCTATTGGGGTGGTAAAAATGCACTCTTAACCTTAGATGTATATCCGGCAAAGTTCAAATTATTGTTTAAAAGCACTGGAACTTTCTAATTAAATGTTTTTAGTGTTTCTTCTTTCAGCAAAATAATATGCTGCTTTCGTCTTGTCCTCATAGAATGTGCTCATAGATTGCACTCATTTTGCTTTGACTTGAAGCAAAGATGTAACAGTTAGTAAAAGTTTTGCTGTCTACTCCCCCCACACCTCCATACTGTTACAAAGTGTTAAACTAGAAATTTGGATATCCTTTATGAGAGAAAAAACCTTCACAGCAGGAGGTAAGTATAGTTAGCTGATGGTGCCCAAACCAATTACCTTGTTCTCCTATAACAAACATATTAAACTTATTTTTCAAGATGTGGCCTAAGTGTTTCAAGGCAACAAGAAAGGATGGGTTTATGGTTGAGACACAAGATTTACATTAAGCTTTGGATTCTGGTGCTGGCAAATTCTGCTAGTTGTTTAGGATTAAATCTCATAAAGGACTTACTTAAATGCTTGCATGCTTGGTTTTGTTGATTGCCCACCCAGAACTGCAGTCCGGAGCCCCGAGTGAAGTTTGGGGTCCAGAAGTGATCCTGGCAGGAGAGCCCTTGTTGAGTGTTACAGGATATTTTCATCTGTGTTTCTCCAAGATCCGTTTTAGCTCTGCTGCTCTCAAGTTCTACATGGTGGCTGATAAAAGTTGCTGCAGCACGCTTGTCTTGTGAGCAGGGCTTATTGCCTAGACCTAGTGTGTGCCCTGTCATTACAAGTGTTACATGTCTGTGGTTGGGCCTAGAAGTTGGTCCTCCTAACAGAAACTGCTTTTTTTGAAACCCCAGGCTTGAGATTTAGCTGGAAGACGTAACTCAGTGTTTCCTTTGTCAGCGTCAGAGACTCTAAGCCAAACAGGAATTGCATGAGGGATAATAATTCTTTAATTATAAATGCTTGAAGTATTTCACGATCCAGATAAGACAACTTACCTGATGGACACATTGCCTCCTTTCAGCTAAATGTTAGTAGAACTACCAAATAGGAAAAACGGCAAAGTTTACACAGTGTTTTTCACTCACAGCAATTGATTAATATTTTAGACTACACAGATACGTGTTTTCTAAATAAAAGTTCTACCAAAGTTAAATAAAGATCTTTTGTAACTTAAAACTCTAAACAGATATACAACATTTTTCTTTTGTGCCAATGGTATTATGATTTGTGAATGCAATTATTTTTTTATTCTAGGCTATCATGGAAATAGGGAAGTTATTGAAATGTGTTGAGACTTCACTAAATTTCCTCTCTGTTGCATAGGAATTACGACTTTTTGATACACGACAGATTGCACAAAACTGTTGGAAATGATGTAAACCCAGCTTTGTAGTTAGCCACAGGAAGCATTTTTAAATTATATCTGGAAAGTGGTAATATTGAAGATAATTTTTTTTAAATTAACACAACTGATAGTTGATTTAAAAAAGAAAGCTTTATTGTTCAGAATACACATGCTGTGTATCTGAGTTCAGAAGCTGCATGATCTTTTTCACATCTCAGCGTTTTCCTTTGCTGTTTAGCTACAGAGCAATGCCATGTGCTAAAAGTGCATTGTGAAAGCTAAAACTTTGATGGTCTGTGTAAAGAGATAAGGAAGAACATGTACCTTTTGAAGGGGAGTGCCGGTTTCTTTAAACTGAGTGCTTAGCTGATAACGCTCTTTGCTTTTGGTAGCCTACTTAGTCCAGATAGGCTTTTCAGTGCTAGATAATCTTTTGAACAGAGCCAATCCCAAATTCTGAGTAATTTGTTTAATAAAAAATAAAAATAAGGAGAAGACCTGCATCAAGACCTCAGAGCTCCGTATTTTGAATCTTCTTGAATGTGGGAAAAAGCAGGTTTGTTTTCTTATTTTTGGGGCTATTTATACAAAGAACCATACATCTGTTTCCTTTACTGAACCTTTGAAGGAGAAGTCATTTTGGCAACGAACAGGGAAAGAATTCTCATGCAGTCATGACATGGGAAAGTTAATAGTTAATTACTTTCTAATGTGCCTGGAGGAAACAAAGCAACAGGTTTGTGCAATGGGATTGTTGTCTCTGATGCCAAGTGCAGCTGGGGGAATGGGAAGGTACTGAGCTGAGTTTGTTCAGGAATATTGCAGCATTTTTCCCCTTGTATCTCCCCAAGTGTATGCTCTGTCTCCCCCTCCTCACTCTAAGAACTGGTTAAGTATTAAGCCTTGGGAGATACTATCAGGGTTGGAAAGATGGATGGGCAAAGGAATTGGTCCTAGAGTTGGGACTGGGCATGGAGCTGTTCTGGGAAGGCTTTGTTTGGGGGGGAGGGACAGTGCAGTGCAGGTACAGGGGGAGTCTGTACCTGGCTGTCACCGGCTGCCCTGCGGGACAGGATCAGCTGCTCCGGGTCTCCTGCTGGTTCTCATCTCTCACCCCTTCTTCCTTCCCTGCTCCATCCTGTCCCTAATACAGCCACCTCCCCTCAGCCACATCCTCTGCTCTGTTTCCCTGTCCTTTGCAAGATACAGGTCCCCCCCCTTGCTTAGAAACTACCGAATTAAGGTATTGTGAAAAACAGATTAGTGTTTCTCTCTCCCTCTGCCCTGTATTAGCTAGAATCAGAATTGCTTAGCTCTGAGGCTTGCTCCCTTCATCAGTAGCTACAGTATTTCTTCCTTAAGAGCCAAAGTACTTGAAGTAAAAACATTGGAGTATCACGCTGCTGATCCAGAGTGTCCTCGAAGTGCCACACACTGACTGATAAGTGTTGTATACTTGGGGAAACAGTTATTGCCATATTTCTATGCAAACACCTGGATTATGATGGATAGTAGACTGTTAAAGATGCAGGATTGTGGGCAGAAAAAAAGAGATGGGAAGGAAGCATTGGTAAGTGTCCTAGTCCATTCTCTCCCCAAGTGAGAACACTGTATCATCCTGACCGAGATTTTTCAAGCTTTTTCACAGAAATCCTCCAAGGATGGTAGTTCAGTAATCTCTAAAGCAGTCTATTCTGGGGACTTACTCTCCTTAACGTGGAAATTATTTTCCTAATGTCTGACCCAAGTTCCCATTTTTCCTGTTCCTTCTCGTTCTATCCCCAGTGGAAGTGCAGAACTTCCCACCCCCCACCCCCGCCCCGCAACTACTTTCCTCCTAACAAAGCCATGTCTCTCTTGTGTGTATATTCCCTTTGCAAAAGGCTGATGGTAGTAGTGTAAGAGTGTGTTGACTGGGAGAAAACATGGACCTTCACTGGACCAGCTGCAGTTCATTCATTTGCCATGAGAACTGGAAGGATGAAATCGCAAAGGATGTTTTGGACAATTTCTCGACATAAAGTCCTTTAGCTGTTCACTATGACTTGACATTGCCCATATGTAGTACATATTTCTGTGTTTCTTACTCTGTGGATGATGCTTTCCCCTAAACCTTTCTCACAGGTCTCAGTCCAGGGCCTTCAATCATTTTATTGTAGTCCTGCCAGCTTTGAATCACTAGCCTGGCATCTTCTAACCCAGTGCCAAAACCGTGCTGGCCCTGAAATGTCAGCCTGCAGCTCCTCTAGCGCAGCCCTGCAGGCCCTGGCAGCCCGTGACTAATGATCTCAATTCACACGGTGAGCCAAAGAAAAGTGGAAGGACTGTTTGAAAACGAAGTGCAAAGAGGAAAAACAAAAGGCAAAACGAAACTGAAGTAGAGTATGATTCACAGACCTGCATGAAACTGAGGCAGGGAGAGGACAGAGAGAGAGGGGGTGGCTGCTGGGGTGGCAGCCAGGGTGGCAGGGCTGGACGAGGCTCTGTGCGTGGCCTCGCAGTGCCTCCTGCAGCCTGGTGCTGCTGCACTGGGGGTGGGTCTGCAGCAGCAGCGTGGCATGGAAGGATGCCTGCTGAGGAAGGAGTATGCAGGGGTTGGAGACACTCTCATGCCCTTATGTGACCCTCAAAATGAGGGTCATACTCGAATGAACTCCTGTTGAGTCTGTGTTGCCTTGATTGAACTCTCACTTTTCACCTTGGTCTACGCCTATCGTCGGCTCTGCAATGCTGCACCCGCCTCAGGACCTTGCAGATCCGCTTGCCAGGCTCCCCTCTCCCACTGCCAGCGCAATTCCTCTCCTGCGCTCACCCTTCCAGGGTGACTTGAAACCATTGCATTGGTTGCAGGAGGATCTGGGCAAACACCTTCTGGAGGAGTTGGACACAAGACCTGAGGCAGGAAAAGACCTGCATATAGTAGGTGCCCAGAGAGAAGGTGCAAACAGGATTGAAAGGCTCTGCATTTGAAGGAAGCTGGTGACACTGAGAATAAAGGGGCAGGTGGAGGGCAAGAAAGAACAGATGATAGCTGTACAACGTGCTATGAAACCCTGGCCTGGACACGTGATGACAGAACCTGCATAAAACTTGCTAGTATGAAGTAAAATCATCATGATTGTTTGGACAAATTTAATACACCGTGAGGAGTTTATATCACTGAATGCTTCATGTAACACACTGCTTTTAACCCAATTTTAGGACATTACAGCTCAATTTATTGTATCATCAAACTGTGGCCCTTACTTGTGAAAGGATCCAGCCAGCTTGCCTGCAGCATGACGTGGGCTTTCTGGCCAAAGCTGACCCTATTTCCTACCTATATCTCTACCACTGATGCCACAGCAGAGTTTTTCTCTCAGTTGAAGGGGATTGTACTGTCAATTAATAACTGCCTTATAATAATGCTCTTACCTGTAGGAGGTGGAAAGTAAGGTACTGCCATTGTTAGGTTGGACTCGATGATCTTAAAGGTCTTTTCCAACCTAAATGATTCTAGATATTGTAATAACTGTTCAGGTGCATTTTGGGTTACAGTCGGGACCCAACATGGCCAAACCTAGTGTTTTTGGAGAAGACTGTGAGCGTGGCCCTGCCTGGCCATCCTTTAGAGGGCACTGACTGACCGTTTGTGGTTCCACTGGCAACTGAACATACCCAGTGACTTGCTGCCACTGAGAGAAGGATCATTCCCCTTTCCTGCTCCCTTCTTCCTTTGTCCTCATGGCTTTCTCCCCTTCTCCAGCCCATGCAGTCCTGACTGCTTCTCTTTTAAGGGTTGGTTGGTTGTGGGGCTGGGGGGTTTGGGTTTTCTTTTGCAATGAGTTAGTTTCAGATGTTTTAGTGACTAAAATCTGCTTGCAGAGTCAGAGCTGACACAAGATAAGCAGCAGGGTTTGTGCCCAGGGACAAAGGGAGACTGTTCCAGTGCTGATAAAATGTTAATTGGCCTTCTGGCCTCCTGTGAAACTATGTCCTTTGCAGCACAATTCTGGAGGAATAATTAGCACTAATTGTTTGGTCACCCTGTTTTACCCAAAGAAGGGGGCGAGTGGAAGGGAAGGAGAGAGACGAAAGGGCTGATTGTTGGCAAAAGGACTGAAGAAAGAGATGATGTGTCAAGAGGGACTTCAGGCCCCAGGGCTGGGGAAGTGATCTGATGGGAAGAGGATTTCAATGACTGCCAGGAGGGGGGGGAGCAGACCCTCCTCCAGAGCAAGAGGGATTTGACTGAGAGCCCTAAGAGGTGCCTGGGGCAGAATTTAACACCTAACATGTTTGGCTTCTGTCCCATTTCTCCCAGCAAAAGGGCAGGGCCCAACTAGTGTGGAAAATAGATGGTGGGTCTCTGGCTAAGCACCTCAGTCTTGCTGAAGGCCCAAATCGACATTATCAGCATTAGATAAAATGCACTTCATTTTTGTGTCTTGTAAGGGCATCAATTTAGACTCCTAGAGCTGCCCCCGTCCCTCTTGCCAGGTTAGCTTCTTTCCGCTTGGGCTTTGTACAAGTCTGCAAAGAAACAAAGTCAGTGAGCAGAGGAAGAGGAGAGCTGGGCTGGAAATGGGCTGGGCTGCCATCAAACCAAGCTCCTACCAGGTGAGCTTGGCCTCCCTTTCCAGACAGGGTCACTGATACAGGTCTCTCTTTCTCTGCTATACTCCAGTATACTCCAGAGCTATACCCCAGTATAGCTGAGATATCTCGGCTAAATTTGATCGAGGTTACCTGGGGACACTGGGAAAAAACAGGCAGACAGGCCTTGGAATTATACAAGTGTCTTGCCTTTATGAAATGAAATTAAGAAATTAATCCAGAGCTCAGAAGAGTGGCGAATGGTTCTGGCTGTTGCAGGGTGCCAGAGACTGAGCCACGTAGATGCACTCTGTGGCACAGAGGCATCCGGCACCTTTGCCAAACATGACACAGCTGGGCATGCAGCACCGGAGGGAGGCCCAGCCAGCATGGGGACGGCCGCCCCAGTGCAGATCTTCAGCTGGTGGGAATCTGCTGCTGCCATCTTCCCCTGCTCTCAGCCTGGGCTGTGGCTCTTGCAAGGTGTGAAGGTCTCCCACTGCTCAGATGCCCCAGTGCTGAAAGCAGGGATGCTCAGGTACTTCAGAGGACTCGAGTGTGAAAGTCTTTGGGAACATGCACTTTGATTTGGATAGGCAGAAATGCAAAGGCAACCAACAGGTCTTTCATATTCACAAGCATCTGGCTTACACATGGCCATAGACTGGTTTCTACTAGGTTTGGGGGTTTTTTTGTGCCAGGTATTTTTTTCCATAAGAACAAGCCTGTTTCATCCAGCTGCACCTTCCAGCTCTGCTGCTGCTGTTTTCATGCTCTTTGTCTATGATGCATGCTGCATGGGCATGAATAAGCAGGTATCAGTACAGTGCAATGGCAGACTCCCAAGGGATCTGCAGTAAACAGTAAGCACAGTGATCCAAAATCATCTTCCATATCATGTTAGCAAAGTACAAAGCCCGAGGGTGCTGATGCTAGCATAGCTGAACAGGGAGGACTGGGCGAGCTCTAACTCCTCCATGTCTTTTCTGACAGCGCGGCCCCGTGGGGCTCATGCCAGGTTTTGTTCAGCAGTCCCTGTGCTCCCTAGTGCTGCAGCTGACTTTGCGTGGCTGCAGCACAGCCTCCGTGGAGTGAAAAGGAAGATAATAACAACCTCCACCTCCTGCAACAGTGCCACTGCAATCAGGTTACTGATCTTCAAAACCAAGTTATTGCTGGCTTAGCTGTTTTGCATAAAAGCAATCCCCTTGCCCATCTTCGTAAGACCTGGCTGGGCAGCTCAGACTTAACAGCTCGATTTCTCCAGAGGGACACAGCCAGGATGTTGCCTGATTATAATCCAAAAATTTCCCAAATGCAGGTGGAAGTCATCGCAAAAATCACCGCAGAAACTAAGGAGAACAGCTCCTTAGGAGAAGTATCCACAGCTACTCTTGGGCTATGGGAATGTGGAGCTGAAAACCAGGGCTGGCTTCCCAGGGCTCTTCATTCTCACTTTTCTGAGTAATCCTATCGATTTTGAGAGTGAAAACAATCCTGTATTCTGCTCCAGAAGGACCAGTCCCAGTAAGGCACAAGTGTCCCAACACAGACTACTCCACAGGAAGCTCTGCTACTGATTAGCTTTGGCTTTCCTTATTTTCTGTATAATTCTACATGCTTGCCCCACCTTCACTTCTTTGTGATAGATAAAGCCTTCTGCCACAGTAGCCAAAGGTGGCTATTTGGGGCTGGAGCACCCTGATGAAAGGCTTTCTTTCTGCATTTTGTTATCTTGGAAAGGGATTTACCTCCATGCTGTACCCTATGTCCATTACCTGTACCTGTCGCCCATCTCAGCACTTCGATTTTCCTGCCTGTCCCTTTTCCACCTTTGTTCTTAGCGCAGGGCCCCCATGAAAGCCAGCATTTTTATAGCCGGGATTTACCCACTAATTCTCGCTGCTGGGGAGCAAACAGGGGCCCTGACACGTATCACTTGGTTTATCGGAACGCAGGGTTGTATGGTGAGATACCGCAGAAGGCAGGAATACACAACCGGTTGTGCAACTCCCTTCCCTGAAGGAAAGAGTTTGCCGTTACCGTAAACAGAGCAAGTCAGAGCAGCCAGGCACCCTGCACTCCTTCCACACTGCTATCCCGCAGTTGCACCACGGGGGAAGAAAGCATGGTGGAAGGAGATTTCTTGGAGATACTGAGACCTGGCTAAGGCAACAGGCTGCTGGCACGTAGTGTAGGCAGGGCACAGTCTCAGGCCATCTCTGAGCACCTCTGAGCAACCTGCAGAAAGTACTTGATGTCAGCCAAAGGGCCATGGGGAGAGCTGAACCCAGCTACCCGGGTGGGTGAAAGCCCTCGCTCAGCTCACTGCCAGCACTGCTCCTGGTGGTGGGGTTCTCTGCAGCCTCCTTTCCTCCCCTTGCACTGCTCACACCACCGGCATCTACAAATCACTTCCCTTCATTCTCCTTTTTGCCTTTGCAAGATGGTCAGAAGAAAAGCCCCACCCAAGAGTTTCCTGTTCTCCAAGTTACCTTTTTTGGTTTTTTAATTTCATTATTGGATTGTCTCTTGCTCAGCTTCCTGCTAGATCCCTGGCTGTTTGCTCAGGCTGTTCGGAGTCCCTTGGTTGCTGCCCCACTCTCTGCTCACGTGGAGGTTTGTGGCCAGGACTTGATTGCAGAACGTGAACCACCAGCTCTCAGAGCCCGGCACGGCTTCCCGTGCCCCAGCCCTCCACCTGCAGTCAGCTACCGGGCCAGTGGCTTTGAGCCACAGCCTGTTTTTTACATGTTTCCTATTGTCTTTGTGGAGATTCTGCGTGATTTCTTTCTCAGTCACTGAGGAAATCAGCTCTGAAGACAAAATGGGAGCAGAGGGGTCCGATCTTGGTCTTATATTTGGTGCAGAATGTCCCACGTCCCACCAAGGGGCTGGAGAACACGCTGCCTCCTTGTGCCAGTCATGAAATGGAGAGTGCCATGTATCCACACCCAAGGATGATTTCCACACTGAACATCAGTAAGTGTCACAAGTAACGTATCAGCAAGGGCATCTGTTGGAAATAAGCTGTGCCTATATTTTTGGCCCAGATGATACCCTTTTTTTTCCAGAGTGTCAGGCAACTGCTGTGATGGCCAGACTCTGCTGCAAGTGGGGGGACACTGTTGGAACCCTTCTGGGGTGTGCGACCGCTCTGTATGTCCATGGCTGTAGTGGGCCAGAGGAGATGTGCTCAGCACTTTTCACTTGATCAACGAGATAAGGTCCTTACGCCCTGTGTAGACGACCTTTGCATAGGTGGCGGGCAGGGAAGTTTGCCTTGGTTTTGGAGCCAGGAGTGAGTATCTTGGCAAAACACAGATCTTAGACTAGAGACACAGAATTTGGAGCAATCAATCAAGTTAAGCTACCAAGTTCCTATCCATCTGCTGAGCTTGGCCTGACCCTGAACAAGGTAACATGTTTTAGATTGCCAAAGCTCCCAAGTTACTGTCCATCAGCTGAACCATTGGTTGGGACTGGTCTGTGGCGCATGACCCCAGAGATGTGTGATTGTCTGAAACCCAAAAGAAAGTGGGAGCCTGTTGCAACCACTCTGGAATACCTGACTGTGTCTGGGTGTCCGTGTCTGTCCCATATCTTGAGGGTCTTGCAATGAAGTGCTCCTATACATCCATGTCTCCAACATCTTAGAAAAAATATGCAAGCAGCAGCATGGTGCACAGGCTGTTTCCTTCACCAGAAACATAGTTAAACTCTTAATGAAGCCTTCCCAATAGAAATGAATAAATGATACCCCCTCCCCCCCCATTCCCAGCTTTGGTGTGAGAGCCAGCCCACAGAGGCTCTCCTGGCTCTCCTCCTGCCTTTCTTTAGTCCAATATCATAGTCACGGCACAAAGCCTTTTTCCCTGCTGTGAACAGGGATTATTGTAGCCAAGGCTGCATTATACACCGTCATCTCACGTATCCAGACAACCAGTTAAAAACAATCACCTTCTCCATCTCCTGGCTCTTCCCATTGTGCCTTTCAGCTAGTTGCACCAAGAAAATCTGTGTTTTCTAACAAAAGAGCCTTGTTTTCCACTGCTGTTTCAGCTAGGATTGAGTGTCAGTGGTACGTCTGCCTGCTGCATCCCCCGTGTGTGCTCGGCTCAGGGCTTGACCTGCCGGACCGTGGGGTCAGAGAGCTGATGGGGATTTTCCGTCTAGCTGCTATCCCTGCCCTCGTACGTCACTGTGAACGGAAGCCAGAAAGAGGTGGCCAGAGGCAGCGGTGCCAAGATGCAACTCCCAGGCATCACCACTGCTGCTATTTATAATTTCTCCTGTCTGTGCCATGTTGATGAGATAATAGGATAGCTGTTTTGCTAGGCAAGCTGTATTTTTTTTTACCAAGATATCTCTTGCTTTGTCATCATTTCCTTGCTTTAAAGGAAGCCCCTTTTTTTTATGAAATGCCTCACTAACTCCTATAAATAAGAATCATAGAATCATAGAATGGTTTAGGTTGGAAGCGACCTTAAAGATCATCTAGTTCCACCCCCCCTGCTATGGGCAGGGACACCTTCCACTAGGCCAGGTTGCTCCAAGCCCCATCCAACCTGGCCTTTGTCGCGGTTTAAGCCCAGCTGGCAACTAAGCACCACACAGCCGCTCACTCACTCCCCCCAGGTGGGGTGGGGGAGAGAACCAGAAGAGTAAAAGTGAGAAAACTCGTGGGCTGAGATAAAAACAGTTTAATAGGTAGAGCAAAAGAACACTGCGCGGAGAAGCAAAGCGAAAGAAGGAATTAATTCACCACTTCCCGTCGGCAGGCAGGTGTTCAGCTATCTGCAGGGAAGCAGGGCTCTATCACGCGTAGCGGTTGCTCGGGAAGACAAACGCCATTACTCCGAATGTCCCCACCTTCCTTCTTCCTCCCCCAGCTTTATATACTGAGCATGATGTCATATGGTATGGAATATCCCTTTGGTCAGTTGGGGTCAGCTGTCCCGGCTGTGTTCCCTCCCAACTTCCCGTCCACCCCCAGCCCACTCGCTGGTGGGGTGGGGTGAGGAGCAGAAAAGGCCTTGGTGCTGTGTGAGCCCTGCTCAGCAGTAACTAAAACATTCCTGCTTTATCAACATTGTTTCCAGCCCAAATCCAAAACACAGCCCCATACAATCCAAAACACAGCCCCATACTAGCTGCTATGAAGAAAGTTAACCCCATCCCAGCCAAAACCAGCACATTCTCCACCCCTTATTCCATACCATTTACATCATGCTCAGGTCTCACACCATCCAAAACGTTCTCATTCCCTATCATCGCCCTTCCCATCCTTTGATATAGTACACAGATATCCTTCCCTTAGTCTATGGACCACCCCGGTGAAATATTTGTAAAATGTCCATAAATGTCCATTGAGTTCATGTAGTCCATAACTTTGGGCTCCATCTGTTATGGTGGTCACTCAGGAGAGAAGAGGTGTTGTATTGCATGGAGTTATTGGGCACCACAGCTAGCTCAGGTCGGGTCACTGCTGCACTTGCACTGCTTCTTGTAAGGCTTGTCCTCAGTTGGTTCAGGTGGTTCCTGCTATAGTAGTTCCTGTAACATATAACTCAAATCATGGATTAGTTTCACCCAGAATTAAATTACCTTGAGGTACACACTGGACTTCCCCATTCTTCTGCATTACCCACCAAGTACACCCAGGTCCTTGAGCAAAAACAACCCCGCGAATAGGTTTACCTTTTCCTGAGGAAGGAATAACCCAGACTGTTTTTCCCAGCAAGTTCCTTATATGTACTACGGGAATCTTATCTCCTTCCACAGTGCGCAGGGGTTTTGATTGGGCAGGGCCAGGTCGACTGGCAGAGCCTCTAGTGTTAACTAGCCAAGTGGCTTCTGCTAAATGTGTATCCCAATGCTTAAATGTCCCAGCACCCATTGCTTTCAGTGTAGTTTTTAATATTGCGTTGTATCGTTCAATTTTCCCGGAGGCTGGTGCATGGTAGGGGATGTGATACACCCAGTCAATGCCATGCTCCTTGGCCCAGGTGTTAATGAGGTTGTTTCGGAAATGAGTCCCGTTGTCTGATTCAATTCTTTCAGGGGTGCTGTGTCGCCATAAAATTTGCTTTTCAAGGCCCAAGATAGTGTTCCGGGCAGTGGCATGGGTCACGGGGTATGTTTCCATCCATCCGGTAGTTGCTTCCACCATTGTAAGCACATGCTGCTTCCCGTGGCGGGTTCGTGGTAGTGTGATATAATCAACCTGCCAGGCTTCCCCGTATTGATATTTCAGCCATCGTCCTCTATACCAAAAAGGCTTCAGCCGCTTAGCTTGTTTGATTATGGCACATGTTTCACATTCATGGATAACCTGTGCAATGGCATCAATAGTCAAGTCCACCCCTCGATCACGAGCCCATTTGTATGTTGCATCCCTTCCTAAATGTCCTGATGTGTCATGGGCCCATCGAGCTATAAATAGCTCACCCTTATGTTCCCAATCCAGATCCACCTGAGCCACTTCAATTCTAGCAGCTTGGTCCACCCGCTCATTGTTTCGATGTTCTTCAGTGGCACGACTCTTGGGTATATGAGCATCTACATGACGTACTTTTACAACCAGGTTCTCTACCCGAGCAGCAATATCTTGCCATAATTCAGCAGCCCAGATGGGCTTACCTCTGCGCTGCCAGTTGCTCTGCTTCCATTGCTGTAGCCACCCCCACAGGGCATTTGCCACCATCCATGAGTCCGTATAGAGATAAAGTACTGGCCATTTCCCTCGTTCATCAATATCTAAAGCCAGCTGAATGGCTTTCACCTCTGCAAACTGACTTGATTCACCTTGTCCTTCAGCAGTTTCTGCAACTTGTCGCGTAGGACTCCACACAGCAGCTTTCCACCTTCGATGTTTTCCCACAATACGACAGGATCCATCTGTAAACAGGGCATATTGCTTCTCAGTCTCTGATAATTCATTATACAGAGGGGCCTCTTCAGCACGAGTCACCTCCTCTGGTGACAGTCCGAAGTTTCGGCCCTCTGGCCAGTCCATGATCACTTCCAGGATTCCCGGGCGGTCGGGGTTTCCCATCCGGGCTCGTTGCGTTATCAGTGCAACCCACTTACTCCATGTAGCATCAGTTGCGTGATGCGTAGAGGGGATCTTCCCTTTGAACATCCAGCCCAGCACAGGCAATCGAGGGGCCAAAAGGAGCTGTGCTTCAGTACCAACGACTTCCGAAGCAGCTCGAATTCCTTCATATGCTGCTAATATTTCTTTTTCAGTTGGAGTGTAACGGGCTTCAGATCCCCTATATCCCCGGCTCCAAAACCCTAGAGGTCTACCTCGAGTCTCCCCAGGTGCTTTCTGCCAGAGGCTCCAGGTGGGGCCGTTATCCCCGGCTGAGGTGTAAAGTACATTTTTCACATCTTGTCCTGTCCGGACTGGCCCAAGCGCTACTGCACGAACTATCTCCTGTTTAATTTGTTCAAAGGCTTGCTGCTGTTCAGGGCCCCATTCAAAGTCGTTCTTCTTCCGGGTCACTCGATAGAGAGGGCTTACGATCAGACTATAACTTGGAATATGCATTCTCCAGAAACCCACAACACCTAAGAAAGCTTGTGTTTCCTTTTTGTTAGTTGGTGGAGACATGGCTGTTATTTTATTGATCACATCCATTGGGATATGACGACGCCCATCCTGCCATTTTATTCCTAAAAACTGAATTTCCTGTGCAGGCCCTTTGACCTTACTTTGTTTTATAGCAAAACCAGCTTTCAGGAGAATCTGGATTATTCTTCTCCCCTTCTCAAACACTTCCTCCGCTGTGTTGCCCCACACAATGATGTCATCAATATACTGCAGGTGTTCAGGAGCTTCGCCTTGTTCCAGTGCACTCTGTATCAGCCCATGACAAATGGTAGGACTATGTTTCCACCCCTGGGGCAGTCGATTCCAGGTGTACTGGATACCCCGCCATGTGAAAGCAAACTGTGGCCTGCACTCTGCTGCCAGAGGGATCGAGAAAAACGCATTGGCGATATCTATTGTTGCATACCATTTGGCAGCCTTTGACTCCAGTTCATACTGAAGTTCTAGCATGTCTGGTACGGCAGCACTCAGCGGCGGTGTGACTTCGTTCAGGCCTCGATAGTCCACTGTTAACCGCCACTCTCCGTTAGATTTTTGCACGGGCCATATGGGACTATTAAAGGGTGAATGAGTCTTACTGATCACTCCTTGACTTTCCAGTTGACGGATCAAGTTGTGGATGGGAACCAGGGAGTCTCGATTGGTGCGATATTGTCGCCGATGCACTGTCATGGTAGCAATTGGCACCTGCTGTTCTTTAACTTGCAGCAACCCCACCACAGAAGGATCCTCTGAGAGACCAGGCAAGCTAGACAGCTGTTTAATTTCCTCCGTATTCAAAGCAGCTATACCAAAAGCCCATCGATACCCTTTTGGGTCTCTGAAGTACCCTCTCCTGAGATAGTCTATGCCAAGGATGCATGGAGCCTCTGGACCAGTCACAATAGGGTGCTGTTCTGTATTTCCTCCAAAAAAAAACTCTCAGAAGAAGGAGTATAATTGTTAAGTATCTCCACGAGATGGTACCCAAAATACAGTAATGGCTTCAGCCCAGAGACCAAACACCAGATTATCCAGCTCAAGGTCAGCGTTTTGAAAACAAATCTTCCAGGCAAAATGTCACTAATTACTGCAGAGCAGAGCATACTGAAAAAGCGCAGGCCAATCTTTAACAGATATAGCAAAAAGAAGATCATGGTGCAAATTAAACAGACTAATGTTGACCTATAACTTTTAAAAGATAGAAGTTCTGTTGAATCTGTTATTATCTCAAACCCTACGAGCCCCACGTTGGGCGCCAAAAAGGACTGTCGCGGTTTAAGCCCAGCTGGCAACTAAGCACCACACAGCCGCTCACTCACTCCCCCCAGGTGGGGTGGGGGAGAGAACCAGAAGAGTAAAAGTGAGAAAACTCGTGGGCTGAGATAAAAACAGTTTAATAGGTAGAGCAAAAGAACACTGCGCGGAGAAGCAAAGCGAAAGAAGGAATTAATTCACCACTTCCCGTCGGCAGGCAGGTGTTCAGCTATCTGCAGGGAAGCAGGGCTCTATCACGCGTAGCGGTTGCTCGGGAAGACAAACGCCATTACTCCGAATGTCCCCACCTTCCTTCTTCCTCCCCCGGCTTTATATACTGAGCATGATGTCATATGGTATGGAATATCCCTTTGGTCAGTTGGGGTCAGCTGTCCCGGCTGTGTTCCCTCCCAACTTCCCGTCCACCCCCAGCCCACTCGCTGGTGGGGTGGGGTGAGGAGCAGAAAAGGCCTTGGTGCTGTGTGAGCCCTGCTCAGCAGTAACTAAAACATTCCTGCTTTATCAACATTGTTTCCAGCCCAAATCCAAAACACAGCCCCATACAATCCAAAACACAGCCCCATACTAGCTGCTATGAAGAAAGTTAACCCCATCCCAGCCAAAACCAGCACACCTTGAATGCTTCCAGGGTTGGGGCATCCACAACTTCTCTGGGCAACCTGTTCCAGTGCCTCACTACCTTCATGGGGAAGAACTTCTTCTTTCTATCTAATCTAAATCTACCCTCTTTCAGCTTAAAGCCATTCCCCCTTGTCCTATCACTACATGCCCTTGTAAAAAGTCCCTCTCCAGCTTTCTTGTAGGCCCCCTTCAGGTACTGGAAGGCTGCTCTAAGGTCTCCTCGGTGCCTTTCTTCTCCAGGCTGAACAACCCCAACTCTCTCAGCCTGTCTTCACAGGAGAGGTGCTCTGGCCCTCTGGTCCTCTTCGTGGCCCTCCTCTGGACTCACTCCAACAGGTCCATGCCCTTCTTATGTTGGGGGCCCCAGAGCTGGACGCAGTACTCCAGGTGGGGTCTCACGAGAGCAGAGTAGAGGGGGAGGATCACCTCCGTCGACCTGCTGGTCACGCTTCTTGTGACGCAGCCCAGGATACGGTTGGCTTTCTGGGCTGCAAGCACGCACTGCCAGTTCATGTTGAGCTTCTCATCAACCAACATGCCCAAGTCCTTCTCCTCAGGGCTGCTCTCAATCCATTCTCCGCCCAGCCTGTATTTGTGCTTGGGATTGCCCCGACCCATGTGCAGGACCTTGCACTTGGCCCTGTTGAACTTCATGAGGTTTGCAGGGGCCCACCTCTCAAGCCTGTCGAGTTCCCTCTGGATGGCATCCCTTCCCTCCAGCGTGTTGACTGCACCACACAGCTTGGTGTCGTCAGCAGACTTGCTGAGGGTGCACTCAATCCCACTGTCCGTGTCGCTGAGAAAGATGTTAAACAGCGCCAGCCCCAATACTGACCCCTGAGGAACACCACTCATCACTGGTCTCCACTTGGACATCGAGCCGCTGACCGCAACTCTTTGAGTGCGACCATCCAGCCACTTCCTTATCCACCAGGTGGTCCATTCATCAAATTCATGCCACCCAAGAAGGGTGAGGCACATACTGGAGCAACTTAAAATGTTTGGAGTGAAAACCAGTGTTAGAGACCAGAGGTGTATGGACTGGGAGCTGACCTCTTGGACCATGACTTACCACTTTATCACTTTGAAGAACCATATCCAGCGATGGCAGTATTTGATGGCTCCTTGATGTATTGAGGAGCCTCACCACTAAACCACGCGGTGCCCTGGAGGGATGTCCAAGATTGCTCCCAGTTGGATGGGAATAACTGAATTAATACAGGAGCCTTGATGGCTCCTTCTTCATGGGTTCCTGGCGGCCTGATCCGGAGGGTGCTGGCCCCTTACACTGACTTCTGCGGGAATCTTCATGTGCTTTATATGGGGCACATCATCACTTTGCTGGACTGAGGCTGGAGCGCTCAGTGCACTGTAGGACAGAGCCTGCCAGGTAGACCTGTCTAGTCATTAGTTTCTCTGGCAGCAGCAACCATCAAAGCATCTCTCTAAAATCCAGTAACAATTCAGAAGGGAATGAGAGCCTGTCTGCAGGAGCCTGCCTGGAGAACTGAGTGGAGAATTATAGCCCTATGACATCATTACAGGAGGTTGGCTCAAAAGCTTTATAGCTAATTAACACTCCCTGCAGTTTCATGGGCTTTCCCACAGCAATATGTTCTTGCAGGTGGTCTATGTCCTAACCAGAGCTTCAGATTCAAAATCTTAAGAATAGAGATGCAAACAGGGAGCCAATGGATATTCAAAAGACGACCATCTACTGAGGACAAGGAGAGAGGGCAGCCCCTCCAAAAAATGAGGTCACTGGAAACATGCCTACATTCATGCAAGGTCTGTTGCTGAGCCTGAAGCTGTTCCAGTCCAGCGCTCTGCCCAAAACCACTGTCTTCTCTTTTGAAAAGCAGAACTACGAATTACACGTGGGCTCGAACCAGAAGCTGGGATCTCAAAAATCACATATGTTTCTGGAAACATCTGATTCATGTCCAAAATTTGCTGCTGGTCTCCACTTCACTACATCTCAGGACTGAACGTGTGAGGATGGGCTCAGCTTCCCCTGGAGTTCAAGCTTTGTGGATCTGGAGACCTCTTATCTCACCTGTACAACTACTACTTTAGCCTGACTCTAAGTTTATTTGACAGGCTGAATTCAAGCTGCTGGTTACAAGCCTACAACCTGAGAGGTCCTTTCTCCTGGAGGCTGCAGAATCCTCCCTACAGACCTGGGCAGCTTGCCTCCCTAAAACAACGTGGCGTGGAAAGTCACATTTGGGGTATGTGACTTAAAAGGGAGTTTAAGAAAGTTGTCTCTCCCAACTTTTTGTCCCTTGTTATCTTGTACCATGTAGGTGACCACAGCAATCCAGAACAGCTTATTTTATGTGAAAAAGCTGATTGCTTCTTCCTTGAGCTCCCCTTCATGCTCCACTTTTTAGACAGTTGCCATGCCCATTCTGTAAGCAATGAATTGATGGCACACAGATCTCAGATCACAGCCTCTACCACTTCCCTGGCTTCCTCCCTGCTGCTTCGCACCCTTCGGAGGTTTTAAAAAGAAGGTAACAGCAGAACAGGGAAGGCTGTCCAGAACTGCTGGACAGTTCTGGACAGTTCTCCTTTTCCTGACCCCCATATGGTCGTGTCTTCTAACCCTCATGGAGCAAGGGAGGATGTCACTGCACCTTTTAAGTCACTTTATTTTCCTGTCAGCACTGCCCCTCTGCCCAGCAGGGCTGAGGTCTCTTGGGGTCCTGCCATCCCCTTTCTTGTGGCACAGAGTGGGGGGGGTGCTTTTCTTTCTGTGTTAAAATGTGCAAAACGATGGCACTTGAGGACAGCCTCACCACTAAACCACGCGGTGCCCTGGAGGGATGTCCAAGATTGCTCCCAGTTGGATGGGAATAACTGAATTAAAAAGCCTCAGCCTGCTCCCACCAGCCCAGTTGTTCATCCCCCAGGCATGTC
This sequence comes from Gavia stellata, assembly GCF_030936135.1. Lineage (NCBI taxonomy): Eukaryota > Metazoa > Chordata > Aves > Gaviiformes > Gaviidae > Gavia > Gavia stellata. Next base: position 23,855,746 of record NC_082596.1, on the reverse strand, counting down.
CCCAAGGTATGTCCTCGAGGCATGTCCCCCAGGCATGGCCCCTCTTTCCACAGGCTGCCAGTGGCACACAGGGTGGCCGTGCCCGAGAGCCGGAGCTGGGCTGTGTGCAGGCAGAGGAGAGGCTGTATTGCTGCTGCTGTGGCAGGTGAGGGGAACGCAGCCAGCAGGGTTTCTGCCTGGCTAGAGCCGCCTCTCGAGGGCTGCCAGCTGCATGTCCCCTGTACCGCAACGCCAGGGACGAGAGGGGACAGGGCATGTGGGAGCCAAGGCAGCCTGTCCCCTTGGGTGCCATGCGGCGTGTGCTGGCGGGGGCATTACGTTCATGCCCGTAATCCCGCTACCAGCTTGTGGCCAGTGACTACATAACCTCAAGTCAATTTTTAACTTTCCCAGCACATGAGCTCCTTTTTCAGCAAGATGACGTGGCCCCCTGGGAGGCTCAGGCACTGACGAAGCAGCCGTCTTGCTGGATTTCCCCTCCTGCCGCTGACGAAAACCACTGTTTCCTTCCCTGGCAGTGGGTGGGTGCCTCCGCCCCCCTCCTTGCCCCGTTTCCCTGGGGCAGCTGGGCGCCTGCCATCCTCCCCAGTGCCCCTCCAGCCCCTGGTAGAAATACCAGGTCCCCATACCATTTTTGTGCTCTCGATCCCTTGCATCCCCAGGGGAAGGATGATGGAAAAAGCTGTCCCAGATGGCATGTGCTAAATGCACCGAGGGGCCTCAGTGCAGCACAAGGTTGGGGAAGGGGATTTCAAGGCTCTTGACAGCACATGGCCATCACACCTGAGCGGCACTTGGGCACTGTCACTCTTGGTCCCGCTCCGGGCAGACATGTCAGAGAAATTGGTAGGCACACGGCCACCCTCCATCTCACTTAAATGATGATTTCTTTTTATACTGGCGAGCATGCCCAGCTGCTTTTGAAAGGATGCTAACAGCTTTCTGAAAGCAAATAAGTTACATGTACTCCATCGAGACAGAGTGGTGCTGCCTCTCTTCTTCAGAGCAGGGAGTGAGCCCTGGTCAAACAATTAGCACTGATTAACCAGGAGGAAGAGGAAATCTGGCTCAGGTAACATAGCCCTGTTCCCTGAGTACTGGAGCAGAGTGCTTCAGGTCACGGCGCTCCTTGATCACAGCCTTAGATGCATGGAGTAAAGCTGTTCCTGGCTGCTTTTAAGTAGGAGCATCAGGGCTGGGCAGGGGGTGCCCTGGGGGAGGAAGGGATGGGGAGGAGGAGTGGGGGGACAGGGTTGGGCAGTGGGACAGGGTCGGTGAGGCACAGTCACCCTACAGGGAGCTGGCTCGCAGGGCTGCCTTTGGAACTTACCTTATCTCAGCGCTTCCTGGTTCTCAGACGTTTGCACTTTATCACTTTAATTCCTTGTTTCCTGGTTTTCAGCAATCCGACCTGTGCAGCGGCAAAGGCAGCACTGCAGCAGCCCGAGGTTTGCTTGGTTGTTTTCAATACAGCATTGCAAACAGACCCCAGAGGTGCCTGGCTGCAGTGCGAAACCACGGGGGCTCCTCCGACCACAAGTGCTCAGCCCATCTCCGAGGAATCAGAGTTGCCGCTGCCGGTCCAGCCCCATCTGTTGAGAGGCATGGGATCTGATCTGTGATAGACTAAGGGCTGGGGATGCAGTTTTATTCAGCAGAAAGCTCTGGTGTGTTTTGTCCAGTTGAAATCGATGGCGTTGCTGGTGGAAAGCACCAGCAGCGTGGGTGAACAGGACCCGTGCACACTCCTGAAGAGACTCACGGAGGAATATGGGCAAATCCACTGTCTGCCCAAACAGAGGCCTCTGAGAGCCTGATTTTCACTCTTTTTTTGGTTCCAGGGTTGGAGTTTTTAATACAATATTTTGTCAGCAGATGAATATCCATTGAGAACTACAAAGGCATTGTCAGGGCGTGCAGAGATGCAGTTAGAAAAGCAAAAGCTCAGCTCAAATTGAAATTGGCTAGAGATGTCAAAAAGGACAAGAAATGGTTCTTCAGGTATGTAAACAACGAGCAGAAACAGAAGGAAAATACTGGCCCACCGTTAAACACGAGAGGTGAATTAGTCACGAAGAATGCTGAAAAGGCAGAGGTTCTCAACACTTTCTTCACCTCTGTCTGTGCCAGCACTGTTGGGCCCCAGGCCTTGGAATAAAAATCCAGGTTGATGTAAATACAGACCTATCGTCCGTGAAAGAAGAGTTGGTATGTGAACTATTACAGGCGCTTGACCCCTACAAATTGCTTTCTACAATTACCTGAAAGGGGGTTGTGGTGAGGTGGGTGTCAGTCTCTTCTCCCATGTAACTAGCAATAGAACGAGAGGAAATGGCCTCAAGTTGTGCCAGGGGAGGTTTAGACTGGATATTAGGAAAAATTTCTTTACTGAGAGAGTGGTGAAGCATTGGAACAGGCTGCCCAGGGAGGCGGTGGAGTCACCATCCCTGGAGGTGTTCAAGGAACGTGTGGATGTGGCATTGTGGGACGTGGTTTAGTGGGCATGGTGGTGTTGGTTTGGTGGTTGAACTTGATGATCTTACAGGTCTTTTCCAACCTTAATGATTCTGTGATTCTGTGAAATCGATGGGCCCTGACAATATCCACCCGAGGGTGTTAAGAGAGCTGGCTGATGTCATTGCGAGGCCGCGCTCCGTAATCTTTGTGAAATCGTGGCGATCAGGGGACATCCCAGAAAACCAGAAGGCTAATGTCACCCCCATCTACAAGAAGGGCTTAAAGGAGGATCCAGGACATTATAGGCCCATCAGTCTTTCTTCAGTCCCTGGGAAAGTTATGGAGTGACTCCTCCTGGGGGCTATCACAAGTCAAATGAAGCACGCGATTGGGAAAATTTTTCACAAGGAGAGATATAAGCCATTGTAATAATCTCTCCAGGGAAGTGGTGGATTCTCCAACATGAGACACTTTTAAGATTTGGCTGGACAGGGTGCTGGGCCATCTTCTCTAGACCGTGCTTTTGCCAAGAAAGGTTGGACCAGATGATCCTTAAGGTCCCTTCCAACCTGGTATTCTGTGATTCTATGATCCACTTCGTTATTAGTGGGAGCAAGACTTACAGCTACTCTTGAACTTGGAGAGACTTTGAAGCCCTCCTACCTCCAGCAGAAGCCACCTGTACCTGCACCTCAGCAGAGGCAGCCTGAGATGGCCCTGCTTAGCCCTTCCTTCCCCAGCACACCGGGGTGAGGCTGCTCGGGGAAAGCTGGGAAGAACAACACAGTGTATTTGCTGTAGTATTTTAAGCCCAAAGAGATACCAGGCTATGTTTATCTTCCATGAGGATGTGAACAGATGAAACACGGTGTAATTTATGTTTCTTACATTAAAATTGCAATGCGTGAGGTGCTAAGGTGGTTGAGGATCGAGCGACAGCAGCAGCCTGCAGGTCATATTGCAGCAGGCGTCAGAGTTGGAGGGATGCTCAAGGGCAGGTTCCTCTTGTTCCTTAGATCTGTACAGCATTTGGTGAGGTTTACGTGGGGATGAACATCTCACCCTCCGTTTTCAGCAGGAGAGTTTGCCCTGGGCTTCCCTGGGAGCGTCGTGGGGAAGTGTGGGGACTGAGAGCACGTCGCAAGAACAGTCCTTGCAGTGCTGTACGTGCCTCTGTCAACCTAGTTAAAGCCTAATAATTAGGATTGCCATTCTCTATATTTTTAATTATGAGGTAGCACTTTATTTTAGAGGACAAAAGTAACCCTGTAATTACCTTGTATGATTACTCAGCTATTAGCCCGTCTCTGACGCTTGCAGACACTCAGGAGAGCCCTTGGCAGGCTGTCATGGGGCTACGTGGGCTGGACAGGACCCCTGCAAAACCATCCTCTCCTCTTACCCAGACCACACGCAGACCCTGCAGGGACGAGTACAGCATGAGGCTCCAAGCATGAGCAGACAACCTCTGGCAGTCAGGCGCAGCCTTCCGGGAGCCTTTGTCTCAGCTTCTGTGGGCTGCTGAGGCCTCGCCATCCCGCGTCCCCAGCGCACCCAGCCTGGCTGCCTTCACCCGCACAGGCACGGGCTGGGTCTGCCAGCTCGGAGCGCTGACCGCGCTGATGCCCCACGCTAGCCAGGAGCAGCCTCATGCCGTAGGGCATTGCTGAGCATTGCGGTGCACAGCAACATGCAAACTGATGAGGAGCATCAGCCAAGAAATGAATGTGTTTTAAAGAAATTATTTAAGAAGGAAGGAGTGGAGGAGTGCAGAAGGCTGCTGTCAGCAGCCCTGTGCTCCTCAGCCACCCAGCCCCAGCCCGTGCTGGTGCATGGGGTTGTTCTTCCCCAGGGGCGGGAGGTGGCATTGCCTCTGCCCAGGCCGGTCACAGCCCCGCCTGCCTCACTCAGATGTGAAGGACTAAAGAGTTTATGTGGTCACTGCAGTGAGAGCCAAACGGGGATTCACTGGGCATGAGGGAGGAGAATGGTGCATTGGTGCAGGGAGCAGCTTGGCGTCAGCCTGGTGGCCCCGTGCCCTGCGGGCTCAGAGCTGGGCTTAAAACATGCTGGATGGGTTAATTTTTCCTTCTGCTGACAAGCCCTGGACAGGTGGAAACCCTGTTCTCGGCTTAGCCTCCATCACTGCCTGCACCCCACACTCTGCCAGGCACGGGGGGGGTCTCTCATCCTCCCTCTCACCCCCGCCAGGTTTGCTTCTTTAGCTGAGCCATTCCAGAGGCTGTCTGACTTTTCCGTCGCTGAAGAGATCAGTAACTGATTTCTATAACATCTCATGTGACTGCAGGGTCTTCACAGAGATGCAACTGCGAACAAGTACGCTACTGGCAGAATGAGAAAAGACCTACTTGCCAAAAACCTACCCCACGGTTAACAGTGGGAATCACGTTGCCAGGCCAGGCGCTGCTCTGCCAGCTCGCAGTGGGGTCCGTACCTGCGCGCCGTGGCCGTGCCCCGTTTCACCACAGCTCAGCTCTGCAGGTGAGGCCCCAGCTGCCATGTTAGCTCGTCCTTCCCAGGGCCTGAGCAAGCTCCCTCCTTGAAAAGGAGCTTCTGGTCTCCCCTATTTCTGCAGGCGTCAGGTCGCGCCCTGTCCCAGCAGCACAGCGCTCAGCACCAAGATGTTTTCTCACCCAGGGACCGTTCACACTGGCATCGCCTGCCACTGCTAGCAGCACCTCTCCTGCAGCCTCTGCCTGGGTGCGTTGATGATCGATGCCCAGCAGATGCAGGAGGCTGGGTGTTGCCAGGCCAGCTCGTGTTCCAGCAGGAGCTGGGTGCTGCCTGCTCTTGCTTTCCTCCTGCATCCCTGTAGAGATGTTGGTGGCCGTCTCTCACCTCCGCTCATTGGCACTTGTGGTGGAGCAGGAGGGACGGTCTCCCCACGCACACATGGGCAAACCTGGGCAGAGCAATGCCGGGACACCAGAGCCCGCAGCACTTCCCGACACTCCTGGGGCAGGAGCTCCGAGCTTGGGCGGTCCAGGGGTTATTTTGGGCATGTGCGTGTCTGCGGTCCAGCAACAACAGACCTGACATCCCTGTGCAGGAATGGAAACCTCACTGGGTCAGCAGCAGTAGGTGGGAAGGCTGAGCAGCGGTGCCTGCTCCCCTCTCAGCAGCTGTGATTTAGCAGTGAAGACTAAGCAGGAAATAATAAAGAAATGCTTGCAAAATAAAAATGCTTTTGATGTGAATAGAAATGTTTATAATAACTGGATTTTTTTCATGTAGATAAGGCTCAGAAAATGTATTTTGTCAAAAAGTGACATGCACCGAGCTCTAGTAGGTGTACTCATTTCAGGAGAAAAGGAACAGAAGCAACTCGCTTGATGAACCTGAAAGCTTTCTTAGAATTACAAAAGGAGTAAATGATCTTAATCATATTAACTCCTGGGTGATTGCCTGAATCTTTGTGAACAGTATTCATCACATCCCAAATGGTGTAGTTTTAAGCCCGCACAAAAGACAACTTCAGATGACCTCATGGTGTCTTTTTCAGCAGTGTAAGTTATCACTAACACCCTAAAGGCACTTTGGTTTTAATTTCCAGTACGAGCACATCCAGTTCGGTAAACCTCGGTGCGGGAAGACAACTGCTGCTCTCGCCGGTGAAGGAGCGCCCTGCGGTGCCGGCACATCCCGGCAGCCTCCCCAGTCCTCTGCAGTCTCAGGATGCAGAGCATCCTCACCACCGGTGTCTCAGAGAAGGTCCGGTGGCTGACAACTGTTAAGAGGAGAGGAGGGGCTGCAGGAGCCAGGCCATTCACCTCTGCCAGGCAAACAGCTGGCGAGAAGGTGTGGCCCCTCCTCGTGCCTCCCGCAGGTACTGGTCACAACAGCACTCCTTAAAGCAGTTCTTGCCCAAAGCCACAGCAGCTTAGCATGGCAGCTGCAATCAGGACATCAACTGTTGAAGTGCCCCTGTACTCGGCTCTGGTGAGGCCGCACCTCGAATCCTGTGTTCAGTTTTGGGCCCCTCACTACAAGAAGGACATTGAGGTGCTGGAGCGTGTCCAGAGAAGGGCGACGAAGCTGGTGAGGGGTCTGGAGCACAAGTCTTATGAGGAGCGGCTGAGGGAACTGGGGTTGTTCAGTCTGGAGAAGAGGGGGCTGAGGGGAGACCTCATCGCTCTCTACAGTTACCTGAAAGGGGTTTGTGGTGAGGTGGGTGTTGGTCTCTTCTCCCAAGTGACTAGCGACAGGACAAGAGGAAATGACCTCCAGTTGCGCCAGGGGAGGTTCAGGCTGGATATTAGGAAAAATTTCTTTACTGAGGGAGTGGTGAAACATTGGAACAGGCTGCCCAGGGAAGTGGTGGAGTCACCATCACTGGAGGTGTTCAAGGAAAGTGTGGACGTGGCATTGTGGGACATGGTTTAGTGGGCATGGTGGTGTTGGTTGATGGTTGGACCTGATGATCTTACAGGTCTTTTCCAACCTTAATGATTCTGTGATTCTGCTATATGGTCATGTTTATAAAGAATGGAAAATAGTGTCTAGATTGTACCTTTCCCTCCAGCACCATGTTTTCAAAGGCAATTTCTCAGGCTGTCTTTTGATCTCAGGTGAGTGGGGCCACTAAATTTGCCGTACTTACATTGGTTCAGCAGTTGTTGTAAGTCTTCTTGATTCAGGAAACCAAAGTTCTTCGCCAAAGGACTTATTCAAATGCAAAATGAATTAGGCTTTTCTTCTCTTACTGCAGATGTACTTCAGGAATTTTGGAATATTAAGAACCCCCAGAGACTCCATTCTTCTCTCCAGTTACCATGGTTCATCTTGACAAGCTGTGAAACCCCTGCTTGCAGGCAGCCGCTGGCAATGCCACAAGCTTTGGGGAGCAATTAGGGCAAGCGGGAACAGTCCTGTGTTGTTTCTGGAAGAGGTGCTGGAGTTGGCACCGCAATGGGGTTGTGGTAGGTGAAGTGTTTTAAGAAAAAACATCACAGGGCAATGGAAATCGACTTAACTCCCCCCTCTCCTTTTCCCATTCCCTCTTCTCCAACTGAGCTGGTAGGAGACAGCAAGTGCTAGAAACTGCAAAATTGAGTTTATTCACCCTGGATCCTGGCCATGTGTGATGGAGAGATTCTCAACTGAAAATGCACTGAGAAATGCTGTGCCCAACATTTACGATCTAAACTTGGTCTAATACGACATATTGGTATCTCCCTACAAATCTTGCTTAGCTTCTATCTCCAGCTCATCATGGTTACAGCAGCATGCTACTAAAACCATAATCTTGTGGCAAATCACAGAATCACAGAATCACTAAGGTTGGAAAAGACCTGTAAGATCATCAAGTCCAACCATCAACCAACACCACCATGCCCATTAAACCATGTCCCACAATGTCACATCCACACGTTCCTTGAACACCTCCAGTGATGGTGACTCCACCACCTCCCTGGGCAGCTTATTCCAGTGTTTCACCACTCTCTCAGTAATGAAATTTTTCCTAATATCCAGCCTGAACCTCCCCTGGCGCAACTTGAGGCCATTTCCTCTAGTCCTGTCACTAGTCACTTGGGAGAAGAGACCAACACCCACCTCACCACAAACCCCTTTCAGGTAACTGTAGAGAGCGATAAGGTCTCCCCTGAGCCTCCTCTTCTCCAGACTGAACAACCCCAGTTCCCTCAGCCGCTCCTCACAAGACTTGTGCTCCAGACCCCTCACCAGCTTCGTCGCCCTTCTCTGGACACACTCCAGCACCTCAATGTCCTTCTTGTAGTGAGGGGCCCAAAACTGAACACAGGATTCGAGGTGTGGCCTCACCAGCGCCGAGTACAGGGGCACGATCACCTCCCTACTCCTGCTGGCCACACCATTTCTGATACAGGCCAGGATGGCGTTGGCCTTCTTGGCCACCTGGGCACACTGCTGGCTCATCTTCAGCCGGCTGTCGATCAACACCCCCAGGTCCTTTTCTGCAGGGCAGCTTTCCAGCCACTCGTCCCCAAGCCTGTAGTGTTGCCTGGGGTTGTTGTGACCAAAGTGAATGTTAATGTTAAGAGATCTCATCAGCATGTTTTTTACTGTCAAGTAACAACGCAACACAAGGATGAGAGAAAATGACTGACGAAAACCCTTCACACGTATTGTCTATAAACAGAAAGGTCACCTTCCTCTCTCCTTAGGGGAGAAAAAGTTGAACCAATCTGCTTTTCTATTGCCTAGCCTAGTTTCTTTTCAGGTATAGAAAAAATTGTAAATATTTTTTGGCTCAATAACTATTTATTTTATTTAATTTTACTTATTTTTATTTAAATTTTTAATTAACATGTTATTTATTTAATTCAATTTTAATTTAGGCTCAATAACTATTTATATAAATACTTACACAGGAGTAGAGAGCATGCAGTGCAGGGTTCAGCACTGCATGACCTTTGTTTCACGCAGGAGAGCTCATGGATGAATCAGCCCAGTTCAGGTCATAGATGCTCACAAAAACCACACCTTTGCTCCACAGGATGGAAAAGCCAAGTACTGCATGCAGCTCTTGCAAGTCTACAGGCTCAAGCTCTACATGCAGGCTGCCGTTTCCTAACGGGCTGTGATCAGAAAGGGTGGTCCCGCACTCTCCCGGTGCTGACACTGGCGTCTTTGGGCCCTTGCAATCAAGGACCCCATCTAATAGTAAATAAAGAATAGTTTTCAGCTGCATCAGTTTTCTGATTGTGAAACCACACGAAGAGATGCGTAGAATAGCCCAGTCCTCCTGGGAAAGAAATACAGCAGAACTGTAAATCTTTTCCTCCAGTGTAAACTTCAACTTTTGCCACGATGCTTTTGCTTTTTAATTGCAACACGTGCTTTCTGCCTTCTTGGGCTTCCCATTCAGTTTCTCTGAAAGGCAACAGCAAGACCCCTACTGATTTCAGGAACAGCTAATTCCCCATCGGGTATGGGGCGCAGCACAGCAGCAAGGACTAGCCTCTGAAACTGAAGAGACTCATTCTGACGGGCGGCTGCATGTGGGAACGGTGGCTCCTTTCCTTCGCTTTGCAGTGAAGATGAGGTCAGTGTCCTGACGTGCACCACTCCGTGCAGATAGCATCAACACGCTGCAGACAGCTTTGAATTAATGATAAGAAAAACATGCCCACGTCCCATTTGCAGGTTTTCTGAATGCTTTTTCTGCTTGAATACTTACTCTCGGCAGCTTTGCATGTCATTTTGCTTTAGTGTTCTGCTTCACGTGTATGACAGGTTGAAACATCAAGGGTTTATTATCTGCACAGCTTCTCTGTTTATTCAGAGATTATGATTTCGGCAAGAAATAGCTTCTTGAGGCCCCAGGGTGCCTGCAGGCACAGGGCTGACTGCAGGCAGGGCCCACGGAGAGGCACCAGCCCCGCCGAGGGGTGGCTGCCCCGCTCCGCTGCCCTCCTGCCCCAGCCACACAAGCACAGAAGCAAGAGAAACCCGGAGAGTTTTGCAGGAGCTGCCCACTGCTTTCCCTGCTGCTTGGCAGTGAGGGAACGGGTTATAAAAACAAGGTTAGGAATCTCCCTGCTCCTCAAATCGCCATCGCCAACCATGCAGAGGGTGCCCTTTCTGAGAGCTGCTCATGCACGTCAGCTCAGGAGTGCTGCCAGCGCTGCCCACTCCCAGAGACATAGTCTTTTAAACATATGCAGCCTGGCATTGACGTGGGGGGAAAAGGCAGTGGACGAGGCTGCATACATGAAACAGAGCGGGCACAAGTCAGGACACGGAGGGGCAGCTCCTCTGACTTCAGCCATCAAAAACTGGGGTGCCCTTACCCATCAAAGGAGAGAGGGGCATCTCCAGGAGATCCAGTTTACCCTGTGTCTGTTACAGAGAGGGTTGGTCACCCGTGTCGCCTACAGGCTAGGCAAAAAGAAAGACTACAGGTATCTCTGGACAGAAAACACACATGTTGCTGCGCTACTAAAAAAGCTGGAGTTCATTATTTACTACAGAAAATGGAGTTTCAGTGTGGATTGCCAACAGCACTTACTTGCAGGCGCCAAGGCTTTAGTACTTAGGTCTCTGGACAATTCTCCACTGAGGTTACATAGCAGACGGAGCTGCCAGGCAGTCACGGACAGAACTCCAGCATTGCGTCCAGCCCCTGGAGGAATTCTGCAGATGCACTAACAACAGCTGAGAGCATAAGCCCCCTCAGGGCATGTGTTTTGTTTGCCTCTCTAGAGCCCAGCACAGCATTTGCTGCCATTACCAACAGCACAAGCATCTCCTAAGAGATTTCCCTCTTCTCTCAGATAATTCTGCATCTTCTGGCAATTCTGAGAAGCAACAAACCCTTGTCTCGGTGCTCCTTCCTCAGCTACAGAATAGCCAGACTTCTACCCAGCATCCTCAGGCTCTCCGTCAGAGATGCAGCCGAAGGTGGGTGTCAGATAGTTTCAGCAGTAGCTCTTAAGTAACTACAAAAATACTTTCCATCAACAACATAAGCAACATTTTCATTTTTTGAAAGGTAGATTTTACTTCTTGCTGTAATATGCCACTGAAATTGCATTAGAGTATCTGATAGCTTCTCAATATTTTTTTTTTAAATTGAGTTTTATCTTCAGCTGCATATGGCCTTAGCATAAGGAGTTTAAGTCTATGACACAACCGGAAACCTTAGCACATGCCATATGAAAGAAAAGACATAATTAAAGAGGATCTAATGTCACAAAAAATAGTATTACAGTCCATTCTGTAGGGCTAACAACTAGAAGAAAAATGTATCATCAGACTGTAACAGACATTTCTTGAATCAAGAAAAGGTCATCTGGCTCATCCCTCTTGGACACCTTATTTCCTCATGAAAGATACTTAATTGATTCTTTAATTTGTCCCAGGAACCTTGTTAGGGAGAGTGTGATGTAGCTTTTTCTCAGTATGTGTCATGAAGTCTGCTCCAAATTCAGCTTACATTTCCTAAAAAATACCTGTGACTTTCTATGAGGCTTAAATTACATCTTGAAATTTCTTGTTTGAATAATAAATGCTTTAATCAAACATTTCAATTAAAAGATCTTATACGAATTTAAGTCAAACCTGGCAGCCCTGCAGACTGAAGTCCATTCTTTAGCCAGGGAATAGGAGCAGGAGCGAGACAGGCAGCCACCTTGAATTTCTCCGCCAATGTCTCATCTGTGACCTTTAGGGACAGCTTTTAGGGACAGCGAAGAGTTTACGCTTCCTCATTATCCTTCCAAGAAAATGTAATTTCCTATTATCACACCACAAAACCTAGAGAGCAGCAATGACAGATGGTGTGATTGCAGCAGAGAAAGAGCTGGCCTGTTTGGTTGGCCTTTGATGGATGGACTTTGTCATCACCAGTCTGCACTGGATGACCGCAGCGAATTCGTCCAACTCCTTGGAGGTTTATCACTCGCAGTGCCTTCTCAAGTGGAGGAGGAGCTGACAGGCAGGTGAAGGAAGTTGGTCACATCATCTCTCAGGTTCAAATGAACTGAATTTCTGGGGAATTATTTTAGAATATTGCATCAGTGATGATGGCCATAAACACATGCTCTCCCGATGGCTCAGAATTAGCTCTCCGTTTCACTGGTTGACTTGTCATTCATACTGTCAGCCTCGGACAGGATTTTCATGTTCCAAAGCTTTAATAACCATAATGCGTTAACTGACTAATCAGCAAAAATGACTCAGGCGTCCATTGTATCAGCATGTGGGGAGGAGATCTTCATGGCTTTGTCTCAGAAATTAGTTTCTTCAGTGTTTCAGAGAAGCAAGTCATAGATGGGGATTCAGCCCTTAGAGCACTCCTGTGTTCAGCAACAGTTGCTAAACACGTGTATTGCCCAGTCAAGATGCTCGTAGACACAGGAAAGCAGCAAGGCTTGAGAGTCAGGTGCAGCACAGGACAGAGACACCGAGCACGTGAACTTCTGTGGGGAAGAAGATTCCTTTTCATTTTGCAACAAAATACCATATATACTGTATTACCAGAAGAAAGTGAACAGACAATTTAGTAATTGGTTACCTTGTTTCATCCATTTGATGGGGAAAAGGAAAAAAAGAAAAATCTTGAATTTCAGAGACAGAAAATCCAGTTTTTTTTAGTCTGAGTAAAGTTTCTTCTTAAGAAAAATTCTTGGCTGAAACCAGCACAGCAACTTTTTTTTCACTTCCCTTTGTTATCAATCCCAAGGTATTAGTAGCATAAGGGAAGAGGTGACTCATGAATCACTATGGCTCTTTAGATGTATGAGGCACAACCTGGTGAGGCTGCAAACTCATGAGAAACTTCATCACGGTGATCACTGAAAGCCACCCTCCCCTTCCACACATACATTTTCTGTCACTGCCAAATGTTCCTATAGGCATCAGTCTTAGCCTTTCACTTGATTTTCAGGTGATATCCCTAATTAAGCCCATTTTGACTGGAAGGCATCTTGGATCCATCCTTTACATTTCCATGGATTTGTAACATGAGGTACTATAAAAATATTTAACAAGGGACTTCTCTGGAGATTTTTTTCCCCATTATTACTATGGTTATCCCACCATAGAAAGACTCTCCACTGCATCCCAACCATCAGTGCTATTTCCTTCCCCTTCTCAAAAATCCATCAGTCCTTTCACTTTCTGCTTGCCTAATTCCACAGCTCTCTCCCAATCTGCTTAATGCCGCAGGAAGCCCCAGGGCTTCCTTAGGCAGTTTGTCTATCCTGGCAGTTGCTCCTGACAGCAGGAGCTGTGGAAGGCAGCGAATTGCCTCCACTCTGCAGCCAGGATGCAGTGGGGTGGGTGGCAGGCAGGTAGCTCCGGCATGGTGGCTGGAGATTGTCCTTGGCTTGTATACACTGCAATCGGGAACGTCAAGTCTGATTTTGATTTTACTTTGCAACCGTATTCAAAACCTTGGGCCTTGTATATACGGCAGTTTCACGAGCAGGGAAGTATTATTTCTGGTGCGTATTATATCACTGTAACAGTCACTGAAGCAAAAACTCCCTTTGATGACCAACCTCTCAGGATAATAATTTTGAGCTCCTGCAGTAACAGAAAAGGAGAGACTGTCGAGTCTGTGATGACATGCCCCAGTGCTCATCAGGCACTGGCAGATTTTTTAGTTAAGAAAAATCAAAATCAATTAGGCACTTCCTTTAAACCCCTTATCTGTGCAGCATTCAGTATCTTCACTCTGATGATGATATCATTTTACAGGTTCCCCAATGACCTTAATTGTGACCTGAATTTCTACTGGGGATAGCAGTACAACCAAAACAAAATTTTCATCAAAATCTCATCACAGGTTTGTAAGTAACATAGGCCTGACATATGCTTAACTTATAAATTCTTAGTTTAGAAAAAGGCAGGGGAAAAAGAAAAGAAGATACAAGTCTAACTCTGCTTCTCTCTGAAGGTCATGTTTAATGAACCTGATCCCATTTTGCAAAAGGTCCCATTTTTCTAGGTCATGTTCTGTCTAAAAACTCTCATTTATCAAGTCCATGTGTGAATAGTTTGTGAAACACCTCTCAGTCCTACAAAATGGCAGGGTTCCACGGAACCTGCTACTCTAATCGTCCTCACTGAAATGCTCAGAGGGCTGGCTCGGAAGTTGGGTCGTGTAATCTCCTATGTGCTTTGAGTTTAGATTCTTGCTGCCTCACTTCCCTATCTCTCTCAGCACGTCTTCTTACTTCCTTGTGTTGTAGTCTTGTTATTAGCATTTTCTTTGCTCACCTCACCAAAGTATCTGTTTGCATTCTTTGTAAGATAATTATTTATCTTCCAGAATACGTAATGCCACAGACTTATCTCCCCTAACATTTCAAAGTAGCTGTGCAACCTCCTGTTTTGTTGGGGATTTAGCACACAATGAATTTCAAGCCTGACAAACGGACTGGGAAAAGATGGATAGTACACAAAATTTGCTATGCAAAAGTTAGACTTCTTTAATACTACTGATGGGCAGCAGGAAGTAAAACCCATCCTTATGCCTTGGCAGGTCGGGACTAAAGTTCAAGCTATGCTAGAATTGCAGACTGACCGTCAACCTGCTTCATCTTGGAGGAAATCACGCATTGCTGATGTTCGCTGCTTTAGGTAATAGACTTACACTTCTGTTTTCCTACTATTAAAAGGTAAGCACTTTGCTTCAGTAACTGAGTAATTTTTCACTCTAGTATAAGAGCCCATCACCCCTTCATGGCCATTGCTCATGGACACATGGCAGGACGAGAACGTAGGAGGTGAATGGTCTGGATTCACACTGAAATGCCTTATGTCATCTAGCTTGGGTGAAACCTCAGCTATAAGCATTAAGGAGTTAACCTTTCTCTACTTTGAACAGAATTGTGAAACCAAGTACAGAAACGCTCTCAGGTCCCAAAACACGCACACAGATGTTTTGCTGAAGTTTAGTGTTTTCTCCCCAAAGCCTACAGCCTGTCACCTCTGGTCATCCCAGGACACGTTAAGCAATGAACAGAGGCAACAGTACATCCTTTTCTTTGATCAGAAAAATTCTCATTCATGAAATGCCACTTGCTGGCAATCCAGAGACAACCTCACTGACCTAGAAGGGTTATCCAGTTCCTTTTGGCAGTAGGAGTTGGAATTAGATATGCTGATGCTAAACGGCTTAGAATTAATGGCAAAACAGCTTAAATACCCTGTCCCAGAAGGTTAAACTATAATAAGCCTCTTAAAAAATGCTCAGTGCAGTGGACAAGCACTAGGCTTTGCGGCACAAGGTTGGGGATCAGTCTTCCTCTCCACTCGGTGTGTGGCTATATGGCCAGCAGAAAGAGTCAGTGCAGACCAGAACATTTCTAAGTATCACTTTTGAAATGTAAAGAAATAACCCGATGGAATTAAACTTGACATTCACCTATGCATAAGGATATTTTACTATGATAAGGATTTATATTTAAGTAATTCTTTCCTCTTTAAGGATCTTAAAAAATTCAGCAGCTTGGGACTTGCCTTTGCAAATTCACACGTGTTGACAAGCTGTTAGGTCTGCCCTACAAGCCACCTGGGGTCCACGCATGCTTGCCAGTCTGCCTGGGATGGTCTGCTGTGATGGCAGCTCAAGTGTATGATATTTCGATTTTATGCAGATGGCACTAATCTACAGCAATAATGGCATTGTAAATGAATGCTTCCAATATGCAGCTATCACTTTACTCACCACAAATATGTAGATTCCTGATGAAATGCTCCAGTTTTAAAGCACTACAGCACAGCTTATACAATGGATCAGGATTAAAAGCAAGGAGAAGAACGAACATGGAGCAAGCAGAGGCAGTAAGGGAGAAATTCCTCCCACCAAAACCAATGTTTCTTGTCAGGCAAGAAATGGCTGGTCAACAGAAATCATTTGCTAAGTTGCTTCAGGGAAGCACATCTCTAGTAAGAAAGAAAACATAAAAATCACCCACCCCAAGAAAGAAAAAAAAACAAACCAAAAGAAAGGTAGCCTACGGTTAAAAGTACTTATTTTCTTTGACTATTTTCCAAGCCCTTTCAAAGATGTAATCCAGGGCATGACATATTTGAAGTTCTATCCTTGAAACCCTTTCTTTTTGACCTCTTCCTCCCAGTCAGGAGCCACATAAAGGGGTCTGCCATGAATTACAGCATTCCAGATCTGCATCTAGTAGTTGAGTTTTGGGGCCCCGTATGTTTCAGCTTCCTTCAAGGCTACTTTCAGCCACTACAGTCGGGTAATGCCTGGAAGTTTTACCAGTAGGGCTAAGCACCCATCTAAGTTGCTGCGTTAGAAAAAGTTTCCTTAAAGAAAATAATTTTCTGCAGAACAGCTTTACCAGAAAGTTCTCCATACATGTCTAAAACTGCCCTGCTCACTGCAGGAACCTCGGATGTTCCAAAAATGTGGGTTCCTGAGAGGCCAAGCAAAACTGCATGGGTTGCACAGTGAACCTCTGAAGCCCTTAGAAACTCCTACTTCCAAGCCATAATTGTTGCTGTATTTTGCCTAGGAACAGAATCCAAAATTGCCATTTTCTCTCTAGTTCTAAAAAAGCAATTTGGTACGTAGCATGAGTGACTTGGCTCTACCCTGTACCTATTTCACTGCTAATAACTGTTAGCCCACTGGAAAACCAGCAGATGCATCCCTTATCTAAATGGTGGAGGTAAAGGATGCATAACTACAGCCTCACCCCATAATCCAAGTCATCCTGCACCAGCCAGTGCTGATGGGGTGACTAATACCCCTAATGTCCCTTTTCATCTGCAAAGCAAATCTACACCTCTGAAACAGTTCATTCTGCTTCAAGCACCCATTTAGACTGCTGTGCTTTGCATCTACTGAAGCTCCATGTCAGCCTTGCTGAGGAGAGGGTAGAAGATAACTTAACCCACAACTCAAACAACTAATGATAATCCAAAGTTGTCATGGTTTAAGCCCAGCCGGCAACTAAGCACCACACAGCCGCTCGCTCACTCCCCCCAGGTGGGATGGGGGAGAGAATCAGAAGGGTAAAAGTGAGAAAACTCGTGGGTTGAGATAAAGGCAGTTTAATGGGTAAAGCAAAAGCCACGCACGCAAGCAAAGCAAAACAAGGAATTCATTCACCACTTCCCATCGGCAGGCAGGTGTTCAGCCATCTCCAGGAAAGCAGGGCTCCATCACACGTAACAGTTACTTAGGAAGACAAATGCAATCACCCTAAACACCCCCTCCCCTTCCTCCTCCTTCCCCCAGCTTTTTATTGCTGAGCACGACGTCATATGGTCTGGAATATCCCTTTGGTCAGTTGGGGTCAGCTGTCCCGGCTGTGTCCCCTCCCGACTTCTTGTGCACCCCCAGCCTACTCGCTGGTGGGGTGGGGTGAGGAGCAGAAAAGGCCTTGACTCTGCGTGAGCACTGCTCAGCAGTAACTAAAACATCCCTGTGTTATCAACGCTGTTTTCAGCACAAATCCAAAACACAGCCCTATACAAGCTACTATGGAAAAAATTAACTCTATCCCAGTCAAAACCAGCACAAAAGTGCTGACTCCAGTAAAATCACACCAACCCGAGGGGGATCTCTCACCCTGAGAACATACCAGGTGAGCAGCCTCAGCTTTTCTGCTTTTGGCTGGAAACTGAATTACACGGGATAGGAAGTCTTTGGAGTACTTTCCTGTCACCCGTCTGTCAAAAGCAGAGTTTGGGGACAGCGAGGCACAAAGTAAAGAACATAGAGTTGAGCTTCGTTTTCTGGATTCATATTGAAGTTGTCTCTTGTCACGAATGTTTCTGAATTATTTAAAAAGCAGGTAGTTGTTACGGCAATTAGCACTTGGCAGGTTTAAAATGAGGGGTTTTTTCAGTTATTCCAGGCTAGGCTACAAGAGGATAGAAAAAAAGGAGAAGAATCCTTAAGGCAAATGATTTTCTTACATTAAAATAGAAGAACAAACGAATCAAGCAACCTTTACTATATAACTCATAACCTCGAGAGTGGAAAAGCATGCTTGGGTCTTACTCATCACAACTAGCAGCTCCTCCTCCTACAGCTGACAGGTAATACTGATTGTTCTAAGGGTGGGGCAGGCAAAAAACTATTTTCAATTATATCCGCAAGATTAATGCAGGGCCTTTGAATACAGCTGAAAGGCTACAGCAATTGTTTAGAATAGTTCTCACTTTCAACAGGTTCCTTACATGAGTTTTGAGGTACCTTACCACCCCCTCAGTAGCAAGCGATTTCCCCTCTTTGGAAGGGTACGCTTTGAGTAACCATTTTCAGAAAGGCTGGGATTACCTATCTTCCAAAAACTTTTAATGCACCTTGGAAGAAAATAAAGCTACTTACCATAAAAAAAATCCCAAGAGAGAGTTGGGAACAGAGGCTAAATCTTGCCCTCCAATATGTTTTCTTATCCATAGGGCTGTCCTTCCTGCCCTCCTCCATTCAGAATCTGGAAGTATCAGCCTGCCAGGATCTTGCTCAGATGTCAAGGACTGGAAATAAGGAAGCACACCCAGTCACGCACTGCCAGCTGCACGGACACCTTACCAACAGAAGGTGTAGCTAGTTTAGCTACCTGCCTTCCAAAAGGACCTGAAGCAAAAGGCAAGGGGAATAAAAGGTAGGTGCTAACTGGGCTGTCAGAGACTGCTTCTGCAGCACCTTGAACGTGCATCTTTAAAGTTTCTGCATGCCCATGTTGTCATTCTGGAAGCCTTCCCCTTCAGGAGCACAAGTGTTTAAACACCGCCAACCTATCTCATTGTTTTGCCCCTTCAACCTGTGCTTGTCTAGGCCATAGTTTGTAAGCACTATGCGGTTCCCGCAGAAATAGTGTTCTGTATTGCAAATGTGTGCAAATACGTGCAGTGCTACTACTGCACTAAAGGCTTAAAGAATTCAAGACCCGTCAGCCATTTCTGCTCAACAAAGCAGGAGACTACACCACAGAACAGGACATGCACTGTGCGTGAAGAAACACTGCCACATTTTAGGAGGGTCTTTGGTGTCAGAATAGACTAAAAATACATGACAACATGCTTGTAGTAAGAGGAGGCTGATCATTCAATACAGGAATTTTTTTCATGATCAAATACTGTAGATCACTCTAGTGGAGGAACGGAGGAAATTAAGACTCAGAGGTGAACCTTCTGTGATATTTAAAAGATCAGCTTAGGTACCGGCTTTCTTAAAAAAACCAAAAACCACCACAGCGCAAAAAAAAAAAAATCCCATGACCTCCTATGTAAAGATACCATCCTATTTTGTGTTTAAAGGCACAAGAGTAAAATATTTCTTCTGCTATATTCCACTGGTCCTCACTTACATGCTTTTAAATTTTCAGTAATACCTTGATTTCTCCAAGTACATGGAATAACTTTACAGAACCCTATTAATGCAAAACTTTCTTAAACTGTTGGATAAAGGTTAAAAAAAAAGGCATTTTCAGGTCACATTATTTCATATAGCTTAAATTAAAATGTTTAGAGTAAAGCAGTTTACCATGCAAGTTGAAAGTCAAATCCTTTCACTAAGGGAGGCAGGCAACATCTTCATTAAAGCCTTTCTAAGAAGCAGAACTCACATTTGCTATGGAGTGAACGATGGTCTTTCCTTTCTAAAAGTGGATCCCATATCCCCAAAGGAATTTTTTAGTCATGGTCTGCCAAGTTGCATGTTCCAGACTGGAATGTAGCCCTTTGTTTTGTAAATGTATTTGATTACTGCTTTTTCCTTTTGACAAGTGCTTTCATGTATTAAAGAAGTCATTGTTACTTTTCTTCAGTGGTAACAGACATATATTAAGTTGTCCCTCAGAAAGCCTCATTAGCCTTTGCGCTCCATATCCTTCTCTTCTTCCTGTTCTTAATCAGATTCTGATTTTTATTACCTATTATAACAGATTATTAACTTTCAGTTCAGGAAATGGCAACTAGTGTCCCTAACTACTTTTTTTAAGGTTTAAGATTATCCTATCCACCTTTTTTTTTTTTTACCAACCTCAATCCTTAAATTCTGGGACAAAGGGCTCAGCTGCTTCTAGAAATGGAGCGTCACATTCCAAATGCAATGATCACATGTATTTTAGGTTTGTTTTTTTTAACTACAAGAAAAAGCCTATACTGAACTTCTAAAAAGTCAGACCTGTAACTTGCTTAAGTCCAGTGCATATGCAAAAGGGTAAGGCAACAGAGTTCACATTCAGTGACTTAGTTCATCTTATTATTCCAGGTATCAGCTTAACCTGGTGACACCAAGATAATTTTTCACCCAAATAAAAGGTATGTAAAACTAGGAAATACTTACACTGTGCTTACAGGTGCAGCTCAATCAAGAAAAAGGCCACTCAACCTTCCCTTATACTGACTACATAAATACAAGAATATTTTAATACAGTTCAATTATTTTCAGTTCTTGACAGAGATGTGACACTGTTTGAAAATTAGTCTCAGTTTCCCTGTAATTATTTCAGTTTCAAACCAAGTATCTACAAATGCCATAGTTATTCTGTGAATACTCTCAGTGCAGATCTCACTGGGGATGAGGAAAGGAAGACCATCATTATTCTGGGGAGCCTTTCCACAAACTGCGCTGTAGTGTCTGAACTCTCTGAACTCTATGGAGGCTCCTGCTCAGTTCTCCTTTAAAGAGCTAACAGCAGCAAGCTACAGGTTTCCATATAACTAGACCTATTCCAAAGGTCAGCTCTTAAAGCACTTCGTAAGCCTTTTGCCGTAAGTCTGGGGACCATATGTTAAGGTATCTCCAGAGTACCAGCCAGACAGTCAGAAAGCTGTAGGCATCTAAAATTTGTAAATTAGAGCAATCATAAAATCAGATATGAAATATTCAATCTTGAATTCCCTGAAATTAACTAAATGCCTAAACGTGGATTAAGATTTTCCATAATAAAAATAATTCCATGTTGAATTTGTGTATAATGCTGCCGTGACTCTAAAAGGTGTGGGAAGACAGATGACATGAAATCTACACCAAAGGTAGTTGAAAAGTCCATTCATAAAACTTTTATTCCACTTACATCAACTTAATACACATGTTCTGAACAGTTATGCTTGGATTGTTCATGAAAATTTCATAAGACATTAAACAAAGCTAGCCATCATCTCAAGTTATTTCCCTGTTAACTATTTTTACAGCACATGCATGTTAGGCAAGTATCAAAAAAAAAAATCACAAAAGCAAAAAACCTAAAAAAGTTAAATACATGGGTTTTTGTTTTACTGCTGTGCTCGATATACAGTGTCATTATGGATATCAAGCAATTCATTTTTTACTGCATCTTTACTTGTACATTTGTTCTTAGGTTGCTTAAACCATTTAAATACAAATAAAATGTGTAGCAAAAATAATGAAAGCAACAGCAGGTAACTTTACAAATAATGGAATGTGAACCGTTTCTCTGTCCTTCTCTAGAGAAAGTTGACTGGGTTATCAAACTGTCTTAAGGAACACTTCAGCTGCAATCAAAGATGTACACTTGATTGATATATTCCACAGATTTCACATGTTGATTTGACATGAAATATCTGTGGGACATCAGTTTATTCACAGCTATGTGTGCTCCAGCTTGAATATTCATGCTAACTACACCTGTGGCTGCAACTGATTATCCCTTTTTTCCATCATGACAGACCAATATGCAAGCAGTCGTCTTTGCTTGACATAGAAAGCTGTTTTAACACTGGCCTTGTGGGAAGCCACAATGTACCAAAAGTACTATGCCAAACATGTAAAACTTGTATAAAAATTTCACAACTCTATATTGGCCACCTCAGATGAAAACAGGTAAGTTCCCCAAATGTTAACTGGCTCTATTCCCCTAATATTAAACAAAACCACATGGGAAATATAGAAATCCAAATAGAAGTAACATAAACCTGTCAAATCGTAAACAAAAACTATTTGTGGGACAGCATGGATGACAAATGGTCTACTGTGTAAATTTCAGAATGAGGCAGATGGAAGTTGGAAGGCTGGTTAATTCTCCCCTCCTTCTCCTGCTTCAGCTTCATCTCCTTGGGTATCCGATGTCCACAACTGTTCGGGAAAGAAAACACAGTAAAATACCTAAGATATTAACATTTATGACTAAGAATTAATAAGGAATTATTAGAAAGAAAGCCTACTACTTAAGTAATAATTTTGTAGGAGGTCCTACTAAGCACCATGGAAAAAAAGCACGCATTAACATGAATGTCTGTCTTGGCTGTTACTTCTACACGAGACAAAATGGAAATCTAGTCCTGGGTGCCCCAACTCTACACTGCATTTCATGAGGAAGTTCATCAACAGTCAAAACCAAAGTCTCATATCCACAAGGCTCACTAAAATTCGATTGCAAGAGACACATGAGAATCAGGAACCAAGAATACTTGGTTTCCTGTGGATTTGTACCTTGTCCTCAAGTGAGCTTTACGTATCTTTCTAAAGGAAGAGCTTCAGTAGAAGTCTCTCTCCACATCCAACATTAAACTGAATGCTACCTTTTCTTCAACACAGGCATCTGATGTTTTTTTGTTTTTAAAAACCAAAAATGTTTCACCGAAATCTCTATCCCTTGGCTCTATTCAGTCAGTCCTGCCCCCCTTCAGCAACTTTTGGAACACAGAGCTTCCAAACTTGGAGGGCAGGGCAAGGAGGGAAGAAAAGCAGGCTAAACATGCAGTACACACAGAATCTTATTTTCAGCTCCATAAAATCATACTAAGGAGCCATATATCAAGATTAAGTACCACCTAAGGAAACTAAGCATCAGTTCCAGAGCAACACCCAGGGCAAAGAAATTATTTTGTGAACCAAGTATTTCGCTATGCTGTCTGCTTCCAAACTATTACCAGCCCAGTATGATTTGTAATCTCTTGCTTTATGGAGTTACAGCAGCATTAACCGAATCCTTCACGCTCTATAGCATAAAGGTGATAAAACCTGTGAACAACTAATTCTCTCTCTACCTACAGTCTACTCTCTACCTACACTAAGAACTCACAAGATGCTAAAATAAATATCAAAAAGTTTCCATCATCAGAAACAACTTATCCTTTCCAGGAGTACATGACAAGTGCAAGTTTCTCTTGTACAAGACCAGTAGCCTTGATCTTGCTCTGAACATAATACATGATATCTGCACTAAGTGTTCCTTGCTGAAGGCTTTAAGCAACAAGTGAGTTTACTTGTGACAAAAGCATACTTGTCAGTTTCTAGCCCCTGCACTACATTCTATACTACATTATCAGAACACTATGTTATTCTCAACCTCAGTGCTATTCTTCTAAGGAACAGTTAGTGAGAACAGTTTTATTAGAATTTTGTCAGAGGCTTCTATCCTAAATCCTCACCTCTAGAGTATCTACAGATATGTACATATATATACACCTTTATTCATTAAATAAAAAGGGTCTGACCAGTATGAAAGGAGGATTACCAATTAACGAATCTGCTGGGAAAAAAACCCTTAGGGGGAAGGGATGCCTTTTGTTTTGTTTTTTAAAGAAAAATCAATTTCATAAGAGAGCAAAGAAGGAATTATCTGGCAATCCAGTAAAACAGATTTTGACTTGATGTATTAAACAATGCTCTGAACACTTCTCTGCCTCCAGTCCCCGATGAGAATGAACACCGAGTCTTCTTCCGCCATACAAGACTCAACATGAAGATTCAACAACGCTGAATCCTTGTCAAAAGCCTTTGAAACAGACTTGCATAACTAGCAAAACAGACCTTTTTTACATTTATGAAATTCATTGCAGTCTTTGAGAGTCGCACATACATCAAAACTTATTTTCTACCTCAAGAAGTTGTGGAAAAACATGGAATCAATGCACTCGTACAGATCACGCTAAGCATTTAAGGCAAGACGTATCATCCATTCAAGAATATGGAATCCTGCAGCTGCCTACAGCTTTCTCCCTTATAATGGAAAGCTCACATCAATTATCAGGCCTACTACCGTAATTCACACACTATGGTAGCTCAGTCCAACTTTTGCTCTTGTATGAAACAATTTGCTTTCCAACTGCTATGACAAGCTTTACATTATTTTTACCATGAAGCTAGCAATTAAAGTGAGCTTCTATTCTCTATTTCAATACCACTCATTAAGAGGACAGCTCTTGAGCAATCTCACTTCAAGGGGACAGTACACACAGACACTGACAGCGATGCCAACCCTGTATCTGTCTCCATTACAGAGGTTGAGAAATCTTTCATTTGTTTTGTAAGCAACAGCTGGAACAATCACAAGTAGCTTTTTCAGTAGTGTTAAGTTGCCATTCTAGTGGAAAAGGTTCCAAGGAATAGGAAAATAAAGTGTTAGAAACAAAAGCAGAAAATAATGGCAACTCCAATTTTATGCAACTGTACAACTTTACTTCTAGTTATATTAAAAGAAGTCCAGCTATTTTGTAAACGTCTCTGATATCAGATGCACAGAACATGAACAAGGGGTTGGGTTACATGTGGCGACAAGAGGTGCTTCTTATTTTTTCAGTTCTGGCTTGCAGCTCTCACCCCCCCCCCCCCCCCCCCCCCGCCATGGAGACTGGGGAGTGAACTATGCCATTAATTACACTATTGCATGTTTGCTTACATTTATTGTTTCATTTGCTTTAGATGTTTATCTTTGCCAGTTTTAAAGTTCAAAGTAGGTTAAAAAAACCCCACACACAAGATGAAGATTTTGATTACTCTGACAAAGCAACACAGTCTTGATCCATAACTTACACCACAGATAGCTATGTGTCCAAGTTAAAAAAGAATTAAGACAGTTGTTTTATGACTGCCATGGAAATAGCCTGGCTAGCACTGATTCCAATTTCAGTTTTACCAAAATTAAAACCAAACAAAAAAACCCCAAACAACAGGCCCTTAAATGGACTTGCTAGTTTTGTTTGTAGTTTTCATGTAGGATCTATTCCTTGCACATGCAAACACACAGAATAAGCTATATGAAATTTGCCGTAAGTTTTGAAGAGGCAAATATGACTGTATTCTCAAATGCTGTTTAACAAAAGATAATAGCTTTGCTAGTCACAGTCCAAACTACGTCACTTTAGCATGCTAAATTCCTCGAATAAAAAAAATGAAAAATTTGGTCAATTTGTCATGTCAGAAAACAGTGTTAATTAGCATGCAAACAAAAACAGACTAGGCGGGAGAAAAATATGTAGCTCAGAAACATGATGTACTGTAAACTCATCTGTAAGTAAATGACAGACAAAGCTCCACGGCTAAGAATGAACAGGACAACTCTGAGTGCCACAAAGACCAATCCCATTATCAACAATATGCAAACTTTAACGATACTCACTGTCAAGTTGTCTCTCAGTAACTGCATTATTAGCGTGCTGTCTTTGTATGACTCTTCGCTTAATGTATCAAGTTCAGCAATTGCTTCATCAAAAGCCTAGTATTATAAAAACAAACAACTCCATTGGCCATGCGACAAAAGGTTATGCAAATAATATAAATGGAATTTTCTCCCCCCTTAGACTTACCGTTTTTGCAAGGGAACAGGCTTTCTCCGGGGAATTAAGAATCTCGTAATAAAACACAGAGAAGTTTAGAGCCAGACCTAATCTTATAGGATGTGTTGGCTGCATCTCCTTTTTACTGATTTCAAAAGCTTCTTGATATGCTTGTTGTGATTGCTCCACTATCCCTTTGGGGAAAAAACAAAACACACACAAAAACCGTAACAAGTAAGTAATTCACATACTGTATTCAGACATACAATCAGGACTGTGTTCACGCTTGCATGAACAAAGCATGTTAAGAGTGAATGCCTGTGAATAAGCACTTTACCTAAAACGTCACTATTTTATGAAGATTTTACCAAATTACATTTTTAAATTATTCAAATAAAGGAAGTTGTCATTGACCAAATCACAGGTTTGAGTTTCTCCCTGTCACCCTGTGACTACCTTTCTTTACAAATGTTTGCAGCAGTTTTGTAGCACTTCCGGAATATAAAACCCACCACCCATGTGAAAAGGTACAAAATTGAAGTTTTAACTACACACCCATTTGATATAGTACCACAATTTCAATGTCTTTAAATGCTGCAAAGCATTACAGATCCACATTTTAGTCACAGAAAACACTGATAACCTTTGCCTATTATGCTGAACCCTTTCAATAACAGTCATCTATGAATTCCCATTCAAATTGCTTGGCAAAGATAGTGTGGTATACCTCAACCCAAATTAAATATATATTTTTAAAAGCTTCCAACATAGTTCCACTTCCAATGCAGATATGGAAAGCATTTTTACCTAACTTAAACGTTCCAGCACCTATAAACATTGAAGTAAGGGAGTAAAATTAACAATTGGTCTCTTTTTTTAGAGATTAATCTTTTGCCATTTTCTTAATTGCTTCAGTTGTACAAATTATAAAAGCTTGGTGGAAAAAACAACTATATTGTGTAGATTAAGATTGAAGAGCTCAAAAGTTTCCATTCTCACTGACCGCACTTGAACTTATGAGCAGACTATGCCTGCACAAGTCAGAGATCATGGCCCAACACAGCCCACAAGCTGGACTATGCCTTTGATGACAGCAGGAGGCAAGAGACGCTAGACACTGAGCACAAAGGGACCACTGTTCCTGCACTCTCCAAGATTGTTAATGGCATCTGAGAAAAAGGTGGGCAGGAAGCAATTCAATTCAGATGCAAAAGGATTCCAATCCTAACATTTCTGGATCAAACCAGAAATGCATCCAGCATGATCTCTGCAAGAGCACCAGTCCCATGTATTCAAAAATAAAGAAAGGAATTTTAGGCTAAGGACTCAAAAATACATCAGTATTTAAGTCAGAAGTATTCAAAGTTTGAGAGTAACTGAACACCAATACTCAGGATGTTTGTGCAATCTCTATTTGTTCACCTTCTCTATGTATTCACAAAAACTAAAGCATCATATTGTCCTCTTCAACATGGAAGAGGGAGGTCACTCACTGCACAATTATTCAACACTTTGTCGTCTCTGCACTCATCACTAATAATGGAGTGCTTTAGAAAAATCAGACAACTGCCATAATACCTTGAAAGTGACCAAAAGTTGGTTTATTATGGTTGAGAAGAACCAGGTTTACTTTAAGTTAAATTTAGAAATAGTGAGAAGTGTTTTACTCTTCTCATAATGGAAAAGCCTTAGAAAATGGCACTGTTTATGAAAGGCAAAACAAGCAGCATGAAAAACAAGTAACTTCCAGGAATGAAGCTGAGCATTTTATTTTCTAATAATTTTTCTTTAACATAAATAACTTCAAAAAAGGCCTATTTTTTCCTCCTTATTTGAGAAAATGCAGCTACCTTTTGAGCAGTGATTCAGGGAACTTAGTGCAAAATTTGATGTATTCTGTTAATTTTTAAATCAGTCACCCAGTTTAAAAAAAGTTGCAAGACTTTTAACCTTGAATTCTTTAGAAAGTGTTGTACACTTCCCAAGTTCAAGGCTAAAATAGTAGGGTGAGGTACCTGCTTGACATTCCTGTCCGCTAGATTGCTGTAAGAAAACTCCAGTCGATAAAATAAACAATTTGGTTTATGAAGATAAAAATCTAACTCCTAGAGTTGAGAGCTTTATACTGTTGCTGTATTTACTGCAAAAGGCTGAAGAAATGCTGTCCAACTAAATGGCCATTATTTCCTAAACAATAATTATCAGCTGCTCTTCTTCAAGGTCACAGGCAGCACACAGTAAAAGCCTGTGAGATGAAACACTTCGGGGGGGGGGGGGGGGGGGCGCAGAAATCTTCAGTTTAGGAGCCATAGCAACTACAAGCTAGATGGGCTTTCAAAAAAATTTTCATCATCTGGAAACCCACTAAAAACTGCTCAGCCAGGAGACTGGGATAAATAAAAATGAACTTATTTAAAA
The DNA here is from genome assembly GCF_030936135.1 of Gavia stellata. NCBI lineage: Eukaryota > Metazoa > Chordata > Aves > Gaviiformes > Gaviidae > Gavia > Gavia stellata. The sequence goes on along the minus strand of NC_082596.1, from coordinate 23,827,915 downwards.
ACCACTTTAAACAAAGATTTTCACAATCTGATTTTAGAGTCCGCAACTTAATCCTCAACAGAAAAAGAAACTTTGGGACTCAAAATATTGTACCTCATTTGCATGTGAATAGAAATTACTAAAAGGAAAATATAGTTACTCTCTGTACAGTAACAGATCTAAAGTACTGGTTACACATGCAATTCTGCCACTGCCAAGACTGGGTCAGTTTGCATGCAGTAAAGCATCAGAAGTCAAATCAAGCCCTATTATACCAAGTCTTAGTATCTTTATGCAACTATTATCCAGCATACAGGGGAAAGTGGGCTACCCTACATAATGTGGCTATAACACACATGCCACAAAGCTAAAGCAGACACTTCTATCCCCTTGAAATTTTTCAAAGTCTATTTCACCTCTATACCAAACTCAACCTAGTTTCTGCTAAGTCACGCAGACATCTTTCTATCTCACACTGGGAGAGCTTATTAGCTTGAGAGCAGCACAACGCCACAGAGGCCCCACTCATTCAACAGCACTGCAAGGAACCTAGTAAGTCCTACAAAAGGACAAGGTGCTACTGAGCATCAGCCACACAGCTGAATGGTTCTCCAATAATCCCCGAGGGTCCCAAATCCATGCATTCAGATTGTCTGCACACTTCGAAGCATCCTGTATTTCTGCAGACTGAGTGCAGACTAAACTGAGCCTGCAAGAAAACAGCTCAGGGCTAGCAGAAGTTACCAGATCGGGCTCTGTACTGAAGCACGCTGCTCTTCAGGGCACGCTGCCACCAGTCCTGAACTGGGTCCCGGAAACAGCTTAGCACTGTTCGCAATGAGCTGTATCTAAACATAATGTATCGTTCCGAATTGAGGGTGGCTCTACATGGAGTCAGCATGTTGTTAAGGTGCCTCTTCAACTGCAGCAGTTAAGCCACCTAATACAGTAAGTGCCTTATATTAACTTTTGTAACTGAATTCAGGTGAAGGCAACTTACCTGCAATTATGACAAGCTGCTTACATGAAGATACAAGAAACTTGAAGAAATAAAAAAACATTTGGACATTAAACCACCATGGTTATGGAAGAAATTTTCCTAACAGTAAGATTAGTTTTATTAATCCTTTTCTTCTCCAGGTGGTTTCTAGTCTTTTTGCTCACTGAGCCTATGCAGACTTTTTGTATTCTGTAGAAATGCAGGAGAAATAGCATGAATAAGACTTCAAAAAGCTACAAGACTTTGTCCCTCTACAAAGAGGTAAAAAAACAATACTCAGCCAGGCAGAAGATGCATAAACCTGTACTTCAGTGATAAACCAGATGCATGCATGCATTAAGTTGGAGTTGATTTCAAGATTTCGTGACTGAACATCTGTTCCCTGCTTACAACGGCAGAGGTACATGGAAACTTTCATAACTCATTTGAAAGCCAATGACCTATGATTTTTCTTCAGAAAACAGGAAGTCTATTACCAAAGAAATTTACATACAAATCAGAATTATTTTAAAATTAGTCATGTCACTGCCCCACCAAACGCTATCTAATTTGACAATATTTAGCCACAAGCTGACATACAATACCTTTCTTGTCATCTCCAGCAGCAACCTCAGCCAAGTAACGGTAGTAGTCTCCTTTCATTTTCAAATAGAAAACTTTACTTTCTGCTTGTGAAGCATTAGGGATCAAGAACTTTTCCAACAGAGACTAAAAGAGAAACAAAGAACATAGTGTTTTGAACATATATACTTTTACAGCGTGTTGAACCAACAATGCAATTATACCACAATCTATTTCAAAGTCAAGACAGCTTTATTTTTTGCCTATTTTCTTCACATCCTACATAGCATATTCAGCCAAGGAGAATGTGTTCTGGACCACAATTCGAGGTACAAAAAGGAATGCCGCATGCTGTGACTCGATGGGAAGAAAGGTGGCTGTGTTAATTTAGCAGATGAGCCTTGTATGACCAAAGGAAGGGTTTCTATAAGCCGTTAAACAGTACCCTGACAAAAATAAGGTAATCCAAAGAGTCTGAGCAGAGGGTATATAATGGAAGAAAGTCGGCATCCACAGAAGATAATAAAAGTATTTGAAGTATCAGCTGCTAAATCAGAGACCCAAATCTCGTACATACACAAGCAATAAATAAGCCTTGTTAACCTAGTTCCCATTAACTGGAATGCTGTACTGGCCTCAGCAGCAAGAAACTGCAAGGTGAACCTGGATTCTTACATTTCCAGACAGCTGACAATCTGACACAGTTAGCTATGTAGCACTGAAAAGGATCATCTATTTAAGTGCTGCTCTAACAGGTGTTTCCTATATCTTCCAAAGCAAAGGTAGCTCTCTGGAGTCACTCCACCAAATCTTCCCTGTGGGCTGCCAGTTAAGACCAGGTTTTTCTCGATTATTCTAACTGCTTATTAAATTAACATAGCAAGTTCCCAGCTGAGGCAGTCATGTAATTTAGCAAGAGTTCTATTATGATGAAAAGAAAAAAAGAAAAAAAAAATCACTAGCTCCAACACATTTAGTCAAATTAAGGTGCAAGCTTGTCAAACTTGTTGATATTGAGTGCTTAAAGTTTGAAAGAAAAGCCAGTTATTTAAAAGCCAGAAAAAGTGTGGAAGTGCTCCTGAATATTCAAAATTAAATCAGAAGCTGTTGCATGTACTTTGCTAAGGCTATAGAGCAAACAATTTTTTAAAAGAGAATTTTTTGGTGTCTTTTTTCCCCTGTAAATTAGATGACTGACATTTCAGTTTTGCCTCACTGTTTTTAGCTCATACTTCCAATGACACCACAGAAATGGACAATCTAATTCAGTTTCAACCCACAGAACTATGGCTGCTTTACAGTGCTTTCCTCTAGATAGCACCCTGCAGGTTAAGTGAGTATCTTACATGATGCTGGGTTAGGCATACCCTGAATAGGTAGGTAACTACTGTACTGTGACACAGGTACCTGTGGTACCTGCTCTGCTTAATAGGCCAACTGACAAAGCTACAGGAAACTGTTTGTAATTCACAGAACGAGCAAGAAGAGTGAACAAGTTTGGTTGGTTGGTTTTTTTTTTGTTTGTTTTTTTTTTTTTTAATTAAAATACTGCTAATTCATTTATACAAATCATGAGTATTTAGCATGGTAGCCATGTGTGAAACCCTTCAAAATGAAGTGACCTATTATGGCGGCTCACGCTCATTACTATCTCAGCCGATAGGGTAATGAAGAAGTCAGGCTAACAGAAAGCAAAATCAGACAAGGTTTATCTATGCCTACGCTCCAATGAGATTAAAAAAACCTGTTAATGGACTTTGTTAGTTTCAACATAATGGAAGGTATTTGTTCAATCATCTTTAATATTGCCTTTATATTTCTTTAATATTTCTGGTATTGTGGGAGTTGGTATATAGCTTCATTTTATAACCATGCAGGGAGACATCGAAAAATACTGTGTGTCACAGAATCACTAAGGTTGGAAAAGACCTGTAAGATCATCAAGTCCAACCATCAACCCAACACCACCACGCCCATTAAGCCATGTCCCACAATGTCACGTCCACATGTTCCTTGAACACCTCCAGTGATGGTGACTCCACCACTTCCCTGGGCAGCTTATTCCAGTGTTTCACCACTCTCTCAGTAAAGAAATTTTTCCTAATATCCAGCCTAAACCTCCCCTGGTGCAACTTGAGGCCGTTTCCTCTTGTCCTGTCACTTGTCCTTGCTTCCTGTCTGAACGATAGGAGAGGCAACCCTTTAGCAACAGAGGAAACACAACACAAACGAGTCGGCAGCAGCAGTATTTTTATGCAGCCAGTCAAATGGGCTGCTGAGCTGGCTCATGCTAAGGGCACCCTTCTGGAGGGCGTACCACTATGCAAGGGGAAGGGTTCAGAGCCACCTCTGCCCCAGGGCGGCCGGAACAAAGCAGAAGGCTGTAAGGTGCACAAGTCATGCGCTTCAGCTTTCTGTAACTACTTATGCACTCTGTTCCCACCATTAGAGATTCACAGCTATGACATTTTTCATCAGTGCCAAGAAGCTCTGACTTCAATGACAAATGAAGGTTCCCAGCTACTGAGAATAAGGCTCCTTATTAGTTTTTCTCTGTAGGACTGCAATCAAGTCAGGTGTGTCAGTCTGCACCTACCCTTCTGGCACCATGGGGAGTTGCCCTCCTTCTGTACCCTCCATTAATTGGTCAGACCAAAATATTGTCAGTGATTCTAGAAACAGAAATTATTCATCATCCATAGAGAAGGTTTTTCTGTTAAAAAGTACAGCTCTGCTCACTCCCATAGCAGCAACAGAACTTCCAGACTTAAACTTCACTTAGGCAACAAATGAGGTAAATGAGGTAAATGAGGTAAAATTGCTTGCAAACACCTAATTGAATGGGTGAATTGGACCAGCAGACAGAGAAGAGGAAAGACTACCAATTGAGAAAGTCTTCCTAGTCCGACAGATACTAGCAGGGCAACAGCAGCTCGGACAGTGTGTAAACCTTGTACTGAAAAAAGTTTTAAACCCAAGTTGAATTTAGAAGACTGATGAACTAAGAAAATCCCTTTGAACAGCTATTCATAGAATACAGCCTATGCAAAGTGGCTCTGACACTGCACTGGTAGCTTGCTCGTATCTGGATGAAAGACTATTCTGCACAAACAACATGTAGGACTGGTAGGCCACATATCTTTCTGAGAATTATTTATGCCAAATACGTCATAAACAGCAACAAAACCTGAAAGCAGATGTAAATGCTAGCATGATAAATTACTGAAAGGAGATCCCTCCCCTATTATTTATCTAGTACTATATATTCAGTTTCTCCTGTTTGTACCAGTCTTTATTTCAGGATATATTTTCTTTTACTGGCATAAGTAAACATAAAACACTTCTTTGAAGTTAGCCTGAGGATTCAAGTGTACACCGATTTATCCTAGAGAGCGACTGTGAAAGCTGCAGTCTGCATGGAGGTGGTGTGGCTACAAAAAGCCATACAGATGAGACCAGTAAAACTACTGACCTTTTAGAGTTCAATTACAGAAGATAACATAAAATGTCAGGTGTAACAAAAGGCATAACCAAGCTAACACTTTGTTATCTGCCAACACATCTGCTTATAGGGAATACTGTTTATCATCTTTTTTTTTTTTAAATATGGTTAACTGCAAGGTTTCTCTGGCAGATACAATTTTTTCAACAAGGAGCAGTATCTTTATATTTAAGTCCTATTGATGGGTTCTGTTTGTCCAAAGCAGAAGAAACAGAAACAAGAACTGTTTCAATAGTACCACCAATATATGCTCTCTCCTTTACCAGTTGACATGACAGTGTTTATCAGTACAGAGCTGATCACCGTATGGGCTAACAGCTAGTCTAAGACTGGACCAGTACGCTGATCTGTAATTACTAAGTTTGTGAGATGATCTGCATCACTGCAATGCATACAACACCCTGACAACTGAAGTCCATACGGCATGGGTATATTATAGCTACATGGTATGTAGCTAAGCCCTCATGCTCATTCATGACATTCCTGCTATCATGCCAAAATTCCCATCCATTTTTGATACATACTAACATGCACTAACTCCAACTCCATGGGCAGTTAATTACAGTGCCTCAATCAGAATCTGGTAGAAACAGCTTTTTAAACAAAACCAAAACACCACTCCCTGCCCCCCAAACCCCACAACCACTCATCCTTAATTGTCAGAGCTTTGCATCTGACAGCAAGAATCTAACTGCTGTGAAACAAACCATAGCATTGTAGTCAATAGGCAGATGCAACCAGGATCTTAGAGCACTTTTCAGCCAAAACCTGTAACAGCTTGTACAACTGCTTCTAATACTTTTCAAAGCAAAATCATACACAATCTTTCCAGAAAGACTTAATGGAAAATTATTACCTTTTTTTTTTTTTAAAAAAACACATGCATGTAACTGAATTTGAGTATCAACTCTTACTAATATGCTGGCCATTAAAAGATCAGGCTTCAACACTTCACATTTGCAATTGTGATTATGACTAAGTTAACAGCTTTCTGATACTCTAGACTGGGACAGACAACACATTCGAACTCAAGAGATGTCAGCTATGCTCACACATACCATAGATAAGAAATCACATAAATTTGGTACATTCCCCCACCCCCAGCAAGTATGCACTGGAGAAAAATCTTTGTCTCCAAAGACATGACAGAGGCTGGATGCACACAGCTTTATTATTCTACTGGCAAACTTCAATCCTGGCTTATTTGAATCTCTTTCCAGTTTAGCGTTTAACTTTCTTCATTCTTACACATGTTCTTTTGCCAGAGCAGGACACAATCAACAGATGGCAACATTAAGCATAATGTGTTTTGAGCCTATTTTGATGAAAGGCTCTATGGACTTGTTCCTGTGGTTTTGCCAGATAGGTAAGAGTTATCAGACTCAGTTAGGTGTGTGAAGGAAGCGTAACGAGTAGTAATTCCGTGTAACAAAAAACCCAAAAAACACCCAACCCTCTACAAAAAGCTTGCCTGCTCCTTACTGCAAGTAGACATACTTCAGTTTGTCAAGTTGTGGTGAGAACAGGAAGCCAACCCATAAAGACTTGAATAGTCCTTTCCTGACACTTGAAGCCTAAAACTACCCTTCTTTTAAAAGCAATTGCTTACATCTTTGTCAAATGACTTGTGTGGGCCAGAAGACTATTCCCAAATTCATCATAAGAGCATTAAAATCAATGCCTCAGTTTTGCCTTGTTTCTTACTGTTCTGTGCATATTTCCCTTTAATAAAGGCTCAGTCTCAGTACATGTTATTGCCTGGGAACTTTAGATAATTATTAATGCACTTGAGGATTGCATCAACAGCTCAATTTTCTATTTAACGTATTTCCCTTCTGACAAACAGGAGAATAAGAATAAAATCACCAGATCCTAGAAAAATATAGTTGTAAATGAGCAGGTAATATATAGTTAAAGTACTGAGAGCAAGAAACTTTGTTTTTAAATACCAAAATTATTAAAATACACCGTTGAGTTTAAAACTCTAGAACTATTGGAGAACCAAAAAGACACTGCTCTCACACAAAAGAACCAAGCTGCAGAATGGCAAAAATCCAGAAGAATACACTGATAAACATTAGGTAATTTAAACAGTATCAGGTTTGCTCAGAGCTAACCAGGCAGGCCTTTTGTTTTCATACAGTATCAAAAGCCACCCGACATAGCTATGACATTATTTCTAGTTTTGATGATAAATTACACAGGAGTATTAGCTGAACTTTAATTCATTTGTCAGCCATCTGTGGCATATGGCATAGGGATGAAGACGACATGGAAGAACTCTTTGTCTTTTAAATTCATGGAAGACAGGAAAGAAACATCGTATCTTTTTGTAAGCTCAACCTGAAACCTATTTCACACTAACTGACAATGGCCTAATATTTTCATGATGTAAGCATGATGCCACTATCTTTCTCAAAGTCATTACAAAAACACAGGAGGGACTGTACTGGGTGACAGGACTCAACTCTTCTGTCTACTAATTAATCTACCTGCAACACTGCCCAAAAGAGAATGCCATTAGAAAAATACATAAAGAAAGCAAGAAAATGTCATGCTTCCCTTAACCTCCATCAGTGCCTAAGGACTTCCCAAGTCAGATGTGGTTTCTCTGAATGTAGTAACTTTCAAACAGGCCTCTCATCCACATTCCACACATTGTCCAAACTCCCCTTACATCAACATAACCTTAATACCCACAATACACTATGGAGAAGAAGCTGGACATACTTGACTACCTGCACATGAGAAAGTGTTTGTCTTAAACCTACTTCCCAGTTTCATTACGAGAATCTTAGCTTATAAAAGCACTGGTACTCAAGTCTGCATTTCTTTTAGAAAACTACCAGATAACTTCAGACTATTTGAAGAGTTTCAACACCATTTCCAAACAGGAAACAAAAGCCCCCGTTGCACTTTCACACCATCCAGGTAGCTATTTACTTTATTCTCTACAAAGGCAGAAGGTGAGCAGGGGAGGAGGGAAAGAAAAGTAAGAAAGATGTGATGGATATTAAGAAAAGGGATATCCAGCTGAAGCACCGTGTTAGAACAAGCAAAAAAACTACAGTCTATTGGATCTTACGATTCAGCTTTCCAGATGCATCAGGATACACTTACCAACTGCAATCCAGAGAGCACCACGCTCCTCGTGTCCCAACACTCCTAGGGCAACAACCCTTCCTTTGTGGCAGGAGACATAAAACTATCCAGACTACCGTTACAATGTTGACTTGCTGTTTTCTGACTACCTGCACAGCTGAGCACGTGTATTTTAAAGAATTACATATATAAAGTGTCAGGTGTATTTTTGTAGGCATTCAAAAATATTGATTCATATCAATGTTTCCAGGTACACACTATGCAGGAAGAGCTCTATGTATTTGGTTTCATCAAGTGGAACCCACTAACCAACCAGCACAGTCACTGTATTACACCTTTGTTAAGCTATTATTTTACAGACTCCTATTTTGATGACAAAGTTATTCAAGTAGGCCACCTGTGTTGGACAAGTTCAAGACACCTGTCATTCCCATAAAAAGCTAGCGTGTGATTTTCCATGCATGTGTTTTCTGCCTCAGCACCACAGTTAGGAAAGTTACTCAGGCTGTAAAACAACACGTGCAATTAGCTGTGCTGCACAGATCGGCACACACAAAACAAATGGTTTAACCAAGTTATTTGTGGCCATTAGAAATTCTATTTACACACATCTATCTGAATTGTTGGAGGAAAATGACAAATATTTGTATTTTTAAGGGGGATATTTTTAGACAATCCCTTCCCAAACCCAGGTTGTTTTGAGACAGGCTCATTCTGCTGCCTCCGATTACAGTTCTACCCAGAGCTCAGGATCAGGGCTGTGCAACTGCTGCCTCACGGGTGACCTCCAACACTCTTGGGGGAAAACCAAAAGGACTGTTCTCCTGTCAGCCTTCTGCTCTGGCCAAAAGCAAAGGCTCTTGTTTAATGTTAGCTACAGATTTCTACATACTCATTTGCTCACTGTAACAGGAATACAAGAAAATCTGTCAAATACTAGTGGCTGCTGTGGCACTGGAAATATCTCTGGTAAAACAACTGCTGAAGAAGGGAACAAGCTGCCTGCCTGTTCTCATGACCAGTTATTCTCTCTTCCCATCAAGCTGGCTGCCCACACAAACATACAGTAGCAGAAGTTTGAAAAAGGTGAGAAGAGAAGCCTGGCTGAAAGAGACGAGGTGAGAATGACGAGCCTGAGCAGAGGAGAAATTCAGAATTTGGGACAAAGGACCTTCAGGGGGCATGGAGGAATTCAATTGCGGAGTTCATGCAACAGCGGGAGCCATGACATGCATAGGGACACCTGGGATTGATTAAGAGCAAGGAAAAGGTACATTTGGTTAGCAGCTTTGCTGTAGTCAATCTGGTGAAGATCTAGAAAGGGAAAACATGGAGGAAATGAGGCCTAAGTAATAAGAGGATAACTGAAAAAAAACAACTAAAGGACTTACACAGAAAAGGGAACCCTGTAAAACAGAAAGAATGGCAAGAAATTTTAGCTTATTAAAAAAATACTACTAGAACAGTCTATATGTGTTTCTTTAGAAAAGAGAACAAAAGCAGTATCACACATATGGGCAGGTGGGGGAAAACATTGGAGAAAGAAATAGGACACCCACAAATATCATCTTCATGCTGACACGTACGCTGGGGGATACAACTAAGTCAATAGGTAGGTGTATGCACTAAAACACCTACAGGGTGCTTAGAGGTAAAATACAGCACATACAGACGGAGACACCACCGGTCTGCATAAAAAGAAAAGGATGGGAAGTGAGGCAATGGGGAGCAGCATCTCTCATTCCACACTTTTGCAGTCACATACATAGCTCTCCTTGCAGATCTACCCTCCCAAACTTAAGACTACCAAGCCTTTCACTACCTTGTTCCTTCTACCACTTTGCTTTCCAATTAGTAAGGGAAGCTTAATATCAGGTTTCAATCTTTGAGATTATTCATAGAATATCTGAAGTTGAAAGGGACCCATAAGGATCACTGAGTTCAGCTCCCTGCTCCTCACAGGACTACCTAAAACTAAACCATATGACTAAGAGCGACATCCAGACGCTCCTTGAACTCTGGCAGGGTTGGTGCCGTGACCACTTCCCTGGGGAGCCTGTTCTGGTGCTACCCTCTCAGTGAAGAACCTTTTCCTAATGTCCAGTCTGAACTTCCCCTGACACAGCTTCATTCCGTTTCCTTGTGTCCTATCGCTGGTCAACAGAGAGAGGAGATCAGCACCTTTCCCTCCACTGCCCCCCCAGCCCCCTGAGGAAGTTGTAGACTGCAATGACGTCATCCCTCAAAAGACTTTTAAGTCCTTCATGCCAATCATTACAGGTTTTTATCAAAGTATGCTTAACAACATGCTTAACAACACATGACAGCGAAGGAATCAAATTCTGATGCATTGGCAAAAATACCTTTCCAGTTTAGTAACCAACTCTGAGAAAATTCATGCAAAAGGCAGCAGCCAATAAGACATTTAATAGAAAAATAATTAGGATTAAAGTATTTAATTTGTTGAGGCATTGCTTTTAGACATTAATACACAAACCAGTTTCTGCTGAGGATCATAGCCAATACGCAATTTTTACCTTTTTTGTTTTGCATCACCTCATTAATTTCTTTCTTGATTATTGGGGACTTGCAAGAAAACAGAATGGTGCCAAATACATCGACCATTATTCTTTGAAGAAACAGAACATCTTCTCAGAAACTTGAGATAATACAAAATTGAAACCAATTGAGTTGGATGAGAATTTCTGCTAGACAGGTAGGTCTAAGCAATAGTTACTGTGGCTGTATTCTGAACCAGAACACGTTCTAGCTGGCTTAAGACTCCACAGTTTTGGTCTCTGAAGAAATACTACTAACCCCCCCCCATAAACATGACGTAACACTTTTTATCCTTGATAAGAAACAGAAATAGGAACCATTTATCTTCAGCAGCTTGTACTCTGAGTGGATCCGAAACGTCCTGGAGTAGACTATGTATCTACTGGGAGTTCATTATAGCATACGATGTTAATAAAGGCATTTTATTAGCAAAAATGCCATTTTAACAATGTAAGCCTACTCTGCACAAGGATAATCTTATCAGTTAGAGATCATATTCGCATTGTTAAATATTTATTACCTGCATAATCACAAAGGGTAACAACATCCAGAAAAAAAACCCCACAACTGCTCCCTACCTCACTTGAGCTGCATTATATCTAATTAAAAAAAAAATGAAGAATTTACTGTTCATCTCAGCAGCAGCACAACTTATTATTACTTCTCACTAGAAGAGGCATTGCCAATCTTCTGTCAGATTTCAAGAAAAATAAGCAACTACCCAAGAGCTGACATCCAGTAAAAAAAGTTTAAGAAATAATCACAATCTGAATGCTCTTCGATCAACTTTAACAGCACAAGCTTTCTCAAACTATTTCAAAATGGCAGTCAACTACTGCCTCAACAGACAATCAACTTCAGGTTCAGAGCCAGGAGCCACTGTGTCTGCATATAGCAAAGAGCAAGTAAAGCGTTTGAGAACCTGTTTCAGAAACACGGACTTCTGTCAAGTGCAGGGTAACAAGACAGAAGTTTCCAGATGAAACCAGAGATAGCGTGGCATCTGTTTATACAGATGTACAGAGATAATACACTAACTCTGCTCACATTCTAAATTTTGTATTTCTACCACTTACAGCTTTCACAGGCACAGTAAAAGCCATTATCTTAACAATGCAGCATTTCTACTCTTAGCCTTCTAAGTAACAAACAGTGAAACACACACACTTAGCAGCTTCACCAGATTACAAGTACACGCAATGAAGTTCTTGCTTCAACAGCACGGAAGAAGGAGGAGAGTACCTGTCATCGGTGACTGAAGTGATCAACTTTTGTTTTGCTGCTTAGAACTGCATATAAGCAGTAAGTGCATAAAGTACTTGAACACTGAAGGTTGCTGTCAAATAAAGCAAGTTGTTACTTAGTGCTTATACTGTTCAAAAGCATCCATGTACTTTTTTTTTTAAATCAAAGCCAATTATTAAACATTAATGCAAAGTGAAATTAATACAGTAGACTATTGGTTAAAGATTTGTTCTACTTCCAATAAATGCAAGATGATATAGATACATCTATATATGCGTATACAATGTGTGTGCATAGCTAATGAAGTATCAGAGGTAACTGCATGTTTAAATATTTTTTTGCATTTGTGCAGGGCACCTTAGCTGATTCCATGATAAATGGGTGCATTAAACACATGTATCTTTATAGATGCATTTCTTGCTAAGATTAATAAATACTAGCTCACTTTTGCTCATGCAGCCCAACGACCAGTAAATTACTTATATACGCTGGAATCTAAAATCCTTGCAAACACAAGCTGAAGTTTCATGTTTACGAGGAATTACACAAACAATGTTGAATAAATAAAAACCAACACAAGCCATCTCATATTTGAACTGGTCCATGAATGTTGTTTTAATTATCCAAGATTCAACAGTTTTTCAACAGTTTAATTTTCTTAAAAAAAAAAATGGATTTGCTTAAAAAAATAAAGGAAATTGCTCTAGTTTAGGCAGTGCTTTCACTGCAGGAAAAAGAAAAAAACCCCACAAACTAAAAATCCAACAGCCAGAAGAAAAACCCTGAAGGGACGTAGCTACAACCAGGGAAGTGATTGAAGGATTAACAAAGTGAAATCATGAGGTTGATGCAAATTGCCTCAGCCTCCTACCTTCAATATATGTGAGCAATTATACCAGCCAAACCCTAACTGAAAAAACTAGACTTGGAGGGTTAATCAAAAGCTTAAATTGCAACCATCCTGGGAGGTTAGTAAACCCTGGCTACATTTTGCTCTGCGATATATAGAAGTTCAGAGAAGCATTTGTGAACCAGAGGTACTCACATATTTTCACATACACCACTAGCATGTGACCAATTACCATCTTTTAATACAAGTTTTAACAACTTGAGATAACATCTGGAGTTCTATGTCCACATTTGGGCTCCACAGTACAAGACAGACATGGATATGCTGAAGCGAGTCCAGTGGAGGCCACCAGCATGATTATGGATGGGGCTGGAGCGCATGATGTACAAAGCAAGGCTGAGAAAGCTGGGTTTCTTCAGCCTGGAGAAGACCAGCCATCTTCCTGCTCTGTACAGCTGCCTAGAGAAGATGGAGACAGACTCTTCCTGGAGGTCTACAGTGAAATGACACTGGGCAGCAGACAAATTGGAACATGCGAAGTTCTGATTACATACAAGGATTATTTTTTTTTTTTCTTTTAACCGTAAGTATGACCAAATATCATGACAGGCTGGACAGAGAGGTTGTGGAATATCCACCTTTGAATATACTCAAAATTTGACTGACAAGGCCTTGAGCAACGTGATCTAACTGGGTCTGTTCTGAGCAAAGTTGAATGAAATGACCTCCCTTCCAACCTGAATTACTCACTCCTGGATTTCAACAAATTAACCACCCCATTTCTGTGATTGACATTCTGCAAATAGAAGCTTCTACAAACACCTCCCCTTCTTCTCTGAAAACATTAAGTAAAGGACACAGGACAGAAAGTGCAGCCTGTAGGAGTCACAGAACTAAAGGTAGCAATTTTCAGTCAGAACATTGAATTTTTTGTTAGTATCAGATATTTTCATAGCACAGAAGGTTATATGGTATAATCAGTCACTTGAGCTCATAAGCAATCTACTCATTTGCTTGTTAGCGCCACTCTATAGGTTAGTTGTGCTCTTTGACCATCAGGAGGACATACTGAGCATACAACGGTTGACTTTTAAAAAACACTCAGATGTGCATGTCAAAAAGCATGTGGCTTCCTATAGGAGAGAGGACTAAATTTCCTAATCCTGTCATCAAGAATTAGTGCAGAAACAGATTTTATAGATGTTAACACAGTAACCTATTAGATGTTTGTAGGCAACTAGAAAATAGTCCCACAGTAATTTGAGTATGACGGCAATACGCATTAGTTCTGTGGTATGTTCTTTAAAAAGCCATTTAGATGCATTCTGAATGGAATTACGGTCCCTTCCCCACAGTGAACTGCAGCCCCGTGACAGGTTACTAAACCTGCTCCTACTTCCCCCCAAACAATATACGTACGAAAGAATCACAAACCTGAAGTCACTTAGCTGACATTTAACTCCACCTTCTCTTCTCACAACAATTACCAGTTTTTAAAAGTGAAGCATCCATAACAAGGGCAAAGAAATCTAAATAGTATAAGGAGTACAATGTAGTATAATGGTACACACAAGGAGGACCATTTTACATGTTTGAGCATGAAGTTAGGAAGAAATAACAAGCTGTCAAAGAAAGCAAACAATTCATCTTACTGAGAGGATCGTGAATAGCCCCACTAACCTCCAGCTTTTCTGGCAGGGAGGGAGTAGGGAAGAGCTGCACTTATGTGCAACAGTAACTGTAGAACACTGAAGGGGAGCCAAGGTTTCAGAAGCTCTCTAAACCTTAAGGGGAACAACCAAAAGGGAAAAGAAACAGTGAAACAGCGCTTTGGCACTGCAAGCAAAGATATTTACTTAAGGTGTGAATGTGGGGGAACTTGGGGGAGGAAGAGACATCACCCAGAAGACTGGGCATGAGGGAAGAACATGGGAACTGTCACACATGGTATACTTCGAAGCACACGCAGGGGACTACTGCTATATGTGCCACAGCCTAGGGAAGAGACCGTAACTGTCTAGAATTACATTCATACTACAGTGAAAACAGTCAGTCATGTTTTAAACAATTAGTTTACATTTAGCTCACATCAGAGACTGCCTGAAACCTACTAGTAGTTTAGAGCTCCTGAGAACTTCTAACATGCAAGCAGTATCAGATTTTAGCTATTCAAAGACCTCTACATACATTCTTCTCTGTACTTCAAAATCCTCATTAGCTGAAAAATTCATCTTACTACAGATTTAATTTGAACCATTTCAGCTACATCTCTGTTTCTCACCAACTGCAAAAAGCATTTTGAAGAAAATCCACACCTGTTAGATTAATAACAATTTTTATTATGGAAATGACAAATAAAAGATCATTATACTGGTATTTTAGACAGATCCTCTCTTCTACTATAGAAAGGGAAACAGGATGTGAAGCACACACTTAGCTAACATGATGAAAAGTACTTAACAAAAAGCTTAATTTCTTGTATCAGTATGAAATGTCTGAGGCTGGAAATTTTCTGTAATACTCAAGTACATTTAAGATGCTCGAGTATGGCAATGTACTTCCTTCCCCACATACACTATATTATTCTTGAAGAATTTGGAAGTTCACTCTTTATAGTTACAGTGCAAGGAACTTGTACTATGCACAACGTGTCACAATTATTTGCAGTTTATCAGCACTACCAGACCAACTCCAAAATAGAGTTGGTTATACTACACCTGAAAATACTCCAGTGGATATCTGACAGAAATGACGCTGGACCAAGAGATTTTAGGTGTCTCTTCTTTGTACAGCAGCATTCAGAGGCTGCAGCAAACAACAGGACAAGTTCAGCTGTTTGTAGAGCTGTAGAGGCACTCCACAGCAAGTTCAAATGAGAGAGGATTTCGGAAGTGGTAAGGATGTAGATGCTGGCTTTTCCTGCTGCAAGGTCAGTGTAAAGAAGAAAAATAAATGGTTGGACCCGACCCATGTAATCACTAAAATTTTTATCACTGATAGTTACGAAGCCAGAAAAGTCCAGCATTAATTGCTCTTACTCACTCCAGAAGTTAGTGGAAGAGCTGGGAACAGAACCCAGGCACAGTGTAGTATACTCTGCGACTACTGG
Source organism: Gavia stellata (assembly GCF_030936135.1). Taxonomy (NCBI): domain Eukaryota; kingdom Metazoa; phylum Chordata; class Aves; order Gaviiformes; family Gaviidae; genus Gavia; species Gavia stellata. Next base: position 23,812,008 of record NC_082596.1, on the reverse strand, counting down.
ATTAGAGGAGCTATTTCTTCCAATCCACTAGTAATTTGATTCCAACAAATGACAGAAGAGAGTGAGAGGCTGCAGAGGAGCCAGCTTTGGCTACATTCTGCTAGTCACAAACACATTCTCTTAATTGGTTTCCTCCCTTCAACACTGAAGTTAGGACACCAGTCACTTCCACACTCAGCTGTGATGTAACACCCCAGGGTATTAAATATTACTCAAGAGCCTAGCAGGCAATTGAAGACACAACAACAGCTCAAACAGATTCACAGTCTTAATAAAAGATACAAAAGTTTCCGATCTGCTTTTGTACGGTAATTGATAAGGCTCATAACTGAAAGCTTTGAAAGTTTGTTAAACACTTCCGGTCCTATTAATGGCATACTTCACACCAATCAAGATTTGGTAAGCCCTGTTTTTCACTTCTGTGAACAGTTACAGACCAGATTATGCTGTAAAAAAATTACAGAGGCTCTTCTGAAAAAAAAAAAAAAAAAAAAAAAAAAAATTAAGTTCTACGTTTGCATGTAGCATTGTGCAGACTCCTGTTCATAAAAAAACCTAAATATGTTACCAGAATTATTTTTTCGCTGTTAAAGCAAAGTGGATGTCAAATAAAGCAATACAGTCAGTCATCTTTCTAGGTAAGTAAGAATGTATGTGAACAGGATATTCCAACAAAGAAACAAGAATATGTCTTTAAATATAAAGCTAATTCTTCAATGCAATTAGCAATGTCAAATGTAGTGTATGCCATTTGAAAGCGTTTTTAAATCCTATCCCTTGAATAAAAAAAAAGTTTTTCTTTTTAAACATATATCTAAAAAAGTAGTTTTATTACTGCTAATCACTGCCTGAGGCATTGTTTCTTCTGGATGGTAATTTTTCCTTAACCTATTAAGAAAAATTGGACTGGCAACACTAAAAATTAGTAAGACATTACCTGCCTAAAAGTAGTAACATGTCAAAGAATAATAATTTACTTGAATAATGCATGTATCTCTCATTAAACACAAAGAGAAATTCAAGTCCATTTTGAGGTTCAGAAGATTTAAGAAGATTCTCCACCCGTGTGCCCCCCCCCCAGATAGTTCAGCTGCTGCAGCAAACTTGAAAGCTCGTTTTTTGTTTTAGTTTTTCTATTTAGCATGCACAATAAAAGCTAGTTTCACCTCAATCTGGTTTCCATTATCAGAAAAAAAATTAATTGCAAACACTAAGTTCTTCTAAAAGGGGGTTTCTAAGCCCAATGACATAATTAAAATGATTTCTTAATCCCAAACATAGTTTACAAAGGAATTTCAGATCGGTCTGAACTGAAAGCATCCACGCCTGAGGGCTTTCCCCATTAATAAAATAATTAATTTTTAAAATAAGTAACAAGAAATTAGAATGCCAGATTTGGATCCTTATTTCCCTGGCTTAAATAGATGAGCCACCACTTATCAACACTAGTAAATCAGTTCTTTGCTATGTGTTAAGTCTGGCATTTCCATTTTCATAGCAGTTTAAGAGTTATCCTTACACAAGATAACAAAACATACAAAACTGGGTGTGTTACAATAACCATGGAAGCCAGCCTAAACTGGAAGCCAAGACACAGAGTTATCCATGCCGACTTTTACACACCCTTGGAGAACCAGTCTTCTAGAAGCGATCACCGCCCATGTCATTTAGTTATCTTACACAGCAAGCAAAATTTATGCTACTCATTGATCTTAATTTTTGTTTGACATCAGATCTTCAAGCACATACTTAGCTATTTAACACTTCTCTCATATCACGCGTTATGCTGTCACCTCCAGGTACGTGATCCCTTGTCACATATGGGATGACACACCACCAGGGTCCACAATCCAGTGGACAATTCTATTGCTGACAGTAACATCTACCTCACAAGTGGTCGCAGGACCAGACATCCGTTCATCATGTGCTTGCTGAAGCACCACAGGCGTATGCAGTTGAAAAAACCTGACAATCCGGAATAAGCATTTGGAAGAGGTTCGGATTTCATCAATCAGTCTCCTAACGAAAATATAGGGTTGTTTGCTGGGTACATGCACATTTTAACATAACTACAAGCCACAAAAAACGTCTAACTTGAACACGCTTTTAGTTCGCTACTAGAAATTTTAAGTTTAAGAGGGTATCACAGCATTTCTACTGCCTCTTCCTGCAGACAATTTTCTGCATGGCTGAGTCATAACTAACATTACATCATCTTACCCAGGGAGGGGCACAATTTCCGTACAGTAAGAACTACCTCTTACAACTAGAGGAGCTTATTAAAGTTGCAGAAATCAAAGCAATCTAGGATACAAATACTGCACCGGGGGGGGGGGGGGGGGGGGGGGGGTGGGGCGGGGAGAGGAGAAAACCCCAAACTAAACTTGCATCTAGCTCAGTCTCAAAGTATGTTGACTTTGCATACCTATTACTTTATATACAATAATGCTTCAACACATCTCCAAATTCACAAGCATTCATAACTATGATGATTTGTATATAAATAATGAACACATTAGAAGGAAAGAAAAGTCAGACTTTAACATCTTGTTCTTCAGAAATATCATAGGAGACCACAGCTTTACTGACAGACTAGAAGTAGTCCCAGAGGGCCCAGCACCATTTACCCTGTAACTCTAAGTAAAAATGGATCAACAGTTTCATTATTTCTCACCAGCACATCATTGCAGATGTCCCTTAGCTCAGTCTCAATTTTCTCTCTGTATTCTCGAGCCATCTGCTGTTTTTTCTCAGCACCTTCCGTCTTTTGTTCAATACTTGAGACGACTCTCCAAGATGACCTACGGGCTCCTACAACATTTTTATAGGCAACAGAGAGAAGATTCCTCTCTTCGTTGGACAACTCAGCTCCTTGCTCAGTCACAGACTTCATGCAACTTGCCATGTCATCATATCTTTCAGCCTGCTCAGCCAGTTTGGCCTTCTGCACCAGCTCATTTTTATCCATGCTGATATTTCTAAAGAGGAAAAATAGTGAGGCGTTATTCAGACATTGACCAAGGACAAAGGTGTTTTAACTTCATATGCAGAGCAACCATTCTCTAAGCAGTTTAGAACTGTGAGAGGTACAACTGAAATCCAGAACACAAGTACAAACACTCAATGCTCTAACACACGGATATGTGGATCGAAGACTTAAAAGTCACAGCATCCTCCTGAAAAATTGTTAACTTTTAAAAATATGTTATTATTTTAATAAATGCAAACAAAAGCATCCAAAAGTGAAATAAAAGCAAATCATTCCAATCTTATGCACATAAACAATGCAGTTCTTTGCCATCACTCTCTCATAAGGCTACATTCAAGCTGCAGCATCAACTGCATCCAATTATCAATATAACAGAATTGACAAAGAAAATATCTAACAGTAAGTTCTTCACAGGAACAGACCAAATAAAGGCTAGACAAACAGTACCAGGCAACTCTCTGTGTCTTAACAGAATCTTACAGTTACATGCAGAAAGACTTGGCACAGTGATCTGCAAATCAAATCCCACACTGGATGTTAAAGTCACAATCCACAAAATATCTAAATTTCAAGGTGTACACCCTTGAACAATATTAACTTCCTTTCCCAAAATAGGATACGGTAGACATTCTGAGCAAGGTACTGCTTCTCAGCCTGAGAGACTATGCTTTCAGAGACAAAAGGAAATTTTACTATTTAAAAATATTACTTCAGCATCAGTATTTGAGATAGCACAACCTGGCTGAGATGCTTCATTACCTGCATCTTATGAGCACTTTAAAAAAAAAATAAGAATAAAAAAATCAAGCTCTGCTGAACAGAGATAACGGGGAGGGTGGTGTGTGTGTGGGGGGGTGTTCGGTACATCAGGAAAGAATACTCCTCCCTTACCCCCCATCTTTTTCTGTATCTTGACTTGATCATTTTGAGGCCCTGGCAATGTGCTTTGGGATACACCATCCTTTAAAGTTTGACTAGCTTATTAAAGCAAGAACCAATTTTGGTCACGTATGCTTCATGTATTTCTGTATGTTCCATACACAACAATCCAGCATCTTAATCTTTAACCACTAATCTTTTTGTCATTTTTCATTTAGTTACCACAAACAACAGTAGCACTATCTTCCACTTATGAATAAATTAAGCACGGTTTAGCATTCCAGTCACCTGAAAGGGAAAGTTTTAATAGCTCCTACCCCCAACACCGGGGCACAAACTCAGCAGCTGTTCCGCAGCGTTTGCAAACATGCGTTGAAAACTTGACCGCACCGCGAACAGCGGGTTAAGGAGCCATTTTAAGGCAAGGTTTTGGCTACGGTTATTTACCAGCCGGTGTGATCAGGACGAGCGTGGTTAAAACGCCGGCCCCAACGCCCGTCTACCGGGCCCCCAGGCTGCCCGCAGGCTGCTACGGCAGCATCCTCCCCAGGCGGCCAGGCCGCCCGCCCTTCCCGGCGGCCGAGGGCGACCGCCCGCAGGCACGGCGAGGGCAGGGCGCTGCCCGCGGTTCCCCGCACACGAGGTGACAGCAGAAAATGGAGCGGCCCGGGGGAGGAGCGGGCGCGCGGCCCCCCGGGGCGAGGAGGCACGCTCCGGGCCGCCCCTCCCCGCGCTTGCGGCCGCATCCGACCGCCGCGGGGACACCCAGCGCCTCGCCGGCCGCCTTTGTCATGGCGGATCGGCGCCGGAGCCCAGCCCACTTCAGCGCGCGTTAATCCCGCTCACCTCCGCCCAGCGCCGGGGGCGGCAGCGGAGGAGGATGCCGCGTTCCCGCCGCGGCAGCAGCCGGACGAGGGGAAGGCCGCGGGCTCAGCCCCGGGGGACGGGGAGGGGGGGGGGGAAAGGGGGCGGCGGCGGCGCCCCCCGCACCGTCCCGGGAGAGCCGCCGCTACCGCCCGGACCCCTCGGCCGGGGGGGTGGGGGCGGAGGGAAAAGGAAAAGATGGGCGGAGGCGGGGGGGAGGGGGGCTGGGCAGAGGGGAGGGAAGCGAGCCCGACCGAGGGGCGGCCGCTGCGGCTCTTCCGCGCCCGGGCAGCGCTCCCGGCGGGAGACCACACCCAGCGGCGGCCGCCCGCGCCCCGCGCGCCGGCCCCCCGCCCCCGCCCGGCGGAGGCGGCGCCCCCCACCCCCCCGCCACGCGCCCACGGGCGCCGGGTCGCCCCCACCCGCCGCGCCACGGGCGGGGCCCTCACCTGCCGCCCCCTCCCCCGCCTCGCCGCCCCCTGTGGCTCTTCCCCTCCCCCCCTCACCGGCGGGGAGGGGCAGCCGCGGCCTCACCTGCGCGGCCCCCGCCGCCCTCCGCAGCGGCCCCCGCGGGACAGGCTGCTCCCGCCGCCCCGCTCCCTCCCCGCGGAGCCGCCCTGCCGCCGCCGCCGCCGAAGCCGGAGGGGGGGAGGGAGTTAGGGAGGGCTCGGCGCTGCCCGCCAGCCGCCTCGCTCGGGGCCCCCCCCCCAAACCCCAGGGGCGGGGGGCAGCGTCCCGGGGCGGTCGCCCAGCGCAGGGGCCGGAGGCGGGGCGGCGCGGCAGGCCCCGTTACCTGTGCGCGGCGAGAGCGCGGCGGCGGGTGTCTCGGGGCGGGCGGCCGGCGCGGACTGTGCCTGTCTCGCGGCTCGCTGCGCTGCAGCCTCTCTCCCAGCGCCACACACGGCGTCTCCGCCAATCACCGCGCCGCAACGCACGGGCAGCGCACCGCCCGTGACGTCAAGCGGGGCCATGGCAACGGCGAAGGCGCGAGCACGAGCCCGCGCCTCCCCCGGCGCGCCACAGGGTGGAGGCCTCGCCAACCGCCGCGGGCGCCGGCGGCGCGCGGGAAGGCGGGATACGCCTAGAACCGGCGGCCCCGCCCGCGGCCGCGCGCGTCTCCCCCCGCCCGACTGCGGAGCCGAGCGGGGGTGTTGTCCGCGCTGCGGGGCTGCCGCAGGGCCGGGCCGGGCCGGGCCGGGCCGGGCCGGGCGAGGCGGCGTCCCGCCCCCTCAGCCCTGTCCTCTTGACGCACCGCCAGCCGTCTCGCCCGGCCCGGCCCGGCCGCTGCCCGGCGGGGAGCCCACATCCCCTTCCTCGCCTTCGCCGCTGTTCGGCTGAGGAGATCGGCGGTGGCGGAGCTGTCCCCGGGCCTGGGCACAGGGCGCCGTGTGGAAACGGGGAGCGGGGGGGGGTCCGGCACCGCCTAATGTGGCCGTGGGTTGTGTGTGGGTGTCCTCCCCGCCCCCCATTTACCGCACAGCCCAAGCGACCTCTCCTGGCTTTGTGTTTTCCACGAGGGCCGAGTTTTAAGAACTAACCCCCTTGCCAAGCCCCCGCGGGGCCTGGCTGGGCATCCGGACCCGTTCCCGTTGCAGGGCCGCAACGTGGGCGCCTGTGATGGAGGGTGGGTTGGTGGTGGAGCTCCGGTGTACTGAGGGGGGCAGTCCCGGTGCGCGTGGATCTGTCTGACGTCCTGCCTGTGCTGAGCTGGGCATGGAGCCGTGTGCCAGGAACCAAATCCCGGCCCGGGAGTGGGAAGGAGGTTGTGGGTTGGAAAGGAAAGACCCAGAAGAGGACAGCACACGGAGCCTGGGCAGGAGCCCCGGGGAGTGGCGGCAGAGCTCTGGGAGACCCTGCCTGGGACTGGTGGGGTGGACACTGTGCCGGGCTTTGCAGATGCAGAGCAGTCTTTTTGCAAGCCTCTCCCTTGGAAAGGCAAACGGGAATTTCGGCCAGCACCACGCAAACGCAAACGTTGATGAGAATGTGCTGACAGGAGTAGGAAGAGTATTAAAATAATAAGCATTGCTGTTGTTGGAAATGTTCTTTTGAAAAAAGTGTTTCCCAAAGGTGTTCAAAGCCTGCATTCACTTGTCCCCTTTTTGAAGAGCTTGCCCCAGCTTGATTCCCTGTCTCAAGTATGCGGTGTCCTGACCTCTCGTATGCTTTCTTCTGGGCTCTGGGATCAGCACTATCTCACAGAATTAGAAATAAGATGGAGAAAGCACCTCGATCTGTTTTTGAAAAGGGTCAGGTAGGATAGAGGGGGTAGGGAGATTTTCTCTTCCAGACTCACGTATCAGGCAATGCCACAGAACAGGAGCATCTCTAGTGGGAGAGGGAGATTCCCCCCCAGGGGCTTGCTCCAGGCTCTAGTGCCTATGGGAGACCCTGGTGAGCATTCTGCCTGATCCCTTTTCAATGCAGGTTTCATATAAAACCTCAGGCTCTGGTCACGTGGTCGGTTACTGTATCCCAACTGTGGAGCCGTAACTGGAAATCAAGCAGCAGCAGCTTTCTGAGCGATTCCTGCTCGGATCACAAATACTTGCTTGACTAATTGTTCAAAACAACTCACACAGAAGTAGCCACAGGACAGGATGGACATGGGTTTATGTAGACAGAGTCATAAGAATCTGTTCGTAGGGCAGTGTCTGGGAATAGCATAGGAAGAGTGAGGTGCTTGCTTCTTGGAAGGCAAGAGGAAGTTACGAATGTATTTGTGTTCTTGACTAGTGACTGGCCAGGACCAGGTTGGTACAGCACCAGAGAAAGCAGCATCAACAGGTTCTCCTGCAGATGCGCTGCCTTCTGCCTCGTGCCTCCTAGTCTTGCCTGCATGCCTCCCTCTGTCTTTTCCAGGCACTTCTGGGGTAGCTTCTTGGCGTGTTCCTTGTCTTCCTTCCACCCTGCAATGATGAAGTGACTGTAGACCTGAGAGTGCGATAAAGTGACCAGAATGGGGGTTTTATTTCTAAATCATCAAAACAACGATCCTGTGTTTTGACTGAGTATCAGAAAGGTGCTATTTTAAGCTCTGCGTGACAAGGTTGACTTTTTAAGAATAGGACTTTTTCATTTACCCTTAAAATTGTATCATATAAAGAACAGTTAGGTTTTCTGTGGTGGCATTGGGGTTTGTTTATGGATCTCTCACTACCCATTCTCATTGCCTAAGATGTATGTCGGGGTTTGTTATAATGTACATTTTTCTCTGTGTAAGTTTCATCCAGCAGCTTCTGTTATATTAGACATTGATTTAACAGTAGGGTATTTTTTTTTTTTTGATTTCTCATCAGTTCTAGTGCCTTCCATTTACTTTCATTAGGTTTAATGAATTTCGCTGATGTTCCTCTGGAATATTGGTGGAACGCTCATGAAGAGAGCTAAAAAAAAAAAGCAAAGTGGGCAATATTGGGTAGAGCAAAGCTCACCAAAATTTACTAGCTGTGTCAGGTGAGAACATCACTGTTGCTTAATTTAAATGTGAAGAAGAATATAACCTTCCTTTTTACTTCCCCAATGATGCTTTCTTGGGGTATACAATACAGAGGAGTTCGTTTTTCAAACAAGCATCGTTAAGGCTGAGGTTCATAATGTATTCCAATACACAATGCTGCTTCATCTTATCTGCTTTTATTTTTTATCATTATTTTCCACTTTAGGAAGCAATAGGAGGAGAGCTTGAGAGCTGTACTTGAACACAGATGGTAAGATGGCACAGCATTTGCTGCAACTTGCTTCAAGTTATGTTACAGAGTTCATTTTTAACATAAGCTTTAAACCTTTATTTTGTAGAAAAGTCTCATTGAAATGGCAACCACCCAAATATAGACTATACATTTTTCGGAGGCACTTGAATATTTTGTGGTAACATGATGAAAAATTAACTGATACAGGAAAAATAATAATCCTTAAAAGTGCATAAAGAATCCAGGCTGGAGCATATATTAGATGAAGCACAGGTATGTATTGCTTCTTGATATCTCCAGGAAATATAGGGGAACCCCTTGTGAAGTAGGCTGCAATACTGTAGGCAGTGTTAATAGTTTTGTGGAAGGAAAACATCAGCCTTTCCATTCACTCCTTTCCATTATTTCTGTTTTTGGAGTGAATGGAACGTCTCCTGCAACAACCCTAATTGCCACTAACCATAGTTTTTGTTTGCTAACAGCCCCATATGTCAATAGACTCTGCACTCTTTCCCCTTCAAGTCGGCTATTTTTGCCAAACACCATTTCCACTCCTCTGGATTTCATGAACGCTGCCATTTGAAACAGATCCAAGGAATTAGACATTACTCACCTTTGCATATGCTGTCTCTTGAACAGATACTCTCCTGCTGTCTTCTATTCTTACATTTCCTGCACTTTTCCCCCAGTGTGGAATGTTTTATTTTGTCTTGCTTATTGCAGTTTTGACCAGGGAACCTTGTCTCTTAAAAAGATAGGCTTTAAGCAGTTTCCCTTTTCTTCAAATGCATTTTCCCTGCTGCTCTCCACGCAGTTTTTTGTTCGATGACTTGCACTTTCACTATCTCAGACTGTCAGGCGTACTTGTCGGCAGCTAGGAGCAAAAACTCATTTGTAGAGTTAGACACATTTGCATATAAAAGTATATATATATATGTCTGTTTATTTACATTGCTTCTCTCCTTCTTATATGAGAGGAAGAAATTGAGGGATGGGGGTGGGGGGTGAAAATGACCCCAGATACCTTTTATTCTCCCTCTAGCACAGCATTTAGTTCTTTCTTCTTCCCTCTCATCCTTTCTCCTGTAAGCGTTTAGTTATTCTTCCCTGTGCTTAACCATATTTAATAAAAAGTGGACAGGTAGCAAGGCAGGGTTATCCACGCACTAGAAGAGGATGACAGGATTTTGGGGGGGTTACCCTCACACAGGCCAAGGAAGGCAGTCCAGGAACTCTGTAGGAATAGCTCTTAAAAGTTGGTGAATGCTATCAGGACTGGAAGGCGTAGCGGTGGTTGCTCTCAGTGCTAACCAGGCTACTGCTAGAAAATGGAGATGTTCTGATTGACTGTTTTTTCCTGGGAACAGGAAAATGAGGAAAGGCAGCCTTGCAAAGGGCATTTCTCCGGAGACCAGGATATGATACTGCAAATCTACAGCCTGCGGAGGGGGGGCGGGAGAAGAGTTGGCAGCTGTGTCGTGTGCTCTCCTGCTGTCAGAAGCTACTTTTCTGGAAGCTGCTTGCTCAAAATGCTGACTGTTGTGACTTTGTTACATACATACCTTTCTGTGCTGATTCTCAGGCTACATGATTATACTGTATATAGTAGTATTCTTATGCAGCCTTTGTGTGCTTCTCTAGGGCTTTGAGCTTCTTGCCTCCCACTTAGCAGAAGCAAGATCGTCAGAGTATTACCACCTTTCTAGAATAAAACATTTATTAACATATTTAGGAATCTGTCCTAGCTATCTTTATTTCTTTCCTTGGCCACAGCCTGTGATTTACAAGCCAAACTTCAAGCTTTGCACAAGGGAATGAGATGTTTCATCCCGCTCCTTTGTAGTCTGATTGTGCTTTTGGATCAACTGACATTCTTCATCCTCAGAACAGTCTTGTAGGTTGACCCAACTGAGAGACTTTAGTGAAGGATGGATGCATTTTAGACTTTTCTTTCTGTTCCTCCCCTCCCCACCCCAGCCCTGGCCCTGTGGTCTAAAATGAGTCAGATTCTGACTCTGTGTCAGGTGCCAGTGATAAAACATATAAATTGTGGATAAGGCCGCTATTTTCCATCACTGAGTGGAAAGTAGTTAGAGCTGCTGGATCTCAACATGGCTTTTCCCTCTGCCTCACCAAAGATGTCCTGAGAACCTTCTCTGACCTCCTCACCTGTCTGTCCATAGTCTAGTTTTACAAAAAATGACACATTTAGCTCAAGAATCAAAGTACCAGTGAGTCCTGCTTAAGTAATCCTGTACCTTGGATTAAAATCCTGAAATTATTTCGGATGTGGACTAGTTTAAATATATATTATTAGAGAGTTAGTGCATGATTGGAAATGTCCCCAAGGATGATTCCTCAGATTCATCTGTCAATAAAATGCGAAGGTCATTTTCACAAAAATAATTTTAAAATGTTTCCAAACATCTTGTCACCAAAGTGACAAGTATCCAAGAAGGATGTCAGGATACCCACCAAATAAATGGCGTACAAGTGATGAATTGTAAGTTAGCACATTCCTTCTTTCCAAAAAAAAAGATGTAAAATGGCAACTTCCTTCACAGAACTTGCCACCAAATGATGAAGATAAATCAACACTGCTCTTTACCTCCTACTGACCTTTCTGAGAAAGGAAGCTAGATGCTGTTATTTCTTGTTTACAGAAAGCTCCAGAAAGGTATGAAAGACTTAAGTTTGCACAGGTGTCATTAAAAAGCTGAATTTAATCTAAATAACTTTTATTTCTGGCATTTGGTGTATGAGATGGGGGAGAACATCAGGACCTGGCCGCACTTGAAGGGCTGCAATAACTTTCAGTAACTAGTTAGCTGGAAGGAGGGTTTGAGAGGTCTGGGTGGCAAGGCTGTTATGTATAAAATGTAGGCCCGTATATGGATCTCATTTAGTTCCTTTTATTGTAGTGTTTCAGTGCATCGCTGACATCTGAGCACCTACATAATGAATGTAAAAGTGTGCAAATTCTTGAATTGCTGAGAGCTCATTTTGAAAATGGGAAACTTGGCATTGCTTTGGGTGGAAAATTCATTTCCCATGGAAAATTCAGTTTGTTTCTGTGTTATACCTGAGTTGATTTTACAATATTAGATGCAAACTCAAAAGCTGCATGGAAGAACAAAGTTCATCACTCTTGAATAAGATTGATTAATTCGACTATTTTAAGATGCAGCTAAGGAGCGTTTTAGGGATGCTGCTGCAGTCATCAGAACCGTGAAGAAATCAAATGAAATATCCCCAACCATCAGCAACAAAAAGGAGATTTAACACCGGTGTTTGAAAACACTTGGCTAGACAGAGGCCTGCAAGTGGAATATATATGGTTTATATATTATGTTTTTATTATATTCTCATTCCTAACCGATTGCCCAATGTTGAGGTATTTGTGTGTCTTCCAAGGATACATTGAAAGAGCGTACTACGTATGTTTTCTTCTCCCTTTCTCCTTACAGGAAGCAAGATGGATGGTGCCGAAATGGGCGTGCTTTGCCCTGGGATGCATGAAGGCAGTTGGCCACCCGCTCCGCCTGGGGCACTGACTGAATGTGGGTCCTCCGGGGCTGGAAGTGTGAGTTCAAGTGAATTTAATATGGTGTTGATAAATTAACTGCATCGGTCTTATCCTCGTCCTCCACACAGGACTGAATTGCACCCTGAATTATTAAATCCTGACTAATTCTGTTGGTTTATAGATGAAAACAGTTCTTTTCTTTTTGCAAACAATAGCCATTGGGATTTGGGAACTTGGAACTCTTTTTAGCTTGTATTCGTTTCCGTTATGTGTAACTGCTCTTGAGTGAGCAAGGTAATACTTAGAAAGTGTTACCAGAAGAGACAGGATGTCTTGAAGCAAACTTGAGACTAACCTCATTCTATTATACCTACTTTGATTTATTTTTGGACTTATTTTTATTTATTAATGCTTACTAGCTAATGTTATTTTAATGTTGATTGTCAGGAAAAAGGCTCCATAATGTCGTTTTAAATCAGTTCTGCCACTTAATTTCAGAGCTTCTTGTCTTGTATGCATTTATCCTGAGTTTGTCTCTTATTTTTTAGATAATAAATTATTTACTTTCTTTACATTCTTTAGAAATATACCATAGGTGTTAGAGTTGAAGGCATCAGAAAAAATGCCAAGGTGCAAATTACCAGTCTCATAGGGTACACCCTGAGGATTTCTGGAGGACCTCAAAAATGAAATAGCATAGCTGCTATAGGACACATGCAAACTCTTGCTATAAACATTTGCCATTAAAAGGATCAATGGGTAATGTATTGAACCCGTATTTTTAAAAGGTAATCCAAGAAATTGCTAATACAGTGAACTGTGTATTAGATCATCATTTGAAGTTCTACTTAAAAATGGAATGATACATCACCTCAAAGCTCATTTTATGAGATGGTGTAAGAAATGACAATTTCTAGAGTAGAAAAATCTGTCTCACTAATCTCTTACTGGTATCTGAATGTTTCAATAGCGGTATGGATGAAGGTGAATTTACTAACATATTCTATTAGATTTTCACAAGCCCTTCTTAAAATTATCACAACAGGCTATTAAAGAAATGCAGGATGTCGTTTTACAAGGGAAAGTTAGGCCCCTAAATACTTATTTAAGTAACTTTATTCAAGTTATAGGCATTAATAGCATTTCTAACCTTGAAGGTTTTCTTAATGCGGTAGGAACTTATATTTTCCACTGGTAAAATTGCTCAGTTCCCTTGTTTTTGCTCCTGAGCATGTGCAAAACCATCTTTACAGCTCCAGGCTGCTGAGCCCCAAAGAAATACATAAAAGAAGCATTTTCTTGCAAGTTTCCTTTCAACTGCCTGTCAACTTCAGTTTTGCATCCCAGCAACCAATTTCAACTAATTTTATTTTATACTGACTACATTTATCACAATTTATTTTATATTCTTGATAGGATATTGAAAGAGGCTCTCAGGGCCACAGATTGCTGCTGAAATGTTAGACAACATTTGGCATGAACAGGATCAGAAATTAAAAACTGGCATTTTTTAGCATGGTTGCCTTTGAAACGAGGTTTATGAGATTGTGTTGTTTATCTCTCTGTACATTCAGCAATTCCCCTTAAAAAACTTTGGGACCCAATTTCAACCAAATTTGAAAGATAAGCTGAAATCTCAAGATAAATAAGTCTGTGAAAAACTGCAGCTGTACAGAGGACAAAGTGCGTAATTAAATGCCTGCGCTGTGGAAAAGGCAGGTGGAAGCCAGCCTTTATATAGCGGTTGAGAGCCGCCAGCCTGCCAGAGTATGCTCAAAGATTTTTGATTGAGCATAGCATGTGCCCTATATGGAGAGTGGGTTTCAGAAGAGAACCTGAAGTTGTTATGGCAGAGGAGATTTTAGGAGATAAAGAACACAAGTTCATGAAAACAATCAATCAAACCCTGCCTTGTTTGTTTTATTTCTTGCAGAGCAACTTGATTCTCTTGCCCTGCCTCTTCTTCCTCCTTCCCACTCTGAACACCTTTTTTCCTCCCAGAATCTCCAGTCTCTTACTATCTTTGTATTCCCCTTGCTCTCCTGGCTCAGCATCAATTCCTGTAACTTAACCGGCCTAACAATTCTGTCTGATTTAGTAATCAGGTCTCAGATATATCCTGGTGGGAGCCAGTTAATGGCTGTTTCTTCATCCAAAAAGTTCAACCGGGCTGTTAGGATGTGCTCATATCAATAGCTGTAACAAAACTAATTGGTACTAACCCCTTTCTATTCTGACTAGAGAATCTCCTGCTTTGGTACTTATACTTATCAAGCATTTGTGGATTCTTATTGTGCCCTCCTGCCAGCTAGCTGACATTGTAAAGATCCAGCTGTTGTGTGGTGGGACTAGTGAATCTAGTTTAAAAGAAGCTAACTAGAATTAAGCAAACAATTTATTTTTTTTTTAAATCTATGCACACATTTCAAATAGTATATCCAACCCAACATTACAATGTTTTTAGAATATTCCTCTAACGTGTGGAGGCTTACGACTGTCCCACAGGGTCTGTAGTGCTGTTAAAAAAATGTGAGAGTTCTGTATTTTACAAATTAGCTTGGTTGGAGAAACAAAGAAAAATGCCTTTTCTCCTTTTTGTCTTTTCTGTCAGGTTCTTCCTCAAGATGGATACCTTATCTAGCATGGAAAGTTTTTGTAGCTCTTCTCTGGTCAATTATCTAAACAGGACTCAAATTGAGCTGATGTCAAAACAAAGAATAGACACATACATAGTACTGGGCTGTGATAAAAGCTGCTCTTCTGTACAACTTCCCAGCTTGTGAAACCTGTCTGGTTTTGCATAATAGGTAAGCCCCAGGAAGTATAAAATTAGTGGGAGTGCTTGCAGTGTGGCCAAGTTACAGTTTTACAGTCGTTTAAAGGTCAGCAGCAAACTGACATCTCACCCAGTCCTGCAGGATAAGGCTCTGTAGGGACAAAGCTCTCGGGCAAATGTCCGCATGATCTGCCTTGTGGCCATATGGAAAACCTGAAGCCGAATAAGGGGCTGAGATCCCATGCTGTCACTTACAAGCCAGGGCCAGAGTTACCAAGCCAATCTTTCTCACCATTTATCTAGGGCAGACATTGAAACCTAAGCCTCAAGGAAAGGTTTTTGAAGCAAAAACTCCAGGCCTAAGGTCTCACAGGGCAGGTACTCTTTTTTTCCCCAGCTTCTGGACTCTCTTTTTCTTATTACTTAACTTGAAAATGAGGGTTTGGTGAGAAGAAAGTTAAACTGCTGAAGGAGACTACCAAATTTATGGATGTTATTATCTCTCCAATAGTTAATGTCTCACTTCTCAGTTAAACATTTTTTTTTTCAAACTTGGCAGGCTTCTGGCTAGGCTAATTAAGAGTGCAACTAGGCTGTAACCAAATGATCTCTCTCTATGATATGATAAGCAGCATGTGAGCAGCAGTAATAGCAGTAGACTAACTTCAGAATGCTGTGAGTTCCTCTGAGCTTCACCAACAGATTTGTTGATCAGCTCCAGATTTTACAATGTCATTTTTCTTCTTTTTCAACAGAAAAACTGTCACCAGAGCTGGTTACAGCTCACGCCTGCAAATGCAAAAAGTTGTATGGAGACAACAGCGCACAGGAAGACTTGCTAGGCCATGGATTAAGATGGGTGCCAATGCCAATTTTCGGAGACGATGGTTTGCACAAGGAAAGATCAGAACTCAAAAGCAGAGATTGGGTGCTCTTCTAAGGAAAACAGGTGGAGGGACAAGATTTGGGGAAAAAACCTAAACCCAAAAAAGCTAGTGTAGAAAATGTTCCACCTGTTGTGAAAATAAAAAGCAAGGAGGGTATTAAAAGAAGTCTGAGGCATATCTAGTTTCAGAATTTGGCTGAAGAAAAAGAAGCAATAAAAATAACTACTATAGATGAAATCCATAGATGGTCTTAAATGATGGAAAGATCTGTACTGCATCCTGCAACTATCGGAAAAGCAATGGGGCTGGGATGTTAATAAGCAGATTATAAGACAAGGTAGAGATTCAGAAGTGTCCAGCTAGAGCTATGGTTGATGTTCAGGCAGGAAGTTCTCGAAATGTCCTGAGCTCCACGAGGCATGCTTAAATCCACGAGGCAGTGCTGTATGTGCTACAGCTACTCAGCACTGAACAAGAAGCTCTCCAAACTATTTATTTTCTGCATCTCCTACAGATAGCTGGTGATGAGGCAAACTTGGTTAGGAGCTCTCTTTCTGATGACACTTTTAAGCTCTTGGTGCACAGGTAGAGCTTGCACCTACCCCTCAAACAGCTGGACGCAAACTCGGGGAAGACTTTCCCTGCAGATTCTTGGGCAACAAGCTAGACTGACATACGTGTACCTCCACTGTAAATTGAGAAGCCTCTCCTGGCACTTGTGCAGTATGCCACTCCCAGGAAGATTTGGGAGTTTGCTGGGCATGTCCTGCCCCTGGCTTATGCGGTCCCTGGCACCACTCCGACATTCACAGAACAATTTATGTCTCTGGCATACCACCTCTCCAAGTAAATAAGGCATAGCAGCTCAAGGGATGTTCAGAGGGCTCTTCAATACATTCTTTTGGATATACATGGCACTAAAGTGCTCTTTTTCTATGCCTTAGTGCTTTGCCACCAACCAAAATTCCCCCCCCCTTGCCATGATCTTCCTCCCACAGACCCGCCTTACTGGTGATTTTGGCCTGCTTCTCCCTTCTCGAGCACTCCCCAATGAGCTTCTTGCTCTGACAAATTCTCCCTTGGCAACAATAGCTCCTGCTGGGTTCCTCCCAGTCTGTGGTCATGGCTACTGGGGTGTGAAGCGTTCTGCCCACCTGAGTCAGAAATGTTCGGCTCTGCTGACAGTGTAACAAAGAGCAAGTTATCAGCTGAATTGTACCCAGCCATTGGGACTGTCTCAGCAGAAAGGGCTGGATGTGAGAATACCTGACCCGAACACTGCAAACTCTCAAATTATTTTTTGTCTCTAGCAGCCTGGAAACTGCTTCAAATTTATGAATCCATCCTGCATGTAATTTAAAAGTGCATTTTCTTCAGAGAAAAAATAAATTGCAAAAATAAAAATGTTTCTTTACCGAAAAATGAGCCTGTGTTGTGTTTTGGGAGTGGAAAAGAATCCCCAAACTAGATTATAAAAATACACAGTATATTATTTTGATTACAGTTGTTCTAACTGAATATTTTTACAGATCTGAAAATGTTCAAAGGGATTTAAAAATAAAGGAGGCACATGGGTTTTTTGCTCCTAGAGCTTTAAAATCTAAATTCTATCTCCATGTTTGCTAGAGATCCTTTTCTCTGCTTCTTTTATATGAGCTTCCTAAGTAAGAGACGGTTTTTCTTGGTTTTTTTGGGGGGATGGTCTTAATGAATCTGAGTGAAACACTTTCAGAGGAGACTGGCTGCTGAACTCACAAAACCATTGATACTGCAGTATCAGTGTTTGTAAGGAGTGCAGCATTAGTGAGGGCTTGTTCTGTGACCTAGTGGGGGGCATCTTTGCTGGACCAAGTGCATGTGCTCTTTTCGTGTCACACCTGTTGCGTCTTCCTTGGACCATATGTTCATTACTGTCAAGTTAACAACCCTGCGCAATTGGCTGCCTGCAATGCCGAAGGGAATGCCTTTTATCAGGTTGGGGGGCATTAACACATAGTTTCCTTGTGGAGATGAAAATGGCAGGTTTCTGCACATGTTTGTTTCTTTCCATCTTGTTTTTAAGATTAAGAAAGTCAAGGTCTGATTTGTTATCTACAGGGTGTTTTCAGTCTTTCACTATACTGCTTACTGCTGCAAGCAAGGTGCTAGGGAACCTTGATACTCCTCAGAAAGGTAATCTGAGTTTATTTATTTTACACAGTAATGATCACCAGATGATAAGACACAAAAGCAGTCCTTAGGACACAGAGCAGAACCAGATCTCCTCGCGCTTGGCTGCGAGCTCTGGCCAGCAGACCAGCAGGCTGCGATTGCTCTCAGGATCAATGTTCTGTCATTAATTTTTGGACAAATATGACAAATTTTTAGCAGGAGCTAAAGGTCCCCTTGTGGATCCTGATAGCCAGTGTGTGTCCTGAAGAAATGGGTTTGTCTTCTCTCGGGTGGAGGAGTGAATTGAATTTGGGTCCCCTGTGTCCTGGGTGAATGCCCTTCCCACTGAAGTGCTGGGTTAAGGTGATGGGGAAGAGAAGGTAGGCAACTTCATTCACTGGTTGAAAGGAAAATATGATACCTGCTTGCTCTTCTCCCAGCTCCATTTTCAGAAGAATCAACTGGCTCTTAAACCCTGGCAGAGACAGATCCTTCCCTGCAACCTGGATGCAGGCAGAATGAAGATGCACCATTGGAGAGATGGTGCAGGGGATCTGGAGGCCAGGCCTGTGAACACTGAAGCAGCCGCATTTTCAGGAGATGACTGGCATGGCTCCGATGGGGCTGCATCACACGCAGCAAGTGGAAGGTATCCCTCTATGTAGGCAGAGAGGCTGTCCTCTGGGAAGTACCAAAATCTTGCCAGAACTTGATATGAGGTGGGTGGGGAGGAAAGGGAGGTTTCCGTGTTTTACGCTGAAATGACATGCATATTTACAAGCCCCTGTGTTCACAGTCTTTCTTCCTGTGCTCCCTATAAAGAGGAGTCAGTCCCAGTTAGAAGGCAGCTGCGTATGGGATGGGCTGTGAGTTGTTATTGTTATTTCCATAACACTTGCATGTAGAGATGTCAACCTGTGCTGAGACCCAGTTAGGCTATAAAACGCAGCAAGCTGGAAGCCTTTGGAGAAGGAAAGATAGACGACTTGCCTGCAGTCAAACATAAGTCAGTGGCAAAAATAGTACCTGGTCTCTGAACTGAAAAACCAGCTTGGAATGAGCCTGGTTTGTCTTGTGCTTCCTGCAGCTTGCAGGCGGATGTGAGTATGTTGGGCTGAACTGGGATCTGTTAGATCTAATTGAGCCTTAATTATAATACATTAAACAATTAAAATAATGAAGATCAGGCACAATCAAATTTCAAAACAAAGAGATTTAGCAAGATTAGACTGTTAAAACTGTACAGATGATGCCATTAATCTTGGAGGAAGTCCAACATAAACGATACAACGTCTAGCCAGCTGGGAAGACGGCAAACTGGAGGTAGTATCAGGTTCCCAGCATAAAGTGTAAGGGAGTAAATGGATTTTCCCCTTCCATTTTACAGCTTTATTTTTTGGATGAGCAAACTACTGAACATATCAAAACATGTATATGCGTGTGCGTATAACATAGGTGTGATGCCTATGAGTCATACAAATTTGTGGACTTCAAGGAGGCAGGGATTTCACAGCTTGAAATGCTTGGTGAATTATATATACTACTGTACTTCCCATTTACGTTTTTAAGAGTTATTCTGTTATTTATAGTAACTTTAGCACTGAGGAAGCTGGCTTTGACTGACAACTCTGGGAGCAGTTGTTCTTTGTCCATAAAACAGGTACAGCACTTCAGAAGATGAGAGGGGGCTTTGGGCCCCACGCTTATTCCTTTCCTCTGGCCTCTCGAGGGACCTCACCATCACTGTTATCGACAGTAATGCATTTATGACACTTTGTCATTTGTGAGAAGAAACTGCTGTGTTGTTCTCATGAAGCCAGGCTCCCCCGCAGAGCTGGTGGAAGGTCCTGGAGCCCAGGCACAAAAAGCCATGGGGAGGGAGTGCTGCAAAACACCCTGAAGCTGTTTGTTGGAGGCAGAGCATGGGGAAGAACAGTATGTAACAGCTGATAAAGGAAAAGCAGGTAAACGTGACCAAAAGCCTGGCCTGCAGTTCACAGGTAAAATGATTTTACCAGAAAAGGAAATTCTTTTTATAAAGCCAAAGAACAAAGACATTTGAGGCCTCCTCTGGGAAATAAGGATGAGCAATCTAAACTGTGGATTTGCTTTGTATAATCGAACACTGTATTCCTGGAGGGATCTTTTTATTTGGTTCTTTGCTCTCTCTCATTCCTCTCGACAATGTACACAAGCTGCAGTACGGAAAATAGAGATAGTCAGAGAGAGATAACACTGTACCGAGAGAATTTAATTAATAAGTCCTTGTGGGACTGTGGGTAACTATGGAAAAAATGGAGGAAGATGAGCAAAAACAAATCCTCTTAATGTCTGAATGTATTAAATATCTCATTTAAAGAAAGCAAAAGAGGCACCAAAAGTTTATAATTCTTGGAAAATCTAAAAAAGAATATTAGGCAATGTATTATCTTTTCTCTTTTGATTTTGCTTTAGACAAACTTAGTACTGTGCCACTCTCATAGAGGAGAATTTGGCCCAAGGATTTAGCAATAGACATCTGAAGACCTCAGAAAAAGCAAGGGACTGGGGAAACAGAACGAAAGAAAAGACTCACTCTCTTTTTCAACAACCACCACCTTTTACAGTTCTTTGGGAGACAGATGTGAAGTCCCGCATGGGTAGATGCCACGCACACCGAGACGCAAATGCTAGACACCCATTGCTCCACAGCAGGCAGCAGATAGACAACAGCAATGCTGCTTAATTTCAGGCTGACCCAGGAATGAAAGATTTTTGGCATACTGATCTTGACCTCTCTCTTCTGTCCTGTCAGCTGTTACTTCCCAGTACCCTGGGGCTGGCTGAATTTGCTCTTGCTGATGCCTTTACATAGTTTCTTGCCGTGGTACTTGTGTTGAAGCTGGGCTTTTAGGTCTTTGGGTAGATCTTGGAATTGCAGATTAAAATCACATATCCCTGCTTTTATTAGAAGCTTTGCTGAGGTCCGGAAGTTGCTGGAAGCCTGATATTCTCCACCATTTACTGGCTGTGAATTATGTAGATACTCATATTTTTAATTTCCTTTCATTTAGTTGTGTGTGCAGGACCTCTGTCATGACCAGCAGGGAACTCTCCCCTGGGTACAGAGAGGCAATTCAATGTCTATGCCAACCCTGGCTTGTAAAAGCCTGGCAGCTCTTGACAAACAAAGCCTAGAAATGTTGCTATTAAAAGCATTTATTGAATAAATCCATATGTGACAAAATGATAGTGGCAAAAAGCAGTGGAATTGTTTTTTAATGGATAAATCTTATTTGAAAGGTAAAGCTGAGCTTCGAAAGCTCGGAGAACAGTCACCTAAGGATAGAGCTTTGAGCAATGTGGGAAAAATTAGAACCACTATGAACAATATAGAGGATAATAGATTTGAGAACACGTCTGCTTTGAGTGGGAGCTTTTATGTAAAGAAAAGAGAGGATAAGCCTGGATTTAACTTTGGTATTTGAACGCTCTCACAAATAGAGGTAGAAGAACAAACCCTCATTCCCTTTAGCAAGCCTGCAGCAGCTAGAAACAAGAGGACCCCTGTTCTTCTACACAGGGGTCAGCAGACTGCAAAGGGGTACTGTGGGCAGGGTCTGACCTCCCAGCAAGCCGCGCAACTGAGCTGCAAGGCCCCCGGGTCTGCCTTTGCACCTTGGCTGCATGTCGCACCAGCCCATCAGTCTGTGCGCTGCCTTTATGTTTAAAGGAGGCAAGGTGCTGAGCTCGATTGGTTGAAATCTCCCTTCGGGGGGAGCAAAGGAGCAGCGATTGTGTAAAGGCTGTTGCAACAACGGAGGAGCAGCTCTGCTGGAAATCCACAATTGCCATGGGAGAGGATCCTATTTTTGCGTCTCTCCCTGCTTAAAGTGTCTTTGCTTTGGCCTTGCTTGGGTGACCAGAACTTGCTGTAGACACCAAAAAAGAAGGAAAAAAAAAAAGCTCATTCTTTAAAAAGAGGCCTCTGGACAGTATTTAGCCACAAACCAACACTGGCTATCTGAATTGTTTCGTAGGATGTTGAAAAGAATCTGTCATGATGGGCTTTTGGCAGGTGATAGCTGGGGATAGATATTTCCCAGTGAGGGACGGGGAGCCCTTTATTGGAACTGGCGGAGGCAGATGTAGTGACCTAGATGTGCAGAATAGCCTCTCTGGGAATGAGCTGTCTCCAGCAAGGACAGGTGGCTTCCGTGACTGCTGCTGGCATACATGAATGCAGTATGGAAACACTCAAACCAAGTCAGGAATTTCTTGGCACACATAATGTCCACATTAGGGAAATGTTTTACATCATTTGAGGAATAGTCTAGCTTGTCCTGTCTCTTCAAAGAGATTATTGGAGAAACTATGAAAACAACATATCAGGATTATAAAGGTTTACTGGAAGATCAGATAGAAATGAAAGGGAGGACAGAAAAATGTTATGGAACAATGAAAACAAATAACATTGGAAAACATAACAGTGGAACTGATCCTGCAGAGAACTCCAGGATGAATATCACATCCAAAGTTGTATTTAAGAAGATATTTGGGAAGTAATGAGTTCAATCTAGCAAGGAACAGATTTTTCAAAATCAGGCATACGAAAACAGTCAGAAGCACCTACTATGTTTGGAATATTACACATGCAGGTGCAAGTGCCCAATTTAGAAATGAGTCTCTGACATTACTGCTCACAGTCTAGGAGCAAGTGGATGTTTGTGTGCACCTATTGCTGTAAATCAGTCTCATCACCTATGAATATCTTGCTTTTGGAAATGTCAATATTTTCTGGGGAAAAAAAAAAAGTCCTCTCTTCAGTTTCTTCCCAAAATAGGATGCCTAATGGTAAAATTGTAGACCTTTTATTTCAAGATAGATCTACACTGGCTTTTCTGTAATAGCAGTTTTCCCATCTACTGCTTCCCAAAATGGTTGTGGTAGAGCTGTGATAGATCATCAAAGAGTATCATGTGCCCAGTGCTTGCAAACAATCTTTTTATTAGAAAACGTCTTAGTGAAAAAATAACCATTTTCCAAAATTATGGCTATTTAAACTTTCAGAATTGTCTAGGATCCTTAATTTCTACCTTAGTCTTAAAAAAAGAGATAGGTAAAAGAAAAAACCTCAGTTCAATGCATTATCCAGGGGAGAATACCTAGAAAATGGAGAACACTGCATTTAATTCACATGTAAAATTCTCCCTTTGCATTACAAGTGAGCCAGGGTTCCACTGCTATATTCCAGTCCCCAACTAAAGTAGCTGGAATCCCATGTAGGTAAAGCCCATCTCTGCTGTCGTGTCTTCTTTCCTCCTTTGTCAGTGGTTCTGTTGTTCTGGGGATGAACCAAGATGCTCTGCTTGCTGCCCAACCCCAGCCACCCTGTGATGGTTCCTTTTTCTGGAGCAGAGGCCTTAACTCCAGACATCTTGCAAAATGCCTGCTATATGGGATGCCACCACTGGGATGGTGGCTCTGTGATATAGGATAGAATAGAATAGAATAGAATAGAATAGAATAGAATAGAATAGTTCAGTTGGAAGGGACGTACAATGATCATCTAGTCCAACTAGATATTAGATATTAGCCAAGACTTTTGCAGGGACAGGATGGCGTTTTGCCAGAGAGAAAAGATGTGCTGCAGATGCAGCAGGGGAAGGTCCACTGCCGCATGCACCCCACGCAGGGTGAGTACTGGGCATGGGCGGCACAGGCACAGGACTGCAGGCTGTCACAGCAACACGATGCATCAGCCCTGGGAAAGCAGGCTCGCAGCTGCAATGGCTGGCGGAGGAGTGCAGATAGCCAGGGCGGCAGTTGCTGTTAGGGGTAAAGGGAGGGCCCCATCCTGCAACAGCACTTCTGTCTTCACCCTTCCTATCTCTGCACTGGAGGCAGCGGTAACAAGCCTGGTTTTCTGTCACAGTGCTGCCCTTCCTTCCTCTTTCCTGTGGCAGGAGCAACCCAGCCCTGGCCCCTTGTCCTCACGGTGGCAATATTCAGTGCCACCGGCTCTTCTGAGGAGCCTTCGGCTGGCTGTGTCTTGAATTCCCCATAGCAGAGGGCTACGTTTGAAGCTGGGGACTCAGAGCAGCCTGTGGTTCTAAGGCAGTCCACAGGAAAGGTGTGAACATGTCCCTCATGTGAGTTCTTAGGAAAAAGTCAGATGCTTCAGCTAAATTAGGATTCAGAGCTTGCAATCAGGTTTTGCACCAGCAGAATAGCCTGACGGTTAAGGCAAGTCAGTGAAACCGGAGAGCTTGCCTGCCTCAGCCTGCAGGGATGTGAATGCACACATCCTTTGGGAATGTCGTAACCACCAAACTGTGCTGCTGTCTGTCTAACAAAACGGGGCCTCTTCATTGCAGGACCCACTGAGGAGCTGCTGCCTCGTCCTCACGGCCCTTCACTGCCTCTTTCTGAGGGAATTTAGGCAATCTTCTCCAGCCTTGAACTTCTGCTATGAACTAGAGAGAGCACTGGACTCGGATGCCTTTGAAATCACTTTGAGCCTTACATTGCTCTATTTCTCCCAACAATTCCCATTTGTATACTGTGACATTTAAGTCTCCAGACCCTTGAAGCAGAACGGCTGGGCAATTATAAACTGCACTTGTTGTTCAGCTTGCACCCCCCTCTCGTGAACTGAACCGTGAAAGCGGAGCTCGTGCTGGCTCTGCACTTGTGACCAGGCAGCACCATTTATAAAGCTCCAGGATGAGGCTTTATGGCCTGTCCACAATGACAGATGCAGAACTCCTGCAGGTGGACAAGGCTTGATACTCAAATAGTCAATCTGATCTCCAGATTCTTCCTTCCACAACTCCAAAAAAGCCTCTCAACAGAAAAGGGCTGAGCTGAATTTCCCCATCCAAAAATACTGCTTGGATCTGTTTGCAGACTCCCTTTCTTCTTGGCCTCTTCACAATGGAGGGTGCTGTATATACGTTATTTGTTATCAACCTCCCTGGGAATGGAGTGTGACCAGTTGTATTTCTTAAACACCTTATATCTGGTTTCCTAGCCCTTGGCAAACGATAGGACTTCAGCCTTGCAGTGTCTGATCAGGAAGATAAGCACTGTTATCCGTGGGTTATGGGTGGGAAACTGAGGCACAAAAGTTTTAAATGGCCACTGGGATCTCTGACTGTCATGTGAAGTGGATCTAGATGCAAGGCAGTCCCAGCCTCAGGTCTGTGCCAGGCCTCTAATAACAGGGCCAGCAGGAAGAGATGAGTACGAAGGATTCTGCCATCCCAATATTAGCACAAATTGCCAGCTTTTCCACTAATATGGGAAGCTCAAAGCAGGACTGATGGGCTTGAGCCTGTATCACCTTCCATCACTGTTGCTCTGGGGCAGTGACTGCGGGCAGAGCTGCGTGCTGAGATAGGGACTGATGATACAAACAGCCACACAGAATTGCCCACTGTTGCCTGTCAGAGACCTCGACATGACCCAGAAGACACATTTCTAACACAGCCAATTGCTTTTCAACCACAGAGGTATCCTTCCTTCCCCACGCCTCTGTGTTACTTGTTTCGATAGCTGTGGTATTTTTCCAACATGAAATAAGCACACATAATATAATTTTTTTCCCCCAGCTCTCGAGTTTGTCTAGCCCAAACATTTTTAGGATCTGGATAACACAGCAGAATGCTAGCCTCAAAATCATAACTTTTAAAGTTGGGTGAAAAATTAAAACAAATTAAAAATAGATATTAAATTTGAGAGGCTGAAAAAGTTCTGTTGGAGGAGTTTCAAATGTTATTTTTAACCATAGACATTTAGCTCTTATGGGAAACAAAACTTAGAAGGACAGATATAATTAGGTCAGATATTGAGAAACTTATTACGCTTTGCTACAGATGATCCCAGGAGAATGTAACTTAAGCCCTTTTTTATATTAAGATCCTCCAATCATGGTTCTTCACTTTTTTATGTAGAGTTCTGTTCAAAGAATAAAATCAAGTAGCATAGAAATATGCTTTGTATTACTAACTGCTTCAGTATGTGAAGCAATGAATGTTTGACAAGAAATCTGAGGACAGAAGGCAAGATTTTTATTTCATTTTGTACCAGAATACATAACATTATGCTAGCATCTGTGCCTGCTTTTGTTCACTGTGTAGATACAATTGATATACGATGATACTGGTATCTCCTGGGATTATCTGCTGCTTGGCATCTCCAAAGCACCGCTGTGCAAATATTAACTACACCTTGCAGTGTGATTACAAGATAGGCATTATTCATATTACAAGTGGGGAAACTGAGGCAAAGAGCGCCAGTTGTTTGATCAGCACTGAGTCTGTTTCACAGCCGCAGTCAGGACTCAAGATATTCTGCCTTCTGCTCCCACTGCTTTTGCAGAGACATCCACCTTCACATGAGAAGTATGCATTTCATACATAACCAGAGGAGAAAAGCCTTTATCAAAAGAAGAAATGAGCCAGTAGGTGGCTGATAGAGAGTACTGTTAACACATGGATCTGTCATTACTCATAGCATTTATCATGTCTGTTACTGCGAGGCACACTGTTCTTTAAAGTAGGTGTCTAATTTGAGGGATACTGGTTTTCCTAGCAGCTACGGCAATCTGGGGAGGGATTCTTGGTGAGTTGCCTGAAGTGAGATATTGCACATCATTCATTGTAAAGTCTGCTCAGAGAGAGGTGGAAGTGGACTGGAGTCACGCTAGGCAGGTTCTGGATACCAAGTTTTCCTGGCACAGCTCCGCTGGCTCAGGAGTAGGAAAACCAATATTCTCACTGACCAAGATTTGCCGGCACCTCTTCTGGAACCCGCAGCCAAAGCAGACACAACACATACAGGCGAAAGAGCCTTTTGGCTGGATAGTTTCAATTTTTCAGGGCGGTGGTTTAACTGTATCAGCAACAGGTCTCCATCGCTAGCATAAAGTGTTTCTCCACCCAGCAGGGGATTTGTGTGTATAGCTATTAGCAAAACTTCTGTAATGTAGATGAGCTCTCAATAAGGATCTAAATGCAAATTTTTACAAGGACTGGCGTGTGTGGATTTGGAGTTTGGGTCAGACCCTTCATTACAGGTAAATGAAAGAGAAGGATTCTCTTCTCGCTGTTAGACTGTGTCCCGTCCAGTAGTTGTGAGAAGCCACTCTTGAATCCATCTTTAATCTGAAGTGAAGATTAGCAAGATGCAATGACGGGACCATCTAGACTTAAGCACATTCAAGATAAGTTGATCCAATTGGTGTTAACACGCAGCAAGACCCCATACCTGGCATAGCATCGGAGGAACATAAGGCAGAAAACAGAATAAATCAATATTTCTTATAATATATTTGAAAAATGTAGGTGAAAGGAAAACATTAAGTTCCTAAGGTAAGTAAAAATCTCATGCTTGGCCTATAAGAAATCTTGATCAAGACAAAGTGGTGGACGGTAACTGACTGCTGCATTGGAAAGCATGTATTTGTGGCAACATGAGAGTGTCATCCATCCCACTGTTGCAAATAGTCAGGAGTTTACTTGCTTTCTGTCCCTGTAGATGGTAGACATTTCAGTTAAAGTTTCCCTGTCTGCCACAGAAGGTATTAAGGTTGATGAGCTGTTCATAGTTATTGCTAATGACTACAAGGTAGTGATATTGCTTTTCACCTTCAACATAATAAGTGGCATCAAACTATGGCAATAATTTCCTGGAATAAACACTGTACTCTTACTTTCTAATGTAAATTGCACTCTTATTGATGCAATAAACTGCAACTGTTTCTTCAGGCTGTGGAAGACTTCCAGTAAGTGATAAAAGCCTCAGTCATGTAATTCTGTTGGGTGCTAGTTCCTCACAGTGCTTTGCTTGCTGAGCTTGCAACAGCGGCCATACAAAAGAAACACATTCCCTATCTGCAGCATATGAACTGTACAGCAAGTTTGTCTTTTTCCATGTGGCTCAAGCAGAGCTTGGCTGATGTTTCTCAAACATACCACTTCCTATGTGCAATTGCAGAACCTCACTGCCCTGAGAACCTCAAATCAGCTGAGTTGTAACTCAAAGCATGGAAGTAACTGTTCCAAAATTGTGCCTGTTAGGGATAATGCTTCTTGGTAGCATCCAGTAAATTGACTTAAATTAAAGCTTATTAAGATTAATACTGTCTGAGAATGCATATGCCTTCCTATGCTGAGTAACTCTGCAGCCACACTTCTACAACAGTCCTTTCTTACCCACTGCTTCTCTGTGTTTCTGTTAAACTCTCAGTCATCTGTCAACTCTATTTCAAGCCTTGTCAAGCCTTGTACAGTTCTGCCAAGAGAGTATATTTCCATACTCAAGGTACATTGGCTAAGGAAGTTTGGTGGTTTTTTTTTTTTTGTTTGTTTGGGGTTTTTTTTCTGAGAGAGCTGGTTTAGCTTTTCTCAATCTAAAAACAACAAAATGACTTTTTTGCATCTGTACCAAGAGTCCATTTTTTCCAGGGTACAAATATCATTCGGATGTCTAATGTGCACACTAACAATTGGTGTAGCAGTAACAGCTGAGTAACACAATGGCTGAGCTCTGAATTTGACATTTGAGTGTTCCCTGCTGTAGGCAGTAGCACCTGCATCTCTAGAGTAGTGTCAGGGGAACAGACTATGCAGAAAGCAAACTCTGCTTTAGGTTTTTAGGATGCTCAGCTAAAAGATATTATCAGGCAAACATGGAACTTCATCCTCAGGCTTTGACAGGTGAAAATGTGTTCCTTTTAATCCTTGAAACATCATATTTCTCTGTTAGCATTCAAGGCAACCAGTAGGATGGCTACTTGCCTTTTCTATTTTTCAGAGGAAAGCAAAACGAAATTCTTCCTGGTTTGATACCAGAGAGACGCTGTCTACTTGAAATAGAGCCAGCTTTTGAAAATGAGTTAAAAGTCATGTCCTTGCCAATTTTTGTGGGTGTTCATCCTGCCTGGGTAGCAAGAAAAATCCTGCAGGGAATCTCATGAATGTCAGTGCAAGCAGGTAATGAAGAGCTAAGCCCCTGCTAAATTTCTTTCTTCCTTCCTTTGAGGAGGAGGAGGAGAGGGGAAGGCAGATGGTAACTCTTCACTGGAGCACTGTGCGTATGTCTGTTTTTGAAGCTTTACCTCTATAGAATTGATGTGTTTGACTAAAGGATTATATCCTTGCTGCAGAAAACGGGAGCAAGACATCAGCATGTTCCCCAACTGCATTCCTCTGTGCTGGGGAAAAAGTACTAAGGAAAGGAGGGAGGGGAGAGGGTAGGAGCTGCTCACTGCAGAGAGCATTCCCAGCTAGAGGAGAAAATGTCAGGACTACTGCCAACGTACTGAGTGAAAGGTGTTGGGGAGCATTGTTCAGCTTTACCAAATCGGTGTGATTTATTGTGCTTTTTCTTCATCCCCCTCCAAAGATGTTATGTCTATTTAAATACATTTTTTACTTTATTGCTCACAGTTGGAGATGTTTCACACAGTGAGGCCCAGGTAATATAATGCAGTTTCTCAGATTTCTCCATGGAAGCTCAAAATAATGCTAAAGTGCTTTTTTGCAAAGACCCTCTAAAAATTGAACCCAACCCCTGCTTCATCTGTCAGTTTGTGGCAGAACAGTAGGAAAGCTTGTCTCAACCTGGACTTTATAGCTACATTAAAATACATTTTTTTCACAGTAAAGACATAGCTTAGGACTATGGCTTCTCAGAAAAAAAAAAAGAAAGTATTGAAACCACTGCTAAAGTAATTTTTGTTCATTAGTCTCTGATCACATTAGGGAAGACAAAGCAGTGCATCCTCTTAAATCCAAGGGCAATATTTCCTAAATTTGGAGGGCATAAAGTGTTTCTGCTTCAGCCACCTGCGGAGTTTGGAGTCCACCACACTGGGGGGAGGAGAGGATATTAAAAACATATTTAAGTCTATGCTGAATGCACTGAATTGTGTTAGTTTCAGCAGTCACCCTTCTGAAAATATTTTATTCCAACATGTTCAAAATGAAACCTTTGTTTTTTCACATCAAAAAGCCTTTTCAAGCTTTACGTACATTTAATTTAGTAAAAGTCAGCCTATCTCCCCAAATAAAACCCAACACCTTTTGCCCTCGTGCCCGGTTCCCCCATTTTGTTTCTTTGCTGGTTTCCACTTCAGCCAAAGGGTCAACAAGCTCTGATCCAGACCACCCACAGACCTTACGGATCTTTATTTCATCGGGTGAACACAAAATATTGGTAATTTGTGAAGTTGAGCAAAACGCAGGCGTTTCGCCTGCACCGGCCTGGCAGCACGGCTGCCCTCACTGGGCCACCTCCTGGAGTGGAGGGCATGCTGTCAGGGGAGGGCTCAAGGAGCCCTAATTAGCACCTCAGCTGGGTGCTGGTTAATTGGGTTAATTGGCAATGTCAGCCTCGAAGCATAGCGCCCTTGTCAGGGCCGGCCCTGAGACTGAGGCCTGGCGGGGCACAGGCAGGTCCGGCTGCCATTGCCACCCCGGGGTAGGGGGGAGGGCAGGGCCCCACCGCCATCTTAGGGCAACACCAGTGGGCACCAGGACATGGCAGGCTGGGCCGGTGACTGAAGCAGCTCCGCTTGGCAGGGGAAGAAGCTCCCGGAGGGGGAGGAAGTGGTGGTCATCCTGTTTCTGGGAGAAGGGCACTGAGCAGAGTGGATCAATGCAGTGGGGCTAAGGTGAGAAGCCCCGGGGGGGAGGTTTTAGCGGAGACAGGAAGGACCTGGCGATGAGGAACAAGAGGCTGCGGGGGTCAGAGGCTTCTAGGGAGCAGAGGAAAGCCTGTGCCTCACTTGTTTAAATGGCCTCGGCACATGTGCGAGGACCTGTCCCTTGCAACTCGTCATATGTGTGGGAGCAAGAAGTAAAGCGACTGTTTTCAAATTGCTGTCATGCACGCAAAGAAAATCAGTTAGAATGCTAGACGGATGCTTCTTCCTTCTCCTTTCATCTCTTGTGAGGTATTACTGGTGTTGCCCTCTCCCTATGGAAGTATATGGAGTTTTCTAGCAAATCCTGGGCATAGGTAGCTGGGGAAAACTACAGCATCCATAGAACAAGTGACAGTGGCAAATCCAAGTCACCCTTGCCACCCGCCCATACAACGTCTGCCGCGATGCTGCGGGGAGGCTGGCTTTTTGTTTACATGGTGGGAACATGCAGAGGCCGTAACAAATCCACCCACTATTCCCGTCACCTCTGCCCCTCACGTGTTCCTGCCCCTAAGGCACATTTGGCACCTACAGCATCGGTTTAATGCCAGGCAATGTCAGCAGGTGTCACTTCCGTGGGGAACTCCGTGAACATGCAGCAGAAGGGTGACATGAGCGCTGAGGATAATTTTATCCAAAGTAAGCAAACAGGAGTCTAATAAAGAGCATGATCATTACGCTTGGGTGCTATCATCGTCAGACTAGGTGTATTAGTGAGTGTCTAACAGTCTAGACAGTGTAACTGTCACCAGAATCTAGTTTCAGATAAGATCTGATGCCACCACTGCAGAAGATACACATGGCACTGGAAAAAGGTGGGCAGCCAATGCCATCAAGGTAGGGTTTGTATCAGTTTGACTGCCTTGCCTCTGTCCTGCAGTGGACGACAGGGAGGGATGGAGGCAGAGGAGGGAAAATGAAGCCAAAGGTATACTGCCAGGGTGTACAAGGAAATGGTAGATATGAATTTTCAATAAAAGACCAGAGATAATAACCTTTCTTCATACCCCTGGTGCTTAGGGTTAATGTAGAATACTTGGGTGAAATCTGGCTAAGCTGATGCCAGGTAGTGTTTGTCATCAGACTGCATCTGTGCTGGTGTGGAAATTGAAGTGGAGGTTTCCAGACTGGGAACCTGCTCCTTTGAACTATCCTGTACCATGGTGTGCCTTTCAGGTGGTGAAGAGCACCTGTGAGCTTCCCAGACGCCATGCTGGAAGCTGGGCATGGTGCATGCAGCTAAAGGGGATGCAGGGAGGACTGCGCTCTGTTTGGTGTGAGACCCAGGGGGGAATAAAATGGTGTGAAGCCACCTTTTCATGCACCTTCTCCTTGCTCTCTCATCTGACTCTGAGCCAAGGACATGAAAGGTAAAGAAAAGAAGTCCTGGAGATATCTCATTGATTGCATTTTATGAAGCCATGAAAATAAGAATTCTTTATTTAATTCTGACTATTCTGCAATAGTTTACTGCTGATTTTCTATGTATTATCCTGCATACAAAGTCCTCAAAATCCTTCCCTGTTTTCTTTCTAGTGGATATAGCTAAAGAAGACACAGGGCAGTCCCAATGAATCAACACGCAGCTACCTTGACCCATTGCTTCTGCGGGCTTCTCAGCAACACATGCAGCAGTTGTGGAATGCCTATCCTGCTTTACATTCAACCCCTAGTTTATTCTAGAATAACTTTCGTGTGTAGACGAGCCAGGACAAGGCTGCAGTGCTAATAACCCTGTCTTTCTGTCTTCAGGAATTCTCCCATGGGAAGGGAATGCTTTATTTCCTCTTTAAAGCAGTGATCTGTCCCAGTATCTTCACAAAAGGGGGGAGACTAGACACCAGGATTTGTGCAAAATGAGGTGGGCTGGAACCAGAATAAGCAAATCAAACTCCCTTCATGTGAAGGTCCCACCTACCATTGTAAGATAGATCCGAACCAGAACACTGAATGCCACTCCTCTCTAATGCCAGGGAAATTCAAATCCAGGTCCAATTTAGAAACCTAGGATTGAGAGGTGAGGTAACATGACACTTCCCCAGGAGATGGCTGTGCGAAAGAATGCAGGAAGAAGAAAAAATTAACCCTGTCTGCATGCAAAGTGAAACACGTCCCTCCCTCGCTGAAATCCTGGGGGAAAGACTCCCTTTGCACGTTCAAGATTTGAACATTATTCCTGTGCCCCAGACAAGAAAGGGCACAATACATTTCTAATGACTGGGATCTAGGAGGATGTGGAGTTCATTATGAATATCGCAGACTTTGCAATACTGATTGTGCTGGTGTGGAGGAGGCATAATAAACATTTGAGGAACCTTTGCTTTCATTTGATGCAAGAAAGCTAGTTAGCAAATAAGTTGCACTTGATATTTATTACATTTTTACAGGTGAACCTTACCTACACCGGAATATTTGGTCAGTTGTGTAGCACTGGATTCAGAATGCATGTTGTACTATTGTCTATGATGAATTAAGATGATCCTAGAAATCAGTACCACTAACACTTGCTTTACTGTCCCTTTCATCGTGGTTTCATGGCACTTATACTGCAATACAGAAGCAGCAAAGTGATTTTGGAGGCAAATACAGCAGGTATAACACTCTCACTTGAAGCTTCCATTAAAACATTTTTCAAAGAGGGAAGGGATGAAATTTGAAAGAGGTGAAATTTGAAAAAAAAGCCTGGGGCAATAGCACGTATCAGAGGTGGGCAAGGGAATCTCAGCTATGGTATCTGAAGGCTGATGCTTTTAGTTCAGTAACACCTAAGTGCCATACACCATCAGCCAAAGTTTTGTGCATATTTATATAGAGCCAGCACTTGTGATGTTCTGGTCTGGAGGCTGCAGGAATACTAGCTAAGGCAAAAAGGTAGCACCTGCTGATGCAAACAAATGCGCCTCAGGTACGCACACCTATTTGCTTGACAGTGTTGTGCGTCCTGATAAAAGGCAGATATTTAGTCCTGAGTTCGCAGAGGTACTTAGTGAAAGCTGAAGAAGTGAAAAGCTGAGGTGGGAGGTGCTTCTGACATTAAAAACAAGACTTGCATACTGCACGAAACATTCCAGTATGGAAGGTTTAAAACATACGGTGACTTTAGTTACTCCTACCTTTTGGATCAGTGACTATTGCAGTTAGCTGGAAAAAACCCAAGGCAAAACACAGCCAAAACCGTGGAGCTGCATATGGTTTTGACTCAAAACTGTGCAAAAATGCAGCCTTTCAATGGTTTTGGGAGTTGAAACCATAATTCCCCCCTCCCATGATCTGCTTCATAATTGGGAAAGGATACCCATCAGGAAACTCGGTCCTGCTGCACCCCTAGATTGGCCTCAGTTTGCTGAGAAGGGCTGCGAAGCAGTCAGGGGACCTCAGCTGAGATGTGGTGCTGGAACAGTGAACCCCATAGCCAAACTCTGGAGAGGTCTCAGGTGGTTCTATTTAGAAGCTACAGTTTCTATCAAATTAGTTATAGCCCCCCATGGGCTTAGATCTAGGACAGTTTTAAAATGATCGCAGAGCCTATTATATTTAAATAGGTACTCCACTCACAGCTTGAGTGGTAGCGGTGCAAATTCTAAACCAGGTCGATGACTAATCAAGGGCAGTTTGTACTAAAAAGAAAAAAACAATTGTGGCACATGCGTGACTTCTAGATGAGGCGCAGTGTCACACACTCTGCCAATGTGAGGCTCAGCAGCTCTGAGGTCAGTCTGGTCTCAAACTAGTTCTGGGCATTAACCTGGTGACTATTTAAGGTCACTCTAGTATTTTACACAGTTTTAAGTACTAAAAGGCTCTAGGGTGTTACAGCTATCTGACTGTAGGATTAAGGGTATGTTTTATATAAACTTAAGGATGATACTTTCTCATGCACATTGGTATAATGTTACACACGCAAGTGTCTCCACACATAATTGACTCCACAAATAAGTGCCATATGTCAAGGCCTTGTGTGAAATTGCCATGGTTTCCAAAGATATGATGGGATTGATTTCACCTGACTTCAGTGCTTACCATGTCTCTTGTCTCAGTTAGGCAACTGGGCTCCCTTTGTAGCCAGAGAGAAACTTAAAAGGTGTTTTGTCCAATCTCTTTGGGACATCTGCACGAGGATGAGAGGAATCAGGTTCTGGACATGTTGATTTCTCTCCACTGACTATCAGAGGAGTCCAGTGCTTTTGCTTTGGAGCTGCTGTCCCAACACCCCAGCCTTCTTCTCGCTGTGTCACTCATGTCTCCCTGCATCCTTGACTGGTCATAGCCTCCACAGGAAGCACATGTGAGCAGCAAACACAGTGAGCTCCATAGTGCAATCCTGGCTGATACACAGAGTGCTGCAACCAGAGATCCCATCTGAAGGTTGGGTAAGCTGCAAGGTATATCTGTGGGAAAGGAAAAGGCTCAGGTATTTGTCATGGACAGCCAAGAGACCAGAAACTCAATGACCCTGAATGTTCTTCATAAACACAGCACAGGAACGACCCAACAAACTAGTATGCTTTCATAGAATCATAGAATGGTTTGGGTTGGAAATGACCTTAAAGACCATCTAGTTCCAACCCCCCTGCCATGGGCAGGGACACGTTCCGCTAGGCCAGGTTGCTCCAAGCCCCATCCAACCTGGCCTTGAACACTTCCAGGGTTGGGGCATCCACAACTTCTCTGGGCAACCTGTTCCAGTGCCTCACTACCCTCATGGGGAAGAACTTCTTCTTTCTATCTAATCTAAATCTACCCTCTTTCAGCTTAAAGCCATTCCCCCTTGTCCTATCACTACATGCCCTTGTAAGAAGTCACTCTCCAGCTTCCTTGTAGGCCCCCTTCAGGTACTGGAAGGCTGCTCTAAAGTCTCCTCGGTGCCTTCTCTTCTCCAGGCTGAACAACCCCAACTCTCTCAGCCTGTCTTCACAGGAGAGGTGCTCTGGCCCTCTGGTCCTCTTCGTGGCCCTCCTCTGGACTCACTCCAACAGGTCCATGCCCTTCTTATGTTGGGGGCCCCAGAGCTGGACGCAGTACTCCAGGTGGGGTCTCACGAGAGCAGAGTAGAGGGGGAGGATCACCTCCGTCGACCTGCTGGTCACGCTTCTTTTGACGCAGCCCAGGATACGGTTGGCTTTCTGGGCTGCAAGCACGCACTGCCAGTTCATGTTGAGCTTCTCATCAACCAACATGCCCAAGTCCTTCTCCTCAGGGCTGCTCTCAATCCATTCTCCGCCCAGCCTGTATTTGTGCTTGGGATTGCCCCGACCCATGTGCAGGACCTTGCACTTGGCCCTGTTGAACTTCATGAGGTTTGCAGGGGCCCACCTCTCAAGCCTGTCGAGTTCCCTCTGGATGGCATCCCTTCCCTCCAGCGTGTTGACTGCACCACACAGCTTGGTGTCGTCAGCAGACTTGCTGAGGGTGCACTCAATCCCACTGTCCGTGTCACTGAGAAAGATGTTAAACAGTGCCAGCCCCAATACTGACCCCTGAGGAACACCACTCATCACTGGTCTCCACTTGGACATCGAGCCGCTGACCGCAACTCTTTGAGTGCGACCATCCAGCCTTATCCACCAGGTGGTCCATCTGTCAAATTCATGTCTCTTCAATTTAACAAGGATGTCATGTGGGACAGTGTCAAATGCTTTGCACAAGTCCAGTTAGATGATGTCAGTTGCTCTTCCCATATCCACCAACTCTGTAACCCCGTCATAGAAGGCCACCAAATTTGTCAGGCATGATTTGCCCTTAGTGAAGCCATGTTGGCTGTCACCAATCACCTCCTTGTTTTCCATGTGGCTTAGCATAGTTTTCATAGCTTTGCTATGATTTCTTCCGATTTTTTACAGACTCTTTTTCTTTTGTCTTAACTGTTTGGTGAGGAAGATTTCTCTTTCCTCATTCTCTTCAGGCCTTTCAGGCTCCACATCTTGTCTATCCCAAGACACCACCTTTCAAGGTCCTCCATGCACCCCTAGCCCTTGTTAGGGTGGCAGCCTGCAGAGCCATTTACAGCTGGGTACAATCCCACCCCACACTTGGTTGACCCTGCCTGGCCATACCAGTCTTTTGCTGGAAGATGACCGGGGCTGCCCCAGCTCCAAGCTGCAGGGAAAGCCAGGACATGAGGGAAACTGGCCAGCAACCCAAACCTACCCTGGGACTGTGTACAAACAAATCTGGCAATGAGCCTGGGCTCCCAGGAGCTCCCAGGGAGAAATACCACGATAAGCAAATGTAAAATGTGAAGAGAGGAGGGTGAAGGAAACAGCTGAGCTTTTCAGACGATCTGAAGCAGAATCTAGTGGGTGTTTCACTCCTTTCAGTTCCCTCTGAAAACCCTGGCTCACAGCGATAAGATCACATGAGTGCACAAGCCAGTTATTGCACAATTTTGTTCCAGATGGTTTAAGAGCCTGTGCGGTTGTTTTTAAATATACACTGCCCCCTCTGGCTTTCCTCTTTGCTGTTGCTTTGCTGCCATGTGTCAATCTCTTGCAGGAATTGGGAGTGCAAGCGGGAGGGGTGCAGGGGTGCAAAGAACGGGAGAGTGCTGTCATTTTATGGATCACGTCAGCTAGGACACGCCATGTCCTCAGGCAGCATGGGAGAAAGTGGTAAGATGCTGGTCAGAGAAGCTGGCAAACAAGTGGTGTCATTTCTGGAGCACAGGAGACGTAAGAAGGTTTTTCTGCCTCAACATGCAGTTCACATTCCTGCAACTGGCACCGCATGGTGACAGGGTTCAAATTATTTGACTTCGGTTTATTTTTGTTTCTTTCGCGGTTTTGCTTAGCAATGTTAGCACTTCTATAATCTCTAGCAGGCTCTGATATTAACACCTCATTAAAATGAGCAGGGAACAGGATTCACACTGCTACGGCTGCTGTGTTTGCTTAGAGGCAGGTGTTCTCTGAGTTGGCTGAACAAAAGTAGATTTTTATGGAGAAAACTATCTTTATAACAGATAGGGCTAAGAATAGACAAACTCCTTGGCTTGCACCCGCCTTTCAAAGAGACATCCAGATGGGAATCCTGAGTCCAGTGAGTCAGACCGTCTGTGCAAGATGAGGGGGCAGAGGGCTCCTTCTTTGCAAATTTTCTTGCTAGATAAGCAGGATTTAGAGAGCATTTTCACCCCATGAAAGCTCCCCAAGATCCTGCAGGGTGCTGGGGCACCCGTGCATCAGGATGTGGCTGTGGGCAGGACTGCAGTGGTGCTGTTGCTCAAAAAGTACAGCCATCAGCACATCCTTCACTGAGGGCTGCACATTGGTAGGGCCTTTGCACACTGAGAATCCTCTTCCAAAAAGGGAAGCATGATGGCACTATTCCAGAAGAGGAAATGATGTAGAGATACGCTTAAATGTCTGAGGAAAAGGGCCTGTCCCTCCGATGGGTTCAGAATGGGTTTTGCTCAAAGAAGAGAAAGGAGAAGGTGGCCCAACCAGGCTGAATTTGTCCTTGTTGCGAGGTTCCCAGTTGCCTCCCCTTGCTGGGAGTTGGAAGGGCAGGCGAAGGCCAATATTTCTAAAGCAAAAATGGGCAAGGAGCAAGGTGGTGGGATGACTCTTTGAAGCTGCCTATTTGATATTTTTTCCCAAATGACAGGCACTAACCCTTACTTGATTGGATATACCAAAAATTAACTTTCTCTGAAAGTATGGTATTTCTGAGCCAGCACAGAAGAGCTGGCCAGAAAAACACAACACTGAATTTGGTATTCTTTTTTTTTCCTCCAAAGTGTTTTTAAAGAAGTAAGGCCTTTGAATTAAGTGATTTTAGGAATCATCCCTCAAGAGGGAACTAGGTAATTCAGAAATGCCAGCTGACCACTGCCAGAAACAATTTCTTTTAAAGGCAGTACTTGTAGGAGTGAAGAGAGAATATAGAAAACCTCAGTCTTACACCTCCAGGTTGACAGGTAAGTGAGATATCTGTTAAAGTTCCATCACTACGATAAAACACAGCTCCCTGGGGTACCATCAGCAAACTGGATCTTCATTAACCCCTGTATATAGCTGCACTTGTGTGAATGCCAAATAGGATAAAAGACCTAAACTGTTGAAGAAAAACACAGCCACACTGCAGAAATTTTCTTTAAAACTGTAAAAATAAAAATATGTATTTTATACGGATTCACCTACTCTTAAAATCAAAGCTTGAAGGAATGTCTTTGGTGTTCAAAGAAATGGCACAATATGTATCTTTCCCTCGCTGCAGGATGGTAGGTTTCAGTAATGTGAACACTTCTAGTGCACAAAGCTAAATAAAAGGTATTGCATATCTCTCTGTGTGTGGGATTCATTCTTGATTCACATGGCAACTTAATTTATACTGTCTTTGTTATGTGAAACAAATCAGACCAGCTGTTCAGTGGCAGCAACTAGAAAATGTAGCTTTTGAGGTTATGGAAACCAGTATTGCTGCTGTAATATGCCATTACTGGTCTGATGGGAACATCTTCTCTATGGTAAGGAAAAATATTACCTATGTGCACTACTTATTTTTAAATATTTTACAAGGAATGCTCTAAAAGAAATGTCCATGAAGCAAAGCAATCGTAGAAAGTTGTCCTTGCTTCTCCCCTATTATTAAATTTTCTAAGGAGGAAAGCCACTGTGGTGCTTCGTCCGTTCTTCTGAGATGATAGTGTACTTGGCGTACTGTGCATTGGTGAAGGATCACTGCTATTTGTAAAGTGTTTTCTGATGCTGTCATAGAAATGAGATATTATAGGATAAAGTGTTAATTCTGTCTGATCTTGCTGTTATCCCTATAAATCCCAGGGGCAAATAACACTGAACTTAGCAAATCAGTTCCTATCTATTAAGGATGGCATTTCAGGGTTTGGTAGAGCAGCAAATTAATGCTGCATTCTGGATGACTGGTTGAAGAGGTCTGATCATCTCTTTAGTTTCTCTGCTCATGGATTTTAAATTTTCAGTATTGAAGGCTGTTGACAAACATTATTTTCCCCAAAGCTACTCCTCTGTAATGTCATCTGTATAACCCAGTGCAGCATCATGAAACAAACGTACCTCTTTTGCATTCATAACATGACTTTTTCTTTTGCTTGCGTTCTGTGCTCAGAATGACTAAGGTCCTGATCTATAACACAGCCTAATACCTATAGAAATTAATGGAAGTGAGGCATCTGTCTGCTTTGTTGTTCTCGATCTGGTTCCTTAATTTTCAGGTTAGCCTCATAGAGATCAGCTGCTTGTACGGGAGGAGACAACTATGTATCTGTCAGGAGCAGTGATACAGGGGAGAGAATTGGTGTAGTTATGTAAGATGACAGAGTGAAACTTCTGGCAGGTATCAGTTTCACAGGAGAAGTAAAAAAGAGAAATGTCTAAGCATCCAGCGAAACCAGATACAGATGCTCGCTTTTTCAGATTTTCCTCTAACCTTTATAGCTCACTTGTAGCGCGTCAAAGACAAGCTCTTAGACATGAGCACAGACTTGGACCTCATCAAATGCCACCTACAAACACTGTGGATACGGGGGCCAGCAGATGGAACATGTTGTTCAGATGTTTCCAGAGGCTCTCGCAGAAGCCTCCCCTGGGCAGAGCTAGCCAGATATTTTCGTCAGCTAATTTTTGTACTTCTGATGGAAACCTGTCTAAGTGCCAGTAAGTACTGGCATTTATCCGGCAGCAGGTCAGGCAAACAAACAGTACCCCCTCCCCTTCCCTGTGGTACCGAGTTGCAGAACAGTTCTGTCTGTAGAAACGGTTCAGGAACGTCTCTGTCAGACTGGAGCTGGTGAACCTCAAACCCAAAGTTCACCTGGCTGCCCTGGCCTCTTCAATCTCCCTCTAGTGCTGTCGGCAGCAGATGAATGTCCCTCCATTTCCCTCTGGAAGCTTACGCTGAACCTTTCATTGAGCCTTGCTTGTGATCAGCACTGATACAGAAACTGAGTCCTTAGCACATGGGACCAGCAGGGCTAAACTCAGGAACAACCTCCCACCCCTGCTTTTGGAGGCCAATGCTCCCTGCCCTCCTGCCTGGGTGCAGGGGAAGTACTACCCTCCGATGGATGGAATTCACCTAGCTGTAGCACCTCTTTCTAGAAGCACAGCTCCTTCCTTCAGTTATGCTTTGGAGCAAAGTCATCAGCTCGATCCTGAGGCCATAGGTATGCCTTAGATGCTCCATAAGGTCCCCCTCACCTGTATTTAGAGATACATGCATACTGATACTCTGCAATGTATTTACCAACGCTGTAGTTATCAGAAGAGGACATCTTATCCTACAAAAAAGTAGAACCAACACAGCATGAAAGAGTGGAGGAGAGTTTTGATTTACCAATTGCAAAATTGCATTGTGTTCAACCACGAGGAGTAAACGCAGAAGTCAGCACTTTGCTACGTAGCTAAAATAATATTAAAGGACTAAGCACTTCCCTACATAGAAAAGATAATATTAAATGTTAGTAATTTCATTAGATCAGTCATATAACTCTCCTAATTCTGTACATTAAAAATGTGGCCCTAATAGCAAGTACTCTAAACTTTAGCAGAGTAAAGCTATGTCTGCTCTGGGCGGACACTTCTGTTTAGGTTATGCAGTGAATTATGCTTAGACAAAAACTGTATTAAAAAGCTAAGTGGAACTTGACAAACCATCAAGATATGTTTTATGGGAAGAAAATGTATAAAATGAGTAATATTTATGCATAGTTAAAACATATTTGCCAAATGCTGAGGAAACAGAGGAAGTATTAATTAATAATGCTTTTTTACAGCAGAAAATTAATTGAAATTATTCAGAGTCCAATTCTGCTCTCCTTGTGCTGTGACTAATCTAATTGAGATGAATAGGCTACTTGTGGAATAAGAAACTACTCAGCATGACTAACCGTGGTGGAATCAAGCCCTCCATGAACATTATTAACCAGTTTTGAAATACAGTGCTCATTTTGTGTTCCTCTACTGAAAGACAGGCAATTTTATCCACTCCTTTAGATTTCCAAGATGCCCAGAAAGGTGTCATTTCGAATTGTGCCAAGAAAAAAACAGCTAGTCATGAGAGGAGCAAAAGGTATTCTTACAGGTGTAAAATGGCTACTGTATGTAGGTATAAGTGAAATCACGCTTCCAAACTTTACATCTCAAGAAGGCAGGACCTCTGCTAGGGTGTTATGCTGGTGGAGGCTTAGCACCCTCAGTCTCAAAGTGATGTATTGGGTTTTCCAGGGTCAGCTGAAGGCAGATAATGTAAAAGCGCAGCTCAGGACTGTCCCCTGGATTTCTCAGGGCGCTCATGTTCTGCAGCCATCTGCTGTACAGAGGTGACACTCTCGGTGATGTTCATTATAAGACATGGTTTTAAAGCATTTAACATAACTGCAGTCTGACAGACAGGAAGATGTTCATCCGTTTAGGGAAGATATCAACAAAAGCGCATCAGGATGCAAAGCAAAGCTTTTGGATCCGTCCTTGTGGCCTGACTCTGTAAACAATGAAGTCAAACTTTCGTTGCCTTCAGGAGGACTTTACACTTTTAATCCAGAGATGTGTTGACAAAAATCAGAGGGTAAAGGTGGCATCCCAGATGGCCCACTGGCAGATCTCTGGATTTCCCTGCAAGGAAATCCTAATACTGTTTCTGAGTCCTGCTTTTTGTTTTCTGGGTCCTGTGCAGGCAGTTCAGTCAGTCTCCCAGCAGAGAGGAGACACCTGCCTGACAGGCGCCCAGGCATACTGAGGAATTGGTGCAGGTTCCAGATAATTACTGGTTTTCTCTCTGCATCTGACCCACGGTAAGAACTTTTTCCTTGGTTCTAATATTACAAGAAAAACAAAATCCTTACACTATGGCTACTTATTAAGATATTCTAATTTATTCAATTTCAGTCTTCACATAATGAGCTCTTAAATAAGACTACAGACTTTCTGACAATCCACTCCTCAGCATGTCTGCTAACGATGCTATGGGTTCATGGGAAGATGGCAAACACAGAACAGGATGTCAAAATGTTCTGTGTTTAATGTCCCGTATGTTTTACCACCTTAGTGATAAAATGTTCTGCATTGCTGGTTAGAACATGACAACCAGTGTAGTACTGCCTATGCTGGTCACCTGCCAGAATGTGGATCTTACTCTCACACTGGCCTTTATGGTACTGCCACCACACGGAAGAAAGGGCCTGAGATGTAATATAATTGGATCACAAATTGTGTAAAGTTTTGAAAACTATTTTATAGTTTTAGCCTCCTGCATACATAAGGCCTTAACTAAATGCATCAGGTCTCAGACAAGGTTGTGCATTCCTCCAAAAGTCCTAGGTCTTAAGTATGTGCAAGAAAACAGAGAAAGTAATGTCTTGCCATGCAAGACAGGAATTCATTTTGCCTCCCATCTGAAAGGCAGGCATATAATTTAAGCTATGATCTAAGGATCCTGTGAACATTCATGGAGAGGACCACCCCAAGGATGAGTCATCCCACCTACTCTAGACACCTCGCTTAGGAGGTGGTGAGTCATCCATGAGAGTGCCTATCTCT
The DNA here is from genome assembly GCF_030936135.1 of Gavia stellata. NCBI lineage: Eukaryota > Metazoa > Chordata > Aves > Gaviiformes > Gaviidae > Gavia > Gavia stellata. Next base: position 23,769,041 of record NC_082596.1, on the reverse strand, counting down.
CGCCATTGATTGCGGAGGAGATGGAGACAGCCAACACACAGCAGCTGCCCAGCTTCTCCGTGATTGGTGTTAAGGTGAATTCTGCCTCAGCTGATGGATGTTTGACTCCACCTTGTCTGTGGTGGTGGCAAGGGAGGAATAGCATCTCTTCCTTCCCTGTTGAGTGTGTGAGCTGATGATAAAGGTAGCACTGGTTGCTGAAACGAGGTCCAGAACCACATTAACTTAAGCAAATTTTTGTGAGCTGATGATAAAGGTAGCACTGGTTGCTGAAACAAGGTCCAGAACCACCTTAACTTAAGCAAATTTTGTACTTTTCAGGCCTTTCTGTCTTTCCTTTGCAGAAAGGGCATGACACTTGCAGTCCCTCAGTTACTACCCCCATCAGAAATGGGTCATTCTGCCTTTAAACCTGGATGGTTGGCATAGTGATTAATGAGATTTCAATTTAATGATAGTACTGAGGCTGAAACAGTTCCTTGGGGAACCTCTTTTTCCATTTGACTTCTGTTCACAATTTATATACAAATTTGAATCCCTTCACTTCGTTAAGCCTGTGCTGTTCATCTTTGAGAGCTGCCTGTGGAAGTGTTTGTTGAACTGAAAGCATTTACAGGAGAGACCTGCTCTTTACTGGGGCCTCATAAGTCCATTCTAAATTGCTGATGTCTGCCAAGTAGAGGGAGGGTGGCCTTGTTGCTGGGCCCCTGGTGCTTTCTTCATCTTGGTTCCCATCACACTCAGTGGTTCTGGCAGGGGAGATGTGGTATGTGAACTGTGTTCTGTTTCTATGCAGACTTTCTCTTTTCATTTCTGTGCTACAGCCCCTGCCTAAAGCTAGCATTATATCCACATGTCTTTACAGAGTCAATGGGTTCATTTAGGACTCTGGAATGTGTAGCAGGCAGTGATTGTTTAGCAGGTACTTTCTTGCATTTATCTGCATTGCATTTCCTGTGCTTTGTGTTGCCCTTCAGCTAGATTGGTTTAGGTTCTTCAAAGCTCTTCACCACTATGGTCACAAATTTACTTATTTGAATACCTTTTTGACATCTGTGGATATTCTTACCTGACCTTCATCTCCCATAAACCACCAAAAGGCATAAAGTCTGAGTTCCAGGAAACCTGGTTGCACAGATGATAAGAAGAATGCTTCTTATTCTGTGTGGATAATATGGATATTGTCTTTCAACTGTGGTACTAGTTTTCTTATTCTGATCCCCTAATTCAGGCCAAATACATTGCTACCATATAGGTTATAAGGGCTTGTGCACAACATTATACCTTTTGGAACAACTGATACCAACTGGAGGTTCACATCACTTTGTGCTGATGCCATAGTCCAAAGCCTCTTAAGGAGGCCTATTTTCTTTTTAAGGAGCTTTAAGGGAAAGGGGACTAAAATGAACATTTTCCTTTAGCATCCACTTCTCAACTTGGACACACTCCTACGTTGACTTGAAGGTCATGTTTCACCTTCAAAATCCCTTTCCATAATTGTGCCAGGTTAGAACATGAAGTCTTGAGCAGAGAAGAACTGAGTCTGGGGAATAACTGCAAAGGACACTCCAGAGGAATATCCTACCATCTTTTAAATACCCTGCTGAATTTCTTGGCTCCTCTTGTGCCTCCTCTTGTGGCTAAGAGTGCTACCAAAGCCACATACCCCATATTGCAGTTTCTCTTTGGAAGAAATTATAATCCTTTTAGCTAAAAATTAATATTCTAATCACAATTTTTATTCAGAAACATATTTTTAAAAAGCAGTTAAAATTCTGAGCTGTTTGTATTCTTACAGTTAATTTAAATAGCTTGTTTGGTTGATGGATAGCATGTTTGTTTGTTAGACTAGTAATTTGCACTGAGCTGTAATCCAGGAATCAGATGGTTAGTTATTGCAGTTCTGTGCGAGAATTAATTAGGACACCAGGTGCTTGCTGTGTACATGTTAGGTAGAAGTTCCTGAGAACAAGATGCTTCTGTGTGATTGTTGTTCTAGCTTGAAACTATGTTGAATTCATTAGAGTGGAAAAAGAGTAGTGTGGAGAACATCTTGAGAGGGCAAGAAGATTATTAGCATCTGGGCTGCTAGGTTGTTGTTTTGAGCTTTAAGGCTATTTCCCTTTTTTCTCCCCTGTGTTTAAATACGAGTGAAACGTCTGTGAAACATTTTCTCTGATGTGCCAGGAGACACAGTCTTTCACATTTCAAACCTTACTGTGTCCTATCCATTATTTCCTATAAACCTTCCCTTGTACATCTCAGCAACTGAACGCTAATTGTATGAAGGGAAGCTACCTGATTCATCATTAAGCCTTTCATTTTCTGACAAGGTTAGCCACTGTTGGCATGTTTTCCAATAACTTCCTCATTCCTAATATCCTGTTCATGATATTCATACAGCTTCCAGTGTCCATGAAATCAGGAACTATAAAAAATAACTAGAAATCATGCTAGTATCTGTCACTTCTATTCTTCTGTTTTACAAGCTTGTCATCCAGTTAGGGAACATAATATACACTGTGTGACTAGTCCAATACCAGTAACAGACAGCAACTTGTCAAAATGAACATTTGCAGACAAGCAGCATAAAAACGTTTTTTTTCTGAAGTGTTTGAGAACTCTTACAAATAACAATTACATTCAGGAAAGCCCGAGAGTCAAACCAACAAAGTCTAAACTTGTATTTTTGACTCAGTACTATTTCATATTCTGAGTGTGATGTGTGCATGTTTATGTACAGGATTAACCGTATGACTTCTTTGCTCGTTTGTGAAACAAATTAAAATACCAGCCTCTCAAATAGCAGTGTTTATATTACGCATTTTAAATTCTCTCGTTCTCCTGTACTGTAGAATCTGGGGTGACATTTATATGGGTACATCAGAGATGCTTTGAACCAACCTCAGGCACTGAGGCCAACCCACCTCCCGCCCATTGAACTCTCTCAGCCTCCAAACCAGAGCACATTGTCAGGAAAGGTCCCTGGTGGTCCTGAACTACACCTGGAAATTTTTTTGTATGCCAGGGAGCATTCAAGCAGTTTAACAGAAGCAACTCTCCGGTTCCAGTGCCCAAGACATTGCCTAACACTACTTCACAAGGCTCACTGCCTCAAAACCCCATGTTTTTCTCTTACAAATACCCCAATGAAGAATTTGCAGTGGAGCTTCACTGATGGAGAACTGAGACGTAAAGAAAGCCAAGCTCAGGGACGGAAGAGTGTAATTTTCATTTGGGCAGAGCAGAGACCTAGCTCTGAGACAACAGTTCTCTGGCTGGCAAAAAAGAAAAATTCTAAAATCTCCTACTAAAATCTGCCCCTCCATCATCGTGCATTAGCAAGACCTGCATGCCTTGAAGACCAAGCTCTGCCAGTGAATGCTGGGTGCTTGAAAAACCTGACTGCAGAGCATTTGCTTAATGTTGTGCAGCAAAGATAGGAAGGAAAACTACATCTCCAGAAACCTAGCTGAGAGCCAAGGGACACAAGTCTCTTCTTGCATCCCAGCAGTACTAGGACTCAGCTCGGGAGTGAAAGTGAGCTGTGCCGGTGGAACTCCAGAAGGACTGCTGATCATCCAGCTGAAATTCAGTACCGACATCAGGATTAGCATGAGAAAAAATGGTGAAATTTCAGTCCCCAGGTGGTCAGCAGGCTTGAAAAGCTGCTTCCGAAGGAGGAGAAAACGGGGTCCCTGCAGTCCTGGCAGCAATGCAGAACCCCAGCTCAAGGCCTCGAGGTGTTGGTGCAGGCTCAGCTGAATGACGACTGCAAAAAGGGATGTGGCATCTTTCCTGACAAATCTGAGCTGGTCTGAGCTTGGTGTCCTGCATGGAAAACATGGAGTCCCCAGAGCTATACACTGAACATGCTCACATAACTCCAGCATAGTGAACAAGTATTGTTGATAAATATGATGTTCATACCTCCCTGTCAAAAACACGGAGGAAATGTGAATGAGGCACATAATATCATGAACACCCTGCTGCCATTCTGGAGTTGGGTGGAAAAGCTGAAATCCCACATCCTGAACTCACAGCGCTTCTTTACAATTCTCTGTTTTTCCTGCTCACCTTCTTCGGTGCTGGCACAGCCTGCACAGCAGCTTCTGCGCTGGGGCGATTGCCTCTGAGGGGCCCAGCATGGAGCATCGACCCTCTGAGCAGGCCACGTGTTGTGTGAGGGTTGTGTGGGGCACGGGGAGTGGACCCCAGCAGGCTGAGTGGAACAGCATTTACTTTGTCTGGCTGGAGGCAGGCTGTGCTCACTTGGCTGAAGGTGCAGCACCAACAGCCCCTTCACTCCATCCACCCCTCCAGCTGGGAAGCTACGGAGAGTCTCAGTGCCAGGCCGTGGAGCTCCAACATCAGCTGCAGCCAACGCTGAGCACTCTGCCTCTTATAGGACTCTCTAACGTATCAACACGGAGCACTGCCTCTTACAGGACTCTAACATACGCACTATAGACCACCCAGAGGCATGCAGGGAAGGAGGGTCCCCCAAGCAGGATCCCCAGAACAAGCGTGCTGAGCAGGCACCCCTCAAAGGTGGCCAGCCGGAGACGTGCGAGACAGCTCTTGGGAATGAATCCTGCCCGTCATCAAGATTTAGGACTCTCACACAGGGAGAGATGAGCCTGCACTCAGGATTCGCTGCCCTTAGATCCCTTTTGCCCTTGAAGTTAGGTGCCAAAACCTTTCTTCCAAACCTAGACAAGAGGAGGTACTATACCTTTCAGAAGGGAAGGGGTGTCTCTCCAATCCTTTTCCAACAGGGTGCAAGCCCCTTTTGGAGGAGATCTGAATCCCCAGTTCCTACAAGGACCCCTTGCTGACTGGGCTATCAGCTCTTTTGGTGAGGGACAGTCAGTGCTCCCAAACTCCCATTCTATATGGTGAAATGAAGCACCCACTGGTCTAACAAGCATGAAAAGAAAAGTGGACATGGCTGTGCCTGGTGCTCAGGCACGTTCCTCCCCACCTTGAGGCAGGTTCACGGGGCCAGCCTGCTTGCTGCCATTTGGAAGGTTTCTTGAAAGAAGCTGCCTCCCCTTGCCCTAGGCAATGCCATCCTCCCAGCAGATACCTTTTCCCCAGGAGGCAGAAGGCTGCCTGTCTTTCTGACACCTCTCATCACCTCTCCTCTCTTTCCATTTATGCTGCAGTGGATGTCCGTGGGGAAGACTCATGGGCTTCCACACATGCTGTCCCCAACTATTAGTCTCTAGGGTGAAGAGTTGTCGGCTGCAGTCCCTCGGGTTTAGTCACCTGCCTTAGCAAATGCCAGTAGATATTTAGGTCAGTTGATTGCAAAAGCTTGCAGAGTTGGGTTTACTAACTGTAGCTTGGGTCTCCAGCAGCAGCACCTTGTGAGCCAGGGACAGGAGCTGCCTTCTGGAGCGTGGCACCACCAAAAGCACTCTTCCTGGAGATCTGTGAGAGCAGTTTGAGGCCAAGCTCTTAAGCAGGAGGTCTGGGTAAAACCCAGCTTATTTCTCATTCATGGGTGTAGCTAGTTACATAATAGAAAATAGGTTAATTATGGCCCTGATTTACTCTGGCATAAAAGCAGGTGGAAGCAGTTACAGCAACAGCAATCCCTGGCAGGGAAGGCAGCAAAGATGATGCAGCCCTATGGGAGGATACTGGAGTTGTACATAGTCGCTGCTCTGTTCCACTTTGCAAGGAGAAGGCTGAGGAGGGTGTGCAGGGCTGACTCAAAAATCAGGCAGAGGAGACCATGCAGGACCTGGCTTCTGAGTCAGAGTATCCCTCAGCAGCCTCTGCCAGCAGGAGCCCTCTGATAGGAGAAACCATCAGAGTGAGGTCCTCAAGGACTGAATGTGACAATCAGGTAGCAAAAGAAAAGGTGCAAAACTGCCCACGCTGTCATATAAACGTTTCTTCTTTCTGGGGCAGGGAAGTCAAGTGAGAAAAATATGCTGGGACTTTATTTCCCCTTCACACTTGGGGGAGAGCAGAGCTGCTGTTGTGCCCAGGCCCTGACCCTACCAGGTACCCTGGTGAGGAGTGTTGAAGCACCTTTTTTCAAACCCTTTGTAATGATAGTGTGTTTTCTTGCCCAATCTTTAACGTTTTGTAGTAGTTGCTAGTGTTACACCTCTGATTGCTTAGGCTTTGTTTGGTACGCTGATGACGTAAAGCATTATACAACCACTTGTGAGTGTGTATTGAGAAGTGCCCAGAAAGGCACCCCTTCTCTTGGCACTGAAATGCCGAACATTAATGCAGGTCTGCATCTAAACACCATGAGTAATGGTAATAGGAAAGAAATCTCATTAATGGTGTGTGAGCTGACAGCTGAGACCATGGGGCTACCTCCTCATCCTGAGGTAACTGGGTTCAGGGTCTGGAGGAAGACTGGGCAGGCAAGCTGCAGAATCAGGACTCTCTACTTCAGGAGAGCAGATTTGGGCTTGTTTAGGGAATTGCTAGGAAGAGTTGCCTTGGAAGCTACCACAAGGGAAAAAGGGTGCCCAGAAGCTGGCTAATTTTTAAAGAAAACACTGAGAGCTGAGGAACAAACTGTCGTGTTGGGCAGTCAGACCAGGAATTACAGGAGAAGGCCTGTTAGCCTAAGGAAGGTGCTTCTCTATGAACCAAACTGCCAAAAGGGAGTGCAAAGAAGAAGTGCGAACAAGGACAGACAGCAAATGAAAAGTGTAAAAGAACTGCTTGGGGATCTAGGAACTAAATCAGGAAGGTCAGAGTCCTTTTGGAGGTAAAACTAGCTAGGGACATAAAGGGTAGGGAGAAGTATGCTAGTAACAAAGAGAAGTTCAGAAAGAAGTTCAGACATTCGTGAAGATGAAGAAGAATATAAGCCAATGGTGTGCTCTCATTGCAAATAATGCAAACTGCATACTGGACTGAAGTAGGAGGAATGGAGCCAGGAGATCAGAGGGAGTTATTGTTCCTTTTACTCTGCACTGGTGAGACACTCCTGGAATACTGTTTCAGTTCCAGAATGATATTGAGAAACTGGAGAAGAGCCAGTGGAGGGTTACTAAGATGGTTAGGGGCCTGGGATTGAGGGATATGGGCTTGTTTTTAAGAGGACATATGGGGGAAGTAATAGTAACCTACAACTACTGGAAGGGCAGTTACAACAGCAGGGGAGATGAACTCTTTTTGTAATGGCAGAAGGTAAAAGAAGGGGCAATGGCCACAAGCTGTAGCCTGGGAGGTTTGGGCTGGACTTTAAGAAAAAAATAATGAGGAGGATGTGCAGCACTGGAAGGATTTACCCAGCAAGGCTGTGGAGTGTCTGTCCTTGGAGGTTTTCAGGACTTGCCCAGGCAAAGCCATAGCTGACCTGGTCTAGACTTAGTGGCAGTTCTGCTCGAACAGGTGGCTGGACAAAAGACCTCCTGAGGTCCCTTCCAACTGTGTCTTTTGTGTTTCCTTGATTAGTCCTGCCTGTGAAAGAAATGGAGGTGGATTGCTTCTGAAGGCATCTACGCTGGGCTGACCCAGATGTCATTGCTGCATGTCGTCATTCTGACCCTGCTGTCTTGGCTGCTCATTCCCCAGTGAGGAGCACCAAAGATGGCTGTCCAGCTGCTCAGCCGGAGCCAGAAGTTGAATTTGCCATATTTGAAGTTCCCGAGACACATGACTATGATTTGGTGGCTGAAGCTTTAGACTTTGAGGACCTGGTCCCTTGGCTGCCCCTGGCTACAATCGAGGGCCCTGCTCAGCTCTTGCGCAGGGGCTGCGGACTGTCCTACCTTGTGTCACCCTTAGTGCCCCGTTCTTGGCCTGGCTGAGCCACCAGCGCTGCCTGCGCTCTGACATCAAGCTCCTTCTGACCTAAAATAGCTGCCACAACCCATTTCTAGGTGAAACATACTCATGCAGAAAGCCTGAGGCTCACTGAGGCATGTGGTCCTATTTAAGCCAATTGGTTTCTCCATCTGTGTGGGAACAGGCAGTCACAGAACTGGTAGATGGGTGCTAGCCATGGGAAACCTGGAAGTCACGCTGACCCCAGCGGGGCCTTGGCCACCCGACAGAGCCGGGCTGTGGCGCGGAGGTGACCGTGGGGCTGGCCGACAAGGAGCTGCACAGAAAGCATCACTGGTGGGTTGGCTTTGGGGTAACATGGCTGAAAATTGGACGTGTTGTGGTGGTGGTGGCCAGGCGTTGCAAACCTAATGTCCCTCTCAGGACTGTCCTGTTCCAGGGTGAGGTTTTTTATCTTCCTCTGGCATGTCCACTGAGCCCCTGGCACGGGCACGCTGCTGCGCTGGGAGCCGCAGTGATTAATCTGACTGGGTTAGCCCCACTCCATCCCCTCGCCTGGCCTGATTTCATAGGTTTGCTGTGCCTTCGATGCTTCTGTTCTTGCTGCTCCTTCCCTCTCCATGCTCTTGCCTTATTTTAGCTACAGTAGCAGCAGTTGTTCGCTTTATTTGTTTGCCACTTATGGAGAAGTTGCCAGGAGGAGCTGGGAGAAGGGAAGCCGTGCCTGAGCGTGCAAATGTGCGTGTGTGTGTATGTGCGAGTGTGTGAATGCATCTCCAGTGCACGAGCAGAAGCAGACTGGTTCCTCCTTGGCTGCCTCTCATCAGAAAGAGGAGAGGAAACTGCCAAATCTCATCTCAGCAACGGAGCTGCTAGTCAGGGAGCTGGAAACATTCCCCCTCTTCAGAGCTCTGAAGAAAGTAAGAGCCTTATTCAAGTTTTTCATGGCTCCCCTGCATCTTCAGAGAGCTGAAGTAATTTCTCCCAGAAATCGTGATGTTTATCAGGATGGTGAACGAGGCGGGGAACTTGCCGAGTATTTAAGACAGGCCACAACTGGATGGACTGGATCCAGCTGTCAGGCGCCTCCAGAGCAAACGTGTTGAACTCCACCAAGACGGCTAGGTGAGGTAGGATTATCCCTTTTGCAGACCCTTCCTTTACCACACTGGAAACATCCTTGGGTAGTCTTAATTCAGGGTTTAGACACTGTAATCTAAAAACTATGAGAAAATCTCCTTCATTCTGAATGCCAGCAGGAAATAAGAGATGTAATTTTCTCTGCTTTGGGAGCCTTTACAATCTTTCCCCATAATAAAGAAATAAAATAAGCAAGACAGCACCACACAGTCAGGCAAATAATACAAGTGCTTTCATCATGTAAGTCATCTTGATTTATGTGCCATAAATCAGAAGTGTGAGGTCAATCTTTGGCTGGGTCCTCATCACTGGTGGTTGTTCACCATCAGAATTTACCCGTGCAAGAAAACCTCATGGCTTAGTAGTAATTTTTATTTCCACTTGAGCAGAGATAAGCAAGTCTGGACTTGAGGCTGGCCTGGCCTTCCTGTTCTAGGTTAGCATGTGCTATGAAATAATTGGGATCAGGCTACTTTGAATTATGTTGTCCTACAGAAAAAACCTTCAAAACTAAGATGAAGTCTGCAGGAGTCCTCCCTGTGCCTGGTGCTGTGGGTGGCACTGAGAGGCAGTGCTCACGCTGGGACCAGAACACCAGAAAACAAAGCACTTGAGTTCCTCTTCTAGTATGATGTGTAAAGGCAGAAGGTTGTACTCTTCATCTGTGTGATCCTTTGAGGAGATGACCTCAAATGTTGTCTTAACCATGTGGAAATGTAATTTCAAATTTTGTAAGTTTTTTTTTTTTCTTTCCAGGAAGAACCTGTCTCCTTAAAATAATATTCCTGGGATGTTAATGGCAGGCAGAATGACGCAGGAGTTAAGGATACTTACTGTTTTACCATTGTAGAGCATTGAAGACTAAGAGCTGCTTGAGACTCCACCTGAAGAGTGAATTAAATGGAGGAATGTATAGCTTGCTGTGAAGGTATCCTGCCTTTAAGCTCTTTTCCTCCTTTTTTTCTTGTAACAAAAACAACCCCTGCTATGCAAAGAACCGAATTACTCATTCCAGACTGACATATTGCTTTACCATTTCTGCTCTATTCTGAGCAGTTGCACTTTTCAGCTGGTACCTGGAAAGAACATTGTCTCTTAGGAGGCTGCATGGGATGGTTAGAAAATACCTGCCTAGATGAGTCACTAGGGAACAGAGAGGGAGAAAGAAGGCTGGAAGCATTAAGTAGCAGAATTGTTACAGACAAAAGAAGAAAATAAGCGCAGAGTTACTGCATCCAAGATCTGTAGTTTAATAAGAAAAACATTTAATTTTATTTTATAAAACAAACCCCATTGGGACTATACAGAATTAAGGGAGGGAATTAACCTCAAGGGAGTTGTCAAGCTATGGTTAACACCTTGGAGGCTCAGGTTAGCTTGCCTGGTGGTCAGGCATGCATGTCCCATGCAGTTCTCCCTTGCTGTACAGGTGGGATAACACTGTAAAAAAGAGAAGGCTGGTGGTAAATATGCATACGTATACACATGCGTGCGTACAGCATTGCTAACCCTAGCTCCTGATATCACCAGCATCGGCGCTTTCACTGGAAAATTAAGTGATTTTATTCCTCACAGCTGCCAACCAGAGTCTGAAGTGTGACTGCTAATGTAAGGCAGGTTGCTGCAGCAGCTCAGCTCCTGTCATGTCCTAGGGCACCCCTGGCTCTGGGTGTTGGGGTGGCCACCAGGCTGTGCTTTGGGGCACCAGCTCCGGCTCCATGCCACCCGGCATCCTGTCCCCCAGCTCCACAGTCAGACCTGGATAGCAACACTTGAATCGCATTGACCCAAGCTCTATCAAGCTGTAGGAGAGAAACAAAATACCACTTACAGCAAGGTCAAAACACTTGTCCTCCTTACCTGCTAATAGGGTGGAAAAATAATTAACTAGGGACACAGTGTTGATCAGCATTAGGGCAACTGGGCAGGTCACTGGTATGCAAGCCAATATTTGCCACATGTGCACCCCTGTGTTTGTTCACACTGCTTTTTAAAGGTATCTTTGCAACCATAAGGTGCTTTCCCATACTTTTTTCTTTAAATGAGCCTCAAGAGCAAGTGGAAGGTCATGAAAAGGGCAGAGATTCCCCCAGAGTGGCCTGGTCTATCTCAGAAGCTGCTCCTAGAATGATACGAAGCTCTAAGGCTCCTGGATCGACTGTGCTGCTTTAAAACCACCTTTTCTGAATTCCATAGCTGATTCTTACAGGAGATACGTATGGCTTCATGGACCTCTCATAGCCAGAGCTGTAATTTTTGCACTCAGCAGTTGTTTAAAACAAGTAACTCTGAGGCCAGGGCATTAACCACGAGCTGTAATTAGCAATATCACTTTAATGGCCCTGTGTCCCCATTCATAGTGCCCCAGAGTTGCTGGATGGTGGCCAGTCACAAGCACAAGTAATCTACTTGCAGCAACAGTCTGGATAATAGTGAAACGAAATATGAAAGTTCAAGCCCAGAGTCTTATACATGTCTCTCAAGACTGGGTGTGAGCTTCCCACAATCTGGCTTTCCAGAACATTGGCAAGTTCAATTCCTGGAGTGTCTGGGTCAGTAGCCAGATGTTTTGTAACACACTGTGCTAGCCTGGCCTTGGCATAGGGTGAGATACAGTTTTCCATAATCAACTGGGGTGAAGTTATTTCTCATCGTTTGAATAAGAAGTTTTGTCTGTGTTCCCAGGTAGATCAGGAGTAGAAAACATAACCTCCTCCAGACCCCCTCAAGCTCAGCCTCCTCTTGTCTCCCCTGTTATATTAAAGCACGAACAGGCAATGACCTTAAGACCATTACAGGCATGTGGGATTCATCACGACAACAGCTGCCTGCACTTATTACTGTCTGCCCTCTTTTGCATTTCCCTTCCCAGTTCCATTTTCTCTTCAGTCTCAATGTTTGAATTTTACCTGTGTTTTCAATTTAGGTTTATTGCGATGTGAAATACCTGCAGAGCTTTGCTGGGAATGATCAGTGAAACTCTTAGTAGATACTTGGGCAAAATTCCTGCTGGGATCAAAGCCCTGGTTGTACCTGGATAAGGACTTCAGCCTTTGGTCCATGTTTGCACCACAGCAATATGTTGTAGCCATCGCTGCTGGAGCTGAAGCTGGCAGCTCTACAGGACACCTTTATTCAGCTTAGATGGACAGCAATTAAATACCATGTCATATAGCAAGATAATACAGGCTTTTCTCAACACTCAGTCTAATGTGGAGAAACAGAGCCATATGGTCCATGGGATTTTCTTTAATACATTGGGGAGGGCATTGGATGCCACTGGGGGAGCAGGAGAGGCTGCTACTGGAAAGGCAAGGCAGAGAAGATGAACAAGCAGGCAGGAGCAGTGGTCCACAGGAACTGAGGGAGCTGGGGCACAGAGACTCTTGCTCAGTGCTGCTGAGTGAAGCAGCTCTCTCCTGCGGGCTCCTGTGATGGCCAGGGATGCAGCGGTGCCAGCAGCCACTGCAAACAGCGCTGCATCACAGCTACCCAACTCCACGCCTTGATTTCTCCCATGAACGGAAAAAAACCTCTGAGCATTGAAATATTGCCTAATGCTCAAGCTATGGGACGTACAAGGCTGGTTTTACTTATGCTGGAGCAAATCAGCTGCTTTTACTGCAGGTCCTTCTGACTTCGCCTGTGTAGGACTAAAGAAAATTGCCCCCTGACTTTTTCCTGTGGAGCCTGCAGTGTGATGCGATATATTTAATCTGCACAGGCTGGCTAATGCAGCCCTGTGAATCGGGTTCAGCTTTGATTAAGTTTGGGGCCAGCAGATTATTTTCACAATAGTATTTTATGGCTTTACATGTTCGGACTCTCTCTAGCCATGTTGTAGTGTACAGCACGGGCAGCCTGCAGGCCTGTTCCAGAATTTGCCTGCTGGTTTTTGCGGCTGTGCCGGTGCAGGAAGTGTTTGGGGGAGCAGGCTGGCTCTTGTGTGGGAGGCAGAGGCTGTTGCTGTGTAGGCTGTAGAATTCCCGTGGAGATATTGCTTGGTGTGTGTCTGAAGTTCACCTCCACACGCAATCAAGAGCACCTCTTATCTTGCAACTCAGCCTGCAAAACTTCTAATAGTTGGGTGGAACAATTATAATACAAATACAGTGACCAGGGAGACTTTGTAGTGCCCTGGAGCATCTGTACCTTGCTTTATTCCAGCTACAGGCTGCTTTATGAATGTCTTTAGGAAAAGTTTAATTTTAAATGGGCCTATTTGCTTGGTTTTAAAGTAGAGGTGACTTACACAATCAAAGTCAAGCAGTCTCAGGTGACTTTCTGGTTCCTTCCACAGAAGAGAAGTTGCCTTGCAAGGCATGTGACCCAAGCAGCAAGCTATCTCCTGATGCAGAAGTTTGTCCTCCCTCTAAGAGTGACCAACCTGGAATGAATGATAATGAATCGATGCTTACCCTTAAGTGACTGTTAGCTATGGTGGCAGGACACAAAATGGGGCTTTTAAATGAGAGGTGGATGGAGGAAAGGGGAGGGGGTGAGCTTGAGAGATCAGCAGTGGTCCCGAGGCCTTGGGTACTTGGGTCCCCACTTCAAACCTAGTACAGGCATTAGCATCTTGGAGTAACGATGATTTGCAGGGAGTCTGGTTGCTTGGATTTTAATAAACCGGTGCTCTGGCTTCCCAGGGACCTGCACAAGACCTGCCCATCATTTCTGCCATCTCAGCAGAGAGACACAGGCCCGGGAGCCTGGAGAGCAAGGCTAGTATTTGTACAAGACAGATCATTACTAGAGGACACAGGGAGGGAAAGAGGATGGTGAGGGACAGCCTATTTAAAGCATTTTTGGAGGGACTTAGATCTCCCAAGAATCTGCACCCATGTCTTGCACATCATGCTGAGGCTGTTTGAATAGCACCATTTAGAAGCCAAAGCTCTGAATCTCTCATGTATTTAACCATCAGTATACGCTCCGGAAGCAAAATAAAAAGCAAAGGATACTTCAGGGAAGGATAAGTATGGGCTTCCAACAGAAACAGCTCTTTCAGAGGAGGACATGTCTATACGGGTTCCCAGGTCCTGAAGGGTACCCATCAGTTTACAGCACAGTTTTAATAGGCCCTGAAAAACAGGGCTTATAGTTCAAATATCCTCATTGTTTGCTAGATTGGGAAAACACTGCCAGCTATAGCCAGCTGCTTGTGGGAACCCGTCCTTTGTGGTGCAGCCTGTGGCACGGCGCAGCTGGACCCACAGCAAGCGTGCTGTCCGACAGCCCGGTACCATGGGGGTTTCCTACCCTTTGCACTCCCACTCCGTTGCAGCCCAGCGCCTCCTCCGCAGCTTTCTCCAATGCCAGGCTTAAGTGCCATGGAATTTGGAGATGAAGACAACTGAGGAGCAGCCACAATGCCATTGTGGACAGGACAGCTTCGTCGACTGCTCTGGGTGTTTTCTATCAGGCAGCAAAGCAAGGTTGCGTTGAAGGACCATTCAGCCACACTTCAAGCAGGCTGCTACAGAATGATGTTTTCTTTTGGTTTTAAAGAGAAGAGAGAAAGAAGAGTCAGAATTCCCTAGCATGTGTATTGAACTCAAAACCAAGAGGTCACAGTGTGTTTCTATAGGACCTAGAGTTGTGTGTTCTGCCCATGTGCTGTTTGCTAGCAAAGGGAGTGGACATGCACTGACTGCCCTGGTCCTGGTGGTGGGCACCGCGCTGGTGGCCCACCCATAACACTGATTTCCAGGCAAGGGAATCACAAGGTGCAATAAAAACTGTTTAATTTAGGCAGAAATGAAAATCAGTATTTTCCAAGTGCCTCATCAGTCAAGGAGCAGTTGGGCTGAATAATTATTTTCAGGCCTAGCAAAAGGCATTGCTCTCCATTTTAGACAAAGCTGCAGCTCCCAGAAAACATTCAGGCAGGTGTATTTTGAAAGGGTCTTTGATGGGACTCCTGCAATAAGCAAACCAAGTCATACATGAGTTAGCACATTTGAGAGACAAACCAGCAGAACAGGAATAATCCAAATCTAACCCAACACCATCTGCCACACAAAGCACTGCGGCTGTATACAAAAACCTCATTAGTACCTGATGAGAGGGAGGCTGGGCCCACAAATAAGTATATTTGCAATACAGGGTATGTGTAATGCTGTCAACATCCATGTGGCTCACAAAGAGGGGACACTTGTCCCGGGGTGCAGCTCTGCCAGGGCTGGCCCTAGCGAGACCCACGGGAAAGCTGGGGAGGGGCAGGGGTGGCACCTCCTGGGGTGCACAGACTCACGCTTAGACATCCCCAGGGACCTGCCTGGGAAAGCCCGGTGGTACATAACCTACAGCAGATGAAGATGAATCCCACCTAGGCTTAATTTCTGCCCTGTAGGCCCATGTTGTTCATGGCTAAAGCCAAAAGCAGGAGAACTGCAAGGAACCAAAATAAAAGCGGCCACATCCATCTCCCCTGCCCCAGGCTGGCAGCTGCCGGGGACACGGGGACACGGGGTGGCTGGCTGTGCTACACCGCTGAGCTGCTCACAGTGGCGTCTGCCATTGCCCCAACACGTCCCGCAAAATCCACCTTTGTCACTGGTGCCCGAGGGGTGGCACCCGGCCCCGCTGTGCCGGCAGCGCTCCCAGCACCACGAGGAGCAAGGAGTGACTTGACGCTGGCAGAGGGGGTGTCACTTTAGCTGTTCCCCCAAAATTGGCAGGGGCCTGGGCTGCAGCTCCCTCCCCCTGGCATCCCCACACCGACACAGCACTGGAGGGGCTGCTGTCCCCTCGGGCAAGGGGCATTTGGGGCCCAGGTGCTGCTGTGGGGGGTGGTGGCAGCAAGGGCGGTGAAGCCACTCTGCGGGGCTGCAGGGAGAATCCTCTCCCCGGCTCTCACCCTCTTCCCTTCCCTCCTGTCCACAGCCTGCCAGCAACAAGTCCAGGGACTTGCAGGCAGGATTTGTCCATCGGAGGTAACGGCTGGGGTGGAAGGATGGGGCTTGTGCACTGCCACCGCCGTGGAAAGGCTGTCAGGCTCAGCCGGAGATGCTGCTTGGTGGGAAGGACCTGGGCCAGCTCCCGCTCCAGGATGTGGCAAAGACAAGCTCGTGATCTACGGCAGGCACTGGTGCAAGGCCAAAACTTGTTATTGTTATTATTTATTGCTTCATTTTTAACTGAACACTTGTGTTTGTGTGACCTCTCCCGCTGGGTGGCTCTGGCTCCCCAGGGAGGTCTGGAGGCACGCGTGGCACGGTGAAATCCCAGCTCCGGGAGAGATGGCACCGGGGGGCAGGCGGGGAGCAGGCAGAGGAGGATTGGAAGGGGAGAGGATGGCAGCTGAGACTTCAGAGCAGGTACAATCCAGAGATAAAAAAAAAAAGTAATTAAACAGAGGGAGGCAGAATTAAAGGGTCACTTCAGGGCTGCCACGTGGTAGCTTCTTTAAAGCTATCATGCAAGTGCAGCCTGGTATAAGACCGCAGCACTATTATGGGCTATTGCATTACAAGCTCCCGCTTTTTCTCTCTCCATACAGTGAAATGCAATGGTCTAAAACAGGAAAGCAGTTTCTCAGACGCAAGCCCCTGCAAAGGGTGAGGATGGAGAGCCACGGCAGCTACCTGGCCATGTAACCCAGGGAATAGGGTTATGTGCTTCCTTGGCTTTGCCCCTTGCCCTGGGGACCCTGCCTGTCCCCAGGGCTTGTCCTGCCCCTGGGACGGCAGGGAAGAAAGAAGCTTTGTTGTAGGGCCATAATTATTTTTCTTTCCTTTTAAAGGAGTTAGTACAAAGCAGAAATGGACTGTGCCTTCTCCTACTGCTTCTTAAATATCTGGGATGCTGGCTGGCTCCCTCTCCCACCCTCGGCTTTCACATTTTCTCTCTCATCATCCCCTCGTGACATTACAGCCTCTAACACCCTCTGACGCCCAAGGTCATGCCTTGATCACTGAATTTCCTGCTTTCCTATATTTCATCTTCCCTTTCCCAGTGCAGCCCCTTGGCCAAAAGCTACTTCTCAGTTCAGTCACCAGCTTTGCTTCTCTAGATATTTTCATCTGTTTTCCTTTGCTTTATGTATCCTCTTGCCTGTCGGTTGGGTCAATCACAGGCCAAGAGGCAGCAAGGCACTTTTATCACACTCACACCAGCAAGTGGGACCTTTCTGGTAGCGTGGGACACTGTGTTTGCCCGAGGACTGGTTGGGAATTCAAGCATTTAAGTTGCAGACATGTAGGACATGGGCACTCTCTCTCTCACGCTCAACTTTTCTTTTGGCCTTTGCCTGTGCCGTGCCTTTTGGAAAGCCTCCAAGGGTGCGTGTGATGGAGGCTTGCTGCTGCAAGGCAAACCCACTTGGCCACCTGGGACCCCCACCTCCCAGCTGGGGTGGCGGTGATGCTGCAGGGCCCCGGCTGCTCCATCCACCTGTGAGCGGGGCTGGCCGGCGGAGGCAGAGCTGCGCCCTTTGCACTGAAGCCTTCCAGCTGTTTCTGAGTTTACCTCCGGCTTTGGAGGAGCCCAGTGCTCCGAAACTCCTGAGCGTTTGCAGCACCATTTTAGAGTCTGGAACAGCTTTTTGTTGGTGCAGTTTCTCTGCTTCTTAGCTCGCTCCGTTTTACTAGATGGTTTCAAGAATTATAGCCTGAAAACATCGGAACAGGCAGGCTTTATACTTTACCTCCCTTTGTAATTACAGTGCTTGCGTGTTTAAAATTATTTAGTTAATTTAGCATTTTAAATTCCACACAATTTCAGGAGCACAGGGGGATACATTAGTCTGAATTATTTCCTGCCAAACAATTTTGCCATGAAAACTACAGAGGCTGCTCGTGGAGGTGTGCTGGGGGCAGAAAGCATCCACCGCAGCTTACAACCACATCTTCAGCCCCGGAGAAGGAGTTTCTATGGCGACATTTGCAGTAAACAAATGTATGGCTTCCCTGGCGCATGCGGGTGCCGCAGCCTCAGCCCTGCAAGCTCTTAGGCTGTATTTTTTGGCAGGGGCGTGATGCTGATGAACCCCAGCCCATGCCCCCGCTAGCCCCTGGCCCTGCCACCAGCAGCGCTGTCTTTGTAGCCTGGGGGACAGCGGCCAGGAGCAAGATTTCCAGGTACTTTAGCTAAGGGATGAATTTCGAGGGGTCCCAACGTGGTATTCTGCTCGCCTGGCAGCTGTAAACACAAATCCCTTTAAACGTTTGTGTGGATGTAGCTAAAGCCAGGGAAAGCCACAAAATCCTACGTAAAAGCGGAGCGGTGCTTCCATGTCTCTTTCCAGCACATCTTGAGCCACGTCCCCGCCTCCTGCGTCTCCCTGTGCTGCAGTGCCCACGGCTAGAGACCTGCACCCCACCAGACAGCACTGAGTGTCTCTGGGCTCCACTCCCGAGGTCTGCAGGGGGTTAAAGCCCCTCCCGTGAGTCTTTGAGCCATTTCTTCCCTGGGATGGCTCAGCAAACCAGAAAACGAGGATATGATGCTCCGTTACCTTCTGCTGGTTTAAAAGTCATTTTTCCACTCCCTTGTGATACCCCAGCGGAGCTTTCCTGGTTTTTACGTGATGGGCAATTTCCATACAACTAAAATTCCTGTGGCTCTTTCAACAGAGGTAGACATGGTAGCTCCAGTACCCCAGCCAAATATTGCTCAGGTAATAACCAGGAACTGTGCTATAGCTTAATTATTTTTCCTGTTACGGCTTCTCTTGCTGTTCCGGCTCAGCAGAGCGCTCTCCTCTGCGTCCCATCTCAGACTGCAGTGATGCATCGCACTGGGCTGCTCAAAGGCTGCTGCTTCTCCAGGAAGGGCTGCCTGTCACCAAAGGCTAAAGCTGAGCCCAGAATATATAAAATATGCTAAACAATTTGCCATTATCAGGCAAAAGAGTAAATGCAGCCACCAATAACTTTGATCCTGGAAAACCAGCACAAAACAAAGAAAGGACTCACCAGCTGAGTGCACAGCCTTGTTTCTATCACAGAATCCAACAGAGCAATTGCTAACGGACCTGTACAAAATTTGACCCCGTATCGATTTCCAAATTCTGAGCTGAGCTGGCTCAAGTGTGGGCTGCAGCTCTCCAGCAGTACCATCCTGTCAAATCTCAATGTGAAACAAGGATAGAAAAGGCTTTTAGGATATTCATAATATGTAACTGTGTTGGAAATAGGGAAAGTCAGACGAAGCCAGCTGAGAGTACCTGGCCTTGATTTAGCCCTGGCGTGTGCTCTATGGGGGGGACAAGGGAACAGACAGACGGCCACGGGGTGTTGAAGGTGTCTCAGGGAACAGCAGAACCGCCTTGTGCCTTACAGCCCAAGCGTGTATCTTTGGTAACACGCCCCCAAAGTGTGCTTTGCCAGCAGCGCCGTTGCTGGTTAATGGCAAGCGAAGCTCTGCAGCCGGCAGTGCGGCAGCAGCCGCCGCAGCTCAGCCTGCCCCAGAAGCGGAGGGGGACACTCGGTGCCGCCTCGCCAGTGGGCAGTGGCATGGAGGGGCTGCGCAAAACAGAGGCCATCTTTGCATTAAAATCCCCTTATTCTTGCTCAGCTGTAAGAAGAGGTTATTCAAGCACTTGATGAAAGCACCGCGTCCTCCAGCGCCAGGGTGATCACGGGGTTTTAGACATCCATCCCTGCCTGTCTCTAAGACCCAGGACTTGCCCTCCGTGGCTCCTCATGGGACTGTCAGCTGGGCCACAACCCCTCAGGGTCCCTCACGTTTCAGGATTGCAGCAGGGCTGTGACTTGTCATCTTGGTGGGGCACTCAGCCCCCCTTGCCCACCCGCTGCCCATGGGTGGTGGGTGAGCTGCCCCCCCACGCCAGCCCCACAGCTCAGGCAGAGGCTGCCGCTGCCGCAGGTGAGTGCCCCACTTTCAGCCGAAGGAGTTAATGAGGGTGCCCTGCTCCTGCTTGCTTTTCTAGTTTCCTTCCTTTGAGAGTTAATAACTATCTTGCTCTATTTTTTGCACAATAACAACTGTGCACAGATCAGGGGAAATTTGCACATGGAAAAGAAAATGACTTTGTCAGCCAACAGCGGCTTGTCTTATTCACCTGGTTTAGCTCTGAGCGGCTGGAAATTGGAGGAGCTCTGGGGCAAATACCTCCTGGGTGCGCCCTGCTCCCATCAGCACGTGGGCTCTGCTGCAGGCAGCTCCCGTGCCCAGGTGGCCTGACCCAGAGTGACCAACCTCACCTTACGTAAAGGCACTTATTGAATATGGGTTATAAAACTCGGCTTATCGTTTCCTGAGACACACAGCTGTCCAGCACCATGGCCTGCATGTCGCTCAACTGTTCTGTAGGAAAGAGGCATCTTCTGATCAGAGACATCATCCTGGGCAGCAAGGGGGATGGTGAAACCTGACAGTTAAGCAGGTCTGGAGGAGTCCCCGTCTTCTGGCCTTGCGCCTTGTTGGAAGAGATGCTCTGGGGAGCTGTTTGCAAAAGGCTGTGGCAATAGCCCAAGCCAAGTTGCCTCTAATCTCATGGGGCCACTTCATACACCTTTGGTTTCTTTAAACTAATTACTGCTACGAAAGCTCAGTGGCAAAACAAATTTTTACAAGCCTTAATATTGCCGAAACCCTGGGTATGCTATACAAGCAGCTCCAGTAAGTGAGGTTAGGAACAACTGCTACAGTAGATATACAGCCCTTCCTAAGCCAGAGACTTTTGACAACATGAAAATAATCTTGTTAGAAAAATACGGATTAGATATGGTAGGTAAAGAGATGGGAGAGTGAGGAGCAGGTATTTGCTCTGCAGAAACGCAGGGCTAGAGAAGAGACCCTGTGATAAACTCTGTGAGTCAGAACAGCAAGCGTCTCAGCAGCACTTGGGTTGGGAGCCTAGCTCTAACTAACAGGGGTTATTTGGGTTTTGCTGATGTTATCAGCTTGGCAGCCTTCAGAAGTGACGCCCTGGCTGTCAAACACATGGTGCAGAGGTGTTTTCGGCTTCTCTGAGCGCAGGATGCAAAGAGAATGAAGCTGCTTTTCTGGAGCGTGCTGCTGGTCGCCGTTTGCTGCGAACGCTGGCTCACACTGCCTCTCCGCAGCAATCCGGGCTGCTTTTGGGCTGGGGCCACTGCTCTCTGAGTAATCCATGGGCTCAGCTGGCCAAGGGAATGGCTGGATCGCAGCCCATACCCTCGCTGCAGAGGTGAAAGATGCTCTGCCTCAGCATCTGCTTACACAGCAGCCCAGTACCATTATCCTCGCCTGCTAATCAAAGCCTGTGACTGTGACAAGCTGATGCTGCCCTTTCGCCCGAAGCTGCATTTCCTTCTGCAGACACTTATTAAGGGAGTGTGCGCTAAACTGCTGCTGACCCCCCCTGGGAATACATTTAGCAGGAAAAGATGCGCTGTACATTCCCCTGAGCCTGGATTTGTGCTCCGGGAGGCCAGCGATAGACCCAGGATTGCCCTTAGGACCTTCCAGCAGGACAGGACCTCCTGCCAGCACCTTCCAGCCCTGTTAAGCCAGAGGAGCTGCTCTCTGAGGAGCTGGCCATGCAGGAGGATGAGCCCCAGCCGTGGGCAGAGCCTCAGACTGCAGATGGGACAATTACAGGAGGGACTGACTCATGGAAACCACAGAAAACAGGGCTGGAAGAGTCTTGGAAATAACTTACAGCTTATCAGGCTGCTGCAAGGCAGGATCAGCTCTGGCTGTGTCACTTCTGACACATCTAGCCAAACACTACTGTTTTTTTCTTGGTCTTTTGGTAGCTATTCATGCAGCATTATGTATTACTGGTTGCTCTGCCAGTACCACACTAGGTTGGCCATGACCCAGGAATGCCACAGGAAGGTAGATTTCAGTGGGTTTTTGTTCTTTTTGCATGGAGAGGAGCATCCATGGTGAGGTTCCTCCACCACAGCGGAGAGACTGGCATCCCGGGATCCTGCCCCGATGCTCCAGCAGCAACTGCTACATGAGCTCCAGAGCGGCACGCCACCATGTGAAAGCTCTCCGGCATGAAGGCAAAGGATAGAGGGATGATTTCAGCCTCCTCCTCCTTATTGCCTTGATTCTGAAATATGTACATAGCTTAAGCTTATTTGCAGCATCCAGTCCACGCTCACCACGGTGCAAATCGCAGCATCCAGCAGAGTTTTCACCATAAAACAGGGATGTTTTAATCAAAACCCTGTTTAATGCTGATGCCGCGAATCCCATTGCCTTCCAGCACATCATGCGGTGCAGAAGCCCCAGCCCCACACTAAGGTGGGGAATACCATGGGGTGCCAGCCAAAATGCTGCCTTTTATTCCTAAAGGCTGCTGTGTGCCACGGACACCGGTTCACAGAGGTGGGTTTTTGCAGTGTCGTGGTTTAAGCCCAGCTGGCAACTAAGCACCACGCAGCCGCGCGCTCACTCCGCCCCTGCCCCAGTGGGATGGGGGAGAGAATCGGAAAAGTAAAAGTGAGAAAGCTCGTGGGTTGAGGTAAGAACAGTTTAATAAGTGAAATGAAATAAAATAAAATAATAATAATAATAATGATAATAAAAATTGTAATGAAAAGGAAAATAACAACCATAACAACAACCAAACAAGAAAGACAAGTGATGCAAATGAAAACAATTGCTCACCACTTTCCAACCGATGCCCAGCCCAAGCAGCGGTCCCCTGGCCAGCTTTCCCCCTAGTTTATATACTGAGCATGATGTCATATGGTATGGAATATCCCTTTGGTCAGTCGGGGTCAGCTGTCCCGGCTGTGTCCCCTCCCAACTTCTTGTGCACCCCCAGCCCACTGACTGGTGGGGTGGGGTGAGAAGTAGAAAAGGCCTTGACTCTGTGTGAGCACTGCTCAGCAGTAACTAAAACATCCCTGTATTATCAACATTGTTTTCAGCACAAATCCAAAACATGGCCCCATATTAGCTACTCTGAAGAAAATTAACTCTGTCCCAGCCAAAACCAGCACCAGGGTTTGCCCCGAGGATTTGCCTCTGTGCTTTACAAGATAGGTAAGGTCCTCCATGGTTGTCAGAGGAGGAGGGATTTGGACATGCCTTAATTAAGGGGGATTTCCTGGGCACCCGAGGGATGGAGGGAAAGGGGGAAAGGCAGCATGGCACAGGAGAGGGCTGGGGTGGCTCAGGGAGGATCCCTGGCCCAGGAGCTGTGTGAAGAAGAGAGGAGAGAGAGAAAAACCTGAGCAGGTTATGGGCGAAAAGGCAAGTTTGCCTGAGGGAGTCGGGCCGTGAGGGTTTTCAAAGCAGAGGAGGGAGCTGGGAAGAAGGAAGGATAAGGAAGGATGCCAAAACGCCGGCCAGCGTAACGCTGCTGACTGTAGCACAGCAACGCTTGGGGAATTTGGCCAGATCTTAGAGTTGTAAGGTCCAGAAAAGGAACTCTCTATTTATTTAGCTTTGGTTAGTAGTAAAGAGCCCAAAGCTCTCGGCACCCTGATAATTAATCTTTCCAGAGTATAATACATCCAGTATCGCTAAAAACAAACATTAAACCAGGAACAAATGAACTCAGCTGAGCCAGCCGGTGAATCAGCCGCGAGCGCGACATCCCCCCCTCCCGACTGTTGTCTGGGGAGCACAACGTCCGCCCCCCCCAAAGCACGGCAAGCAGCCAGCTCCCATGGGAGGTCTCGGGTGACTGTGAGGAGCAGTGCAGCCCACAGGAGCCCTTGGAGAGAGCATCACCTCTCCTGCTCCTTTGGCTAGGTAAAGGAGCAGAGTTATAAGGGAAGGGGTGTCAAGCCATGATTTTTTGATCAAACCCACATTCCTCTTTTTTGGACGGTTACCATCTCCCAGAGGAGGCTACAATTCTCCTCTCGGTTCGGAAGGACCAGCTGGTCAATCTGTCTCTCCTGCCGAGCCCTGTGTGCCTGGTGAGAAGAGGACATCCTTTGGAGCCCGGAGGCATCCACCGGCTTCCACTCAAGCTCTCTGCTGTGCGAGCAGCCGATGGTGCTGGGGGCTTCCCAGTTTCACAGCTGTGCCTGGCCGGGCTGTGCTGGTCCCGGCTCACCCTGAAAGTGCCGTGTCGCACAGGCCAGACCTTGCTCCCAGCCCCCGGGAGGGTCAGTGGGATTTATACCTCTGTAAATTTGCTCGGAGAACCTGGCAGGATCTGAAGCATGGAAGCAGGCACCAGCCCTCGGTCCCAACATGAACATTTAGGGGTTGGTCTGCCAGGGGCCAGGACACAAGCTCACTTATTTGCTACCTCGAATTGTTAGATAGAGCATACGAACTACGCGAGCCCAAGGCAGTGGGGCTGCTAGCATGGGAATTATGAACCGATTCATAACGTCAAATACCCAAATATAAAATTTTAAAGTCTCATTTTCAGGCATCTTGCAACTCTCTAGAAGCTTCTGGTTTGATTTTTCACAGGCTCCAGCAGTGCGTCACACCTTATGGCCAAATCTGGTTTTTCTGCCTTGGAGTAATATGCAAGGAGCTCATCACAAATCAACACTAGCCCTGTGCTGAAAAAAATACGCTTTACACACAGCACCTGACGATCATTGCTACTGGTCCATTACCAAAAGCTCTGCAGGAAGAGAAGCTTGTGACCTTCCTGATTTTTATACCAGTAACATGGGTACCAGCAAATGGGCTCTCTGATTCAGGGGAGCTCCCCTGGTTTAAATCCCTTGTGGGCATAAGCCTGGATTAGGCACTAACCATTGCCAAGCTGGCAGGAGCTCTGCCGCCGACCGGTGAGCAGGGCAGGGAGAAGCACCGGCATCTGCAGAGGGACTTTGTGCCTTCCCCTGTTGATGGACCAGCAACCGATGACATCCTGGTGGTACCACATCTGAGCGGAGAGCAAGTCATTCACCACCTGCTGCGCAGTGGAGGCCAGCAAAAGCTTTTGAGCTAGAAAGCAGAAATTGTAGGACCAGCGGCTGCTCTCACAGCCCTACTGACAGCACATTCCCACCCTGGTTTGGTCAAGAAAGCCTCCACACATCTCCCGCTCTCTGACAGCCACTCTTGGGTGTTGAACAGTGTGCTTTCAGGGTAAATACAAGGCTTCAGAACTTTCCAGGGCTGAATGCCTCCAGACTGACAGCTCCAGTAGCGTTTCTGGGCCCAACACAACATATGAAGTTTGCAGGGGCTTGACATTATAGTCTATCCTGAATCAGGCAAGAAAACGCATGAGACTTTCCCTCCTTCTGGGATCTGCAGCCTCCTACTCTCATCCTTTAGACATCCTCATCTTTGCTCCTGACCTTGCGAGGCTCGAACTTAAACCAGGTTCTAATGAAGAAAAGATGAACGATGAAAGAATGGGTTTGTCTCCTCCTTTGAGCTAGAGGACTTGTGTCCACAGCCCAAAACTAGGAGTAGGGGATCGCATCTTCTCTTGCTGTCAGAGCATAGGAAGGGTGCCGGGGCCCCGCATTGCTGGGAAGGATGCCTCTGGGGCTACCGTTAGAGACTGTAGCACAGTAACTGGTTTCCAGAGGCTGAATTTAGGTTTGTGTAGGTGGTAAGCATTTCCCAGCCACGGGTGTTTGGTGTTGCTACCCTCCCACAGTGTTTTCTACGTGGACTTAACCCCTCCACCCCCAAACAACCAACCCGGTAAGCCCCCCAGTGCTGGTTGGGGCCACGTGCAGGTGTGGATGGAGCACCCAGCCTGTGGCCCCAGCACCTCCCCACTGCCGTTCCACAGCGGCTCGCTCATGGCAGAGGACTCCGGGGCTCCATCTCGTGCTCAGGAGGGGACATCCCCGGGGGGTGCCGGGACCTGCTCCCACCCATCCCCCAGTGGCACCTTGTTTCCTTCAACCCCCCACTCACGCCAGTCTCTTGTCATTCAACCTGTCCCCATTTCCCTGCTCTCCTGTAGGTCAGTCACCCCCTGTCCTCACCTGCCATCCCAGTTTTCCCTGGTGTTTTGTCCCCTCTCCACTTTTTTCACTATATCTCAGCCATTCCCCACCTCCTGCCAACCAGCCTCAGGCTCCTCAAACCTCAGGCTAAGGACTGCGTGGCCAGACACTATTCCACATGGCCAAGCAACAGGCAGCACTGTCCTGAGGATGGCCGGGACACACACTGGTCACCAGTAGCTTGCTGGTGTCACCTACCCTGGATTTCAGCCTCCCACTGGGATTGCAGAGCTGAGCTGCAGTGTCTCCCTGCTTCTGCTGAACAGCAGCTCGGGTGGCACAAAAGCTTTGCAGAAGCTTCAGCCAGACAGCTGATTAGGATTTTAAAAGTCTTAAAAAAACCCCAAAACTGCAGAAAGATAAATAATATTTTAAAATTAATCATATTTTTAAACTACAATTTACTTGCCTATATATGAAGACCAGGAGTTTGGGTCATGCTGTAAAACCATTCAAACTTCAGGAGCGGGACTGCCCTCACGTACATTGATTTTCTAGAAGTCAAGTCTTTTCTAAACTAATTGTCAAAAGCAATACCGGACCAAAGCCCCATGAGGAGACATCTCCCCCACCCTCCCTAGCCCCACCTCGGGTGGGAAGCAGAGCCTTTTGGGGATGTATCTTTTCTCGTTTGCCCAGAAGAGGAGCTCAACGCAGGCACTTTGCTTTTCAACCACCAAAGAAGAAAGCTTTCAAATGGCAGGATGGAAACTAATGCCCATGATGATTACACATTTTTATGTTTCTTAGCGGTTCTTTACATGTTATAAAGAATTTACAATGACAGAATCACAGAATCATTAAGGTTGGAAAAGACCTGTAAGATTATCAAGTCCAACCATCAACCAAACACCACCATTCCCACTAAACCATGTCCCACAACGCCACATCCAGACGTTCCTTGAACACCTCCAGGGATGGTGACTCCACCACCTCCCTGGGCAGCCTGTTCCAATGCTTCACCACTCTCTCAGTAAAGAAATTTTTCCTAATAACCAGACTAAACCTCCCCTGGCACAACCTGAGGCCATTTCCTCTTGTCCTGTCACTCATCACTTGGGAGAAGACACCAACACCCACCTCCCCACAACCCCCTTTCAGGTAATTGTAGAGAGCGATAAGGTCTCCCCTCAGCCTCCTCTTCTCCAGACTGAACAACCCCAGTTCCCTCAGCCGCTCCTCATAAGACTTGTGCTCCGGACCCCTCACCAGCTTCGTCTTCCTTCTCTGGACACACTCCAGCACCTCAATGTCCTTCTTGTAGTGAGGGACCCAAAACTGAACACAGGATTCGAGGTGCGGCCTCACCAGCGCCAAGTACAGTGGCATGATCACTTTCCTAATGTTACATACTTCCCCAATATTACATGCTCAACCATAACCACCCAGAGTATCATTTTTTCACCACCTCACAGTGCCCACCTCACCGCTGGGACCTCCCATTCTACCCCGCACATGTTGCTGTCCTCGCTCATCCTCTTGGGTCTCAACACTGGGCTTGCCCAGCTGTGGAAGCCCCAATCCACTCACGGGGCTTGACGGCTGCAGGCATTCCTGCGAGCCGGCCTTGGGCACGTGTCCCAGCAATGACCATGTGTGGGTGCAAGCCAGGGAAGAAATGCAGTTGCGCGCAGGTCTGCTCAGCTTCTCTGCAGAAGAGGAGTCCAGGCGTGAGGGCATCATCCTACCTTCAGGCTGTGAAACATCCAAACAAGCTTCTTTTAATATATTTTAGTGTAATAATTATATCACGGTAGAAATTAGGTGCTCAAGAACAAGGAAAAGACAAGGTGCTTGCCCTGATTAGCAGCTCTTCGTTGGTTGCTGAGCCTTAATTTTACAATTGGAAGTGAAAAGCTGACTCACCCTCCCTGACTGCCTTCAGCACTGGTGCGGGAGTTCCCGGCTTTGCTCTGGAGGCACGAAAAGTAACAGGTACAATAAGATTTCAAAAATCATCCAGAGTAACAAATAGGAATGAGTTGCTTGGCAGAAGCTAGACAGGAACATTATCAATTTATTTTAACTACAACAATCACTATGAAATGGCTGGAAGGATGGTAGAAGAGCAGCGTTATTACACTGTGCAAAATTTGAGGTAATTTGTTCCTGGAATTTGCTTTGTTTTCCTCAGATTATTGAATTCACCAGATAATGCCTGTCTAGAATTCCTCATGCAAAAAAAAATAAACAACCCACAAATGAAGGAAAGCAGTAAATCCAACTCAAATGAACATTAAACCCCTCCAAGACATGACGTAGAGATGAATGCTGTCACCGCTCCCCCAGGGTGGTCCTGTAAGGAGGCCACAGAGGACGTTTCCTCGCCCGGCCACGAAGGCTGGATGCCGGCACCGTCCGCTCATGGGCAGCAGCACCCCGCGTCGCTGACCGGAGGCACGCACCCGGCACGTCCTGCCCACCTCGCAGCCACGGGGTTTGGGGCTGCTCACGTAGGATTGCAGCTCTTGTCTCCATGGATCAGTATTTCCATTCCCCAATGACTTAATTAAAAGAAAGACAGTAATGTCCTTCTGACGAGGAAAAAGCCAGGTGAAATAAGGAGGCTCTGGATGTCCACCGTGAGCTATCCCAGCCATGAAGCCGCCAGCTTTACAGGTCGCAGTGCTGGGACACAGAGGTCAGTCTTTGGTGTACTTGGACTCAAAGGTCAGTAGATGTTTACTGTACAAAAGCATGCTGCTTTGCAGCTAAGAGGAGTAGATTTTGCAGATCATGATTAATTCTCCCGGGCGTGTGAGCGCTGGACGGAACAATTACAGCTGCGGACAGTTTGATCCTCTTTGCCATGAGCAGAAAATGGAAGGGCTGCAGAAGGAGACAGTATTATATCCCAAATCTCCTTATTTAATAGTGGAACAAAATGTACTTTTATGCCTGTGCAGTTTGTAGCAGCAAGCTGACGCTTTCTTCCTCTTACCCCAGGACGCTTTCATTTGTTCTGCCAGCCCATTCCCTGTCAGTCAAAAGATATACATTATTAATGTATGGACTAAATGCTGTTCTCACTCATCCCTTTGCTCTCAAAAGCACCGCTTACATGAAGAGGACAAGGAGGATTTGGCCCAAAGATTTTAATCGTGTCACTCCCATGAATTAGTTTAACACAGATTTAAATGGGAAGCTTTTTGTTCTGATTTTTGTGGGTGTTTTCATTACTGAAAGGGTTATTGTTTTGCTATTTTAAATCAGCATGGAAGGGGAATACACTGGTAGCTGCTTGAAGGAGTATCCCTGTAGTTCTGTCCGAAACGGCAAGAGATTAAGGCTGAAAATATAGCTTTATAAATTGTGATTATAAACAGCTTGTAATTTGTTTTTAAGGGAATATTTATGTGCAGGAGGAAATGCCACCTGCAAAGGAAGTTTGAAATTTTGGGCTAATCCTGCTCCAGCTGAAATTGAATCAGCACGTAGGGTATTTTTTTGAGAATTCATTGCCCTTTACCGAGACATACATGAATAGTATTTATGCAGAGCCACAGTCAATTTGAGCAAGTGCAGGACCCAGCTGTTAGTGCCCAAAAAGAAACTGTGCTTTGGAAAATACAGGACACAGCAGAACATACATGCAAGCAACACTTTGGAAATTTTTCCTGTTATGATAACAGTTATAGAGGTCTAAGGCACATTAAATGATCCCGAGAGGTGGCTGAGTGATGACTCTAAAGATAAAGGTAATGGCTGCAAAACAAAGACCAGCTTCTTGCCCTGATGGCCAAAACCTAAGGGCTGGACCCAGCAAGTCCTGCTCCTCTGATTTGTTCAGCACTGGAGCTGGGTAGGTGGGATCTCTCACGTGGATTTCGTGCTGCCTGCTCTCACTTTGCACTGCGCCGAGGAGGAGGGCAGGTGTGCTGGGGGTTCATGTCCTCTCACATAAGACTTGTCTTTCCAAACAGAAGGACACTAAATGAAATATAAATGAGATGATGAAGCACGAGAAAGGGGGAGAAGCAAACAGGTTGGGTAGGAGGTGCCGGAAATTCAGCAAAGGTGATCTGCCAGGTGTTCACTGCGGGTAAA
The DNA here is from genome assembly GCF_030936135.1 of Gavia stellata. Lineage (NCBI taxonomy): Eukaryota > Metazoa > Chordata > Aves > Gaviiformes > Gaviidae > Gavia > Gavia stellata. Next base: position 23,739,222 of record NC_082596.1, on the reverse strand, counting down.
ACGCAGAGCGCTAAGCCTTGACCTGGGAACTAACTATGTTAAGTACATAGCGGTGAAACACACACAAGGTTTTTAAGGAGCTGTCTGGTTTCTCACTTCAGAAAGAGGGCTGCTCAGTACCACAGTGGCTTTAAGTGTGGGGAGAGCAGGTCAGGGCTGCTCCCAAGCCCTCCTCTCTGGGGCAACGCTTTACCAGCGGAACATTCACGGTGCAGTAAAAAACCTACTTGGCTACGGCTGTGCTGAAGATCGCATGGCAGGTAGAGAGCAGAGGGCATCGGGTGGGGGACTGTGGATGTGCAGTCCTGCTCTCCGCCCTGTTTGGTCCCAAGCCTTGCCCTTACGTCTCTGACTGTCCAGTTCCCTGTCACTAAATAAGGCCACGTGTGTGATGGAGGACAGAACAGGAGAAGGAGGCATGGCAGAGAGAAATGTGGTCTTAAAAAGATGCCTTTGCATGAATTTGGATGCTAAGGGCCAAGGCAGTAAATCCTAATTAAAGGATTTAAATTAAAGTCTAAAAAGCAAAGACCTTGCACAGTAAACAATTAACTCGGCGAAGGAGCAAGACAGCCCCTCAGCTGCCCATGAACTGTTTATCCAGTGAAGAAAACAGAGGCAGAGAAAGAGTTGTTTCAGCATCTAGCAGCTGTGACAGCTTCTGTCAAAGCAAGATACCTATTCTGCAGGGAAAGGCTTGTCAGTGTCACCTGAGAGAAAGGACAGTGTGGCTGTGACCAGCGTGCATTTGGGAAGTGCCAAAGAGCCCTGGCTGTGGAGCAGGAGGCAGCTGTGCCAGGTGCTGTCTGAGACCCCGCCGGTGGATGCTGCGAAGGCAGCAATGGGGTATGGGCAGATGGGGAGGTGCTAGGAAATAGCAAGGACAGTAACCGGAGGACAGCAGGAGCAGCCTGGCAGCTGCTACTGTCTTCTGGGACATATCCTAGTAAAGCAGGGTTTTGAAGGAAGGCGGTGAGGTCTAGAGAGAGTGAAAGTGGTATAAAGAGGAGGTGAACATGGAAAAGCAACAGACAAGGAGAATGATCTTTTGGGCAGCTCTCTGGATGGCCATTCTCTAAGCAATGAGCAGGGCCATACAGTGTATGTGAAGGCTATACGCTAGAGGAAGAGATGCTGCACAGAGGAGATGTCAAAGACCTGCAAATAAGCATTCATAAGAAGCAGCAAGACTCCTAACTTGGACAAGGGGATCTAGATGGAGACCCAAATCAAGCCAAGGGCTCACGTACAGCCCAAAGGGAAAGACAAGATAGCGGTAGCAATGGAGAAAGCAGTAAGGGGTGAAGAGCTGTTGGCAGAAGGTAAGAGTTTTCTGTCAGCAGTATGGAGCTACAGCTTTTGGCTAGACATTCACGTGGAAATGTCAGAGAGAAGGGGCTGAGATTTATTCCACAGTAAAGAGGCAAATTGAGGAGTTACTGCTAGTAAAAGTGGTAGCTGACTCATGTTTTTGAAGAGGAAAGACTTATACAGCTCTCCTAGAAAGCTGGCTGGAAATAGGGATGAGGAAAAGTCTGCCGTAAGAATGGACAGACTAGAAAACGGTAGCCATTGGAAGACAAAAAGAATATAAATATTAATGTTGGTTTTGATGTACCTTCCTAAATTAAAAGAAGGGCTGTTCCTACACAATATGAATCCACAGATTGGGATCCACCTCTTAAAACAGGTGGGGTTTACTACAGCTTAGGAAAAGCAAGAGATGCCTATCTCAAAAATAAGTGATGTGTCTAGCACTCTGAAATCTGGCAACTAAGAAGTTGAACCAAGGGTAACCATTGGGATTATTTCTTTAATGTCTCTGCATACCAATTTGCCTGAAGCATGGCTTGAGACAGACCAGTCTCAATAATGAAGAATCTTGATTTTAAATTAAATTCCACACCATCTGTTTCATTATAATCTGCTTCCATTCACTCTCCAGGGGGACACTAACAGCTTTACTTGTTTTAAGAAGCTGGACAACTAACCTTCAGCAGAAATAACATTTCAATACTTTCTCGTAATCAGTTTTAGCAACTAAGCCAACGAGCTCTTGGTAGTGCTTATACCTGCCTGAGAGCCAGAGCCATCTGCAAAGACATTCCGGGAAACAGCACTCTTTTTGGCTGTTGAGTTCATGGCTGACCTTTGGTTTTTTGGTGCCACTTTTCAATGTTCCCATTCCTCTGTTCTACTCTCCTTTCAAACGGTGACTGCTTTGTTGAGCTTTCCTGTTCACGTCCTCCTGTGGAGCTCCCTGGAAGCGGAAGGACTTCCTTTCTCCCCCTGTCAGCCCTACAGCATGTGATCTGCTGGAGTCAAATTCTGGTCAAAAGCAGCTCATAAACATCCCTGCTGACAACGAAGTCCCAGCATCAGCTCTGTTTAAGTTTCCATCCAGTCTTTCTCTTCCCGAGACACCAATTATATACAAGCCTGTTCGAGTATGTGGTGAGATGAGTATCTGGGTATCAACACAGCATGTGGAGGTCTGGTATAGACATACCCACAACAAGGAGGCATGGGAGAGGAAAAAAATCAGCCAAGGACTTAGCACATTCATTACCACATTAGTTAGAGGGATGGCGTGTCGGTACTTGCAAAATCTCTGTCATGGGTGCCATATAAAGTACAATCTCTTTGAGACATTATTAGTTTACTGCCTTTAAATGGACTTTGACCATCATTAGCAATCAATCAATTCTCAGCCAGCCTCAAGTGCTCAAAAGCAAACATTTCATGTAAGCAAACGCACAGTGAATTGTTCTTACAGTCTCTAATTGGGATCCCACCTCTCCCTCTCCTCCTTCTCTCACACAGGACAGCTAAGGGAAAACTGTCTTTGCTGATCTCGTACAGAAATACAGACTCCCTGCCACTTCCCTGCTCCCAGCCACAAGTTCCCCCACACGGGCACCATGGTTTCTCAGACTCTTTCAGGGGCCGACTTTGCTCACTTGCCCGGCAAAAGTCAAAGGGTTCGTTTTCTGTCGGGCTGCTGGGTTGACTGAGCTCATGAAAGTGCCCAAAAGCACCCAATGTGGGTGATGCTGGGGCACACAGCTGGGAGCAGGGACGGGAAGAGGGTGGCAGAAGGACCACCTCATCCCAGGCAGCAAGTGCTAAAAACAGGTCTGCTGCCCACAGACCCATGGCCAAAGCTCTGACACTCAGCAAGTTCGGTGCAGGCACTCAGCATCAGGTGATTTAGCCTGAATTCTCCTTCCTGACTAAAGAAATACAAGCACCAATGGAAATTTGTCTTGTGGTTTGGGCATTTCTCGAGTGTTTCTCTGGTGTCCAGCATCGCAGGAGGTTATTTTGCAGCTCTAACCCACCGTGCTCCCCCGTAATGACACAAAGAGCCTTTCCTCTGCCCAGCTGCCTATTCTCACAAAGCTTACAGCAACAGGATTGCCTTTAAGATACCCACCCTTTCTGCAAATCTGGCTGTCTTCAGCCAAAGAGTTTAAAAGTTTGAGCCTAGGGCCAGCTAGATACGACAAGTTATACCACTTGTGTGGCTCCATGAACCTCATTTCAAGAGGAAAGCAGGCTGGTGTCCGGGAGTAGCAGCCCCAGAAAGCACCTCTGCAAATGCCAGGTTGCGTCTATCCCTTCATAGGAGTGAAAGGTGAAGTCCGGTCACCACCGACTAAAAATAGACAATGCAATCAAGGCAGCATTAGCAGTTAGTTTTACACTGGAAAATTTTATTGTTACATGATTGTGCTCCTACCCATTCACCCACCCCAACTGGGGAAGGGAGGGTGACACAGAGATGTTTGAGTCCTGAGAAAATGCCTGGAGCCGCAGAGCAAGCAAGCGAGACAATTAATTTCAGAAGTGTCTGAGAGTGGTTTCCAAATCTCTGTCCATGGGGCACTAGTGTCTGTGAGTTCCACAGAGTCATTGCCATATTGTCAGTGTTTCCAGTTAAAAGGCTTATGATAAAATAGCAGGAGAAATTTTGAGGATTGACAGTGACTGTAGTCCAAAAACATCTTATGACTTTATCAACTACAGTTTGTGAAGTCTGTCTTGGTACGCACTGTGTATGTTTTCCAGGACAGAGTAGTGCATGTCCTAGACATGCAGAACTGTCTTCTGATTGATAGAGGTCAGTTGAACCGATTCTAGTAACATACGTGATTTATAGATTTTACAAAGGTGTTCAAGATAGCAGCTTTTCTGCATATGCACTTGAATATTTAGCAAATGACAAACTTAAGTTCCTACTGACTTCAGTGATGTAGTATTCAATTATTACTTGAGAAAAATACAGGCATGCTTTGTCCATTTAGAAGGCAGTCCAGAAGCTGAAAAGTTGTCCTCATTCGCTAGTAGCAGTTATGATCCAAACAGTGTCACATTCTTTCAGCTGCGTAACAGCTCATGCTTGCAGATGCATAACAGCAAATTCTTTGAATGATTTACTGCAGCAGCAAAAAGCAGCTGTGTACTATTTCTTAACCTTTCTTAACATGGTCCTTAATAAACAGTATTTCTTAGACCTCATTAAGAAAAATATTATCTTTTAGAATTGATCTGGTAAGAGCTAATAGCAGCAGTAGGCGCCTTTTAGAAAATGTATCTAAGGGTTAAGCAATTTTTTCTAAAATCACAAACAATCTAAATTTACTTTCTAAATTCAAAATACAGCAAGTGAAATCTAGTCACAAATGTAAATTATTTTCCCCTCTGTTTCTGTGCAGAGAGAAAAAGGAGCTCTATTGCACAGAGACTATTCTGGTCAGTTCTCACATTGCACACAGCCCACTGTAATATGAAATCTGAACTGTATCTCCTTCAACAACAGAAAGTGCCATTGAGTTAAGCATTACTGTAACAGAAAGTGAGTAATGACCATAATTCTGAATACCAGCAGGACATACACAAACATTTTAGAAGATTTTTTTTTTTTCAGAAGACATCACTCTTCAACTATTCTTTTCGTTGGAAATAAATACTCAGTTTTCACCCTTCAAAAGATCCACAAATAATTCAAAATAAAGCAACCATTTTATTGCAAAATATGCAGTGACCATTTACAGCTAAAGAAAACATGTATACCAGAAAAGAGTTAAAACCATTAGCAGGTAATGGCTACTGGAACTTGAAGGCACATCAGGAATAAAAAGCTAAAAATTAAGGCCCATCCTGTTGGCCTGAGAGTATGCTGTGCAATTAACACGCGTTTGTTTTCCAGGTGTACTTTCATTTTGCAAAGCACCATATAAGACACAAAGGAGGCTTGGGTATTACCCTGTTACTGGTAAACTAAAGGTAAAGAAGACAGACACCATATACTCCTGCAAGGGGCTGGATGGCATTGGCATCCACATGGAAAAGAACAGACAGCAATGTTTAAAGCTTAAGGACAGCCTTGAAAACCAGAGGAAGAAATGATCAGAATGATGTCTGGTGAAAAGTCACTCAAGCATTTACTCTAATTAATGCTGTATAGTTTTATATACAGCGTAGCAGCTTTGCATATTCAGGAGATTTATCAGGCCAGCCCTGTCTGTAATGTCTTTCTCACACTGCCAACGTGTGGGTAAGTAAATACTCAGCACAGCTCAAACGTCAATGAGAAAGGCTGCAGCTCTGACATGTTTAGGACCATGAACTGACCAGGACGGAATATAATAGCTTCTGATAGCTTCACAGTGGGCAAACTGTGCAAAAAAGAAAAAAAAAAACAACAAAAACCCCTAAGAATTATTTTCAAAGCGTTGGCCTCAGCGGTTGTACAGTGTGTTATAAATGTAAGAGCATGGATCCTGAGAGACGGACAGGTGACTGGGTTTTAGATGGCTCAAAAGCCAACAAAGTAACATCTTCATTAGCAGAGTCAAAAAAACAGCTGAGGTTCTAAAAGGCAAATAGAAAGCGTATAAATAACTAGGGAAAGATAAAGTTAAGTATAGGTACATTACTTGATGAGGAAGGAAGAAAATGAAAGATAAGATTTACAAATAAGTAATAAACAGCACTTCTGACTTCAGTCACGAGTTAACTAAACAAAGCATGTTAAGAAGTTGGACGAGTAAGTTGAAGTATTCAGAGGACTTAGATGGTATTCAAGTCGGCAATAGCTGCTTACTCTTATCCTAGGATGCTCCAGCAATCAGCCACATCAGTGCACGTCATGAGCGTTGCTCTTTGAGAACTCACAGAGCACAAAAAAGGGTCCAAGAGAGCAGTGGGACAAACACAAGGAATTTAAAAAGAAACAGGGGACTCTGTCAGCAAACCTAAACCTGGAACAAGGCTAGAATAATTTTATAAAGATCTATTTAAAAATGCATATGGAAAAGTAACCCAGCAACAGCCAGCTAACATGGATTTGTCAGGAAGAAAGTATGCCGTACCCCACTACCATCCATTCCCTTCTTCGTGAAAACTGGCCTGGTGGCCACAGGTGCACGGAGTCCCAAGTCTCCCTGTTACTGTAAAGGCCTTTGACATCGTCGTTCTGTGAAGTCCTCACAGGCGAAATACGGGGCTCCAATCCATACCAACCGTAAGGAGAATCACAGCAGTACGAAATGCTCTCAAAGAGCAATTGCCAAAGGCTCACAGTGAACCTGGGAAGGTTCAAGCATGGTCCTGCGAGGCTTTGCCTGGGATCTATCCCATTCAGTGTGTTCATGAACAACTCAGACTATAGAGTAAAAGAGGACATCTGCAAAACATCCCCATGATACCATACTTGGATGAACTGTAAACAGCATACGAGACAGGTCTAGAATGCTGATCTTGATAAATTTGGTCTGAGATCCATTAGACAGGTATGCAGACACCAACTACAGAGGCACAAAATGGAGATTGTTAGTGGTACTGAAATGGACCTAGGATGTTTGCAGACCAGGAACTGAATGCAAGTCGATGTGATGCTGTTGCAAAAAGGCAAATATAATTCCAGTGTGCATTAACAGTACTAATGTATGCAAGTGCCGTAAATTAATTGTTCCACCTACTCTGCACTAGCCGCAGCCAGCACTTTGGGTCACATTTTGGACCATAAAATTTAACAGCACAGTCAAACTGGAGATGATCCAGAGAAGAGCACCAACAATCACTAGACTTAGAAGACGTGACCTATGAAGAGTGATTCAATTAACTGGGTTTGCTTAGAAGAGAAGACTAGGAGAACATGACAGCAATGTTCAAATGAGGGCACTATTCATCACATCTATTGCCAATAACAACAGTAAAAAATTGACTTAACTCGCAGGGATAAACTCTTGCCGTGCTAACTCTCCAGCTGTATGGTTCAACAGCAGTACACACTACTTACAAGGTCATGGGATCCCTTTGGTTGGAAGCTTTTAAGAGTTAGAGAAACACTTGTTACTTACAGTCTTGGCAGATTTGATCCAATCTCAGAGCAAGGATATGGACTAGATAACTTTCTGAGATTTCCCTTAGTCCTTACTTCACTGAAAGATCTCCAGCATTTAGTAACGTTTTGCACACCGTTTGCCATTTTCTAACAGCTATGAACAGGGAACACACAAATATATTTGCCATGCCATCAAAGTGCTGTATGGACCTTAACTTTATAGATGCAATGGACAGTATTGTTCAGAGGAAAGATGTGACATATTTCCTGAAAAACTTCAGACACTGCTTGAACAGATTCCTGTTGGATAACAGTGTTGGGACAACTACGGATTCCTCCTTTCCCAGAAACCCCAATGCTAAAAGCCATATAAGAGAATTGTAAATTACACACCCAACCTATTCCACCTTTTCGACAGCTACCAAGATAACACAACCCCCTCTGTCTCTATTGTGCCTTATATATATAAAAACTGTAGCACAATAGACAATGCATTAAAAAATTTACAAATAATTTTCAAAACAGACAGTAAAATTCCAGAGACAAAACTTTACACCCTCCCACTGTCTGGACTAGAGCAATATCGCTGATGATGCTACAGAATATGGAAAATCACATTCTGAATACCAGTCCAAAGCTGACTTTTGGGGCTGAATTCAAAGTCCACTGTGAAACCTGTAAGGTTCTAAACAGGTAAATCAAAGTCCCCCCCAAATTATACACAGCAGCATGGGTCTGAGAAGATACAAATACAAGATGACCTTCACTTTGTTTATGGATTCTGTAGGACTAATTGAGTTTACTGGTCAGACCTCGGGAAGACCACACTTCTAGTAAAGCCAAATACTTTCCAACTTGTTTCTGTGAAAACGGGTAACAAAAAAAGACCTCAAGCCTATCAGTATTTGCTGATAAAAGAAATTCCATCTATTAGCTCTTCTTATCAAGATGAGAAAACAGTTCAATATAGTTTACAGAAATGCTACAAATTCCTTCATTACTATGTGGTTTGCAAACCACCCCTGGTCATTAGCTTTACTTGAGCTGAAGTGTTTTCAGCTCAACAGCAAATAACCAGAAGAGATAGTCTCCAGGGATGTTTCAAGAGCACTGCATAAAGCCAACTATTTCCTTAAGGCTACATAGCAACTGTCTTCAACTTCTATTTCAGATTTTTCATGCAGCTTTTTGATAGCAAGAAACCAAAAACCCTTAGAGATAGGTACAGTAGAGGTACAGAGACTAGCCTAAGTAAGTCTGAGAAACACAAACTGCAAAACTGTTCTTGATTACTCAGCAGTCCCTGAGATGGCCTCATCATAATCACGTGTGCTAACTTTTACTCTGAGACCTAAATTGAGACTTTTTTCAAAACATTTTAAGCCCCGCTTAAAATGCTAATTCAGGTGCCATTTAAAGAGATTCCCAAAAGAGATGTGGGCTTCTGAAAATCCAGAATCACTTTTTAAAGCTGCTTCACAAGTATCCATGACAGCTGATGCCCATACTGACAACAGAAGAACCCTTTACCCAAATGCTGTCCCTGCACAAAGATGAATCTTTCTCAAGGGAACATGGGGAAACTTTCCATGCCTCTTTTTCTTTCTTGTGAAGTTACGACAGCTTCAAGCTCCAGGACTGTCCACAGCCAGGAAATTAATTTTGTAAGTGCAGTAATACTCGTTTTTAAAAGCAGGCAGGAAGTATGACATTTTACATTTTAGTTTTTTAATTCTCTTTAATCAGACACATTACAATGCACAACTGTGTCTTTAGCCAGGTAACAGGGTGCCATCCTTCAGATCAGGAAGAGATAATGGAGAACTCCTAGTCCTTCCTCTGACCTTTTAGGTACAAGGAGTATTGCAGATATTCTAAATGAGGATGATGCCCACATTTAGTATAGCATTCCCCCTATAAAGCCTTTATAACAATTCAGTGATAGCTTTCATTTATTTCTGTAATTGAGATTGCAGCAACTGCAGCTAGGCATCTTACTGAAATGAGGATCACCCTTGCCTTCTAATACATAAAACCCCCCATAATTTCATAGGGTATTTTCAACTTGCACATCATAAAGTTTTGAAAATACAATTCTAACTGAAGTTAACCATCCCACTAGTGATGTAGCTTTCCAGCTCTTCAGTGCTCATTGAGAGAGATTGTTTATGAAACAAAATATTTTTATTTAATGCTACACAATCTGAATTGAAGGAATAGAACATGTACTTCACCTCAGGACCAAGCTATAGGGATACAGCCCAGAACATTTTCCAAAGTAAAATCAGATTACCAAATACCAATCAGTGCAAGAAACATTTTTATCCATTTGCACTCAGCGTATTTAGACAAAACTACAGCATCAGAACATTTAAGTACCTCTCCCCCATACAGCACAGAGGTTGAGAGCAGATTTCTTGCCTTGTGGGAGCCAGTTTGTCAGGATATATGTATTGATAACATCAAAGAAAAATAAATGAAGCGTTACATTCTGATGTCAGGTGTACAAGTGCAGTAGTGGATTACTCTCAGAGGAGAACAACATTATCTATAAAAGTTAAGTGGTATACAGGTTATCCTAGAGTGACTATAATACAGAGAAACTTTATGCCAAAGTAAGTATTTACAGATACTGTCATAGCAAAAAGGACAGGAAGCTAGTCTCACAGAAGTAGTTCAATAAAGAGCAAATGAGTGGACAAAGACAAAGGCTTTGACTTTATATAATAAAATACCAAGTGCATTCTTTTAAGTGAATGAGTCTTTGAGACTATGGTCCTAGATTTTAGGAAGCCATTTGAAGGTCAGATGTACAGTCCTGCTGCATAGCAAGGGTTACTTGGACTGCCAGAATTTTTACATCCGTTGTAACCTCAGTAAATCACAGCAATTCTAGTATTGCTTCTTACTGCAAGGTCAAAACTAAAGCTCTTAAATAAGCCCCCTCCAAATGCCAAAGATGGGATTTTGTATAGCAGACCTTTTAGCACAATTCAGATGTTTCTCCACTACTTCTGTGCTGTACATCTGGGAATAGAACTGAGCCCAGAACACTTTAAGGGTAATTATGTTTTGCTGCTCAAATGTTCTTGGCCAGAGAGTTATTATCCAGCTTTTTCTTGTCAATGCAACTTTAATCACATCCGATTTCTTGAAGTAGCCATATTATTTTAGTTACTTTGGCTCTTTTCCAACAGGCTTATTTTAAGATGGTTCTGAAGAAAAGGTAGTCTTGAAGAGTTCCTACTGAAATAACCAGACGCATTTGAGGGGGAACATGTGTGGCTGACTGCTCAAAATATCATGAAAAATTGATTTCAAAACATTTTTAAACTAGGAGCAGAGTTGCTTTAACCTAGTATTTGCAAACATTTTTCAAGCCAGCATACCCAGAAGCATTCAGTCCTGCCACCTCTCAGCTTCCTCAGCCATCTACCGAATATAAAGGATAACAAGCATAACAAGAGTCTCTCCAGTGCATGACTTCAAGGAACATGATCCCTCACAGTAAAGGAATCCCATTCGAAATGGCTTGCAGTATTACACTCCAATACATAGGACAAAAACGTAGAAGGAAGTCTCACGATTCTCATGCAGCTTCTAGGGAGTCTGCTGCGCCTTGAGCAACAACTTGACCACTAGTGACTGGGCTCAGGCAGGCAGCACACCGAACAGTAGATCTGAGCAGCTTCCCTCTTCACTTAAGATTAATTTACTGTAATGTACATTACTTTCAGTGGAATGATACTGCTCATGTTTTGGCAGGATGGGGAAAATTCCACTTTGTCTTTTTTATTATAAGGCAGATAATGCAGAAAGTTGAAACAGAACTTCTACAAGGATTTAATCTGTGATATTGTAAAATCAAAGTACTACTTTATTAAATGAGTTATTTTACACAATATGAACATCAATATAATTACAATTGTAAAAAATTTTTTATAACAAGTATGGACTGATTTTTCAGGATTTCCAAATAGGGCACAACTGTACATTTACACAGAATTGTCTTTGCATGAAGCCCAAGAGGGAACAGCATAAAAATATGAATGTTTCTGTAGCCCCTTCGTTTTTGCTGATCAACAGTTTTAGAAAAGCAGCTGCAGGTTTGTTATGTAAGGTCTGAGAGTAGAAGAGTCAATAGGTGCCATGATTTCACCTATAAAAAACAAGAATAACTCAGTTAAGCTGAACTGTTACACAATGCTGTTTACCTTTATGTGAATGAAATACCATAATACTGTTTTTTACCTCATTTCAGCCTTTTATTATAATCACTTTCAGTTACAGACTAAAAACTGGCTATTGGGAAATCTCTTCTATAGTTAACGCAGAGGTTAAGTTTTATATTTGAATGCAGAAAAATACGCATTCACTTGCATAGCTTCAGGAACAAAAAGGCTCAATTGTTGGAAATATACTAAACAACTATTTCCATTATATGTTTTGTAGCAACAGACAGATTGTATTTAGTATATGTATTTTGTTCAAAGCAAAACTAACATTTCAAAGCAAGAACTAAATAATAAAGTATTCCTACAACTCTAAGGATGACCATTTGAAATAACATTAATCCCTTTTAAAACAACCTCCACGCACAGTGAAATGCCACAGCCATTTCACGTATGTACGGATTAGCTTGCTTCTCCTATGTAACAGTTCAGGGCAATAACTTTAACCTACAGTTAATTTTTCACATTATAGGAAATGAAGCAAGTTTTAAGTCCCAGTTGGTCGTGGTAAAAAACCTGATCCATAATATACCTTTCTCAAACAATCATTTAAAAATTAAGGTAATGACCTGTAGACAACTTTACGCCTGAACATCAGCCAATTCTGGAGGAAGTGGAGTCTTAGGATGCTTGCTTTCAAAGTGCTGTTTGAAGGTCTTGGGATCCGGCATTTGTGTCTGATTAAAGAGAGACATTTAACTTTATGCACAGTATAAGCGTTAAATGATACCACAAAACCTGTTCCCCCCTATGTTTTATTTTCTTTCTCCTGAAGCAAATTGTCTCCTCAATGACACTGCTCTAGTGACAGAAGCACTGTTAGTTTAGCTGCAAATTAAGACAGAATATTTAACCTCAGATTTGCAGAGAGGTGCTTTTAAGCACTAGTATCACACTCTTTTGGCAGGTTCATCAACGTTATTATTCCTGCTAGAAACCTCCCTGCAGATCTTACACTTCACATGCTGGTTTGGTGGAAAACCTACCTCCTTACCATCTTCTTTTTCAACCTAAAAGATAAATGTTTATCCTTTTCAGAATCAAATCTTTACAAAAGCTATTTCTTTTGTTTATCAATAGGCCAAAGAGTTATGTGGCATAGACTGATTCTCTATGTGGCACGAGCTATCTCAGACCATTGCTACTACACAGTTGCAGGCATCAACTGCCCAAAGCGATTGCTGCTACAGCCTGATTTCACAAGAAGAGGAGCTGGTTACAAGTACTTAAGTGAGCAGCCCTTAATTTGGAATCTTAAGACATTCAAAGTGACAAATCTATTCTGGGACTGACCATTTAAGTGAAAATGGCAAGTTTATCCTTCAGCTCCAAAATGAGCACATTCAAGAAAACCAGCCAGAAGGAAAGTATAATCTGATTAGTGTTTGCATTTCTGTTCTCTTGTCAAGTCATTTATTCTAGTAGAAGTTACTGTGTATCAAACTTATACTAAAGCTTTTGGCACCACCACTTTTCCTTTCCACATTAACATCAATAACCAGTGATTCTAAGATGGGCCAATTCCACCACAAAGAGAAGATGTTTCCATTTGGGGATTAAACAGGAAGTGATCTCCCACTTTCTACATTTTATATGTCATACTAACAGCACATGCAGACCCCTGCAATTCAAAAAGCAAGACAACTACCCAAACAGATCTGTACATGACCTCTCAGATTTTCTCGTATCTATCAGTACAGCTGAGTAATCTGTAAGCAAGTCACGTAACGGATGTAAATGCTTACAGCAACAAGCTAGATAGCCACTTAAGAAGTATTTTAGTTTCCACTATATAATCTTCTGCAAATTCTGCTCTAGGCTGGAAGACAGACCTGCCTACGATAATATTTTGTCTTCAGTTCCTCTTACCCTACAGACAGTGCAGGTATATATCAAGGCAGCTTTGGCTGCAGCCTTCTGATCATGTCCTTGTTTCTTTTTTTGCTCAGCTTGCTTTTTGGCATTTTTCTGCTGCGACTGAATCTTCTGCTGTCCACGAGCCATATCTACAAACAAAAAGAAGACATTTAGTCTACAAATGTGCGAAACCACTGCTGCTAGCTGACTCAGAAGCCGTAACCATGAGCATAAAGCAGTCATGCGCTCTGTCCATAAGGCCTACAACTCCCATAATTCATATACAAGACATCTGTAAAGACTCTCTAGTTTTAGTATCTTTCTTAAAATACGCACCAGAATTATTTAGTCCATTCTAAGGTTTCTTCCTCTACAAAGCTGCAAGGTCTACTTTTGAAAAATGTTTTTAATAGAACAATTAATGTTTACTTTATAGTTAATAGAAACTTATTCTCTATTTCCACAGGTACAGTAAAATTTAGGGGGTTTGTTGTTCTTTTTTTTTTTTTTTTTAAAAAGCTTAAGACTCAACCTTTATTTCTGGAACTTGAAACAGGTTCCAAGAAAGGCAAATCAAAGTATTACCCAAGGTGTATTACTGTCTTCTGGTATATGTGCTTGTAATCTGCTCTGGAGTTGGGAATGGCAAGAACAATAGGTCATCCCTCTTTATTCAAGGCTATTTTTACAGGTGACCATCCTTCTTGATTTCCAGCTGACTTTTCCATGCATATATACTTCTTAAAAAGAAGTAAAATTGCCCCTGTCAGAAGCCATTACTCTATACAACACAGCAGCATAAAGGAAGCAAATGCTATTGTCACCTGCCATTAGAAGGTCCACCACAACAAGAAATAAGCTACAAAAGTCACATTTCAGGGAGCAGCAAAACAGCCTATTTTACAACAGCAATGCTCAACCTGCATGCAGCCCACTAGGCCACCCAATTCCGCTTGCACCCCACCCCCAGATCAGACACCAGGCAGGATTTGGGACCATCAACAGAGCCAGCTTCAGAGCATGGTTATATAACCCAGCAGCCCACTTGCCGCTATTATCTTTCTCACAGTCCCTCATGGCCCACGCACAACCCAGTTGTGTGGCTTTCAGAGAAGCGCAAGACTTATTATGCAAGGACAGGACAGCCAGTGAAGTCTATTATTTTCAGGACAACTAGTAAAGCCTAACGTTCCCAGGAGGTTGGCTGGTTGGTCACTGCCCCTCTACAATGCCCCCTGGCATTTGCTGCAAGTTTGGTACTCATGAAACACACTGCGTGGCTACAACAGGTCCGTCATGCAACCCTTCCCACAAGGACAGATGGCCTTCCACTGCAAGAGGGAGAACAGCCTGTCCAAACAAAGACTGACCTCCAGTAAATATACATGAAAAGCCCTTAAAAGTATTATGAAAATGAAGCTTCTATGACATATCAACTACATCTGGAAATTCACTAGTATTGCAAGAATTTCTAGACATGTAGCATGACAGTGCTTAACACTGAGCAAAAATAAGGTCCTGAGACCCAAAACAGTTCTTGTGGATCGAGAGGCACCTCTCAGGCCACAGTCCAGTTCTTTCATGGCATTTAACACCATCATGTAATCCTTTGCAGAAATATTACACCACATCTTTAGCGTTCCCCCCTCTTTCCCCCATCAGCTTCTCTAAAGGATAATTTATAAGTCCATATAGCTAACAAAATCAAACACAAGAGAACACATATTCTATTAACAAGCACACAGAAATACATGTGGCATTCAACAGTTTCGATAAGATACAGCATTAAATATTAATAAGGCTAAAAATACCAGTCTATGTTTCATTGTATGCTACAGTTACTCTGAAACATCCCAGCCAGGGCCTCACACTGTTTACATACAGCATGGCTCAACGAGAACACTGAACTCCCATTAACAAAAAAAAAAAAAAAGAAAAAAAAGAAAGAAGAGATATTGCCAATAGCTTTGCATACACTAGAAAGAACTGTAGGTTTTATTTCGGTTCTATTTTACTAGCATTACAGTAATCATCCAGAAGTCAGGGGGTTCCCGCTAGAAAATACTCAGATGTAATAAAAAAGAGTGATTTTCATAAAGTGTTTGTGTATTGCTTTGTATTTTAGTCCCTTGATAAGAGCTTGTTAAGTAGTACAGTGCAACAGACAACCATGCTGAGGTTGTATGTATTTGCCAACTACTGGTTTGAGTTAAGACAAACAAGAAAACACGAACAAAAACATCTGCTTAAAAATATCAACCTCCATATGATGCCTGAGACCAAAAATCCAAGAGTTTGAATACTGCAAGTTACACTCATACAGTTGAAACACCCAGACTGAATGCTCAATTACTGGAAAATTAAGATTATTTGGACTACCAGTATACTAAGAAAGCGACAAAAATAATCACAAAGTTCATTTAAAAGAACGATGAGCTCATCTACAAGGCTAAATCTGTATTTCAGTTGCACAACACAGATAAGTGTTGTTTTCCTTATCAGGCACACCTTCAGACAGCCCAGCAAACAGGCCTGCTGTTTTGAAACAAAAATGTGTGAGCACACAGGAAGCCTAACACCACAGAAAAATTTGCTGCCAAGTCATAATGGTAACAGCACGGGCATTACAGGGCAGCGAGGCTGAAGCCTGCAGCACGTTAATGCCTCACACAGGGTCATTTCCTTGTAAGTAACCAGAACCCGAGCAGAGAGTTTCAAGTCCTAAAACTGGACACCGACAGCTGCTTCCGCTGTCACTTCCAGAAACAAACGGCAGCTTGAGGTACCCTGGCTTCCCCGGCCAGGCGGAGACGGGCTTGGGCCGGAGAAGCAGCAAGCTCGGCCTTCGCCCACCACCACTGCGAGGTAAGCCCCTGACTGGGCCCGGCCTGAGGCGCGAAGGGGCAGGGGGAGGCCGCGGCATCCCGGGCGGGCCTCGCGGGGCTGGGGGCGGCCGCAGCTCGGCCAGCCCCACCACGTGCCCCGCGGGAAGGGGCCGAGGAAGGAAGAGGGCCCCAGTGCGGAGCCCCAGCCGCGGGGAGGCGGCCTGCGGCAGGCCGGCAGCAGAGCGCGCCTCGCTGCCGGGCCACCCCCTTCCCCCCGGGGCGGGCCTGCTCCGCCGCGCCACAGCCAGGCCCGCTCCCCCACACGCACTGCGACCCCCGCCACGCCCGCCCCGCCCCGCCGCGCGAGGGACCGGGCCCGCCGCTCACCCGGCCTAGGAGTCCGGCCTGGGCGGCCCTGGCGAGCGGGTGGAGAAGGCTCCGCGCGGCCCCGCAGCAGCCGCCGCCGCCTGCCTGAGAGGAGGAGGTGGAGGAGGAGGAGGAGGAGGAGGAGGAGGAGGACGGGGCGCCAGCAGTGCGCATGCGCAGCCCCGCCCCGGCGCCCGCACTGCCCGGCCCTGCCGGCGCGCGACCCGTCCCCGCGGGCCAATGGCGGCGCCCGCCCGTTACATAAAGCGGGGGGGGAGGGGAGAGGTGGGCGCTGCGGCCGCACTGACCTCGACGGGGGGACGGGGCGGGGCGAGGCTCGGGCTCTGCCGGACGGCGCTGGACTGTCCCGAGCGCGCGCTGCCCGCCCCGCTGTGAGGGGAGCCTGGGCGGCCGGGGGGGCCGCGGCTGTCGCCTGTCCCCGGCGTCGGGTCCCGGCAGCGAAGGCTCCCCCCGACAGCCGGGCGGCTGGGGCTGCGAATCCCCGTCCTAGGGGCGCCGGGCGGAGGCAGGGCTGGACCCGGGGACCCTGCCTCGGCCCTGAGGAGGCTGCGCTGTCTTTGGGGCAGGGGCGCGCTCGTACGCCGTGCGGGCCGAAGTCCCGTTAACGCTCAGCGTTGCGAGGGGTCCGGCGCTCGGAAGAAGATGAGAGAGACGACGACGCTGCAGTCAGAGAGCACTGCGCTGTAGCAGAGATAGAGCCGGGATAGGCAGCCTAGCTCTGACCGCTTGGTTCCCGAGGGCCGGAAGGCGTTAGCCCCAGCTGAGCCCTGGGAAGCAGCAGGTCGGTCTCTAACGAGCTCCGTCTGCTGCCGACGGCGTGCCTGGCGGCGGGCAGCGCTGCGCCGCAGTGCCGGAGGGACTGCGGTAGGCGCCTACCCTCAGTCCATCTCCTCTCTTCCCAGCAAGCCCTGCTCTCAGGCACATTCCTCAGCGCTTAGCATACAGACGCAGCCTAAAAATAGTTGCTGTTACTCCTCAGTGGGATCCGGAAAAATGGCTCTGGAGAGGCTGCAGGGAAGGGACGGGGGATGAGGCCAGGCAGGGATCCCGGAGAGGATGGAATCCTGTTCAGGTGGCAGTCCACGCAGAAGGCCCGCGGAGAGGCGAGGGGTGTCAAATTAATTGAAAGCAGAAGGAAATGGCCTTAGATGAGAGAAGCAGAATTTGTTTCCAGTTGAAAGTACACTAGATCTTGTTTTGGCGTTTAAGGCAAGGACTGCAGAGGAAGTCGTTTACAGGCTGTATTCACAGCACAAGTGATTTGAAAGGTATTAGCTTGTAGGAACAGAGATGTAGGCAGGCCTTGTGAAGAAGGATAAAGGAGCACGTTATTTTGTATTGACATCTTCATGTATCTCAAAGGAAGGCTGAATGTGCCTTCTCAGATTATACACCTGGTAGGAAATGGAGAAATGGAGACAGCACCTCTGCTCAGACATGACATTCTGCTGCTCTTTGAGCAATTGTTGTGGCTTTAAAAAACGTTGTGGCTTTAAAATAAGCCTGGAGTCTTGAACAGTTCTGTGTCTGGGGCAAAACAGCAAACATAATACACTTACTAGAGGAATTACTAGGTGTTGGCTTGGCATTTTACAGGGGCTCAGGCTAGATGGGTGTAACGTTCCCTTCTGAGAGAGAAGAGAAGCAACAAAAAAAATCCCTAAAGCAGTACAATGAATGTTTTGGGTCATCATTATGAGTCATGCCCAGAGCATGATAGCAGTTACAGGGGAACTGTGTAGAAGATTACTGACACTTAAGTCACTGGAAGTAGGTCTGGATGTGACAACACCTAAGACAGTCAAACATAAGCCTATGGTAACAAATGAAGTTACATTTTTCCTAACATTCCTGTTTGTAATGATCTCTTCCACATTAAACTGACAGCACTGAAAATGCTTATACCTGGGCAGTGCAAGTCACATTGCATTAAAATTATATTGTCAGTCAGTTCTGAACTTTGTGGAAACGGGCAACTATGAAAACCACTGAAAGCGCACGTGTGCATGCTTGTGGGGCGGTAGGGAGAGGTGGGCATTTTGGGTTCTGTGCTTGGAAGCAGGTGGCTTTTAGAATGAGGTTTCGCTTTCATCTGAGAGAAGATTGCTGAGTGAAAAAGTAGCCTCTTTCCTGGCTGATGCTATTTTAGGAAGACTACTGGCCTCAGATGTGGAGCTGGAGACTGCTTTCAAGGGTCGTGTCCCCATACTATGGCGCTGCTACGCACCTGGCTGGACGAGAATGTCAAATAAAGCAGGTCTCTTGAATGCACATTGAGCTCTGGCTGGTCTCCGAACCTTTTTCTGCTTTCGGTAGAACAGAGGATCTCCTTGCAGGACAGGGGACTGTGGCCTTCCCTCTGGCTGCTCTGTCTTTTGTACCTTTGTGCTGTAGATCCTGGTCACATCATCAGTCTCTGTATTGCCCAAACCATGACTCTGCAATTTAGATGCTTCCAAAGAGACTGTTAGGAAACAAAAAACGAGTGTGAAAGAAGAATATGAGTCCCCATAGTTGAGATTTCTACTATGAAGAGAATAAGGAAAATTTCCCATTCACTTTAAATAATTTTTCAAAATTTATTCACTGCATGAAACTTACTTAGCACACCAAAGGGGATATTTCCATGCACATGTGCAGGTTAGCAGAGAGACACAGGGTGGATATGGTGAGCTGGTAGAGAGGCAAGGCTGCTCTGTCTGCTGGATGCTTTGCATAGCTCTGACAAAATGAACCTGTCGTAATTGCAGTTCATCCAGTTTACAGACTTCCTCTGCTTTGTGTGGCTCCCATATAAGGTGAAGCAAGCCAGAGTATATGAATGAAAGTATAAATAGAAGTTACAATGAAAAATAAATGCAAGGTTTAGACTGAAATGTTGTATCTTTAAATTGCTAGAAATACACTGCAGTGTTTTTCTGCGTGCTTCTTGTTTAATTGTTGTTTTCTAATTTAAAAACGACTCATAAACCCCACAGATATTACCTAGTATTCTGCATTAAAATAGAGTGAAAATCTCTCAGTAGTTAAGGGTAGATCAACTGCAAGGAGTTTGTCTTTATACCCAAGCCAAGAATTACAAAAATGTTTCAGTGGTTACAATTCACTGAAATCTGTAGCGGCATCATACACATAGAAAACACAGCTCTATATGGGCATGGATAAGGCATTTTAGCTCTTATGGAGCCCCTAAAAATAGTCCAAATAAAAAAAAAACAACATTATCTTCTCACGATGAGACAACTGATGAGAAACAAGGCTCCAATTTAAGGCCAAGCATGAATATGGTGAACAACATGATCAGAAAAACCAAAATGCGGGTCTACTCAGGAGGAAAGCAGCAAAGGAAACTGGAAGGAGCAATGCTGTAAGGCAGGATTATTTGTCAGAGTTTTTTTAAAACAGCGTATTTCCCATCTCTTTGGATTCCAGCCCCCATAATTTTCTGTGCCTGCACAGAGGTGCAATTTCTGTCATTAGATCAAAATACTTGGTCTGCTCCACAGCAACTTATTGACACTTGAATTTTGTTGCAAGTCAGTTTGAGCTATTTCACCTTAGCGTGACTGGTGTCCCCAACACAATTCCCTGCTATGAACCAGCTGACATTTTGACATGTGTTATTAAACCCATTTTGAAAACAATTGTTCTGAGGTGCAGGGCAAGTTTGCTCACAAAGCACAGGTGGAGCTGCATCTCCCTTCTGAATCAACTCCTGTGCGCCTGCCAGGTCCTCCCACTGCTGTCCCTACCACACTTACTGTCGATGTCTTTTTCCTGCTTGTTTGCTTGCATGCTCGCTATTGATCCAGTGTCACATCGATCAAACATCATCTCACCAGCTAAAAGCTGGCTTGTGGCCCAGTGCTGCCCTTTGCTACTCACTTGCAGGGAGTACACATGCCGCTATCGTGTGCTTGGCTATTGAGTGATTTTATTCGGTGCCCCACCATGACCCCTTGGCATGTCTGAACAAGTGAAGGAAAGGGAAAGGAAATGCCCTGGGCCCTGCAAGTGACAGAGATTTTCTCACTAGATTTTGTGGATGCAGAACAACGTTGACATGAAGGCAGAACAGCAGAGACTGGCTCTGCAGTCAAAGGTCGTAAGACACAGACTTTGAAGCCACTATCGTTTGAAAGGATATTCAAAGCCAATGTGATGGTAGATCAGAGTCAGTGTCACTGAATTTCAGGGATGGGATGACATGGTTGCAGGCCGAACCCCAGGCAGGCTGGAATCCTCTACAGTTATTGTTTGATATAAAACATCGTGCAACAGTACTTAACCTAGCTCAGGGGCCTGACAGGGTAGTATTTTGCTCATTCACCCTTTCTCTGCCGTATTCACCTCCGCCATCCCCCATGCGTTAGCATACCGTTCTTTTCCCTGTAAATGCATTTTTCACAACCACAGCTCCAGCTCTCATACATCCAGTTCATGCCTCCTTGACACAATATTATCTCCTGTCCCTCCATTGACCCTGATTGCTGTGTGCTACTTTTCCGCAGCTGGGGTGTTGGCACCTCATGGGCTTGCCCAGTATTGCTGTTGTGGCAAATACAAAAAAGAGTGAGATCTTAAATCACATATTTGGTTCATAGATTCAATAGATTCTTAGTTCTGCACTGATATGAGATGATACCAAATCACAATACATATATACTGCAGAAAGAAATATTTTAAGGCATGTGACAGTGTGCCTCTTTCTGCGTGTTAGTGTGGAATTAGGTGTTTTGTAGCGCACAGTATGCTGATCCACAAGGTTTAAAAATGGAAAAAGAAGGGGGAATAAAAAGAAGAGCAAACAAAATGAGAAGGAAAGCCAAAGACCATGCTCTGTTTGGAAGGAGGCTAGCACAGCAGTGCAGCTCTCTTAGCAGGGCTCCTCAGGCTTGCGATACCCGTCCACTTCCACAGTAGCTTTGAAGGACCAGCCCCATTAGCAGCAATGCAGCATCTCTTCCTGGTTTGCCTGCTGCCTTTCTGAACAGTCTCTTTGTTTCAGAGACACCCGATGGGTGACATCCTCCAGAACAAGGACAACCTCAGGTGATGTCTACCATATTGCCAACCTCCCTGTGCCACTCACCATACTGACGCTCTCATCAGCAAACTTCAGAGGCACATAAACAAGAGTGACATTATCCTTCCTAGCAGGACAGTCCCCTCTTCTTCTACACCTGCAGTGAGCTGGCAGCCTGCCACGTGCCCACGCATTTGTTAAGCTTTTCCAAAAGTTGATACAACAGTCACTTCTACCTCACCCCTACCACGTGCCCAGGATCCTGTGCAACGAGGCAGCCTGTGGAAATACTTCTGCCACCAAACCTTAAATTAGGACAAACCCAGGGAAGGGTGTCCCAAAGCTGATGGTAGGTTGTGTTTTTGTGTTGGTTTGCTTTTGCTGGCACAGAGACTACAACTAATTGTTCTTTCTCTCTTTTTTTTTTCCCTCCCGTAGCTCCTGACACTTTGCGGCAAGTATGGACAGAGCTGCTCCAGTGAACGTTCCTCTCCATGGGAAGGGCAAAAAAATGTTCAGGGGATGATGTGACATGGAGCTGCCCACGTCCTCTGAGAAACAAAAAAAGAGAGGGCTTGCAGAAAAGGCTCATGGAGAATGACAGAGTGGGAGGCAGTCAGAAACTCAGAGATGCAGTTCCTCAAAGGTTGGCAATGCATATGCACCTCCTGGAGAGCATGGGCAAAGATTGCCTTGTGACCTCGAAGTATTTTGCAGTCTCTCCTCTTTTAAATCCATGTTGCTGGATGTGACTTTTGCTAAAAACAACAAGGCGCAAATGCCTTTCTCAGCATGTCACAACGTTTTTGACCAACCCACATAGACAAACTGGAGACCTTGAGAACATACGCTTCTGTTCTATATAAACAGTTTAAAATAGATTTTAGCTTTGCACAGCATTACTTACAGTTACTATTTTTAAATGCACACCAATTAATCTGATGCGTTCAATCTTTTTTTGCATTTGCCCTCCATTCATGCTTTTGAGTCTCGTACACGTTCAAGTCGCTGTCTTATCAGGAAAACTAGTTTATCCGTACATTTTTAATTAATTCAGAATACCAAGATTTCCCTCCCCTCCACCAGTATAGTTAAATATATGTATGAAGCATGAAGAAAGTCCTCGCACCATGTCATGTGCGCATTAAAACATGTGCAGCAATTGTGATTAAGCAATTGTTGACAACTTGCCTCTAGCCTCGAGGAGGGCAATACATCCCTCCATCTGTGCTTCTGAGTGGCTGCACATCCCAGAGATGCCTCTATGTTGAGGTGGCTCAAAGCATCCACCAGCTCTGCTTGCTTCCTTCTTCAGCCATCTGCAAGACTCCACCCCTGTACTAGCAAATATTTTGGTAGCTGCTTATGGTACCTTGCAGAAGTGGCAGTTACTTCTCATCCACAGACAGCATCTCCATCTGTTTTTCAGTCATCCACGTGCAGATTCCATTGCCCTTCTGGAACTGCTAAGGCCGGGGTGGGAAGCTCTTTCTGCTGTCCAAATAGCATGTGAATTCTTGCTAGTCAAGGAAGCAGAGGCCAAGGGCGCATCCCAGAATGACATATCCCAGAATGAGCACAGAGAGTCAGTACACAGGAAAGGGCTCTGCAGCTGCAGGATGTTCCCGTGGAAGGAAAGCAGCCTTGGACATCCAAAAAAGCCACACACATACTGCTAGTTTTCCCAGGTCTGCAGTGCTGGCTCAGCCCCAGCAGTCTGCTGCTTCAGGAAGAGATCTGCGAGAAACATCTGCTGGATTTCAACTTTTTCCTTTTCAGATGCCCCGTTACACTCACCCTGAAGTCCCCGCATGACTTAAAGGCAGGAATCCAAAGAGCCTTCTGCAAAACGAGCTGTGAGGATTGCTCTGATCGCCAGTGTTTCCTGCCAGCTGCTGACAGTGCTTTGAACATAGTAAGGTCTAGCTCACAAACACTGGTGGATAAATAGGACCTGGCAAGAGAAATCAGGGGAATGATTCAGTTTGCACGAGGCCACTGGATTCCATTGCTTTCTTCAAAAGATCCCAGACTGCCGCAGCAGAGCAATGCGCTATGGGATGCGGGAGCAGAACAGGAAACACATTCCTAGAAGCAGCCAGCAATGCCAAAAGATGTCAGCTATGTGGAGGTAAAAGACATTACTTGCGGGGCAGTGAGGTGGAATGTACGTGCTGATTGTCAGAGTTACTGCAGCTGAGTTATTGTGGATATACAAAGCCCTCAGTCATGTCTCAGTATATGCTCATAAGTTTACTCTTAAGACAGACTGCCACAGGATGGAGGAATGGAAACCCCTTTTCCTGCTATATGGCTGGTGTCTGAGCAGCACAGGCAGAGGGCTGCTTTTTCAGTCTGTCCCATAGCCTGGCTTTTGCTTGGAAACTGCAGGAGAAAACCAAGGAGGATGAATTATGCTTCTGTGAAAACACTCAGTGCACATCTCTAGGCAGGCAGGACAGAATAACACTTAAAGGAGGGTCCCAGAGCTGAAAAGAAACAAGAGCTGGTTATGAGGTAACATTAGGTACAGATTTTGCACATTAGTATTTACTAGGCTAGAAAAATTTAAAGCCCTCATTTAAACTACCCAATTAAAAAAAAAAAAGACTCATTTCAATCTGACAGATGGTCTGTAAAGCTAATTTGAAAAGTTGTGCTTTGCAAGTTGGCTAAAAAAATATAATGAAGTGAAGTGGAAATGCCTGGTGCTGGAGACTTGCATGTTTGTTCCAGTGGGGAAGTGTCTGGGTTAGAAAATAAAGGCCTGATCCTGTCCATGCTCAGACAGGTATGCAGCTTCAAGACCTGCCTGGCGCACTCCCTCCCCATCCCCAAACCAAGACTGCAACCCCTTCCCATCCTGCACCTGAGCCTTCCTACTCCCACATCTCTGGTGTACCCTTCTCCAAACCAGCTGTCCCAGGCTCTTCCTGGCACTGTCTCCTGTGTCCTGGCATCCACAGTAACAAGTAACTCCAGCTGTGCAAAGCTCAAACCAAAGGCTGGCAGCACAGCCTGAGCCCTTGCACACTTCACCTGTTCCCTATTAAACAATGTGCAACTTTAAGCAAGATAAATTTAGACTGGAAATTATCTCCCAGGCTTATTGCTTCTATATTTTTCTCTGATACTGTAAAGAGTTTTTTGGTGAGAGAAATCTTTTCCTCAGATATTTAAAATCAGAATCAGATCTTTTTTTACCTTTCTCTTTGATAAACCAAAGAGCTTGAGCTAATATTGAATAGTGCTTTGCTAAGAACAGGTCCTTGTGAGACCAACACCAGTAAAAAGGTTGGCACTGAGGATGGCTTCCCATTTACAATTATCGAGATTTTGTATAGTTAGATCCCAGTCTGTAATGATGGTTTCCATTAGTTTGTATAAACAGGACACCTGTATTTCTTTCTTGGCTTTCTGAGACTGTGCCACAGACATGCAGGACTTGGGTGGACATCCACTACAGACCCAACCTGCCACTGCGAGTGGCCGACTGTTCCAAGTGTCACTGGTGTCCAGCAGTCATACTGGAGCCACTCTCCTGACTGCTTTACTGGGTGCCGAGAAATCTTGGAGATCTTCCCCAAATCTTTCTCTGCATGTCCCTTCCCATATGCCAGGCAAAGTTTCCATGAAGAAAAAGACAAAGCCTGATGTTCACTAACCACTATGGATACCCTGACACCACCTTTGACTTGGAAGCCTCCAGCAGTACCCAGATGCAGCTATGCACGTAAATCAGACTGATGAGAGGGCTCAGGCTGATGTAGCTACTCTGAAGCTCAAATCCCTTCTTCCTCATAGCTCTAACCCTGCAGCCCTGTGCCAGCACAGAGCCTTGCTGACTAACTCTCCTCACAGGCACTGCAGCTCTTAACTCCACTAATTAGACCTTGGTCTGGGTCAGGAAACAACTTTTGTGCTCTATGCAGCTCGAGGCCTGCGGCTCTCCTTGCTCAGAGAGGCACTGCAGAGGGTGAGGTGCTTGGGCAAACAGTGATGATAAGGGAAAGAACGTATGACTTTGCTGGGTCAGCACTGGAGGTGGCTTTTTACCACACCCGCAATGAAGGTAGAAATGTTTGTCTTGGGAAAGAAGAGGAGGTGGAAGGAACCACCCTCGTGCTTAGCGCAGCCCAGGCAAGAGAAAAGACTTTAGTCAAGTCTTTATGAATTTGTTCAGGGCTATTGGGGAGAATTATATGACAACACTGAAGAACTGGTGAAGGGCACAGTTGCCAGGCTCACTATTCACCTCTGTTTTTTCTGATCCTGTGGAGTGCACCAACTTCAGGTGCTGGATCCCCTGCCCTCAGCTGTCTCGTGAGGGGACGTCTACACTCTTAAATCTCAGTGGCGGCATTAGATGTGCCTGCAGTCTATCTGGGATGTGCTGCACAACACACAGAGACCCTGACACATCAGCATCCTGCCCTGGGCAAAGGCATCATGGCTGTGGAAACCTGTGATCACTTCAGCCAACAACTTTCTCAGTACAAAATACTTGGGTTTCGCAGTTAGGACAAAGCATGACAGTAAGAGAATATTAAACCAGCAAGCATACTTGCATGTTGTGTCTCATCTAACCTTAGTGAATCCTGAACAGTTTTAGGTGGGATTTACTGGAGTAGAAATGATGAACCAACTTGATCACACAGTAGAAAGCCTGGTTGCTCTCGAGTGCCTGCAGCTCTTAAGCTCCTTGTGATGAATGAGACAGCAGATTACTTATTACATTACTTATAACATTACGGTTACTTGCCCTGGCACAGTCTAATAATGGCCCTTCTGACCAAAAGTGTCAGGTGGCCTCTAGGAAGGGCCTCAAGATCCAGTTACTCAGATGCCAACAGGAAAACAGCTGTTCCATTGTGCTGTGACAGAAAGACCATGACAATGATATCCAGCACAATACCAGTAATCCTCAAAAAGTATCCAATATCCATTCTTCAAAGAAAGGGCTGAGTCCAGGCTGGCCGAGTCTGGTATTAGTGAACATGTTCCAGCCTGCTATGAAAGCCTCTACCGGAGACATGGCAGAGCCTAGAGAAGTTAAACCCTGACCCCTTTGGGGTAGCTGCTGTCGAGTAAAGTCTCCATTGCTGCCCTTCAGGCACTGGCTTTGAATGGGGCTAACAGCAATTGAATGGCACATGTCACAGCGGAGCCTTAGCCAGCCCTAGTCTGAGTAAGGACAGAAGTAGTATCACGACAGATAATGTCAGCTATGAATAACATTATTCCTTAACATCTAAGGAAGGTGGGACTAAGAATTTCTGAACTTTGATTTGCTCACAAGGCATCCTAACAGATAATCCTATGTAATAACCATGGGCTGCATTGCTCTCTGGCACTGACTGTGCACAGCTCCATTAGCATTAGGTGCATAGCAAACACTCAGACAACAGCTGTACTTGGCCTCCTCTCTGGTTCTGCTCTCTGTTTAATGAAGTCTTATGTATAATATAGAAATACTGGGAGAAATCCAGCCCACCTCTGCTGGTTTGAATATTGTTGCCTGTGTTTGACTCTTTCCAGAAGGCCCACAAGTGAATTTAAAAGAGGTGCAGTTGTTCATTTGCAGCTTGTACATGGTACAAGAATGTGGTACCCGGCCCCAAGCTCTTCATCCACAGGACGTGTCGCAGCTCTCAACAGCTGATCGTGATGTTTTCCTGCCAACTTCTCTTCATGGTCTGTTAGCTGCTGTTTTGGAGATCAAAGTTGCTCCTTGGCATCTATTCAAGCTATAGAGTCCAATTTATTTCTAGCACAACATCCGCTGGCGTTGCCTCTGCAGTACATTGGCCCAGCCTGTGCAAGCTCACTAACTCAGAAGTAGCTCTGATTTCTGTTGCCAGCAGACAGAGGCAGCAATTAAGGTGATGACTGCATTTCAAGGGCTTTCTCTTCAGGAGGGGCGTAGCACCCTGTGATCGGTACCCAGCAGTCTCTCCTCTTGGGCGAAGCCTTTGTGAGTGCAGGGAGTACTTCTGCCGCAGAAATGGAGAGCTCGGCTGAGCGCAGGGCTCCCTGCTACACCAGGGCTCTGTTTCAGCCTCAGATCTCACCCGGCTTTAAATTCTTTCCATTGACTTTATCGTAACCTTTCTGTTCCGTACACAATGTTATCAGAGCTACTTAGGCTTTACTGGCACATCTCCTATATTAGTAGTTACATTTTGTTGACAAGACCAGACTGGTTGAGGTAAATCGGCTTACTCAGAGCGCAGTTAGCGACATGCACACAGTTGGTCTGACCATGTATTCTTCCGGAGCATTTTCCCATGAAAAGGAGGCTTATGCAACCATTCAGTCTGTCCCGCTAGCAATGTTGGGCCCATTGGCTGATTTCAGTCAAAATCTGATAAAGCAGTTAATCAACGGAGGCAGCCATCCATGCACAGAGCATCCTCCCTGGGCCCTGCAAGCTGCACTGCGGGTTTTGCTCTCAGACACTACAGAATCTACATGGAAGAGACATTGCATCCCACCTACACAAATTTTGGTGGGAGTTTATATCTTGCTGGACACCACAGAATCCAACTATAAATCCATGGGAAAACAGATTTCTTAGCTGTGCTGTTCTACTGCTTTTTAACTTTTTGAGGTAAGGTTTTTTATTACAACTAAGAGCACTGGCACTAAATCCAAAGAAACTCTCAGGTGCAAATGACCTTACAGTCATCTTTTTGCTGGGGATATCTGCATTAAAACTGCAGCACGAGAGAAACAAATGAGGATCATCAGAAAATGATGGCAATGTTAATTACATAGTGGTACTCTAAGAGTACTAAGCTTTGTAGTGATAGAAAAGCACCAGGCTGGCCCCACTAGGAAGGACTTGTGGTTTCCAAAGGCAGAACAACCTAAGGCGGTACCCAGAGAGCACCAGAGCAGGAACATTTCCCAGTGGTGGGTGCTTCATGCTTGCGTTGGATCTGCGAGAAACACCACAGGTTCCTGAGGAGGTGGTGTCAGCCTGCTGGTGGGGGAGCTTTATGGAGGTTTCAAGTTAGCGAAGGGAATATAGAGCAGAAATAACACAATAGCCTCGTAGCAAAAGGGACCTCTTCCTTAAGTGCTTTCTGCAGGTTGTGTGAGCAGGGCTGGCATTGCAGGGTAAGCTGGTGAGCGCTGAGTGCTGTGGGCCCTGCTTCCAGGGAGTCCAGAGCAGAGGCAGCTCAGCCAGCAAAACTCCTCGGGTAATGGCCAGCGAGCCTAGTTCGTCAGAGCAGCAGTGGCAAGGAAGGTACGTAGTCCATGGGCAGTCTAATTAAGATCTACTATGAAGGCAGTCTAAGCTGACCTCACTCACTTTTATCTGGGAAATATGACACGTGACCCCAGCCCAGCAGCAACGCGTGCAGGAGCGAGGGGCAGACTGAATAAAAGTGGGTTTCCTCGGACTTTGTGCTTTGTGGTCAGGTGCAACAGCGTAAGCTCTCATCACAGCCTTCCCTTTGGGGCACGCACAGGGTTGCACAGGCAGCAGACACACAGAGGGTCTTTTGCGGGGGTTCTCTGCTGTCTAAGACATGATGAGCTCATGTTGACCTCCCTCCCCCTGGTAAGTGGGGGAATTAAGCAGATTATTCTTCTGTTTTCTGTCGTCTTTTTCCAAGAAACTAAGAGTAAAGCCATATTGCTGAGCTATCACACTGGGCAAAGTAGTATCTTGCAGCTGTGGTTTAAAAGTCCTCTGCAATATAGGATGAGACTGGGTGTTTGCATGAGCTTCCTTTCCTTCAGGAGATAATCCCAACAGTGGCAGGACATGCTGGGAGTCCAGCAAAGGGACACCTGGGAGCTTAACAAATATACATAGGACCCTTCTACTTGAGCCACAGTTCTGCCAGGAAGCAAATCACACAAGTACATGGGTATAAGGGATGCCATTCAGTAACGCTACCACTGTATCTTCTCTAAAGAGGGAAGCGAGGAGCTGTGGTCTGTGTGGGTAAGTTGTATGGTGGGATTCCCCCAGAAGCTTCACTAGGACCCAGGTTTCTTGGAGCTTGAGAGGATGATTGCTGATCCCTGAATAAATTAATGTATTGCTTTCCTTCAGGATATTAATATGTGTTAGACTGAAGAGTTGAACAAGCTCATTTTGGTTTAACTCATTACCACCAGATATAAATCTGGTCAAGAAACAGGTCAATAAACAAGTCAATAAACATACAGGCCAGGTGGTCTTGGTAGGGAGCTGGTTTGATATAGTGCCAATTTGTATTGGAACAGAGCTGCCTGTGGGCATCTTCTTGGCAGTCATCACTTCACGAGGAGACATAAAATAATTTCTGGCCATTGCTACTATTTGCCTTACCTTTTTGAAATACATGGTGCTAAAAGGGAGCGAAGACATGCACTTTATTTTCTGCATTTCTCTTGATTGTTTTTAATGTATATAAATAACCCTCTTAGTAGCTTACCCTCTTCTCCCCAGGAAGGCTTTTACATGAAAGTTAAACACACTTCTGTTCTTCAGTTGTTTTTTCTTTTGCTTTCTTTTTCAAAATTCAAAATACCAGTGCTAAAGAGAAGCGGAGCCTGAGCGGGCTGAGCCCGTGGTGACACCCGCTTCCTTCTGCCACCTCGTGGGCTGCAGCTACAGTACACGGAGCATGGATGGCTTTTCTAGCATGACATACGTTGTTTTCCTGTCATATTTAATGAAAGAGCCCATGATTAACAGGAAACATTACACATCGCCACTGCTGGGCATGTCCTGACGCTTCCGAAAGGAGTTTCCCCTCCCTGCGTCAGAGCTGTTGTAACCAGAGGCACTTCTCAGAGCAGTGACATCATCTTGAATGGTTTAACCTTGTTATTGCAGCAGAAGGTGACAGACTCACCTCTATTATTACTGGGGGGTTTTGTTTGTTTGTTTTAAAGTTTGGGTAAATTTTTTACATGTGAGGCCTGCAAAAAGAGCACTACTGTCTTCTTCTGGGATACCAAGCAAAAACCTGTACCCAAACATTTTTCCCACTGGCCCCTTTACCCTAAGAAGGCTGCCACTAAGCTGTCTTCTTCTTTTCAGAGAAAATTTTAGCTCTCAGCCTAAAGCAGAAATGCAAACTAAACAGTAAAAGCATTGTTGGAGGAAAAGACGCCCACTTCCCTCTGCACAGTGCTCATAAGCTCTGGAAGCTCAGCCCTAAACCTCCTCAGCTGGCTCAGCTGTAACCTCAGCCGCTGCCCTTATGGGCCAACTTCTGATATCCCATAACCCTCCACTCTCGAAAGGACGGAGGAAATGCCACTATGAGATGGTCTGTAGCCATACATGGTCAGAAGAAAGGAATGGGGAAAGAGAGACAGGGTTAGGCACCTTGTTACAGATGCCTTCCCGAGGCAAGGAAAGAGCACCCACTCACAGTTAGCTAGACCACACAGCCCTGCCACCACCTCAGACTTCAGAGCAATTACAGCTGAGCTAAACCTGAACAATATGGGAAAAGGGAAGGCATATAGGCTATAGAAATAAAAGCAGACTCCAAAGCAGACCACTTTATTCTAAAGTGTTTTGTTTCTCTTTGCATTAAATGTATAGGCTTTGGCACCTATCACAGGTTAGAGATGCTCAAAATGATGTGGCTCAAGGAAACATTGCTAATAGGATAGCACAACAAAAGATAGTTAGGACAAACATTAAAAAGAGTTTTTTTCCAAGAGTGGAGCAGTTTTCAGCAAGAAAATGTGGAGCATCATAACCTGATGCTCTTCTGGTAAGACTGAACGCAACCGTGCAGCAGTGAGTAGTCCTGAACTGGGAGGACAGCAGGTTGGTACGAAGAGCCAAAATGCTCTTCCCTTCCTGCGATGCTGGGAGAGGGCTGGCTGCTGTTCTCTTTACTTGTTCTTTAGGCAACCAATAAATTTTTAATTATTTTGAGCTAAATGACTGATAGAACAACTATGTTATGTCAAAGTAAATGTTAAAAATCAAGCTTTGCAAAGTTGAGTTTGGCACACTCTTTGGATTTGCTTTCACCAAGTCATCTCAAACTGAAATACAGAGGTTGAGTATTTTTGCCTTCTGAATAACTGCAATTGTAGCGCTGGCCTTGGAAGGACACTCACCTCTTAAACGTAGCAAGTCTGTAAGAGGCATGCAGCTACATTTAAGAATGTTTTCTCTTGCCCACGGTAATATCTATGTATGTCTGACGAACTGTAGCTGCTCAATTAACTTCAGAGTGTGTTGGAAAGAGCCATGAATGAGACTTGTTGAGGGATCCCCAATATTTTGATTATGATATGATCATTTATATTTATATATTCATGGGCCATGCTAAAAACATGATTGTTCAGAGTAACTTTCTGGTGAAGAATTTGTTAAAATCTTAAACCGCATTAGACATATGGCTATTCCTCTCTTTATAGAAGGGACTATATAAAGCTTAGAGAACACACATAATCCTGACTTCAGAAACACATCCCAGTGCAAACATTCCTTGCTGACACTTGAGGAGTCGCTGCTCACACCTCCCGGTGACCCATTTACCCTGCCTCCTTGGGAAATTGCATGGCCCAGAAAGGAAGTGTTTCCAAAAGAGCATTCTGCCTCCTGCCCAGCACGTCTCGGCGCTATGAGCCTGAGCGACTCCACCACTCTTGGCCCCAGAGAAGATGCCTACCAGGCATGCCTGACCTCAGCATGGGAAAAGACAATGAGCTGGAGCCAGAGCTGGAAGCTGGTGCAATGCGTGCAGAGAGGGCTGATGCACAAGCAGGTCTCTGCGGGGAGACTTGATTCAGAGAGAACTCATCCATGCTGATACCGTTTCTCTTTAGGCTGCTAATTAGTGTAGCTCAGCGTAATGTGCTCTGCTCATGCAGCCTAGAGGTTTGGCCAGTGCTGCTTTGCATCCCACCTGGCAGAAGTTTCTGACCTGATGTGTTATTTGCTCTTGCTCAAATGCACCATTCAGCTAGTGCAATACCACAGGGCTTGGCTCTGCTATGTTACTGAAGTTGGACAGAGGTGCCAGAGATGATGTTGCCATCTCATTAGCAGGTCTCGGTATGGGGTACTGGCCCCATCGGGAGCAGCAGCGGAGCTCAGTTCTCCCCACAACCCAACTTGTGCTGCGCCAGACTGGAGTAGCTGGAAGCCCCCGCAGAGCAGTGCATATGTTCTGCGTGGAGCTAGCCATGCGTTTGCAGCATTTGCTTCTCTTGGGTTTCTGGGCCTTCTCCCTTTGTCTCCCAAGGCCCATAGCTATGTGCCAGGGAATGCATCCCTGCAGAGACAGGCACCTGGCCTGGGGGATGGACAGACAGAAAGTCATGCAGAGAGCTTGAGAGCATCTCTGGAGGGGAATTGTCAACCAAATGGGGAAGTGCCTTCACAGGAAGAAAACCTTTCCCCAAGGGGTTGAAGGATCTCCAGGGTCTCGGAGACCATGCACCCCGGCCAGGTGTCCTTACAGGGGTGTCAAAGAGCAAGGGAGGAGAGAGGCTTGAAAGGAAGCAGCAAGGAAGGAGGAGGATGAGAGTGGAGGGTAGGCAGCGCTTGAGGAAAACCTATGATTGACTCACAAAAAACAGAGCTAGCTCAAAACATGAACTGCCATGGTACTTCTTTCATGTAGTGTGAAAGAGCTGAGGGCTCCATCTTTCTGTTATACAAAGATGCTGATTTCCAAGGACTGCAGCTTTCTAGGGCAGTAATTAAGCTTTAAATGGAGAGATCAAATGTAGAATAAATATCTCATTAACCTTGACAAAGCACAATTTTTCTGCACAGCTCATAGCAAAAGAGAAAGTGAGTGTGAAGGATGGGATAAAACAGGCATTGTCTTCTCTGCATGTTGGAAAGCGGTATCTGGCATTTGGAATACCTGCTCAGCTGGAGGGGCCCGAGCACACATCTGCCAACTAGCAAGGTGCAGGCTACTTCAAGGATAAGGAAAGATTTTCCACTCTTTCCTCGTGGGAACTGGGAACACACTACAGCATGGCCATGGATGCAAAAATCCCAGAGAACAGAAAGAGGAAAAACAGGAGTTTGGTTCTGTACCCCAGAACCAGTTGGGCTTTGTGCCCTGTACAGGGAGATTTTGGATTTTCCATTTCTAGGCTTTTTTCTTTTTCCTAAATACCTGTCATTGCCTCAGGTGAAATGTGTAAACAGGGCCCTGAACATGGTGCTGCCCCCAGCCACATGTTCTAACCTCACCGTAATTGAATGCAAAGTCCAGACGTTTGCTACCATTACGAGTCTCTGACCTGCTAGCTCTGGTCTCACTCTTCTCTGAGCCCTCTAAAAAAGATGAATTATGACTTCAGCCTAAGACAGACAGGAAACATGGGCTGTGTTTTCTTATTGTCAAAGCTACTGTTTCTGAAAGTGGCATAAAGAGGAGCTTGACCTCTCTCATGTGTGCCTTTGTGAGCCAGTGGAGGAGAAGGGAAATGCCAAAAGCCTTCATAGTGGAGAGGACTTTTCCTAAGGGTACAGCAAGGTTAAGTTGGGCGTTTATTTCTGAAATTACTCCATTAACGTTCTTATGCAAATGAAACGTGAATCCTTGAAAAAAGAGCCACTGTGCCAACTGATTAAAACAAGACAGGGCAAGAACTAGCTAGCATGAGGTTGGCCCATTTGACGAGATAATAACAGCTGAAAGGAGGTAGGTTGACATTCCGAGACTAGTATAACTAGTCGTTACCGGTGTGAAGCAACTAAATAGCAGCTTGCAAAAGCTATTTGACTGCTTTGTGGTTGTTGTCATGTAATGAGACAAATAGAAACATTTGTGTAATAGAAACAGCTAATGGAGCACATTCAAGTTGGGAACTTGGCTACTAGATCCTCAGGAGCAGTTGCTCATGTAAGATTAGCTCAGGAGGGTGCTCAAACGTACTGTCAGGCTCCCATCACTCATACTACTGAAGCCTTGGATTTGGGCTCCTTTTATACATGTATGGGAAGTTTTGGAGCATCAGTGAATGGTGCCAGTACACAGATAAGGCAGCAATCTTTGATTCCTTGATTTCTCATGGAAAGCGGGCAACAGCATCCCAGGCTGAGAAGGGAAGACATGAACTGGTGAGTGCCTGGGGTTCCTCATGGCCATGAGCACACACTGCTGTGCTAGCTGCTAACCCGTGCATTGCGACTGATCATGTTGCTTGCTTCGGCAGGCTGAAGTACAGGCTCTGTGTGGGTTTGGCCACTATGAGACATTCAGCTTTAAGAACTGAACCTCCCTTCACTCTCCTTGACTCTCCCTGATGGTGGTGAAGCCACTGCTGGATGTCCTGGACTCCTGATCCAGGAGGTGACACAGGCTTGCAGAGGTGCAGAGATTGCAGGAGGAGCTGAGGACGCAGGTGCCTGCCTCCCCAGTGCTGGGTGTGCTTGGCTCACACCTATTCTGCTCCTATCACCACGTGAGATGGGAATAAGGAAGCTCAGAGTCCGACCTGAAGGCAGGTTGCTGTTGGCTTTAATGGAAACAGGCCCTTTGAGGATCCTTGCACATGGGCTCAAGGCAGCCATCTTTGTACCTGCGTGCCAGGAGAGATCTCGAGAGCTGGGTTTCCCTCTCACGTGGGGCTGGAGCAGAGAGCAGAGGATAACCAACTGAGCTGACACTCAGTGCGAGGACAGGGTGTGAGTGCTTAAAAATGCAGTTCCACACACCTGAGACTAAGATTGCCTTGCTGAAGACAAAGCATGCACAACTCCTCAGTGCCCTCTGCTCCTCAGAAAACAGCCTGCAAACAGCTCTGCAAGATTGCAGAGTCCTCACACTTGTTAAGGAAGATAACGCCTAGGAAGCGCTGACAGCAATGCTCCCGGAATCCCTAGAGTGAGCCGCGAGGGTGTGAGGTCCGGGGCTGGAAGCCCTTCCCCTACTACTACAGAATTCCATGTTTTACCACCATAAAGTAAACTTGCACTTTATTTTTCTTTTTTTTGGCTCATAGCAGGACTGTGAGCACAATTTTCCTTGCAGATCAGAGGAATGACTCCCAGGCGGATTTAGAGACTACCTTCCAGGCTTCAGGCACTGCCACGCTGCAGTGCTCCAGCCTATCCTATTCCACTTCATTGCATTTAATTGTGACTCCCCAGAGCTCCGGCTGGGGATGGAGCCTGCAAGCCTCCTGCTGCAGAGAGGGCTGAAATGCCACTGACTCCTTTTGCTTTCCTTTGAGCCTGGCAAAGCAGATGACAGATGTCTCTTCTCCTTTCAGGAAACCTTTCTGTTCTGCTGTTCCCACTTTTTTTCTCTCTCCAGCCTCTTTTCCACGATCACACACAGTACCTGCCTGTTCCAGGTTTTCATCTGGCTTCCCAGTTTGGCTTTCCACTTTCAAATCTCTTTGCACACTGCCATCTCGTCATTAGCTGCAGAATCTCCCCCAGCGTCAGCACATGCTCCAGCATCTCCACTGACTTTTATCTCCACTTTCTTCTCCTTTTCATCTTTCCTCTGCCCTGGACTCTTTCCAGTCTGTTTCCTTAAGTGCAGGCTGTCGCATACAAAGCCATAACATTGTCTCTGACCTCGTTTTCTGTTTCCATTAGTATTTTAGAAACAAGCTAGGGACTGGCATGTATCACCTTTTGGTTTTTCCTGTTGTAAAGAGATTTCAGCAACGAGAAGGGTGCAGGTGCTCTGGGGGTTTGGACACACTCAACACCTGCTGGTTTCTGACCCCAGTGGGAATGGAGGTGTGTGCCGGCTGGTCAGCCTGGCTCCATCTCTGGTAACTCAAATGCTTGCAGCAAGACTTTTCCGATTTATCTGTCAGCCTTAGATTAGAAACAAAGGCACTCCCCCAAGTACTTTCCCATTAGCTTCTCAAGAGAAGAGTGGGTAAAATATGGCATTAGCTTTCAAAGTCAATTGTCCAAGTCTGGTTTTGTCTGGGGATCAAATTGCAGGGTGTCCTAGCAGTGATGGCAGATCCCCCATCACAGGAGCTGTATTGCCAGAGGGCAAGAGTGCCCTTCACTGCCACATTTACTTAGGGGATGGCTATTTTCCCCTCAGATTTTGCTATGAAAGCCTGCAGTGGCCATCGGGAGTGTCTGCTGTCCCTTGCCATCACCTCCTGACTGCTATAGGTCAAGGGCTCACCACTGAGTTTCGCACATGAGCAATAAGCATGCAGTGACAATATTTTACACCCAATAGGAATTGTGTAAGCTGAGCTGTGTGCAGGCTCAGATTGTCTTTGTGATCTGTATGAAACAAGCCCTCTTTCCAGTGTAGCAGAGGTGATGACCTTCAAGATTCAGGGAATGTAAAAAAACCCAAAGGTTGAGTTCAGGAGAATGGCAAGAGGCTTGTGCCTGTTAAAGAGGGAGGTAAATGAAACAGAGATCTTTGTTAGGAGCTCCTGACCTGAGCACAGACCAGACTGACACTGTTTCTCTCTTTATTTCAGCAAGGTGTACACACAGTCAAAAGTTTTGTGTCTTTCTTCATCTGACTGAGTTCACTTAACCTGGAACTTAAAAACTCTTGGTATGTTTTGGGTGGTGGGTGATCTGTCAGGCTTTGGCACACAGGCGGTGTGTGTGCTACCCAAAAACAGCAATGTGAGACAAGGAAGGTCAAATGCTAATAGTTCCCCACAATTGTCACTGAGCTATGTGGAGACATTTATGACAACACTATTAATTTTTCCTATAACAGAAGAAGCAGCTCGGTAATGTATTCACTTCCTTTTCAATTAAAAATATCCTCTTTGCAGCTCAGGTACAGGGGAAATGAAAGGCCCATCTTTCTTTTGGTTTAGTCTCTTATTTTTCATGGTATGCACTGCAGTTTCCGATTGCAATGGCAGCACCGTGATGGCAGTCTTGACTCTGGCCAAGCAGATCTTCCTTCTTGGTGTGACTGTCAATCACGTGCCTGGTGCAGGCATGGTCCATGCTTTGGGAGAAGTTTTGTGGGTTCCCCCAAGCATCCCCGCTTAAACAGGCCTCTTCCCCAGCACAGCTCTCTAGGGTCCCAACAACGGCAATGTTTTTGGGCTCTGGTTTTGGTAAGCAGCCATCACTGGAAGCAGGAAAGTCCTCTCTTGCCCATCCATGTAGCCCGTGCCTGTTCTGTGTGTTCTGAGACTCAGCCCAGCTCTGCAGCATGGTCCCAGCTCCAGCACCAGCACCAGCCCTGAAACGCAAGCAGGCAAGGAGCAGGGTTAGCTGTTGCTCTCTGCTGGTAAAGCTTGGGAAGACTCAGCAACAGGGCAGCAGGATTCTTTTATACTTGCTTCTGGTCTCTCAGTGCAGCATTTTGATTGTTCTGCTCAAATGGGTTTGGGGAAGAGTGGCTGGAAAGCTGCCCCGCAGAAAAGGACCTGGGGGTGTTGATTGACAGCCGGCTGAAGATGAGCCAGCAGTGTGCCCAGGCGGCCAAGAAGGCCAACGGCATCCTGGCCTGTATCAGAAATAGTGTGGCCAGCAGGAGTAGGGAGGTGATCGTGCCCCTGTACTCGGCGCTGGTGAGGCCGCACCTCGAATCCTGTGTTCAGTTTTGGGCCCCTCACTCCAAGAAGGACATTGAGGTGCTGGAGCGTGTCCAGAGAAGGGCGACGAAGCTGGTGAGGGGTCTGGAGCACAAGTCTTATGAGGAGCGGCTGAGGGAACTGGGGTTGTTCAGTCTGGAGAAGAGGAGGCTGAGGGGAGACCTTATTGCTCTCTACAGTTACCTGAAAGGGTGTTGTGGTGAGGTGGGTGTTGGTCTCTTCTCCCAAGTGACTAGCGACAGGACAAAAGGAAATGGCCTCAAGTTGTGCCACTGGAGGTTCAGACGGGATATTAGGAAAAATTTCTTTACTGAGAGAGTGGTGAGACAGTGGAATAAACTGCCCAGGAAAGTGGTGGAGTCACTCTCCCTGGAGATGTTCAAGGAACGTGTGGACGAGGCATTGTGGGACATGGTTTAATGGGCATGGTGGTGTTGGGTTGATGGTTGGACTTGATGATCTTACAGGTCTTTTCCAACCTTAATGATTCTGTGATTCTGTGATTCTGTGATTCTGTAATATCAGCCGATGCCTTCCTGAGCACTGGGACTTTGTCAGCCAAAGATGGTGAGAAACATGAGACAGGGACAGAAGCACAGGCAGCCTTGCCACCTTGTGTCCCAGGAGGACAGAGGTTTGCTATCCAGAGCAGCATGGGAGGGGAGAAATCTCTTAGGATTTATATGCACACATAAGCAGATATATACACATACATATATACAAATATATATATACACACCTCATTTACATGAACTATGTTTTGTGTGTTCCCAGATAAATGCTCCAGTTCTCCTCCCTTCCCCAATATATACATTTTCATTTTCTGTGCAGCTTCAGGACTCAAGAGAAGCTTGCTGGAGAGAGAGGGTTTCCCTTTTGCAGGTTTCTAGGTTTTGCAGGTTTCTGAGCTATTGCTGACCAGAAATTTTAAGAAGAAACCTTGCATAATTGAGCCTGGCCCTCATAGCAGTTAACAGCACTCGGTGGAAAGGTTATGAAAATCTTCCTGAAACATTTTTATGCAACTAGGCAGGACTGTGTGGCAGGACTTTGCTACTTCCCACCATGGTACAATGTCAGTGATGGTCATGTTTTTTCCTGTGTTATCAAGGGAGGTGTCCTGGGCTGCTGGGAAGGATGGAGTTCAAAGGGTGGTCACTACCTAATGTTGCCTTCACAGAGTCCTGGTGTCCATGACTGCCAAAATAGTCTTATCCTGCCTCTCTGTGTCCTTCTCACTCCCTGGATACCAAGCAGAAATTTTATGCCCTGAATAAGAGTGGTGAATGTTAGAAGAACAGCAATTTTAATGTTGTTATAAGGCTTACTACCCAACAGGCAAAACTAAGAAGAAAAGATGACCAAAACTCCAGGTACCTGGAGTAGCCCTCTTTGATTTTATTGCTTTAGAAAAGGAAGGGTGACCCTGAGATCACCTATGAACTCATACTATATTCACCTGAGACATGAGCCTTCAAATCCTTGCCCTGCTACATGTCTCCTTGCTGGCCCTGGTTCCTGGTTGGCTTCTTTGTATTTCAGTTCTTACTCACCTCTCTGTGGGTGTGACAGCGATTTCATACCCCACGGGGTATGAAAGGTATGTGAAGGCAAATGCATGAAATATTAGCTGCTGTGGTGAGGTTTTCAGGTAGATGGCATACTCTGGGGCAAGGGGCTGTCTCATTGCCACACTCCATTCAAAGGCCTTTCACACTGCAGCACTGGAGCTATAGCAGAGATTTCTGAGGTTAGACACTGTGCAGCCAAGGGCATCCCGTGCATGGAGGCTCCAGCCGCTCTCACTGAGCTGAAACATTAACCTTGGCCTCCTCTGCCCTGAGCAGCTGCCACTACGGAGAGCTGCAGACATGCCTGCATTCTTGCAGGTGGCACAGCTCGAGCTGCACCCCATGTCCTTGCTTCAAAGGAAATGGGAGAAATGCAGAGGGCAGTGCAGACCCTTACTGAAAATCAGCCTCTTCTAATAAGGGGTGGGTTATTTTTTGTTTAGATGTAAAATGGTTGGATCATTCAGGAGAATGGCCTTGCAAGCACAGACCTAGGAATTTGCTCTCATTGTGTGCCAGAAGAATCCCACTGTCTTCAAAGGAGTACCTAGTGCAGATAGGGACGATGTACCCAAGTAGCAGAGAGCTGATTTCTTCCTTAGGCAGTCTTCCCTTTCAGCATCTACTTGTGCAATCATCAGCTCCTGGCTGAGTTACTATGGTAATAAGGGTATATCATGGGCATTACACTTACTGTCGCCAGGGTCACAGGAGAGGAAAAATAGCAGAGCAAGCTGCTTAACTTCTTAGTTTCCTGCACACCCATGCTAATAGTGTGGGAAAGAACTGGAAAGGACTGCAAGGCCCTACGTCTTCCATGCCCCACTAACTGTGTTTCACTCGCAGTGCAGACACAGAGCCAGGCACTCCTTCACGTGCCCTGGGGATGTCTCCTGTACAGCCCACTCGGCTCCCATAGACTGATGTGCCCAAAGATCAGGATGTGGCAGTGCCACGCGATTTCGCCAGTGGCAAGGTGAGGGCTGTGCCGTGGGCTCTGGGAGCGCAGGGGGACAGTGCTTTGTGCTCAGAGTGCTGATGGTGCACCTGAGAGGTCTTCGAGGGAGAGCAGTGGAGCACTGCCCAGGACTGCGAACGCCGACCCTGTCCCGCAGGGTGCTGCGCTGCTGGCGCCTGGAGGGGCTCGCTGCTCCCCTGCTGTAGGACCTGGGCTCACCCACCTGCCAGCAGGCACCAGGGTGGCTCTTGTCAAGGGAGAAGGAGGTGATACGGGTGCTGAGTGTATGTGAGAAAGCCGTGCTGGACCCGGTCAGACTCACAGCCTGGCTGCCTATGCATGGGCTCTGCCGTGGCCAAAAGCGAAGGGGTGGATCTGGGCTGTGATGCCTGCTATGCAAACACTGTCAAATCTGCCCTTTCTTCCAGGGCCTAGAAAGCTTACAGAAAAATCCTTCTACTGGTGCAGAAACCTCTGTTTCATGAGGCATGGGGTGTTAAATGGCACCTTGTGCAGAGACTATAAATGCGTATTTAGGAGGCGTAGGAGGACTTTGAGGTCCTGGTCTTGCAGCCCGGAGCTCTGCTGTCTTCCAGCTCCAGTGCTTCAGCCAGGCTATTTTTATCACTTGGGCTGCAATTTTTACTTACTATTCTTATCCTGTGTTACTAATTACTCCCGATTATGAAGGAATTTAAACTTGCTCAACACATGTTAATGATTCTGTGTCACAAAGCATAAATCAGAGAACAGCGTTGGCAGCCAAAGCTCAGGAACAAAGTCTGCATAGGGGCCTGGCCTTGGTTTGGCACAGGAGAATAACGCGTTATGTTAGGACCAGGCACTGTCAGGTTTTATAACAGAACATGTAAGAGCCTACACTGGTTTTATTCTTCTTTTTTACTTGGCTAAACAGTCAATCAGGAAGAGTTTCTAAGTCACCACCTCAAATAACCAGAAGAGGCAAATCCAACAAGCTGTCAGGACTGATTTTCCTGGAAAGATGAGTACAAAACGCTGTTCTTATTTACATTATTCATGCACATTTTTCTAGTTATAAAGGATTCACTAGGGCATATAATGTACTATTTCCAATCAAATGAGCTAATTTCTCAGCAAATTGTTCTGCTTTGCCATAATCCACTAGTGGGCTTTTTTCTTGCATATGGTGGAATTATTTGCAAAAATTTAAGCTACATTGGTCTGGAAGAAGAGAACAGAACCATGCGAATTAGCCACACTCAGTTATCAAGATCCTTAGGAGCCAGAAGATACAAGTCTGAATGCAACCTCCAGAGTGACCTCTTCTCCGGAGAGAAGTGCGATGCTTCCAAAATGAAGAGCCTTTTCTCCGCCTGCACCCCTGCACAAGGCCCTGCCCCATCCAGCAAGGCCCCTGCAAGGTCAGCCAGGGTGGCTGGAGCCGCTGGGAGCACCTTGATGCTGTCCCCTGCAAAGAACATGAGCTTAGCTGCTGAGTGAGACAAACAGAGGTACTCCATGCTTAAAGGAAAGTACAGTTGCATTTCAGAGAGCAGATGTATGGCAAGCGAGCCGAAGGAAAAGACTGGAGACCATTTAAGCTGCACCTGCAGCCAGCAGTGGATAGCTACAAGCTGTCAGTCCTGCCTCAGACAAGCTATTGTTTATCCTCCAGTACAACCACATCTTGCTCTTTAATGTGTAGTTAAGAGAAAGAATTACTACAGTAGTAAGGACTGCATTTGCACTGAAATGAATTTTTAAACGTCTTCTTTTTTAACCTTCCTGACGGAATAGACATGTCTGCCTGTGGAAAAATTGAAAACCAATAAATAATACATCCACTGAGTGCTTCACCTTGGGAAAGGTCACATTTTGAAACATCCGTCTGTTCATCAAATTAAAGTTTCTATTTGATGGAAGGGAGATTATTTGGATTCAAGGACTAGTAGCAGAACTGATTGTGTGACGGGTCTCTGAGTTAAAACAATAGCATCAGAAGCCAGAGCAGTGCTGCTGGAGCAGCTTCCTCCTGCAGGGAACATGCAGAGTCTTACTGCTTCAATACTTACCCAAAATAATTATTAGCATATTTGTAATATGGCATGGTTATTGAACCTCTTCTAAACTCAGACATTCTTACTGGCTACAATGCTTCAGACTTCGGGACTGGTGTCCACGGGGATTATGGCCCAGGTAGTCCTGCAAAGGATCGGTGCTGGCAGAGGGAAATCTTGATCTGGGCAGAATCACTGCACCAGGGCCGCTCACAGCCACCCTGCTCTCACTGCGAGTGACCCCTCTCTGCCCAGCCTCTGGAACAGCCTTATGATCCACTCACTGAAGTTGCTGCATCTAAACTGAGATGCCCAGGGCACTTCCAAATGC
Organism: Gavia stellata; assembly: GCF_030936135.1. Taxonomy (NCBI): domain Eukaryota; kingdom Metazoa; phylum Chordata; class Aves; order Gaviiformes; family Gaviidae; genus Gavia; species Gavia stellata. The sequence goes on along the minus strand of NC_082596.1, from coordinate 23,696,142 downwards.
TCAGGACCTGGATCAGGGTGTGCAAGGAAACCCCCTCCTCCTGTCAGGACGGACACAAGGGTAACAGGCTCCTGAGCTGTGAGACAATCAAAACTGCTGCACGCTGAAAAGCAGTTTATGATACGTGTTTTGGGAACTCTTCTGAGAGCAGTAGCACAGCAGAGCTGAGGTGCTGCATGTAAATCCCCTTCTACTGCTGTGCACAGGGAGTCAGGAAAGTTCACAGAGGCTGCATTTTCCAGGCTGCCAGCTAATGCTCAGCACTACAAGGGTGCAGAAATTAGAGACAAAATGGGGAAGGGGCTCTTCTGGTCCAAGCTGGGAAGCTTCATTCAGAAGGCCACCTGATACACATGGAAGGCAGAAAGCTGGGTGGGGAGTGGAGGGGGAGGCTTGTGGGAGCAGCACGCAGGTAGCAGAGCTGCTGGAGAGGCTTGTTGGGCTCCACGGCAGGGACGTGCTGTGGAGGAGTCCTGGGGTGCAGGCTGGGGTGAAGCATGGTCTATGCTTGCCTTGCATTATGGGGTAGGGACAAAGGGGGAATGTTGCTTCATTTCCAACTTTATGATTAGAACATTAGCCCTTTATTAGACCACAAACTATTGTGTTCACGTTACTCTTGCCCTGTGTTTTAGATGATCTGGGTGCTCTTTACTGGCGCTAATGCGTACCAGTAAAGCAGTGTTGTGGACATCCCCTGCTGTAATGGGGGGCATGACAATCTTCTGAAGCAACTTTGCTTCCTGCAAGGCTGTCAGGGTCAGTTTAGGGACACAGCACGAGAGCTTTTGGACAAAAGCTCTGGACCCATGCCTGGCTGGCCATGAAATATGGTCTTTATCCTGTGTCCTCCCTTTCTCTTTTTTGCTTGGCCTGACCCTATTTGAATGCAGCAGCCCTATTAGCTGCCTAAGCTATATGTGCAAGGACAGACTGCCCAGCTCTCCTGGAAAATTATATACATGCACCTATCAATCAGTGTATATGTTCAAAACACAGAGCCACAAGAGCAATCCCAGGAGCGATTTTACAGTAAGGTGCTGCTGGCATTGTACGTGGCGCAAACATGTATGCATCATGGTCATGCATTTTCTCAGTGCATCACTTGTCTTAGAGACAGGCCATGATCACTTTATATATGTTGCATTTCTGCCATACCTCTGTCATAGTAGAAGGCAAAGCTGGAATAACGAGGCCTGTGCCGACTCACAGCACAGCCATAAATTCTAGGAATGCTTCCGAGGCAAGTTAAAACAAATTAGTAATTATCGTGACTGACAGGTACTCTGCAGCAACCAATGAGGAGCCTGCTGATGAACACTAAAAATCTCTTAGCAGAGGAGTTACAACTGTGGCTGTCAACATGGCTATAATTAGGCAGCGCTAAGTGAAATGACTTCTTCTCAGATGTACTCCCTCGAGAATCCGCAGATCTGGATTGACATACAAAGGAAGGAGACTAAAAAGGGCTCTCCACTGTGTTGTGGGGCCTACAGAGGCCAGCCAAAATGGGAACCACGTGGAATGGATACAGGACTCAAGCAAGAGTGGGGTTAGTCTGCCTCTCAATCTAAACTGTCACACTTTGCATTCCCCTTCTGCCTTCTTTTCCAGGGCCTCCAAGCACCTCACAAGTACCAGAGTTACACCCAGGAGTATTAATCACTTGAAAGATGAGTTAATAATCTCTGAGTTGTTGAGATGTGCTGAAGGACAAGCTGATCAATTTTCATTGCACAGTGGGGAAGTGTTCTTCTGGCTGGGAGATCAGGTTGATGACAAGTTCAGAAGTCCCCAGGGAAGCAGATGAAGACACAGAAGTTTACTGTGTGAGCAGGAACAGTCACTTATAATATAAAACCTCCTGTGGAAAAGTCAAGCAGTGTTAAAAGAGACCCATACCTCCCTACTTAAGGATTAATCTTTGCATAAAGGCTAATTGTTGCTGCATAATTTCTCCAGTGCCTAAAACAAGCAGGTCTTTCTTTAGCATCATGCCTTTTATTTTTACAGTTTAGAGAAAATAAACGCCCATGAAATATCTGTGGACAGAAATAGCTCTCCAATTACCATTGAGTTCTTGTGTATTTTTCATGCTGGGTATTGCAACCCTAGTCTTGTTCTTTACATATGACACCACTTCTTGCAGTGGATATGTCTGAAAGGGGCTCATCCTTGAGGGTGCCATACTGGTCTAAGATGAACTGGGCTGTGACATCCCTCCCAATGTGAAGCAACAGCAGTGACAACAGCAACTGAGAGGGATATTAAACTACCATTGATTAAGTCAGTTCTGACTACAATGCCAAATTCAGCCTGATTCCATCCTGGGTGCTGCAGACTATACTGCATTTCCACAATAATAGAAAACATCACTTTTCAGCCTTGCTTAGTGCTGTTGTCCTGGGAACAGAAAATTTCCACTCACTCCTCAAAATGCTGATCTGTTGACGCATTTTTCAGGTGAGCTGTCGTTAAATCTTGCTGGGTGTGTTGCTGCCGCATCCTGTTTGTGCAGGAGTGAAGGGCTGAGTTTTGTTATCAGCTCCCTGTGTGCCAATTCTAACAGCAAATGGCCTTGGGTTAAGAAGCAGGAATTTGTGATTCCAGAGATGCCTTGAATCCCTGCTTCTAAACTTCGTACAGGATTCGATCCATCAAAGCTAAGCACCATTCAGGAACTTTCCAAGAGATGACAAATTTACATGAGTTGATGCTTTACACCAAGGCTCTCCCTGCAAGTTATGTGCCTGCAGTCGGGATTTGGGACTCAGACCATTAACTCTGGGTAGCGCCAGACTTGTCAAGTTGGGGCTTGGCCATGACATTCATCTATAACACCACACTGTTTGTTCCACTCCTGAGGAAGGCAATGGAAAGCACGAAGGACTGAATTAAGCTAAGGTTAAGTAATTGCACAGTTCAAATTTCCAGGTCTTTTTACTCCTTCCTTTCATGTTTCAAAGAGCTGCCACCCACCTGAAGTGGCAATATGCTGTCACTATCAGTACACCTGTGTGGAGGACAGCAGAAAAGCAGCTCCCTCCTGTGAGTCAACGTGCTCCCATCTGAAACATTCAGTATGATTAGCAAGGAGTCTTGTAAGTATGTCTTTTTCCTCCATCTGGCAGTCTGATCCATGTTCCTGTCACCATTTTTGATAGGTTCATTTCACACATAATGAAAGACTGTCTCATGGGTGTTTAAAAAAGACTATCAAGGCAGTTGCTAGCACTCCACAGCAGAGACCTTCAACCAGTGGCTCTGCTGGCTGCTTTTAGTTACTGTATGGTAGCAAGAGTATCTCACCTAGCAGCAGTCTTATCCTTATATTTGCTACGGTGGAAACATTTTTGACATTATAAATGAAAGCGTATTCAATGGTGACCACTACCGGAACAAAAGAGCAGGGCTGAGCATTCCCCAGTGTCTTTATGTGCAAAGCCAGCACCACCCACACATGCTTGTGAGAGAAAGAGGTGCAGAGGTGACGCCAACACTGTTAGGGACAACTACAGTCAACGGAGGGGTAGAGGTTCATTTTCAAATGAGAAGTGGGAGTACAGCTCTCGGATGAGTCAGTAAGGAAGAGCCCCCGCAGAGGCGTCTCACACCTCTTACTGCCTTCCAGAACTGCTTGTTGCCGCCTCTTTGCTCCTGTCCTACTTTCTAGGAAAGCTGCAAAAGTTCACTGCATTCTCATAATGCCCCCAACAGCAATTCTCAGCAACCTGCACTATCACAGCACTCATTAAGCCATCAGCTATACAAAGAGAAATCTAAAAATGACAGACGATTTTTTTCACTGGTGCTCCTCCTTGCATGAGTAAGAACTGAGCCTGGGCTGTGTGGAGAAGGAGCATATCTGAGAATTTCTGTGAATCGCACAAGAGTGTAACAGGCAGAATGTTCTTTTATATCTCTGTGCAGAAAATGATGGCTCACAGAGGATGAAGAAGTATGCTGGAAACTCCACTTTGGGTCTCCATTACTGCTCAGAGGCCAAGCTCTGTCACTGTGCCACCAATACTTACCCAGAGATGTTGGCATCAACAACAGACCCATCAAGAACAACACCTGAAAACTTGAGAGCTCAGCCTTTATATGGCCTCATGGTCCAAAACTGTGTTACATCCTCTCCTTTTCATATAGTCAGACCCATAATTGTGATGTAAATAGCATTTTGGTGTCATTCTTACATGAACCAAACTGCAGACTTTCATCCTACAGGTAGCAAGATACACTTACCCATGTCTCCATGGTCCTTGGGGAACAGGGTGATGGGAAAACAACAGTAAACTGAGTGATTTGTTCTGCTGCATCCCGTCCAGTTCACCCTTCCTTTCAGAGCTACCTGGTCCTCCAACAAGGACTTTTAGTTATAGCAAAACAATACCATATCAGAATTTCAGAAAAAAATCTATTGTGTTTTCCCCTAAAGACACAACTCTTCTGCTCCTCCAGTCAGTCAGAGGCTTACTGGGCAGGGAGGGATCACTGGGATAGGAACTGATGGATGAAAAAGCCTCTACTCCTACCCTGGAAGGTAGACTCATTCATTTGAAACCAAGTTAATCTGTAGTTTTGGGGCTGAAACAAAATAAACTTTAGTGAAAGAAAAGTCCCCAAACTGGACTTGCTATATTTTCTACCCACCTGATTTATGCTGAGGTTATCACTGCATAAAGATGGATAAACCTGTTTGCTTTTCCTAAAACCCTGTTCCTAGCCCTGTTGGTTCAGAACAGCCCTATCACACACAATGCGATTTGGCCTCTGTGTGGGGGGTGGTGAGTACAATGTCTCTGGGGTATCTACCTAACACCCTAGTTGACAGCAGATAATCCCTCAGCAGATGCAGGTAAATTTCTGCTTAGGGAAGCCACATAACTCCATTGCTCTTGCCCCTGGACATTTGGTTTTTGCTTCTATTCTACAGGACTGAGTGTAGCAATATACCCTCCTTAACCAACAGTAAGGAACTGTCTCACCAGTCTCTGCAGAAAAACCTGGCTCAATTAGGAATTTCACTACCTTTCACAGAATCATAGAACAATCTAGGCTGGCAGGCACCTCTGGAGATTGTTTCCAATGCCCTGCTCAAGCAGGGCCAGCTACAGCAGCCTGCTCAGGACTGTGTGCAGTTGGGTTTTGAGTATCTCCAAGTATGGAGACTCCACAACCTCCCTGGGCAATCTGTGCCAGTATTTAGCCATCCTTACATTAAAATGTTTTTTTCTTACCTTTAAGTGAAATCTCCTGTATTTCAATCTATGCTCATTCCTTCTTGTCCTTTCACTGGGTGCCACTGAGAAGAGTCTGGCTCCATCTTCTTTATCTTTGCAAATCCTTGACTTTCCCCATATCAGGAGAGAGAGACCAACTGGACTGTATTGCCGGGAGGACACAGTCCCTACTTCCCGATCTGGGGCAACCACTTTGAGTTCACAAGTCTAATCTGTTTGTATGTTAGATTTTAATCAAACATTAGGCACCACCTGTACCACTGAAATTAAGATCTTTAAAAGCTCCTGAAAAGAACTCAGTTGCAATTCTTCAAAGCAAATTTTCAATATGCTTCTGTTCTTCCCTACGCTTCATTTGTACTTGCAAATTTCCATCCGAGGATGCTGTAAAAATGCCAGCACAATATGAAGTACCTCTTACACACTGAAGCCAGACTAATGATGTGGGGCTGATTCCTAATGACAGCCACAAGTCAGCATGTTTGCAACCCGTCAAGAAGCATCATTCACTCATTCAGCTTTCAACACAGGCTTATTTGTAAAGCATCTCCTGGCTGTTACACAGAATCACACAGAATCACTAAGGTTGGAAAAGACCTGTAAGATCATCAAGTCCAACCTAAAAAAAAAAAAAAAACCACCAAAAAAACCCAACCCCACAACACACCAAAAACCAACCCACCCACACCACACAGCACCATGCCCATCAAGCCACATCCCACAATGCCACATCCACACGCTCCTTGAACACCTCCAGGGAGGGTGACTCTACCACCTCCCTGGGCAGCCTATTCCAATGTCTCACTACTCTCTCAGTAAAGAACTTTTTCCTAATATCTAGCCTGAAACTCCCCTGGCGCAACTTGAGGCCATTTCCTCTTGTCCTGTCACTAGTCACTTGGGAGAAGAGACCAACACCCACCTCTCTGCAACCCCCTTTCAGGTAACTGTAGAGAGCGATGAGGTCTCCCCTCAGCCTCCTCTTCTCCAGGCTGAACAACCCCAGTTCCCTCAGCCGCTCCTCATAAGACTTGTGCTCCAGACCCCTCACCAGCTTCGTTGCCCTTCTCTGGACACGCTCCAGCACCTCAATGTCTTTCTTGTAGTGAGGGGCCCAAAACTGAACACAGTAGGGTAAAGGAGAATCTAAATGGACTGGAAGTTTACCCTTACATTTATGTTGTCGCAGACAAATACCAGTTTACTGCCTACCAAGGATTTCTAATGTCCGTCACCTTGCTATTTATGTAGCCTAATCACCAGGACTCCCCTGACATCCTGCCTCTTGTGCACAGGAGTTCCAGGGAGTAAGCCACTGGTAAGTATTTCTCAGGCAAGATTGGCAGCTCAGCAAGACTCACCCATTATCAGAAAACAACCTTTAAAATTAAAACTTCTTTAATAGGCTGATACTGAGAACATGCTGGAGAATGTACAATATTGAAGCTTGAACCAGAAATACAGAGGAGATAGTAGGATCTCATTATAAGGGTCTTATTAATAGTGAAAAATTCTTGTTTCTGTAGGACTCTTCACTATGATATTTAACTTGGAGAAAAACCCAAATCAGAAAAACCCTGAATTACAAACATATCAAGCAACACTTTGAAAATGGTTGTTGGGCAATACCAACTGCTCCAATAGTTACAGAACTTTGTATTTTGAGTTAAAATTTATTCTTAACCAGACTATGATCCTTTACCAGCATCGTGTTAAGCATTTTAAAAGCTCTCCCTTTGCTCTGATACATTTAAAAAGGCAACAGAGTACCCCTCAACCTTCACTTCGTGAAGCTAAACAAGCCCAGTTCCTTTAGGCACTGTTAATAAAATACATTTTCCATTCTCACATTGATGTTTGCAGCTTTCTCTGCACATGGTGCAGTCTTGAGTTCCTCCCTTGAGCACAGGTTGCCTGAACTGCACACAGATAAGTTCTGGCTATACGTGCTGGGAATATGTCAATACGCTGCTTTAGAAAGACTTCTGGGTCTGACATAGCTTTAGCTGACTGAACAGTAGGTTTCACAGCTACCTCTTGAGTGCACAAGAGAGATGCCTCCCACAGGTGATTCACTCCAGACCACTGTCTCAAGTAGCAAAGTGCTTTTCTTTCTGTATCACTGAGAAAGAAGCCTTATTAACAGTTTGGTTTTGACATCTAGCACACAAATAGCTCCTACCCTCATACATGGCTTGTATTCTGCCCTAGCAAATGCCACCTATTTCCACTGCCTTAGTCACTAGTGCCATGCAGTGCTTTTACTATTCCATCCCTCTTACATGCTGACAACACTTCAAAACTTCCTTAGCATGTGCCATGGTAATAAATGAAAATCTTTAAGAGGATCAGGCCCAACACCTTGAGGAATTCCAATATTAATTTCCTTCTCCCTCAGTAATTCTTTGCCCAAGTTGACTTGTGCTGGCTCCTTATTCACTTTGATACCCAGTTCTAAGGGTATCTTGTCCAGTCCAAGTATCATCACAAGTGATCAAATCAACCCGGCTGAGCAAGTAGCTCGTCAGTTTAGCATCCAGGTAAATGAGTTATCTCAACACGAGATACCAGCTGAGTTTGCCCTAATCATTTTATCTACATAATTTTCTACTTACTTTCAGGTCTTAATTATTCTTTTCTTCAAAATTTGTTCTAAAGATTGCCCACGACTGTAGAAAGACTGATAAGTCTCTGACTGCCAAGATAATCTTTATCTTTTTAATAAGCATGGGTATGGTGCTTACTGTTCTGCTGTCAGATTGGAGCACTCCTAAATTTTAAAATCTCTGTTCCTGGAACAACAGTTTTATACACCAATTCTTCAAATTTCTTGATGTAGATAATTTTATTTCTTCTCTCAGTTTGAGCACACTAAATGCTGTGAGCTTCTCTCTCACTTCACTTATGGTCACTCCTGTGTCTCCACCTTTTTTCCAGCCAGTCACCCTAGCTTTATTTTCTGGTGTAGCCAGAGCAGGAAAGGAAGTATTCCTTTGTTGTGTGAATTTACAACAGCTACTGCAGGTTCCTTCTGAAAAGATAAACGTGACCATGTAGAGATAGCGTTATGTACAAGACCACCTTCTGCTATTCACTTTTTCACTTGCCTAAAGCACTATAACGTTTTACAAGTATATAGACCTCTCTATTGATGAACTTTGCGATAAAACTGAGGAGTCCTGCCAACGTGAGGCTGAAGATGGTATATTAAACTCCAAGGAAGCTACTGGCAAAATACCTAAGAAAGTAGTTATATCAGGGAATAAAGGTAAAACTCTTTAGTTAAAGCTTTTGGCTTAGGCAGAGGCTAAAACACACATGTGAATTTACCCACAAGGGGCAGCAGGAGGGCCTCTTCCTTTTCACCACCGAGTGAGTCTTTCATGTAAAGGGTCTGCTTTTGTGCTCGTCAAAGTCAACATCAAAACTCCCTTTGGTTTTAATAGCATCCTGTGTTTGCAGAGTGCTTTTTGCTTGCTTGGAGCTGAACAGAACTACCTACGTGCTCTTTTGCACAGGCATTAGTGCCAGTTTGGTGCCAAGGAAATGGACTGGATTGTCACAAAGGACGTTATACAGGTACTAATTGCACTTCAAGAGATTTCTAAAAGCACACAGTCGATTTCCATGTTCTGTACTTACTGATCATTCTTACAGCCAGCATTTAGGGAACTTGGCAAAGACTGTTAGGGTGGAGTGTTTTAGATGAATCTGAGCTTGTGCTAAAGAGGGGCATTCTTTGCTTCACTTTGTGGTCTTGGCTGATTAACCATAAGGTAGCAGTGCTCCCCAATTGCATGTTCTCTAGTATTCTTACAGTGTGTAAAGGTTCTTCCTCTCCTCAAGCACAGGTTTTATGTCAGACAAGAGAGCAGAACTTTGATAATTCATCTGCTGCTAATTTGGTGGAAAATTACATCATCTGGTGAACTATTCTAAGAATTAATGTGATTCTAATATTAACCTTTGGCTGTGTCATCTGTGTACTGTGAAGTCTTGTGTATCCAGACCAGCTGGACATCCTTACCAGTGCATTTGGGAATAAATGCATTTTGCAAAATGTTAAACTTAACTCAGAGGTTCCTAAGTGAGTTCATTAGTTACAGTGGCAGAATTTCAGCGGCTTGGCACCAGCCCCCCAGAAGTGAGTGTGCAGCTGTCCTCGTGAGAGTATCACTGGCTTCAGCCAGCCATAAAAGGACAAGTGCTGTGTAAGGTCACACATGCAGCTTTCCCAGCAGCTTGCTGTCTTTATCTGCAGTATGCTCTATTGCACTCCTGGGCCTAATTTGCTCAGCTGATTGCTTAATGTGCCGTGCTCTACGGGGGGTTTGAGACACATAAAAAGGGACTGTGACAGGACCAGATGCACTGTCATCGGTGAGTTCTTGTAAGCAGCATGCAGGCTACAGGATGGCAGTGACACAACCACCAGGCAGCCACGGGTTACAGCCATCGTGGATCTGTTCCTCAATCAAACACACTTCAGCAAGGCCTGAGACACTGAACAGTAGGCAGGAAATCCTGAAGGCACCCAGACTAAAAATACCTGGAGCTGGGGCAGTCACAATGGCTGGTGTAGATTTAGCCTGTTCAGGAAGACATTGCAGCTTTGTAGAAGACCTTTCTTCACACATCTGTGGATGAGCCTTCTGGAGCCTGCAGTGTCAAGTTTCCTTATTAAGACAATTACTGTTTATATAAAGGCTTTCTGCAATAATGGGTAACAAACGGAAATCAAGGATAGTTTTGAAAAGGCTCACTAAAACTTATTTTAGTTTCTACAAATGAGCAAATATTTTTTGATGTAAGCGTGAATTAGGTATAAAATCGTTTATTTTAATGTAAGGAAGATCACATAGTTCCTGCTCAAGGAATAATCACAGAATCACAGAATCATTAAGGTTGGAAAAGACCTGTAAGATCATCAAGTCCAACCATCAACCGAACACCACCATGCCCACTAAACCATGTCCCACAATGCCATGTCCACATGTTCCTTGAACATCTCCAGGGATGGTGACTCCACCACTTCCCTGGGCAGTTTATTCCAGTGTCTCACCACTCTCTCAGTAAAGAGATTTTTCCTAATATCCAACCTCAACCTCCCCTGGCACAACTTGAGGCCATTTTCTCTTGTCCTGTCGCTAGTCACTTGGGAGAAGAGACCGACACCCACCTCTCTGCAACCCCCTTTCAGGTAACTGTAGAGAGCGATGAGGTCTCCCCTCAGCCTCCTCTTCTCCAGACTGAACAACCCCAGTTCTCTCAGCCGCTCCTCATAAGACTTGTGCTCCAGACCCCTCACCAGCTTCGTCGCCCTTCTCTGGACACGCTCCAGCACCTCAATATCCTTCTTGTAGTGAGGGGCCCAAAACTGAACACAGGATTCGAGGTGTGGCCTCACCAGCACCGAGTACAGGGGCACGATCACCTCCCTACTCCTGCTGGCCACACTGTTTCTGATACAGGCCAGGATGGCGTTGGCCTTCTTGGCCACCTGGGCACACTGCTGGCTCATATTCAGCCGGCTGTCGATCAACACCCCCAGGTCCTTTTCTGCAGGGCAGCTTTCCAGCCACTCGTCCCCAAGCCTGTAGCGTTGCATGGGGTTGTTGTGACCCAAGTGCAGGACCCGGCACTTGGCCTTGTTGAACCTCATACAGTTGGCCTCAGCCCATCCATCCAGCCTGTCCAGATCCCTCTGCAGAGCCTTCCTACCCTCAAGCAGATCAACCCTCCCTCCCAACTTGGTGTCGTCTGCAAACTTGCTGAGGGAGCACTCAATCCCCCCATCCAGATCTTTGATAAATATATTAAACAAGACCGGCCCCAATACTGAGCCCTGGGGGTCTCCACTTGTGACCGGCCGCCGACTGTATTTAACTCCATTCACCACAACTCTCTGGGCTCGGTCGTTCAGCCAGTTTTTTACCCAGCGAAGAGTGTACCTGTCTAAGCCACGAGTCCCCAGCTTCTCCAGGAGAATACTGTGGAAGACAGTGTCAAAGGCTTTACTAAAGTCCAGGTAGACAACATCGACAGCCTTTCCCTCATCCGCTAGGCAGCTCACCTGGTCATAGAAGGAGATAAGATCATTCAACCATCGAGTATACTTATACACTAGTTTGGCATGTTTGTAAACTACATAATGGAGATATTTTAGCATGTCCTTACAGGATATGAATGGGGACAGCGTATTTATAAAGCTGATCTTTTACAACCATATAGTTCTAGTAATACTGTAATGTAAATATATTACCTAGTATGAGAAGATGCACTGTTTTGTGAAACTGAGCCACATATATGGTTTACAAATGCATACAAAAATTTTATACTTTTTCAAAATTATTAAAGCATGTATTTGGGGAGAGAAAAAACAAATCTGATGTCTGTCATTTAGTTTTTGCTAGGGTTGTGACATAAGAACTCTTAAGGATCTGGCTTTGTTAGGGTAGGACCAAGCTTGTATTTTCCTGGTTTATACCGTGAAAGCAAATGACATGTCCTATCATAGTTTCACTAACAGTCCTGTGACTATTTAAAAGGATGAACTAAATAAAAGTTCAGGTCTAGACATCAGGAAATGCTGAGGTCCTGCAGAAGATACTGGGAGGTACTCTGGATGTGAAGCCCTTACAGGAATGGCTCCCTCATGCTTGCACTGTTTATTGAAAGTTATTTCACTGAACTCTGCAGTGATTCTCAGATGGGGGATTTTTTTAGCGATGGGAAGGTGCGCTTAGATATACACACCAAACAATAAACATTTTATAGTGGCATATTGAATTTTCTACCAACTTGGCATCTCATCCAGTTTTCCTGCCAGAAACATACACACTGTAAAAACTGCAAAGTTTGGAAGTTCAGAGAAATCTGTGTTGTATGCTTGTTTCCAAACTTACTGAAGCCTGCTAACAGTGTGCAGGAGTTATAATTGGGGCAGCTTACATCTGGAGCAAAGTGTTTGTCTTGGCTGTATTTTTGGCACAGCCTATATGGCTGTCAAAGACAAAGAAGAGGAGATAGAGAGCAGGCCATTCACACAACATCTGAGAAGTTAACAAATGCATAGTTAGTTGAGAGCGTGCAATACCTGCATGCTAACTTCCAAAGCTAGTAGTACAAATTTCAAAGCACTAAAACGAGCATACAGTGCTCAAGAATGACATAATTCAACCTTACTGCTTCCACAGCTTGTTTATCAGTTATGATGGAGATGGAATGTAACTACTAATTTACATGATAGCAGTACCCTAAAGCCCCAGCTGAAGGCTTGCTTCCATCTCACTGGGATATATGCTGAACATTGCTCAATATCTGGCTCCTACCTATGCGCATGCATCTCTAGTCCTGAGCAATATACTGTTTTGATTCTTGCTAGCTGCCCTGGTGGGAAGTGAGATAGAATTCAATGTCTCCCTTTTATTAAAAAATCGGAGGCCAAAATTGGTATTTGTTTCAGAGTTGCCAACATTTATTTCCAGTTACAATTTCTGGTCTGCTTTGACCTTATTTTGGTTTAGTCTGTCAACTGAGGTCGTAACTTTATCAAAAAAGTTGAACCCTGCCAAACCAGCAAACCAGAAAATTTGGAAAGAACACCACAGACCTCCTGGCTGGATATGCAGTAGCAGGCTATGGCTCAGATCAGCCTGGCTCACCCTGTAATTTTGTGCCAATGAACTAGCCATCACATAGCCTGCAGGCTGTTTGGTAATGTGGCATCTCTCACCCTAGTTAGGCTTGAAGGTTCCCATGAGGTTATTCAAACATGTTAATGAATCAGAAACCCTTTCGTTTAATCCTGCGGAGCAAGATCACTTTGCCGTGGGTGTGGGATGAACACAAGGCAAAAGTTAGCTCTTGCCCCAGAGGTACTACATTTGGACGAGCCAAAGGTGAGAACAGAAGTAGAAGGTGAGACAAGTCCTGCAGGTGGAAGTTCCTCACTGCTGCCAGTTCAGGCTTCTAGGCACTGTACAGCAATGCCTGACATTGGAGCTCCAGTCATTTATTGATTCTTCTGTAAAAAAGAATAAGAAATTGTTTATTTTACTACAAATAATAACCTATGGGTCTCAGAGCTGCAGAAAGCCACCACTAAATGTGGCAGCATGCAGGAAGGGCTACAGCTGACCAGAAATTATATTCTCTGGGTCCAAGAAAGCGTCAGCACAAAATCAGTTCAAACTGGCGGTTAAATTCTTGCAGGCCTTCCTTTCAGTGAGCCTTGGCAGAAACATGAGCATTACTGAATCTCACTGCAAACAGAAATAAAGCAAAAGGACTTACTCCGCTTAGACAGCTGATCTGCGGGACCTCCTGGAGCAGCAGTTTCTTCTGGAAGCTTTGTGCACTAGCCACTCTCAGGCTACGATGGAAATGGTCTCCCCATGAGCCACTCCCAGAGAAATTTCTTGTGCTATTGAAATAGGCAAGATGGGACCTCTCAGGAGCTCTCTCCACAGCATGTTACTGGGAAATGCATGATAACATGATTATATGAATTTGTCTGAAAGCAAACTGGTCAATTGACAGTATTTTCTGGTTGTTAGTTTGTTCTAGATATAGGATTATTAAGGTCTTCATTCTATGCCCCATGAAGCATATTTGGACTACCTTCCCATTGACAACTTAATCTGTTCTTGAAACGCAAGCAGCATTTTCATGTGCATCACAACTGTACATAAAGGACAATCTGCAGCTCACTAAAAAAACGGGTGTCAGGGCTTGGGAATTGTTGCTGTGCTCATGGGAAAAATCAATCACAGAAGCCAAACCTATACAAGCAAATGTTTCCATCATGTGCTGTGTCTCCTCTCCACCCTGCTGGCCTTTATAGAGAATGCTCTCCAGAGGTTTATAGCTCTGCTATGAATTTCAGATTGTCCATCTCTAACTTCACACAAATTGAAAATTCTTTTCTACTTATCCATCTATACACTGCAGTCTCCCAAAAACCACAGCATAGTCACTTCACAAACCTGTAAGATTTCCAGTAACACAGAGCAGCTCATTTTCATTGCCTTGGCATTGCCTCCTCACTGAAAGAAACCAAGGCAATCAGAAGTTGTGATTTTCCTGGCCCTCCAGATAAGCTGCTTCCCTGTGGGTGCTATAGCAATGCTGTCTGATAGCTATACATCTCAAGTGAACTCCAAAACTGCAGCAGAAATATTAAAAAAATCCCAACAAACCAAACCCATATATATAAAACAAAGAATGGAAGGGAGGGATTCTTTTGATATAAATTTAGTTAAAATTCCTCAATATTAATCACTGAGGAGTAAGGAAGATGGGATGTAACAGCTCCAGTCTCTTCCTCCTTCTTGCTGGAGACAGCAGAGTGTGACTATGCGTAAGACTGCAGTGTGCTGTCAACTATAAACTGCGTATTTGTTAGCTCCAGAGAATTCCCTGCTGTGCAGACAGACGAAAATTGTGTGATGTGGGTACAGATGCCATGAGCCTGAAGAGAGAGAGGCTGGAGGGGATGGCATGTGGCTGCAGCAGCAGCAGCGCTGGCAGGACTGAGCCGAGCCCCCAGCAGGTGGTGGTCTCCGACAGCGCAGGGGAAGGAGCTCCTCGGCTGCCGTGGCTCCGGCGGGAGCGGGCTCTGCTGCTGAGAAAGGGACATCCCTGCTGGTGTCCGATTTATTTCTCGGTGGAAAAGAAGCGGGATGGATCGGCCCACATTTCTAAGACTGTACTGCTGTGTGCTTGCAGTGGGTGAAAGCTGGCTTCCCTGATAGAAGTCATATGTCCAGGGGGACAAGTCACAGAGGTGTCAGTAGCAGAGCTCATGGCAAACTGAAAAAAAAGACAATTTTGTATGAATTACGGTGATCTCTTTTATTTTGGAGATGTACTTTTTTCTTTTTTTTTTTTTTAAACAGCAGAAAATGCTGCAAACTTAGGTTTGCAAGTATCTGACATCTCACAGACACTAAAATTACCTGTCCTGCTCATGCACAGGAAGAATACCAGCCTCCCAGGCCAGTAAGAAAAGGTGGTGTGTTTAGCTATCAAAAGGCAGGACTGCGGTCTGGCTGCACGCTGGGCTCCCAATGCTCAGTCACTGAACAATGCTAAGCTGTGTGGCTCCCTGGCTCTGTCACTTCAGTTTCACTTGGACTGCTATGGCACTCCTCTTTACATGTGCAGGGCAGGGCTTCTGTCATTGTGATACAGACGGTACCACAGAGACATTAACCCCATCCAACCAAAGCAAGAAGTCTTCGGTACAGATGCACCTTAATGCACATGCATAAGGGGGGAATAATGGTTGTACAGTCAACCTCTGTGTTCTGGAGTGGTTTATGTGGCTTTGTGACCTTAACGTTAACTTCTGTCAATGTTTAACTGCACAGGTTTTTAGAGAACAAATGGAAAACAAATCCACCACATGGCCTCATATCTGCACCTGTATAGGTCACGAGTGGGACTGAAACATCTACTGTATGATACCCACCTCTGCTTGAGCGGAGTGTGTGACGGACCCTGAGCTGATGGCATGGAGCTGCCACTCTCTCTGTGAGCCATCACTAAGGGCAGTTAAGCACACAAACCACATGGAGTGATCTGAGGCACCCGACAAGCCACAAGCAGCACTGGCAGGGAAAGTCTCCTTTATCCATGGTGGTCCTACACTGCAATTTAATGCATTTTCAAGGATTTTAGCTGCCAAATTCTAAAAAGTCCCTACTCAGAAGAACACTTTTTACAGCTTTTAACATTTTAATAGTTTGGGCTGAAATTACATCCCTGGCTCTTTGACAAATTCATGCCTCAATGCATGGAGGCACTCTAGTTTGCCCAAATTTGTGTGTTTTGATGGTACAAAATGACTGTATGTGATTTTAACATGGCCAAGAACAAGTGTTTCACTACTAGCCGTTTCTGGTCCCGGCTGAACTATTTTTAGGAAAATTTCAAGCTGAAATTCAGCCTCAGGCAGGCAAGTGGTATGAAAAAATTTCAAAGAAATTAAGTTTGGCAAGGAAATAGGGTGGAGCAGCCCTCTCTCTACACCCTGACATCTGCAAGCTCTGAAATAACACCCGAATGCATCTGGCTGTTAACGAAACCAGTAGAAGGCAAGAAAGTCCTTCTTCCCATCAGACATACATTTACCTTTATACTTTTGAAATTTCCCCTCGCCTTTTTTAAATTCCAGCCCCTCACTAAATTTTCCAGGAAGATGTTGATTTCTCCGGGAAAAAAAAGCCGATCTGCCTGTCTGACGTGAATGACAAACAGCAGCCTGCTCTCACAGCCTGCCCTCGGCACAACCTGGCACTGCTTATCCGATGAAGCACTTTTGCGCCCTTCACCTTTGTGGGTTTTATCACTCTTTTGTTCCCGGTCCCTTTTCTCCCGCTCTCTGCTTAGCCCTTGTTCGTCCTAACCAAATCTTCCTCACAAACGCGGTTATTTGCCCTCAGCACACCTCCCGCGAGGCGGGTGCGCGGCGCCCAAGGGCGCCAGCCGAGGCGGCCGCGGGGGCCATTTTGCCGCCGCCGCCGGCGCGTGCCGCGTTGCCAGCCGCGAGATGGCGGCCTTGCGCCGCCGCCCGCCCCGCCGCGGCGCCGGGGTGCGTGGGGTGAGAGGCAAAGGGGAGGCGGACGTAATGCCGGAGACCGGGTCGCTTGCTCGGCCTCACGTCCCAGTCTGGAGTCACTCAGGCAAAAAAATTACCGGGAGTCGCTGGGGAGCGAGCGCGCGGCCGTGAAGACACGCAGCAGGCAGCTTGGCGAATATGGCGGCCTTGCGGCGCGGCTGTGGCTGGCGCTCACAGCCCCTTTCTCTGCCTCTGAAGTCTGAGTGCTTCATAGGCGGCTCCTGAGCTTTGTGCAGGCTCTCTGGAGCTGAGGTTTGAGAAATAATAGGAAATTACTTCGCCTGGGTGGAGGGGAGCTCTTCAGAGCCCGGCAGGGAGGGAAGCCAGCGCGGGCCTTGTGCTGCCTTCATGGCATGGGGCAGTGCATCAGCGGCTGGAACCAGCAGACGGAAATAGTTTGTGCATTAAAAGCAAGTGGTATAATTTAAAGCTTCATGCTTAATGAAGATAGTGTGACTTGGACCAAGTGTCTCCTTTTTCCATGAAAAAACAACTTTTTTGTTTCCCATGATTTTTTGAAGAATAAAAGTGGAGTTGGTTTTAATCTATATACCTACATTGCCTCCTTCTCATGTATCTACTTAACAACGCATTTGCCCTCATCTCACTGGCTTTTCTCTGAATAAAATAAGTCATTTTACTACAACATACTACCATTTGCTTTTCCTGCTCTGTGCATAAATTACTTTCCCATAATTGTCTTTCTTGACTCGTAGTTTGAGCCTGCAGGTGCTGAATCTCTTGAGAATAGTATGAAGTGGCATCATTCCTGCTGACAGCAGTTCAGGAGTCAAATAAGCCCATGGCTGGATGTAGGATTAAAACCAGAACAAAAGAGGCCTTGAATAGTGTGAAGCAGGGGTGACTCTCCTTTGGGAAGTCTGGAGGGCAGGTACCATCAACGGCAGGAGTGAGCTAGTGCCCGCTGGCCATATATTTTATGTACCTGCACAGTGGTTTGGCTGTAGAAAGAACTGAGTCAGGGGTGTAGATTCAAGCTCTGTCAGTCGCAAGCAATTCCGTTTGAGAGGTGGGAGAGGCTGGTGTGTGTCTGGAGTCCTGTGAACATCTGAGACAGATGTTGTCAAACATGTAGCTAAATTTGAGAGTATTTCTGCCTTTCTGAAAAGTGCAGCTGTTTGTAAATGCTGTAGAAAGTTGCAGCTTTGGGAACAGTGAGCAGAAAAGGGGTTTGGAATTGGACACTTCATGTTAGTCTGCAGGGGCACTTGGCCAAAAGGACACTTTAAAAATGTAGCCTAGTAGCTAATAATCCATCTAATTTAATAATTACTGAGAGCAATGAAGCATCCTCATTTTCTAGACAAAGCTAGTGCCAGAACTAGTCTTTTGTAGGGTCATTATTTACTTCTCTATTGCCATCAGAAGAGAGAGGTGTGATAATTGAGTAAGTTCTGCTACAGCCAGCCCATCAGTTCTCTAGAAGCTGAACCGTTCTGTCTTCTCTGCAGCCGTAATGCTTCCTTGGAAGTAGGTCCTTCCAAGTGTACAAGTATATTTTTTTCCTTTATTCAGAAATGAGAGAGCAGTGGATGATGAAAACGACAGGATCATCTATGCAGAGGGCATGATTTCAGTATGAAAGCCTCTTGGAAAAATGTCCCCTTTGTAAAATGGGCTAGTGAATACTTAGGCAACTGTTCACTGCGTGAAGACATAGCTGAGTGCCTCCCTTTGTCGGAGACTGGTTTCTTCCAAAATCTTAGAAAAAGAAGAACTGCCATAATAATTATCACCAGTTCCATTTTTTGTTGTTCTTTACACAGAAAGTATTACATACAAAACAGCTTCAGCTGTGGGCTATAATGCACCAGCACACAGAGCGTGTATAGAGGTGTGGGCTAACAGCTCTGAAGAAAATTGCGTGTAAGCTGCTGTGAACAAGTCTCAGAATAGCCCGTTTCCAAAATAGGATTGTTTCCCTTGAATGTATCAGTATTGTACTGTACAGCATGTTATCCTACATTAGTAAGTAAATATATGTATGCATTTTTGATTAAAAAGACTACGTACATATAAAGTTGCACAAATTTAAATCAAGAGTAACCAATTCTTTTCTGTTTGGCAGGAGGAGTGTGGGGAAGTGATGGAGCCTGCTGCTTCAGGATGACCAAACAGAAGAGGCTTAGCATTGGCCATCATTTATGTGTCCATTCGGCCAAAAAGGTAGCCCTTAACTGTGGAGACTGGTAATTAGTGCCAGTATGAGTTGTTACAAAGCTCCAGCATCCCGTTCCATAAGTGACTGCCTTGCATTGAGGGCTGAAATATGGTGGATAGAATATGACTTGTATTTTGCACCCAGCTCCTAACCCACTGAAGTCCAAAGCGGTTGGAGGAGACGCCAATTGTTTGTGCATCTGGAAGGATCAGTAAGCAAAATGTTTTCAAACAGGATGAGTAGCTCCAGCATACTTGGCAAGGATGAGGGGAGGCAGTGGCTCTAGAAGGAGGAGTGTGCTTTTTCTCTCCTTGTACCTTCTTTCCATTCTTCTTGCATTAATTCCAGGTTATTGCTCACTGGCCTCTAGAGCAGATCTGCAGCATCACCAAGTGCTGTCCAGTTGAGCCCTTTTTGGAAGAGAGGATACTTGGCTCAAAGCTATTCCAGTGCTGAAAGCGCATCCATCACACAAGCACAGGTGGCCTGGCTCCTATGGCCATGGCAAGATCGTCAGGCGGGATGGAGAGCACCAGCTAAAGCAAAGGATCTCTGTAGGTGGACAACCCCACCCTGCTGTCTTACAGGGAGGGGAGCAGTGCATAAACATCTTTTCTCCTGCACTTAAAAGAGCAGGAAATGAGAAAACTTGCCCCCATAGGCCAGCATGCTACTTTCATTATTTTTTTCTGCCAGGCATTACCTATAGGTGTGAGCATGAGATTCCTATTGGATGTGCTTTCTGGCAGCTGTTCCCTATATGGTACTGTGAGAGGAGAGATACACCTTTGCTTACTTCAAATAATCTTATGGGCATTCCAGTTATGTGTCTGCAAGGACACATATAACGGTAGTTGCATGCTTAAATCACAAAGCGCTTTACAAAGGAAATGATACATTACCCCCATTTTAGGTGCATCGGTTGTGTTTGTACTAGTCAACAAAACATGCCCGAGCTCGCTGTTGAGCACAGAGGCCGACTGGCATGGAGCGGCCTGTTTTCACTGTGTTTCCCTCCAAAGCGGAGTGGCCTTGGGTTGTGCTGACTCCTGAGCTGTGCAGGGAATTGTTTGGGACACTGCCAGTTGGCTTCAGCGAAACTGGTGCCAAGGATTATGTCAACAGTTTATAGAGGATTGAATTCCAATGCCCTGGAACATCCCCTGGCAGGGTTTAATTTATACGATAGACCTAGCCAGAAAAAAATGAAGTGCTTTTCCCAAGGTCATGTAGTATGTTTTGAGCCTTAATCTTGGGAGATCCTTGAAAGATACAGTTCCCTGGGCCACAGTACTCTAAATATGCCACAGATCTTGTGTATATGCCTAGGCTTTAACATAGAGAGGTGCTGTCACGTGGAAAGGCATTTTTCATATTGTTTTCTGAGTCTTTTCCCAGCTTGGAAACACACAACAAGCAAAATAAACTCTTGGGATTCAAAGCAGCAGAATTATACCAGAGTGAAATTAGGTTGTTCTATGAACCACCTTTTAGAAAAACGGATTTGCTGAACTCTGCTGGGGCAATATATACCTTTGTCTTTAACACCTAAACTCCAAGGCTTAAAACCAGGCATGAAACATACGATTTGAAGCACACTGGAAGAATGACAATATTTGTCTTCTCATGTTTAGCTTGGGTTCATTTAAAATTCCATTTAATGCCATTTCTAATTCCTATCCCAATAAACCAAGACACTTTATTGCTATTGCAACATTAAGCGCTTGGTATCTGTTTTACTAGCAACTTTCAGTGAGAGTCAGAGTGCTTAAAACTGGATTTTGGTGAAATGTAGGTGCCTTACCTCCAGAAAGCAATCCAAAATACCTTCTCTTCAGCACAGCCTAAATCTGAAGTACCTCTATTCCCTACTTCCCTAGGCATGCAGGAAAGGAAGGGAATGCACTGGGAAAGTAGGCACATGTAAACTCCCTCACAATCTAGACTTTTAGCATGAAGAAACCTGAAATCCTCCAGTTTTCATCCTATTTTTGCCTGTATGCATAGCTCTGAGTTCACCACGAAGTACTGCAGCTGCCGTCATAAGAATGTGACCCTTATTGGTGGCATTTCTGCTTGCCACTGGGAATAAGCATAATGGCTGGCATTCTTGCTTAGTGTTGGGAAGCACCTGGAACCAATGCTCTTCTGAGCCTGAAGGCATTCAAACCCACAGTTTTCATTATGATTTATATTCTCTAACCACCAGGGCTGGGGGGTGGCAAAAGCAGAGCTGGGCTCAGACAGGAAGGCAGATGATCTGGAGCAGGAAGAGAGGAAGCCCGAGGGTGTATGTACGTGGGTGGAGGAAAGCCTGGATTATGATCACGCTGAGGAGGGGGAACTGAGACGTAGTCTTCCATTTTGTGGACAAGTGCTCTCCAGTCACTAAATTACCATGTAGCGGGGTGATGGTCATCTCTGCCTTCTCCTTTGGCTGTTTTGGGAAAAGTAGGGCTCAGCTCAGCCAAGTGTCTCCTTTAGGAGAAGACTCTTTGAACTTCAAGAGGGCAAAGAAGTGGAGAAAAGAGGAGAGGGTCAGGATCTCAGGCTGTGCCTTGTAATCCTTCCTCAGTGCATGGGAGCACTGCATCAGCTGTGGAGACACGCTTTTCCCTCCACTGACCCTGCCAGGGGCCCACTTAACTCTGATGCTGTCACTCACTGTAGCGGCCCAGGGCACACATTTTAGGGGATACACTGCTTGTGGTGGGTGCTGAAAGGTGGCTTCTCAAGCTTTCCCCATGTACCTTGTCGTGCCGTGCAGTCTTCTCATGATGGCTGAGGTGCAGAGTCAGGGCCCCTCTTAAAGGGCATTAATGTCACACAGTAGGAACAGGGGCCTGCCACTCTAGTTCTACCCTGAAGCTTTTTATGAACTGCTGTGATAATATTCGTTATATTTCTACAGCACCAAGAAAGGAGTATGCTGCTTTCCAAATAATAGATAGTGGTGGTTCAGCTGAGATCTTCAGTTTACAACTGACCCCTTGGAGAATAGAAAACCCTTGTCTGCTCTGATATTACCCCATCAGGCAGCTGTTGACTCTCTTCCCTGACAGGTCAGAGGTCTAGAGCTAGTTTAATTTAATTTTAATTAAAGGTGTAGACTTCGTGTAATTACTGGAAAAATTAATGAATGTCTTGAGATGTTATGTTGTTTTCTGACTTTATTTGCTTTCCCCTTCCACACACAAGCATGTACATGCTCACACAAATGCCCAGATCCAGGTCCTCAGTGAGCCTAAGTAGGCTGCACCTCACTAGCTGTGTCTAGCTTTGGGCTGAAGAAATCCTGAAGGATAGCAATTCCACCAAAATATCTCTACCAAGCACTTAGAGCAGTGAACAACACACAATACCATCTCTCTGTGGATGCTCTAGAAAAATTTGACTGACATTTTTTTGTCATGACTTGCGCCCTTTTATATGTTGGGACAATGCCCAAGTCCATGCACGCTCTATCCTGATTTAAGTTACAGGGAGGCTCCAACAGAAATGACAGATAACATCATGTTCTTGAGAACTTCTGTCAGGTGTTATTCTCCATTCAGGTTTGCGGATATGTTTATGTGTTTGGTACTGCTGCAAGATGGTTGATTTATTATGCTTATTGTGGTATCTGTCTTTTTAATTGAGTATTAAAAGGCAAGCGAGATTAGATTAAGCTAGAAATTACTGGAGGGTGATTTGCTGAACTTAAAGTAAATTAATAAGCATATGGTTGATGGTTCTAATGGCAAGAAGGACTTCCTTTTTGTCTCAGTGTCTCTGTCGTCAGTGCAGTCAGCATACTGGAGTCTATTTTTCAACTGTGGGTGTGTTACTGCAAGAGTGTGTAGGATGGTCAGGACACTTGGTCTGGTGTCTTTGTATTGGTTTAGGTGTGCGGCTGAGTGTAAGGTAAAAACGTTGGTAGAACAAATGAAAAATGGCAATTATTTTCTTCCGTACAGAAACATTCTGCCTGGAGGACTCTTTGCATTCAGTAATTCCATTTCATGGGGTTTACTTGAAGAAATGATCTTTCATAAATCTGAGTCTTCTATTTCTGGCTAGTTTGTGCTTGATAAATCATTGAATGATCCATCAGGAACATAGTGCCACATTTAAAAAAAAGGTCTGGAGAGAGCTAAGGGGCAGATGTGTGATAGCTGAAGTAACAAACAAATTACAGCATGCACAAGAACGGAAAACAATCATTAAACTCCCATGCGGAGGGTACAGGGGCCCACAGCTTCAGAGTACTGTTGAGCCCTTAGTCTGTGCACATCAGCTGAACCCAAATAGTCCTTTGCCCCAACCACTCAGGATATCTTCCACTTCTTCCAAGCTTTCAGAATATCACTGACACCAGGAGCCAGAGCCTGTTTGCTACCCTTGCCTATGCACATGTGAAAAAATGCTGCTGGTGGATCCCTGTGTTTGCAGTTTGGGCTCCTTGCTACTCCCCAGCCCAATCCCACTCTTAACATGCAGGTGGGATATTGGTGAGAAGCTGCCTCTAAACCTGCTTGCACCTGCAGGGGTTCAGATTCCCTCTGCTTTTTGTCTTGCTGTGGATGAAATTGCCCAGTCATTAAAAACAAACTTCACGGGAATATCCATGGGCTGGGGTATCTGAAGACACGGAAAAAGCCTACAGCGCAAGTACAGCTAATCCTGCTGCAGGGTAGATGATAGGATAGCTGATTTCCTGACGCTCCTGCCAACTCTTTCTTCTATGGCCTTTTGGTCAGATAGGATGTCCAGGGAAAAAAACACTGTTCTGCGGTTAACGTAGTGCCAGTCAGACAGAACGATGCTAGTTCATCCAGCAAAGTGTAGGAAAAGAAGTATCCCAGATGTGGCTTGCAGCAACCAGAGATTAGGGCCTAGCTGGTTCAATTAATGAAATTATGCCAATTTATACCAGCTGAGGATCTGGTCTCTGAAGTTTTCATCTGTATTAATTCCTCAGGGACAGGATATGTTCTGGGAAGGGCATGTTCTCTACTCGAACAGTGGTAGCAAGCCAGAGAGATCTGGTCGGCCTCAGACCACAGCCATGTTTTCTTCTCCAAAGGCTTTTTCTCCACATGCTGGATTCCATTTTTCAATCTTTTTGAATTAAAACATGGTTTGTTCCTTGCCACCAAATCCTGTACTGGGAGAAACTCCTATTGCTGTGGTCAGCATAGACTGGGGATCACCAACTGAAATAAAAGAGTTGGAGTTAGGTTGGAGCCTTAGCATCCAGGGTGGCCATCATGTGACGCCAGCCTTCTTGGAAAGTACAGAGCTAAGTAAGATCTGGTCATAAAACATTTTCTTATACAGGAAGGCAGCTTGACAGCTTTCCTAGGCAAAGCCAGAAGCAGGTGGATTGGGACTTTGGACACTCTACACTGTTTTCCATCTTTTTTCGATCTACCCAAGCTGATATACATAAATATGAGTTTTGTGAGAACTTTATTCTCATGTTCTTTTCTCTTTGCAAGGTCATTCCCAGCATGTTAAATAGCTGTTTAATGAGCTCTTTTTTCTCTGAAATGCCAAGCTGTGAAAATGTTGAGAAAAACAGAACTGTCCCTTGCTACCATACGCAGTATCTTCTGGGGCAAGATCTTCTCACAAATCTAGCACCTAGGAGTCATAGTTTATATGGAGTGACTAAGTCCTGGTTGCTGAGGGACTAGAACAAATTAAAATAAAGTGAGGGGGCTCTCAAGATACTTTAGATGAACCTATGTAGAGATGAATGCATTTTTATGTTCTTTTGCTAAAAGTCATAGTCAAAATGTCAGCAGTTTTGGGACTGTTTGTTTGTTGTTTCATTTAAAAGCTTGTAAACTGAGGTGGATTTCAGTGCAGTTGTTTAACTGCATAAAAGTTGTTAAAGAAACCCAGAGCCAATTGCTTTATTACAAGCTCTCCTAGTATTACTGTCCTGCCTTATTTGAAGTCTGCATGTTCTTCCTCATTATCGTTTGACGTTATCTGAAGAGAACACCACGAGTGATGTATCATCTCTACTTAACAAAGCACGACAGAGAAACCAGTATTTGAGCAAAATCACTTTTCTATTTCTTTACCACTTGGCCATGAGGGAGCCAGTACATTAATTTCACAGCAGGAAGGAAAATATTCTCTTCTCAATACGTTTTAAGTTTTCTTTCTAAATAAAGGTTTATAGATTATCCAGTATCAAAAGTGCTCAAAGGTTCTACTCTGTTTTGTGATAGTCAGTTGTAAAATTCAAGCTCATAAAAAGATTAGGTGAGAATTGGTTCTTAATTTGATTTTGTTTTTGTTGATGTTCACTGAATGTTAGAAGGGTTTGCACTCATAGCAAGTCCTGTCAGTTTAGGAAACAGCAGCTGGATAAATACATGCGGAGTGCTTTTGAAGGACTAATCAGTCTTAAACTGCCCTTACCAGCATGTTGGGTTCCACTGTAGGCCCCTGGGGAAGGGCATTGTGATCTGCAGAATACACACATAGCTTGAGACCAAGAAACGTATAAGGTGGGGTGAAAGGATGCCATTGCACTGCTGCTGGGGGTCTGCTTCCTGGAGGGGACCTGGCTCCAGCAGCAGGCAGGAGGTGCCTGGAAGCAGGCTGATCGCCTTTTCTCCAAATTCCTGTATCAGCAGCTGGTGGGAGAGCTGGGTGTGTACAAACTGGTGAAGAGGCTGGCACCACATGTTAGGCAGCGAGGGGCAGGTGCCTGAGGCACTGCTCAGCCATCGGCTGCACTCAAAGTTTTGCACAGGCAGTGCTTCCCCGAGCAGCTACACTCACAAAGGAGGCTGGGGTAGGACATGCTTGGTAAGACAGTAGCTGGCTTCTCCCTTGTTCTCCTTTCCCAGTCCTCTGTTTTTCTGGTCCAGTTGCTGGAAGACTGTGCTGGCCACTTAGCTCTCTTATAGAATCATAGAATCATTTAGTTTGGAAAAGACCCTTAAGATCATCGAGCCCAACAGTAAACCTAACACTGCCGAGTCCACCACTAAACCATGTCCCTAAGCGCCACATCTACGCGTCTTTTAAATACCTCCAGGAATGGTGACTCAACCACTTCCCTGGGCAGCCTGTTCCAATGCTTGATAACCCATTTGAAGATTTTTTTCCCAATATCCAATATAAACCTCCCCTGGCACAACTTGAGGCCATTTCCTCTCATCCTATCACTTGTTACATAGGAAAAGAGACCGACACCCACAATTTTCACATTTCAGTCTCTTAAACTTTCATGAGAGCCGCTTGCTCCGTTGGTTGGCCTGCCCTCTTGTTGTAATATAGCAGTATCTTCCTGAAGTGTGGTGGAGATTGGGCATGGGGGTGGGACTAGGGGAGAACAAACTCATCATGTTCCAGTGAGGGTTTTACTGCCTCCCTCACAGTTTCAGAGGGGCCAAGTTGGCTTCAGAGCAACAGAGCCTGAAGGTTAAGTTAAAGATCTGAATCTTTAGCTCACCAAAATCCTTACCTGATACAGGACACCAAGGCCTGCTCCCTGAGGTAAAGGAGAGACAGTCTGTGAGTTGATCTTGGGTCCACTAAAGATCTCACGCTGTGCCCCAAGACTACTTTGCACCCTCCCTTCAGCAGCTCCTGCTCCCTCTCTTGCTGGAGAGAGGAACAGGCTGGCATCCAGGAGAAGACTTTCGGACTGGCTTTGGCAAAGAGAAAAGGCCAGAGGAGACTGGGGCCAAGAGTGTACCTGGAAGGCTGAGCCCGCCTCTGCACTGTTGAGGCAGTGGTGAAACACGGGTAATGATGATTACTATCTCCCACACCGCTACCCGGCTTGTGGAGCATACAGGGTTTGGCTGTCTGGGCTGCACCCCTTACTGAAGCACCCAACCCCAGTCTTCTCCAGTACAGGGGAAGCCGGTGGTGTGCTAACCGCCGGCGCATGCCATCTTGGCAGTTCCCCATGCTGCTGGTGTGTAATGCATGCCTGCATGCCCAAGGGGCTGAGCGAGGAGGGCCTTCCTGGGTTACACGTTGCACTGGTGCTGCACCGCTGTGCAGAGCTGGCTACACGTGTGGTGCATGTGCCAGGTGGATTCTCACAAGCAAGCCACTCCCTGTGAGCTGCAGATCCTTAAACCCTGCTCCATGCCTGCAGCTCATCTGCCTGCATGCCCTAATCAATAGACACCATACTTTCCTTAAGTGTCAACAAGTTGATACAGAGCCTCCTTACTCACTGAACCCAGGACCTATGCCATGCAGGCACACTCTTACTTGGCATGGAGTTTACACAAGAACTTTCCCACACTGTCTACTTCCAAATGCAGTGTGTGGAAAGCAAACTGTATCTGCACACTCCCACACTCCCCAGAAACAGTGTGTCTCTGCAATGGAGGTACACC
Organism: Gavia stellata; assembly: GCF_030936135.1. NCBI lineage: Eukaryota > Metazoa > Chordata > Aves > Gaviiformes > Gaviidae > Gavia > Gavia stellata. The sequence continues at coordinate 23,668,728 of NC_082596.1, read as the reverse complement.
ATGGAGGTTGTAATGAAGATGCAGCTGTGGACCTGGTGGGGAAGAGCAATGCTTCATCTGCAGTGATATCTTCTCTGGGACGGTGGCCAAACAGTACAGAGAACGTTGTTAAATTTATGTTGTGCACCTAATCAAAAGCTCTTCAACCGAGGAGTTCATGTCCTCCTAGGCCAGCTAGAGAACAGTTTATGAGGAAAGATAATCCTAATAGTTGTCTTTTAATAAGTGCTAGTGTTTCATCTCTAAGATTTGACTAAACCCCTCGGGCTCCGAGGGCAACAGGTTCTATCAGGAAGGATGCACAGTCCATGCTCCATGGGAGAGCTTCGTGGGAGAGCCCATGACTTTACTCCTTGTTTTGTTCCTTCTGTTTTAGGCTGCCTGCATGGACTCCAGCAGCTGCAGTGTCACAGAGCACAGTACAGAGGAGAATTGATCACCAACGGTCTTCTCTTTTTTCCCTTCCTGCTCACGCATTAGATATGTGGATCAGCTGGACATAAAAACTATGCTGAAGGAAAGAGACAGGAGATAACTGGAAATGGGATGAAATACAACATGAATTTGGTCAAGGTAGATCATGCCAAATTAACATGGTGCCTTTCTTTTATAAGATAACTGACCTTTTCAGACAAGGCAAATGCAGTCAATTTGCACTAAAAGGTTGAAATAAACCCAAGAAATTATTTTTTGTACTGGAGGAACTTGAATTTTAAGATAAGGAAAGCAATGACAAACAGGAAGATCACAATGGGTTATGATAGAATGACAGAAAACATGCCAAAAGCAATTACTGGTGGAATTCCTCCAGGGCTGGACTTGGAATGGATATTATTTAATGTTTGATTCCCAGCTGTGGCACCAGAAGTCAAAAGGAGACAGTGACATTAACTGATGACACAGTGTTGAGTACTGTCAGTAATGGGGTGCATAAGATACTACCCACAGAAACCTTGTTGGTTTGAGCAGTGAGCAATGGAGGGTAGTAACGGAAATTAGGTGAAACGAAATAGTACAGAGCATAAGGCCTTATCTAAGAACTTCTAACAAGAAGCTCTGCCATCAGCTAGATACATGCTCTTCAGCTGGAAATAGAGGGGTGGGGAAGATCTATCTGTGTGTTAGTCCAGGGCAGTTCAAACTCAGCTGCAACCAAGACTTCGGACACTTTGTCCTTCCCCTCACTTCATAGGTTGTGACGGTAACAGCTGTGGCTCAGGCCTTTGCTGACCACACATGTCACCCCTCACACAAATACACTTGCACGAGGATGGGCTGCCCTGAGAGCACTCCTTGCCCTATGACTGGACATGACAACAGTTCCAGCTTCTGTGGATGCTCCTTCTCCCCCTAATAATGAGGCAGAAACTCTAGCCAGGCACTGCAAGAAGATACTGCATTTTCCCAGTTCCTTCTCCGATGCACAGGGATGGAGCAATAGCTATGGGCTCTAAGGTGGCTGCTGTAAGGGTGAAGATGTTCAGTTCTTGGGCACCATTTGCTATGAGAACAGCCATTTACCATGGGGAGAAGACAACTGGCTGAATGGGAATGTGCTGTGCTGGATCTGGTGCACAAACTGCATCATGCTGCATTAGTCAGACACATCATGACTATGAGCCACCGATGCACAGGAAGCATAGTTCTAGTGTGTATAAAATGTAAGACTGACCAGAGAGCAAGGGCAGGTTTAATGCCCTGATACAGGGCTCTTTTGAGTGTCATTTGGAAAGCTGTGTTCGCCTGCATTCACAAGGGATTTGTTGAAGGTGCAGAGAAGGGCGTCACAGATGAGCAGGGGTTGGAAAAGCCTATGTTGTAAGAGGAGATTCAAGTGTCAGGCTTGTTTCAGCTAGCAGGACGAGTGAAGGGGGATGTGACTGCTGCCCATCAAAGGGCCTGAGCATTTCACAGTCTGGACGGAGGTGAGGTAAGACCAAAGGTAAAAGACAAAGCTGATGACAGATAAATCAAGACAGCAGCTTAGCAGATGTGATGCCCCATAGGCTTGCTTTCTAACAGTATGGTGTAAGCAACCTAACATGTTTTAAATGGTGCTTGATTTGTTTATGAGAGTTCGTATTATGTATTTACCTCTGATAACTGACAGCAGGGCTTAGGGCAGAGGTCCCTTCCTGCCATACATCTTCTAGTTCTTTGTGGGTCGCTGTTATTTCCAGTTGGGCATGTTTTGAAGATGTGAAATTTCAAGCAATCAGTCAAAGCTTACAGCTGCCCTTGAATAAATTTGGGAACTATTCCTCCCTTTCTGAAACACCCAAGTCCCTGGGAGTATCACAATGGCAAGGAGGAAATGATGCATCTCCTGCTTTAGTGTCACTGAAGGAGCCACATGGCCATTGATTCATAAATCCTATCCAGTTTTCAGCCAGGGCTTTTTCCTGGGTACATATAAAAATATATATATGTGTTCATGTGCAGGGCTGAGAATGGCTCAGTAGGCACTGAGATGCCATACCAGCAGTAAAACTGCGTTGAAGAAATAGGAAGAAGAAGATGCTGTGTGTTTTTTCATACCAATACTTGCACATGTTCACGCTGGTGCTTCTGAAGTCTCATTTTTGCCAGTGCATCCATGTACCTTTGTGTACATACATGTGCATGCACATGTATTTATATGTATAGGTATCCAAAATGAGTGCGGGGTGGGGAGGAGATCATAGAATCATTGAATCACAGAATGGTTTGGGTTGGAAGAGACCTCTAAAGATCATCTAGTTGGAATCCCCTGCCATGGACAGGGACATCTTTCACTAGATCAGGTTGCTGAAAGCCCCATCCAGCCTGACCTTGAACACTTAGGTGTCTAGGTTCAAATGTAGATACACTAATTTTACATGTCTACGCTATAGGACATTATAGTTTCAAAGATGATCCTGCTTCCCCTTCTTGGAGAGACCACTGGGAAGATATTGTTGTAGTTAAATTGTGGACATCAGTACAGTGAAGCCCAGGAGGACATTCCCCTGCTTCCTTGGCAATGTCCCTTGTGACACCAGGATGGCCTGTAGTTCCAGTCCACCTCAGAGACAAACAGGTGATGCAGAAGAGTGATGGAAATCAGTGTCCAAAGACCATGATAGGAGGGGCTGTTGTGATAGGGGAAATCCTGCATGACTATATCCTTGCAGGTATTAGCAAGACACAGCTTTCAAGTGAACCTGTCAGATCCACAGTTCCTGTGACACATGATTACACCAGCAACAAAAAAATACTCCATTGTTTTATCTAAGGAGCTTGCTTAGGCTGCACCCATACTTCGCAATTGTATCAGCGTAGCTACCTACAGTTGTAGATGGACAACTTGTAGCATGTACAAAGTAGAGATCCCTTTTGCCAGAGATGGCATCATTTTTCCCAACCCCTTCCACACAAATAGAAATATTCCCATTGCCCTGGTCCAGCCACTTGTACAGCTGCCAGACACACCTCTGTGAGCACCTGGTCCTCTCCACGCTGTGCTGAAAAGAAGATGATATGGAAACAAAGACATTTGCCTTGGTGAGATGAGTTCAGATATAATGTTCATGAACCTTCAGACCTTCTGAAGCTATAAAGCTTCTACAATTAACAGAATAAACTCATGTAGTAGATTTAAACTGTTTGCTTATGTATATTCAATCCTTTTTCTAAGATGGATGGGCCTTGTATTGGTCACTAAATCCTTGTGTGAGAAAGGTCATCTCTAGACCTGAAATTTCTCTTTAATAATATTATTTTTGTTTAGTTATCCCTTGTCAAATATACAGCTTTTAATTTGAAATGCTTTATCCTAGTTGTTGGCTTTTGTATGATTTTAAAAAAGAAAATTGTTAAATTGAATTATGGAACTGTTTTTCAAGAAAGATAGAGAAAAGCACATGTTTTCTGGCTGGGAAAGTATTGGAACCTGCAGGGTCTGGTATTGGGAAGGAAAAAGAAGAAAGGGAAGAAGTCATATTTCTGTAAGTCACATTAAAAAATTGCTCACATTTACCAAATTTTGGGAAAATGAAGATAAGTAACTTTTTTGCCCCTCCTTGTGTCTTTCTTGGTAACGCTTGAACGTTTTTGGCTGAAAATATAAACCCCAGGTAAGTAGAAAAGTGAATGAAACTGCCCGAGGCAGAATAGAAAAATTTCAGCCCAGAGAGGCAGAGGCTGGCAGGGCTGTAAGGGAGCCGTGTAGGAGGAAGCCTCTAATGAGAAGGTGCTACCAGTGCCGCTTATCATGCACATGCATCTGGGTGTGTGCACGTGTGTTCACCTGCGTGTGCATGCAGCAAAGCTTGCTTGTGCTCTTGTGAGAACACCTATCGGGCCAAGGTTGGGATTAGCCCAGATTGGGCAGAACTCAAGAATATTGTTTACATAGCATAATTATTTTTCCAATACTTTATGGAGTCTCTCAGCTGGGAAGGGCATTTCCAGCTAATGGAAATTTGCTACACACAGTAAATTTGTGACTCCTTTCTCTGAGATTTTAGCTAAGAAACACAGAAAGCTGGCAGGTGAAGAGAGACAAGATATGATGAGAGACACTTTCTCACCTTTCTGAAGCCCTCCTCATGGGACGGGAGCTGTACATAGCAGCGGTACTTATACAGCAGTACATGTACAAGGCTGTACAAGGCAGCTGTACATAGCTCAGGCCTTTATTATTTAAGTTCACCAGGACACAGTGATAACTTCGATCTCCAGTTTCTTCTAGCACATATTAAAACCCTTCTCCCCAGATGCTCAGCAGAATAAATGCCCATTTATCTCCTTTTTCTGCTTCTGGAGGTCTTCAGGCTGCCTCCACACAAGTCCTACACAGACTGCAGACAATATTTACAAGCAGTATCTCTCACACATGTCTTAGTGCATGCACAGCACTCGTTTCATTTAGTGTAGGAGGTTTCTATTTTTGCGTTAGTAGCTCCTAATAAGCTTTGCTGTAGCTCATGCTGCATCATAGTTTTTATGTGTTGTGGACAGTCTAGAATGATAACAGGGATGCAACAGTGCAAAATGGCTTCAGACTTTCCATTCTAAAGGACTAAAAGGAACTGTCTGCTTTTTCTCCTAATTTTTCCATGGAGGCTTCAGGCAGCACAGTAATTGGACAACTATTGGATCAGAACAGTCCATTTAGTTAGTACCCTGCCTCTCACACCAACCAGGGCCATACACCTCAGAGCTGACTGTGGGAACAACTTGGCCGTACATGTAATTTCTTGACACCCCAACAAGCGAGTGGGGAGCTTTAACTACTAAGCCTGAGAGTGCATTTGCCAGGAAGGGTGTTTCAGTGCATAAGGCATTAAACTTCTATTCAAGAGACCCAATATTTTTGTCTGAACCACAGATTGCCAAAAAACCTTAGGCAATTCACTTCTGCTGTCTCTCAGTTTCCCATTTGTAAAATTCCGTCTCACTGGGTCACTGAGAGATTATTTTTGGATACCATAGTGATGGTGCCCACATAGCTCCCAGAAAGTTGTTAGGATGCCAAGAGGAAATGCCACAACATTATGTCCCCTGCTAGGACTTGGTATGATGGGCAGGAGTACCTAGGGGGTGTCCTGGTTGTGTTTGCAGACTGCACCTTCTTGGATTTACAGCTCCATCAAAATGGGCTTAGGTGAGAGATTTGGCCACACTCCTGTGTATATATATGCTTTGACTAGAACTCTCAGTGATGAGGTGGAAAATTATCTTTCCTTGGCCAGTGGAGTCTGGGCCTTTTCATAGAACCAACCAGTTACTGCCTCTGTAGCTGGCAGTTGTGATACGATGCTCCTCCCATGGGAACTGTGTGCAGACTCACTCACATTTTACATAGGCCATAGAATCGGTGTCAAATGTGATGATTTATGGTCACTGCTCAGCCAGCCTGGACTCCTTGAGCGGATGAGTGACCTTGAGTTAGTGGATTTTGGACTCTCTTGCCAATTCCTTGAACTGTCCCCCAGATAATGTTTATTGTGAGTATCTGTCTTACCCAATCCAAAGGCAGAAAAAGGTGTTTAGCTAACTAACTGCAAGATATTCTCTACATTTTTTGTGATGCTTGACTGAAGTAAAATATGACCTTAAAAGCATCAGTAAATACTGCAGCTTTCATGTAAACACATCAGATATACATCTGCTATTTCTTTGTTCTTTACTGATAATAGAGAAGTTGTAGAAGGAAGGCATGTGCATACCTTCCGCTGTGTGGGCTCCTTTCTATCCCTTCAGCAGCAGCCTTTTCCTACCAAGAAGTCAGTCTGTCAGGAAGCTTCCTGTGAAGGAAGGAGATGGGGCGAAGGGGTCTGGAGAAGCTGGGTGCTGTTTTTGGTTTTGCCAGGAATCTCTCCTCTTTATGAAGTTCCTGGGAACAGGTCGTACTTGATACTATGTGCTTCCAGGGTGCAGAGGACTGTGCCAGTGTTTACAGGTAGGACTGCCCTAAGAGCAGTCATTGCCATACAGGGATGCTAAGGTGTGCTTCCTCCACAGAAATTTTGGGTTCAGTCACCCAAACTAAGCAAGTTGCTGGCTGTTCAGCACTGTGATGCTTTTCAAGCAGAAGTCATTTTGGGCAGAGAACATGGGTGGGGAGGCTGAAAATCCTTTCCCTCCTGTCTTCCTTACACATGGTGTTGCATGGATCCCAGTGACCCCTGCACAACCTGCCTGTTCTGAACTTGTCCTGTGCCTCCTCGTAGCCCTGCCTTGGGATTTTGCAGGATGGGGGACATGTAACTCAAATATTCTACAGCAGGCTCCCAAAGGAAGCATGTCTGGGAACAGCAATCCACCGCTGAAGAAGTGCTGTGTAATCACACACTCATAATACAGCCTAGGCAAAAGAAAAAGTACTAACTAGTTACCTTCCTTGGTAAAGCAAGCCCTACCACAAAAAAGCCATAAGGCTCTGTATATTACACCTGAAAACTCTTGAGAGCTCATCTAGGGAAAAGGCCAAAGGCCACCAAGTCCAACACCTTGCACTCATAGGAGCTACAATAGGTGCAAAATTCAACACTCTGTCCTGGTCCCAAGGTAGTCACTGCACTTTGAAAGAAGCAGGATAAACATGATGTTCTGCAGGATAATCCCAAATGTGATAGTGGAATGTTAGCCAAAGGCTCTGCATCCCAGAGAAACGGTGGGGTAGGAGGTACACAGATTAGGCAAAGAATCCCAAGCTGGTACTTTATATATCTTTTCATTTTTACCCTAGAAATTACCCTAATTTTTACAAGATCAACGATGGCTTCAGCTGTTGGTAAATCAGAGTCTCTAACACCACCAAAGCTCACACTTTCAGGCAGACTATATGGCTGAGATGGAAAGTGGGCAGCCTTCACTGGATCACTGTAGGGTTTGCCCTCGGAGTGCCGCATAGATACATAACCACAGCGGTCCTGATCCTCAGCAGCTTGAGATCCAGGCCTCAGTTCATGACCTAGCAGCCAATGCAGAGTGCTGTGGAGTGGTATAACAAAAACACTGGCTGTGGAGAGGGCATCCATGAATGTGAAACTCAAACAACCTCTTGACCCACAGTCCACCTATGGTTCAATCCACTCCACTCGATCAGATAGAAACCGCTTGCAGCTATGCAAATAGTCCATCCTACCTGTCTTGTTGGCCTTCCCTCCACCTGACCTAATTAGTGTGGTGAGTAAATAGAAGAATGAGGTCAAATACAGGGCTAGATTTTCCTTGAAATGGCTCCAGATATGGCCAGGCCGTTCGATACCGTAGTATCCAAAAAGCACTGGGAGCAATAGCTGCAACATCTGTACATCCAAAGGCCGGATGAACCAGAGTGGGGTGGCAGAGTTATCAGCCCCTGAAACTTTGGGCTGAGGGCTAAAATAAATAAATTACCATCTGTATAACAACCAGTATTTCCCCCGTTTGAGCTCTAGACTTGTGCTCACACATTCCTTTGCTTCAGATGCATTTCCAGGGCAAATTACAACAGTATCTGACATGGTAGGGGCTTTTTAACACGGCATCAGGCGCCAGGTGATTTTTTTTTTAAGTCAAGACAGCCTGCTAGGTAGGCAGGCAAGCCCAGTCAAGTTCTCACATACTCGCTTTGTGGTATGAAGCCAAACTGTGAAGTTTTCCAAGTATTTTAATGAGTGTGTTTCAGACTTTTTTATTAACTTTTAATGCCTCTTTCTTTTGGCCGTTCCAACTGCTGTGCTACAGGAAAGGCCAAGCCACCCTCCAGTGCTGTTCCAGATAAACAGGCCTTAACCACAAATTAATACGTGTATCTTGTACTGCTTCTGAAGCTGAAGGCCCCATGATCTGTCTGAGAATTGGTGTTTGCAGTTTCAGGTTGTGGTTTTGCTCTGTGAAGCCCCAGCCGGCTGAGGATCTAGCAGAAAGGGCTCCTTCCTTGATTCCCGGGCAACTCGGAGAGAAATGCAGGAACTGCAGCATCATTTGTTGGGCTCGCTTCTAGGGATTTTGGGAGCAGACTCCACTTTTGGGGGATGGAGCTGGGCAGCAGAATGGGGAGGGAAAGGGGCTTATCAGAGGAGCAGCTCGGAGGATGGGAGAGACACGGAGGGTCTGTCCTGGTCTGAGCCCTCTGCACATGCCCTTGTTGTAGCCTCAGCAGAGAGCAATGCTGGGGGTGCTGCATCCCTGGGCCTCTGCTCGGTTTCTGAGCAAATCTCTTTTCTTTACTTTGCCAGTTTGCTTTTGGATTAAGAGGCGGGAGAAGGATTCAGCAATCTTGAAGGTGGAAGGTGTCCATAAAACACTGCCTTGCTTCTTTCAGAAATTTGTTTCCAGATCCCCTTTGGGGGTGAACTTCAAAATTGGGATCGGCATTTGTATTTCTCTATAAAAGAGCCTGTTCTGATCCAGGCCTTTAATCACTCCCTTTTTACCTAGAAAGCAATAAGGATATAGCATCTACCTCCCTAGAATGCCCCCAAGCCAGACCTCTAGACGTCATTTCAACAAGTTCTTCCAAAAGAGACAGTCCAGGCTGGAACTACACGCATCTTGTTAAGTCTTCTGTTATTTTGCCAAATCTAGGAGATTACTAATTATGAATAAACTGGGCACACATGAATACAGTTGACTTTGTTGTCACCTATTGGCTTGGCCCTAATCTCCTCTATCTGGCTTCCCCCAGTGGGATGGCACGTGACTCTTGGGTTTAGCTAAGAAACCTAACTGCAGTGAAGCAAAAAGCCATTCAAAGAAGCAGCTTTCTCAATTACACCATATACAGAGAGTAATTCTGGATTTACATAGAGAAGTGTACGCATTTGAACATACGCTGTGATACAGATAAAGTAACGCAAATCTCACAGATGTAATTACTGGTATGAAGTTTTGCTTATTCTGCTACAATCCTTTTCCAGATTGGAGAATAAATAAGCCAGACATCCTTTTTCTGTGATCACTTTATCTGCCTAAGGCTTACACCTACTTCAGTAAAGAAAATTATGTGCTTACCTGAGATGGTTGTACAGACATCAAGTCTGTGAGTAGGATTTAGGAACAACTTTTTATGCTAATCCAGTTCACACATGGCCGGGGCCAACAAAATGCTCCTGGGTATTCTCACAGTAACAGTACAAATATCGACAGGACCCTTCCCCAGGCGGTACAGACTCTTTGTGGGAAGCACTTACACCTGATGTTGGAACGTAAAGTAACTCTTGCCCCATGATGCCTCCTGCTTTGGAGAGCTGCTTTGCAGCAGTGCAGTGCTGGCCACTTCTAGTGTGGCCCTCCAGGGAAAGCTGGCTTATAGCCAGGAACCAACCGCATTTCAGAAGCCTGTTCCTCCTCAGTGCCTGCTCAGAGATGCTAGACTTGCTTTGGATTGAGACCAGCATAACTGAAAGGCAGCAGGGACCCACTACAGTTTCAGTCTCCTCATGGCTATGTCTTAGATATAAAGTCTTTGTCATAGAAGGCCTCCACCAGCTCCCTCTGTACCCTTGGGTGGATCCCATCCAGCCCCATAGACTTGTGTGTGTCTAAGTGGTGTGGCAGGTCACTAACCATTTCCCCTTGGATTGTGGGGGCTTCATTCTGCTCCTCATCCCTGTCCTCCAGCTCAGGGGGCTGGGTACCCAGAGCACAACTGGTCTTAACTATTAAAGACTGAGGCAAAGAAGGCATTAAGTACCTCAGCCTTTTCCTCATCCTTTGTCACTATGTTTCCCCCTGTGTCCAGCAAAGGATGAAGATTCTCCTTAGCCCTCCTTTTGTTGCTAATGTATTTATAGAAACATTTTTTGCTGTCTTTTATGGCTGTCGCCAGGTTAGGTTCTAGTTGGGCTTTTGCCCTTCTAATTTTCTCCCTGCAAAACCTCACAACATCCTTGTAGTCCTCCTGAGTTGCCTGCCCCTTCTTGCAAAGGTCATAAATTCTCTTTTTTTTTCCTAAGTTCCATACAAAGCTCTCTGTTCAGCCAGGCCAGTCTTTATCCCTGCCAGCTTGTCCTCTGGCACATGGGGACGGCCTGCTCCTGCGCCTTTAAGATTTCCTTCTTGAAGAGTGTCCAGCCTTCCTGGACTCCTTTGCCCTTCAGAACTGCCTCCCAAGGGACTCTGTCCACCAGGCTCCTAAACAGGCCAAAGTCAGCCCTCCAGAAGTCCAAGGTAGCAGTTCTGCAGACTCCCCTCTTTACTTCTCTGAGAATTGAAAACTATCATTCCATGATCATTATGTCCAAGACGGCCTCCCACTGTCACATCTCCCACAAGTCTGTCTCTGTTCACAAACAACAGGTCCAATGGGGCGTCTTCCCTAGCTGGCTCACTCACCAGCTGTGTCAGGAAGTTATCTTCCACACGCTCTAGGAACCTCCGAGATTGTTTCCTCTCTGCTGTATTGTATTTCCAGCAGACATCTGGTAAGTGATGTGATGGAGTGGCACAAAAATTAAAAACTACCTCAATATGTGTGTGGCAATCAGGAGAGGTTCCTAAAGACTGGAGGAAAGCAAATGTCACTTCTATCTTCAAGAAGAACAAGAAGGAGGACCCAGGGAACTATGGGCCGGTCAGCCTCATCTTGATCCCTGGGACGGTGATGGAGCAACTAATCCCTGAAACTACTTCCAGACACATGAAGGACAAGAAGGTGATTTGGAGTAGTCAGCGTGGATTTATGAAGGGGAAATCATGCTTAACCAACCTGATAGCCTTCTACAATGATGCAAGTTTACAGATGATACGAAATTGGAAGGAGTGGCTGATGCCCCAGGTGGTTGTGCTGCCATTCAGAGGGACATGGACAGGATGGAGAAGAGGGTCAGAGAGAAAGCTCCTAAAGTTCAACAAGAGAAAGAAGCAAGCCCTGCCCCTAGGAAGAAATAAACCCATGTACCAGTACATGCTGGGGGGTGACCAGCAGGTAAGCAGCTTAGCAGAGAAGGATCTGGGGGTCCTGGGGGTCCCAGGAGTCAAGGTGACCATCAGTCAGCAATGCACCCACACAGCGAAAAAGCCAATGTGTCCTGGGCTACGTTAGGCAGAGCATTGCACTGGTAGGACCTATCTGGAGTGCTGTGTCTGGTGCTCCCCAGTGCAAGAGAGACAGGGACATACTGTATTGAGTCCATTGAAGGGCTGCAAAGGTGATGAAGGGACTGGAGCAGCTTTCATACAAGGAGGGGCTGAGAGAGCTGGGACTGTTCAGCCTGGAGACAAGAAGGCTCAGGGTGATCATGTGCATAAATACCTGATGGGGAGATAAAGAAGAGGGAGCCAGACTCTTCTCAGAAGTGTCCAGGGACAGAACAAGAGGCAATGGCACATGCAGAAATACGGGAAATTCCATCTGCAGATAAGAAATCCCATTTGTACAGTGTGACTGGGTGGTTCAATACAGGCATCGGTTGCACAGAGAGGTGGTGGAATCTCTATCCTTGAAGATACTCAAACCCTAACTGGACAGAATCTTGAGCAGCCTGCTCTGGCTGACGCTGCAAGAGCAAGGGTTGGGCTGGACAGTCTCCAGTGGTGGCTGCCAGCCCCAGCAGTGCTAACTCTGTGATTCTGTCCCATAAGGCCCTCTGGAGCCACAACCCTAGCGTTCCCCTGGTCACTATGGTCACGGATCTGTCCTCAGCGAGCTCCAAAGCTTACCCAGTTTCCATACATGCAGAGAGGAATATAAGAGGATGCCAGTGCAGAAGTGTTTGCTTGCTGTGTTTTATCTTAGCGTGTGTGGGGCCCCTCACTACAAGAAGGACATTGAGGTGCTGGAGCGTGTCCAGAGAAGGGCAACGAAGCTGGTGAGGGGTCTGGAGCACAGGTCTTATGAGGGGTGGCTGAGGGAACTGGGGTTGTTCAGTTTGCAGAAGAGGAGGCTGAGGGGAGACCTCATCGCTCTCTACAATTACCTGAAAGGGGGTTGCAGAGAGGTGGGTGTTGGTCTCTTCTCCCAAGTGACTAGTGACAGGACAAAAGGAAATGGCCTCAAGTTGTGCCACTGGAGGTTCAGGCTGGATATTAGGAAAAATTTCTTTACTGAGAGAGTGGTGAGACACTGGAATAAACTGCCCAGGAAAGTGGTGGAGTCACCATCCCTGGAGGTGTTCAAGGAACGTGTGGACGTGACATTGTGGGACATGGTTTAATGGGCATGGTGGTGTTAGTTGATGGTTGGACTTGATGATCTTACAGGTCTTTTCCAACCTTAGTGATTCTGTGATTCTGTGTTGTGCAACTAACAAAGCCGTCAAGGGATTTTCCAGTGGCATCCCTGAAGGCTTTGGAAAGGTTTGCTTTTTATATGTTTCTGGATTTGCTTGAAAAATTAATCCTTCTTCCTGCATATTCAAGAGCTCTGATAGATGATACAAATGTAGACATAGGTATGGATGGTCATCATGTTTTCCATTCACTTGCCATCTTGCATGCAAGTCTTACAGTAGTTCCTCATACTAGAAGTCATTCAATCCTACTCCTTAAACATAGCACTTACGTGATCGAAGCTGCCTGTAATTTTTTCACCTCTGACTTCAGGGTTTGAGGTGGGACGTTTTATGGGTTTTCTCATTACCTGCCCCATGTCCTGGTATCCCTGTGCTACAATTACAAGCATATTGACTGCACTGCTCCAAGCCTCATGAAACACACCACTCTCCACGCACCCTGTCAGTTGGATGGCTTTCTGTGTACACGTTCCTCACTTTACAGCCACAGCTCAGCACTGGTCCCCACCAGTGCTGATTCACAACTGTATGTTTGTAAGACTCAGACATTCATTGCTGCTGTCTCCTTTTCTCCCTGATATTTCAAAACACTTTTCCAGTTACATTTGAGTTTTATCAGTTTCTAGGTCATTGCATTTTTTTAGGTAAACTCTTCCTTAGAAGAGCTGCCCTCATGGCCTGAGCATGCTCTTGCCGAAGAGAAAGGTGATTTTGGGCAATGCCATTGCCGCACACCGCTATAAAGGGCACACTGCTGGCTCCCCCCAGTCTTTTAAATGAAAACAAAGATGCAAACCTGCTGATACCTCCTCTTCATAGTCCTTTTCTCATCTGTCCTTGCGACGGCTTTTGTGTCAGCTTTTATTTAAGTTAATGATTAAAGCAGGGAACTGCCTGAGCAAAATGCAGGGATGCCTGACCAGCCACAAGCACAGCTACTCTCTGGCCGGTGCAGCAGGACGGCGTCGTTAGCAGGACACATGGACGAGGTGACCACATTCTCTGTTTTATAAGATGCTGCTGCCTAACGAGATGGATGGAATTAATTACATTGATACTAGATTTTTTTCCTCCAGTTAGCTACTTTTGAAATGTTGCCATGGACAGAAGAAGTTACAAAGCATTATAGCAACACTGAGAATGTAAGCTGCAGCACTTTTTTTTAAAGGAATTAAAACTCAATAGAAAAAACACTACATAGAGCATAGAAAATAAACCAGTAGAAATTGGAGATCAACTTTGTGCCACTTCCTGTGAATAGATCCTGGTGGGGGAGCTTAGATAGAAATGCTAAAACAATATAACCTTTTTACATATTTTACCAATATTAAAACTCTTTTTAAAAACATTATATTCTAGGTTTTCATGTCCATGTTACTTTTGTCTTTATCTTTGTATATTTCTATGATCAGAATTTTCTAGGTTTATTTTTACTAGTTAATAAACCACATCTACTTTAATTAAAGCAATGCAAGCATATTGCTTCAGTATTGTTTGCAATACTGCAGTTGTATAACTCTTGCTGTCTTCTTTGCATCATTCCTGCTGTCATCCAGGCAAAGACCATGGAAGTTTGTTTCCGCATTTAGCTAAATCCAACAGGGAGTGCTAGCTTAGTATTTCTGCATGAGACACAGGGCTGGACATGTATGGTTGTCTTTGTAATGTCATATGCAGTGTTACAATTTGTAACATAACTTAAAACTGCTTTACAAAACTCTCCTGATAACACTTGGATTTGCCATACAATTTGTCCAGGGATTGAAGCTCGAAGGACAATTGCAACAAATATGTCTTAGCGAGTTTTTCTCTTCTTGCATAGGTCATCTGGTTTCTACTCAGGTACCTCTCTCATTTTCTCTTTTTAAAAATAATTTTCAAGCTAGACATTGTTTCAGAAATTCTCACCACGTACCCGTACTTTGTTTTGCTCTGCCAATAACAACCTCAGTGAATTCAAGCAACTTAATGAGGTGCTCTTAGGCTCTTCTAAGTATTTCTCCAAATTGATCTTTTAAAGAGCTTTAAGACTTTCCAGCACTGGATTTCAAACTGACTAGATGTAGCCTTGATTTGCCCTCAGGCTGCTTTCCCTCAGTACTTGCTTTTTGTTACATTTTCCAGTCCCAAGGGATTTCTCTTGAACTTCTGAAAAGGTTTGCTAAAGCATCTCTAATTTCTTTCCCCATTTCCTTCAGCATGCCTGCATATGGCCTTTCCCTTTTACTGGTATTACAGATCCCAAGCTTTTTATTAACTATTCCTGATCTTATCTCCTGGTTTCTTAATTCCTCATCATCTGCTCTCAGTAATCAGATTCTTGCTTAAGAAAATATCTGTTCTCTTGCAGCCAGAGACACAAAGTAAGTGTTAATATTTTCTTTGCCCTGTTCATTTCCATCTGACTACTCTTTAATAGCCTTATGAAAGAAAATGCCTTCTCTGTCCTTCTCCCTTTTTTGCTGTTTATGCTCTTTCAGATGATCCAGGCTGATCTAAATATAGTGAAATACATCACTGTCTCCCCCATCAAGTGTGTTCAGCTGTGACTCAAGTGTGTTTTTGCTCCATTGCCTTCTAAATGTGCAAGTGTGTTAGCAGGGACTGCTTGCACAAGTTTCCTGTGCTCGTATTCTTGAATGAAGTCAGCAATAGCTAAACACAAACCAGGCGCAAAGCCCAGCTCTGTAGGTAATCCTGGTTCAGACTAATAGCAGATCCTTTGTGCCGTGCTACATAGGAGCAATGCCCTCTGTGGAGTCTGAGCACCTCCAGCTCCACTTCTGAAAATAACTAGCGCTGTTGCACAGTACCGGCAGAGTAAGGAGCTTTGATTCATTCTTGTGAAAAATAATGTCCGTGTGTGGATTCTGTATTTTTGTTGCAATGCTCACTTGCTTAAGCTGTTGCTTGATCCATATTTCAGATCTCATTAGCTGATGATTACTAGACTCTGCAATTAGAGGCTGAGAGTAAATCCTGAAGTGTTTTGATTTGTTTCTCAACAGGCCATGTTGAGATCAGCTTCTGGTTTACCCTAATGCAGACAGCTTTGGACACTTGTTGTTGCTCTGGCAGATGGTACCAGAGCTTTCTGACTCTCAAAAAAAAAGGATGGACACATTTTAATGAGATTTGCGTAAACATTTCTTGGTGTATCTTGGTTGTGGGTCTTGGAGACCTGTCAGCTGCTGACAATAACTGGTCCTTTCCCCTTTTGACTAAAATGATTATTTCAAGCAGGAAAATAGCTGAGGTGCTTGTTCTGGCCCTAGCAGCCTGATGGGCTCAGTGAGAGCAGCACGTGGATGTGGTGAGGCCCTTCCACATCTCCAGCCAGCGTGTGTGAAGCTGGCTGAGGTTTTTCTGCACAGTGCTTGTAAGACCAAAGCAATCAAGAACTCCTCGAAAACGCTTTGCCAGCCTACAAACTGCGGGTTGTGCCACTATGTGTGCTCTCCCTTGGGTGCCAAACCATGATTATTCCCTTCAATCAGTCCTACAGAAGCGCTACCAGGATCTTATAACTGCTCTGTAGTATCTTGATGCTGCAAAGACCACCTTGGTTAACTTCTGTGGCTTTGCTGTTCTGAAAGAGATAAAGCTGTCATCTTTTGCACCAGAACTGGATGCCGTAGCAGCAAACAGCCTGTTTGGAAGCACAACCTCTGCAGGCAGCAGACCCTTTTCTGCTATGCGTGAGATTATCAGCGTGGTAGAAAAATCAATTTTCCTTATTTGTGTGTCACCTCCTCCCAAAATGTAGGTGGCTGTGGAAGTCAGTTCCCCTGCTTCTCTCGCTTGCTTGCATTTGGGGTCCCTTTTCAAAGATGCCTCCATATCCACTTTGCACAGAAACCCAGCCGAAGCCAGTGGAAAAGCAGAGGATGCCCACATACTGCCATTGATAACTCGTCTATCGTCCATGTGTAGCCCTCTGCTTGATTTATAACTCCCTGATTAAATGCTGCAGTGAACTCAGGATTGCCCTTCCTCTGGGCTCTTCTGTGGTGCTCCAGCCCTCAGCATAGACATGCCCATGGAGAACAGTGAAATTATTCTTGTAATTGTACTGTAATTATGCTTGTGTAAAAAACCCCAGTATTGCTACAGCTTTAGAAACAGGCACAAAAAAGTGCGTGTAAGCTAGGCAGTGTCAGGACTGGGGCCCGAGCACAGACACACAGTAAGTTTGCACAGTCTCAGCTCAGGCCAAAAGCACCCTCCCAGGCGGTGCCCGGGCAGAGCCTGCGGGTGGCCTGGGCAGGGGTCCACACGGTGTGGGCGCCTCCTCTGTTGAGCCAAATTACTTCCCCACTTCCTTACTTTCGAGTAATGTTGTATTTTGTGTTGTCACCTGAGTAGTCTCTGAAGAACAATTTCCAAGCTGTTATTTTAAGGGCAAAAGGAAGAACCAGCACCATTTCCCTTGGGTGACATCTCGCCAGCCTGGCCGAGGGTCACTGTCTCGGACAAACGTCCACACTGGCCAAAACCATGGGCTATCATTGCTATGGAACCAGATTTCTAAAAGAAACGGCTTATGTAGTCATGTGTGAGTGTGTGTGTGCGCATACGTGCATTGGCACGCGTTTCTGTGCGTCTGGTTGTTTATCTGCCTGTCATCCCCTGCTAAGCTGTGAAGCCGCTGGCTGACTCAATCAGATGTCACACATATAATTAACTCCCAATTAGTTTCAGAAAAATAAGGGAGCAGGGGAGGAAAGAGACACAAAAAAATCCCAAACTGTGGAAAAAGTGGCCACAGGAGCTTGCAATTTATCACTCGCCAGAAGGTATACATGGGATAGTGTTTTTCAAAATGTTCCTGCCGCAGTTCCTCCAGTTGGCACTTACTTGTTCCTGGAAGCCAGACTGGTCATTAACAACGCAAAACCCCATAGGAAATCAGGTCCGCTGTGTAGGTGGGGCTACTTTTGAATGACTTATAACCTGGCTGAGTTTTGATGGATTTTCACAGGCACAGGCAGGGCCACATCTCATGCCAAGCTGCAGCAGTGATGTGAGGACATCTCAAGGGAAAGGTGCTAAAACTCTGTGGTCTTCCCAGGGTGAGAACTCCAGCTCCTGGCCCCAGCCTCCCCTTAGAAACGGCTAGCCCTTCCCACTAGTACTGGCTAAGTCTCAGGTGAATACTAGAGGTAGATACGCAGAGGACAATTTCAGCTTAAAATGGTTGAAGTTTGGCAATGGTTATCAGGAGCAGAGAGGAGCAGGTGACACTGGTGAGTACCAGATGACCTGAATGTTAGCCAGTGCTGCGACAGGCTCCAGGAGTGGTGGCCTGGAGGGAGCTTGGCACTGGGAAGGGGCAGACACACAAACAGGCACTGGATGGGAAGCTGGGGATGCCTCTGTCACTCCTAGTAAATAAAATAGGCCTGGCTCTGCTTTCTGGCTTGGGAAGGGGGGTTCAGCACAGCTTCTGTCCATGTGGTGAGGTTCCCTCCCATCCCCAAAAAAGGGTGGCCTCATCCATCCCACTCTCCCCTGCGCAGGTCTGGGCTCTGGCAGGGAGAGCGCTACTTGGCCCAGGACAGATCCGCACCAGGGAGTGTGCAGTATGAAATAATACCCTGTTGAAACTACGTGGCTGGCAGCTGCGTCGCTGCCTGGCTCTCTTCAGCATGCCAGCAGCTGTGGGGTCCAGAGGGACGCCCATGCCATGCTTCCTCCACATCACAAACCCCAGCCGTGGCCGTCTGTCCGTCAAGGTCTTGTGCCAAAATTAAGCTCTTTCTTTGGTGCAGAAGATCGGGAGGAAAAACAAGGAGACAGAGTGCTGCTGGAGGCAAGCAGGAGAGAGAGGGCTGCTGCGTGTGCATGCCTCTCCGCCCGGCTGCAGGGTCGGCTGCTCCATGAGGGGCATGGCAGCCCGAATGCCACCACCACCGCTTGCAGGGAGAGCTGGAGGAGGGGAGAGGTCTCCCGGGGGGTGGGAGGGAGCGAGCACCATGCTGCAGCATGCGAAATCCCGCTCTGCATAACGAGGCCTGAGGAAAATTGGCAAGCGGGATGGGGCAGGAGTTAAAAATGCGTGTGAGCGGTGGAGGGAGGGGGGCTTAAGCAATTATTTGGGGCATGAAGCAATGCAAAAATATTTCCAGAGAAGCCCTGATACACTATGTGCTGCTAAGGTGCTTCTGAGGAAAGCCCACACCGTGGCTCTAAGCAAGGGCTGCCTGCTGCATTGTGCAGGGCAGTGTGGCTGGCAGGCCCGGAGAGAGGGGCAGGCAGCAGCCGCCTGCTGCCAGCTTTCACCTGGAGATCGCCCTGCCACCCGTGACGTTATGGGAGCCCACGGAGGTCTCACGCTTCGCTCACTAGAAGCGGTTTCAGTAGTGGGATGTGAGGTCTCACCTTGCATCCCGGTGCCGAAAATGTCTGAAGACTTAAAATCCTGGCAGGCTTTGTGCATCTCTACATGCATGTACCAGTGATTAATTTGACACAAAACATGCCACGGCCCCGTGGCCTATCAGACCGCGCTTGCAGGAGAAGGGGTGGGGATACACCCCACAGCAGCTGGGTAGCTGACGCTCATCCAGTTCACGTAACATGCTGCAGCCAAAGTCATCCTCCTCGCCTCCGTCAGAGTCCAGAGGTGAAAAAAGTAACATATTTTTATTGTTGGGAGGCCCGTGTTATTTGGCAGCAACTGCAGGCTCCCTGTCCCCTTGCCAGGAGGAGCTTTGCAAACAAATGCCAGCCCTCCCAGGATACTGCTAACAACTAACGCATTATTTGAAAATCAGACACAAACGTCAAGAGGCTGTGGTGGGTGAAGGAGCCTCCAGCGCCCCGGACAAACGGATGGGGAGCAAAGGCCAGAATTGTGTTAGTGCATTTCAAACCAAATTAAACCCAGAAACTTGACATGCTCTGGACCATCAATACCAGGTAGGAGTACGTGAAAGCAAGGAAAAAAGGACATTTGAAAGTCACTTCAGGACTGAAAAATCTGAATTAAATGCCAGTGGCATTTCTCAGCAGCCTTGTACAGAAGCACTGAAGAAAGCAGTGACACTTGCAACATGCACCAAAAACACAGGCAAAGCTAAGTGACAGAGTTCACACTGGGAACAAGGGGAAATGAGCCTTTTGGAGCAAAGGCAGAGGCAGATCTGGGTGAGCCAGCTGGAAAAAACATCTAGTTGTTCTAGGTGATTATTCATATGAGCATCATTCATGAGTTCACACATTCAGCATGACTGAAGAATACTGCAACTAAAAAGGAGGCATGTGTACACAGCCCTCTTTAATCAGATGCAGCTACTTGACGTATCATGTAACTGGCCACAGGACGGTGATCACAAGTTTAGACATGTAACTGCTCATCCCTCAACTGCTGAGAAAGAGTGACCTGAGAGATAAAATCCGTGAGGGAAGATGCAGAGTCAAACTCTGATTTGAATTTATGACTAGATGGCACTGGCAGAGCAAGATCTGTCACCTGTGACGTTGCTGTTCAAGAGAAAACTGAAAACAAGTCTGCTCAGCTTGCTGCAGGCTGAAGTTGCAGTCCCTGGGGATTTATAGATTCGCCGATGCAGACCCTCTGGGTCTTCTCTCTTGACTGCAGGAAGTGGCCTCCCCATTAGCGTGCTGGTGAGTGAGTCCCACTTCAACACCAAATGCTCCCTGTGGCACCTGTAGGAGAGCTCAGCTGTGCTGGGAGCTGCTGATGAGCAAAAGCCCTTCAAGGGTGAGGATGATTTAGGCAGAGCTATCTATAAAGAGAGAATAAAACCTTGGAAGCTGTGGGAAGGAGCTGAGAAGTGCTTTTTATAACGTCTCATGAAATGGCTTTTATGACTTGCATTGCTCCATGGGAGATAAGGACCTAGCTGCAGACTGCGTTCAGCTGCTTCTGGCTCCAGCCCAGCCCAGGGAGAGGGTGGCTGGAGTGTTACATCCTCACCACTCCCATCTCACGGAGGTCGTGAGCTGGATGGAGCAGCAGCCATACCGGGTGCTGCTGGTAGCTCGGATGCAGGCTTTTGCCATGAATGTGGGAGAAGTCTGTGATAAATGCATTTTCTCAGTTGACAGCAACTCAGATCAAATTTCACCACCCTTTTACCTTAAGCGATTTAGTCATCCTGAAGCGTTTTGCTAACACAACCTGCTGCCAGCAGCCAGCTCCTCCTCCCCTTCCCAGTGGGGAGAAACATGTTCCAGCCATTGGTCTCTACCCTTACATTCCCCAAAAAATTATCATTTCTCCACCATTGGCTAAATCTATTCAGAGATGCCATTTTCGTGATCATGAACATAGCACTACAGCAGCAAGGGGACGGGAATGGATGAGGCTGGACCAAGGGGCTCCTGCAGAGGCTTCAGGAGAGCGAGATGGGGTTGGGGACCAGCCCTAGGCAGGGCTGAAATGCCAGCCTGGCCAGATGACGGATATCACCACAGCTCTGCCCCTTCTTCCAGCACCTCAGCAGGGGACATGGGGCAGGGAACTGCCGTATCGGCAGCAGGAGACTGACGTGTCTGCAGCTCATGGTGGTTGCACCTGATGTAAGAGCTCCCTGGGGCAGCACCAGTTGTGCAATAACTCCAGAGAGCCCTCTGTGACCACAGATATGTTGGAGTAACTACAGAATTTTGATTTAGACTGTCTGTGAATCTGACCCAACTTATTTAACAAGGTCTAAAATACTCAGTCGCTGCACTGCCAATAATAAAACTGACTAGTATCCATGTCTTTCACAGGGTGAGCTTAAACGAGGCTGGTGAGGGATTTTACAGCTTTTAAATTGCTTCTGTGCACTCGTAAATGAGTGTCAGGTATAACATTAATTGTTTAGGGCTTTTTTTATTTTTACACCATCATAAAGTTGTAACTTAAGGCACTACAGTCCTTTCTTCCAGGGTATCCCAGCATTCTGGCTATGCTCCTGGAGAAAGAGAAAGAAGGGTTGAAAAGATTTAGTTCCAGATTATTTACAAAACCTGTCTGAAAAGATCTGACATTTCACTAAGGATTTTTGAATCACTAGAACACGAAGTAAAAGCTAATGGGAAATTTCTCACACTGAAATAAAAACATTCCTTTTAAAAAAAAAAATCCAGTCTGTGAATTTGGGAAAAAAAAATTAAATATTCTGGAAGTGACCTTCTTCCCCTACCTCAGTTCTTAGCAGGACATTTCTAAGGGGTAGAAAGGTGAATTTCCTTTTGACTTGCTGCTTCATTCAGGCTTTCACAGAGAGCAGTGGTAAAGACCACAAAAATTTTCACAAGATATTAGGGATAAATGGAATTGAAATGGGTTAGTATGTTCTCTAGTTCATAGGTCCTAAGGCTAAATTTGCACAGCAGCATCTGAGAAAGGGGAGGAGTGGACTATGAAGATGTTGACCGGCATCACATTACCATCGGCTTTGGGGTGGAGATCAAACTTGATAATCCTGTATTGCGTGTTTTGTGGGATGTCTGGTGACATCAGATGCTCCTGGTGTATTTCCTAATAACTCTCATCACATAACTGTCCTTTGCAACCCCTGCCTTGGCATAGACATTGGGGTTTGGTGGGTGACAGAGGAGGAGGCTTAGAAGAGCTTGAAGAACAAGACTCTGTAAAGAATCTCCTGCATGGGCTAACCTGTGCAAAACCACTTGTCCTCAAAAGTTAGATGTCCTAGGCAGGTGTTCTCCTTCAAGTGAGTGCAATGAGATATTCCAAGACCTGATTAAACTACTTCCCAAACCCAAAGTGCTGCATAAGACCTCAAATATCACTTCTACCTGTGAAGGCTGCCCATAGAGGCAATCATTCCCCACTGTAGTTTCAGAGATAATTGCACATACAGAGGGAGATTTTATTTAAATGTCTGCCATGACTTCTTCTAGCCATTGAAGGAAACGGGCTGGGACATGTCCGTTGTCTGCTCAGGCTTCATAGGAGGCTTTCATCCTGCACTGCTCAAATAAGAAAAACTATGAGATCACTGGTTGCTAAACACTTGACGTGATTTCCCAAGGTTTGCCTCTATGGTAAGTACTCTGGTAATTTGGGTAGTGTTGACAGAAGCCCTGAATATTACCCAAAGCACTTGGTGATTATTTTTTTCTGCTGGCTCCAACAGCAAAGCACTAAGAAGTTCACCCCCCGCTTCCGGGCAGAGACATTGTTATGCTCCTAATGGTTCAAAAAAAAATCCACCTTAATGTCCCAAGAGCCTTCCTGCAGGCCATGCTGCTATACTGCTACTCTCCCAGCATTAAGGATGGGATAGGGTGGGACAGCCAGATTTTGGACAGGGTCATGTAGCTATCTTGCTGCCAGCCCAAGCTTAATTGTGCTCAGTGTCTTTAGCGATCACAACTTCAGTAGCCTAAGAATAGGCCAAATTCACATCCCTAGTTCTTGGGTCAGCTCCACCTTTACGTCTTTTTAAGTTAATATTTTTAGCTTAATATTTGAAACATAATTTCAGGTTGCATTTTAATGTCATATTCCAAGAGTGAAGTGGCGAGATCTTTTAAAAATGCATACATAATTTATTTTTCCTTTGTGACAAGGACAAAGGGAGTCTTTTCATTAAAAAATCTATACAGCTGAGACTCCGCAGCATCTGGTATTTGCGTTCAAAGACAGCATTGTATTAAACTTCCCTGTATGTCTTTTTGTGTAGTAAATGATCGTAATTGTCCTCTCTTCATAAAAAGTCAAAAGCTGAAGTAAAGGGAGGAGAATGATGTTACCTGTTGTTTTATGAGAACCCCCAAGTCTCCTAGTGGGAAGAAGCATTTCTCCCATGGCTTTCGTCCAGCACTGTTTGCCAGTGAGCTCACACTGGCATGGGCCTGAGCCACGAGCAGTCTCGCCACCATTCTTGAGGGCAGGACTCCAAATCTTGCTGTTAGATACTGAAAGACTCCTGCGGACTTCTGCACTTGTTGAGTAGGAAGCATCATGACAGCTACTAGAGAAGCCACAGTAGAATCACAGAATCACAGAATCACTAAGGTTGGAAAAGACCTGTAAGATCATCAAGTCCAACCTAAAAAAAAACCAACAAAAAACCAAAAACAAAACAAAACAAAACAAAAACACCAAAAAAACCCAAAAAAACAAAACAAAAAAAAAACCAAACACACCCACATACCAAAAACCAACCCACCCAACACCACACAGCACCATGCCCATCAAGCCACATCCCACAATGCCACATCCACACGCTCCTTGAATACCTCCAGGGAGGGTGACTCCACCACCTCCCTGGGCAGCCTATTCCAATGTTTCACTACTCTCTCAGTAAAGAACTTTTTCCTAATATCCAGTCTAAACCTCCCCTGGCGCAACTTGAGGCCATTTCCTCTTGTCCTGTCGCTAGTCACTTGGGAGAAGAGACCAACACCCACCTCTCTGCAACCCCCTTTCAGGTAACTGTAGAGAGCGATGAGGTCTCCCCTCAGCCTCCTCTTCTCCAGACTGAACAACCCCAGTTCCCTCAGCCGCTCCTCATAAGACTTGTGCTCCAGACCCCTCACCAGCTTCGTCGCCCTTCTCTGGACATGCTCCAGCACCTCAATGTCCTTCTTGTAGTGAGGGGTCCAAAACTGAACACAGGATTCGAGGTGCGGCCTCACCAGCGCTGAGTACAGGGGCACGATCACCTCTCTGCTCCTGCTGGCCACACTGTTTCTGATACAGAAGCAAAGAAGGCTTGGAAGACCCTGGAAAGGTGATAGGAAGGAAAAGCAAAACGTGAGGTGGCAGTTATCAGAACTGGAAATACTTGTGAACTTGCCTTTCCACTTCAATGATCTGGAAGGTACAGGTATTAATCTGTGATATTTGTGATCCAGGTTTAAATTCTCGTACAGTGTCACATACACTGCTCATAGAAGGAAAGCACTATTACTATGTTTAACAATGATATAATAAAAATTCTCAGTTACTGATCTCCTTACAAAATATTGGATTGAATATTACTTTTGTGCAATGGAAAGGTTGTGTTTGTCTGTGCTCTTTGTGTAAAGCTTGCGGTGGAGAGAAGAGCGAAGAAGTGAGTATGGTGACAGTGCTAATCCCCAATACTTTGCCTTTATTCTTACAAAGAAAGAAACATCGACAGCAGTCCCAAGCAGCACAGCTATTATCATGACCTATACTAATCTCAAAATAAGATGGGTCTCATTAACTTCCCTTTGACAACATGGGATGCTAATAAGCACACATGCCTTTGAAGGAAAACCCAGGGACCTGCCACTTTAAAAGGAAGTTCAGGCTGAGGTTATGCTGAAGCGTTCTGGAGTGCATCTGTCCTGGGATTTTGTTTAAATTAATCATTGAGGAAATTGGCAAAAAGCAGCCACAGGGGGTGGAGTTGCATAAGAATCTATGTGTTTGCTTGGGTGTGAGGACTCGTGTTTGCTCTTTATCTCACAGAATTGAAAAGATTTAATAAACTATCTGTGTCACTCAAAGTAATAAATCCTTTACAATCTAAATTCTTCCATCATAAAATATTCCTTGGGAAGGCATTATTCCTTCATACTGATCTTTCCCCAGTCTGAAAGAGAGACTATATACTACCGTGACGATCCAAGGGATGCTTCTTCTCATCCTGCATAAACTTTTGTTATCTCTGGCAGTGAAAGAATCCTCTGAGCTGTGATGGCTGCAGTTTATTTTCCATAAAGACTTGCCATCACTAGCTGGGCTGCAGTCAAACAGTGCACTGTTTGCTTTGTCCCAACCAGTCTTGGGTAAGTCAAGTTCTTTGTGTCAGGACTTAAACCCTGGTGGCAGCAGATCAGCTTTGTTAAATACAGATAAATTCCTTTTTCCGTTTCTCTTTTTCTACTACTAGTACATAATTAGGCCTGTATGAGAGCTACCTTATTGACTGAAATAAAATAGCTAAAGCTGCAGAAGACCCAGTATGACACTCCCCGAGTGCCCTGGAAGAGCAGTGACCACTCAAAAGTTAGGAGATGCCAAAATGGAAGTTGCTCAAGCAAGTGGTCTGGAAGGGCTCACGTGCCCCACTGAGCCCTGGCTCTGGGTGGTCCTGGCAGGGTCTCCCAACCAAACTGCATCCCCGAGCCCCCGGGGCCCTCGTTCTCACTGCTCCTCCTGGGGCATCTCTTCCAGTAACTCACTTCTCACCTGGTTAGATGCCACCCTTTCTTTACCACCTGAAATATGTCAAAGTCCATTTATACCCTATTGTCCTTTTGCCAACACTGCCCTCTAATTATTAAAATCGTGTTTGTTTCCTGGTAGTTACTTCCTTGAGGTGTTAGTACCTTCTTGCACCCTTTGCCTTCTGTGCTGAACAAGT
This sequence comes from Gavia stellata, assembly GCF_030936135.1. Classification (NCBI taxonomy): domain Eukaryota; kingdom Metazoa; phylum Chordata; class Aves; order Gaviiformes; family Gaviidae; genus Gavia; species Gavia stellata. The sequence continues at coordinate 23,642,717 of NC_082596.1, read as the reverse complement.
CTGGGACACCCCTCCTAAGGCAGAACAAGGCAGGTCATGCCTGTGGAGTCTCACCACTCCCTCCTGCAATGGCCTCAGCACTGCTTTCACTGGCTGGAGTTGCCTTCCGGCAGCGGTACAGCAGGGGTTTGCTCATAGCCATGCTGTTGGCAAGGAAAGCTGGCTAGCCTCTCTGCTCGTCTGCCTGCTCCAACTGATGACCTCCCACATCTTGTACCCGTACAGCACTAAGACATCCACTTACTGTTATTCCACTTCTCCAGTTTCTTGTTGTCGCACCCAAAGTGTCTAGTTCTACAACCTCCCCAGGGACGTGGTAGAGTCCCCATTCTAGAGGTTTTCAATATGCAACTGGACAGGGTGCTAGATAATCTCATCTAGGCTCCCTTTCCTGTGAAAGTTTGGACCAGATGATCTTTCAAGGTTCCTTCCAACCTGGGCTGTTCTATGATTCTGTGATTCTACTGTTCAAAACAGCATATGTCCATGGTCCAGCTTGCATCTGGGAAGTGACTTTCCTGCAGTGACGCAGCTCCTGGTAGTGTAATTTGTGTCAGTAATGATGAGATCTCTGGGCAATCCAGCACCAGGGAAAGGCAGAAAATGTGGTGGCTGAGCCAGGAGGCCACAGTCATTGGTCTTGTCCAGACTGAGTCCCTACCGCAGCACTCAGCCATCAATAGCCCTTGTTCCTCACAGACCAGCCCTACCGCTTTTCCCTCTATCTCTGTTAGTTCTCTGTTCTCTCTCGTTCAAACAGTCCTAGTCCTTCTCATGCCCCCATGTCTGTCTTCAGTCTGCCCTGCTGTTACTGCTGTGCCCAGAGGTCCCCTCTCCTTGCTCCAGTCTCATCCAAGCAGTCCAGTGCTCTGCATGCTCTGGTTCCGAGTCGCAGCCTGTCTGCCCACCTTCCCAGCCTCTAGCCCCCGTCTTCCCCTCCTGTGCTCCTTGTCATGGTCCACTCCTCTGCCCCAGCTGCAGAAAGTCTCCCTTGCAGGGCAGCTTGTCTTCACAGCGGACTTCGGCCTCCAGGGTGGTCATCCCAGCAGGAGAGCTCTGGAGAGGCAGAGGCATCTGCTCTTAGGCCACACATAGCTTAGATGTGTTCAGTGTGGATGGAAACCTAGATATATTCAGCTGCTGACATTAGCAACGTTACTGCTGAGCAAATGCGAATTTCAAAGGGATTTTCAAAGCAGACTCCTGAAGCAGGTGGTTTTGTTTTTTTTCCCTTCTGCCTCTCCTGATGCCATACTAACTTTCAGCATCTTTTTCTGAAGCATGGGAATGGCAAAACTGTTCATAAATACAAAAACAACAAACTTGGACAAACTAGTGTATTTTTCTCTATCCTTACTGCCACACGCACCAGAACCATTTTGGCTAAAGATTTCTTAATATTAGGTTATCAGCCTCAAGCTAATAACTATTTCAGAAAACTTCTTCCCAAATAGATCAAGTCTGGTAATGGACAGCTGAACACAGGGTCTCACAATGTAGTGTTTCGTGAATCCTTACCCTTGTAATAGCAGGTGACACCAGTCAGACCTATGGCTGTATGAAATGATCCACAGAACTATCTGCTCTTTTCACCTACCCAGAAAAGCTCATAAAGAGCTGCTGGGCGTAGTAACCTGTTTGCAATGTGCTGGAAGGATGGAGAAGCCTGTAAGTGTCCAGCATTGCTCCATTCAGCTGTTACACACTGGGTAGAGCAAGAAGGTCTGCTAGAAACAGCAACAGCCACTGTGAGTTCGGTTATGAATCATGGGAGGGACCTTTCTGTATTTGGTGACTCGGTACTATGGTGACAACAACTCCACAAACACTTCACAGAGAATAAGGCCACGTGTTTTCCGTTCCTCCTTATGCAGTGTGGTGCTGCCTGGGAATAACCTGTGGTGGTGAATTCCTTTGAGTTGGTCCTTTTCCGACGTTGCTCTCCTGGAATATCCTTTGCTGGGGTGAAACTACTTCAGATATCATTTATGACCCACTTTATCTAGTGGACTCTTTATTGGTAGTTACCAGTGAACAACAGAGCCCTTGTCATACTCTCCAGAGTCCCCATGTTCAGCCTGAAGTACTGCCAGCCTTTTGTACAGAACCCAAATAGCAGGTGGAGTCATCCTGCCTCTTAACACGCAATGGGGCATTCATTGTAAGCTTCATTTGGTGATGGTTGGAAGCCCCTTCAAAACAGTGTGTGCTTCTAAAAGGTATGTTTAATCATGACTGCACTGCTGAAGTGGGAAGGCTGCCTCCCAAACCATCCTCCCTGTAGCTTCATTCCTTCAGGTGTCCATTTAGAAAAGCATTTGGTACAATAGCTATTCTTCCACTCTTTCCAAGTTCTTCGTATCACATTTGTCCCTGAGTCACCTTTAATTGACACCACTCTTTAAATGTTTACAACTGTTCTGGGTAAAGTGGTGATACAGCAGAAAGCAGCACCAAACTGAAAGGCTGAATTCCTTGCGTTCACAGAAAGCATTTAAGAAAGTGAAAGGTGAGGCAGAACTCTCTCACAAGGCAGCCACTGGTACTGCACTTCATTTCTCTTCTACCTTAATGAGTCTGGTCTCCCTGCAAGCATGAAATTTCCCATTCCCAAGGACCAGAAGAGCGCATCACTCAGAACTAACCATGGCCCAGCTTCTCCTTGCAGCTCCCCTTGACATTAACAAAAGACATTTCCAGGACTTCCAGTCTTGCTGAAATCAGGGGAACTCTTTCCACTCCAAGTGACGGGACGATCAAGCCCACAAAGGGACATCAAATCTAGAGGTGGGCAGAAAGCTGCAGGAGGGAGGAGAATTCTTCACTTGACTCCAAGGCATTTGTGCTTATGCAGCACGACTATGCTGTGCTTATGCAGCATGACTATGCAGCACAATCATGACCATGAAGTCTGATGAAAGTGTTGCTCGGCATGCTCAGGTTGCTCCCATTGCTGAAGCAATGCCAGGAATGTAAGGAACAGAAAGCATTGTTACACCACTGGGCAAATCTAGAGTGCCCTGGATCTTGAACACTGCATGCAGTTCCTGTCTTCCATGCCCAAAGGGGAGGTGATCAGAAATGTTGCAAGGTTAAAATGGCCGTGGTAGGAAGACACACCAAAATGTGCAGGACTTTGAAGGTTGTAGAGGTCAGCAATAAATGGGACACAGAAGGAACAGTTTGCCCGCTGCTTCACACAGTACCATAGATGCCAAATTCCACGATCAGAAACATGGTTTATAACAAACAAAATTATTATTTGAAGTACCTCATAACTTGTGGAGCTCATGGCCGCATAACATTATGGAACTCAAGAGTATACAGGGGTTCAAACAGTGGTCAGACAGATTCATCAAACGAAGTGTTGACTCAGAGGTGCGAAATGCAGAGTCGTAGATCCAAGCTCCAGTTGAGGAAGTCTGAGACGCAGCATGGAGGATGCTTGGAAGGGGAAGTGTGCTGCTCACTTCTTCCCAAAGTGCCCAGGGCAGGGGCTCTCGGTTGTGCGCAGTGCAGTGTAACAGCTTCTGGTCCAACACAGGACATATAACTGCATCTTCTTACGCATTGGTTATGGGCTGGGGGAAGGGGCTTGTCACGTATTTCTCAGCACTTTCTGAGAAATGGTTGTATTTTTGTTTCATTACGGTCCACAGTGCAGAGAAGTCTCTGTGCTTCTGTAGTGCTTGATTGTAGCTCGTGAGGAGTTTGTGAGAATAAATACAAACCTCACTGTTGTGCCAGCTAGTAGTCAGGCTTAATGACCATTTACTGGCCCATACACTGTAGAGCAAAGAGACTCCATCTTAATGAAGGTCATACTAAATAACAGTGTACGAATAATGCTTAATGACTCAAAGTGATGCTGGGTCCTTTAAGATCAAGGAAAATGGTCTCTAATTTTACTTGGATTTCTTCTTCCTCAAATGACATCAATTAGTACACCAAGGATAAAGTCCTTTCGGCCAGGGAAGCCATTTATAAGTAAAAAAGACATGATTTTTATTAAAAATACAAAATACTTTGTCATCTTAGTGACATAAGGTTCAAAGGAATTATTGTGTGATATAAGTAAATATGTCTCTATAATAGCGTACATGTTTCTAACTAGCAGTACTTATCATCCGTGTCTCTCATGGTTTAAAACACAGGACTCGCTACTCCAACTCTGCAGGTGAAAATACAGAGACCAGGAAAGAGGATGTGGCTTCTCCAAAGTCACACAATAGCTCAATTGTGAAGTATGAAACATGTAAGTGGAAATACACAAACACAGAAGCCTGTTCACGAATGGTAATAAAATATGAAAAGAATGAGCAAACCCTTCTGTTCCTAAAAGAGAAGGGTCGTCTGCTGTGGTAAAAAAAAAGTCAAACATCTTAAAAACACCTGCAAAGTCCCTGACTGTCTACATAATTTATACCAAATTACCTCTAGGGACTCACTGTTGGGAGGGGCTGATGCGGGAATCTTCTCCGACTGCTGGAGGAGCTGGAAATGGGGCTGTTTGCCACAGATAAAGTGGTTTTATTCGATAAACTCATGAGGCTTGGATTCTTGCTAATGGCAGAGTTGAGGGTAACTGCACATAAGCTGTTTAACTGTTTCTAAACCAATTGATACAGGGTTTCCCCACTTCACATTTATACCGTGCCAGCTCTGCTACCTGTGCTGGGCTGCTGCTGGGCAGCAATGCATGCAAAATCCTTACGGACGGTTCCTGAGCTGTGCTGGCCACCCGTTCGCATAACTTTTAGTCAGACCTGCACTCCTCCTGAAATCAGCTCTACCCTATCTCAGCTTTTCCCTTCTTTTTTATCTCCCATGACACTGTAATCACACTGAATTCTCCGTTATTGAGATTCTTGGGGAAGAATCAAAACTCTCCTCTCTCCAGGCAAGGAAAAAAAGGGGCAGCTGCTTCTCACAGCCCTTTCCTCAGCTCCTCTGCTCTTCCACTATTTACTTTACTTCTTTACCTTGCAAACAGCTCAACGTCTTGGAGCCTGGGCTAAGCCCAGCCCTTTTGTGCCCTGCAGTCATCGCTGCATCTTTAAGGGAAAACTGATTCCCAGGAATGCTGTGCATGCACATACCTATCTGGGCGCTGCACCCACACCTGCCCACCAGGTAACCCAGCGCCCGCTGGCCCTCGCAGCCGCATTCCAGCCGGCAGAGCTATGACTCGCTAATTGTTACCTGTCAAACAGGTAAACGAAGCTCTTGGGCCAAGTCCAAACAAGCGTATATTCCCACGAAATCCTAAACCAGCAAACCTTTGACCTTTCTGCAGCCCCACTGATGATTTTTGCTGGGACTGATTTAAAAGTATGATGGTATCTTTGACGGACAGAAAAAAAGTGGCATGTTTGGCTATTGTTTATTGTGATGAAGCTTTCTTGTATGTGTTAATACTTGCAGGAGAGCAGAGCAGGCAGCCCAATAAGCACGGTGTAGCTCATGGCTCCAGAATCACGCGAGTGGGGTGGCTTTCCAAGATCTCGGCAGTGCAGCACTGATCCAAAAGCAGTTTGTGGATGGCGAGGAATTAATATGCAAAACCTCCCGAGGCTGAAAAAGTTAGTGCACAAAGTAGCTGGGAGCCATCTGGGAGGGCTGGAACTGGCATTTCCTGTTCATTTAACCCTGTTCAGACTTGCTCCGAGGAGTGTAACAGGATCAGCTCCGGTGGAGCAGGAGGGTCTCTGCACACAGCCATAGGCAGCAGCCTGTTACTGTCACCCATCAAGGCGGCTGGCTTTGCCCCCCTTTGCGCTTTCTGAACAGGGCAACGAGGGAAAGCAGCTCAGACCAAACTGCTCTATCATAAAGTTCGATCCTCCTGGGTAGTTGCACAGAAAAGATATTACACCGCAGAAGCATACCTGGAAAGGCAGCCTGCTCTTACTGTAACATCTGTAAGATTTCATATGCTTCTACATCATAATGCAATAAAATAAAAAGTGGGCTTTACTGAAAAAATACAGCTATCAATCACAACATTCAAAATAGCACAGATGTCCCTACTTACTGTGACCCTGCTCCTTACAAGCTCTCTGGCTTGGACTCTGAGTGCTTTGGGACAAGGACCGTGGTACCTACACATTCTCACAACACGTGATATGATCTGACAACACTTCTGATTCAATAACATGATTCAGTCTCATCATAGCTTCACCCTAGGTGTTGCATCAAGTCTCCCAGCTGTCAGAAATGATAGCCTAAGAGGGGAGAGTAAATGGTATAAACCAGATTGTTATTGATAATAACAGAAACATGATCTCCCCAGCAAGATGGTAATCTTTCTCCACAAAGGTTGCAGATAGCCTCCATGGTAAGCTTGATTTTGACCTGTCTCTTACCTCAGCTTTACCCCAGTTAAACCAGACTTCTATAGATCTCCCGGATGTCATCTTAGACACTGAATTTTATTTTGGAATAGGTGATTTTTAAATTTTTAATAGGTGAATTTTATTTTGGAAGTTACCTGGAGTAAGCAGTTGTTAGAGAGATCATTTGCAAAGCAAAGTGGATTTTATACTTTATTTGAAAAAACATTTCTGTTTTTAACTTAACAGAAGCTCCAGACTGAGGTTTCGCACTCTTCTTTGGAACAGGCTAGTACTTTAAGCTGATTTTTAGGGGTTTTTGGCTGACGTGAGATCAGATATGCTTGCACAACTTCATCTCAGTCCAGTACCTTATCTAAATGCTGAGGGATTGGCTCAGAAACCAGAAGAGATCCTGGGATTTACAGCTGAGCTCCCAGGTTTCGTGGGGCTGAGCACAGCTTTGGTCTCCTACAGACCTAATGTGACATGCACAGATTCCTACAGAACTTGGAAACTCCTCTGCAACTCCTTCTCTTTAGCTCCTTCCTCCTTTTTCTTCTCTTTACTGTGCAGAATACATTAAAAGAGAAAGGATGTCCTGCAAGGGGATGAAAGAAATAACTTCTTCCAGCAGGCTGCCAGGCCATTCCAGACCTGCCTGTCTCCCAGCCTGTTGAGAGGTGTGAGTGGTAAGTGGTGGGACAATTGGCTGAGTTTCTGTCTAGGAAGAACAGGTACAAAAGAAGAGTCCTTGTGCCAGGGGAGGATCTTACAGGTCTTTTCCAACCTTAGTGATTCTATGATTCTCCCTTTGCACACAGCCCACTGCACCCCCCCAGAACTCCTCCGCAATGCAGTAACTGATCAAACACAGCATCCGGAGGTTATTATGTGGCTGATCCCCTCTGCCAGAGCCTCCTCCACACTCTGGTGAGATGGCTGGACTGCTGGCGGTCTACTGACACCCACCTGCATTATCTGTGATGCCCTTGTGACAAAGCTGTTCCCCCAAGTGAAGAGGGCGAGCCCATGGACCAACAACCATCACTGAGCCTTGACTTTAAATGGATGCTGTGAAGAAGTGTTGGCCCTGCTGCCCCTGACCTGGGAGCAAGAGACACCCCAAGCTTGGCAGGGAGTGGGAGGGAAGGAGGAGGGGCTGTTTCAATTTGGCCAGAGGAAGGGGCAAAAGTTTTCTCTTGTGGCTCCCAAGAGGAGGCAGCATCTTGGCAGAGGCAACCTGCCCACCAGGCCAGAGAGTCCTTTTAAGATTCCTCTCAAAAGCTGTTCAAGCAAACAATGGTCCCTTCACAAGCTACATTCAGGTGAATATACTTGATCTGGGATTCTTCCCCCTTTTCACCTCACAGTGAGATTAAACAGATGTCTTATCTGCTGCTAGCTCCTTGCCAAGCTCCAGCATGTAGTATCTTTCAATCTGTAGCACTGTCACCAAATTCCCATGCTGCATCAGTCACCGCACTGACCAGCTTCCACTGGGTATCTTAACATTACTGTCCAGTAGTATCTGAAACCATCAGTAATGGTACCCACAGGTATTTTGCTTAAGATAAAAGAGAAGATATCTTAAAAGATGACAATACAAAGGATGTCTGTTTAAAAACCATGACGTGAAAACTGACAGCTGCATTACGAATACCCACCTAGAACCAGTTGGAAATAATTTGGCCAGAAAATGCTGATTTTTCCTGTATGTCTCATTCCTGTTTTGACAAACGTTTACTGAACGAAGAGCAAGGTTTCAGGAATTTGTTGCTCCACATAGGCTATTAAGATTCCTGGAGCACGTGGGCTCTTGGGACTGCCCTGCAAGCTGGCTTTATCCATGGCAGAGTTGGCTGTCTGGGGCTGTCGCTTCTGTTGTCTCTACAGGATTTTTGAGAGGGGGCCAGAATAGCTCAAAGTTCAAGTTTTCCCTTTCAGTCCTGTAGAAGAACTTCTATGTCTGAAAGTCTGTTAACTTTTCCCAGCTACGTACGTGATCAAACAAGGTATTAGCTCTGTAGGCAAACCTTACATCTCCCCATGGCATCACTTCTACAGCAACATGGCTACTATATGAAGGATGTCCTCTTTGTAATTAGCTCTTACTGGGGAGATCATGGATGATTTAGCTTTTTCTCAACAGCTGAAGAAGAGGGTTAGTTGTTCAGAGGATTGATTGACTGGAGGGTTAAGGAAACTGGACTAGAAATGCCCATGCACTGATCACCAGAAAAGCTGACTCTACAACCACCAGCTCATGCAGTCCCAGGCTACTGCCCGTGAGCATGGGCTTCTTATGTTATCCCACTTCTGACTCCAGTTTGAGCAAAACTGTGTTACTCAGCTGGTGACATGGAAAGAAAGTTTTCTAGCTTCTGTAATGTTCAGAAGTGAACCATCCTGGTACTGCTACTCGATGCCTGTGTGAGGTTTAATACCAGTTAGTTTAATCGAGAGGGTGTGTCATAGTTTAAAGCTGTGTTTACACTTGTTTAAGATTCGGAAAAGCAAATGTGGGCAAAACCACCCCCCTAACTCTTCAGAGTTACAAAACAGCCTTCTTAAATGAAGAAATAAATAAGGGATTCTTGCAAATGAACGTAAATCAATTGAGAAAAACAGATGCGTGCCTAATCAAACAAAGCCCTGCCTAGTTCAGTGGTGTCACTGAGGCAGTGACACCAATTCCTACAATTTTGCATGTCTCTCTTTTTCTAAAGGCCAACCTCTTAAATTCATGTCAGAAGTGTATTATTTAAATCTCTGATTCTTACATTTCATTTGTACACCAGGGAAAAGCTTGAGAGGGAAATACTGGGACACTAACAGACAGATGAAACCTCTATTTTTTAAATGTCATGATTCTAAAACACGATGCAAGGAAGGGGGTGCCACCACCTGTATGCATTCACTTCAGAGTCTAAAGCAGGGTTTGAAGCTCAGGGCCTCCGGAGTGTGTTCTGTCACCTGCTGCAAACATGGCATGAAAGAGGCAGAAAGTAAGCTAACAAGATTTGCGCATCTGTTAAAAAGAAAAAAGAACTCAGTTCTCAAATGCCTGTATCTTTTCTGTGGCTCAGGACACAGCAAACCACCGAGACAGCAGTATCTCTGACACTGCTTCTCTGCAGGTTAGGAGAGCCTGCTACAGCGCTGGCACTATTTATACCTTCCCATCATCACACTGTCTATTGCCCACAATAGGTGCTTCATTGCCGGTATCAGGGGCAAGAATTGATTGCATGGGCCAAGCTGCCTGTTCTCAGTGTGAGATAGCTGGGAGGAGTGCACTCCAGCTCCCAGCCACTAATTAGCCACTAATCTCATGCGCTAAGATTCCCACACACCATGCAAGCTTCCTTTGGTGACTTTTCAATTAGCATCACAACACCCCAAGCTTTGAACGCTTTGTGTATATTTATCTTTTCTTCCAATTGTCAGGGCCAGCAGACATAAATTAAACCAATTTAAGAGTATCTGCATGTCTATTATTTGGCAGCTATTAGCCTAAATTGACATAATCCTCTCCCTGCTGAGAGTTAGACACATTTATGTTAACCTGGGTATGACTTACTTGTATTCTTTCACAGAAGATGCGAGAAATCATGTCGGTACTGCCACAAAACTGGAATTCACTTCTGCACGTACAGGAGAAATGTCTGCCCTTATTGTACTGCTGTGTCGTGTCTAGAGGTAGATGATGCAGCTCTGCTGAGCGTAGGAGGGCAAAACGAGCACGTTGATCCCAGACTGAACAGGGGCAGTTTCCTGGACACAAAGGCAATGACTACACATACATGTAACAAAAAATTCCCATTCCTTCACACTGTCATCAATGATACGTGTTGGCTGATACCGGCAAGCCTACAGCTAGGTTGCCACTGGCTACTGCCTCATCGCTGTTGGAATTTTAACTACTGTACTGTCATATCATGGCATCTAACTCCCAATCCACCCAGATCCATTGTCATTGACACCCAGCTCTACCCACTGGAGCCAACAGCTGCTGCTGGTGCATTAATAGGCAATCTCTGAGCTGAGGCACTTCAAAGCACCCTCCTCAGACTCAAAAGGTTCTCCCCATTATAGTGTGATTGGTTGTTTACACTGAGGTAATTGGTGTGTGTATAATTGGCCTTGTTTACACTGAAGATTTTCAGATATCCTTGGTCTCCCTTCCCCCTCCCTGCCCTGATGGAAGCTCTGGAACCCAAAGGGAACTGCACAGATCAAGGGGAAATCCCCACGCCCCCAGTCTTGCAAGGCTGGGTTTGGAGGGCCAAAGCATCGAATTTAACCCCAGGCATCTACTGTCTAAAGCTAACAGTATTTGAGCACTAGCCAGCTGTGAAGTCACTTCAAAAGCAAAGAATGGAGATGCAGTGCAAAGGACAACTTGAATGACTGACATTCTTCATAACACTGTCTATAAAAGCCAGGCAAAACACCTTCTACACGTACCTCTTTCAAAGAAAAGATGGTCGTTTCATCTGTGACTTATAAAATACCTTATTGATCAGATAGCTGCACTCATCTATACACTTCTATGAATTCAGAAGCTTCACTGGGTCTACAGTGATGCTGAAGCTGTGGATTGTCTTGCACTTGCAGAAATTCACCACCACTCCAGCCACTGGAAGAAGCTGAAATGTTCAAGAAACAGATGCTGCCAGAGCTGCTGGTGATGCCACGTCTCTCTAATTCTGAGAGACGTCATGTGAGCCAGCCATGTGTGAGACTCCAGGAGAAGTGGGCTGTGCAAATGCTGTAATTAATTCCCCATGCTTACACCTGGAAGGCTTTCATTCACCCCGAACAGAAAAGACTGCTTTGCATGCACTTTCACAATCACTTTAACTCAAAGCTAAAACCAGGCCGCTGCCAAAAGAGGTGGGCCTGCCCTACCACTACCGTCCCCTTCCTTTTGTTGGCTCCAGCGCTCCCACAGTTTGGGAATGGAGTTTTAGGGGGTCAAACCAGCTGACTTAGCTGCCTGAAAACTAACTCTATTAAAAAACCAAAACCAAACCAAAACAGTTTTCAGGAAGATGAAAGAGCAAGGCTGCTGCTGTGACACAAGAGGGCAGAAATGCATGACCCAGGGTAAGCAAGAGAGAAAGCCCCTTTGGGAAGCCACATGGTCTTCTACTGGGCTAAGCCAACCAGTGGTCACTCTAATGGGTTTATCTGTTAGGAATCTCAACACAATATGCTTTATTCAACTTCACTGTGAGAAGGAGGGTTGAAGCATGCAGCTATCCCCCCTCACCTTACAAACAAGATCCCAGGAGAGCCAGGGTGACAGGACGTTCTGACATTCTCTTGTGTTCTGCAGGTTGCTGCCTGCTCAGTGCTGTGGCCTTGGGGATACCATGGGAATCCCCGCTACGGGATTAATTCCTGCTCCACTGCATTGTGGTACCAAGCTCAGTGTCCACCACCTGCACTTCATACATACATACATAAGACTGAGAAAGATTTTATCAAGAGTTATAAAACTCTGGTGAGGATGGACTCCACTCTGCCCAAGGTAAGACCTGTCCTTGAAGACAAACATGATACCGCATCATCAGTTGTCCTGTCTAGATGCTGATGTCAGCTTAGAGTTATCAGTGCAACATTTAAAATTCAATCTATGCTGCACATAAGCTGAACCAATTAGCTCTGGCAAAATGAGATAAAGACATTTGGGTTTAAAATCCTACATTTCAAATGTATGTTGTCTATTTTGTGAGTGCAATTCACCCTGAATTGTTTTCCCCCTGTAAATTCTACCTTCACCTCTGCTAGTGATTTAAATAAAAAAAGGGCAAGGCTAGACTGAGAAAGGCATCTTGCACTCTCAGGCACTGCCTGGGAGCCCACAGGAGGGCCGAGGGGTTTTGCTAGGCAGCAGGTTTAACAAGCAGTTAGGCATGATGATGTTTCAGGGGCTAAGAATCCACAAGGCACTCAACACTCCGGCACAAGTTTGTCAAAACATGTAAACCCTGCCTGTGCAGTTTAAAAATAAATGTATTCTAAACTGGGGAACTCACCGGTTTCACTGGGAATGCAAGAGTACTTTCCAGGAGTCAAGCTGGGGCATTTAGCAAACTACCTGTCTGCATCTGGCACCAGCCTGAGATTTGGGCAAGGGGTAATAAATTCTTGGCTCTGCACAGATTCCCCACATAACCTTTGGCAAATCTGTTACTCAAAAACCTCACGTATAAAATGGAGAGGTGCTGCACCTACCTCCCCACGTGTGCTTCGTGTACCTCCTTTGAAAGCTTCATAGGTCAGGAACTGTCCCTGGCAGTTAGTGTCTGGGCTGCAAGAGCTTGAGCAACTTCACCGTGATACCAAACGTCTTCACCTTGGGGCTAGGAGACTGCAGGGTGTCACTTTGGCCTCCCTCTCACACAGGTTTCCTGAACCTTTAAACGTGTCCTCCTGCACCTAGTTCACTCTGGAATGACACAGCCCGAATATACAATTTTTGCTTCCCTCCCCAAGCACCTTAACTGTGGTATTGATTATGCAGAGGATTGATTTATACCCCCAGTGATGGTAAAGCAGTTTGCCTTCCCAGAGAAGTCCTACTACTCGGAGCAAAGTTTATGGTGAAATAAGAAGCAACATACCCATCTTGCCCCCACCCTTCCCCGCAGGGCTATTGCTCATGTGTGGGAGCTACAGAAAAAAAGCAGTAAAGAAATGTAAATGTAAATCTGCCTGCTTTGCCCCTCACACCCAAACACTCCATATAAACAAACAGACATCTCCAGGTACTGTTTTCAAGTCAGAGACTCAGCATCTCTGTCCTGGAGCCACATAAAACTTCTTGATTGCAGAATACTTTCACCTTGCTTCTTCTTGAAGCTAAGATTTCCACTTACTTGGAAAAAAGGAAAAGAAACAAAAATATAAGGGGAAAAGCACTGATGTTGTAAATCTGTTTATTCTGAGAGGTTGCTTTCTGTACTGAAACAAAGGAAGCAAAATCTGCAGTGCACACACAATGTCTAGGGCATGAGATGGTAAGAAGTTTCTGCATCCTGAATGAATTGAGTAAACACGGATGCTTTGTCTGATCCTTCTCTTAAACAAGGGACTCAGAGAAACAAAAGTAGGGTTATAAAGCAGCATATGCTGCAGCCATGGAACACAGCTAACAGAGTTGGAATTACCTAGTAACTCCAATCTGCATTAAAAAACAACGAAAAAAATCAATACTGGATTAGGCAGTGTAATAATGCACACAGATAACACAGATACTGCAAAAGAAAAATGAGGTGTAAAGGAACTTGGAACCAGCATGTCAAAGTGACGCACTGAGAGCCCAATTCCTGGGCCTGGCTATCCCACAACACCAGGGTGGAAGGAGATAGAGTAGTTATCACATCTCCCTGGCTATCAGGGAAGTCCTTCCAGCAGCAGAGGAATAGCAAAATCTACTTTCACAGCGGAGTTTGAGTAGAGATAAAGCAGGCTTGTAGGTGCATGCAGGGCATGTGCATTGTATAAACATGGTATCACTGAGATGGTGAACCTGATAGGACAGGCTGACGAAGCAGCCGCAGGGGATCTAGAACTGGGGTCTTCCACAAGCCTTGGACTAAATGATCCTGAGCACTTAAGAACCAAACCCAGGCAATAAGAAAGGGCAAAGATTATGTCAACAAGCTCTGATCCCACCTTGCCCAAAAAGCCCGATGGAGTAATATTATATACTGCCCTTATGTTTATGAACGAAACCAGTTGGAGGCTTTCTTCTGAAATACCCCTCTATTTCAAAAAAGAATAACAATAAATAGTAGAAAGTGACACCACTACATCTGTCTGTAAAGGTACTAAAAGCAGAGCTGACAAAGCTTAAACAGAAACACAGAGACACATGGTCTAGTGACCTTTCCATAGAACAAGGCATTGCAGAGATCTCCTGTCTCCAACACTGGTTCCTTTTGTGCCACCAGACAATCCTCTTTATCCTCTGCCCTTCAAATAAAATAACATTTGCCTGCTTCTGAGGGCAGCCACAAGGATAAATGAGCAACAGCCCAGGGGCTATCAACCACACCTCTTATTCAGCAGATTCTGAAAGCAGCTTTTTCCATTTGTTGTGATTTCTTAAGTACCTTGCTATTTGATTATAGTATTGACCTATTTTAAGGAAAAACCGCATTGATTTTAAGCGAACAGGATGATATGTCCACAGCTTTGTCTCCCAACTCCTGCTGCTCTGACTAAAAAGTATTTCTGTGGATTCTTTGGGCTTCATTTACTCTAGTTCCTGAGTGTGGGAAAAGTAAACAAGCAATTGTTTATATGCCATCCTTCACCTTCTGCATGCTGGAACACTTACACCTATTTTAGGACAGACTGTTAGAGCAAAAAGAGACACATTCGTCATTGGTTTTAGAATGCTTATTATTGCAGTGCAATATTTTAGACCTGTGGAGCTTCTGTATTTTTTTTAAACTCTTAACATGCTTATAAACAATGCAAAGACATTTGAAGCTCTTACGTTTTCCACATGCTGATCACATCCCTATTTCAGATTCCTTTAAAATGATGCTCTGTAAGTCATAAAGGTTCAAGAACTGACTGATGAGAGCTGGGAGCAGCAGCCTTAGTGGCAAACACAGACTTGGGCATTCCCAATCCCCAGTGAGAGCCCTTCAGTCCGGGCCTCCACGGAACTTGGAGAAGGCCAGCCCACCTCCCCCAAGCACCCACTGCAGTACCAAGAACAACCATGGGCTCATTTTGTACAACTGAGGGAATTCTGTGTTAGGGGAGAAGAAGGAGAGAAGAAGGACAAGGAGAAGGAGAAGGAGAGAAGGAGAAGGAGAGAAGGAGAAGGAGAGAAGGAGAAGGAGAGAAGGAGAAAGAGAGAAGGAGAAGGAGAGAAGGAGAAGGAGAGAAGGAGAAGGAGAGAAGGAGAAGGAGAGAAGGAGAAGGAGAGAAGGAGAAGGAGAGAAGGAGAAGGAGAGAAGGAGAAGGAGAGAAGGAGAAGGAGAGAAGGAGAAGGAGAGAAGGAGAAGGAGAGAAGGAGAAGGAGAGAAGGAGAAGGAGAGAAGGAGAAGGAGAGAAGGAGAAGGAGAGAAGGAGAAGGAGAGAAGGAGAAGGAGAGAAGGAGAAGGAGAGAAGGAGAAGGAGAGAAGGAGAAGGAGAGAAGGAGAAGGAGAAGAAGGAGAAGGAGAAGAAGGAGAGAAGAAGGAGAGAAGAAGGAGAAGGAGAGAAGAAGGAGAGAAGAAGGAGAAGGAGAGAAGAAGGAGAGAAGGAGAAGGAGAGAAGAAGGAGAGAAGAAGAACTTTAATTTTGAGAAAAAGCTGGTTTAAAACTACTACTGGCAATTAAAAAAAAAGTTCTAGTAATTAAAGGAAAAAAAAGGTTATATGGGTATTAGGAAAATTTTCTTCTTACAGTCCCCAGAAAGTGGGGACAACCTAAACAAACTAAGAGCATTTTACCTTCATCCCAAAATAGTTCAAGTTAGGATTATTCAAAATGTGTCTATGAATTTGCAGTTTTGTTCTATGGTGATGCAAAGATCCCGCTGATTAACACAGGAAGCTGGACAAAGCTTCAGGAAGATGCACTCTTAACATTTTTCTCATAGGTCAGGTTATTTAGGTTCTCTAGCTCTGCCCCATAATGACATCACACAACTTTAATGTCAGCTTAATTAATATATTTCCAGAGTCCTGGATCCCACATCACATTAAATTGTCTTTCAGAGATGCCTTCTTGTTCTTTTTCACACTATGGTTTTACACTAAACGCAAAATTACCATCATTAGGTGACCTAACTGTATTTTCCCAATGTTTCAAAATGCTTGAGTGAATCACTAAAATACGCTATCAGATAGATCAAAGCATCTGCAGAAAAGCTATCCTTCTATATTAAATTCTATTGAATTGGTTCCAAAAGTGTGAGTAATCTTTATGAAATGGATTGGTACTTTAATGTGTGCTAATCAAGTACGAACCTAATATTCCAATCTATTGTCAGACTTTGCCACCTTCTTAGCTGTCTCTATGTCTCAATCCTGAAAGGATTTCCATGCTGTGAGCTATTTTCATCACTAAAAATGACTTCTCCTGTTTTAAGCCGAAACCACATCGTGTGTGCCACACTGCCGAAGTTTAGTGTTGCAGATATATGGGAGAGTCATGTTATAACTTTGACATCTTTCAGAGCCATGAATTCTACACTCATAATGAGCAAAACAAAAATAAATAAAGCCCCTCCTTTTTTTTTTTCTTACATGTTTGCATACTGCTTTGATGAATCTAAAAGAAATGCAAATCAGCATTTCAAATAGAAAGTGCCACGATCAACTCCACACCTTACCCTGTGGCCAGGAAATACTTGATATTCCATGGTCCTCTACACTGCTGAACTGCTACTGTCATACATGATGTGGAGGCACCTGAGAGCTCCAGGCTGCTTAAGGGCTCCCAGCAGACCTGTTTGGGGAGCACAAACTGCAGTTCCAGGCAGCAGGACAGAAATCCACAAGTACTTGCCATTAATCACAAAATCTTCTATTCTGATAGGACTTTTATAGTCTGATTGTGAAGCATTAGAAGTAAACTGTTACCAGGATCTTGGTTACTTAGAATTACTTTCTTAAAGTTAACAGTTCAGAGTAATTCATTCTTAGAGAATAAGAATGATCTGTTTGGGGTATAGGAGGGTTGCACTGAAACCTGTTAAGCTTATTTGTACATCACGGCTTCATTGAAGTCAGTTGAGGATCAAGGTCTGCACAAATTCCAATAAATATAGTTTCATACAGAAGATGACTACAAAGGAAAGGCTACAGGGAGGATTAACAGTAAACGTTGCATATCACAAAATTAGTAGGTAGGTGGTTGTCTTTGAACTTACTGTGAGAGAGTACATTTTATATCAACAGCCATCAATGACATAGAAAGACACAAATAAAAATACGTGGTAATCGTTGCCTACGGAAAACAGTTGTTTTCAAACATCTGCTCTCTCGCTGAACTGCTTTACAACCCTGTTTTGACATAAATATCTCTCTAACATCTTTTATCGCATAGACTTCTTTTAATAGTTTTCTGAAAGATATTTCAGGTACTTAGTGCAATTAGTAAGCTTAGTGAAGCCTTATTTGTACACTCTATTTCCTTTACCCAGCAATGGCAAGTCCGAACAACACTGATGCTAGCTGCTGTGAAGTAAATAGTGTAAACATGAGGTAAAGCTTTAGACAGTTTAATTCTACTCTGAATCCTTACAATGCCACAAAAAACTATCAGCTGCTGTGCAAACAAAGAAGCAAGCACAGTATGAAAAACAGTAGTTTACTAGTTTAAATTTTTCCTGTACACTCCAAAGACAAGTCCTAGATTTTCAATAATGTATTGCATGACTATTTCTTTTTTGCTCTACACAGCCTTTATTCTACAGGAAGTGAGACTGGTCTGGCCAGAAATAACATTAGCTGATTTTTCAATGACTAACAGATTAGTTTATAATAATCTTGTACATCATGAAGAATGTGTATCAGACTGCATTAGGTAGGACTTGTTTGACCTGCTCAGCTAGAGGTGGACTCCAACACTTTCAATTTGATTCCAGTCTGCAGTCTGAAGCAAAAGGCTTATCCAGAAAACGATGAGCCCTAGGCTTACCTGCCTAGTTAAAATAATTTTCAGGGTATATTTTTGCATCTAAGCAAGGTCCAACTAAATAACAGTTGTCATCTCCAACAACCTCAAATCAAGAGTTCATTACTGCATTTTCCACTTATATTCCTAACTTTGACCTTGGAACACCACCTAAGACGGTGAGCAGTAATTCAGTCTCCCAACTACCTCATTCTGAGAGAATCTCTCCTGAGAGCAGGCTGCTAAAGGCAGTTTTGTATTTGACCCAGTACTAGAACAACAAACTCCATTTCAGTTTGAGTTACAGTTTGGGTTTGGTCCAGGACTGCAGAAGGCATCAAATGTAGTTTTCTTTCTTGTAAAATCACACATCAGCAGCATTTCTGTCTTGGGGAAGGTGGCATTTTCAAAAGTGCTCATCACTAATCTTCCTCTCCTTCTTCCTATACATTTCATACAGGAAAAAAAAAGGGGGGGGAAAATGACATCCAAATGTTTCTCATCATTGAAAAACTGAAAAAGAGAAAGAGGATACCCGCATTGGCCTTAATCCTCCTGATGCTGCTCAAATGGGTAATCTTTTCAGGTCTTAAAGTTTCTTTCAGCATAACAAATATTTGGGAAAGAAACTTATCATTTCTGCAGTTAACAGGGGGGGCTTCACTAACTTAAACTGCTACAGCATTCTAGCACTATTTCTCCAAAACAACTCACAGTGTCTCACAGTAATGTGCCTGAGAGGCTCAACTTATTTTAAGATTACATAGTAATTTTGTATTCAAAACAACTGCATTATTTGTAATGAACAAATTACTCTGTTTCGCTTTTGTTTTTTATGAAGCCTTATGGCTTCCTCAAAGTGAATACAAAATAATTCATACAAGCATTGTGATGAATAACGGCCTACAAGTTCAATACCAGTATTTGTTATTCAAAATTCAGGCCACATTAGCAACTTCTGATTGTATAATAATAATAACTTACAGATTGTATAATAATGTTTCCTTCCTGTGACTGGTGAACAGAGGAAGAGAATGGCTAACTAATACCTTGTGCTCAATCAAAGCATCGTTAATCTAGCTAAAGTGTTTTTCTAATTCTGTTTAGTTAAAGTGACAAAAATCTTCATAGGGCTATGATTAAGCTGATTTAAGACTGATTTATACTGAGTTGGCTTAATTTGGTTAGTTACTATGAATACAGATAAGGCCTGAGACCCAATAATAGATATTTGTGCCTGACTGCGATCCCGTAATACCAAAGACTTTACAGAGTCAAGTTTGATTTCAGCTGCAGGAGTGGGTGAAAGAAGAAGATCAGGCCCCAGATGGCAATACCACATGTGTTATATATACATATATATTTGGTTATACAAATATATATTTCTGTGAATATCCCTTCTACTACATTCCCCTGTCAGGTGGAATCAAAGGTAGAAAATGGAAAACGCCTTCACCTAAGACAGTATAAATTTGGTGGGTTTGGCATAATTCAGCTAATTTTCTTGGAAAGATGACTAAGTAATATAATGGTCTACCCCACATAATGGTGCATTCTTTACAGCACTGTATGTACAGCAGAGGTTATCAGCAGTGAAGTTGGATGCCTACTATAGGAAGATGTCTCCAGGAGGACAGGTGGTAGCAGGAAGAATTAGTGGGGTCCTGACCTGTCTCTGGTGGAAGACCGAAGACTGAGAATGGGTGAGAGCAGATGGAAGTCTCTCCGTTACCCTTTCACTCCCTCTTCTCAAACTGACCCAACGAGGGGAGAGGCCCTCTTCCTTACCTTCCCCATCAGGAGCAAAGCTGCTGCCCAGAGCCCGATCCTGTCCCTCGTAAGCCCACTTAGGTCTCCAGGCAAAGTACACAGTAGGGTGTACTGGACTGAAGGGTGACTGACAGTTTGATGGCACAGTCTTCTCCATCCACTTCGCCCCTGCATAACAGAGTCTTCCTCAGTCAACACCCCGTTCCAGCTTTCCCCTGCTGAGAAAACAGACCCTTCAACCCCCCCAGCTCAACTGTTAGCTCTCAGATCCACACAGTGGGTGTCATCTCCTGGCACCACTTCATCCCCCTGCCGTGAGTTGCTTTCTGCACCAAGACATTTCACCAACGGCAAAACTGGCCGGTCCCAACTGTGGGTGAGGTCCAAAAAAAAAAAAAAAAGGTAAAAAAGCCCTGAAACCCAATAAAAAGCTTAACTGTGAAACTGTCGTGCGAAGGCCAGTGCCTCTCTGAGCACCATCCAACGACAGCCACAGGCCAGCGCGGCAGCTGAGGGATTTTGGGCACGGCTACTCCTTTCCACCGCCGGCCCGCAGCAGGCAGACGGCGGCACAGCCGGCTCGCCGAGGGGCAGCCTCGCCGAGGGGCAGCCCCGCCGTGCCCCGCTCCGCCGCGCCCCGCCACACGCGAGGAGCCTCTCCTCAGCCTCAGCGGCGCGCGGCCGCCAGCGGCCAACCGCCGCCGCGCGAGGCACCAACGGCTCTGCGCCTCGCCTCGCCGCCTCAGTGCGGCCGGCCGCCTCTCCCGCGGCCGGCCCGCTCCGTCCGCGCCAGGGGAAGGGAGAGGTTGTTTCACGGTGGAACCGCCCGCCGCCTCAGCGCCGGCTCCCCCTTCCTCCCTTCCCCTCGGCGGCGGCCCCCGCGGCTGCCTCCCGGCGCGGCGCGGCCGCGAGATGCGTTACCTGGAGCTCGGCGGCAGCCTTACCTGTGCGCGCCTCTTCCAATGGCAGCGCACCTGCCAGCCCGCGCCGCCCAATCAGCTGGCGGCTCGTCCCTCTGCCCCGCTCCTTTAGTGAAAGAATCCAGCGCCGCTCGGGAAAGTTACCTGTGCGCGCCCGGCCCGGCCGCTCTCCGCGCCGAGCTGAGCCGTGCCGAGCCTCGCCGGCGCCCCAGCCCCGCCGCTCCCCATATGCGAGGGGGAGGGGGCTCTACCTGTCCTACCTCGGCGGCTGGCTGCGGAGCCGGGAGAGGGGGGGAAGGAAAGCAGAATTACCAGTAGCTCTGGTTCTGCCGTCCCGGGCGTTCACACACACCTTCACCTGCACAGACCTGAAAGTCCAGTTCCGCCAGGGAGACGGAGGCACCGGGAAAAGGGGAGAGAGTTCATTGGATCAAACATGTCACAAGAGACGGACAAGTAAGTGATCGCAGGCACGCCGCTGCTCCCGCTGCGCGGGGCTGGCCGGCCCGTCTGGCTGGCTGTGTTTCCCCCTCTCCGGTGGCGGACGCGGACCTGGGGACGGCGTTTCTCCCTCCACAAAGCGACGCCGGACGGGGCGGCAGAGCAACTCCCAGAGCGCCCGAGGACAAGGCTGCGGCGCGCCGCCCCCCACCTCGCTTTCCATCTGGTTGTGGGGTTTCGCGATGTTTTTTTTAATTCCCCTTTTAGGTTTTTTTTTTCTCCCCCACACCCCCCCCCCCCCCCCGCCCCGAGGGTCGCTTTTCGGGAGGGAGCTCTGCTCGCCGAGAAGAGAGGAGCGGCCTCCGCCCGTCGAAGGCCCCGGACGAAAAGTGCTTCTTGGTTTTTGTGTAGTTGCAACAAAGGGCTTTTATCCCGGGCCGGACGCGGCCAATCTTCCTCCCCTCGCCCCCAGGCTCGTCCCGCGGATGGTGGGAAGAAAGGCCCCGGCCCGGCCCGGGTGCTCCCCAGCCTCGGCCGCCCCAGCCGCTGCGTGCGGCGCCTGCAGCCTCGGCGCCCTGACCTTGTTTTCCCGGCGGGACGCCCCGGCGGGCCCGCGGCTGCCCGGAGACCGGCGCCTCCGCCCGGGGTTAAAAAGTAACTTTTCCAGTAGCGGAGGAGGAGGAGGTGGAAACCGCCCGCTCCCGCCAGGTCCGCCGCAGCCCTTCTCCCGCCCGGGCGGGCGCACGGCGGCGAGGGCCGCAGGCCGCTGTAGCCGGGCCCAGGCCTGGCGGCAGCGAGGCGTCCAGAGCAGCCTGCCCCGAGGCGGGCGAGGGCTGGGGAAGAGAGGCGGTGAAGTGGGGAGCTCCCCGTGCCGTCCGGAGGCGCTGGGGGACGCCGGGCCCCGGCGGGGCCCACAGCAGGACCGAGCGGTGGGCTCGGCGGGAGAGGGGCCTGTCCCGGGGTGGGGAGCGGCGCCAGGAGCTGTCGTTCGGCGCGCAGGCCGCGGCTTGCTCTTCTCCTGCCGCCCCAGCGTGTGTCCGATTCCATCAGCGCTTCGTGCCGATCGGCCCCAAACCAGGGGTTTTTATTTACGCCCTTCCCCGCCCGCCCCGGTTCGCCGTGGGGTAAACCCGATGTCTGTGTTGCCGCGATGGTGGCGAGGCGGCTTGCTGTGAAGGCCAGAGCCTGGCGGGGAGCGTGGCGGCGGCCTGCTGCTGTGCAGCGCCGGGGAGCTGCCGTGAGGCAGCCAGGCGGGAAGGCCATTTTACCTGCTCGGGTTATTAGTGTTTCTGCAGGAGGCGGCTGGGGAGAGTAACGGGGGAAGGAAGATGGAGGGCAGGAGATCGCAGAGGCCAAGCAGGAGACGGCAGTTTTGTTTCATTGCTGCACTGGTGCAGGTAGGAGCGCCCCAGTAATGAGTGTAATCTCGGCTACGCTTGGTGCTGCTCAGATGCAAGCCCTTGTTGGGCTCCCCAGGAGCCTTTGTGGCAAAGGAGGTGGGGAGGAGGAGCCTGATGTTGGAGACCTAGGACTAGGAGAGGCTTGGTGACAGCCTGCCTGTCAAGGAGTGAAAGAAAGAGATTATCTGACAAAAGAAAACAGCAGGGTTGGCTGCCCTGATAGGGAAGAGACGGAGCGGTCCAGAGGAGAAAGATTAAAAAAATAATTTTAGTCCTGGCCTTTTCAAACATCAGCTGACGGTGTGATAGTGCGAAGGTAGTTACTGATGTGAAATTAAACTGATTGTGGTAGGAGTTGAGAACAGTGGCGTTTGGGAGTTCATCTGAGCGGTGATGGGAACTAATGCCTCAGGTGGCCAGATAAAAGCAGTCAATGATTTAAGTGCAAGGAAGGGAATAAGGACAGAGCCCTGAGGGATGCCGGTGAGGCAGGGAGGAGCAGCTGAAAGAGCCGTCTTTGAGTTGGGAGGGGAACCAGGTTAAGTGCAAAAGAGCTGAGAGCTGACAAGAAGCAGTGATGGAGGGCATCCCAAAGCAATGGGCGGTTCCAGAACTGCACGTTACTCCCTGGCTGAGCCTAGTTGCCAGGAGTTTCAGCAAAGGGTCAGAAACCAAGCTGCAGCAGACCAAGTGCAGTTAAGAGGAGCGGGAGGAGAGTAGGGGGGAGGGGGGGGAGAAGGAGCAACTTTGTATCACAGTCAGCTTTGAAACTGAAAAACAGTGCAGTGGAAACCTAGCTTGTGTAAGACTATAGAAACTAGGGCAAAAGTGATTCCCTTCTGGGTCTAGAATGCTACTAAGCTACAGGACTATCCTTCCTTCCCAACAGGCACAGTGTGGCATAGTTGTAAACTACTGAGACTGGAGCATTAATGCCCTTCATCCCCTGCTCTGTGTAGTGCTGGTGCTGTTACCACTGCGAGGAACATAGGAGCACAGCAGAGCATGTACCCTCAAGTAACAGCACTTCCCCTGTTGTAGGTAAGCCTGTCATCTGGTTAAGGTGTCTAGAAGATTCATAGATGGTAGGTAAAAGTTTGAAAAGGAAATGAAAACTATAGAAATCCCCAGGGCTCTCTGTACACAAGTGTAATATGAGAAGACAAATACATTTGTTTTCATAAAAGATGTCCAGGTGGAATGAGATATTAGACTGGTGGGGGGAGTTTGCATGGGAAGGGGTTTTTTAGTGTTTTTTTTTTTTAGGCTCTAATTATATCCAATTAAAACCTAATGCAGAGAGTACAACATTATTCTCCTCCACATGGCCTTTCTTTTACTTAAAAACATATCTTCCCTACAGGCAAGACTGGAGAGGGAAGCTCATTATTTCGAGGTCAGTTAATTTGTCAGTGTCATTGGACATGTTTTTGTGGGGTTTGTGCTAGTAAAGTGCTGATGTAGAGGACTAAGCAGCTGAGGGGATATAGAAAGCATGGAAAAATATGTTCCTGACTCGTCCTTCAGTGGGATTTGCCGGGTTTTCTGGAGAGGTGGTACATCCCGCTGCACAATGGCTGGCTCTGCAGGGCTGCCTGCAGTGTCCCTCTTTGGAGGGAGGAGCAGGGACAGGGGTGCTGTAGTGCCACCTGCACCATCAGCTTTAAGGGAGGAAGGTGGACAGTCAGGTGAAAATGCTAAAGAACAAGTCGTTTGATTCTAATGCTAACTGAGGAGCTTGGAAGGGGAGATTATCCTTAAGATAGTGTGCATATCTCCCTGTCTTTCCCTTTAGTCTTTGTGCCTAAGCTGGGTCTTGCCTGCTTGCTTCCACAAACTCCTATTGGTCAGAAGAGATAAGGCATGATTTCACATGCATTTTTCAGAGGTAGTACCGACTTAAGCAGGCTGTGGCGACTTTTTCATGCCTCCATTCCACCCTCTCAGCTGTCTCAGTAGAGCTGTTTGTGCAGCTAGAGAACTGCCTCGGGGGAGTGTTGGGTTGAGAGTAGCCTGATCTCATTTTGGAGGTTATTTTTATATCCATTTTCCATCGGTCTGGCTTCTTCATATGCAGAGGGGGTTCAAGCAAGTGGCAGGTGTTAAACTCTCAGAAGGTAATGTGTGTCCCTGCCTCGCTATGAACGTTTGGGAGGTCCATGCAACTGCTTCTGTTACCATCCAGTTCCCAGAGCCATCACAAGGGGACCCTGGGGATTGAACAGAGGCTGGGAGGCATAGGGTGGGGAGGAGGGAGCATCCCCTTTGCAGGATGTAAAGATGATTCCAGATTCACTTCTGCATTTATGGGCTGAAAAGTTACTACTGTAGTATACAGAAAAAAAATATCACCACAGAACTCCAGATTAATGGCTCTAGTGCATTAGTGAAGCTAATTGGTCACATCCATACTTGTGAGATTTAACAGGGTTTTAGAGATTGCCAGTACCTCTGTGAATGAGGAGCAGCAGTTGTACAACCACTTGGGATCTGCCTGGTAAATGCCACAGTTGTGTCCCCGCCACTCCTGGTGTTGTGTAAAGTTGTGAGTCCCACCTAGGCTGGGACTGCAGTTGCACAAAGAGCAGGCTTGGTAGCAGGCCTGAGCGTGCCGGTTGCTGTGGCTCTCTTGCTAGCTGGCCAGCCGCATGACTGCCCGTCAGTGAGGCTGGTCAGGCTCCCAACATCCCCAGTATGTGCAAGAGCTACTCGGGACACTAGGTAGACAGGGCTGGGGCATGCTCAGACTGACCACATTAAGGAGGACTTGGGGCAGCCTGGGTGTGCAGCTGAGCATGTGCTTGTGGGTAAATAACCAAGGGGAGAGTGAGCCTGGAGGTGGGAATGGGTTCAGACCTGCTCCTGTGTGTCAGTGGAGGCATGTTCACATCCAGCTTGCTACTTGGTATACTGTCTGTCGCAGAAGTTGATCTTGGACTCTTCACAGAGTAATTTTGTCCTGGTTTCCTATTTCTTCTTCAGTGTGTAAATGTAGATGCTGCCTTCATAATATTTAACTTAAGCATCTAGTACTGTAACAACAAAGGGCGTTTATGGTTTACAATGTGATTCTGTGAATTGTTCTTAATTTTTTCTTTGAGGGCCAAACATGTTTCCCATCAGCAGATGTTGAGTGGCAATTAGGTTACAGACTACTCAATTATTTTTTTTTTTTTCCCACTGCTGAATGTCTGGATAGGGCATCCATTGAGATGAATTTTCCAAAGTGTTACTCATCTGGGAATGAATGGAGAAACAGGAATTAGAGGTGTTTAGTGCGTGCACTTTTCAAATGTCAGACATGCTGTTGTGGATGTTCCCCAGAAAACCATCTCTGTGCAAGGAAGGTGGAAAGTCGGTGTGCAGAACCTCATAGAACCTGCAACCATAAGCTTAACTGAGAGGAGTAAGGATATCAAACGGTTACATCTCACTGTAACACTACTGTCTCTCTGGTGCTGAAGTCTGAGACCAGACTGAAGATCAAAGCAGAACAGGAGGGAGGGGATTTTCCCAGGTCACTTACTTGATTGTAATGATCACATAACCTCTTCCCTGTGGAAGGGTGAGCAGGGACATCATCATTCTCATTCTGGCAGGGACATCTGAAGGGGAAATGATATTACGCTGGTTGACATTGCTTGTCAAATATTTTCACAAATATTAATCCAGTGCAGACCATTGATGGTTACCGTTAATATTTTTTTCCCATGGTTATGGAACAGCCAATTAAGTTGCCCTTTTCTGTACACAGACACAAAATAGCACTTTCAAATGCTGATCTAGGAATTCATGCTGGGATGAATCTTCATTAGCTTTTCAATCAGTGATTAGGACAGTAGTAGCTAATTAAAAGAAGATAAGTAATTAGTTCAGACATCCTAGTATACCAGGACACTGTCCTATTCTTCTTTGGTAGTACTAACTTCATAAAGAAGAGAAGTGTTGCTTATTAAATATTTAACCAAGGAAACCATATTAAGTGCATGTGAACTGTGGAGAAGTCAAATATTGCAACATACTTGTAGTTTGAGAATATGTCTCCAGCCTTGAAGATTACTTATGTCTGTAGATTTGTTAATTTTCCTAGTAGTGGGAGACAATGGCATCTTCCATCATTCTGTATTTTAGTTGTTCTGTAAAGTATATTTTTGGCTTTGTGTGCTTTTTTAAATATTTGTGGGAAATCTTGACTCCCAGGATTGCTCAGTTGTTGAATTCATGTTTTCCTTCTGACTGTGTAAAAGATTTCGTATTCTGAAAAAAAACAGCAATCAGTGCTATCAGTGCAGTAACTGTTCCATTTCCATTAACTCTGTGGAAGCAATGAATGAACAAGGGCCACAGGGTCAAGGGTCAGGTTAAACTGCAGCAAGTCTGGGAAGCCTTGTCATGACCTGTTTTTAATTTTAAATCCTACTGCTGGCTGCTTCAAGTCAGCTAGAACAACCTTGGGTGCTATGCACGCTGGAAGTACACTTCGTAGCAAAACAGAACATGGCCTGATCTGAAGCTGCTAAGTAATTGCTAATTCTGATCAACTCTGTTAGCTACTGCAGTAATGTTGTGAGCTCCAGAGTATCCTCAATTTTTGAGATGTCAGTGGGTTTTCTTCCAAATATGCTGAAGCCTGCCTTTTTTTCCTGAGACTGTTTTCTGCTTGGTTAAAAAAAAAAAAAAACGGCAACACTAATTAGTGCACTAATACAAAAAGATTGTCTGGTAGAAATAATATTTAATTAAAAGTAAAGCAAAAAAAGTCTCTGAAATCATAGGTATAAAAAGTCTGTCTCAGGGTGAGTAATTGCCTACTTGAACCTAGTCCTCAGTAGGCATTTACTATATGTATTTAATCCTTGTGTCAGATTTCTTTTTTGTATCTCCACTTTGACATACTTAAGAATATTTTTTTGTCAATGTTAATGAATCACCTATTTGTTTTAATCTTTTTAATCTTTATTACATGCTCAAGTTATTTTGGTTCTGAGTAAAAACAAATAAAACTTCTAGTAGGCATCTAATTGTTGAACTAGTCTGTTTTGCCATTCACTGTTTCTGCTCTCTATATTATTTTACTTCCTCTCAGAGTGTTTTGTAAAGGTAAAATAATTTCTTTTAATCATTTAACATGTTTAATCTTGTTCAGATTTGTCGTGCTGAAAAAGAATAATTGTCCCAAAATTGCAAGAGTCCCAAACCGGTGTTCATTAGTAGGCAAAATTACTCAGCCACTTTAATGGGAGTTCTTTCCTTGGTAGGGACTGCTGGCTGGGCCAGAGGGCATCTTATCTTCTGGTTTCCTGGTGGTCTAAATGCTTTGATTTTCCTTCACACTCAAGTCATTTGTATATTTATATGCTTACTGGATTGGGCTAAGTGCATTTTGGAGACCTGTTCGTGCTTCTGGGAACGATTTGATTGTCAGCTATGAAAGACAAAATACCAAGACACATGGGCCATAATTTTCCTGTTGGTTAAACATTTATGCTCCTTTGTAGTTTTAACGGAACACTATTATCTAATTGAAACAACAGTGTTGCTGACTTTTTAATTATACTTTTGGCAATAAATCCTGAGGAGTCTAAACTTTTTTTAACTAAATAAATCAAAACTTGCAGTGAGTCACCCATGTGTGGTGGGTTTTTTTTTTTTTTTAATTTGATGTCTAGGCAAAGCAGTATGCTGAGGGTAGTAAATTTGGGCTCACCTTAGAATCTTTAAAATGAACTGTTTCAAGCACTAGGGCCAACTTTGATTCATACTTCTTTGTATAATGAGCACAGACAAAAATTTATGATCTGGAATCAAAAGTTTGTTAACTTACTGAGCTTCTGTGGAATCTGTCCTTAGCTGCCTTTTAAATGGTCATAGTAGTTCAGTTTGTGGCTGTGAATTTATAGGTATGTACATTAGTTGTAAGACAAATTGTGTGCATATCTGTTCTAAATCTGTGTTATAGTAGCCTTATAGCTGAACTGAGAATTTTGTACATGTAAACTAATTTTAGAAAGGGCTTTAGAGCTACTGAAATGCTTATAAATGATCACACTCTGCCCTCCTTAGCTAAGAGGAAGCTCCTAGTGGAGCTTCAGCTCTTTTTCCAGCTCTTGGGTGCGGCTGGAGCGTGCTCCTATACATCGTGTCATACCAAATAAAATGCGAGCATTCTTGAAGTTCCTCACTTCTTACTTTGTGCTGGAGGAAAGACTAAGCAGGCAGGTGTTCTTCCCATAGCACACTGAGTCACAGCGTAATTTAGCCAGGTCTCTGATCTGGACAATTAAGGGATCAGAAACCTGGGATGCAACATGGTGTGTGATGCATGTCTGCATGCAACATAAAAAAAGTAGTCCCTTTGGATAGCATCTTGTTTTAGGGTTTGTATTTCTTCCAGGGTTTTCCAATTGCAGACAGTTCCCCTGTGCACTTTCTTATCATCCAACAAAAAAAGGAGCTTATGATAAATATCCTATGGCCTTGATGTGCTGGGCTGGGAGCCAGGACGACATGAGTCTGTCTTGCCTTTTCCGGTCATTTGGTGCTAAAACTTCTGTGTGCTTTATAACAGCTGTAAAAGCCTCCCATCTCTTCTCCTGAAGGGACAGTTTGCAGAGGATGCTGTGCAGATGTGCTTGGTGCTCCTGTCTCAGGCGTAAGAACAGGCAGGCTCAGGCCTGGGCTGAAACCTGGAAACAGGGTTTCCTCCCATTCTGCTGCCTCGCATGCATTGCTTGCTGTGTTCCCATCTGGCACCTAGCCTTTGCAGGGAGGGGGAAGTCCTAATGCATTGTCAGGGGGAAAAGAAGTCTGCAGGGATATGCATGGGGCACCTTGATTCTTACAATTTTTTTTTTTTTTTAAGTTTGTTGAAAGAACAAATATAATGTCCAAAAAAAGCAATGAAAAACCCCTCAGGGAATACTTGGGCTGGGTGCCCACCTTGGTGCTTTTAACAGTCTGCTTTGTGTTTCAGGGGTGAATTTCCTGGGCAAGGCAAAAGCTGGGGGGCAGGCGGGACGAGACTCTCTTCCCCACTAGCACCAACCAGATCAGGATGTAATGCTGAACGTATGATGGAGAAGAGTAGGACGCAGCTGTACTTGATGCAGCCTGACTGCATCAGTCTAATTTATGTTCAGTGGCAAATCTAGCAAAGAGATTGAGGACTGCATGAACTTTGCAAATTCAACAGAAAGCTCTTGAGCATCAAAATTGGCTGAGAGAGACTGGCAAGCAGGACATTTGTTTCTGAATAAAAAGCAAGCTCTCATCACAAAGCTGCAGCCTTTCACCATTGTTCATGAATGTGTTAATGAGCATTTCTGATTCTGTGTAAGCTAATTCACAAATTGCATCAAGTTGGGTGAGAATTTGCCTGTAGTAGGATTTTATAGCCCCAAGTGCTGACTGTTGGAAATTCATTATCTCTAATCTGAAGAAGAGCTTGAAAGGCCAGCCCTTTCCATTCTGCTAATTTATTGACATTAAGTACAGTGTACCTCTCCAGTTTATGTTGTTGTACTGCAGTAATGGAAATGAAATGAAGTGAGCACAGTTTTGGACATCTCTATTTATACACTACACTGGTATAGGATTTTATAAAATTCCATAATCTTAATTTTAAATAAGTTCAAAAATATTAGTTTACTGGATGCAGAAGTCACCATAACTGGTATAAATCTGTAAAACTTATGTACATCTCTTCTTACGAGGAAAGCACACAAATCATGTAAGACAGTACAAACAAGAAAATCTCTACTAAACAGTTGGGGAAAAAAAAAAGAGGTTTTGCAAAATAAAGGCCATCTGAAGTTTAGTCTTGACGCAAACACTCAAGCGTCAAGGCACTCTACCTCCTAAGCTAGAACGTTCCTCAGAAAATACCTTTCAACCTCACACACCTATAAATTAAGATACATAACCACCTACTACTGTTTAACATAAAATAACTGAAACATTTTGCATTCATTAGAAGCTCAGCTGATAGGAAACGTACTTTTTTTAGGCACAAAGTATCATCAATTGTTAAGTTGTATCTCCATGGTAAAAGAATGGTGTGCTTTCAGCTTGTGCAGGCATGTCCCTCCTAGCTGTGTTCTGGTTAGCACACGTCCTGACTAGTACATAGAGGGGTGGTGGGCTAGCCTGAGTGAGGAGTGAGCATGGTCAGGGTTGGGCTTGTTCTCTGCTTCTTGGCAGGCTATTTTAGAAGACGTGCCTGGGGCTACAGAGGGTATTTGCCGATATTGCTGGCGAGGTTGAATGGGAGTCTTCCACCTGCAATCTTGGCCTATCTTGCTTCCTGAAGTGAGTGGTTCTTCATGAATGCAGTCACTGATGGATTTGCAGCTTTTGATAAAATTTGTAGATGTGTTGCTAATTGCAGGCTCCAACTGAGGCTTTTCTCCCAGGTGGGGCATTCAGAGCAGCTCTCTCCAGTGGGAATGCTCTTAAGTTTCTCATAGGTGTCACCCTTTGTCTTCCCCATGGTCCAGGTGCCACCAGAGTCACTCTCCTGCAAGCAGCTGCCTGCTGTCATCAGTTACACAGCTGGAACAGCTGGGGGTGCCCCAGCATGGAAGGGTGACTAATGGGACCAGGGGAGCCTACCTGTGCAGAGCCTCACTCAGGAGGTTGGGTTTTCTTGGCTAAAATATAGACTATTTATCTCCTCTGGTTACAGGGGACTTTGCTACCCCTCTGTCACATTTGGCTGAAATTGTCCAGGAGGTTAAGCGGTCACGGAAAAGGAAAGGGAATGTGTGTGTGTGCATGCAAGTCTCATTGCTTAAGACAAACCCTCTCTCCCATCCAAACGACCTTAATAGAGAAGTTTTCTTAAAGGGAGTGCAGTTGTTTTGGCTGACTGCTTTGGATATAATCTTTGAAATGAGTGACTATGTTAAATCATGATAATTAGGTCTGACCATTAACCTCCCATAGAGCTGATTACAGGGATGGGGGTCATGAGGAAGTTTTTTATTTTTCTTAGTGCGATTGTTTCAGTCTGTTTGCAGAGTAAACACAATGAGTGTGTTGGTTGATTATGCTGCAGACCATCTCTCAAGCCAGAGGAGGTGGTTATTTAGTTTTTAAATGGGAAAACCTGGGTTTTAGAGAAAACATGCTCTGGGGAGATGTTGGGGAGGCTCTAGGTCTATGCATCTGTGCCTTTCCAGCCATCCCAACTGTTTACTTACTGAGTGGCTGTTCCTAGAGCATTTATCCCCTTTATGTTAGCTTGTCCCCAACACAATCATATACAACACCTCTGAGGGACAGCACTCTCTTCATTGCTTTAAGATTGTCTTGACTAAGTTAGAGCAGCAGAGATTGACTCCTCCCTTCCAGCATTTCTGCAGACAAGCACAGTCCAACTCTTAAAAGGTGTGTTTTTAAAGTGCATCTTGCAGTCTGCCTTTAGTGCTCATAAATCAGTTATGACTATTGCATGGCTATGAGCGCTCTGAGTAACAAAAGGCGGTTATTGATTGTGAGGGAAGATTGCTACAGGAAGGAGAGCAAGCGGTATTTTGTGTGTTGCAATGGGCAGCTGCCCATGCGGTGAAACAGCCCAAGTTTAGCTGAAGGGGAGCTTTGTTGAGGAAGGGAGAATCGTTGCCTGGAATAATTGCCTCTGAGCCAGGGAGAATTGGCTACTCCAGAGTGGGAACAGGCCCCCAGCTACCTCTGGCACAAACAGCGGGGCTGTTGCAAATCTGATTTGAGTAGCTAACAATAAGGTATTGAAAAGGCAAGCGGACCTAGCAGTTCTCTCTGTCTTTCCTTTGGCTCCCAATTTATTCTTCAGCTTTGCTTGCTGAAGCAAACCAGTTAACAACACAAATGTGTATGTGGTAACAAGAAGGACAGAAATCTTCCGAAGAGACAGCAAAAGGCCAGGCGGAAAGAAAGGCTCTCGAAAAAGAAAGGAAGCTTTTAAAAATCCAGATATTTTAGATGAACGGAAAATATAATCTGAACTGTAATTGTTGGCTGTATGTTGTGATACAAAGCTATGAAATGCTCTCTTCCCCACCAGGAGCTCATAAAATTGTGCTCTGTGTACCAGATGGATTATTTTGTTTTTCATTAAATAAAGAAACTTGTAAACAGTGCTCTGTACCTTAGAGATGATAATCTCCACCATCCCCCTCCTCTTCCTTAAGAGCACAGAACACACACTTTGCAGGTTGCGCTCAGCAGCAGTGGAGCCCCGACGAAGCCCCAGCCTCCTGGTCACTGCGGCACGGGGGCTGCAGGCAAGACACACTCCTGGCATCTGAGAGCATTTACCGCGTGGATTCAGTTGTGCTTTTATCAAGACCTACTTCTGAAATCAAATAAAAGGCTCGGTTGCACAGTGTTTGAATGCTGCTCTGTGTGCGACAGTAGAATTTGGTTGGGTTGGGTCTGTGGAGCTGGCACTGCTGCAGGCAGGGGTGAGCAAAAAGAGGAGGCTGAATAATGAATGGTTTTTATGTAGAAGATAGCAAGAAATGTTTTATGAAGGTCACTGTGAATAACTGCTAGTCTTTGCCAGTTAAGTCAGTATATTCAGTTATTCCGCCGTCTTTGCAGCTTTCAAATTTGTAAGGTGTAACGTGTTAAAAGTTTCACTGTGATCCTTGTAACTTGAGCCACAGTTCTTGACAGTGCTCTTGCAACGCACAGTAAGCAGTACACCCCTCGCTCCACTATTTCCTGCCTAATCTGTTTGCCTACTATCTTGTGTAATAGGAATGCTACTTTTTTTTTTTCCTAGCTCTTTTATCCATGAGTTTATGGAACGTTTTACAAAAGCAAGTACTATTATCTTCATTTATGTTTCCATTATACTGGAAATTTCGGCCATAGCTGTGGTGCAGCAGCCTCTCCTGTGATACACAGGTACTGGTCAGTTTGCACAACTTTCAGGCTGGAGGAAGCTGCTCTGCTGCAAATCCCACTTACTAATGATCTTGTGTGTATTGCCATGGGTCTGTAACTAGATGTAGGGAGTCATAAAGTGGGAATTGAGACCAAATATGTTGACAACTTCTGCTCCATCCATTGGACCCATTGCTCATGTCCTGTTACAGAAAACCTCTCTGAAATTATGGACAAATTGCATTCCAAAAGCAGAGAATAGCTCAATTATAAGGTGTACCCAGTTATTCAAAACTGAACTACGCTCGCTTTAGGTGAACACTAGATTAGTATGAGATACTTCTTTTTATTCATGTCTTCTTATTATAACTGATTTCCGTTAAATGTATTTTTCCCTAATCAAATGTACATCTGGCAAAAATACTGGGGCAAAATGTTCTTATATTGTTACTTCCTTTTTTTCCAAGTAGTTTTAAAATATTTTGATAGCTCTGTATATTAGTAAAAATACATTTGAATTATTATCACAAGATCTACACACATTTAATTTTTTTGGTTAAGTACTGAAGATACCTAATACTGATAAATATTTATGTCACCAAGTTTAATACAGAGATGCTTCCTTGATGTAATCATATCACTTTCATTGAGCTATGTGATGTTCTTTAACATGCCTTGTGAATAAAGTTATCCCTTCTGGATCACCATTTTATTCTTCCTGTCTATGCAGTAACAAGCGACTTGTGGCCTTAGTGCCAAATGACACTTCATTCAACACCAGACGAGCCTACACCAGCGAAGATGAAGCCTGGAAGTCGTATTTGGAGAATCCCCTAACAGCAGCTACCAAAGCTATGATGAGCATAAATGGTGATGAGGACAGTGCTGCTGCTCTTGGCCTATTGTATGACTATTATAAAGTAGGTAACTCCATCATTATTCCTCTCTGCTGCACGAGCAGGGGACTGCTCTAAGAGGCATCAAAAGAGCCAGTTTTCAAAGATGGAAGTCAACTGCATCTTGTTTTCTCTCTGATACTTGCATCAAGCACCCTTTCTGTTTTAGGGGAAGCCTGTCTGAGGCTGTTTTGATGTGTTTAGTTCTGGAGAGAAAAAACAAAACCAGTATTTGCAACCGTGATTTCTTTATGAGCATAGCATTCTTCCTCTTCCCTTACAAGAGCATTGGATGAATAAGCCCACTTCTTATTTGTGCTCAGATACTTGCAGTATTCTTTAAAAAGTGGAAAAGAGGAGGCCTTGCCCATCTGTAGGTTTGTCTGCTTTTCTGTTTCATTCCACACATGTTTTAGTTTGCTCTTTAACTGGAGTATCTCTCATCTGACAGTTTCCCATGTTTTTTTTATTTGTATAATGATTGCAGTAGGCTGTATATAAACATATAATGAGGTCTAGCCCTTGCACTGGAAGTTTGCAGTCTAAATAGAAAGGTGGAGGACAGAAATGGAGCTGGACACAGAGACAGAGATCTAAGTCAATTTACAGGGGAAGCACTGACACACAGTTTCAGTTTATGTCAGGTTATAACCCTGGGGCTTTACCTACCATTTTGATACCACCTTTCTTTTTCGTATATTTCTTAGTGTTTAAATAGAGCTATGTTTGAGATTTCTCTTGAAATCAGAGCAGAGTCCTACAGGGTGCATCTCTGTGTAATGCAGAAATTTCACTCTGAAACCCAGGCTGACCCCTCTGTATTCTGCAAACAGAATCAGTGTTGCCTACCAAGCACTGAAGTATGAAATTGTTCATTTCACTTAAACTATCTCAGTACTCCTGAGCCCACCTATGTCTGCATTGGACAGATGATCTTCTGTGAAAGCCAGCAGAACAATGCCAGCTCCCCTTGTAATTCATGAAGAAGTAGCGGGAATGGAAATTTAAAATTAAGAACTTTTGCTTTTAGTATTTATTGGTATAAATGCTTTTAGAGAATGGGCTGCTCTTTTTAGCCTCTAGTATGATAATTAAATGGAATGTTCAGGAGAAGGGTTTGTAGGTAAGTTGCCATATACTAACCTTATGGTTAAATATTGTTTTGATTTCTTTACTGATTATATTTCAAGAGATGTTCCTTGCTTTTGTTGTCAGTAGAGAAAAGCTTTTCCCAATGAGAAAGAAGAAAGGTCCTTTTCTCTACTTGACAGAGTTACCACAGTGCCAGAGTCTGTGAAGTTAATGCAGATTTGTAAAATTCAGGATGTGCATGAGCATCTGGAGTGTTGGCTTCCGTCTTAGTAATACCTTTGTATGTAGCAGTTCATTAATCTGCTGGATTTTTAAAATAAAAACAGAGAAAAGCCCTTTTCCTTCTCAAAACTATGTCTGTTCCTTGTTCCAGGCAGTTGCAAAAGTCTTGGGGTTCAGATGGAATAAGCTATGTTAATCTCAAAGCCATTTCCAGCATTCAGTCATAACTATTTCTGTCTTGAACTGGGAGAAAAGGATAACTCCTGTTGATGCTCTCAAACAGGAACTTAAAACCTAACTTAAACCTCTGTGCTGTAATGTGGAAGTGTAGAGGAGGACTTCCAGTGCACAAGACTCTCTCGAATTGCTCTTATTTGTGATCTGGCTCATTTATTCTGACATGCTGGGTAATTTTTTTGAAGTACTTTTTGCAGTCAATAGGAATTATTTGAACGTAACTGGGTTTTTTTGTTTGTTTTTTTTTTCCTCTTCTCCTTTTTCTTGTAGTGATATTTACCTAAGCATAGACCCTCCTTCAGGGATAAATATGTGATCTTAACCGAGGAATCAACATGTGCATACTGTGGCTTGGATCCCACTTTTAAAATTTATGGAAGAGGTTTTTTTAACCAACAGGATGCTTAATATGGAGAGAGGATGTCCCTGAGAGAAGGAAAGGCTCTGGCTAGCGCTCTCTGACTCTGCTGCTGTCTTGCAGATATAGCTGATGTTAACCTTGGCTACTGTAGTTCACTGTAGTATTGTTTTTCCTTTAAATTCAGATATTTTCCTGATATTTCTTTAAAGTATTTAAAGATAAAAGGCACAGCTTTAGCCCATTCTTGCTTTTTAATCCTGAGTTAACTGCTGTGATGGAGTGGATATACCTTCTTTTGTAAAAGATAGATGACAAGTTTTAGCTCCTAAATTGCTGGTTCAGCAAGAAAAGAAAAATACGGTCATGGAAGCAAATTTGCCCTTGGTGATTTCAGATCTGTGCTGGTATCAGGAAACTGGTATGTGGGAAGACAAATCTTTTAAGTCACTTTTGGTGTCAATTTTGAGTCTATTGAGGGGCCAGATTTTACTGGATTTTTACTTCTCGTGGCTGTTGATGCAGTCAGCAAAGCAGAAGTCGGTGTTCTCTGATGATATGCCAGCATGCCCCGACTTGTCCTCATGCTAGGAAAGGGAAAGATCCACAAACTTCCCCTGGGTACGAGTTCTGCACCCTCCAGACTGCTCTATAATAGGAGGACTTAGCCAGTGCTTGTGGTTTAATTGAAACCCCTTTTTCCTCTGAGCTAAAAGGGTCTCCATGCAGTGCTCATCAAAGCATCACGTATTTCTTCTCGTCTTTTATTATTCAGTGAAAAGCGTGTGTGTGTTTGGGAATATAAACTTTAATTTTGAGATAGCTTGACCTAGCTTGATATTCCAAAGAAAAGGACATATAGAAAAGTGCTTTGCTCCAGATTTGTGTGCCCAAGAACTAGAAAAGAAAAAATCCCTACATTTTTTCCCTTTTGGAAATTATCTTTCTGTTCACAATCAGTGTCCCAAAGAAAAACAGCTCCTGGCATATGTGAACTAGACAACACTGCTACGGTTACATTTTTCTAGTCGTTGCAATATAGAGCAGTCTGAAGCTGCAAATACCTGACAGTTGCATTTACCTGACCCGATGCCTGGTGTTGTTCTCAGGTTCCCAGAGATAAAAGGCTGTTGTCTGTTAACAAAGTGAGTGATAATCAAGAAGACCAAGATAAAAGGTACAGTATTATTCAAAATCATACACCCAGCTACTTACAGTGTTGATCAGTTGTGAACTGAAGGAACTATGGTAGCCTGAGGGTTTATGGTTTTCTTCCAAAAGATAAAAGAATGAAGACTGTTTTGGGAAGTAAACTTTACTCCTTTTTACTTTTAATTTATTAGAAAAACTGATCAGTATTGTTAAACATGCAATTTGCAAAGTAGCAGGAAGTTTCATTATTTGTTTGTGTTTCTTTTTGTTGTTTTGCTGCTGCTGAGATTAGTAAAATCAGATTATACTGGCAGTTGGCTATTGGCTGCTTCTCTTTCAATTTTCTTCTAGAGCAAAAAGTGAGTTGTTTGGCCTCAGTAACCTGATTTATAGTTTTATTTATCATAACTTAGGGTCTGTCCAGAAGGAAATAAAGTAACTCTCTCAAAACAATTTGCTCAAAATGTTTTTCTCACTCCTCCCAGATTTCAGCCTTCCTCTGTAGGCTAAAAGTGACTTGAAGAGTCAGAGGAAGCTGACTCCTGCCTTTATTAATACTTGTGGCCAAGAGAGGGTGTATATTTATGTAGAAAGAACTAAGTTTTTACATATAGGAAGGTATCTTCATGTAAAATTATAGTGGAGAGAAGCTACACAAGGTTTATTTTAATGTAGCTAATTTGGGACAGCCTTAGACGGTCTCCACTAGCTGTGTAAGGTGAAAGTTTAAATAGGTAGTAGTATAAATTCACTGTTTCAAAACAGAATATGAAACTTTTTGAGGGACAGTTTTTCTTCTGCGAACACCGAAGAAATTCCTAAGTTGAGTGTGTTTGACAAAACTGGCCTTTGGTGGAAAGCTAAGATAGAGGAACTGTAATGTCAAAACATATCTCCTGGGTTGAAAAGAAAGCAGTATGTTACACCTACTAAAAGTTTTATGAGTTAACAATTTTATGTCAGTGCAACTACTATCAGTGATAAGATTGCTTTCAACAGCAACGGTGGTTAGATGTGGGAATGCTGCTGGAGGTACCTTGCAGCCGCTGTAGTTACTGATCTACTCTGATACAATGGGATTCCTGGGCTTGTTCTTTCAGAAGAGCATTGGTACCAGAGTTACACAAACAATAGTGACCTGTCAACAGCCTGAAAGAGCATGCATCAGCATATGAATTTTGCTGTTGATATTGTGCCTATTTCACATATAAATTTTCTACTGTGAGTAATCCATACCTCGCCTTACTCTTTATGCTTATTTTGTGCCAAAAGGCTGTTGCACTGGTGGATTGATTTTTGCATCCAAATTATAAGCAAAAGCAACCCTGGATACCCAAAATTTATTGTAACAAGTCATACTGATTATAGGTCAAATCAAATGTATCCTCTTTCCCTAGCTGTTAAAGAGCTCTGGACCTCTCTGCTTGTATCTTATGATGTCTTTTCCCTAGTATTTGTTAATGTACTACTTCTTATGGCAATGACTTGTCAGAGTTGAAAGATATCTTTTGCTTCCATCTAAGAACATTAAACTATTTGAGGAGGAGATTTACTCTATCAGGACAGTTCATAACGTTTTTTGGTTTTGTCTCACAGAAATTGTCTTAATACCACAGAAGCTCAGAGTAATTTAAGTGGGGGAGAGAACCGCGTGCAAGTCCTGAAGACGGTGCCGGTTAACCTTTCCTTGAACCAAGACCCTTTGGAGTCGTCCAAAAGGGAATACAACACAAATGTGTCTGGGAGCTCAACGCCCATTACGGGGACTGGAGTGACTGTGGTTAAAGCAGAGGAGTTCACCCCTGTTTTTATGACCCCACAAGCGCACTATGCAAGAGGAGAAAATGAGGAGCACCGAGGAGTTATCTTTGAACCATACGAAGTGTCCAACATTGCTCCCCACACAAATTATCTCAAAGATGACCAGCGCAGCACTCCTGACAGTACGTACAGCGATACCTTCAAAGACGGAGGAACAGAAGTAAGTTTTTCACCTCATATTAGCATCTAAGAACACAATAAAAAGCTGTAAACAAGATAAGGAGATTTGAGCTGTCCACAAGAGCCATTAGAAGATCAGTGATGCTTGTTTCAACAAATTAATCTCTGCTTCTTGCTGTGTTCCTGTCAGTCTGCACTCTGATAATAGCGGAGCATCATGAGGTGTTTCAGAACACAGTTTTAAAGTTGTTTATTGGAAACTCTGAGAATAATAGATACTGATCTTTTGTCTTCTGGGATATTGTGTCAAGTAGAGGATAGTTGCCATTCTGAAAGAAGATCTGTTAACAAGATCTGCCTTCAGACCTATTCATAACAGTAAGAAATAGCAGCCACGTTGTAACTGGGAAATTCTTACTGTTCTTCTGAAAGTGCAAATGAGCAGTGTCAGCCTTTGCTGCTAGATAAACCCAAGTGATTTATTCAGAAGCTGTCTGTTGCACTAAGCTCTACTTTGCAATGTGGGCAAGTGAGAAAAAGTAGTAGAATTAGGTGACTAGAGGGGAACGGCGAAGTTAACAGGCAGGAGAAGACTCAGGTGCATGCATATTTAGGGGAATGAAGAGGAGAAGAGACACAAGGAGCTATCTTGTAACTATTTTACAGTTATGTTGAGGCAAAGTAATTATACAGTCAGCTTTAATATGGTGAGTACCCTTGGCTGCTTTTGCCTGCTGCAGAATAATTCAAACAAGCCAGAAATGTAGAAAGGTAAAAATTGTTTAAAGCTGATAGTACCTCTGCAAGAAATTAGAGATATTAGGTGGTAAAACTCTCCCTGGATTTTTCTCCTCCAACTCTATGAAATTGTAAATGTAACAAAAGTACAACGCAAGCTACGTTAAGGCTGAGTTACTCTGAGTATAGAAGAAATTTACCGTGTATTTGTGTACGTATATTATAGAAAAGTAAATTGTCTCCACACATGCATCATAGATCAAGACGTCTGGAGGTGAAATCCATTTTCAGATATAGAACACATTTAGGTCAACTAAATGAATAATTAATGAAGAAATCTAGCTTGCTGTTGAAAAATCAGTAAGATCAAACCTTGGATTAGAAACATTGTTCTGCGTTCTCAAATCACATAATTTCTGCCATTTTTCATTGTTACTTGTATATGGTTTTTTAATGGGAATCCAGTGGTACCGTACTCATGGCTTTCACTGGGGTGCTGTAGCTGAGTGATTCTGTTACATTTTTTTTGTTCTGGGATGCACTGCTGAGAGCTACCTGAACAGCCAGTGTGCGCTGTGCAAAGTGCTATCGAATGTGCAAAGTTGTTTATCTTGGAGGTAAAAAGTGAATTTACATCTATACGTTGGCCTTGCATCCCAAACTCCATGTTGTGGTAATTTTGTTACAATGGTAATATTTTGTTATGTGTTTTTTAAAATGATTGGTTAATAACACTTGTCATCTAGGCTTTCTCTGCAGTCTGTGGAGAAAGAGGCAGCTCAAACTCGATTGCCAAAAATGAGCGGAAAGGTTTACCAGGTGCGCTCACTCCTCTTCATCTTCACCTCCCCTATTAACTGTACAGGGAGACTGAACAACTAACTAACTAGGTCCCCATCTGTAGCTGTCAGGTGAGGTGTGTGCCGCTGTTGGTGGCGTTCCAGCCCCAAATGCTTGCACGCAAGCGGCATGGGAGCAGGGGGAGCTTTCCCACCCTGCTGTAGCCTCACTCAACACTTAGCCTGTCCCTTCATTTTTTCTCAACTACCCAAATCCTGGGATGTGCTTTACCCCTGCGGTGGTCTGATGGCTTCTCCAGCCATGTGCTGTTGTGTAGGGACAGCTGTATGAAGCAGGTGTGGGGAGAGCATAAGGTAAAATGTCAAAACATACCAAAAGAGAAACTTGTGCTAAATTAATGTTTAAAGTAGGAATACAGTTGTTCTTACTAGTTTTCCTATTCACTTGGTGACAATGGCTGGGTTTGGCTGCAGTAGATTTGCTCTGATGCTTGATCAATTTTTAAACACGTTATGAATATGTATTGAGAAATTGTTTCAAAACGCTTATTGAGTGACTTAGCACTCTTTCTGTATAACAGAACTGAGTTTTTATAGATCCCTATGGTAGTGGACACTTCGCTCAATCACTTGCTATGTTCTTCAGATGCAATTTTAACAATTATGTAAATATACCTTTCTCATCTCTTTCATATTCTTATTTAGCTGTGATTAATTTATTAGTCCTTTATAGTATAGACAAAATTTTTGAGGCTATGTAAGTGAGTAGAATGTTTTTGACAATGTCAAACTCTAGCCTTCATATGAAATGTGACTAGCATGTTAATATGGGACAAACTTTATTGTAATACCCCCTCAGATGTTAGATTTCTTAGAGTATTTAGCTTATCTATTCTACTGCTCATGGATCCTCGACTTTTGATCTTCAGGAAATATTCCTAACCA
Source organism: Gavia stellata (assembly GCF_030936135.1). Lineage (NCBI taxonomy): Eukaryota > Metazoa > Chordata > Aves > Gaviiformes > Gaviidae > Gavia > Gavia stellata. The sequence goes on along the minus strand of NC_082596.1, from coordinate 23,600,967 downwards.
GTACATAATAACTTTCTTTGCACTTAACTAGTATTTGACTGGATATTTGTTGTGGCACAGTTGTGCGTAATGTAAAATTAAAAACTGTTTTCAAAATCGCCTGACTTGACACTTCTAGAAACAAAACAGCTTTTAATTTCTAACTGGTGATCACAAACTAAATCGTGGAGATTAAATGTAATGATCCATCAGTGAGTCAGAGAGACATCAGCAAAAACATGTTTCAGGCAAAAGGCAAGCCAAGAAGCAGCAGCAAGGCTTACATAGTAGAGTATGAATGGGCTTGTTTGCTCAGGAAGACAGAGTACAAATCCTTGCTTAGTCTATGCAAAAGATTTCGGTTTTTCAGAATTCTACCTCTTGATGTAATTTTTTTTTTTTTATAGATGTGTTTTCGTTTTTTAAAGAATGACTGTAGGTCTCCTTTCATCTGGTAAAGTGTGCGTTTTGCTCAAACATAATCTTATATTGAAGGTAAAATACTTTCTTAGCCTGTGTCGCCCCTCCTGTTCAAAATAGACAGTATAGCAATCTAAATTTTTGTCAGCATTTCATTGTAGGCCTTAAGGTCAGCTGACCACATGCATTTTTAAATAAAACAAAACAAAAAAAAAAGTGAAGTCTCTAGGAAAACTGATTCCATTTGAAAATATCTTCGAGATGGGGTACATTTTTACAGGTTTGTTTTAGAATATTTTAATGAGTAGGCAAGGAGTTTAATAAGGCAGAAGATGTTTTTCAGCTACATTCCTTTAGCAGTTAGGTTATGAAAAGCTCTAAAAGCTTGACATAAATGAATTATCTCTGTCAATTCTAGTGTAAATACCATGTAGGGTCCACTCCAGTTTTAGGGATTTTGAGTTTTAAAAGGTTGATGGTTTCTTCTGAGAGGTCCTTAAATAAACATAATTCTACTTTTGTTGGTATTGTCATTTTGATTATATCAAACTATACTTAATTGTTGTTTTTATTTTTCAGAAGTATCGCAGTGTGTCCGTGGGGGCTGAAGAATATATTTATGAACAAACAAGGTATGGTATAAGCTTTGAAATGTGTTGACTGGCATCACGTAAGAACGTATCGAGGAGAGGCTGCCCGTGTCCACTTTCTACCCTCCCTTTCATCACCCTGCCCAGCAGCACTCTCCCCTTCTTCTGCGTGTGTTAGCTTTCATGTCTGACCAGTTTATATCTTCATCTGTTATCTTCCCTCAGCATTGTTTTGAGGTAGTAACTCCTCTGAAGCCCCCAGAGATATGCAAGATTAAAAGTTTTAAGAGAGGTCCCCCAGGTAACAGGGCACAGCTTTGATAGCCAGGTCATGGAAAGTCTTCCCCACCTTTTGGGATGGCAGGATGCACAAATCAGATGTCCAGGATGGTTGAACTGGCTCCACCGACCTTATGAAATTCCCATCTTTATTTTTCTCTTCTGTTTTTTTTTCTAGTTACTCCTAGTAGGTTTTCTGGGAAACCCTCTGTCTTTTTACACTGCTTGTTGTGGTACTTCATGTTTACCTATAAAATAATATAAATGAAGTGTCTATTACAAACCATGTGAAAAAAACTAAGAATTCCAAAAGGTTTTAAAACAAGTTTCAAAAACTGACGTTTGAAAGGAATAGAGTCCTCCCTGCTAAGCACAGAAAAATGCTTGCATAGAATGGGTAAATGCTGAAAAGTCACTTAACTAATAAAGACTGTGATCAATAAAATTTATAAGCTGATGCTTCATTTCATGCTTGTGAATAGTTCTGTTTATATCTGAGAGATTACTCTCCCTTTAGAAAGAGGAACATGCCTACATATTTTTCCTGGAGTAGGCATATGACTGTTTCTGTAGTGGAGGTTCCTTACAGCTTGATCTTTTTTCTGAGGTATATTAAAACAATCATTAACTGCAGTGAGCTCAGAACTGAGACATTAAATAGGCAGTGCACATGAAACATATTTAGCAAAGACTGCTTGCTCACTTACTACACTGGATATTTATAAAATTGAATCCTGAAGCATTGGCATTGTTAACAATTCTCAGACATTAAGTCTTTCATGCTATGGCCCAGGTCCACAAAACCTCCAAATGCACATTAAGAAGAACAAAATACATCTTTCCTGGGAGTTACGTGCAAGTGATAGGTGCTCAGAAAGGAAAGCTTCAGATTGAAAAAAAGAAGTGGTGAATATGAAATTAATTGAAAGCCTGATAGAAGATCCCTTAATGACTACATGGGGCTTTAGTTAAGACTGGTGGTGAGATTCAGAATAGTATTATAGTCATTTAAGTGATTGCAGTAAGTTTTAAGAGTAACAGTAATACTCCCGCTATGGGGCACACTTTGATTGCCAGCGGGGAACAAGAAGAAAATTCCGAAGTGGTACCACACAGAGACTGCGAAATTGGCCAATTGCAGTGTGTCTGGGATTTACATTTTTTGATGTCTTTCTGAAACATACAGAATGCCAGAAACAAAAGACCAGACTGTGATAGACTGTAGGCAGCTCTGTTAAGACACTGTGTGTCTGACTTTGATTCATCCTAAGACCTTCTCAGCACACATCCTTGTTAGGCCTTCTGTTTGGTGGGAGGTTTTGAGGTGCATGTCCCAGGGCACTCGGCATGCTTTGGTGTACATCGTGCAGCAGTCTCGTAGCACGCAACCTGCAGTCCCTTTGTGTGCCACTAAATCGGAGGATGTTCCCCCCCCACTAATGGGTGGTCAATCCACAGGGCAAGCATATGCAGCGGGATGGATGCTGGGTCCACAACACCAGTGGTTCTGGTCTTCCAGTCCTCTTGGATGGGGCTGTTCTGCTTGCCGGTGTCGACAGAACCTCTGTTCCCCTTGCACACAGGACAGAGGGACATGGCAGCACACACTACGGTGGGCGACAGCGGAAGGGACCGCAGTCCCCTTCGTGCTGACTTTCCACTGTGCACAAGAGCCTTTGTGTCGGCAGCAGCTGCATTGTTGGGAAGCGCTGGTACTGCCATCAGTGGTTCAGATAGGTATAGGTTAGTGTTTGCTTTTTACCTTAGTTTTGCTTTGATTTGTAACTTTTAAGCAACTAGAAAAATGACTGGACTTCCATTTATAAGCTAAGAAACACTTAGACATTTTCTTCATTTGATTGCATGTTTGTTACTAAACTAAATAATTGGTATTAAACCGCCTGAAACTTCTTCCTTTGGATGGAAAGACAGTGGATTGGGTTGTTTTTTTCTTCTACCTTCTCTTCAAGTGGGGATTTAAATGTTACCATTATTCATGCATTTTAGTGTTTTGTTTTTTTCCATTGGATAGTTAAAAATGTTTTTGTCTTCCCCTTATTTCCGTATTGCTATGGCAGTGTTGTGATGATCCAGAATATTTGCTTGACCTAGAAAGTTAAGGATACACTGTTGTTTTGGACCAATGTATTCATCCTTTTGGGTCTACTTCAGCACTGCTTAAATATTTAGCTGAATTAGGATCTTTGTGAAAATGCTTCCCCTGTATCTCCAATTTGTGAGGACATCCGGCAAGTGACTTCTTGCATTAAGCTTCCTGTGGTGACCAAATGCAGTTTGAAGACAAGATTTATTCTGCAAGGTTAACATTATTTTTCATTTAAGAGAATGTGAGGAGCTGCAGGCATCATTTTTATTGGATTATTGTTCAAGCCCGTTATTGGAGGAGGCGGCTGGAAGAGGCTCTGTGAGAACTGTGTTCGGCTAACAGTTCACTAGTTATTGGGGCTTTAACTTTTCATGGTTTGAGAACTGCTTTAAAGGTGGAAAGTTCTCCTGTGAAAGAGGATCTTTTCTAAAATCTAACTTCCAACACAAGAGCAAACTCACTTTTTCTCTAATTTTTGTCTTTTTCTAAGGGAGGTTACTTGATTGCAGATGCAACTAAATGTAGGTACTTTGTTCTGTCTGATTAATTTTGAAAAGAAGGCTTGTAAAAACCTTGATTGCACATTGTCTTTAAAAAAATGAACCTACTGTCCCTTCTGGTTGTATTCCTTCTGTGCCCTGTGATGAAAGTAGCAGTTGGACTTTCCATTCTCCATGTCCATCTTTTGCAACAAGTTTTATTCTGGTTTGTTTGGTTGTTTGGTTGTTTTTTTGTCGGGGTTTGGTTTTTTTTTTTTTTTAATGTCTCTTTCTGCAACGCTTCTAAGTTTAAATGTCTGTGGAGGTAGCTGGTTTCCTGCAAATCATACTGAATCCCTCTTGGTATTTGACACTCTTACTGTGGGGTATGTAGTCTTGTACTTCATGATGGTTCTTTTCGGAGAAAGTAAAGACATAGTCTTTGCTCCAAGAGCCTTGCAGTCCAGATAGTTTTACGCTTGACTGCCAGATCTGATGAACTTGAAAAGAGAAAATTGCATTTTTAAATACCTCTGTGACCTTTTCCTGGAATTTTATTATTAGCTTCTTATGCCTTGCTTATACAATGCTTGGAATACATAATAAATGGGGACAAAGAGAAAAGGAGAAAGTGATACGGATTTTGTTGGTGTTTCTCTCCCTGTCTTTTCAGCAGCACTTTCCAGTATACGCTAGAAGCTACCAAATCTCTGCGTCAAAAGCAAGGGGAGGGGCCCATGACCTACTTGAACAAAGGACAGTTCTATGCCATCACCCTGAGCGAGACGGGTGACAACAAATGTTTCCGGCATCCCATCAGCAAAGTCAGGGTAAGTCCAATTCCTTTCCCAGATGGGAATGGAGCTCTGCAGATAAATGTAGTTGTGGTTGGTTGTTTTTTAATTATTTTTTTCTTGTGGGAGAGGACAGAGCAAGCTTACTCTTATGCTTAATGTAAAGGTGGGAGAGTAATATTGATGGTGGTCTCAAATACTTTGGGGTCCAGTTTTTTCGAAGTGTGATCTTATGAGTTAATTATATACATATCTGCCTCAGTTTATGGTTTGGCAGAATGGTTATTACACAGATATTGCACTTGACATTGGTGAACTTATCATTGCTATGATTAAAGAAAAAAATCAGAACTGCTACATCTACTGTGTAAGTCCATCTTCACTCACTTGTGCACTTCAGCAGTGGCTTTCCAGTGCGTTTCAGATAAAATGTGAAGAGTTGAAGCCATCCTTTGTGACATAAATTTTAAATCATTTACATTGTACAAGTGTGAGCTTTCACTTGATATTCACCTAGAAATATGACAAAAAGGATGATTTGCATCTTAGATCCCGTGGGTAGAACCGGAGCTTGTGTATTCAGCAACATCTGCCTGGTGAACAGGCCTCCTGATTTCCCTTGTAATGTTTCTGAGTAAGCAAATCCTAACCCAGTAACCTTGGAATGGGCAATGAGCCTCAGAGTTGCTGCCCTGCAAATTTCACCCTGAAGCTGGAAGGGGCTGCATATGTATGAGGCTGCAAAAGTGTTTCCATCCAAATAAATGAAGTAGTGTAAAAATGTTGTGACTTTAGTTGAAGGAACCAATGAAAGTCAATGTGAGCAGTGAAGCAGACAACAACCTGTATGTTTCTGTCATACATGAAATTTAGAGAGACTCTTCCTAAAGAGAGGCAGTGATTTATAAACCTGAATAGCAGTTAATTTTTAGCCTAGTTTCTTAAAGACATGAGGCTGATGATGGCATTTATTTGTTGGCTGAAGCTGTTGTAAGACTTCTCTGCTGCTGAAAAGTCTCTCTCCCAGCCAGCCACCTGTTCCTTCCCCCTTTGTTATGCCAGCTCTAGCACTTGTATGGCTGAAACAGGAGTCAGGAGCTCAGTGGTCTGGCTGGAAACCAGTCCTCATAAGTCTCGTTCACTGCACAGCCACATGAGTTTTGAAGCTGTGTGGCAGCAGAAGGGTGGAAATTGTAGAGAAGAGATGAGACCATTTCTTTTGGAGCAGGTACAGTTTACAGAAGATTGTGAAACTGCATGCAACTTTCACGATCATGTTCTGTTTGCCAGGCCCCCAGCCAAGTGACTGTTGAATTTATTGCCAATTCCATCCAAACCTGACAGAGGGACAAGAGGTTTTGAAGGTGTTAAACCTCTACAAGTTCCATGTAAGTGGTTGATAGAGGAAAAAGATTAATGCTGTCCTTGGTGGAAAAGCTACAGTCTGCACTGCCAATTCTGCTTAGTGCATCAGCTGGCCTGCCAGCATATACCTGATGGCCAGCCAGTATGCATATGCATAGCTCAGAACTCATCCGTGGCATATTCTGCCTTGTGCCCACACAGTAGCTAGACATGGAAGATGCAGTGATGACGTTTGGCTTTTATAGGTGGAACAGAGAAGGTCACAGAGCATGTGAAGGGTTGCAGTGGTGACTGCGTGGAGGGACATAGATCATGAATCAATTGTGATCCAGCTCCTTGGCTTGTGAAACAGCTTGATGGTATTTTTTATGAGCTTGGTGACTCAGGGTTGAAGGAAGAACGGGAACAAAGAGGATATTTAAAAGTGAATTTTTTGTTCTCTGTGATTTCTTTTCACTTCAGTTTACCTAGTATGAGCATTCTTTCATTGTTTTGTGTTTTTTGTTTTGCTTGCCTACAGCAGGGCTTTTTTAGAAAGCCTTCATTACTCAGGTGAAGTTTTGCATAAAGTTTCAATCTGTTTCCTTTGAATCACACAGTTTAACAGAGGGAATTCAGAACTTGAACTGAAAAGCTGGGCAAAACTCAGTAAATAATCACACTGAGTTTGTCATTAAATACATGTATGCAAGAGTCCTGCTACCGAGAAGGGTATTTGGACTATGAATGGTAAAACTAAAAATGTCCTGCCTTTAGCCAGTGAGCCTGAGCTCCATAACAACACACCCCTTTACAGTGCAATGTCATCTTCCAGAGTGACAAGGAACCTGAACTCCAACACTTGGACTGGACTTGGATCAGAATCGGAATTGGGGATCCTCTGACTTTGAAATTACCACTTTTTACTTAAGGGAACTTAGACTTCTTAAATCTAAGAATACGATTAAATTTTATTTGGACTATCAAGAACATAATCCTAGGCCCTGCATTATTTTAAAACTACATTTCTTCTGCACTGAGTCTTTAAGTGCATTGCAGTATTGGACTGGAATAAAAACCAGCAATCTTCTACAATCAAAGTACTAGGGGAGGGCGGTGACTCCATCAGCATTAGAGGCATATGGGAGATTTTAATTTTTGTGCTTCTGACTATTAATTGCATTAACTAACACAACTTGTGCTGTTGATTTTCTTAGAGCGTGGTCATGGTTGTTTTCAGTGAGGATAAAAACAGAGATGAACAGCTGAAATACTGGAAATACTGGCATTCTCGGCAGCACACAGCTAAACAGAGGGTCCTCGACATTGGTGAGTGTAAGAGGATCTCCAGATGTTTCAGGGAAGATTGCACAATGTGGAAAGCTCTGATACTTTGCACAGGGATGTGGTGGGATATATTGGCAATGGCTGCAAGGCTTGTACCACAGTTTTTAGCAATGGCTCATCTCTGCTAGGACTGGACTATGGGGTCTGTGAAGCAGGATGGAGACCATGCAGAAGGAATGGTCCTCAGGAGTCACAAAGTAGAGCTGCCCCTTGCATCCATATTTAATGGCGTTCCACCTTCTGCTGCTGGGAAGTTGAGGTCTGCACCTCCTCAGGAGTGGCAGAGTGTTTGTTTCCTTTAGTTTTTCAAAGGCTGATCCATTCTTTGATCCAGTAACAGTAGCAGCCCACATAACAGTTATGTTAGCTAATCTGATGTGTAAGTGCAGGCTGAGAGTGAAGATGCCATCTTTATGGTGACTGCAAAGGTGCACACAGGACTCCTACAACCGCAGTTTTTGAGTCTTGTTGGTGTCAGAGAGAAGTGAGGGAGAAGCGAGCTCTGGTGTGCTATCCTGAGAGACCTGTTTACCATTCATCCTGTCTAAGGTATTTACAAGCCCCTTTCAGCCACAACTGCCCTATCCGCATGCTTGGGAGATTTTAGCAGAAGAAGAATGTACCTGCTGCCAAGGAGCCTGAAGTTGAAATCTGTGGGAGTGTCTAGACATCAAGCACTTCTCCCCTCCCACATGCAGTTTACTCATGCAGCCATCTGCAGCGGATTCCAGTCAAAGGAGTCGGGGAGACCAAAGCAGACAAAGTCTATCTTGTTTTGACCGCCTGAGGGAACCAAACCATCAAATGGCAGGAATGAGAGGGGGCAGAGAGGAGGGGGGAAAAAAAAGCAGGGTTACTTGGAGAGAGCACTGCAGGACTTCAGGGGTGATTGAACAGGGAATCAGTCCCCAAGTGGTCCTACTCATGCAGAGCCTTTTGACTTTCAAGTGCTGCAGCCTCCACTGAGGCTGGCATTATTTGAAGTCAAGTGTATTTGGTCAAAGCAGCTCTTCCTGAATCTATTCTCTGTCTCTTGTCTTATCATCATAGTTCTGGCTGAACTGTTTCCCCAACTCCTTCCCCCCCCCCCCCCCCCCCCGGCTTTTGTCCTTTGGGGTAGTTAAGGCAGTAAAACCTCCACCCCAGACCAAATGACTCCTATCATGACACGTTAAAAGAGCAAGTATGCCACGTCACAGCTATTTCTGAAAGCTGCCTGTTTTTTTGTGCTAGTCCCTACAAGCTTGCAGTGCTAATGCTCATACCTTTGAAGGTATGTGCTGAGGAGTTCGTTCCACTGCAGTGCCAACACCCTCTGACTCCACCGCGCTCATGGTGTACCAGCACATTTCAGTCCCCTTACCTGAACAAGTCAGCTTGTGATGCATATTCTGTAAAATCGTGCTCTGCAAAATAAGTGCTGTGCATGAGCTATGTGTTTATTTGTGTTAAAGTGAATGTCTTTTATGTTTCCATTAGTTTGAGATGAAATAGGTCGGTGCTGACTTTTGAGGCACTCTGGCGCGTATTCTTTATTTGGACTGCAAACATGAGCAAAGCCTGGTGTAGTAAGACTTACTGATAGAGCACTCCTTGTCAGACGTAAGAACTGTAAAAGCACAGTTTACCTCAACATTTTCAGAAGAAAGACCTAGATGTTGCTCAGTAGTGTTTTCTTGAGAACAACTGAAATACGGCCTTAGCTCCTACTAAGTACAGTGTTTCTGAAGTACATTTCATTTTCTTTGGGACTTACATTGTGGATATTGGGCTTATTAGGGCAGAATGGCTCCCAATGACATTTCCCGTACAAGTATCAAGCTGCATTTAGCAAAATCTTCCAGTTTTATCATCAGATGATCTAAGTGAACAACTTCATCCAAATTTGAAGTTGGCCCTGCTTTGAGCGGGAGGAGGGTAGGAGTTGAACCAGATAACCTCCAGGGGTCTCTTCCAAGCTAAATTATTGTGTGGCTTTATGAAGATTTCCCTTTATGTTAAAAATTCAGATCCTTGAAGGGCTCCTGTAAAGGAATACTGAGTTAGTGTCCAGGCCCTGTGTAGTTAAAAGAGAGAATTAGGTGTCTGTGAGGGAGATTAACAAATGCCAGGACACACCATGGAGAACCATTTAAACAGGCAGTGAGAGAAGCTTGATAAGAACAGGGGTGTGTATCAGATTTGTCCCATCTTCAGGGGATGGTCTGGCAATCTGCTGGTAGCCCCACTTCTCTTTTATTTTGGATTTCACTCCAACTATCAACAGTATATAAAGGGTTAATAATGTATTAGGCTCCTTTAAAACTATCTGTGAATAGCCATAAATCTGTGTAACCTGTTCCATAGATGTTTACAATCATTAATATTATTTTAACTTAATGTTTGTAGCATATGTTTAACATCTGTGAATCTTTTTTGCTTGTTTGTGAATGCACTTTTAATCTAGAGCATGACTTAGTCCTTAGCAGGCGGAGAATCAAAAGAATTTGGGATGTTCTAGCTCTGGGGTCCAGCTATTCAGCCCTCAGATAGGGGTGATGACTCTGCTTGTGCTGCTTTCCCTGGTGTCACAGGTCTGTCTGTCTGCCTTCTGGCCTGCAGTTATATTCTGGAGATCAGAGGAAATAGTGTGCTGGCTGGTGCACCTCCTGGGAGGAAGGATGGTTGAATGGATTAGATGCAGTACTGGGTCTGAAGATGCATTGAAATTAATAGGATAAGCATGTGCTTACATGTAAGTAAGTCCCTAGTGCTTGAGGACTCAAACTGAGGACTTGACGCTTATTAAGCAACAAGGAAAGTTGTTTTCCCAAATTTAGGCTATGTGCTGTTATGGATTTTTCTGAAGAAGGAGGGAGGCACTTTCACTGTTTTTAGCAGGAGTGAGAGGGGTGGTGGAAAAAAGCTGACTTTTCCATAATGCTGTGCTGTGACATTGGATCACTAGCTTTTTCTTTTAAAATAATGTCAAGTAAAGAATACAGTACTAGATTGCAGCAAATATTGATTATTTAGATTCCGTACTATAATTTGACAAACACTGGAACAGATTCAAACTTGGACATAAAAAGTGGATATGGAAGCTTTAGATTGGGGTTATTTGTGCTCCAGAGTCTTGCCCATATTTTTTTGCAGGATAGTTTGTATTATTTATGTGCACAATACAAAAACTACTACAATGGTATGTAATGCATGCAAATGGTTGGTATTTAATGTTGAAATTTGCCACTATTTCATATGCAGTTTACCCAACAAAAGAGGAAAGAATTCCTGTCGAGTCATTTTCTTGCATATTTTCTACTTCTGGTAACTCACAGCAGCAGAAGAGGAAGAATTGTAGTCATACTAACAACTTTCAAATATCCTTGGATGTAAATGCTTTCTTAATCTACTGAGGATCCTTCTTTAATTATCTGTAACTTGAGGGGAACAGGATGCACTTCTGCTTTTAAACAGCATGTCACATAGACACTCCATGAGATTTGTGTATGGCAGTTAAAGAAGCAGAGGCATGTGTTGGGGGAAGGGAAGGGTTGGTGGGATGCAAGGTTCTGACAGCCTTTTGGGAGAAGAAAACATGTGTCTTTACAAGGCATCTTGTTCATGTCTTTCCAAAGTGCACCTACACAGCACGCCCATATGCAACAGTCAGTTGCACGAGGCACTTTCTGGTGAATCATAAATTTAAGGGGTGGGTGGATGTGTGCACATGCATATTAAACTACTTATGTGTCTTCTAATTCCTCTCATTTGCATTCCTACACTGAATTTAGATCGTGAAGCCAATGACTTCAGTTAGACAGGCGATCTGAGTTCATGATGGGAATGAAAAGCCTGCCTGCCCTCTCAAACACCATGTTCACTTGATGCATCACCAAATATCTTGTGCTGTTCCTATGGTTAGAACAGTGAATTTTTACTGTATCCAAAATCATTCATGTATCCCAGGCACACAGTTTCATTTGCCCAGTGAAATGCCAGCATCCCTGCATTTCAGATGAGAGAAAAGGATACTGATTGTACGTCTCAAATGTTAAATAATTCTCCTTGCAGCAATGGTTTTGTTATAAATTATTTTAAAACAGTTATTACCTAGAAATTATTTTTTAGAGATCAACAGTTTATTTTTAGAAGGGTAAAGGAAATTAATATTAAAACCATTTGGGTGTCTCACTTATAGAATACAAAAACATCCTCTTTCTATAACTGATTACCAAGCTGAGAATCAGAGTGCTTCTGAAGTGCAAATGTAAGATCAAGATGACGTAATCTCAACCCTCTGGCACCGAGTCCAATTACAGCCATTACAGCCCTGGAGGGATTCTAAGGAAATGTATATGTCCCAGAGAGAGCTGATGTATTTGCATGGAGAATCTGGAAGTTCCTTTAATTAAGCAGATATTACCTCCCTACAAACCTGGTCTTTCTCTTAATCTGTCATCAAAAAGAAGAAAGTGTGTTAAAGTGGCTAGCAAAGGGAGACAAAAAGGGGGCTTGCTCCTCTTTCAGATTATAAAGAAGACCTGTAAATTGTCTGTCTTATGTGGTTTTCCGCCCTTACTGTTTCTGGGGCGTGGGGTTGGGTCGTCTTTGAAATTTGGGCTTCCTCCCTCTTGCTTTGCATTCCTGCTGAAATACTAGTTTATTGATAATATTAACATCCCTTTGGAAAAAAGTGAGAAGAGGGTGCAGATTTTGTAGTTAAAATTTAAAAATACTTTGTTTGTTTGCTATTTTAGTATCATACACTCTTGGAGAAAGGATCTTTGTGTTCTTGGTTCTTTGTGTTGTGTGGTGGTGGGTTTTTTTTTGTTTGTTTGGGGTTGGTTTTTTTTGTTTGTTTGGGGTTTTTTTTTGTTTGTTTGGGGTTTTTTTTGTTTGTTTGGGTTTTTTTTGTTTAAAATAGAGATCCAGCATCCAGTGCAGTAATTCCTGGGAAAGTTGAAACGGGTGAGCGAGAAATGTACACTGCTGATTATTTCCTCCAATGATAGTTCTTAGCTTTTTAGAAAGCTTCTTTAGGATTTACCATAATGTTGTTTATTTATGTCAAGGTTTGAACACTCCCTTTAATTGTTTCAATAGCTTTTAGTTAATTTTCCAGTTTTGGCCATTCCTTGGCCAAGCTAATGAATGCACCTACTCATTCCCACTACAGTCACACTGATTCCTTTTTGAAAGCAAGCAATATTTTGCAAGAACATTACCTAGTGATGTACTATGCGTAAGACTCAAGCTGCAGTATGTTACCTCTTTGCAATTAAGCTTATTAATAGTTCAACATAAACAATACAAGACGTAGTTTTGATGCATTAGACAAACCAGCTGAAAAAGCAAAGATATACCACGAATTGTAAAAGAGAAAGTTCAAACCTTGTTCATGAGTCTCTTGTTTGTTATTTCTTACAGCTGATTACAAGGAGAGTTTTAATACCATTGGGAATATTGAAGAAATCGCGTTCAATGCTGTGTCCTTTACTTGGGATGTCAATGAGGAGGCAAAGGTGAGGAAAAGTCATGCAGATAGTATCCATTTATAAGTAACATCCATCCTTAGTCACTGTTCCAATTCTCTCCTTTTTAACAAATAATAAGAAGGGTAGGTGGAGGTGAGTGAGCTCAGTCTCTGCAACGCCAGGTAAACCGTGGTCTTTCACTAACCCCAGAGATTCTGGCCGTCCGTAAAAGGCAAGACGGTATGTAACGGCTGTTGGGATGATATTGCGTTCACACCTGTATCACTGACAAATCGACATGTAGTTCTGAGGAAATCCTGTAGGGCTCTCACAGTGTAGTTTCTTACTTGTGGCCTCTCAGTGATTTTCCATTTAAAATACGCCCCGCCTGAGAAACAATAAAAGTTTTTTTCCTACTTGCAAAGTCAGTGTAGGACACAAGGTGAATGTCTTCTTTCTCTAAATTACCAACTTCCTTTTTACTCTATTAACATCTCCAATAATCAATGTTCTGAAAGCTAGACTATGCCTTCCTTTGTGTTTGTGCCATTATTTTTTATAGTGTTGCACAGACTGTCCTTGCAATTGGGAATGAACGTGTTTTCAAGGACTGTTTTTGAGGACTGGTGCGTTCTCGTTCTTTCTTTTTTTCTTTTTTTTTTTTTTTAATGGTTAAGTACTCTCAGACATCGGGTTTTGCATTCGTGGATGTGACCGCTACAGTGGACCTATAAACCAGGACAGCAGAGCACCTTAACAAGTCTCTTATAGATAAGGTTATTCAAAGGGTAGCAGAGTGTTTCAGCTGCATGGACTAGTGTAGGAGAAATGAAAGGCTGCCAGTAATTATACGAAGTTGGCCCCGGAAAGCAAACAGCAAGGGAAATAGGCGGTGTAAAATGAGTGGGGGTAATGTGGGACTCTCAGGGATGTAGAAGTAATAAACAGCAAACACTGTTGAGATTAGCAAACTCCTGATACGGTTTTCATGTTGAATACAAAATGCCCAATGTTCAAGTAATGCTAAGGATATTTCAAATACAGAGACATCTTCATGTACGATTCCCCACTGTAGTTCTAACAGCAAGTGAGTCCTGTGAGAGATTGCATTGAGCGCACAGTGGTAGCATTAACACTTACTGTCCTGACTTGCTGACTGAAGGTGCTTAGGTTTGTCGTAATAGGGATTTTAATCTCTGATGCACATTTTAAAAGAATAGAGCACTAACGAAAAGACAACAGTTCTGAAAATCGCCTAGCTCTTTCAAAAGCTGGCCTTGGTAAACAGACTTTTACTTGGCCCAGTTGCTAATGGTGCTATATTTACTCATGTAATGATTACCTGTTCGCTGCCCCAGCTATTCCCCATTTCAAAATACAGCGATATGTTGTCCTCTGCAGCCACAACAGATGACCGCTGTGTGGGTGTGATCATTATACAACTAAATACAGCAAATACAGATTTGGGATCTCCAACACGACAGACTTTCCCAAGGACCTTTACAGAAGCACTACCAGGGCTAGAGCAGGGCAGTCTTGTCTCTTCTTCCCACTCGCAGCTACCATCCCCATTGCCAGGGCTAGCAGTTCTTTAACACACTTGCATTTGCAGCTGCAAGCCAGACTTAGCAAGACACCATGTTGATCTAGGCGCAAGAAAGTCACATCCACTAGTGTCAGGTGTTATCTTTGGCCATTTTGTTCTAATCTCACACCAGTCACATTGTTCCTGCCTTGCATGCCAGAACATTAAGAACACAACTCTCGCAATGGTCACTGGAAATATAACATAGTAAGATTTTAAAAGAATGACTCTCTTATTGTTGCTGGATTTCAAAAAGCGTCAGGAGTGAAATTTAACAAAGCCACTTGTATTTCTGCAGGAAGTAGTCAATAAAATGCAAATTGGCTTATGCATATTTATTTGGGGGGGCAGTTAGCAAATATCTGATCTTTTAGGAGCTTGAGCTGCAAATGTATTGATAAAAGTAAGAGTATTCATAACACAATTTGGTATTGGGCTATCAAGCATATATCAGGTCGTACCTGAAAGTTTATCACCGTGCACTAAAGTGTTTCCCTCCCCGTGTACATGCACCCACATGCTTGCTCTTGTTGGAGAGTCTAATACAATAACCGGTTGTGCTGGGTCTGGGGATTCCCATAGGATGCCCCTGTGGTGTTTGAAAGTTGTGGACTCCGAGGCACGTCACTGAAGGTTGCCTTTTCTCTAGCGGTTACCTCATCCAAGAGAGATGAAGAATTTCAAGGCCTAATTACAGACTCTCCTTTCTTAAGCTTTTTGAACGATGATCTTTAAACTGGCTCCATTGTTTCTGCTCAGTGCTGTTTTCCCTTTTCACCACAATTTCAAGATTAAAACTAACCTCACAGGCACAAAGACCTTTCTCTTTTGAGTCAGACCAAAGTGGCACAGAGCAGTTCTTTCCAGGGTCTCTGAGATGTGATGAAGCACTCTACTGGCCCAGGAAGAAATAAAGAAAACACACCAGTTGTTGGAAGTGCACAGGGGAGCGATCTTCAAAAATCAAACAGAAGCAGCTGAAATCACCTAACCAGATAACCCTGTCTCTCCTGGGAGACTGAACCTGCATCTAGGAAGACTTATCTGGACCATCAGATTTCTCACTTTCCTATTCCACCTGGAGGGCAGCTTATTTAAAGCCAGATTTCTCCTCCCACACGCAGGCAGAACAGCACCCTCCTCCTGGTAGTCCTTCAGGATGAGGGTATAGCAGTGTGGGTGTGACAGCCAGAATCTGCCCGTTAACAGTGAGCCTGCTAAGGGTTTGTAAGGCAGCATCTCAGTTGGATCTTATGTGGAAGAAACAGGCATTCAGAGAGTACAGGCAGAGGCCTTTCTTTATCACCTCAGTAACGTGAAGGGAACTGGGGTGTTGGCTCCAGTTCCTCGTGCTTGGTCCCTTGTTTTCTGGCTGCTGCTTGGCAGAAGAAATCAATGGAAGAGGGAATCTTGTACAGCATTTGTTGAGCTGTGAATAATCTCACCATTGGTTTTTGTAGACTAAGGGAACAGCACCAGCGTCAGAAACACCACTCCACTAGCGTTTCGTCTGCCTTATCTGGTCGACAGCAGCAGTCCCCTTGCCTTCTGGCAGAGCAGAGTTGGGCCCGGCACATCCTTACCGTTTTCAAGAACAACATCCTCTTCTGCTGGGGCTGTTGTCTCGAGGTCACCGTGGGGATTGTGGTTCAGAACAGGATACGGGGAAATTAGGGGAAGGGTCTACAGCCATGTCAAACTCTTCCTTATGCTTCCTTGAGACAAAAATACTGTGCAGTAAGGAAGCAGAGGTAGGAAGTGAAGAACACTTTTTGTACAGTCCATCTTTGTTTCACTCCTGTATTTACTTCTATATATAAATATACATAATTTATGGGCAAGGTGATTTGTTAGCTCCCTTTGGTTGAACCTGAATGCTATGTTTGGTATTTTTAAAGGAGTTCTTTCAAAAAAGGTGAGGAAATAAACAACAATTAACAAGAACTAGCTGACTTTTTAACCATCTTTTAAAAGTCTTTTTATGATATGTTAGAAGGTAGTTAGTTGCCTTGCTGTTGCCCTACAGAAGATTTTGCTGCAGCGTCTGGCTGGTTGACAAAGTTCTAGTGGAGGCTTTTGAACAGAGAACTAAGCTTCATTTTTGATAGACATATATCTGCCTGCTTGCAGTCTTACTGCTGACAGAAGTTAGTTTGCAAAAAAGATAATTAAGAACTAGAACTCTCCTGGTCAAAGGAAAGTATCTTTGTCATAAATCATACCAACTCTTTGAGATATGCCTTCTCTCTGATTAATACTTTGCTAATTTAAAATGGTTAGGATGATGTTACCTCTGGAACAATACATTAATTGTGTATCTTTATGGAAAGTACTTTTTAACCTTAAATTCAAAGGTGTGACTTCAGTGAGCAGTTGCTAAAGAAAAACGTCATCTTAAAGCAGACAAAAATACTTTTCAGTGACATCAAGAAATTACCAATTTCTGCAAAGTGCTGCAACTTGGACATGCGGTAAACAGACATGTTGGCGGATATGTTATTCAGACAGGTGCTGGCACATGCTTTTTGGTGTGTACAGTAGTTGTGTGCTGTGCAGTTGTTGTGTATACTTGCTTGCAGTCATTGTCCTGCTATATTTAACTGAATTGTAGATCTTTAATCCAAAGCATGCTGAAGCCTCTGGGAAGCTTTCCAGTCATTTAATGAGTATTGGCATAGCCCATACGATAATAAGCTGTGTTTTCAATGAGTGAGTGATTTGCAGGATTAGGTTCTTAGACATTGTGGGCTGAAGTGAGCTATCATTCCAGTGGGTGCAACTGTAAAATCAAGCTGATAGAGCAGCACAGTCTATCAGTGATTTGTATGGTGACAATCCATATTTCTTTAACACTGTTAGCAAAACTTAGGACAAGCTTTGCCTAGTATAAGAGCTATTTTGTTCTTAATTATTAACTTCCTTCCTAACTTAGATCGAATTTCGTTTCATTAGGGAGGAAATTAATATTTTCTCTATTCTCAAAATTTAAAGGTTGGAGGAAGATACTTTATTTGGGGGAATTAGTACCAGAAATTATGTAGGATTAGACGTGGCAACTGGTTTAATAAACCATGTCTGTGTGTGTATGCTTGCGTATATATTTTTTAATAAATATATGTCAAGCATGCACCACACATGTATCTGTTAAAGAAGAGTTAACCTGCAGTAGCAAATAATGTTGAAATTTCAGTGCATACAAATGGTTCAGTAAGTATGCATCTGGGATTCAAGGCAAATGGCATTTTTATGTAGTTGCTGGGGTGTGGTGTGGGTTGAGGAAGCTTCAAAAGAGTAGTGTAAACATTTGCTGGAGACATTTGTATTGAAATAAAACAAAGGTCTTACCTTTGTATAGGATTTATAAGCTAACGGCTGGCAGCAGAAACTATAAAACCACACTTTCTGTGTATACGAGGAATGATGGGATTGATGTTAGACATTTAAGAGACAAGTCATTTAACTCTTTGTTGTTACAGTCCGGAGGGATGAACCCCTTTAAAACAGGCTTTTGTAAAGACCCATCACCCCAGCATGATTCTATGTATTGCCAATATTCAGTAGAGAAATTGCTTTAAGTTTATGATTTTGTGCTATAACACACTCTTCTCTTCACTTTGCTCTTGGCTCTTTCTGAGACAATGGGAGCCAGAAATGTAAGTAGTAATAAAAGGCTTATATTAGAGGTTTCATAACTGTAGACCTTTAAAGTCTTTAAGCTGAGAGACTGCAGCAGGAGTCATGTTGGCTGGATTAAATGATAAAAGGGGAAATGCATATCTGAGCCTTGCTTTCTCTTAAGGCAGGTTACTGTGCTTGTGTCTTGTACATCACTAATTATACCGCAGTGTTTAACAGTCAGTCAGTAATTCACATAATAACAGCTACGCTGTGGAGGAGCACCCTCTCCGAAAGAGAGAGTGCTTTTTCTAGACGTGCTCTATAACAAACAGAAGAGTTGTCGTTATCTTAGGCCACTTTTGAAACTTTCTTAGGCACCAAATTTTTCTCCAAGTTAGTTTTCATTGCCAATGGCATGCCTGAGCTGGAGACTAGATGGGTGGAACTCTATCATTAATTGCTCTAATTTAAGATACGCTGACATTAAAAAAAAAAAAAAGACATCACTATACTGACAACACAGACTTGTTCCTGATAGCAAAATGTTGCTAAAATCCAATTTGCACAGGAGGGAAAAAAAAGTTTGTAAATTAATTCAGGTACAGCCATAGTCACATCCATTGAAATAGTTCTAAGTCAAGTGTAGACAGGGCCCTGGGGAAAAAAAAGCAGTGATTTCTACTGCTGCTACTGTCATTTCTACTTAATTCTACATTTTCTAATCATGTAACTCTACTATGCAAGAGACCAGAGCAAGAAAGATCTTAAACCTAGGTGTCTTCCAAGAGAGGTAGAGTGGGACTTCATCTTTCCATGTCTGCCCGTGGAGTTGTTTTGCTCCTTGTCTCATTGAGAGTGGGAGTACCTGCATTACAGACAGGAGCTGCGAAGGAGGGAAAGATGAGGGTTGTAAAGGGCAAAGCACACTATGCTTGGACAGGCAGGTGAAATCATTGCTGCTCAGAGCAGGCGGTATTCCTCAGCCGCTGCTTCCAGGAGGCAAAGGTTTCTGGTCAGAGCAGGGGCAGAGAGAAGGGAACTGTCCAGACGGTTCCCCAGGTCCTGTTCACCACAGCAGCCTGCTGTACCACGGTATTAAAACTGGTGCAAATCTTCAGTCATGCAAAGAAAAATCCCCCTAAAATCAACTCAAGTAACACAACGCCCTCTTCCCCGTTTCTCTGCACGCCCCCCCATGTTTTCCAAATCCAAAGTCAGTGTTGTGCTTTACAGGAAAGCTAACAGGAGATTGTATGGAGACAGAAAATCTTCCCAAAAATAAATGATCTGTGTTAATTCAAATCCATCTGTCTATCTGCGAGGTGCAAATGATAGGACAGAAAGTATAGTACACTTCATCCGCATGAATGTACAGTCATTGCTCCTCAGAGAGATCCTGATGTATTACACTGTCAGGACAAGGATATTGAATCTTACAGCATCAATCTATTATTCATGCTGAATAATCTGTTATTGCTGTATGGGGACTCTTGAAATGATAAAATCTGTCTTCCCCAGCTGCTCCTACTCTGCTCTGTGTTTCTGGAGGCAGCAGAAGAGATGACACACAGTGTATGTAGTTGATTAAGGTGGGACAAGGTCTTTTTTTACTTCTTAGCTGAGTGTGCAGCAAAGGTGGTAGATGCACAAACTGCTGGGTAGATGCAAAGCCTGCATGTCCTCTCTTACATGTTAACGTACAGTTTGGAAAATGCCTGTGCAGAAGTTTGGTCTAAAATATAGCAAGGCCAGATTCTGTTCTATGCCAGACCTCATTCTACTGCTCTGTGTTCACACACACGCTAAAGCATTGCCCTGACACTGTAGGAGTCTGAAGGCAAATGAAAATTCAGGCCATTGTATTTCAAAGGCATATGCACCCGTATCCACACTTACCTTTGGAGCTGGAGGAGACCGAGTTGTAATTTGAAACAGAAGTAACACTATCGGCTTCAAAATCAGAGTTTCACCTAGGGCCCTTCCCCGCCTCCCTCCTCTCCCCGCAGTTAAAGTTCAACTATTTCATTTGTAAATGCAGCTCTGTGATACAATCAGAAGCAGAAATGGGGAGGTGCCATGAGCTCAGTCAGGCAAACAAGCTGCTCTGGCTCCATGGTGAAAAACCTGACTGTAATGTTAACTTCTGCCATTGGGGTAAAGTATCCCCCCACCAGCCCTACTGGAGCCCTTCTCTATTCTCAGCTGCCTTTCTCTTAGGGTTGTTAGTATTCTGGTCACTCAAAATGGTTTTCTTTTTCCCTGGTTGTGGATCGGGGAGGAGTTCCTTCATGTTTTCCCTTCCTGAATATCCCAGACCGTGGGGGCCTGTTGACCTCTCCTCTGTCCGGTGAGGTGTGCATCAGGTCTGTTTGAGAGACCCCGCAGATCTCTTCCTTCATGACTGTGCTTATTCTGCTGGAGTGGGTTTCACATCCTCCTGGTTCAGGAAATATGTACTGGCAGTCTTCTCTGTCCTTTTCCTTAGTTTGCAGTTTCAGGTTTTTGATGTTGTTTTTTAAACTGAGGAAAGTGAAATCAGGTCAATAAACAATTGGCCCAAATTACTATGTAATGCACATATTCATCACTGGGAAGAACAATTGGATTTTTAATCCAGTTTCATCTCTCAAGTTTCATGCACACTATCCTGACTGAAAGATATCAGGGATATTTCAGTTCATGATTACAGCTTGCTTTGCATCAAAATAGTCCTTGAGAGACTTCGTGGTGGGAGACCCATCTGCCAGGTGCTGTACAAACGCATGGCAGATGAGGCACACCTTATTCCATAGTACGGATGGAGGTTAGAGAGCAGGAGGTGACTAGGGGCTATCAACAGAAGTAAGTGGGTGTAGAAGGAAAGCATGAGACGGGTTTCTGAAGCAAAGGCAGGTAGGACTTGCCAGGAGCCAAGGGCAGGCAGTGTCAAGTTGCGTGGATGCTACATGGCAAAGGGGACCTTTGAGAAAAGGTAGGGAGTAGTTTTATAAATGTTTGAGAAACTCCTTCCCAGTTTGAAAGACAGGATGAGATGCATTTTTGAAATTGAAGAAAGATAGTGAAGGACCCTTAAAGTGAAGATCAGGAGTACCTGTTGATGGGATGGAGGAAGGGGTACTGCTGATGAAAGTGTGAAGAGAATTTGTAAAATAAGAGAAAGGGTAGGACTTATCTCTGGATACACTGAATTTAAATTGTGAGCTGTCAGAAGAACAAGTCAGACCAAAAGACAGCTGGAGAGGAACAGTGCAAGATGATCTTGCTATGTCTATATTATCAAATAGTGCAAACATACAGAGCAGGTTTGTAGAGTGAAACAAGTCAGGGCTAAAGACCTGACATCCATGTGAGACACATTTAAGGAGTTTTTTATCTCAGATTATCTTTAGTCAGTTCCCACAGACTAAGCAACCAGTTGCAGCTGGAGTATGTGAGGTGTGCTTCTCAACACATCTTCTGGCCTGGCTCTTGCAAAAAGAATCCAGCTCATGCACTCTGAGCTCTCTGGTGTGAACCGAAGCATGAACTTCTGATCCAAACTGAAGCATCGATACACGCCTTAAAAGTTTGTCCTTCTTCCCAGTGTGGGAGCATCTTTGCTGGACTTAGAAGTGGAGGATAAATGTGTGAATTGCCAGAGAGTGGATCGTAGTTGAATTAAAATTTTTTTTTGGGGGGTGGTATCTGCTTTTATTTTCCCATTTATTGTTTGCACCACATTTTAAAAGTAATCTCTCTGGCACACAGATTTTCATCACAGTGAATTGCTTGAGCACAGACTTCTCCTCACAAAAAGGAGTAAAAGGGCTTCCTTTGATGATTCAGATTGATACGTACAGCTACAACAACCGCAGCAATAAACCCATCCACCGAGCCTACTGCCAGATCAAGGTTTTTTGTGACAAGGTAAGTGGAAAGCACAATTACCATGGATAGAGGAGGAACCTTCTTAGACAGTTTTATTATTGCTGTATTTTAGACCTAATTAAATGTTTTTTCTTTCCCTAAAGAGTTGTGTTTCATTGTAGAATTTGGAGCAGCTAAACATAAATCTAGCAGATTATCCTGTAATGATTTTCCTGCTTTGCAGCCTTTTTAGCCCTGATTCCTCAGCTTGTCAGCAATAGTTGGACTGTTTAAGGACAGCATGTTATAGGTCATGATACAGGAATATAAAAAAAAAAAGATTTCTACTTGGAAAGTCAGTGCTGACCATAGGCTCACGTAAGTGCCAGTCTGATGATGTTATCCCTTCTGGCACTAACAGCCAGCACAGGTAATGTGTAAACTTTGTGGAGAAGTCTCTGATAGAGAAATGCACCTTTCGGAAAGGCTTGCTAAGCTCTCTTTTATGATACAGTGGAAAACACTGAGTCCCTATGATGCAGCTGATGGTTTTCTTTTCCCCTCACTTGATTACAAACTGTTATTTTGGAAGCTTCAATGAGACTTTTGTGTTGCTATGATTTTCTTATTAAAAGTAAACTGCAAAAATATATTACCCATTCCCATTTTGTAGTTCAGTAACTATTTTTTTTTTTCAGGTTTTTTGCTCACTCCTTTTGCAAAATTTGGTTCTTTTACAATGGGTTTCCCCACTCCTTTTGATAATTGGTAAGATTTTTCAGCACTGAGACATAGATCATGCCTTAATGAGTTTGACAGTGTCACGGTCAGCTGTATATGTCACTGAGTAGAAACAGTTGCTCACAAATGTTATCTCAGTGATGATTCTTAGATGTGAGCCTGACCACATTTCAGCTGTGCTCAACACCTGCTAGCAGATGACTTTAACACTGCTGAGAAAGATCTTCCAGAGGGGAGCTAATGCCTGGATTCTAGTCAAGGTTCAGGGATTCAGGAGCCTACATCTATTTAAGTGGCTCAGAAATTTATCCAAATCAGTCTGTCTTGCCATCTTACAGGTGGGAATAGAAAGGCAAAAGGCCATGCCCCAGGCAATACGTAGCATTAACTTTTTAATGGAAGGGTAAGAGTTCAACTGTTCCAGGTCTCTGTGTTGCTGCTCCTTCCCCTTTTTCAGTTCGTTCCCTTGTTGCTGTCTTGACAATGGGATTTTGAGGGCTAATCAGTCAGTTGTGTTAGTGGAGCAAAAACTTTTACAGTAATGAATGTAAATGTATGCACTGAGGTCCTCTTGCAGTCAAAATGTTATGCTTTTAATTGTAACTTTGAATGTCAAATATTTAGAGATTTGAAGCTACAGCTGGATGTTAAAAGCTCAGTAAATATCAAAGTAACAAGTTGTTTTCATCTACCTGTTTTTGAAAAGCAATTAGAAAAATCTGAATTACTTAAAAAAAGGAAGGAAATTCAGAGCACAGACTCATCAAGGGTGACCTGTAGGCACAACTGGTGGAGATTTTGAATAATGCATGTTTATTGCATCTATTGGCTTAATTGGTACTTCAAATATCCAGACTAGAAAGCAGGAAATGGATGTTGAGTCTTTTAATCAAAACTGTCTCAAAGTAGAGGAAAAGGTCATAGGGGTAGTTAAAACGTTATCCACATCAAAACTATATTGAAAGTGGGAACTGGAGGGCTCAAGGGTATCAATAATGGGTTATATATCTGTATAATATAAATGTGTACATGCACACAGAGCTTTTTAACTTAATGCAGGGCTGAAAATGAGTTGTGTGAATGAAAATGAATGAAGATTATTGAGGTCGATTCACATGACAGTTTGTGCTAATTGGCACTTGGAAAGAGACTGAGGCCTGCTTCTCCCCTCACTTACACTGCTGTATCTTTACCGATACCTGTTTGTCACAGTGCTTTTGTAAGTTAATAAATGGTTGGAGAATTTCCACTTGCTGGTGGCACCGGGAGAATTTGTGGTGCTCAGAGGAAGGTAGCTGGTGGGCCTGGGTACCCTCATCTTTCCAAGATGACAAACTAAACCCTGGCACTGGTCGAGGCGGTGCTAAACGGAGGGTCCTGGCTCAGTTTCTCTGACGAGTCTGTGACTCGCCCTCCAGTGACAAAGACAGGGTTTGCTGCCTGCTTGGGAAAGGCCATGAAGCAGAGAAAATTATTGGCCACCTGTCTGTCAGGATCAATTAAAAAAATGTTACAGGGTCTTTTAAAAAAAACAGCAAACATATAGTCATTTTTTTACATTTTAAAAGTGTGAATTTTACCGTTATGCCCCAATCTGACAACCCCAAAGAGAAGCTAATGAGAAAAGTGCCCAATTTATTACAATCATCTGGATCAGAGGAACTGCACAGTAAATTCCTCCCACCCAAGTACTGAAATGTATCTTAGCTTGAAATGTGGCAGAAAAAATGTTTCTGTGCCTGACAGTGTTCTTACAAATGTTTTTTCTGCAGTGATGGTGCCTCTTTAGGACCAGTAGATGTGTTTGTATATTAACTTAAATAAATCATGGGTAGAGGTGTCCAGTTTGTAAGAAAAACATTTGCTGATAAATTAATGTCCTCCAGCTGAAACACAGCATAGCTGTTGTGGAAAGAGTATCCCTGAAGAAATAAACCAGCATTTAGCTAAGTGGTACATATTATATGTATTTCAGTATTTACTCAGGCAGTTGCTTAAATTTGGTATTCATTTACATACAAACTAGAGAGCGACACCAACTCAGATCCAGTGTGTGCTTTGTGACATAAATGTATGGAGATAAAGGCTGCAAAGGTTGAAATCATGTGCTTGCTCCCTATTTATTCTCCAAGCTTTTGCCCCTGTTTATTTTCCAGTAGGCAATCTTTAAAGCAACTGTTACAGTGCACATCTTGTTTTCTCAGTGCTAATTCTCTCTGCCCTTGCAGTCTTTTTATCATGTGCAGATCACTGATGCTGCATTATGATAAGAGAATATAATTTTTATTCCTTAAGTAGGTTGTCAGGGAAACTTGCTACCGGGCCTATTTATATTTATATATTGCAAGATGGTTTAGCCACTGTGTATGAAGGAACTGGGGATTCAGAGATATTTTGATTTTCTATACGTGATTAGCCTTGCTGAAAAGAAGCGGAACCATTTGACTTGGCAAATACCGCAACATTGTTCCAACATCAAATAAACTAATCCTGTTTTCTCTACTCTGAAAACCTACATGTTGTTTGGAATATATGCAGTTCCTGCCCTCTTGTCTTCCGTATGGATCGTCATAGAGAAAATGGATTATCATAGGGTATTGAGCAACTCTAATTGCCTATTAATCTTCAGCTTTAGAGAGAAGAAGGCTGAAGTCTATGGGCCTGTCCTACCAGATGTGGAATGCTTTGGCCTTGAACTAGAAACAGGTGTACACATGAGTTTCATAATGGTGGTGGGAGTGGTCCTTATGATGGTAAGGGCTTTGCTAGGCTGGAGCTAGAATGCAAGACATAAGCTTAAATGAGCTGAAGTCTTGGAAAAAAATATTTTGAATCAGCTGAAATTCATAGGCTGCGTTTTGCTAATGTACTCGTTACATTTATACAAAGTCCAGACATCAATGAAAAAGTGAAAAACTCATTCAGTTATTTGACTGATCAGAGCCTAATTTATAGTCCCCTATGAGAGGGTTATTTCTTCTTCTGTCCAGAAAAGATATGCAAACTGTGATTTATTAGATACGTGTCAGATGGCTCAGCTGCGAAAACTGTCCAGCAGAAATGCTCTGGTAAGCAAAAATCTTATTGTGGTCCATTGTATCAGCAACAATGACGTATATCATGTAGGCTTGGTTGGCCCCTGCACTGTGCCATGTGGGATGCTCCTAGCTCAGAAGGGCTGGTATGGTAGGTACTGCAGTTGCCACATTTGTAAAGTGGCTGTGGCACAAATAAGCACTGGTAGTTGGGAATCGCTGCCCTGCTCAGAGATTGCCTGCACCCCAGAGGACTTGGGGGTGTCTTTCCTTGAGTGAATGCAGACAAAGCTGTGAAGCTTTAAAAAGTTCATCGTTACGGAGAATATCAAAGAAAAATCCGCAAAACATATATTCTTTATTGAGTATAAAAGGCTGAGTCCTCCTCAGTTTCTGCTTCCTGAGAGGGAATTCGCGCTTGTTGCCACGTAGGAAATGACTTACAAGGTTCATCCCCTACCTGTGAGCAGCAGAGTGGCAGCACTGAGCAGTAGGTAGGGCTGTGGCTGCCTGACAGAGCCGCTTTGTGCAGCACAGGGCTCTCAGGGATGTGCCTTCTGCAGGGCAGTGGCTGTGAGGCATATTTTTGTTTCTTTCTGCCAAAGAACAGGTGGCCCTTAAAGACACAAATATACCCCTAGAAACAATTTTGATAAGGGCATGACCCTAAACCCTTGTCTTCTGTGGTTGAGGTCAGTGACAACTGGACTGGGACTTGGGTCTGGAGGCAATGTTTCTGTTAGGCACCTTCACGTTTTTTAAAAAGCTGTTTCTTCCTCCACTTCTTTCAACCTCTGGAAATCTATTGATAGATCGCAGCCAGGAGTACATCTTTCCTTGCATTCTTTTCAAGCTTGGTTCATCGGCTCATGTGTGGATTTTGCCATCTTGAGTGGATATTTTTGTCTTTCCTTACCTCCCTCGCCCCTTTCTTCTAAAGAAACTTCTAATTTTAATTTGGAAAAAATCTTAAATTTTGCATGCTGACTGCCTGGGAGCATATGGGTCTTTAATACCCTTCACAACATGACTATTCATATTTATAAAATAAATTTGGAGAACTTCAAAGGAGTCATTGCTGCTTTTTATGTCAATAACAAGTTTTATTTTCTAAACTTGTTGAGAGTGTATTTACATAACAGAAGCCTGCAACTTCGCAAGGGTTTCTGGGGCCTAATAGGGCAGTGCTACATTGCTTTCCAGTTTCTGGAGGGCTTCTCCCTGTTTGAAATGCCTGTATTTTTCTGTAAGAGCCCTTGCACTGTTGGCAAGCTGTCAGTGTAGCCTTCTTGCATTGGCAAATCTTAAAGGCCTCTACAAAGCTGGCCACAGTGGAGCAATGCCACCCCCAGACAAGGTGGGTGGAGAAGAGTTTGGGAAAAAGCTTAGCACAGACATGATCTAAGGCAATAGCAATCCTGCAGGTGTTTTACGTCAGTACATACGCAAAGTATTTGGCCTGAGCACTCCGTCCATTGCAGAGGTGCTGGGCTGGGGATGCCCTTTGTACTAGTTGTGGTGACAACAGCCCTGCTATAGACTGCACGCTGCCTGAGCCGCCATCCCATCTCCTCCAAGCCAGCATGTGGACATGTTTCTCTTGCTGTCTCCAGCCCTGGGGGCTGCTGGATGTGCCAGCCTGAGTTTCGGGCACAGGTGATCGATCCAGAGCTGTCACATTCCCAACAACCTGGACAGATTTATCTGTAATGGGATAACTAGTCTCTCTTTCAGTATTTCTGATGTGTCTATCACCGTAGTTCCAAGCACCGCAGGGTACAATGCTGACAGTGGCATCTTTGGATAATATCTGTGGGTTGTCTTTTTTGCATCAGGGAGCAGAAAGGAAAATCCGAGATGAGGAGAGGAAGCAGAACAGGAAGAAAGGCAAAGGCCAGGCGTCCCAAGCTTCGTGTAATAACTGTGAGTAAGACAGGCCTTTCTGGTTTGGGGCTAAGTCGCGCTTAACATGCCTCCTCTTATAACCACGTTGCTTTGTGATCCTCCTAGCAGCTGAAGGGAAGTTAAGTGCACTCCCTCCACAAAAAAAGAGCGATATCACCTTCTTCAAAACAATGGCTGACCTGGATTCCCAGCCAGTTCTCTTCATACCGGATGTTCACTTTGGAAACCTACAAAGAACTGGACAGGTAGGAAATGATAATGAGCTGAGCTGGTCCCCACCTGCTGTCCGGCCACGTGTGCTCCGAGGTGGGTTTTAGGAAAACAGATCATTGTTCCTGGGGGCCTTTGGTTTCAGCTCTCGTTTTGTAAATGCAGCTCTTGATGAGTCACTTAAAAAAGACCTTAAAAGAGACAAGTGTCTTTCTGAGTTCTGGGTTCGAAAAAGGAATTTATACTTCATTAACAACTGACTAGTTTGTGTTTGTTATGGTTTTGCTGTTCTTTTGCTAGGAAGAAAGAATGGAGCAAATAGTCAAGAAGTTTGAAATAGAAGGTTGATTTGTGACTGAAAGTCTGGGTTTGAATGTGCTATTTGGCTTGATGAAATGAAGTGCCACCTTGTGGTAGCAGAGATCCCCCTCCCTGTGACAACTGTACAGAAAGACCAAGCTCTTACATCTGTAAGGAGGTCAAGAGTAGGCTCACTAAACACCACTGCCCATTTTCTGTCGGCATCACCTAGAGATCTGGGAATTCCCTGGAAGAAAATATTTTCACTCTACAAAGTAAAAATCTATCATGCTAAGGTTAATATTCAGTATTGGCTCAGTGCAGAAGTCATGGAGTCATTATCACCAGTGTGAGGAAGTCTTTGCTGACTTGACTCTTTTAAGACCTACTTTATTGCTTGCTGGGAAATTGCAAATCTGAATTGGAAGGTCAGCTCTGACAATTATTTGAACATGAACCTGTATTTATTAACATCACAGGGAGTAGAATGAAACCTTTATGCGTATGTTTATAAAGACAAATAGTAGATGATGAAATTTTATATGCATCTTGCTGTAAAATATTATGATAATGAAGATTAAATGACACTGAGTGTTGGAATTGTCGTTTATTTTAAAGCAGTGAGAACTGTGATATAGCAAAGCACAAAGAGTGCAGACATTGCAATCACAGCTGTCACTGACTTACTCTCCAAAATTGGAAAGACGCCCACTCACATATCAGTGCTGAGTACCTTCTGTCCTTACGGCTTTCAAACCAGAATGTGGATTTGTCTCGAAACAGGAGAAGGTGGAAGCACTCCTTAGTATATGTAATCCTGTAAATAATTTTCTAAACTAACTGGAAGATACCCCAGTTTGCTAGCTCTTAGGCAATGAGCTAAGACCTGCTGTATAGATTGCAGTACTGGCATTCTTGCTATCGTGAACTTTTCAATTGTTTTGTGTATTACTTAATATAAGAATGATTTATTATGACAATAATTTATTATTTATGAATGTTTTATTATGAAAGTGTAGCCACTTTCAGGTCCTGGACATAGAATGAGTTACAGACCTCAGCTTTGCAAACACACACACCTCTGAGCTCTTTTCATTGTACAGGTTCAGAAGTGAAGGCTTCCCTTGAGTGCCAAGTGTGCTCTGAGTCTTGCCAGCACAACTGGAAACCTACCCGAGATGCCTTACTTTGCTCCAGCAGAATGCAGGGCTCCGGTGCCCTGCCTTTGCCCCATGCTTGCACAGTAACTCAGCAGCTGGAATGCTGGTACACTTGTTGGTGCGGACTCATGGTGCAGGCACATTGTGAGGAATTTGGCTTGCTGTTCTGCAAAGCCTTTGACAACAGGCTTTTATACCTCCCCTGCTACTGTTAGCTGTGTTTGATGCTGTTGTAAATTTGGTCCCAGTGACTGTGAGCTATGCTGATTTACACAAAACGATGGTCTGGACTTGAGCTTCTGCCCACAGCCTGTGCAAAAAACTTCAGCTGTACCATTAGTAATTGTATTTCCATTAGGCCTGTAGTTTAATGTTGGTCTTTATAGTTTAATTAGATTTTCAGACAGTATTAAATACATACAAAAGCTTGTGAGTGTTGTGGCTTAAATCGTATTAGGGGTAATTTAGTGAGTAGTGATCTGATTTAGAGGATTGTAAAATAATTGGGGAAAATTATATAAACCAGGGGAGAGGGCAATATCTGTCAAAATGCTTTGATAATATTTCCACTAGATGATATTAAACAGCAGTTTTTCTAAGCCACACTTTTTCCAGATCACAATTAGAACTAGAGATGTTTGTGTTTTATAGAAGGAGAAGAATTTTTAACAGATGAAAAACTGCAAATCACTTGTTGTCTTTTCTCTGTTTTGAAGTTATTCTGTTAAGCAGGTGTCCAAGTTTTGGGAATAATTGGGTTTTTTTCACCCTTCTAGGTTTACTATAATACAGATGATGAGAGAGAAGGGTAAGACATTTATTGTTTCACAAACTTTGCAGCTAGCAGTTCAAACTCGTGGAAAGCAGGCACAAAACAGAAAATCAGATAAAACTGATCCCCTTTCTCCCCCTTCCCTCATGTTCTTCCATCACTAATGGTAGGCGAATAATATGTGGAACTGGTAGAGGGAAGTTTACTTTATGGTAACTTTCTTTTCCTTCATGTGAACTGGCTGCTTTTTATATCTACTTTTTATTACATTTCCAAGTAAAACAGTTTAAAGAACCATAAGGTTCAATACAGCAACATGACAATGTATTTGATAATAAAGTACCTTTTATATATGAGTTCTCAAATAATTTAAAAAACAGGAATTTTTTAATGAAGCACTGAACTTCACTGCATTCCTGAAAGCTGTTATTACACGTGTGTATGCAACGAATACAGGAACTGCAGAGAGAATGCCCACGTGCCAGCAGAGAAAGGCAGAAAGAGAATGGGAGATCCTGGGAAAGGGGAAGGTTAGAAATGGGATCACCCCCTATCTGGCTTTGGAGGGACTGGAATAATTGCAGAAAGTCCCTAAAATAGTTAGAGATGTCATGAAATAAGGGCTTTAATACGTGTAGCTGAAGTTCAGCCAGTATTAACTGTAATGTGTGCAAGTCCCATACCTTTATAAGTTGCTTAAATCCCAAGTGAGCACCCTCAAATCTGAGAGTTTGGAGTAAGACAACTGCACTCACGTAAGCCTGCAAAAAGTGGCCTGTGGTAGGGAGTGGCAGGACACCTGCAGCTAACATTGACTTGAAAACATGAGGCCCTTTTTGTTTCTTTTATGAAGCTAATGTTCTTCATAAGGCTTACAGTGGAATTCGAGAAACAAAGGGGTTTTTTGCACCAAGCACATTGGCTTCAGTTCTCTCCTCGAAGACTAAAAGCAGACACAGAGTCCTGCCAAAGCTACGCCGAGGGGAGGGGGTGGCCTTAGTGCCTCCAGCCCTCAACTTCCCTGGCGGAGGGTGTCGCAGCTTCAGGCTGGATCTGGCCCAGCATGTTATTCCTTTTCAACTTGCTGGCTTGTATGGTCTCAGATTTTAGAAATATTGCTGGTGTTTCCTGAGGCTGTCTCCTTGACCCCAAAGAGGAGGTGAATCAATGTGTAAATGTGGGTTCAGCTCCTTACTTAGCTGTTTCTTCGTCTCCACCCCACTTCCCTCAGTATTTAAACAGTTAAGGGCCTTTGGGGTTTTCAAAATAATATGTAACATTGGAGCGTATTTTCCTGTCACCCATCCCAGCCAGTCAGTCTGGGCAATTTTTGAGAGGCCTGGAGAGTTCAGATAAGCATCAAAAGTTAAATCCTTGCAGTTTCTGGCCTGGTGCTACTTGAGTAGCTAGTGGGTTTTTTGCCAGAGTACAAAGTGAGTCATGACTGCTGATGTCTCCTCTCCTGCTTGGGAGCACAGTTTTACTGTGACATGGTCCCTGTTGTGTGTTTTCTAGTAGCAGTGTCCTGGTCAAAAGGATGTTCCGGCCTGTGGAGGAGGAGTTTGGTCCATCTCCTTTGAAACAAATGAAAGAAGAAGGCCTGAAAAGAGGTAACGGTCAATTCTTAGCAGTTAAAAATAATGCTGTGGGACTCATGCCCTCAAGCTGTGAAGGGCAGGTGTGGCTCAAAACAAGTGAGTTGTTTGATGCTAGTGCAAATGTGGGGTAGATGGGGGAAGAGATCATTATACCTGCCAGTATACAAGGAGGCATTTTAACAAATGCTAGTAATGACTGAAAAACAGAAAATGAAAAAAAAAAAGGACTGTGCTATCTCAAGAAGGGATCAGGACACAAGTGTATATAAACTATAAAAAAGCTAGAAAGTTTCTTGATCCTTGGCCAAGCTACATAGTTCATAAATGTTCCAGTAGCAACTCTGTGGTTGTCTATTTTTAACTTTTGCTCATCTTTCCTGTTCTGGCTGGGATCACAAGCAAATATGCAAGATGCACTGGGTCAAATACAGAGACCTTACAGAGGCAAGCTCCTGTTGACTGCAGAGTGAGATTAGCCTGAATAAAATCTCAGAAATTTCCTACCCAATTAGAAATACAAGGCATGGAGAAACATCTTCCAGCAGACCTAACTGAATTGTTTAATTGTTTGTTTCCCTTAACTGTTTTTACTGCCCTGAGTGAATATTATTACAGTTGCGTTTCATATGCTATACCAGTCCAACTAGTGTTTTCCAGTCTGCTACAGTGAAGCTTCAGTTGAGTAACATTGAAGCAATGGTTTAGGTAGAGCTGTTAAACTTTGCACTGAAGGTAAGGATGAGCAGATGGTCCACAAAATCTGCTTTGTGTACAGTCACTTCCAGTGCAGTGCTATAGGTGGTAACTTCCTACACTGCCACAGTTAGACACCCTGGAGAATATTTGCCATTCCTTCAGTCTCATGAGTTCTGTCATGAAAGTTTATTGGAGGATCCGGGGTTTTGACCAACTTATATAACTCAAATTTGCAAATATTTTGAGGTTCACCCATCAGTTTGTGACACAACAAAGCAACAAGCTACAGAAGTGAGCTTAATTTTTCTTAGTTGCACCATTTGTAAGACTCATTTGAGGTTTATAGAAACAACTTCCCATGAGCCTGCATTTGCAAAGTTTCTCTGTTGGTTAGGGTGGTGTGCTTGAACCAGAGGAAGCATACAAGATTACAGGATGGGGGTTGATATCTTCCTGGAATAAATGTGAACATATTCTTCTTTTAATTAAATCTTCCATTAGTTATGTGAGGTCAGCACTGACCACAGACTTGCATCTGGTTGACTCAAGCCCTTGACCAAATTCACATCATCATGGCTTC
Organism: Gavia stellata; assembly: GCF_030936135.1. NCBI lineage: Eukaryota > Metazoa > Chordata > Aves > Gaviiformes > Gaviidae > Gavia > Gavia stellata. The sequence goes on along the minus strand of NC_082596.1, from coordinate 23,568,126 downwards.
ATCAAGCAGAAAGGGACAGCCACAAGGGCTACGTAAAGAACTGTAACTTCTTGCCATTTCACCTGGGTTTCCCAGCTGGAAGCCTGGAGAGTTGCCTGCAAGGGGGTTTTCATTTGCTTTGATTATTCCTGTCCTTTGCAGTGATAAGTTGTTTTAATATTGTCCAGGACTTGCAACCTTTTCAAGGGGAAGATTTGAAACAAAAAAGATAGTTTTGCCACCAGTTGAAAAACATGTTAAATAATTAAGTCCAGGAGAGGCACGGAACCAGAGAAGCTGGAGGATGCTCTCTTCACATCCCCTTCCTGTTCAGTGTTTCTTGCAACTTGGACTATGCTGGCTGGAGGCCAAGCCTCTTCCAGCGTGGCCTGTGCTCTGGTGAACTTCCTGCCATTGGGAACCCTGCATTTGGGATTGTGCTGATGGAGTGCAGCTCAGCTGAATCTGCCCAGTTGACAATACTGTCTTTGCCACAGGAGTCACCGGCTATTAAAATGTTCTGCTCTTTTTCCCAGGCTTAGCCATACTAGGAGCCTTTTTTCTCCCAGATTTATTTGGTACAGCAGAATCAATAACTCCTAGAGAGCAGGCATAGATGGGGCACTGGTGTAAAGTTTGAGAGAGAGCAGGTCTGATATGTGAAAATGTGTATTAAAAGCAATGTAATCCCAAGGTGGCTCATTATCAGAGCAGTGCAGGAAAGTAGCACCCAGTGAGGGGTCCAAGCCCTGCTGAAGAACTGAAGTGACAGTGTGTGGCCTCACCTCTGCCTGATGGACCTAATTGTAATACTGTCTGGTGGAAGCAAAAGTATTAAGGGGCAGTCTTCAAGAGAACAGGTCTGAAGGGGTTTGCAAACCATTGATAAAACACGGTTCGTATTCTCACACAGGTAGCTGCGTCTTTGTGAATTGTTCTTTCATCTCTTTGACCTCTAAGGGAGGTACAAGTGCCCAACACAGAAATGTAAAGTATGTTAATCTGTACCAAGTGTGCAGCACAGCTAGTTACTTGGCAGGACTTGTGGCCTTTTCCTGTTTTGAGTTCTCAGTAAGAGTTTTCAAATCACTTTCCCTTTCAGATTTCATAGGGAGTTTCCCGTTAATTATAAATCCAGCAGCTGTGTTACAGATCAGGGAGATTTCCAGTCTTGTAGTTCTCAGCTTGAAGAAAGTCATATTTTTGTCTAGCTTTTGTCTCTCAGGAAAGTAGTGTTGAACTACTCTGAAACATTTTGGATTCATAAAAATCAGGGGTTTGTGAACCACCCTTGTCCGTGGAGGACAGCATTCACTCTGTCACCTAGCGAATTTGTGCCTGGACAATTAGTGAAAACTCCCAATGTGGGAAAGGAAAGCCAGGTCACAGCTACCAGCCCTACTTTCCTTGACTTAAATGTGCCACATCTCCATCCAGAGACCACTTTACAAGACTGTAGTCATTGCTCATAGGGTGTCAGTTGGAGTATCGGTAATGACTGGGCTCAGACCTTTGTAGTGGCCCAAATCTTACTGTCCTGTCATGTCCTTAGTTTCATTTTTGCCACACCTCTGTTGCTTGTCTTCTGCCTTGGCAGATTTGCCAATGGAGAGCCAAGCTGTTAACACTTTTAAAACAGGTATCTAGCATTGTTCTTCTGCATTCACACTTAAATCCTCAGTTCAGTGGCCTGGCTTCCAAAAAATCTCCCGGGTGCAACAACCTCCCTTGCCTTCAGAAAAGCCTGGTTGCCATTCTGCAATTTTGTGAATCCGGGCTATTTCTTAAGCAGCTAAAGATAAATTTATCAACCCCACCTTTTGCAATTCTTTTTAACATCTAAAGAGCATTAGGGACTACAATGGGTTTCAATGCTGGTAAGGTTAAGAACTGAGACCAGGTGGTGTAGAGGTCAGACAAATTTGAATTTATCTTTTAACTTTCAGTCAAAAATAGCTCATTGCCTGGTACAAAATCCCACCCCCCCCCCAATATTGCAATCTGTACTATTAAAGTGAGCCCATCTAGATGCCATGAACATGGTGACAGTAGGATCAGAGGGCATAAGTACGAGTTGTGTCACATCATCACAGTCATGGCTTGGCATTCAGTGGCAATGCTGCTGAGCCCAATGGAGCCTTTGCAGCCCGTTTCTCTCCACCCTGGCTGTGCCTCCTGCTGCAGGCCAGCTGGCCTTCTCTCTGCGGTTATGCCAGCATGAAGGCTTGTGGGACTGCATTGTACACTAAAGCAGGGACTTGATCTGTTTGAAGAACAACTCAGAAAAAAGGGTTGCCTTTTCACTCACATCTGCTGTTTGAGAGAGTTCGTCATCCAGGAAAATTCATTGAGACAGGCCAGAGTAACAGAGCATAAGGGCAGGGATGAGACAGGGGCTTCTTAAGGTATCACTGTTACCAGAAGCCATTTATGGAAAACTGCCCTAGTGAATCAAAGCCAGGATTTTCACACCTGTCAGGGGAAAGAAAAAACCACCAACCCCCCATATGTTTACTAATCCTGGCTCTCTGTGTGTATAATAGTGATTCAAGTTCCCCCTTATCCTTGTAATGGATCCTTCATTCAGCATAACGTTGCCTGACACGCCAAGCACAACAGAGAGATTTAAAGTTCAGCACTTAGATTGTATAATGTCCCCAACTTTAACCTTGGACGGAGTGATTTTTTTGTTCCTTTCAGATACGTTTGTAATTATTAAGGCTAGCAGAGGTCCAGATGTTTGAAAAGCCAGGAGTTACAGGACAGCCCTCTAGTCACAAGAAAAGAATTTCTGAATTAATAATAGTGTTAGTGCAGGTAAAATTAGCACTTTGAGCGAGTGCTTGCTTGTGCAAGTAAACATATCAGACCCAATAAAATTTAACTACTGATGTGGGGTTTTTTTTGTTCTTTTATATTCTGACAGTTATTTAGGCTGTGACCCAAAGTTATCTCAGCTTCTAAGTCCTTTAAAAGGACATTCTCAGGCAGGTCCCAAAGACTTCCCAAAACGTAGGTGACAAGGATGTGGCTCTGTGTGCCTGTGGTAGCAGTTTTGTGGCTTATACTTCTGAATTAAAAATATAAAAAACCACCATTGTCCTGCATGTCTGGTTTGTTGACCAAGACGGGGGACTGATCTGACCATGGTTTAAATCTTTTTTCAATCATTTCAAAACCTTTGCAAAGAAGCTACAATACTCTGCAAATGGGCCTGAGTCCATCCTGCTACAAGTCTTGACCTGAGAACTTGCTTCCAAACCCTTGCTTATGTATGAAAAATACCATCATCTCTGTTGGTTCATCTGCAAGTCATCTATTGAGTTACCTGGTGAAGATAATCTTTTGGACCACAAGGATTAGCGGTTTCAAAAGATATCTTTTTCTGTCCAGCAAAAAAAAAAAAAAAAAAGATGATTGCCAATGTAGTTTGTCACACAGACATAAAATATCTAACAGTGCATGTGTGTTTGTACCTAACGTGCAGCACTGCTATTTGAAAAGGCAGTTTATTTAGGGATCAAAATAAATTGTGGAACACCTTATTTAACCTGCTACTTTATCAGAGTCATGTGAGATTATGCCTAAAACACTTCTCTAGTGTTTATGTTTATTCGCTTTGTAGCTGTCTGCTTTACTTTTGCCATGTAACAGCAAGTTTCCTTCTTTTACCTGTACAAGTTAGAGAGGGGAAAACAAGAGCTAGAGAGGGCAGGGCACTGCACCTGTAAACCACTAAGACCCAGCAGGACATCTGAGGGAGGAAGAGGAGATTTTCAGGAGTAAAAATGGCATTTGAGTACCTGAGTAGGGATGGGCACACAGGTAAATGCTTGCTTGCCAGCTATGCTTTTGAATGTCTCCCCTGTAAAGTCTCAAATGACTTTGGACTCATTCTTTCCAGTGTTTATTTTCAGACTGGCCAGGCACATTTGCAGTCATCCATGTGGTAATGTCAGACAGAACTATTTATTTTCCTTTTTGTTGATTTTGCTCTCAAAGGCTCAGCTAAAGGCAAACCAGACTTGCCTTTTCTGAACATCCTTTCCCAGCCTTTTGGATGAAGCCTATAGAAGTGCAAGCTGAGACCCAGGTTTAGAAAAACCTAGCTTGTGTGTTTTGTCCTATGACCCAGGGATGGGGCCCCAGTGCTTTTTAGCTTCTTTTATTTCAGTAAATGGAGGTTTAAATTCTTGAAGATATAGATTCCTCACACTAAAATAAATTTCCTGAATTTTCTTTGTGTGTTTTCAAAGCAACTATGATGTGTCTTCCATGTTTAGATCACTGATGATATAAGAGTACATTTTTTTAAGTGCAAACCATCTTCAGCAGTTCATTTTATCTGTCAAGGATTAAAATTTGGTTTTCTACTCAGTATGGGGTGTTTTATCTGTTCAGTTGACTGAACCTGCTCCAAGTTTGACTTTTTTTTCTGTTGCAGTGCTTTTGTATGTGAGGAAGGAGACAGATGAGGTGTTTGATGCTTTGATGCTGAAATCACCCACAGTAAAGGGGCTAATGGAAGCGGTAAGTATCCAATGTCCTCACATTGTTTGTGTTTCTTGGCAAGAAAATCTTGAGGCTTTCAGTGTATTGTTGAGATAAAACATAATATAAAGATGAAGTTATTCTCAAATACATTTAAAGCGTTTCATAAAGGCTTTCTGGAGCTTGCCTCTGAAATGCTGGCATGTTCCGAATTCAGTGCTCTCTGCAGGTTGCTGGGATTAAATAGTGTCACAGAGCTGATTTATTGGAGACCTGAGCCTTGAGGAATGGCAGTAATTGACCAGTGTCAGGGAAGCAGAGGTGTGGGTTCCATTTTCTGAAACGCTTCTTTCTGAACTGATGATTCAGAGCCTGTTGAATCTTCTCCTGTAATGCCCATCAGTGTGTTCACAGCCATCTTTTAAACAAGAGGCCCAAGGATGCGCTGTTTCCATGTGAATTTCATATGGCTTTTGTGCAACTGCTGATCCAGCATATAAGGGGCAGTTGCGGAGCCAACGCGGACTAGTCATTCGTACCTCCTGTCTCAAATTCCTTCTCTAGCCCTCACTCCCAGAGTGACCTACCTACCAGCCTGCCTCTTTGCTGCTTCTTTGCCTTGAGTTTTTTGTTTGTTACCTGTTAGCTGTGATCATGAGTGGCTACATCCACATTTAATCCTGTTTATATGAGCTGATGGCTAGTAGATGTGTGAAATTTGGTGAGGGAAGAGTTAAGAAGCAACCACGTGTCTCACTGCTTCGGTGGGGGGACTAATGTGAGATTGACATGTAGGACACTGAGTTGATTTCCAGCCTTGGTTACATGCAGGAGAGAAGATGGGAATGGATGAAAGTGTCCCTAGAGAGCTCAGCTGAGTGCTAAAAGTATGTATATTCATACTCCCATAAAACTGTCACAGCATTGCATGTACCGGACACTTCAGATGCAGTAAAGACTGAGGTATTTGGTCAATATTTGGCCAGCAGGAGAAGGCAAAAAAAAAAGATCTGTGGGTTAGTGAAGTTGTTTAAAGCACCTATTCAGGTCAGAGTATCTCTGAGGAGAGTTAGCTGCATTCTAAGGATGTCCTAACTGAGCTTTTGCTGATAACTGTTTGTTAGCCGTGACTGCAGCTCAGTTGTTAGGCAGAACACACATGTCTAATAAAAGCCAGGCTTCGCTTGAAGAAGCTGCAGTCTGATTCATGATAAGCTGTAACACGATTTCGTCTTGTCTTTGTATGGAATTTAAAAGTATGTTATAATCCTTCTATAACCCTTCAAGGTAACATGAATATTTTATCTCCAGTAGTCTGTCCTTCTCCATGCCTGTTCTCCAGCCACTGTGTAACATAAAAACAAAGCTGGTGCAGAAGCAGGAAAGCTTTCTGCATACCTCTGTCAGCACAGCTGCTGACTCAGTGGCATGTTTTCGGCACCAGAGAAATCTGATCTGTTGTAAAATGTCCCAGTTCACTGGAAGGAACACAGAAAATTTTAATTCTCTTTGGTAGGATATTGTGGATAAATCAATGCCAAAAAGCTGACAAACTGCATATTCTTAAATACTCTCTTTACAGTCGTTTCAGCAAATCATGTAATTTTGTAACTGTGCACATCCTAAATGCTCAGTTCTAAACTAATTCTAAACTGAGAAACTGAGGCTCTGAATACTATAGAGCCCCATATCTGAAAGACAGCACCAATGATCCTGAATCATACCGTCCTTATCTGTTTATGGATTTTACTTTTTTTTTTTTTTTTGTTAATCACTATTCCTGGTCTGTGGCTTTCTCTTAGTTTTCTACAATGAATGAATTGTTTTCTCAGATACTATGTTTATTTTATTCTCTTGTATACCCCCATTCCAACTGAACAATTAGGTTCCTTCTCAGATTTCTTTCTTCTGGCAAATATCTAGAGGTCTCAGGTTTCAGAGATACAGTACATCTCAGAAAGTGATGCAAATGTTTGTTGTTTAACATGTTTGCATCCTACACTAGTCAGTATTAATCAACAGAAAATAGTGAAACAATTGCTCATCAGAAAACATCACACATACATGGTGACTGACCAGCTCTAAACCCTGCTCTCAGCCTGATGCAAAGTCAGGTTAACTCTGTGGATCTCAGTGGGTACCCTAGTCTTACATTGTGCAGAATCACATATTTATTCAAATTACAGAAGGCAATATAAATTGGGAAATTCAAGTTTAAAAGCTAACAGCTGAGCTGAGCTCAATAGAGCTTGCTTAGACCGAAGTTTATTAGATACCTGTCTATGTATGTGTCCTTCCAACCATTGCAGGGCAACAGACTGGACCATTCCATAGAAATAAGTTGGCAAAGATGTTTTCCTATGTGCCTCAACCAGCCCAGATGTTGCCCTTTCTGTCTTCCTGACTCCAGCAGAGAAAGCATTTCTGGTGGCTTGTGCAATCAGATATGTGCTACAGACAAACTTGCCATGCCAGGGGACTGCAGTCCAAAGGGACACCCAGACTTATTTCAGTGTCACTCTGAAGGCTGTCCCACTGCTTCAGGCATGCTAAGGGAGGGAAAGAATTCTCTGCTCAGAAGATTGAAAAATGGACAATGGAGATGATAAAGGAAAATATTCCTCCAAATAAATATATCTTTTTAAAATTTATTGTAGCCTGCTTGGGGTCAGGTGAGAAATCCTGTTGTTTTATATGGAAGTTGGCAGTAGTGGTGTTTCCCCTGTGTTGGCAACAAACATGTTTCAGAAAAGTGTGTTAAGTGAGATGCCCTAGCAGATGCTAGCTCTTTGCTTTTTCAGATTCTGCAGCAGGACTTAGCGCATTTGCATTGGGGACGTGCTTTCTGACCCTGTGAGGGGGAGGATCTCCCATACTCCCACTTCGAGCCTTGCTTCCACGGCTCGCCATTTGGTGTAACTGGTTGAATCCTTAGGGGTTCCTGAGAAATGTGCTTATTCAGTTAGCTGGAAATCTTTCACAAAGCTCACTAATCCCTGCATGTTATATAAATCCTACACCTGTCATAGGCAGTGTGACAGGCAAGCTTTCTCAGCCCTACCTCTCATAGCTTATGTAGGAAGTGGTGTCCCAGAGTCCCAAGCCACTTTGAGCAACATTTGGAATGTGTAAGTGTTAGGTATCCCAAATATCCTAGGGAAGTTTTATGCTGGAACGTGCAGAATGCTGTATATTAGCTGCTATTAAACCTCCTTGGCACAGGAATGTTTCTCCCTGCTTGTTTATTTGGATGGAGTCAGTAAGAAGTGTCTTCAAGTACTAACCTTTACAATATCACTAGGCTTCAGAGTTAACAACCCAGAGACGCAGGTATATCATTTCCTCATGTTTGTACAGTTGTGACTTTTTCTGCAGTTTCAGATTGCAGTTTTTCTCTGATGCTTGTTACGAAGGATTTTTTCAACAATCTCATGAAATGGAGCAATTTTTATTATTGTTTTATGTGCAAACTTAAATTTTGGGGTACAACAAAACCACAGATACAAAAGTTCAGCACCAGATTGCTTATCTGATGTCATTCTATTCTGACTGTGATAAGCAAAGCCAGAAGGTAAGAAAGAATAAAAGGAGAACGTGAAAGTTTCTCTGAGAACTTCTCTAAGACAGTTAAGATTTGCCCTCACAGTGTGGCACCTGGCTACCCCAGAGGAGTCGCCAGCCTCAGGTCAGGCAGCTGCCCTCCATGGGCAGCACAGGATGAGGTATTGAAGGAAGGGAGACTTGGAAAGATGGTGGTAGACAGGGGTAGAGTGCAGAGTGAGGGGCAAGGTGTGGGTGCCTACACAAGTGCTTCTGGCCAGAGATAGGTGATTCCTTCTACTAGGGGTCCTGTCCATGGATCCTCCCTTGGATTTATGTGCGTAGGCTGGGTCAGGCGTTCACAAAGCCTAGGTGTGGCAGCCTGTCCCATCTGTGTTGGAGAGCAGCTGGAGAGTAGCTGGAATAGGTTAGGACATCCCACACATGGCAAACCCTGGGTTCGAATCACCCTTGTTCTGCCTTGTTTGGAGCAAAGACTTGAACTTGCTCCAGATAAGCTGAGTATGTTGTGGATCTTCTTTGTAGGATGCATTTCCACCCTGTGCATGTGGTTACACAGCTTTTATGTAGGCTACACAGAGCCTTTTGCATAGGCTGCATAGAGCTCAGAGTGAAAAAGATTGGGTTTATAGTCTGATAGTGAGGATGCTTGTGTGAGATATAAGACAAGTGGGGTGAAGCCCCTCTTCTCATAAATGTACAAAGTGGACTGCTCCCCACAGCAGGGAGGGTATGACTGTACAGCATATGAGTTTGTGCAGCCTTGATGCTGAATTAGGCCTCTCCTAAGGCAGGCGAGACCATGGAACCGGGACTACCATCAGTATCTCCAGCACCGTATCCAAAAGGGCAGTGAAACATGCTGGTGCAAGTAAAACTGAAGTAGCAAATACAACCTACAATTTAATTTGTATTTTGTTCTCTGCTAGGTGCAAAACTTAGGGAGTGGGTGGGTGTAGTGTCCTTTATCAGTTACTCCTTATTTACGTCCTCCCCTTTCTGTTAGCCACAGTTGTACGCTGTAGTCAGAGGAAACTGTTTGCAGTGTAAAAGAAGCTTTATTGGTTCTTCAAAATCTTGGAGTTACACTATACTTTTTAAATACAAAGTTGTATCTTAGGTAGGATGACAATTATACAAGTATAGGTGAGGTAGGCAAGTATAGGCTAATTAATTCTCTCCCTTAGAGAATCCTGGCTCTCTGCACAGGAGCTATGCTTGGGGTTCAACCTGTGGCTGTTTGAATCTGTCATTTGTGCTGAGTTTATCCATTGCTTTCTTTCCATTTTCTGTTTCATGATAATTACTTTAATTTGCTTCTCTAAAATAGCACTTTTTCTCAACCGAAGTCTGAACACAAACACAAAAGAAGAATTTTACAGTGATTGATGTTTGGCAGTCTTTAAATGGATTTTTAATTGTGCATTTTGGTTCTCTAATGCAGAAGATAAATAGTCAGCTATTTAGCTGCAACTTGATTTCACCTGGGAAGCCCAGGAAACTTACTTTGCTTGGCAGTAGAGTATCACAGAACATAATGTACAATTACCTGAAAGGGGGTTGTGGTGAGGTGGGTGTTGGTCTCTTCACCCAAGTGACAAGTGATAGGACAAGAGGAAATGGCCTCAAGTTGCACCAGGGGAGGTTTAGACTGGATATTAGGAAAAATCTCTTTACTGGGAGAGTGGTGAAGCATTGGAACAGGCTGCCCAGGGAGGTGGTGGAGTCACCATCACTGGAGGTGTTCAAAGTAGGCATGCCACTGCAGGACATGGTTCAGTGGTCATGGTGGTGTTGGGTTGGTGGTTGAACTTGATGATCTTACAGGTCTTTTCCAACCTTAATGATTCTGTGATTCTGTGATTAATTACGGACAAAAAGTCATTTTCCCATAATTATTTTGCCTTTTGGGACAATCCTCTGCTAAAGTATGAGCCATGAGTCCTGTTCCCTCAAAGAAGAGTAATAATTTGGAAAGAAAACCTGGCGCAGACTGAGGGCTCAGGGACACCATTTCCACAAGCACACAACAGGCTCACTGCAGAATGGATGTCCAAAAAAGTTATTAATACACTTCTGCAAGCAATGCCAAAGCATCCCAGTGAAGTGCTTGCTAGTGTTTGTAATTTGTCAGCTAAGTAGTTCTTCCTTCAAAAGTTTTCCTATATTTTCTGCTTTGTCATTTGAGTAGCTGGCAAGAGGTTTATTTTAGAAGTCCTTTACCTTGTTAACACACTTCTCTGCGGCATCTCATCTTGTTATCTACACTCAGATGATGTTTTGTGACCTAAATAGTAGTCTCATTTTGCCACCCTAGTAACTAGACTGAGTCACCTCCCCAACAATACAGAAGCTTCCTAATCCTGTGTGGAGCATGTTTGTAGCCCTCCCACAGTAAAAGGTACCTTGAAGATACTTTTCAGATAAAAGAAGTACCATGGAGGGTCCTGTTAGCTTAACAAACCTTGAAATGCCACTGAGAAATAGAAATGTGCACATTTTTTTTTGTTGATCCATCAGTCCATCAGCTCCTGTTGTGTTGCTACTCATCTGCCTTCTGCCTGGTGGAAGAAACCTTTGCTTCCATGAGCCCAGACAATCAGAATAAGAAAAAGCAGAAAGGTGGCTGATCAGGCTGAAATTCCTTGGTAAAATCTGAAGTGGGGAAGAGTGTTGACTCCTTGAGCAGAGCAGTAGGAGATGCTGAAGCAGTTTTGATGACTCACACCCTATGAAAACTATAGTCTCCAAGTTTCTGGATGGAAACGATTGGGTTTTTTGATCAAGATGTTTAGGATTATTCCTCCCCAAATCATCTTTAAATGAAGCTATGATATGGTTGTGGGTGACTTTTTCTATACTTCCTGTCTATATTTCCTGTCGAAGTTTGCAGAGATAGTGTTTTAATGCTCTATGTAAAGTGAGAGGTGATAATTTCATATTTCTCATTAGTCTTTTATGATTTCAGATCTCTGAGAAATATGGGCTGCCAGTTGAAAAAATTGCAAAACTTTATAAGAAGAGCAAAAAGGGGTAAGTAAACTAACTAACTAGGGACTAATACTGACTAGGGACTATTGCAGAATCCTTTAGAAGTACTCAGAGATCCCAACTATGCTTGGGGCCTCGTGATGCTGGGCGGTATAAACACTTTTAGAAGACATGCCCATATGCTTGAAATCTTAGTATCTATGGAGACAGCAAGGCATGGCAGAGGAGGAAACATGAATCTCCAGTCTGTGTCTGACCAGTATTCATAGGCTTACTGTGAAGAAACAGAGTTTGTGTTTGGAAAATGTATTTGGATAAAGTCTGTTTTGTAGACTATATGCTTAATAACATCGTGGAGCGCTAGCATAGGAGAGGTGTAGCCTTTGCTGTGAAGGCATTGTGGAGTTTCCCCACAGTGTTAGGAAGCAGGTCATTGTCTGAATCTGAAAGGCAGGCAGGCAGGCAATGTTTGCTGCAGGGGTTTCAGCTGCGTAAATTTAGACACGAGCATCACAGCTGTGATTCTAGAATAGCTAGGCTACTACTCCTTGCCATAAATCTAAATCTCTCCACCTTAACTTTTTTTACTTCTAAATAACCACAATATTGTAGTAATATAATTTTAAATCAATCATTTATTTTCAGCTGTAATTCTAGCTTAGAGCATTGTTTTGTCTGGGGATTTCTTTAGCTTTTGACAAGACAGGTGAAACTTCTCATGTTTTGCTTCTTTCTAACACTGTTTCCAAGTGGTATGTTTGTTGGAAGAAACACTTTATGGTAAAGAATGAGGAAAACACTCATATACACTTCTAATAGTTGTTGTCGATATTCTCACATTCAAGCTGAGTTCCAGGCCTGTGAGCAGTGTGGAAAGCACAAATTACACTGTTTCCCCATGTTAGCAACTCACACCATAGAGGAGCAGCAGCTCACATGGCATGGCTGAGGAGTAGCACAGGGGTGTACCTGGGGGAGCTGACACTAAGCATGGGAAACAGCAGCTACCTGGGTCTGCCAGGGATTTGGAGTGCAGCTTACCTTGTAGGCAGCTTATGAAGTGGGTTAACACCCCAGCACTGGCATGTCTCTTATCTTAACTACTTTGGCAAGGAGCAGCCTCTAATCCAAAGGCTATTAGGGACTATGGGGCAGATCTTGATGATGATTCCCACTATTGTCCTGTACTCCAGCATGTGCTAGAGTCTATTATTGTGCTGCTTTGAGGTAGTAAAGAAAGCAGCTGTGGTAGAGTGCATGGCTTTCCCTTTCACTGTCCTGGTACATAAAAATACTGATTTTTGCCTTTGTCACCAGTATCTTGGTAAACATGGATGACAACATTATAGAGCACTACTCCAATGAGGACACATTCATCCTGCACATGGAGAGCATGGTCGAAGGCTTCAAGATCACACTTACAGAGATCTAGCCTCAGGCAGAGCCCTCTTGTAACGAACCACAGCATTTCATCCTTCTTGGAAAGCAGAAGATTCCCCGGGAACTTGACAGACATTGATCAGAGAAACTGTTACAAGACTGCTTTGAAAATACTGTCCATTCTGCACATGTGCACCCACTGCATATAGACTTGGGTTTGTCAAGCACAAGGCCACTCATGTTAACCTGGTCCCTTATTTATTGTTCTCCACTCTCTAGTGCACAAGCTGTTACCAGCCCCCAGATTTGTAACCAGATGACCCACTGCAAATGTGAAATGCAACATTTTAATCCCTATTGTAGTGTGGATAAGCTCATTCTAAAACATGTTAAGGAACCATGCTGGTCTAGTTTCAGAAATCTGGTGTAAATCACTTTACCAGTAGTTCTCTCCATCATTGCTAAAAAACTGGTGCAGTGCTAAAGATGGGGAAAGTGGCTGACAGAGTTCACTTGCTCAGATTGATCCATATCTCTCTATAGTGTATAGTCTTGCTAAATACCTCTGGTAGTTCTCAGCACGTAGCAATGAGGACTTGTAAGTAAGGCATTCATCTACAAATGTCACTTGTAAGTAAATGGTAAAGAAACCATTTTATCCTTGTATATAATGTTTATAATATGCAATAATATATTTTAACTACTGTATGTGGGCATGTTTACTGCCACTATGTTTTTGTATGTATTGGGTTTAGGGTTTAACAGAGTCTTTCCTAGAGGATTAGATTGCTGCAATCTGTTAAGCAGTGTGTACTGAGAAGTTGATAACTGCATCTGCACTCAGATGCTCCACCCTTGCCCATCCAGTTTTATACTGAAATATTGGAGCAAACTGTGCTACAAGGTCTGGAGTGCTCTGGCACAATGGGATCCACCTTAGGTGCCCAAGTCCCAGCTGTAGATACCTAAGTGTCCCATCCAGCTGTCACCAAATCCAAGAGGCACCATGTGTCTGCTGCCTGGTGTGCCTAGAGGTACAGAAAGGACTTCTGTCTGTTCTGTTGGAGATGCAGGGGCTCTCACAGTGGGCTTTTCTTAAGCCTGTGGAGGGAAAGGTGCTTTCTGCAGCAGACTGCTCATTAAAGCATTCCTCTAGACTGTAAGAAAAAGGACTTCAAACTCTTCTTCTTAAGGGTGCTTGCTCTTGTATCTCCATTGAATGATTCTGGTTTGATTCCTAGGACAGTTGGGTGAGGTATAAACCTGGGCTTGATGTAAATATTTTATTGAAACTGGAACAATTTTATCACTGGAGACTGAGTAGCCCACAACTGGGGTGTGGAGATAGGTCTCTCACAAGGGCTGGATCTGAACCCACATAGAACTACAAGGTTATCCCATCAAATTTCACCCCTGTCTCATGAATTCTGTGAAGAGAGAAGGTTGCAGGCTAAAATCATACCAGGAAAGGGGTTCAAGGCCTGCATGTCCCTAGTGCATCCAAACCCAGCACCTTTCTCCTTCCCAGCTCCTCTGGCTATCGTAGAGAGTTCCTCACTCAGCATACAATCCTGTGAGTTTCAGCTGCAAGCATTTTATTCTTCATGCACTGTATGTGGATCCCATGCAACAGACAGAAATGTGGGTTCTTTCCTACATGCAACCTTCAGAGTTTCTTTATTTTTTTTCCTTCTGAAATCTTTTTTTCATTTAGTCACAGAATCTTTTTTTATTAGGTGGTTAATGGAGTAAAGAAACACTGCCTAGTTTAACGGGTCTCATTCTCTAGTGCTTTGAGCTGTGTGGAGCTATTTACATCCAAGCAAACTGGTTGGGATAGCTGACCAGTCTGATTTGGTCATGTTTTTCCATGAATTGTCCTGCAAGCTCTTGCACACTTTCTTAACTTCATTAGCAATAGCATCCCATTAAAATCCGTATTTCAAATAGAAATGTTAGGTACCTGTCGAAGTTTCTGTGGGACCAGAACCTATAAAAGGGCCGGGTCATTAGCGTCAGGGCTAACATATCCAAAATCTACATACATCTGCGAAGCAAAGTGTCTGTTCTCCCTCCCTCCCTCCCCTTTGCTTCGTCGTGTGGTCTTTCTCCTTCTGATGCAGAGTTGAGTAGTCATTTCATTATCTTTTTATAAAATACATACTCCAGCAAAGATGCTCTTGCTACCCTGCTTAAGAGCAGACATCCTGGGAATAGAAGGGACTTACAGTGGTTCAGTTTGTTTTCACTTGGCTCAGGCTCAGATAAAAGATCTATGCTGACTTAGCCCAGATACATTTTTCCTAAAGAAAAAAGAGGACAGCTTTGGCAGGTGGCATTAGGAACTGGGACCAGCACGCAGGACTGGTGAGCAGTGGTGTTGGTTCTCGTATTTCTCTGTTGTTTGATGGTGTTCAGGATCATAAGGATATTAGCCGGGATCTCTCATTTGGTTATGATGCCTGGGCAGAAGCTGCAAGTGAAGCGTAAGAGTAAATGTACGCAGGAATTGAGCCCTGGTTCTGACCTCAGCAAACCTGCCATCCAAGCTCTCTTACTTATAGGGAATGCCTGTGGTGCCCGAGGCTGGCCTGGGTTGTGATGTTCTGCATTAAAGGAGGACAGTGAGAATTTGGGGTTCACAGAGAAGGTCGGGGCTGTCCTGGCAGCACCAGCACTCAGGTTAATGGGACATTCTTGTCTTACACATGGGTGGAGATGAGCTGTGATCTGTTGGATGTTGCAGCATCCTGCACCAAGGAGCAGTGTAGGATCAGTGGGAAGTGCAGTGCTCCAGGAAATACTGGGGCTTAAGGAGCTATCTTTCCATTGCCATTTTAGGAGCTTTCAGTCAGGCACTGTCCAGGGAAGGAAGGTTGCTTCCGAGATTAACTGAAAGCTTTTCCAAATACATCTTAAAAGTGTGCGAATTCCTGATACAAGAGAGCTGATACTCCTGCCTTTAGTTCCTTCTTACAGTCCCAATGAAGGTAGGAGGGTTGAGGAAGACAAGTAGGATTTACCGTGATGGTTAAGATTATTTTAAAACAACACCTAGAGCTAGTTAAGGATGATTTCCCTTAACTTCATCCACCGGGGTCTGAGGGTTTTGTTTCTCTGCTCCAGATGCAGATGCATTGCAAGTACTTAAGACATTACAAAGAGCACATAACCCTGCACCCCTTCAGTTGTAGTTACAGCATCAGCTGCTGGAGGAGCAATGAACTTGGATTTTCTGGTCGTGGCAAGATTCAGGCTGTCAGGGTTCACTTTGTTGGTCAAAACCAGGCTGTCATAGTGATGGGGAAGGGCCAGTATGAGTAATGCAAACTTCTGAAGCAGTGGCTTGCCTCACGCCCTGTTTGCTTCAAAGGTCTTGAGACGTACAAAGTGCTCATATGTATATTGTTTAAAATATACAGGTTGCTTTTGCTTAATGAAAAATATTGATTAAGGCTGGAGCTTCCAAATATTGAGTTAAATGGAAGAAAGATTTGGCTACTGTTCAGCAGGGGACAGGAATATCTACCTTGCCTCCTTTTGTCTCTTTGTGGTACTGCTGTGGCAGTTTATTTAAAGGAACAAAACTCTGATTTCCTTTCCTTCTTCAAGACAGCAGTCTTGATCTGAACTAGTGCAGCCTGAAGGGTGGCTTGCTGCCTAACTCATTTTCCCTATGAAGAATCAGAGCAGTGCAGTGTCTGTAGATGGTGTGTTTTGAAAGGCTCTGATAGAGATATGCAAAAGGAGAATAGTCTTCTAAGCTCTAATTTTGGTTCCTGCTACAGATTTGGCACTATGTCTGTCCACATGACGTTTTGCTTTGAAACCCCCAAATCTCAAATTTTAGTTTCTTTCTATGCAGTCAGGTGCTGATAGCCCCAAAATAAAGTGCATCCTTGCAGTAAAGCTTTGTTGATATACAGTGATATCCCCATCAAGACATTTTGGAGTATTTTTACCACTGAATGTAAACTACGAAGAAAAGAACTTTTTTTTTTCCTGTGTGTATTCTCTCATGAAGTTTTGGTCAATGGAATTCAGAGATCAAGTGTCTTTTCTTGTATATTTTCCTCTTTCAGTCTATGGATTGTTTAAATGTTGTAAATTAATTCAAACAATTAGTAAAAACTAAACTCTTCACCTGTCAGAGATGCTGTATATTGATTGATATGGAACTGGAAAGGAGTATCTTATAACTTTTAAAATGTAAAGCTTATGAAATGTTTATATGCTTTTCCATTTCCTATGAATTCAGACAAGATACAAACAAGAATGTTTGTGCCAAAGTTTCTGACAAGCCCTCTTTCTGGCAGACAAGGAAACTTTATGTATAAATAGTGTGCTTTTATATTAAGAAAATAGCTCTTGTAACTTAATAGTGTTGCAACTGGGAGAGGGGTTTGATAAACTGTAAATACAGTTATTTTATTTTTTGTACATTTTTAAGAAGGAAAAAAATAAATATTCCTATGTAAGAGATAGTATTTCTGTTGCTGTGGTGTGTATTACTACATACTGGGGATTGAGTTCCTACTTCTGAGTCCAGAAAACTTTTCAAAAAGAAGAAAATAGAAATTCATTCCACTGAGAAAACAAGAACAGAGACTGAAAAAAAATAATCACCAGAACATGGCTTCAATGACTGCCCTGGTAGACAGGGGAGAGCAGTGGATGTTGTCTGCCAGACTTCAGTAAGGCCTTTGACACTGTCTCCCATAATATCCTCACAGAGAAGCTGTTGATGTATGGGCTGGATGAGTAGACAGTGAGGTGGATTGAAACCTGTCTGAAGGCTGGGCTCAGTGGGTGGTGATCAGTGGCATGAAGTCTAGTTGGAGGCCAGTGACTAGCGGTGTACCCCAGGGGTCAATACCAGGTCCAGTCCTATTCAACATCTTCATTAATGACCTGGATGATGGGACAGTGTGTACCCTTAGCAAGTTTGTTGACAACACAAATCTGGGAGCAGAGGCTGATACACCAGAAGGTCGTGCTGCCATCCAGAGGAGCCTCAACAGGCTGGAGAAATGGGCCAACAGGAACCTCATGAAGTTCAACAAGTGCAAAGTCCTGCACCTGGGGAGGAACAACCCCATGCACCAGCATATGCTGGGGCCCACACAGCTGGAAAGCAGCTTGGCAGAAAAGGACCTGGGAGTCCTGGTGGAGACCAGGTTGACCCAATGTGCCCTTGCAGCAAAGAAGGCTGATGGTATCCTGGGCTGCATTAGAGAAAGCATTGCCAGGAGGCCAAGGGAGGTGATCTTTATTCAGTGCTGGTGAGGCCACACCTGGAGTCCTGTGCCCAGTTCTGGGCTCTGCAGTACAAGGAAGACATGGACATACTGGAGAGACTAACAAAGGGCCATTAACTTAATGAAGGGACAGGAGCACCTCTCCTATGAGGACAGGCTGAGAGAACTGGGACGATTCAGCCTGGAGAAGAGAAGGCTCTGCAGAGATATTATCAGTGTGTACAAATACCTGAAGGGAGGGTGCAAAGAGGACAGACCCAGGGTCTTTTCAGTGGTGCCCAGTGACAGGACCAGAGGCCATGAGCACACACTGAAATGCAGGAGGTTCCCTCTGAACATCAGGAAACTGTGAGTGTTGTCAAGCGCTGGCACAAGTTGACCAGAGATATTGTGGAGTCTCCATCCTTGGAGATACTTAAAAGCTGTCTGGACACAGTCCTAGGCAAGCAGCTCTAGGTGGCCCTGCTTGAGCGAGGGGGTTGCACCAGATGACCTCCAGAGGTGCCTTCCAACCTCAACCATTCTGTGATTCTGTGACACATTGGAGTGTCCTGGGAACCTGGCTGGAAGTGCTGGCACTAACATCTTTGTGAGTCCAGAGCACCTGGGATGAGATCCTTACCCGCATCTCCTGCTGTGCCCTGCGTGCCCAAAGTACTAAAGCATACCTGGCCATGCATCTTGCGGTAATATATTTTCATCAACCATTTTATTCTCTACCAGCTGACTTTGTCTTTTCAGTCAAGAATCCAGGAGGTGAGAACATCTAAGTAAGTGGAAAATTGCTTGGGAAAGCATTTGCCTCAGCAAAGGGAGGCTGCCCAAGCGGTGGCTGGGCAGCCCTGCCTTACCGTAGGGCGGAGAAGTTCAGTGCTCCTGCTGAGGGCAGGTCCTGAGTAGGACAAGCTACCATGTGAGAGCCAGCCCCTGAGATCTCCTCTCTTGTGTCAAGCAGAGACCATACCTGGGCAATGAGGAAAGAAGTTAATTCACCTGAAATGTCTTGGTCGGTGGAGTGTTGGCTCCAAGAGTCCAGCTTCCTCTGGCCCTTCCCCTTCCCCATCCCCATCGCCATCCAAGCTAAACTCACCCAGTTGTGTCCAGCTCTAAGAGCCTTTTCACAGTCACCAAAGGTTTTAAAAAAAGGCTTTCTTGTGTGCTTGACATTTTCTAATAATTTTGAAAAGCATTTGTCAGCTGTTTGTTTGTGATACAGCATGAGACCTAGGCACTAAGCTTGGTGAGTATGACTGACTAACCAAGAGCAGAAGAGGTCTTCCCAGATGCACCAGAAACCACAGAGACCTGTTCCCCTCCCACCACATGCTCTTTGCCCTGACAACTATCTCCAGTGCAGCCCGTGTTGCCCCACCAGCCCATCTGCAGTCGGCACCTGAGCTACAGCAGAAACCAAAAGTCATATGTATATAATGCTCTGTGTGTGTGTGTATATATAATGGCAGCTGTGGGACTGGCTGCAGTGTCCTGGTGCTGGTAGCCCCCATGGATGAGCTCACAGCCCAAGGTGCTGCCCCTGCTGCTGTGGTTCATCAGCCCAGCAGGTTCTGGGGAGTTTCCTGGGGGCTTTGCCAGGCCCCGGGGATGCTATCTGGATGAGCGGTGTGGGGTGAGCCAGGACCAGCTCCCATGGGGCTCTCAACCACGTTTCCTGGGCACTGCCTGTGATAGATGTTTAATCGTGTTTTATAGGAAGTCATTTTACTGAGTGGCTCTTAAAATGTGAATGCTTTAACTGCTGAGTGGCTGGAAGTGCTCCGTCTGGGAGGCTGCGGAGGAGCAAGGAGAAGCGTGTCAGCTGATGGTAACTGCTGCACCCACAGCGTGGTCAAAGGCCGGGTCATTTCTGGCGTGGCTGAGCGAGGGTTTAGCAAGGTGACCCACAAGGTCTTTAAGAAAAACTGACCCTCTCCTAGGAGAGGGGAGCAAAACACCCCTCCTTAGCTCTTGACCAAATCTTTAGGGGACTCAATGGGGCAGCAAAACTGTTTTTTGGCACCTTCCCAAGCTCTCAGCTCGGTTCGTGCTGCCAAAACCAGATTGACTCTGGAGCGTGCTCTTTCCCAGACAGGGCCAGATGCAGGGCTCACAAGCAGGTGAGCCACAGGGTCTCGGGTTCCCTCCTCCCCGAGGTGGTGGCAGGGACACTCCTGGGCTGCCAGGGTGCAACATGTGCTCGAGTGCTTAGTGGTGGCCATCACCTGAAGCCAGGCTTTGCGGTGGGAGCGTGTCCACATCCCTGTCCTGGGACAGAAGCCTTGGGCTTTGCACAACAAGATGCACGGGCCAGCAAAGGTGGTAAGTGGAGGATTTTAGCATCCCGATGCAAATAAGCACCTCCTTACACTTCTACCTTTTTTTAGACCTTAATGCTAAATTGTATTACAGCCCTAATGGGAGGATGAGGGGAAGATATGTCACAGGGACTCTGGCATACTGGAAGCTCGTGTAATAAAGTCGGTCTGAAGGTGCGCTGAGCATACAGGGTACCTGGGCGATGTAACTGATGCTCCATCCAGTCTCCAGCCTGTTTCAAGCCCATATTAATGTGCAGTTCCACAAAGAGCCTGTTTTTTGTTTGTTTTTTTTTAATCTCAAGAGGAAGTAGGCATTGGTTTCTGTTACCTTCCAGAGGGATTTAAACTACTTTTAGCACCCTGGTGCTAATCCCAACTCCAAATTTAACCCAGGTAGAAGTTTGAGGAGCTTAAGGAGCATGCACAGGAGCACGAGCCAGCCCCCTCCAGAGCCCGGCTGAGGCTGGCAGGAGCCCCTGCTGTGGGGGGCTCTGCTGCTGCCCCACGAGCCACGTCTCAGAGCGACTAACCACAGCTACCACCCAGCAACCCGTGGTCCCTCTCCACATCCTGCTCCCCTGATGGTGTGCTAGTCATTCGGGGATAAAATCATGCCCTAAACCTGGAGAGAGGGATTTATCTATGGCAGGGAAAGCTTCCATCAGCCAGCTAAGCTGAGCTTCCTGGCTCCGGAGGACCAGGACTCTCAGCCTTGTGCTGTCCTTCCTTTGCTTTTATAAACCACTCCACGTTATTTCACCCCACGCCCGGCTGCTGGCTTTAGATGCTGGAGGAAAAACTGTATTAGCGGTGGAGAGCCCAGCCGGCTGCAACGTGCCGGCACAGCGTCCATGCACGGCTTAAGCCCTCGCTAAGCCCTCCAAATTGGCTTGCCCAGCTGCTGCCCCTTTCCCGCGGTGGTGAGAGGGCTGGGGGCTGTGAGGACAGCAGGCAAAGGCGTCTCTGAGGTTTGTTCACGAGACCATGGGGCCACATGAGGCTTTAAGGCTCTGGTATGAAGGCAGTAACAGCGCATGGCACATCATAGCTAGCTGCAGCAGAATGTTTATTAGTAGGAAAGAACATTTAGGGGATTTCAGTAGGAGCATTTGTTTGAACCGTCGGTATCCACCATACATTGGTTTTCATCAAGATTGTTCAAGGTTACATATTTATATAAGAAAACAAAATAATTCATATTTAGGTGCAATCAGTAATTCCAGTATGAAAAAGCACCATGTCACAAAACAGTTTACAATACAAAAGTCTTCAAAATCTAACATTTAAAAACAATATTTGTTCAACAGTAATAACAATACAGTAAAAAAATTCTTATTTCCCTTCAAACAATACTGCTTATATATTTTGGCACTGAAAAAGAAACTATCACAAATGCGCCTTTTTAACCACACAATGCTGTTTTGTGAGTGTCTATATAACAAGGAAAAACATGCTTTTGAAGTCAGTCATTTTGCCAGGTGCAGTTTGAACTGCTTTCTCCATTAAAAAGAAAAAAACCTGAAAGAAAAAAACATCCTAAGCTTCAGCCTATCTTGTCTTTCAGCCCAGGACACGATCTGGAGAAGCATCTCTCTCAGACTCAATCCATTGAATATGTCAGCCCTGCCCAAAAGGCTGGATCCGAGCCCGTCTTTCCCCCTCCAAACCCGACAAGAAATGTAGACCTAAGCCGCCTAAATGGTCCCGTCTTTTAGGGACTGACCCCAAGTTCTCGCTATATTAAGCACCCCAATAAGATCATGACCCCAAACTTGCCACTCAGGCTCTTCTTTTCCTTAATTGCTTAATTCCTCAAAATTTTAGTTAATTAATTTTAAAGTCACTTGCACAAATGGTCTTAAAATGCGAACCCATCAGTTTTGTCCTGGTATAGCCACCAGTCCCAAGGAAAACCGAGCGTGCACATGAGTGAACTAAGGGATAAGGAAGCCTGACGCTGGGGCCAGCGGGGTGCTGCAGGTGGGACTCCCCGGCCGGGTCTCCTCAGGGTGGGATGGCAACACAGCGCCGGAGGGGGAAGCTTGAGTCTGAAAGAGGGAAAGACAGAAAACTAGACTGTTCAGGAAGAACTAAGCTTCCGCTCAAAACTGACCCCTATTAAAACGAGAATGCAGGTACTATGCTCCGGGTACAACACCGGTGCCTGTGTGCAGCTATGACGCCCTTGAAAAAGGCTGATTCTAGTGAACATGCAGTCCTTGGTGCTATCTCTAAAAGCTGAACAATAACAAAAACTTTTTTTTAAATAGTTTTTACATCTTACATCAAAGATGCCACTACGAAAACACAATAGTATCACACATTAGTTAGTACAGTCTTAAAAATGCAAACCAACGCTGGTAAGACTCCCGTATATTCTGCATATCACATGTACAGAAGAGAACAGCTTCTTGAGAGGAGAGGACAGTCGTAGAGAAATAATCTTCTGGTTTTTTTCTGAGTACATTGCATAATACAAATAATACATTATCAGCATAAGAAAGCTTCACTCCGACACTAAGAGTTCAAGAAAGGTCCTAACCGCAAGTTAATAGCAGGGGGAGCGGTGCGCGTGCTGTGGGGCACAAAACACATACACAACCCTGCACCGAATTCTCCGTCTCCTCCGGTGGCCTCATCATCTACTTCCATTTTACCGCGTAGGTTTAACATACCACTCTGCGGGTACACGCTCCCAAAGCATGTGACAGCACAGAGCCAAATCCCGAGAGCTGCCCTCAGTCTTCCTGGAGGCAGCTCACCTCTAGATGTCCTTTCCGTGGGCTTTGCCTGGCTGAGATCTGGCTGGAGACTCAGAATACCACTAGATGAGCTTACAACAGAACCAGGGGGAAAAATTAACACATCACAATAGCTATAGGCAACTACACACAGGACACTAGCAATTCTAGACAGCCATAAGAAAAATATGCTGACCAAATTCATTTAATTCATAGTTGTCTCTCTCCTTTCTGAGTTGTAAGTCTTCCTTAGGATATGTAGGTTTGCTTACAAAGCATTCATCTAGAGAGGTATCTAATTTTGCCAAGACACAGGATACGCTGAACTCCATGCTGCTGCAGTTAGTCTGCCCGTGGTAGCTTATTTAAAGTTAGATTTGGTACCTCTACTCTATGCTGCAATGTAGAAACCGCCTGAGGGAATAGAGATGAGAAAGCTCTCCCTGTGGAATGATCATGGACTTAAACGGGAACTGGACACTTGGATCCATTCAGCTTTTGGCCGTGGTTTATCTCAGTTTATTAGTCTCTATAGCATCAAAAATATCTGCCCAAATTTACACAAACAAATGTATAACTATTTACTTTTGCATCCATCATGTCATTCACTCGGCAATATTTAAAAATCAAAAGGTATCAAGTACTTCTGTCAGAAGAGGCCAATATTGGTCACCTTGCGTTCAAGGGCAAAATAGAACTGAATATACAAATATTAACTACAAGACTGCTCGGACAGAATTGAAGTGAGCAAGTGGAAGAGAAAAGCATATTGGAATGCGGCTCAATCTGTCTCCTTGCAGCAAATGTGCAGACAAAAATAATCCCTAACATAATTAAGCACTTCATTTTTACTAGGCACAGTGAGCCCACCTCGCTAGTAATTGCTCAGGCAGCTCTGGGTTCATTGGGACTTTTTCTAACATATGAGCTAAATGACCGGCAGGGCTGAATCGAAGAGGATCCAAAATAAATAAATAAATCACAAACACAACTAAAACATGAATAAGGGAATTAAACACAAAATACAAAAGAAACATGGTCTTGTAGAGCATTCATATGACTAACATGGAGCACGACGTCTTTAGTAAGCTTCCTTAGATCCTTATCAGATTGAAACTTGGGATTTGTTTTTTCTTTTTCTCCCAGATACTAATAAAAACTGTTTTGTTGCCCTGGAAATGGGAATAAGCTAATGACAAGAAATAAAAAGGCGGTGGTGGCAAGGAAGTGCAAGTTCTCCCCCAAACAACTGCATAGGACCCATTAATCTTCCGTCTGAGTGCAGCCAATTAACAGCACAAATGAAGCTTAGAATTTAAGAGGATTTTCTCAGGTGGGTTTACTAATCACCATCATCCCGTTTGGTGGGGGAACATGAGGCCAGTCCTGAATACTGCTGAAACCCCTGTCCCCAGGGAGGAGAAAACCGAGGATGACACTCTACACATGTTTTTGACAGATGGCAGGAAGAGTTTCTGCCTGACATTACTGCACCAAAATTACCTCTTGGTCCACAGCATATGGGCGCTCCAGGCAGCAATGGGGCACCGCATGCTGAATGGTGACACATAGGAAGGTACTGCTCCTCCCTGGAAGAAATCAGCTCTCTGTGGAATAAACCATGGGAGCAAAGTGCGAGCACCGGTCAGGTTCAGTCTGCAGTGCATCAACAAACGCACACACGATAATGAAAGACACATTGTTCCAGAGGTTCAGTGTGTTCTTGAAATGTTTAATACTGCCATTACTTAATAATAGGAAATAAATAGTGTGGTTGGCATGGTATACACAGGAGGGCCAACGGCTGGGAACCAAATCAGGAGCTGTTCTATCTAAGTGCATCAAGCCTGGCTCCTCCAGATGCCAAGGGCTGGTGTTTGTTATTCATTCACACAGAGGGTAGAGATGGCAACTGGGAGGTGGGTGCAAAGCCTCAGAGAGCACCTGCCCTGGGAAGGTAACAGCATCTTTGGTATAAGGTCAGGGCAAGAGGGGCAGATCTAGATGTCTCAGCTGCACAGTGAGTGAACACTACGGAGAGGGTGGCCGTCGTGTGCTTTGAGATCTGGGAAGCACTCAGCAGGTTGAACAACCTCAGATGACCATCTCTGCGGCAGGACCCAGGGTCCCCAGCCTCAGCGCACGGCAACGTGGGGATGAAGCAGCCCAGGAGGTCCCATGGACCGGGCTGGCGCAGAGGAGCTATTCTGTGCTGACTATTGCTAAGGGGGTTTCACCTTGCGAATTCAGACCCTGATCTAAAGGCAGTGATGTTTCTTACAGTTTTTTGTTTCTCTAGTCTTTTCACATTGTTCACTACAACCCAAGCTCTTTTTTTGCCTTGTTTATTGTGCATTAGTCAGCATTTTACAAGTGATAGCTTAATCCCAACTACACAGATTAAAATAACACGACCTGTGGGAGCAATGAGGAAATCAAATCTGTACATTGCAAGAAGCCCCTCACATCTGGCCTTTCCAGCTGTTACTTGTTAAGATATGGAGAGTATGTCTGAAAAGATTTATATCTTATCCTGTGAAAATCCCCACCCCTAAAACAACTTCGCAGTATGGATGATTTGGAAGCAACAGCAGCAAAAGCCGGGCTGGAATAAGGGGTGCTGCTAACTGAGACACCCATGGTAGCCAGGGATGGTTTCTGCAAGGGATGAGAAGATTGACTTTGCATCTGTCATTGTACTGCTCTGAATGCCAGAGGCACTTAACAGCTTCTGCAGCCCCTCAGCGATGGTCCTGATTTCTAGTGTCACTGCTTTCCATGCCGATTTACAAACCCTGCTGCTTTTTTCCTCTCTGTGCTTAAAGCACAGGTGTTCTTCCCACCTCCTCCAGCCTGCAAAATGGCACCTGGGCTTTGAAAGTCAAATGGAGATTTCCCTTCTTGTCTGCCACGACTGGGAAGAAAGCTCCTGCAGGCAACATTTTGCCCTCAGTTACACTTAGGAAATGCCTTATGCTCCTCCTGGGGCACAGCGAAGAGCTCTGTTGCTTATATGTAAGAAAGAGCAGAGTTATTCTACTCCTGCAGCTGCATGTTCATGCTGAAGGTATTCAAAAGTGTATTCTGTCAGCGCCTCTGACTGAATATGCAGCAGACAGAGCTGCTCAGCTAGAAGGTGCCATTTCTGGTCTAGCCCTATCTCAGAGCACGTCACACCACGAGTCTGACATATCACTGCTTTGTATCTTATCTGCCTACTGCACAGTCAATGGAAAACTCCGCATGCAGCTCTGAGCGTTGCTCGGCTGTCTGACGCTTGCCAAGTTTCTCTGCATTTCTAAGCACAAGTTCTGCTCACGATACCAAGGAAACCGACTTCCCCCACTTTAAGACTCCTACGTGAGACCCCACCCAGTAAGACACGGAGCAAAGAATGCATCCAAATCCTTGTGCAAAGAGCAGGTCAAATACTCTTCTCCACCGGCCTTGCACTAGTTACCTGACACCTAACTCCTGAGCCCAAGGACCGCCTCGCCAGGAAATCGAGGGAGCACCATGAGAAAGACAAAAGGAGGTGCTGGCGTAGCGGGTGTTCAGGAGGTCTTGTCCAGCCCTCCCCTCCGATTGTTTCACTTGGCGCTTGTACGCTAGGCTTCAAAAGGAGACTCCTTTGAAGGATGCCTCCTTTATCCTCACCATGCTATATTGCTATCATGTTGCATCTTCACCAGTGTTGCTAAAAAAAAAAAGAGAGTTTTAAAAGAAGGGAGACAGATGAGCTCAGGGCGTTCTTTCTGAGGCAGGAGATTCCCTCCCCACTGCCACATGTCCCCAGGGACCTGCCAGTTGTCACCGTGTTCCCTGGTTCACATGTACTGAGAGACGTATGGCCACGGCCACGTCCTCATCTCAGCTTAGTCTGCGGATTAGGGCTCAACATCGAGTTACCACAGTTCACCAAGTTTCCATGAGTCAGCTGAGCCGAGGTTTCTGCCCGTGTGTGTGCTTCCAGCCCACAGCAAGTGCAAGGTAATGCGACTTACCCTGGTCTGCAGTGAAAGAAAATTAAGCTAAGCCGCATTATTGCACATTTGCCATCAGTGAAGAGAGCAGATGCAGAGAAGTCCTGGGACGCAGCCCCCAGGGGCAGTTACTAAACCATGGGGACTTAGTCATGTGTGACCACTTCTTGTGCTGGTGTGCAATACTTCTGCACATAGACCTCGTCCAGCTACAGAAGTTGCACACTTCTGGCTTACTGTTTTAAGCAGCAGTGTCCAGAAGATGTGGAGGCTATGCTTTATAACAGAGAACAACAAAGGCCAAAATGCCCCAGCAATAAGATAAAAATCCTACAAGCTCCTAAGAACAGCAAGAGGAACAGCACAGCTCCACGTACCGCAGGAACACCCACTGCTGTGAACTCACAGGGCTTCAAATAATGTTGAAACATAGATCTTTTCAGTCCCTCTCAAACCATAAGTGCTCACAAAAACACATGCATGCTGGTTTTACAAGGGTTGCATTGCCTTTTCCATTCCCAAAGCACCCTAAACCAAAAACAAGCTGCTGCAGATTGCAGAAGCCATAGTCCTCACTTCACATCTTCTGGCCCAGAGTTTGGCAAGCTGACTGGGAATGCTGGATAAATGGGACTGGCATTTTCCATGGATTCAGTCTACGTGCGGGATGTACTCATGAATTCATTTGGACAACACATGACTGAAGGTTACCTCTGTCACATGCAACTAACACTGAAGAATGTATCTACAAAATTTGAGAGGTGATGTGAAATAGTACGTGCTGTCTGCCATCCTTCCTGTATGGAAATATTGCTAACTGACCGCTTGAAAGTGTCTGACTTGCTGTGCTATTTTATACAGGGTAGGTCATTTTGTCTTCAGAAGGTTTATGAAGGCGGTTAGGATTGCAAACACGAATGGTGGCAAAGCAGAAAATTCCGATCTGAGGTGCAGCACACCACTGCTGTCCTGCCGATCTGAGGTCTGCAGATGCTCCTATCACAACTCCAGCTATGGATCACTTTTAAAGTACATGCAGAGGCAGAGAAAGAAAGGGATAGTTAATAATTTAAAACAATACCAATCATCAGTGGTAGTCAGGTAAAAGAATAACCTTAGTTCACTCTGTAAATGTTTATACAATAGTCTTATCTCCAGCTATGCCCTCTGCAGCTGTGGGCTAATTCTTATTCTTCCAGATTTTGTGAACTGTGGGAAGAATTACATCTCCGCTGGCCTGGGGTCATATCGCAGGTTGTGTTTTCAAACACATGTTGTACAATATTGACATGTGAAGCAAGCCCGGCCCCAAAGCCCCAAAACTACTGAGCAAAACCAAACTGAGAGATTAGGTTCTGGGCCAGAAATATCTTATAAAACTAAAAAGAGATGGAATGCAGTTGCTTAAACAAAAGGCAATGTTTTAAAGGTTTCAGTCACGTGCAACTGCTTTCACAACGTTAAGAAGAAGATGGAATGGTAGAAGGTATCCAAGTTCACCTTCAGTAAATGCCAGCTTCTGTAGGTCTGGGCTGCTTTGGCTCTGGGTGCCTGCACTGAGCCGTAGGTTAGAAGTTCAGCAGGGTTCCTCTAGCGTCACCTAGTCCTGCCCGCGCAGTGGTGGGGACGGAGCACCCCGGGAGCGGCTGGGGCAGCGGGACTGGTCATTCCTGTCTGACAGAGGGGGTGTTGATCAGTGCATGTGCACTGACCTTCCTGCAGCAATCCCCAGCAGTCTGACCAGGCTTGTCCTGCTGGAAGACTACCCTCACAGCACTCAAGAGGGAACGTGGCTTTCAATATACATGAGGTGATGGATACGGGAGAGAGGGCCAGAACCTCTCCAGGTAGAGCAGAAAATTACCTTGAAGAAGGTAGGCACAGGCTCTCCTTTGACGGGTTAGATTTGTGCACAGGATGTCTAATGAAGATCAGGGAGAAAGAGATAGGGAACATTTCCATTAACCAGAAGAACTGTTGCAAAATTTGCCAGTGATGCTTGTAACAGCTAAAAGTGCTAGGTATTGAAGTCTGTTTGTGTCTGTGGTTGTGTCTTTTGCTTTCTCATTTTCCCACACGCATGTCTGCTCAGTATTTTGATTAGTACAATGGGAATATATCATCAACTAAATTTCTGTGATCATTTAAGACAAAGGTGTGTGCCTGAAGACATTTATTGAGTGCAATTAGCCACTCATAATAATTTTAGTGCAACTGATTAGCAATGTTCTTTTCAATTTATTTTTATTTTATTTTATTTTAACGTGCTCTGCACTTCACACCTGGCAAAGCAAATGGTATGGAAAAATTAAGTCTAGGATTTTTTCTGTCAGTTATTGTACATGCTAACTAGTGTTCAACAAAAAATTATTCATACTTGGCTACTTATTCATGACTTCTAATTAGTACTTAGCTAATCATCATTTGCAAAGCAGACTTATTTTACTTAGTTTATTTTAAATTAAGGCTACTGGGGATTAGCATCTACAAGGTCACTTGACAAGATGCCAACCTTGCCTGTCAGACAAAGGCTACGCTAACGAGCTCACGAATTCCCAACGCTGTGCACTGCCTACATGGGTACCTCTCCAACAGGATCACAGAGCAGACTTTAGCTAATGACAGATTAATGCCAATTTAGTCAGCATAATGCATCCTGTTGCTAAAGCTTTTCCGTTGCACCAGCGCTTGTAAAGTCCCTAAGAAATCCCACGTGTGTGTACTAGCTTTGCACACAGCAACTTTGACCAAAGGATAAAGTTTTGCAGCAGCAAATTTCAGAACTCCTGCATCTAGGTGAAAAGATAAACATTCAACGTTTCTCTCAAGAGCTGATCTTTTTTTTGTTTTAATTTTTATATATATAAATATACCATAAAGCGTACCATTTCCTCGTTTCAGTACAGATTTTTTGAACTTTACTAAAATAAATGAAATATAAATGCTACAATTTTATGTTTAAAATAAGTTTTGATGACAGCCTTCCCCTAAGAGCAGGCCCAGAAACTGTTAGCTACATGGAGAGAGACAAAACCACCCCAAACCTTCATACTACGCAAGAGCATTCAGAACAGCAGATGTGCCTCAGCTGGAACTGCATGTCCGTGAGTTCCTCACGTGAATGCCCACTCTCCTTAGTAGAAACTGCTTTATTACTAACCTGAAAATTTCACATTCAACATGTATCATCTCCCTTAAATTCATTGTCAAGACCCAGTTTTCCATATTTGTGTCTGCCTTTGCTGATCCCAAACAGCAAGAGGTATTGTCAGTTGTGGATTTGGGGATCAGGTTTACAAATTGCTGAATTTTCAGGTAAAGCCATGTGAAATCAAACACTGTAAACCTAGGAAAAACTGGTTTCTCCTTCACAACCTGGAATATGTTCACAGCATTGAAACAACGAGGCGTAGGAGCAGGGGTCCGGATGATACACTCCACACCCGTTTTGCACTTTCGTACTTCTTCCCGATCCTGTCTTTGACCTTAACTGGTGCCTCCTGGACAGGAGAGGAGGTTCCAGGTGAATCCTACCCCACCAATCACAACCCCTTTGGTTCAACCTCTACTACACTTTCAGGTCCTGTGGGTCAATACTCAGCTACTAAAGCAGCAATCTAAAAATCTGTCAGTGTGTCTTGCTACCAAGGGTTTTGTTGTTGGTTTCCTCCTTCTCAACGCGTACTTTCCAAAATAGACACGTTAAAACAAAAACCAAAATGAAATCTTTAAAATAATGATAACACCACAATATCTGTTTAAAACAGTACTGCCCGTGCTCTGGACAAATTGTTAAGAGCAATTCAGCATTCTTATAATTAATCCACAACAAAAGAAGCTATAAGATGCCACAAAAGAAGGCATAATTGGCCATACAGAGGCAACACTACCATGAATGTTGTTTGGCAAGGAAAAAAAAAAAAAAGCAGATACATAATTCATCCAAAGAGTGGGTTCAGAACTGCCCGGCGCTGCTGGGATCACACTGCAGAAGACGGACTATGGATGGATCGCTCTTGGCGCCTCGGATGAACTCTTCCAGAGAGAGCTTTCCTAGAAAAGAAACACGTTTGCTTAGCGCACATGGTGGATCGCAGCACACCTGCCAAGCCTCTGGACAAGCATAGTGGAAGGAAGCTGGGGACCCCAAGGAAAGTCCCTGGGAAAGCAATCCTGCAAGGCAAAGTCCTGCCTGCCTGCACCCCGCTGGCTGTGGACGGCAGTGGCTTTGCCTGGGTGGCTGAAGGAGGAGTGGTGGGTTTTGCGGGGTTGCCCCATGTGGACAGGACACCCCAGCCACCCAACACGGGGGCAGAGGCGGCTGCCCCGGTGCCTGGAGGGTGCCTACCGTCACGGTTGGTGTCCATCTGGCGGAAGATCTTCTCTGTCCTCTTCTCTGGTGTCGACTCGTCTTCTGGCATCTTCATTACAGAAGAAACCATCTTATAGATTGCCTGTGTGATACGACAGGAGCAAAGCACTGGTAAGAAACACATTATCTTAATGCAGGGGTATGATTATCTCCTGGTGACAGAAATAGGCTGAAAATATCCCAGGAACATTGGCTGGGACCTGCTGTCCGGATGCTGAAGGGAGTCGGGTGGCACCAGTGCATGCAACTGCCATTTTCAGTGGGACACTCATTTATGAAATACTGTGTTTCCTTATTTAGTCACGGTCGAACAAAAGCTGGGTTTGGACTGAGGTTACATTTTTCCTTATTAAAACAGTCTTTGGATGAATTATCACTTGTACAGCATATTAGGCATTGGCAGCACCCTGTGCCTGGGGGAATGGTAAGACCACTGAGGTCTTGTCCCACGCTGTGGTGTGCCTCTGCGCTTCAGCCACCCAGGCTCTGTCCTCACCACTCTCATCCCCTCACCCTGCCTTCGCTTTCCCCCCATCTCTTTTCTCTCCCTCCTTGGTCAGCATCCTGCCCGGAGGGGGGGAAGGCAGTAACTCACTCCCTGCATTTGCCCTGTCTCACAGATAATAAAGCTAGACCGGCAACAAGGTGGCCTTTTCCTTGGGGATTGGTGTGCATGCACAGCTAAAAAACCACATTCACAATTCGTTCCACAGACACCAGATGTTCTGGTCCCACACGGCGCTGGTGCCACCCATAGCTATTCTCTGCACAGACAAATCCATTAGACACGTATGGTATTAGCTCCCCCTAAAAGAGAGGTAATGTTAATTTTAGAACAAGGATGAGTAGTTGTTTCTGAACTGGTTGTCCAAACGTTGCCTGCAAATGTGAGCATGCAGTACCAGTATACAAGCGTTTTGTGTGTCAGATATCTTTACGGTGCCACGCAGCTGGGAGAACAGCAGAAGCCAGGCGGCTGCAGGGTGGTGGCCTTGGGGAAGCCTCCCAGACGTTTGGAAAGGCAGCACATCCCAGCCCAAGGCAGCATTACCCTGGTCTGATCAGCTCCTTCTGCTTCCCGTTGCAGCTCGTTGGCCTCTGACTGACGGGTGCTGCACTGGGCAGTCACTTTGCCCTCCAGCCCTGGTCTGTACATGTGGATTGCTTTCTTCCACAGATTCAAATTCTTGTTTCCCCCCCAGTACGGTGTCTGCAGGGGTCAGTTGATAACTTAGTGCAGATGTGATTTCTTTAGCTATTTGTTCTCTGCTTCCTCCTGTTGTGGGAGGGGGGGTCTTTGGTGCAAGCCCACGATCGCTCACTGGATCTCCCCTTTCCCCTTTTCCCATTCATGAAGGCACTCTGCCTAGCACGCTCCCATCATCTGGCCCAGGGTCCCCAAGGGACGGCTCCAGGAATGTGACAGCACAGATTCACCAGCTGGAGGATGCTGCTAAGCAGCACAGACATTTTACAGTCAGACAAGGGAGTACCCGCTTCCTTGGCCATCTTGCTGACTTCTCCTCTGTCAGCAACTCACCTTTCACATCTCCTGGACTTTAAATAACTTAAAGGGTTACACCCTGAGAAAGGCATTTGTCTGTTTAATTAATTATCCGTTGCTTATGCTCTGCACAGTCAAACATCTGCTCCCTCAGTTATGTCACCAACACCGTGGCCGCAGATTTCCTAGTCTGCCCTCCGGTAAGTGTGTAACGCTGGCTATGGACCCAAGCAGGGGAACAGAGGATAACATTTCAGCATGAACAGCTGCTGGCTGAATGGAAAGCGGTGGGCACCTTTTTAAGCATCACCATCGTCATCCTGTTTTGTACTGCAGGAATGCCCAAAGGCTCCCAAGAGAATTTGGGTGCCAGAGTATTGGGCAGAGCCTCAGTACAGGCAGGGACGCTATCCACACAAGCATGATCATCTGGTAACCAGGAGAACAGAAGAAGGGATGAACATGCAAGCACATGAACATAGGGACGAGGGAGCTGGGGGAAGGAGGGAATAGGGGAAGAAAAAAACCGAGAGGGTGAACAGCAAGAATTTACACCTTTCTCATCCTCATCAGCATGCGAGACTCACAGAGGTCAGAGCAGAGATGAGGCTTATAAATCTGCCAATGTTTAAGCATCTCAAGCTGTCTGGCTTTTGTCTGGGGTAGGAAGAGAGGTGGAGGGGTCATTCCCTCACTCTGGGTGAGAGGACGGCAAAGCGGAGAATCTGTATTGAAAGTGTGGGAGGAATGCCCCGGGCTGGGAGTGCAGGCGTGTTTACTCTGATCAAAGTAACCATAGTAAGAATATGCAGATTTTTAGGACAAAAAAAAAGCACTTCAAGATGACTTCATCCTACAGGGTCCTTTTCACAGAGGCGTGTGAAGGGAATAACAGATGAGATATTCTAGGAAACCAGATGGGAATAACATAGTAAGCGTTCTTTTCATGCTGAAAATGGTTACTCTGGACAAATTCTTATGCCCTTACTCAGAAGTTCAGTGGGAAGTTTTCCCAAAGTAAAAGCCAGCTAAAGCTGATTAAGAATCTTGAGACCTGCCCCATATTAATTCAGTGCAGCTACACAGAGTTCTTTATTGCATGTTTGAAAGAGCAAGCTTTCAAAGGAAGCGGGTTTCATGCGATGATTATGGGAGCCGGGCTGCACTAACCCTGGGCTGTAACCTGGGGCCGAAAGGCTGCAGAGGATCCACTCCACGTGGAGTACGACTCCTCAGCCTCACAGCACTTGGGCTGAAAGCCATAGGTGGCACTCAGCAGAAGGTTTGGAGGTCATTATCTATCAGCAGCCACCTGAGTGAGGGCAGCCTTTGCAGGTAGACTTCTGTCAGGAGGGCTCCTTACAGCTCCCTGGCACCCCTGAATGCCACCAAGGAATTGTGCCTCCAGAGCCCAGTGCATCACTGGAGTGAGCACAGGCTCCAGCTTCATCTGAACGGGCTGGTTCCCTGCACAGCTCTCCCCTTTGATTTTCCACCTGTATGTGGATGAGTGGCAACGGGTGATTTAGGGCAAATCTCACCCCTTTGCCCATTCGCACAGGTTTTGCTCCCAGCTGCTGACTGCCACTGCTGCACTCGGGCCAGAAACCTTGGTGGGGGCTGCACTTTACTGCTGCACTTGGCAAAGTGTCAAAGAGCTCCTTACGGTGA
Organism: Gavia stellata; assembly: GCF_030936135.1. NCBI lineage: Eukaryota > Metazoa > Chordata > Aves > Gaviiformes > Gaviidae > Gavia > Gavia stellata. The sequence continues at coordinate 23,533,880 of NC_082596.1, read as the reverse complement.
TGGCAGCAATGACACTACAAATTTTGAGGCAATCCTTTTTACTCTGTTGAAATAAATTTTGACAGTTAAAATCTCATGAAATGAATAATTGGCCTGAAAAAATTGCTTTCCTCTCAATCCCACAGGATTTTTGACACTGTCTTTACTGAGAGCTGTATCAGCTGCTGCTTCTTCCCATATCGGCTTCTGTTTCGTCCTGACTTACAAATGAGCTAGCCCAGCAAGTGAAATGCAAGTGCCCTATTTTTATTAAACTGGAGGTCTTATTCTCATCTCTCGGCTCAGTATTCTTAAGATGCCTTATGACTCCACACGGTTAAAAAATGCACCCTTAGAACAAAGTTTCCAACTCTTATTTGAACTCTTATTTTAAGAGCCTCACCAAATATGTCCCATTTCAGCAAGGGGAACAAACACAAATCCTCTAGCTGGTTTGCAGCTATTTTTGAGTGGACTGGGCTATTTAGATTATAGGTAAACATATGGGAGACACGAAAAGCATTTCTAGAGCAGGAGGATCTGTGGCGAGGTCTGTCAAGAGGGCAGGCTATGAAGCATCTTCCCACAGTACTTTGCAGATGTGCTACGCCTGGTAGGTGTAGCAGTATCCCATGGACCTTCTTTCATTAGGCTCTGCAATTGTCAGCCCACTGCCAGAGCCCTTCAAGTTATGTGATCCTGCAAACTGTGCAGCCAGCTCCATGTGGATGGCTCACGTGTGTCAATAAGCAGGGCTTTTTGGAGACTTATCTAGGGGAAGCTCACGGGCAGGCGTGGTGAGTCTGTGATAGGCTATGCGTACGTGGTTAACAGCACTATGGTAAACGGAGCTTAAAGGAATACAGGTGCTTTGCCCTTTAGCCCATGGCTTTGCAGAGAAAATGGGCTTCAAAAAGCTGTTATGGACCATTCATGTTCATCTCCTTGGCAGCTGGCCAGTTACTAGGGCTCCCGTGGGACATGAGCCATTTTAACCAGTAGCTCCGCTGTTTCAGTGCTGCTGCTGTTACCACAAACACTTTCTTGCAATGTTGAGGAAGAGTGCAATGCCTTAGATTAGGCTGTAGATTAGGCCAGAGCATGAGAAAGGAAATGCAAGTAACCATCAGCATAACAGTGAAAATCACTGCAGAGAGAGGACTTTCAAAGCACAAAGAAAAGCAGACTGAAAAAGAAGAAAAGCATGCCTTGCCCCTATGTTATTTAAGATACAGTAATCCCACAGTAATAGGGGCAGTATTTTTCTGTGAAACTAAGACTTCTAGATTGATGGTGTTTCTTTTAGCATTCATTTTGATGTATTGTCTCATGCAAAAATCCCAATGTAAACATAATAAATCCTGCTATATCAATGTGCAAATGTATGCTAGATAAGGGACTTGTAGTAGGTTCCTCTGAGACATATATCAGAGATACAACAGAGTTCTGTTTTTCACTATCAGAAAGATTGTGACGGCTGAGGGCCCCCAGGAAGACATTTGATACAGAATCCTGTCTTCCCATATTAAAAAAACAATCATCTTTTGTAAATAAAAGTGATAGTTGCTAGCTGTTTTTTTATAAGTCTAATCACTCTACATCAAAGGAACCTCTCAATAAAGCAAGAAAATATGCTCATCTACTTCAGTTTCGCATATCAGCCGAACACGCTTCCAGAGGCTACGCAACAAATCCTACCCCACCAGGAGGAGCTACAGGTGACCAGTGCAATACAGGGAGATCACTACCACCGTAAAAAGCTGGAAGAAGAGAACAGGGTGAGATCTACAGGCACATTGCCTCATGGGAAGCTCCATCACAACAAGGGCAGCTTTTTGGACTGTAAAACCACTGATGGTCCATGGTGCAGAAATGACTGTTGCTCAGGCTTATTAGGCTGTTCCATAACCGATTTTTGTGTGGTCCCTCAAAATGTGGGGTGAGAGTTAACAAGAGAAAGCATCTCTCAGTTGGGTTTCAGGTGTGATCTGAAAGGAGGAGAGAGCCAAACCTCCCACCAAGTGCAGTGGGAGAGCTGGAGTGCCAGGCGGAGGGCTGTATGCAGTCAAAGTGTTGCTCTGGGTTGGATGTACGAATTGACAAAATGTCGCCCTACGCTAATCCCTAAGCTGCAGGTTCATTTGATGGTAGCATCACGGTTGTAAAGGACAATGCTACCATTTGGTACCAACACGACTGCGAAGAGGAGGCAGAGCATTTCAGCCTCTAATCATGCTGGTGAGCAGATCTGAGGTAACTGGGAAAAGCTGCCAGTTTTGCTGGTCCTTGCTTGTCTTGCTACAGAGAATCCAGCCACTGATCTTTTCATTAAATTTGACATGAACGTATCTGTGGCATTGTTCTCCATGTTTATAAATCTTCTGGTCTGGGGGGCTCGTGCTCCCCGGGGCTACTCGAGAGCAGCAAGGGGTCCTGCGGTCCCCGGGGCCTCTCCTCCTCCCGAGGGGCAGGCGCTTGCTCGGGTTTGGCTCCTTGTGTTTGCTTTGCACTTTGTTAGTCCTTTTGGGATTCTCTTCATTTTCTCATGAGGAGAAATACGGCTAGGAAAACAACAACTGATAGCCTGTTTACCCTGCTCGGGGGAGAGGAAGATTTGTAAGGAACAGAGTATCTTCTAATGCAAATATTCCATGGGGTTTGTCACGGCACAGAGATAGGGAGGTCTCTGCGTCTGAATGCAATCCTGCTCAACTCAGACACAGGAACACAAAACAGAATAAGTGAAAGATGACAAAACAACCCTCATTTGCAGCTGAGCTTTGTATCTGGTCTTGCTGAAGCAATGCAAGTGCTGGTGTTAGTTACTGTTCGGAGGACATGAGAAGAGCCCTGGTAGAAAGACAAGGGCACCACACATTAGGCTGACTCCATACACGCAGTTTGCCATCACAGCCTGTAATTTGTGTGCATTCCTTTCCCTTGATTTCCAGCACAAATATAAATCTGAATAATACAGTACATAGTTAGCATTTCAGAATTTCCAGGGAAAGAAAAGATCTTGATAACAGGCTTTTTTTTTTTTTTTAAACAGTGTTGCATTATACAGACTCAAGCTGTGTAAATATGCCATCATATCAAAAATGTTTTAAAGCTTTCAGTAGAGTGATGTGCCTCAAGGCACATGTTAGAGGAAGCCAAAGTGAAGTGGGGCTCCTACTAACACCACAAGAAAATGCACCCAAAGAAGCTGTGTATGGAATCATCATCTCCCCAGATAAGCTTTATCTATACTGGCAACTTAATATAAAGACAGCTAGGATGATACTAAGTACACAGACCTTGCTGGAATTAGGCAGACAGACATCTTTTAAAATATGTGAGCTGGTTCTCCATAACAACAAGATTTCAAAGTAGATTTGTTTCTTATTGTGGAGGGAGCCTGCCTTCCTTAAAAGTACACTACCTTGTTGATCTAAGATAGTTACCTACTTGGTTCAACTGTAATTCATTGTAATTAATTGACAGTGATTTCCCAGAGGACAGAATCACATTTATCAGAAGGTTAGTTGCTATGCTCCTGACCAACAGAACTCCCAAAGGACAACTTACCACGCAGCGGCTTGCTCAGGAAAAACTTGCAATGTATATCGAATGCTGTAGTTTGAACTGTGACATGACCTTTGCCAAATGAAATAACATTTTATATTCAAGCAGTTATACAGAGAACCAACAACACAAACCCCCAAATGCTGCCAGAGTTTTTAATTCAGTGTCACATTGCAACATTGCTTCATAATTTGCTTGGAAGGAGGGAGGCCAAAGGGTGTCTCTGAGCAGTACATACCTGCACGATTTCCAGCATCTCTGACTTACTGATGTAGCCGTTCCCGTCGAGGTCATACATGCTGAATGCCCACTTCAGCTTTTGCTCCAGTTTACCTCTCGACGTTACACTCAAGGCTATGATGAATTCTCTGAAATCTATTGTTCCGTCTCCGTTGGCGTCAAAAGTGCGGAATACATGTTCCGCAAACTTAGAAGCGTCCCCATAAGGGAAAAAGTTCCCATATATTTTTTTAAACTCCTCCATAGATAAATGTCCACTTGGACAGTCTCTCAAGAAGCCTTTGTACCACTCCTGGATCTCGTGTTCTGTAAAGTCTGTACTTTCTAGCAAATCTTGCATGACTTCAGGGCGTAGTTTGCTGTTTTGCTTTCCCATATTGGTGTCAAAATATTAACTGCAGAGCAAAAACAAACACATATGAATTATTATTAGTAGTAGTAGTAGTATTACTTAATAACTATTAGCTTGGAGGCTGTAGGAGAACAGCGTGCTGGATTCTGAGTTTTCTGATAGTTCACTCTTGGGACTCAATTGAAAATTTGGGCAGTGTGCACTACTACAAGTATACTCTGAAAAAATTAACAAGCTTAATCTACATGTTGATTACATTGTCTTTTCACAGTCTGGAGAACTGTAATGATATTGAATTTATTGCTATCCTACTTTGCGTTTGAAATCACGAGGTAAGCAATGAATGTTGCAAAGTGTAGCTGACCGGTAGCAGTGTGTTGCAGCACACGCTGCATCTCAACCACCCAACTGTCTCAAGGACCTGACCTGAACAAGACACATTTTTTTGTATGTCTGGTGGAAACCAGGTTGCTACAAAGGGCTCTGTTCACTTGGTCTTGCTCCAAAATGGGACCAAGGTGCATCTGCAGTGTACACTGAAACCAGGAGCTCCAAAGCCCTTCTAGATATATCTTTATAGTCAGAATCAAACAGAGCAACCCAGAAGTTGCCTCTCTTGTTTGGCATGGACCGATTCCCATTTTAGTTCAAAATGCAGATAAAATCTGAAAAGATTTTATCAATGATGGATTCCCCCACCCAAAACTACTACTGTGCTTTTTAATTCTCCTTGTAGCCAGAAATTGGATCTATTACTAAGTAATAGTAATCTGGGTGGTCACAGCTCTTTTTGAAAAAAAAACTCTTTAAGAAAAAGGAGGAGAAAAAAAAAGTACCCAGACAACAAAATTGGAAATTCATTTCCCTTAAATTAACCATTAAGAAATATTACTGGATACAGCTTCTGTTAAATCACCTTAATTATATTTTATTTAAGGCAAGTTGCTACACATCACATTGCACAGCAGATTTACTAATAACTGATGCCCTTTGGGTTTTAAGTTTTGGAGCCTGAGTGTGTTGACTCCAAAAGGCAACATTGTCAGTTTTACTGGAAACTTAGCATTATACCTGAATTGTGGGAAGCTATTCTCTATTGACAGAAACCTGCCTGAAAATTTGTCATGCAAATGACAGTCACAACGGAAATCTGATGTGTGGATAACTTAAGTAGAATTCCAAAATAATTTATACAAGACTCCCACACTGTTGTCAGAAAGGAGTCTCTAGGCCACAGAGATGGATTTATGAATGATGTCTGGAGTGGCTAGTGGGCATTTAATAAAATGTCCTTTCTAGACCAAGGTAATACTTTTAAAAATGAAGAATAATACAGTATCACTATATGTCAGAGGCAGCTAGTTAGAAATGTATCACCATTGGAAGCTAATCTACTGTCTCTCCTACTTGGCACTGGGAAGAAGAAATTGAGGGTCCCCCAGGTTGATGTTAATTTTTTCCTGTGCTGAGAAGCTCCCCTTCTCCCCAAGGTGAATTTGAACCCACCAAGGCAGCTAGAGGACTGACTCTTTAATCTCCTGTATTCTTGGACCAGAATCACCAAAAGGCTTTATTTCTCAAGGGTAAAATGGTGGGACCCATCCGTGTCTCCACAGGATCCACTGATGGCTGTCTGGTGACTAGATGTCTAGTCTAAACTTGTTGCCTACACAGCTGATGGAGAATAGACTCCCCTGTTCACAGAGGGGAGGCTGAAAGGGGTGAGGAGTCCTGCCCATGGGAGCCTTTCCATCTCCTGGCTATTTCAGGGGCCTGGGTGACTACCTTGATCCAAACAACGTCTTTTCCTCCAAAGTGTCTCCAAAACACTTGGAAAGTGGAAGATGCCACCTCAAAGGTAATTTTTTCTATTGCCTTTCCTCCTTTCATCCTGATCAAAACATGCTGTACAGATTTTATGTAATTCGAGCTCGTAATACCCTGAAAATAGCAAAAAAGTCCCTGTTTTATAGGCCCGGTCCAACAGCTGCCGAGGCAGCTGAAGGTTGCGTTGTCTTCAGTGGGTGTTGGACGGGGTCCACAATAAACAACCTGGGAATTAGCTGAGTGAATGGATTACATTAGGGCAGTCAGATGGGTTTAAGTCAGGCAAAACAACACAAGCAGGGTCTGTCAGCAGGATGGAAAAGCAATTGGACAAGTGAAGTGGGCCGGCTTAGTTTAGAGCAGCACCAGTTTAATAAAAAACAAACCAGTAAAATCCCCAGAGTAGGTAGCAGCTACCCACACCCATGGCCGGCAGCTACTCCGCAGCCCCGGGGGCTGCACACTTCTCAGACCGTTAGAGTAGAAGGGGAAGGTCTATGACTAATGTGCAAGCCAGCTGCAGTAGGAGTGAGCTGACATTAGTGATAAAATCCCTTGCTGCTTTTTAATATCTCAAACATTTGAAAATGCAAAACTCATCTTGCATGCTTCCAGTCCAGAGTCTTTTGAAAAATAAAACAGTGAAGTAACACGCAGGCAGTGGCCTTCAAAAGGCAGCTGATAAGAATGTGTTTCAGTCCAAGAAGTGATGCCTTCATAGCTGCACATGGCCACAGGTGCAACATATTTTTACCAAATAATAAAAAAATACAGAATAGCAGAATGCACTGCATTGCACTGATAGGGGCAAAACATCACAACCAGAAAAATGTATGTTCTCCAGGCACAGAGGAAGAGCTAACCATATGTGACTTGCAGTAGGGGTTGAAATTCACAGCCGCTGTGATGCCAGGCAACGCAGTCAAAACTGGTAGGATTATTTCTGAGTCCACTTGTGATGAATTTGTAGCATGTTCTTTGCCCTCCAGATTGTTCCTTATTAATAGGTGGTGTTCTAGGAACTGTAACGATGGGATTTATTGTGCCCGTTCTATCAACAACAGATCAAAATGCTTTTGCAGTCCAAGTACAGAAAATCCATGAAGACACTTGAAGATCCTTATAATCATTTCATACACTGCTGCCTGCCTCTTCAGGATAGATTAGATTATGGGCAGAGTACAGTGAGCTAAAAATGACAGCAATAAATGCACAGAATGAAATAAAACTGAATCTGATTTTAGGCATTTTTTCATGCTTTATGACCTCTGTAGATCTTTCAAATTTCTAATAAATGATCGAATGCTAAAAATACAGCGAGTAAATAGTGATCATCAATCACAGTGGCAAAGTAAAATATTGACAATACTGAGAAATGGATGTTGTAGGTACACAAAATGAAGACAAACTAAGTATTTAATTATGATGTTTAATTGCATTTCTACAATTTCTTCCTCTGATACAATGGTGTTAGACATAATATATACGAATGACTTCCTATAAGGGACAACATGACCCACAAAAATATTAAGGTCTTAATTCTCAAGGCAATATTGTTTGGTAAAAGAATGTGATGTGTTTATAGCTTGAAGGGTTGATACCATTTCAGCCAACAACTACAGAAGATCAGAAAGGAAAGCATCACTACTGTGTGGTTGCTATGGAAAGAATCTCTGTTCACTGGTTATTGTAGGAAATGCCATAGGTGCTGCTCCATAAAGTAAATATTTAGGACTTGCTCTAATCAAGTCTAGGTGCGGAGTTTTAAATATGAGACTGAAGACAGAGCCTTTTGACAGACAACAGGCTGTGACAATTCAGCATCTAAGAGAATTAAATAAGTGAAGTAGTGACTGACACCACACCAACTAACTTTCCCTGCAGTGCAGTATATTGTGTGCAGACAGGACATTGATGCTGTTACAGCCTTCTCCTCAAATAGGGACAACTGACTGGACAGAAAGGCAATGAACACTTACTCTATCACGTGTCTCTTGTCAGCAGTTTGCTGCTACTCACATCCAGTTGTTACCTCGATCTGAAACCTCAGGGTAAGGCAAACATACTGCCTGCTTAAGCAACAGCCTCGCAGGAGCTGGGAAGCTGCAACAGCCAAGTGCATGCAGCTAACCCATTGCTGTGTGAATGCCATGCAAGCATCTAAACACATTTCCTTGAAAGAAATTAAATTTATTTTTTCTGTTGGGGATTCACTATAATAAACAGGTGCGAGCAACACATTTCTAAAAATGCTCCTGCTCTTCAAACTTGACAACCACAACCCTTCTTTTTTTTTTTGGTTGAGCTCAGTCTGCCAAAGACAGCAAGACGTATTAATTTTGATTTAGGCTTGAACCTGGAGGAAAGGCCACTGCTGAGAAAAAGTAAAATGGGAAAGGGACACTTGTCCAGGGGGAAGTGTTGCTCTAAAAGTGGAGAATTTAGAATATTGGGTACTTCATAGCTAACAGGGTACAAAGCACCTGAAAGGTGTAAAGAATCAGTTTGGAGGCAAGTCCTGCCTGATATACTTCCAGTGAGGATAGCAACACACATCACACCATAGGCTTGGCTACAGAGACCAACTGTGTAAAAATGAAGGCAGAAAACTTTTCAGAAAGAAGCAATGAAAGCTCCATTTTGTGATTTCAGTGCTATTCCACAATCTAAAATTAGCAAGCCCTAGATAACAAAACATGAGCTTTAGGGAACAATCTTTCAGTGGCAGAGAGATAACACTGGACAATGCAGGAAGCCTTTTACACAGCTGGTCTATACAATCCTGAAGCCACAGGATGCACACAGAGGTAATTCTGGGGTATGGATGAAGAAAGCTTTGGTAACACACTGCTAAAGCGAGCAGGATACTTCTCCAGCATAGCTGAGAGACAGCTGGATGTTGGCTGTCCAGTACCACCTTACTTGACTACTAATATGGCTCTGTAGTATTACAGAAAACAGGGATGAATGACCTCATTATTGTTTGCCCTCAGAAACTGCTGTTTTTTGGTTTCTTACACACACGGTCTGACCTGTTTCCAAGAAATAATCTGCTTATGGAGGCAATGCTGCCTTTAACATTTCTAACACATAATCTGAGAATTTCCCTGAGAACAGCAATCGTGGGATTTCGATCTCTGCGGAGCAGCTGAAGAAGCTCCTGACGACTGCTGGAACAAGCCAAAGGTTGAGTGGGACAACAGCACCACTCTGAACCAGCACTGCTACCTGACAGTCTCGAGAAAGCGGTGCTCCAGGATGAGTCAGTCCCCTGTGGCAGTGTTTAATGGCTTGCCTGCGGTAGGAGCGCTTTCTGCAGCCCCTGTGGTTCTCCACTCACCGTCACTACTGTCGTGTTTCCTCCAGAGTAACTGCTGATCGTTACAAAAACCTGGACATGTGACAAGTGGACTCATATACACCGTCTATCTCTCAAGCTGTCTACACATCTGTGGTAGGGATCTCACCTTCTTTCATGTCCTACCCATCAATAGTCATCAGCTGTCACTGCATACCAGCCTCCACAGTAGAGCGTATAGGGCTTCCGCAAGCTAAATTCTCCTGCCATCACTTTCTGCCACTCCTTCCGGTTACATTTCTGCCTGTCACTGTGCAACTCCACTGTCACAAGCTCAAAGAAGGGGTGCTGCTCTGTTCTGGTTGACCAAACCTCTGGCTGACCAAACCTTGCAGCATGGCACCCCCTTGACCCTGCAATAAGGGGGATGTCAGGGGGAGGCTACAGCGCATCTCAGAGCATGGGACTTGGCTAGGCATGTGTCCCCAAGGCTTCCACGGCAAAATTTTGCCCTGTTCTCAACACTCTTCACAGTAAGAGCTATTCTCTTCCTTCACTGCCAGCTGCTATTGTTGCTTGGTAAAGCTTCAGATACCAAAAGCTGGTTCACCTGTTACAGCAAGTGACAGTCTCTGCAAATTCTGCTGTAATTTGTGATCCAATGTACACACATTTCCAGATGTATCTCTGGTTCCTTTTTGTCCACACCCTTGCAGAATGGGGGAAGGTATGTGCATTTACAAAAGTTAAGGCCTTGGTGAACACTTTCTGGTATAAAAGCCAAGTTTCCTTCATAAGGTCAGTTATTCCTTCAGGCTGCAATACTGCTAACTGCTGTACAAACTATGTAATGAAATGGTTCAAAGCAGCAGCTATCTCAAATGACACATTTTCTTCCCATCTGTGTGTACTGTTTCCCTGTGGCTGGAACACCAGCGTTGCCATGGCCTGATCATGAATGCAAACCCGACAGTAAATGTGGGCAACACACTGTCATCTTGTAGCTCTCCAGTGGGACTCAGGTGAGCAAGGCAGGAACATGTTTTCTGTGATGTCTGCCATGCCCCAGCACAGGCAAACTCTGTAATCATTCACTGAGCTCACAATGAGCAGGTCAGCCAGAGCACTCTTCTTTCGCACTGCTCTCGTTTTGCCCTTCTGACGTTCACAACCTCAGAGCCACCTCCAGTGCTGCTCTCCACCTTGCAGTTGGAAATTTCAGTGCCAGTGTAAGATCCCACTCGTGGGACGTAGTGCTTTTTGTTAAAGCAGCAGCAGCGCTGGAAAGAATAACTTCTCGGGTTTTAGCCTCTCGCCATGAAGCGCAAGCGCTATCTGCTCAGGAGATTTTTCTTCTCGGTTCTACAGAAAACTACCCCGCAGGCTCTTGGAAGCAGGCACTTTGTTTCCTTCTGGCCATTTCTAGTTTGTTTTCACACGTTCATTTGAGTAACCAGTGTGGCAATGCTTGCCAAGAAAGGCTTTTGTTTAATTTTTTTAAAAACAGCATCTTGGAACATATTTTTGAAAGAAAACCAAACTTATTAAAAATCACAGAGGGACTTAGCAAAAAAATAAATACATGCAGAGTAAAATTCTGAGCCTTGCCATCCTCAATTTATCTGCTTGTATTGGCAAAGAGCAAAAAAATGGATAAAATTCACGAGCAAGATTCATTAAAAAATCTGACACTTTCTTATGAATATTTACAAAGAACAGCAGTAAACAGATTTGCAGAGCAGTGTAACAAGTACCCAAGGCCTGAAACACATACTACAGAGTAAAACTTCTGGCTAACACTATAGCAGACATTGAGGAACAGGAAGGAAGAATAATGCAGAAATGAAAAAGGAAAAAACAGAGGAAAAGGTGTGGATTGGATCATCATTCAGTATTTATGCTTTATTTGTCAATAGAAGGAACAGGGGACACATCTGCTGTCCAGTTACCCATCGGTACTTCGTAATGTGTTTTTCATGATAAATTTCACTCATTTTGTATTAGGCTTTTAGTCTGATTCCAGGATCCTGACATTTTCACTGCTGCAAGTTACTGTTTTATTTTGTGCCACCTTCCTGCTCCTCCAGCCCCCTTACTGGGGATCCTTCCCCTACGAAAGGTGCCCCTAATTGCTCCTCTGATAGTACTTGTTCTGTGCTTTCCTGCTACAGCCCCCAGGAGAAACTCAAGACAAGAGACAAAAGTAAACCCTTTTTAGCTCTGTGCTTTACTTGAGATGGGCAGTCCAAGCAGGAGCAGCTGCACAGAGTTCATGTGTTTCAAACTTGGAGACGCTTATGGATATCGAACATCAAAAGCCCAGGCTCTTATCCCTTCAGATTTACCCTGGCAGAGAAATGCTACAGCTGCCCCACGTTGTCTCCTGTTTCTCTTTATTGTAATTCCTTTGTGCATTTTAGCAACAAGGGCTGGCGTGGGGGTGGAGGAGGGAGAAGCAGCAGAAAGGCAGAGCCCCTGTTAATAAATGCTAGTACATTACCACCAAGGTCTTCAGCATCAGTGGGTTAACTACATAACAGCCTAGTGCTTATCACGTCACTCTCAGCAATGCCCACAGTCTTGGCTGGAATAGTTTTGAGACCAGTAAGAGGCGTTTCGTCCTCGAGCAGTGAAAGGGATGATGCCCTCACACCCCCTCACCTCTGCATCAGCTTCAGCATCATTGGGGCTTCCAGAGAAGGTCTCTGTTTCCAAAGCGTTTCCTGTAAGGCTGAGTATGTGGTATGGGAAAAATGACTAGGCATGAGTATTTCTGATATTGGGAGCTGGGGAAAAAGAGCACGTTATGCAGATTTGCACAGCATGGCATATTGTGCAGTGACTCCTCTCTCATTCACAGTCGGTCACTCTTTCCATCTTAAAGCCTTGTATTTAGGACTCAGAGCTTGCCTGTGAAACTGCTCCTAACTGAAACATGGCGTACATCTATCCATCAAAGAGGAGTGTCTTTGTATTTGCTTATGTAATGGACTCTGTTTGCTCCACCTCCACACACCAGATTTTGATTGTGTGGGGGCATTACCACATCTCTTCTTAAGCTACTGGGGATCAGCTACTTGCTAGTGCATTGAGAGCATGGCCATTACACAGGGGGGGTGGAGGTCACTCACCTTAGCACAAAATCTCTGCCACTTCAGACAGAATGCACATAAGCATCTTCAGGAAGGTTTTCTGCTCAATTAATGTATAACCTCTGCCTCCACATAGGGGTAGACAGACTGTGAAGATGGCCAGGAAAGAGACTACTGGGGCTACACATAAAGCAATCAATGTTCCCAAATCCTACAGTGACCCTCCCAGGTGTAAGTGGGTGTAAATGGGGGTCCTGTGCTTCCCTGTGCACACGGAGGGTGGTCTGGACCTCCAGCCTTGCTCAGCACCCTGGGCTTTGTCCAGAGTGCTTTGGGAGGTGATGCAGAGGACCCCAACCTACGAGCAGTGTGAAAAATAATCCTCTAAGTCTCGGTCAGTCATTCCCCAGGGCTGATCAGCAAAGGCTTCACCCTCCCAGAACAGCTTAAAAGTAACATTTTCTCTGCTTAGTGAGACATGAGGAAATAAAAAAGAAAACAGAAACCAGACAAGAGGGCAAAAACTCACACAGATTTTGTTAAGCCCTCTTCCCAGACTCCCAAAGGGTCTCACTATTTCATTGCATTTCTTCCTCATTCTTTAAGAGCTCACAACAATGAAAGTCATGCCAATATTCATGTGCTTTTTTGGTTCATAATAATTTATTTGTGAAGAGTTGAGGAAGAACAGTTTACCATAGGCTTTGTAAGAAAAAAAAAGATTTGTTCATTAATCCTGGGTAGAACCATCTAAGGTCTTTGAAACAACTAACTCTTTGTCTTGGCAGACTTCACATGACTCTTTTGGGAATTAGATATATATTTATATATTTGATTTCTTCAAACTCTATGGAAATAGTATTTTTGTAAAAGTATGTTTGCCTTTGCCTAATTTTGTACGATAAAGGGCAAGGAAGACTTTGCTAACACAGTACATTAGGACATCCACCCTCAGGAGGTTGCTTGTCCAGATTTCACTGCATTCAACCGTTTCACTAAGCACAGGACATTTGCAGTATTTGTAAACATGGGTGTTAAGCTAACAGCAGGGGAGCTGGCAAAACTTCTCAGCCCGTTCCAGCTGGAGGTGACTTTATCTAGTGGCTTCCTTTCAAAAGGAGACCATATATCAAGATCTGAATGACGGACATTTTCTGCAGTTATTGTGTCTCCTATTATGAGAGCAACTTGGGAGCCTAAATTTTCTTTGTTTAACAATCCCTTTCTGTACCACATTTCCTAAAATGCTCAAGGTCACATTTTTCAAGTGCTCAGCACCAAAAATTAAACTCAGGCTTCCCAAAAGAAACACATCTTCCATTTGGGCACCTGTGTAATAGGCAGCTTCTCAAAAAGCATCTGTACGCAGTAAACTGAGATCTCCCAGAAAATCACACCACTTATTTTGGTACCTAACGAGGGCTTGAGTGCTTCAGAAAAGCCAGCCTTCCTCCATGTCTGCATCACTGCAATTTGTCTTCATCCTGATACTCACATCTCCAGCTACATCAAACGTGGTTCATTCTCCTTCTGAAGTGCTTCTCTCCTTTGTGTAAGGCACTCACTGGTAGTAACATAATCTTCCCCAATGCACCTAAGCGCACCAGTCATCAAACTCATCTAGCAGCAACGTTATTGGGTTTCTAATCTGTCCTACATCTCGTTTGGTCCTTTTATGTAACCATATATGCAATATCTTGGTGGAAGGTAGTGGAAACTGAAGCAGAGAGCTACTGTTGCACAAAGTAACATGAGAAGCTGATGTGAATTCATGATCTTGATTCTTTTATCTTTGTAAATAAATAACATGTGACTCCCAAAGAGTGACATTCGTGCTTACTCTACCCTTAAAAAAACTGTTAGCAGATGGTCTCCTATCCCACAGCAGAGACTTGGTGTTGACAGATAAAATGAAAGCCTGATACTGGGAAAAATGGAGCCATTAACTGGCAAACTAGGTTCCTATAAAGATGTTCTTATGATGGGGAAAGGAATGATGGTGGAGGTTCCTACCTGGAAAGTAACTGAGCTTCTGTTCCATATTGAAGAAATCTAGTGGAACTTTCTTTGGGAAAGTAGGCAACAGGAGAGTGGGAGTGGGAGGTTCTGGCAGCCAGGACCAGAATCTTGCTAAGGAGATGGAAACAAGATGCACTAAGATAATGTCAGAGTTTATAAGCTCATAAATATGAAGGTCCACACCAGGGATGATTTGTCCAGCACCTAGCACTGTCAAGTGTGCCTGAACACAAGGGACCTAATGTAAGAGGTGATATGGATGACTAAAGGAATTTTGTGGGAGTTGTAGGAATTTTTTAAAGCAGTTTTCCAAGAAGTTTCTAAACTGCAGATAAAGTGTTAATTTTCTCTTTGTGCATGTCTTATTTCTCAGAATGTTTGTATCCTTGAACTAGCAAGATGAGCCTGTGAATTACTGGCCCTGGAAGGAACAGCACTGGGTGAACACTTTTTCAGTAGAACTCATTTCCATCAGGAAATGCAGCTTAGCTGAAATAAAAATGTTTTGTGGAAGTGTGTCACACTCAGGAAAAGAAATTCTGGGAAAATGTCAGAACTGATAATTTCAACTTTATCTTTTCGTTTTAATAAAGCAAAAAGTTTCAGTGTGACTTTATATTTTTATTAATTTTGTTTTGGCATTTATATTAATGCTAATTTTAGCATTACAGTGGTTTTGACATTATTGAGAAAACAATTCATTGCCAATGAAATGAAATAACTCGGTGTTTCCAGATCATTTTTAACTTCCATCCCACCAGGAAATTTTGATGTTTTGTTCCAATTTGCAGTGAAAATAAATAGAAATGTCAAAATTTCCTTTGGAATGGGAATTTAAGATTCTAACCAGCTCTGATCAACAACAAAGCCATCTGCTTTGTATTAATGACTTAGGGCAGTATGCAACACTGTAGAACAGGGTGATATTCTACTATTCAGCATTGCTAATGGAAGCCAATGACATATGGCAAGTTTCTTGCTCCTAGTTGTCTAGGGAAGTTTGAGGCTAGCCACTTTTATTTTATTCTTCATGCTGTCTTGCCAAATTCATGGAATTCATCATTCAAACCCAAGATTTTCCTGCGAATGTATGAGAAAACATCCTCCCAGTGACATATGGCACAGCCTACACCCCCTACATCTGAAGGGAACTCGTAATTCCCAAATTACAGTGCAGAAAGCTACTGTCATTTTACAAAGGTTTTAAACTGATAATTTAAATAAAATATTCATTCCATGTTAAATGCCTATTTTTGAATGTTCATAGGAAGACAAATCTATTTGTTTTCAAAAGATAACTTCATCCAGATGAGTCATAATTTGAATTCTATTTGAGAAGTCCTATTGACAAGGAGGACTAGCATCAATAAAAAACCATTTTAATTCTGGTTTAAGACAATGCTTTTGTTATTTTCTCTAAAAGCTCTTCTCTGTCTTGACAGATATATTCTTCATGCTGCAGATAAGGTACAGGAAAATCACATAATTGCCCCCAAGCTGGTCCATCAATCCAGTCTGCTTGTTAAACTCAGCCACGGACCTCAGTTCAGGCACTTGGCTGTGCCCCCTGAAAAGTTTCCTGTGGACAGGAATGCAGTTACCTTTGGTGATGACAGTATCTCCTCTTTTTCCTAACAATTTGATGATTCCTCAAGCCACCTCAGGGTACCTGCTTGTCCCCACTCTACGGGGGCAGCTGACCTGGGAGGGCTGGATCTTGGGAAGTACAACAGGCGTTTCATGTAGAGATACTGCTCTCTGTTCCCTCTGAGCACCATTTGTGTACTAACCTGATGGGAAACTTAGCTTGGATATGATCTATAAGGTTACTGGAAGAAGATGTTGATTTGTATTCATTCTGAAAGTCAGAATGACATCCAGTCCTGACAGCCTGCCGTGAAAAACACAGACCCATGTATTACCCGACTGCTATTTCATGCATAACACAGTGTGCTGCCTGATTTTAGAAATTACTCAACAGGAATGAATTTGGGAGTTTGAACAACATGGTAAAGGTCGGTAAGCAAACTCCCTTAAGAGGCATAGAAAAACATTTTACACATTAAGTACAAAAATATGCTTCTCTGTCCATTTCTCACACACATATATAAACAAATGCTTGTGTAATCTTTATGTTCTTACTATTACTTGTTATCAATAAGCAAAACCCTAACAGTTCTCAGTATTAAGTGTAGGTAGTAGCCAGTCATATAAACAATGCTGTTTTACAAAGGAACTTTTGTAATTGCATCTATTGTATAGTCATAATACAAACTGTAGCAAGAAAAATAAATTGTTTGCAAGAAGTCAACAAAAACTATTTACATGTTCATAGCATTACACAAACTGCAGTGAGGAATACTGCATAAAAACTAGGACTGAATCTAGACTGAAAAATCTGAATTATCAGTTTGGAAACTTTTCTGGCATAATTGAAATTTTTCTGTAAATTCAACTAACACAAACTCCTCCACAAATGAATGGGTTAACAGCATTTCTGCCTTCACTATTAACATCCTCCAAGGAAGTAAACAAAGTTCATCAGATAACTGTTTTCAGACAAACAAACTATTTTTTTCTTATGTGAACAACAAACAATTTGTATTGTTGTTGTAGAAAAGTAGAAGTGGCAGAACCAGAAAACTTTCCAAAGTTTAACTTTAGAAAAACCAGATTTTACCTAACATGCAACAAAATGCCACTTCTCACCACTTCCTCGTGACTGTAAATAAATAGAAATGCTGATCCTGTTACATTTTTAGGCCAGTTTACTTTTGCCTCTTTGGTGTTCTCAAGACGTCGGCTTCTCTGAGATTTCTTGTACATGACTTTTAGTCCCTGTCCCCATTTTTCCCTTCCTAGGACTTTTTTTTATTGTGTTATTGTATAAAACATTGTTCTTTCTTTGATGTTTTATTTTTCTTTTTCCCTTATCTCTTACTTTTCACTACGATTTCTTAGCTCCCTAGAACAAACACCACCTTTCTTACTTTTTCTATTATCTTTGAAAAAGTCCATGTCATATAATTTCTCTCAATTTTTTCTCTATTTCCTCTGTATTTCTGTTCCTACTCTTAGCGTTTCCAAGTAGTGGCATTTCCCACACCGTACACTGAGTCGAAACAGTATCCTAACAACGAAATATACTATGACAGAAGCAGCAGGGTTTGGAAACCTTGGAAGGAGACCATCTATGGCTTAATCTCTGTGTCTCTTTCTCTAATTAAATCATCCAAAAGACATATGTAGGGAAGACTTATTCTGTATCTAATTCCTAGCAAATTATTTCATCCACCATACTTTTGCCTTGCTGCTTTTGTCTTAATGGTAGAGTACCAGTGCTGCCGTTAGTACGAGCAGTTTCTGAACTCTGAACAACATCATCACCAACATTTGATTAGAATTTCAGATTTTGATGATTTAATTCCTTTTCCTGGGAAACAATACTTTTCAGACATGAAAAGGAGTGGAAACATATGCAAGTCTGTGAGATGCTGACTCTAATCAGAATTTTTTTGCCTGTGGCTAATGGAAGATTCACCAGTTACATGATGGCCAATATTTCAGATCCATCCAGCAACATATGCCTTTATGTAATCATAATCTCACTGACAGAGATCTCTATCTCTGGCATTATTTGTTCCAGTTTCTTTTCTTGCTCTGTATGCCCCATATGCCCTGTTCTTTATACAGTAACCTTAACTTCTTGCATTCTCAGTATCATGCCTTATAAAAATAAAGGCCTTGTACTTGAAATCTCTCCCTCTCACTGCTTGCTACATATAGCTTTTAAGATGTCCTTAAAACATCGTCAGCTGTCAATTCTCCTTTTCACATGATCTTCATCAATAAATTCAGTCCCAACCCACTCCCTGGACACTCCATGCTTCCTCTCACTTCATGCATCAAATATTTCCTAATTCTCTCCTCTGCTACCAATGTTATGAAAACCAGTGAAGCTCCACTGCTTAGAAACAGGATGAACATTGAAGAATCAGCCCACTGTTTGTAAAGTGCCATATAAAATCACCATACAAATCACTTATTCAGTAATAAAAGCACATCCTGTTCCACCAAACATGTCTCATATCTTAATGTTCTAATGACTTCACTGGAAAGTCACTTAAATCAGTGAGCAACACAGGGATCCTCCTGTGAATTGCCAAAGGATTCCTCCAAGAAAGATTAAGAAATTGATAACTATGCAAATATATATATAAAACTGATTTTCTACTTACTTTTTCGTTATTAAAAGAAGGATGCTCCCCAGGAGACTTACTGGTTTTTAATGAATGTTCTAGGAAAGGGAGCCATTCATGAAGAAACAGTATGTATTTCATTGCAAGGGGCTCTAAAATCTATCACTCAGTTAAATTAAAATAAGGATGTTTTCACATTAGTCTCCACAGGATGATAAAAAAGTTACTTATCAACAGTTTACCACCCAGCACTTGGTAAGATTCATTTGATCTCAATCTAAATGAAAGATGTAGCTATCATCATATCATGAACACAGTTCAAACCCACACATTGTTCATTCATTTGTGATCAGATGGGAACTGATTTCAGTGATCTCATACTGATTTGTGAAACCTCCTATCACCATGTCTTGTCATTCCTCTGATTTTTAAAAGGTTGGCATTAAAGTTGGCTTTGGAGTTGGTTTTCAGGGACTCAAAAAAAAAAAAAAAAAGAAAAAAAAAAGAAAAACCCCACACAATAACTTTGGGAGAAAGCCAGTATTTTCTTGGAAGTTTCCTTGATGAAGGAGTAGGAGTGGGATAGAGCAATAGCCTTGATTTTGGCAGCAAACCTTTCTTCTGGCAACTTCATTAAAAAGCCATTCCACTTTATGAGTTATCAGCAAAGAGCTGGCATTTCTGAGTGTGACTGATGATCCTCCCCGTGCTGACAAAATTAGAAACATCAATAATTCTTAGATTAATTGCTTAGAAAATTTCCAAGAGGCAAACATTTCCTTATTTTTAGACCCTTGTTTTCTGCTGTAGTCAAAGCAGTAGCGGCCAAAGTTCAGCTACATGTACTTCACTTAAATGATGGGATCCCAGTACTCTGAGTTTTATATGTACGCAGAAACAAGTGTTCATCAGTGCTATGTGGGTGGGGGCATCCTATGGTGAGCCCCCAATTCC
This sequence comes from Gavia stellata, assembly GCF_030936135.1. NCBI lineage: Eukaryota > Metazoa > Chordata > Aves > Gaviiformes > Gaviidae > Gavia > Gavia stellata. The sequence goes on along the minus strand of NC_082596.1, from coordinate 23,514,353 downwards.
CAGTCCCTGAATAAACCCTGATTTATCTCACAGAGACCGGGAAGCAGTCTTCTTGCCTGCGTATCTATATATCCTTCCAAAGGAGCAAAGGACATGGACATACTAGGGCCTCTAACAGGGACTACCAGGGGCCAGGCACATGAGTGCATGGAGGAGAATCCATGCCCCGTGATGCTGGCTCAACCATAATGTAGTTTTGCATGTGGCTAGCAAGTGGTAAAAAACCCTGTATGGGGCAAGAGGTGAGAATCCATGCTGGCAATGACATGGTCTGCTAGAGTCCTGGCAGAACAGTTATTCTAGCCACCTCAAACACAAAGCTGAAAGCTGGGGAGCTGCTGTGAAATAATGCAAGTCTCATCACTTAGATTTTCCCTGTTGCTCATGTAGGTAAAAAAAAGGTCTTTCCAACAAGTTTTGTGTACCTTTCTCCACCCACAGCTTAGATATGCATCTGGAAATATAATAGTGGGTTTGCTTTCTGATTGGAGGTCTATATTAGCACTCCTGGAAGGTCCCACATGCTTCCCCTTAGCAGGGTACCAGCAGGTAGTCCTCAACGGCACAAAGCTTGTGTGTCTTCACCCTCTTTTACACATGACATGGATAGAAAAGGACAAATACTACACAACTGCATGAGAACAGTTAAAAACCACTGCTAAGAAGCTGTATTTCTGAAGAAAGGTCTTCACTGATCTTTTATTTGACCACCTAATGAGGTAAAAATAAATGGACTTTCACAGTTACCTTAGTAGGTCCGACAAAGCAGTGACCCCCCAAGCTAAACACAGGAGAGAAGCAGGTTGCCTGTAAATTAATCATTGTTAATGCACTAGAAACATGACAGAAGAGGGTAACTAGCATGTTTGGAGCAGAGAGGGATATTAGTGGAGGGGGAGGTGGTCATCAACCTCTCTGGAGGGGGCAATAGGCAGTTAGCACCTGAAAAGCAGCGGATTAACAAAAGCGTGGTGAGAGGTGTATTGCAGCGTGCCACAAACTGCCAAACCTGAGACCATGGTCTGTATTGGACACCTCAAGCTCATTTTAAAGATTTTATATAGGCCTTCTCTTCAGGAACAGGACTGCGAGGCCAGCATTAGATCAGCCATTTTACAAAAGAACATTTTCCTAATCATGATTATACATCTCTGTACTTCTCAGTTGTCTGTGTCAGCTCATTCTGATTTGCAGACCTTATGCGGTCTCATCTTCTTCATTTTAAAGGAAGCGGATGATGTATTAGAAGGCCTGTATCATATCTGGTGACAAACATGTCTAGAACCCACTGATTTTTAAGACCTTGGGGGGCTTTGGCAAGGCCTGATTTCACCTGATGCTTCTTGGTTCTTGGGACAATTGACTTCTGCTGGTGAACTGGGCGAGGTTGGAGGCTACTTGAAACCAAGTGGGAGACCTCAGGAAAAAACTTATTTCCAGGTGGGACCTCATTCCAGCCTGGGCTGTAATTCTTTAATGATTTTTTCATGTAGATTCCAGCCTGTAACACTCACCAGCATACATCAGAGTTGCTTTCTGCTTTTTCACAGTATATAAACTAATCTAATAAAAATATTCTCTCTCTTACAAATCTCTTATACTCTTAAACCATCATGGTGACAACACCTGTTTCACACTATATGGGCAGGTATATCCGTGCACATATGTATTCACTTGTCTAATTCTTGATTGGTGACAATAAAGAATGAAGAAACGGAGAAGGGAGCTCCCAAATGCTATAACAGGTCTAAACACAGACACCTCACAGCCAAGCAGTTGCTCAGTTTTGCCAGCATCTTATCAGCTAAGAAGTGCGAGTTGTTCATCTATGCACACATGCAGGGGATTTTTTCCTTCTGCCCAAAGTTAGAAGGCAGAACTGGACTGCCTAGGCTAAACATGTAGCAACAACATAGCTCCAAATGCCCTCTGCACTAGGCAGCATGTGGTGCCTTACACTGAGCAGAGCATGGGCTGTCCAGCTCCCCTTGGAATCATGAGCATAGACTTCCTAGTATTTTACATATTTCACCTAGAATCTCATTTTACTCTTTAGTAAATAAATAACAGACCTTTTAGGCACAGCTTTAAAGCAGGCCCAAAGTAAACAAGGATGCTCAGGAAAGATTAGGCAGCTCAGGTTTATCATTAAATTGTTTGTTCATCAGAATACGTGTGAGATGCTCAAAGAAAGTAGCCTCTGTATGTAGTAGCTGGACTGGAGGAATGATGAAAGGAGCTACATTTTGGAGAACAAAAAAATCGTACATTTGTCAGAGATTTGATACAATGCTGGGATGATTCTGTCTCTCATTTCTGAGTCATTCTATATACATCTGCTGAATTACCAACATACTAATGGTCACAGAGGTGAAAGAACAGTTTGTTTAAATTTGTATAATCTTACTGTATTACATATACAGACATTATACACAAAGCACAGACTGTTTTTTCCAATACTGTTGCCAGATCTAACACTCAAATTTAAGCACAGCAAATAATTGATGCAAAGAGGGACAAAAATATCATCACCGAATTCAACAGTATGTTGTTTCCTAAAAAAAGCAACACATGAACTTTGAAAGTAGTCTCAAATGAAAAAGCAATATTCTGTTGATTTTTTTTCAGCAGAAGTTTATCTCAGCAGATTACCACTCTTGTCTTCAATGACTGGTCACTTGGGAAATCACATTTTTCATCTGGGAGTTCAGCAGTTCTTATATATTCCAAATCCATTCATTTACAAAGCTAGCTGATAACAAAAGCATATTTAATTAAAATTTGACTGAAAAATGTGTAGAATATCTCATTTGCAGAGGAAACTATGGCTCCTCGATGAGATGATCTTCTAGAAACACACTGAGACCCTACTGAAGGTTGCGTTGTAATCACCACCGAACAAGGATGCCTGGATGCATCTTGTTATGTCTGAGAAAGACATATAGATTGGATTGTTTGAAATAGGAAGCTTTCCAGATATTTCTTGAGGTATTCACAGACCCATACTCAAGTAAATGGGCAAAGTTGCACTTGATGGGACAGTAACGCTTGTAAGTCCCCTTGTACACTCACACACAGAAACGCTGAAACTATTGGGGGGGAGAGTTGTGGTGTGATGCAGGGGAGTTTCCACCAATTTGCAAGTAAAGACTCTCTCTACATTTGAGGAAGCACTGAATAAAAGGCTCAGGGGTGCACAGCTTTTGAATTATAAGTAAATTCCCCTTCTCCAAAGCGATCTTTCTCATTCACAAAGAGATCCCACTCTTGAATTTCTGCAATTAGTTTCCAAGGAGAGTCACAAAAATGAAGCATAAAGGAAAGGCACATCTCACTGCATTAATATATATGCTCTAATTATATGAAAATAGGTGCAAGCTAGAAAAGTTGGGAGATGAAAGCACAGGTCACTCAAACTTCAACTTTTCCAACTATCTGACTTTAAAAATTCACCTTTACCTTTTCATGTAATATATGTATATGGACATGTATGAACTACATATATATATACACACAATACATATGTATATATGCGTGTGCATATGTGTGTGTATATATATAACATTAGCTTAAATAATATAGAAAAATGGAAACACTTTCAAGAGGAGAAAACAAGAGACCCCCTGATTAGGTTACAGATAGGTTAGTACAAACCAGAGTGGGGAGCAGGCTGCAGGGGTGGGATGCCAGACTGAACAGTGAATACCTTGAGGAAAGAACCAAATGGGTCCTTCAGATCTGCTAGACGGATCAGATCTGAGGTCAGCCATCAGAGCTGCTTTGCACAGAACTGACTGCACCTTCACGTGACCTTGGCACTGCAGGTCTGTTGAGTGGCTGCAGTGAGAGATGTGATCAGACATGCACGGAGTGTGAAGCAGATGTTGGAAGCTGGTCACTTGCTTCTCTTCCATGGCTGCAAACTAAAAATGCGCCTTAAGCAAGGGATTGCCTAAAAGCTTGCTGCCCACTGAATGGACCCTCTCCTGCTTCCTCTCCTGCTCCAGGGAGATTACGTTTCTGCTCTATGCAGGTAACAGTTTATTTCTGTCCTACACCAACTCAGCCAGGCTAGGTAGCATGGTGTGAAGCTTTCACCAAGTTATTTAGGATAAATCCGTAGCATTCTACTACTGTTGTAGAAAGAATCAGTTCCTAAAGCCCAAAGCTCAAGCCTTCTATCAGCTGCACTCACTGCCACCAGGGAAATGACACTGCCTCTAAGAAACAGGTGAATGGGAAAAAGTGTAGGAAAATGAGAGTTTTGGATAGTGGATAGTGCACTGTAGGCACAAAATAATGAGAGGGGACACATTTAATTGCATAGACTGCATAGGCAAAAGCAGCTTTTACAGCAACAAAATGGATTGCAACTTAGCAAAATAATTGCATAGCCAAAAATAAAGGCAAAAACATGACAGCCAACCTTCACATGGTCAAAGGAGAAGGGACTGTTGGGCAACTAGCCTGCTCCCCGCCACGGCTGAAAGGAATGTCCGTCATCGGTCAGCTATTCCCATGCCCACCCAGAGCCAGCGGTACGGTGGAGATGCCATAAGCACTATGTAGTAGCAGGGATTGTGAGAAGCTGCTATACACTGACCACATCTCTCATTGTGGGACTTTCTGCAGCCATTGACCCTGACCTAAACTCCCTCTTTTGGCATCTCTCTTTCCATTTGGGGTTTCAGTGAGAATCCCATGCTGGACCTCCTTCCATAGCTTGTGCTCTGCTTTTGAGGGAAAGACAGCACTGTCCTTTGCTCTGGTTTGCAAAATCTTTAAATCAGTGTTCATCAGCATAATTGCTGCTGAGATTATAGTCATCTTAGTACATGAATAGCTTCAAGTTAGCAGCCGTACTAGCTAGAGCAAACTCCAACACCAAGAGGAGCCGGGCAACAACAGCAAAATAATGGAATCTCGTAACTCATCAAAAAGGTGATACCTAGCAACTCCAAGTCAAGAAAATACTAAAGAGGGAGTTAAACAGCATTGGACTAGACCAACTGTCTTTAGAAGGGAATGGGAGAGCCGCTTGAATATGCAGATCTGAATTCACATCTCGGGAGCCGCTCTTCTAGGGCATTCACCTTCCCAACACTTCAGTCCATCAAGGAAGTCGTTAGTGAAGAGCTCGGACACAGAGAAACAAGACGCAGATCCAAATAAGTTTAAAGACTGAAAGTAAGAGCGAGATGAGAAGTATGGTCCCTCCATCCAAACATGCTCAAGCCAAACAGCCAAAAGTCCCTGCTCAGCAGCTGTTTGTCCCTGGCAGTGCACAGACGTCAGAGGTTGCCTTCTTTTCACATTTCTCGGCATAAACCAAGTTACATACCAGTCTCGGTAGGACTCAGCACCTACCTCATACTTGACCTTTCTTATGATCCAGAAATTAGTTGTTCCTTTGGCCTGAGAGAGTCTAGTGGGGAGGTGTGCACAGGGAGATGCCAAGGCTCTTATGACGTTCTAGAGTCAACACCATTTAGAGACAAAATGTTAAACTTAGGCAACCCTGTATTTGGTTTTGTCTCTCCAGAAAACTTTAATGAACAGATCTTCTATACTGTGACACATGTGGTAATGTTGTATAAGCAGAGGAACAGACCAAGAACAGTCCATGAGAGACCTAGAGGACTGCATGCATTGCAGTCCTGTTGACTGAGGAATCTCCTGGGTAATTATTGTCTCTCTTCACAAACCAGAAGAGCCACGAAGTGGTGGAGAAGCAGCTTCTTGCGAGGTCTCGTGTTTTAATAAATCCCAGAGGTTTGTCCGCACAGTGGGGATGCTGAGAGTGTACCTACAGTCACAACACCTGGGCAGCTTACCAGGAGCTCCTGCAGGGCCCGTGCAGGACTCTGCTGGTGATGTACAAATACACGGAGAGACGGTCCCTGGCTCAACAGTGTTTCTTTAGGTGGAAACCAGAGGGTTCAAAGGACATACTCAGTCATTTGGGGTCATCGGTGGCCAGGACAAGAATTGGAAGCTCCTGGTCTATTTTCTACAGCATAGTTTTCGCCTATCTCTGACTGCTGCTAATACCAGTCTAATATTCACTCTTTAAGATGCAAAGAGACTGGTTTCCTCACTTCTACTTAGAAGTTGTAGACGAATATATGGGATATATGAATTAACTTATGTTATTTTTCTCTAGGAAAATGGTAAAAAATAAAAATGGATTTTTTTTTACTGAAGACTCCTAAAATGTCAGCTGTACCTTAGTGAATGGAATAAGAAGAATGTGATTAAACGTCTGCTCTTTCACTCCTATTAATGACTGTAAAATAGCCAGAAAATTCTGAAGGTTGTGGCCATGGTAACAGACACCAGCTTAGGAAAAAGGAAGTATCTGCAGTTACAATTCAACATAAAGATTGCTCATCTCCTTCCCAGAGCTGGAAGTTTACAATCAAAGCCTTGATGTGTGTGCTGGTCCCTCTATTATGATTTCTTCCTGTGCATGTGGCACATTTATTGTGAGAAACTACTATTTATAAGAACATGGTGTGGCTCAAGTGCTACATTCACTCTCATTTGAAGGAAGAAAAACTGCTCTTTTTTGTCAATGGGCTGGAGCAATTGCTGGTAAATGCTTTTGTGGAAAATTACAATGTAGCATGATGGAAGTGGGCCAGATCTTCCCTTAACATGCAGCTGTCTCCCTCCCTTAGATCAGTGAAGTGATAGCTGCTTATACCAGAGTGAAGCCCAGCAGCTACAAGCAGCATTTCTGGAGGATCCTGAAGAACGGAGCCTGGAAACCTCCTTGGCTCAGCTGAGGGCGAACTGATGGAAACTGATGAGACTCCTCAAAAACACCTGCCCTCATCAAACCCTGCTCACTGTCCTACTGCCTCCAGTGTCTCCTCTAACACTGTCCTGCCCAGGGGCGGTGGCTTGGGTAGTCCACTCCACCTTGCATCCCACTAGGCGCTGCAGCTCCTCCAGCACATACCAGTGGAGAAGGTGGTCATTAGTCAAATGAAGCCCAACAAAATAAAAATCACAGCAGAGAGGGGCAGGACAAGCTGAGACAGAGGTGGTGGTGGATAATATGGATGTGGTCTGTGGGCTAATATGAACATGCTGTGCACAGAGCTGATAACCAGCTCCGGCAGCTGTGCAGGATGACTGAAACCACTTGCACCAAGAGCCAGCAGTGAAGGAAAGGGCTTCTTTGAGTGCAGTGTTTTATGCACCTGTGTGACATCTCGTTCAAACATGAGCTTGTAAGCACTGTGCATACGTTGCTAGAGCCTGCAATGTAAATACTGCCTTTTCAAATATGAAGACAACCAAATAAATGCTTAGGAATATTTGGTGTAGCTTGCAAACTCCCCTAGCATGGCCAAGAGAAATAAAGCTACTGCCACCAACATTACATGGGCTTCGTGCCTGTGGTTTCTAACAATGCCATCCTTGCAGCATGACCAGATGAAAAATCTAATTCAGTTAAGATGCGTAAGAAACTCTGGTCCTATTAGCAATGCAAGGCAGCTCAATCATGAGTGAAAATCAATGACCTGTTAAGACTTGTGATGCTCTGGGGGGCAGGGGGCACAAAACACCTGACTGCCTCTTGGCACAGCTGCCCATGCACACGCAGCCACCTCTTTCCCCAGGTCTGGATCACACTGTGGTAGAGCCATTCCTGTCTCTGAGGCTGCAGAGATGGACAAGTTCAGCGGTTCCTCTGCTGAGGTCCGAGCTGCCATCCAGCTTGAAATACCCAGCTCTTGGGGTTTCCTTACGGGCTGCAATAGCTACCCCTAAATTGCTGCCACAGGAGGCCTGTGGGTATTGAGCAATCCCCAGACACCATCCGACCTTGTGCAATGCCCAGTGCATTCAGCCATCCCTCACCCCAGAACACGTACAAAGACCTGAGGTGTCTGTCCAGCACCTCCATGCCGCAGGCTGCTCCATCCGTCCTCCTTCTGGTGCCACTTCTTGCTGCTGAGCTGCAATAGCCTGTGGGAATCAGCATCTCCTGTGCCACCAGTACTCAGAAGCTACCCCTGTTTCCAGACCAGTAAGAGGTCCAGAGGCTGGTCTGGCAGTGCTCGTGGCTATCTGAAACTCATGGGGAGAGGAGGGCAGTCAGGAACTGCTGCAGAAATGGGGAGGGATGGGGCAAGGGGAGGCAGGTCTTCTGATGCAGGGCAGCACTCCTCCTTATTTTGCTCGAAGGACTTCAAGCCTTGCTCTGTACGACCTTTCACGTGCGCTGTGAAGAGTGACAGCACATGCTGGTACACAGAGGGAGAGGAGTTTTAGTCCTGCTCTATTTCCTTCCCCAGAAGACTTGTTTTCGGAGGAGGAAGTCGGAGGCACGGAGCAACTACCTGAGGGAGGGTTTTCTTGCCTGTTCCTCCAAAGCGTTGGAAATCAAAGGGAGTGGAGTGTGCCATGAAGCCTCACTTCACTGAAGCTTTTATCTTTTAAAATTAGGTTAGCAAATTTATTGCTACAGTAGCTTAATCTCAGAGTGCATTATCTGTACACATGATGGGCTGGAATATGAACTAATTCTGTCAATAAAGTGACTGCCTGCATCTCGATTGCCAGATACAAGGAATTCAGTCTTCCCTTTGAGATGCTAAGCAGCTGCAGGCTGGTAGGCTGGTACAGTCCCCTCCCTATGCTTTTGGTTCAGATGCTTCCTACATTCAATTTTTCTCAGCAACAGACGATGCTTCAGCAGGGGAGGAGAGGAGAGGGGGAGAAATCTGGCTCCACACTGGCTGTACACTGTGACTCTGCACCAGCCAGTGCAGTGGCTTGGGGTCTGCAGCTCCCAGGGACGTCTCCAACTGATACCACGAGCTCTGTACGCGCTGGGGACCCACGTGCCTGGCTCTGTTCATCTTCAGCCTGTGTCCTGTATTGACAGGAGAGGCAGAGCCCAGCAAAAGTGTTCCCTCTGCTGGGTTCAGATCAGCAGGGAGCTTCCTTGGTGGGAGGGGTCCTCCGCTGGAAATTCACAGCCAGAACCCACAGTGTTGCCTGAATATAGCAAGGGGGCTGGACCGGGTCAGAGCATGTGTGCAGGTACACACTAAATGCTTTGAATCTAGAAACAACCTTTACCAAGTTACATGCTTCAACAGCAGCTCAGGAAGTGATCATTTTACTATCAAACTCTCCACATTACTTACCTATAGAAAGCAGGGGGCATCTAACTCCCGATTCAGAAACCTAAATTTAGCTGCCTCCATACAAGCTATGGAAATCTAGTCAACACCATCTCTGGTGTCTAGAGAGTGACTGAGCAAGCTTCAAATTCATGGGCTGATTTCAGGCAGAAACAGAAATATTGGAGGCTAGTTTCACCAAACTGCTTGAGGAGAACACCGTCTCAGTTTGCTCAACATCCAATATCAAATTGAATTATATTATTTGTTGTTGTTGTGAAGTTCCTTCATTTTAGCAAAAAGAGCTGGAAAATGCAATCTCATGCCAAATTAAAGCCTTTTCTGCCCAATTGCTCAGCAGACAAATCCTCAAATCAAATATTCTTAGAGCTGCAGCCAGGATAACTGTCCATCAAGTGAGTAAGATGAAGTCTGGAGTGTCATGGGAGTATCTGGTCCTTGGCTTTACAACATCTCAGATGTAGGAATGAGGTGAAGGCTTGTCAGCCAGCCCTCAATATGCAAAGGTGAAAGTTTATTCATCAGATCATAGAATGCTCTAATGTTAATAAAAAAAGCTAAATTATAATGCAGGGAACAGGCTCAACTAGACTGATTTGGTATTTCTGAAGGCTTTTTCCTCTTCTTTTTAAAGGGAGAATCATTCAGTTCTCATGTATACAACACATTCAGAAGAACTAGCTGATAACATTGAGAGATATCCAAAACATGGGAGGGAGGGCAAGGACTGCTTTTCCTGTCATCAAAAGGGCAGCCAAATATTCAGTAATTTCTCCTGTCTTGCTTTATCTGAGCCTAAAAGAGAAGTAGCTCTGTTCTTTGGCTTGTGGGATGTCACCACCAACTCCTCCAAAAATCTCTAAAGCCTTTGGCACAAAGAAGAAAAGAAGACAGTCAGATCTTTGTGAGGAATTGCAGGGAGATGTTGAGGGAGAAGTCTTGCAGTCTTAATTGAAGAACTAGCAGGAATGTTGTTTTAGGACTACAAGATATTTATAGTCTCACCCATTTTGAATGTAAAGGGTACAAATATCATTTTTGCTATTCCTCTGCAGGCCAAGATCAGAGGAACACAGGCCAGAGCACAAAAGAATTTTCACCCCATTCCAAATTCCCATAAAAAAGTGTACTAAGCCTGAATAATGAGTTTAGTCATTTGAATCATGAATTTGGCTTCATAACCCACTGGGAGAGTGAAGCAGAGCAAAACACGTCTGCTAACACCCCGACTTGAGCACCACAATTGGCAAGTCCTGCTGAAGAGAGATCTCAGACTGAAGTTGTAGAAATGTTAGAGGTTAGAACTGAAGTTTCTTGGCAGAACTGACCTTATATGGAAACCCTGTAGAAAGTCTGCCTGCACTGGCCTTCAAACCAGCACCTAAGCTTTCGTTTCTAATAGATACATAGATGTATATAGAAAGGTTAATTCAAAACCACTTAGGTAAAATCAAGGTAAATCATTCCTGCTGGGGGATGTGATGGACAGAGTCAGACAGATGTTTCGTCTTTAAGGATCATGGGGTGAAATGAAAGGAGAAATATCAGGTGGAAGCTGGTTACAATAGGGTTCTTCAAAGATGAGTCTCGGGATGGATCTTGTTTAACATTTTCATTAATAATCATGATGCATAATCTCAGAGCAGTACAGTTGCTGATGGCACCAAGGTGAGAGGCACTGTCAGCTGGACAGCCAGGCAACCACACAAGAATGGGATGATTTTAGCACTGGAATAGTGCAATGGGATGAAATTCCTTATTACAAAGTACAGTTTCTGAGGGACCCGTAGGAAGAATTGATGTTTTTAACTAGAAATGATGAAGCAGGAAGAAGAGCTGAAGATCTTCTATAGCTGTAAGATAACTGGAAAACACCAATATGGTGTCACCCGCAGGAGACAAATGATGCTTCCTAACGAACCTGCTGAGACTGATCTGGCGAGTCCAGGGAGGGGGAAGTGCCAATGCTATTAGCGAAAACAGAGCAGGTTGGAAAAGGGTTTGGAGATATGAGGGCTCACCTGGATTACTGTAGTATGTGGCCGGGAAAGCATGCTCAGGAAAAGGGATTTTGGCCCGCAGTAGCTGCAGAGCAGGGCTATTAAGCTAAATAAGGGAATGGAAAGCCTGTGCTCTCAGAGGAGACCAGAGGCACTTGGCTGTTTAGCCTAGCTAAAGAAAGGCCAAGAGGGGATATGGTTGTAGTCTATAAATACATCAGAGGGGGTAAACACTAGGGAAGGAGAAAAGCTATTTAAACTGAAGGACAATGCTGGCACAAGAACAAATGGGTATAAACTAGCCATGAATAAATTTTGGCTGGGAATGAGAAGCAAATCTCTAACCACAGGAGCAGTGAAGTTTGTGGAACAGCCTTCTCCAAAGATCACAAGACAAATGGCCTAGCTCATGTGAAAATGGAGTTTGAAAAATCCATGAATAGGGTCTATATGACGTAGATACCTGCAGTGAACTGGGTGAGTCAGGAGGTCCCCTCCTGTCCTGCCTTCCTCTTGAAAAGAAACTGTATCCTATAAACCAAGTGTGCTTCTTACAGCGGGAAGAGTCTTTCTGGCACAAAGGATCACCAAGAGGAAAGCCATAGGCAGTAACGTTAAGTAAATGTGTTACAGTACCTCTGTCTTCCTCTGCAGTATGTAATCTCCCACCACCGCACATCAGTAATGCGGAACGGCACGAATGTGAGCAGAGGGTTATACAAGCAGATGAGTGACTGCCTGGACACAGCAGACAGGTCAGGAGAGCTGGCTAGCTCTGTCAATTCAAGCATCAGAGACCACTGGGAGCAGCAATACGATTATTGTAAAAAAATTAATTGAAATCAAGATTTACGAGAACCTCAGTAAAATTCACAGCTGGTTGGGCTTAACCTTGGAGTCAAGAGGATTAGCAGAATATGTTGTCCAAGTCTATGAAATAGTAAGTTTTCCATTTTCTTCGAAAGTGAATCATGTGCCCAGTTTCTATTCAGCATTGATGGAGCAATTCACACTTTCTACAAAGTGTCTTCCTCTTCCAAAGTTTTCTTCCTTTCTTTCCTTTGTCTCCTATAGGGAATACAATAACTTATTAATACCACAGAGCTTTTTCATCTGAAGACCTCTGGCCACTTTACAAAGATTACTGGGTGACAGCTGCATTTCAGTGTTGACTGAACCGATGCACAGGAAGAGGGAGAAAAGGTTTTTCTAAAACATCTGCATGGCTTTTTGTATCAGCTGGTCCTGTGCTCCTGGACCAGCTGGGGTCAGTTTTCAAGGTTCCTGGATTGGCAGGGACTCACAGGGGGACCAGCACAGGACAGACTCTCATCAGGCACTGACTGACCCTAGCAGGCCACAGAGGCTGTTGGCACTTAAACCTCCTGACAGACATCCTTCTGCTCCAGGGCATGCCCAGGACTGTCTCGGTTGTGACAGTGGGGAGGGACCTTGCCCCATGCTCCCCACAAGCCACACCATGACAGACATGGAGGAACCCCTCCACTTATCACGTTCACGCAGGAGTGCCGTGAACACACGGGGCTGTTCCCACGGCCACGGTGCACAGGCTCTGCTTCATTGCTCAGGCTTTGCGCTCCCACGTCCCTGTGCTCCCGATCATGCATCCCCATCACATATTGCTCTGCTGCTGGGTCTCCTTTCCTCGCTAGCCTCAGTACACCCATCCCTCCACAGGGAGAAAAATGACCCTCAGATATTCATGGCTGGAAAGTACTTTGTGTAACAAAATAACATAATATTCACCCTTCGATGTGTCTTCTCTGTTTCAAATATTATAAATGACAGTTTTAAGGAGGGCTGCTCCTGCAATATGTAACACAGATCCTTTGGATGCTGCAGGGTACAGGAGATGTTTGATTCTGCTGTTTAGCTATCAGGTGCTGATATGCAAAAAGTCAAGTTGACTTGCATGACAGTTGTCAACTGTCCCCTTAATGGGGAAGAACACAGGTGGAAGGGTTCTGTTGCTCTAGGACACTCCCTTGGACGGACTTTTCTCTTTTCCTCCTCAAAAATTGTCTGCCCAGGATTTGAAATAGCAATAAAGTACAAAAAACAATAGTGAATGGCACCAAGGCACTTCACTTTGTAAAACAAAAACGAGCCCTGCACGGGTCTGCAAGCGCAGAGGAACACCACAGTTCCTCTGCCGTCTGATGAGGTTCTAGAGGGCAGCACCGAGGGCAGTGAAACTGGTTCGAGATGAGGCGGGGAGATCAATGGCCCATCGTCTGAACTGTCTGCCCACATTTTGGCTATCGTCTCATGAGTTTCCTCAGGGCAGGTAAAAATAGCTGAGAACAGGTACCACAATACCTAACAAATTCAACTGGTGCCAATTTCTCTTGGGGGCTGTGTAATGTAGTTAACCACTGCTCCCAATAGAAACACCAAACCTAATTAGTTTATGTAACTGCATTAGATGGAGAAAGTGCATGTTGCTGATAGTTGCTTAGTGGGAACGCAGCATAGATCTTCCTTTTGTCCATTTACAATTAAAGTGATCTTCTTTGTACATTAGATTCAGCAGCTTATAATGAAATGCAATAAAGATTCCTGGAGTAAATCACATTTTTCTTAATATGTTTAAACAATTTTATGGAGTCTTTTATTGATTGGAGGAGGAGCAGTTTCAGGAATAAAGTGCTTAAACAGACATGGCAAACCATCCAATTACCCAGCACTTCTCAAGGCTAATGCCTGAAGTAACGAGCATGTCACGCAACGGTGCCGCTTCCATTTGTGCCAGACACCTGAGAGGCAGCGTCATAAACCTCTGCAACGGGTGGGGTGGGAGATTTCATCAATGACTGGGAGAAAAGCTTGTCACTGTATTGTCTGTGTGAACAAATTTAGCACGCTGTGAAATCTTCATCAAAATTACCCACCAGCAGGATTAGATAACCAACTTTAAGTAGTAAGGAATAGGAAGTCATGTCCAGTTGAGCAGTGGAAATATGGACAACACTGATTCTTCAGTGGAAAGATTGAAGCAAAATGCAAAATATGATACAGAACAAGGAATGCCAACACTGATGAAACATGTAGACAGTTGAATAGGCTTTTATTACCAAATGAAACAACTGTGCTTTAAAACAGGATCACATTTTGGTTAAAAAATTAGCAAAGTCAAAGAATTGTACATTAGAGCCAGATGCTTAGTGGAACTAGAAATTTCAGAAAGTTTTTGCTTTTATCTGATGGTGCTTGGAAGAAACACTTGTGCTCCGTTTTGTGAAAGAAATATTTCCTGCTGTTGAGCTTTCCTTTAGAAAGACATACATCTGTTTCACTAGCAAGAGCAGTTGTGTAGCTATAAATGCATGGCAGACTGCGCAGGACAGATCTTTAATTATACCTATCCTTCCGTGAGTTCACTGGGAGACAATTGCTCAAGGCTAATAAGGATTAAAACATATTCAGTGACTCTGAAAAAATGTCTTAATGCTAGTCTTCCTAAATTCCCTCTATTATTTGGAGCAATATGAGCACAGCAACTTCTGTTTACAAGTGAAAGTAGAAAACTTCACACTTTAATGCAGTCATGCCCATGTCCTGCTTTACTAAAAGCTGGGGTCCTGCCTTACTAAACCCCACTGTTCAAAACATCCCAGCCAATATCTTCATGGCCTGCAGGGATTTGATGTAAAGCTGCAAATAATATCAGAAAGCCGTGCCATGGCTTCCATGAAAGGTCCTGCGGAGGGCTTTAAATGAGGACCCCAGCCTCAAGAGTCCCAGCGTGACAGATTTTGCCTGCTACCAAGTGACATAGCCTACCTCTGCTCGGCATCTGATAAATGAGCTGCATTTCCAGCATGCAGCAAGGCCGAGGTTTAGTCCCGTCCCACTGGCCACGCAGCTGGCGACGTCCCCAGGGACAGCAGGAGGCTGCTGCCCCAGAACAGAGGCATGGGCAGCCAGATCTGACTGGAAAATCCAGGGGAAGTGGAAAACACTCCATGTCTAACAGAGGAAGTAATAAAAACAATCAAATGTGCTTGAAAAGCCGCAGGCAAGGAGATAGGTAAATGCTTCCCTGGCTCTCTTGAACCCCACTGACATTATGCTCCAAGGCCAAAAACGTAAAGGTTGAATTCAACAAAAACAGAAGCACCTGGAGAAAACTGCACTCAGAAATCTCCTTCTTACCTCTTTCAAGTTTTACGAAAAGAGCACCTGGACATCACTTCCCTCTTGCAGAGCGAAATACAAAATACTTGGCAGTGCTGCATGGCAGATGCAGTGCTGCCGCGCGAGGCTGTGGCAGCTGGGTTGCTGCAGCGGTGTTAAGCAGCGCACAGTACTCGCTTCAGGAAAGGGAGGATTTAGAAAACAGATTTTAGGCACAATACAGCATTAGTCTCTCATTGAGGGGGTTAATAATATAATAATAGTATATATATAATAATAATCTGCCAAGTGGATAACAATTTACTCATTCTGGAGAAATAGTGAAACAGAAGGGGTGTAGCACTGGATATCCATCTCTGCAGTTTCCACATCTTAGAAAAGGTTTAAAACTGAACCAGGGAGTATGAAGTGTGTGTACTAAGGACCAACATGAAATCAGCATCAAACCCAGACACAGGGGAAAGAAACCTCTGTACAGAGACAGGTCAGCACTGTGCATGATAATGTCCCTCTATACAGATGGCTGTTTCTTTACAGACTAAAGGTTTTTCTTTATCCTTCCTTCTAGCCATGCTCCTCACTTCCTTCGCTCTGGTCCTGTTAAAACCCCACTGTTTTGTTGGACAGACTGGAGCTGCCAGCCTTTTTGTCATGCTCCAGTGGGCTGGTTTCCTGCTGGTGGCCGTGGCGAGAGCTTGCAGCTCATGAGCTCTCCCCAGCCCTGGGCTTCAGAAAAACCGCTTTTCTGGTTTTAATTTTTTTTTTCCCAAGGATTCCCAGTTATGCATGATGGCATTTAGCACATCACCTGTGACTATGAAGCAAATGCATCTGGGTGCCTTCCGCAGCACGGGGACCAGCTGGCACAGAAATTCCCTCCTCTGTGCTATTGAAATTTTGCACCCTCCTGAAGAGTGACCATGTGCCATCTGCCCCATGGGACAGGCCCATGTGGCACAGGCTAAGTCCCAGAATGGGCTTGGACACCAGCTGGGAGGATTTGAATTGGCTGGGAGCAAAACTGTGATAGGGACGGCTCTGGACAGAGAGTGGTTTTGATCACTGAGCTCTGGTGCTGGGGGTGCTCCCTATTTAAAGCAGTCCGGGCACATCCAGCAGCCTTAGTACAGACACAGCCATTGCCTCAGGAAACTGGAGGTTTCTTACTTGAATGTTAATGCTAAAATAACAAATGTCAAGGCTTGGGGGAAGCAAGCTCTTACCTACTGGGAAAGGGGTATTGAGAGGGGATTATGAATTAGTCCCCGGGTCCAAATCATTTGGGACACGCTCTGCAAGCGGCCTTGGACTCTGTGATGGGCTTGCTGGGGCTCTGAAGGGGTTTCAGGACACTTGCAGACCAAGCAGCCAGACTGGCACGCCAAGGAGGGCCAAATGCACAGGGGAAAAATGCCCAGCAAGAAGGGCCAGGGGAGGTGGGAATGGTCAGGTGGGCAGTGGCAGCCCCACTGGGGAGGAGGGTGCTGGGGGACGATATCTGCCTGGTGCTGGTGATACAAGCAGGCAGGAGCCAGCGCATCTCCGCTGCAGCTCTGCACCCAGGCTTCTGTCTGATTTTGGCAGCCCTCTGCTGACAGCGAGACACAGCCCAGAGCCTTCCTCCCACACTGCATATATGTGGGTCCTGCTCTCCACCGCAATGGACACTGCTCTTCACATATGCGCCAGTGTCAGCCAGCCCCAGTGGGGCTTAGTCCTTGTACCCCCAAATACCAACCTCGGCAGGCTTGACCCTTGCACCCCAAATGCCAGCCCCTGTGGACTCAGCCTCTGCCCGCACTAAGCAAGCCCGTCACTGGGGTTATTCCAGACCCCAAACGAGAGAGAGGGCTGTGGCGTGGCTGGTCCAGCCCCCCAGCACCCTGTATTTAGCAGCAGCGTCTGTCCAAGCGGTGGGTGACTCATCTGGGTCTGGCTACCTCCTCGCACGGTGCCTTTCACTATGACTCTGGGGATTTCCACGGAGAGGCAGGCACTGCTGCCTCTGGTGAAGCAAGGCTGGGGGGACCTGCATGCCAAAGGAACCGCACACAGTGGAGGGCAGCTCCTCTCCATCCCTCCGCCAGGGCCGCAGGAGGGCTTGCTGGTCTCCAGCGAGGGCAGTGAGGATGGGATGCTCCTCTCCCCCCACTCAGTGCTTGGGCAGCCGGCCAGCCACAGTGAAGGTGAACTGCTGGGACGTGGTAACAGCAAGCTGCTGCTGTGAGCATTTAATTTTTAATTTCTTACAGGGCTTCTTTTCCACCGTCCTCCCCTCCTGCCCCCGCATCCCCAGGGAAAGGCTGCCGGCACCCGTTTCTGCAGCATGCGGTGTTTGGCTGCTTGCCTGACCATGAGGGATGAGAGATGGGTGTCCCCAGCCAACTCTGGGGGGTGCTGCCTGGGAGCCCCTCCTGAGCAGCTTCTTTCCTGGGTCAGCTTTCAAGGACGGGAGACCCGAGGCAGCCAGAGGGCTGGGGCTGTGTCCCAGCTCAGTGGGATCACTGCATCACTGGTCCTGGGGGCCAGGCTCCCTCGGGCTTATTTTCCCAGAGGTTTCCCCTCCTTCTCTTTCAAAGCAGCATCCACCAGCAAGAGATGCTTCTAGTCAAGTTGGTCTACAAAGACACTGGACGGCAGGAGCACGCTGCCTGCCAGGGCACCTTCCCACCGCTCTGGCCATGAGCATGTCCCCTGTGTAGCTGGAAGACATTCGGATGTGTTCAGGCTTCCCCTTTGAAAGAAGAATAATAGCCATTTATCTGCAAGGGAATCTGCAAGCTGTGCAAACCCAAAGCTTGCCCCCGAGAAGCACCACTGAGGGCTGTCAGGAAGGAATTGCCAGGCTTGCCATGCAGGAGGTAAAATTGCCTGAAATACTGGGAATTGCCACGTGCCTGATAGTTGCCATTAGCATCCAAGGGCAGCTCAGAGCCCCTTTGGCGCAGACACAGGAGAGCGTGCAGCTGTCCTGCTCGGCTGCAAATTCCCTCCTCTCTCCGTTCAAGCCATTCCTCTGCTTAAAAATGTTATTTTGGGAAAGAAATGAATAATGGGAACAGCACTGGAAAAGCACGGGGAATTCAGCAAACAAAAGAAAATCTGCTATTTTCGAAAATGCCTCAAACTGGTAACCGTGGCTTGTTTTAACCCCTTCTCTCCCAGCTGTCTCTCCACCACCCTGCCTGGAGTGCTGTCTGCAAGCACGGTGGGAGTGGCACACAGGAAAGCTGTGTTTTACTGCATTGTCCTGGTATGGGAGCAACACCACAGTGAACTAATAACTGACACAGAGTGAACTAATAGTGAAATACTCTTCAATTTTCAATCAGACACTTTGAATTAAGTGAGGTGGGGGCTTCTGCAAGGGTCCCAGTGTCTAATAAAAAGAGAAGAAGTCAGGCAAGCAGTCACCCTACTAGCTCTTCTGTCACTTTTTGTCATCTCCGAAACAATTGTATTTTTCTAATTGAAGCATCGCAAGCACTATGTGGATATGATGAATGGGAGGGTCTAACCCTGCACAGCAGCTCGCTGCCCATGGTTCACAGAGAAAAGGCCATCACTGCTGCAAGAAAAGAAACTGAATCTGCCAATGCTGCAGATCCAGGTAAACATTATAAACTTAACAAATTCACTGAGAGCCCCACAGAGCTGACATGGAGCATGTTATATTACTGTTTCATCAGTTCTCACTTAACCTTGCCGCTAGTATGACCAGGTCTGCAAGGTCTCCTTGCGGCCCTCATCAGCACTGGCACAGGTCTCCTGCCTGCGGCATCCTGTGCCAAAGGAAGGCACAGGTGACATCTGGTCCACCGCTGTGGGCTGCTCTGCAGGTCATTCTGACAAAAGGGACTGGTTACTTTCCCACGTGGGCTAACACCTAGCAGATGAGAGGCAAAATAGGAAATAAATGTGGTGGAACCGCTGTCCTGATGATGCTGGAGGAAGAACGACTAAGGTCTGAGCTTGTGTTTTCAGTTCCTAAAGCAGCAGTGCTCTGCCTCAGCACTGCTGTGCGAGTTGGCTGGGACTCCCATGGATGCCACAGAGCCAGCAGCAGGGATGGGGGCTCCTTTCTCACAGGAATCTAATTCCTGAATTTTTCAGAAAAGAGTTTTTTTTCTTTCAGGAAGCAGACCCCAAACACTGCTCCCTGGATTTTCCCTTCCAGGAGAAGTCTGAAAAAATCTATACTTTGTTCAGAAAGAGAAGAGTTCCTCTTTTCACTGCCCTTGACCTTCCCGAGTCCCAGCACTTCTGCCTTTCACTTAGCTCTGCTTCTCAGCTTTTACCTTAGCGGGAACAAGTGGGACTTCCTTGGCAGGAGTCACTCAGCTCCTTCATCAGGCTCTGACAGCAAAACGTAGAATGTCTTTCTGCAGAAGTGCCCACTACCCAGCAGCTCTTCAATAACTCAATGACCGAATAGTCCCACACAGACCTCAGAGCTGTTAAGTAGTTTGACATCATGTGCCGTCAAACATTACATGCCTTGCAACTCACGTTGGGGATTTGATTAAGGAAACTCTCCAATGAGGCGAGGAAGAACTGCAAATTCTGATAATGTTCTCAATTTTTAGCAGTAAAATAATTGAAAGTGAAGGGTGAAGTGAAGTAACTGAAAGTGAAATCTGCATGCTGTGTCAAACCAACAATAATGTTCAAGCAAGAGGAGACCGTGGTTAGACTGAAAGATGTCCATGTTGGCTAGCCATAATTTTGCACTCTTCTTGTTCACATCAGTCGGTGAAATCAGTCTACAAACATGCAGGCTACTCTTCAGATGAGACTGTTTTAGCAGGGTCAGAACAGCTTTATATGAAAAACCTCACGCAAGATAAACAGCTATGAATAGGACACTTGACAGACAGGTCTAGAGGACAACAGACAGTGTTTCTGCTGAGATATAATTGCTCTAATTGGACCTGGGCTTGCTAAAATGGTAAAGTTAAAGAGGACTCTGCAATCATGCTGCCATTCTGCACAAAAGAATAGTGTTGTGATAGGAAGCATACAGCAGTTGTGGAAATAATCAATGGCTTTGTGTTCGCTTCCCCCTGGCATCTTGGATTTGCCATTAGGAACACGCACACAACATGAGCAGAATATTTTCATTAGAGTTAAAGGTTCTCGGGGCTGAATTGCTTCATGGCTGAAGTCTCTTTGAGTACTATTCAGCTGAATTTAGACACTTCAAATGAGCCGGATCCATTGTGTTCTTGCAATGCTGGAAGAGATGCAGAAAGGCCGTGTGAAGCATAGTCAAGGAATCTGCCCACTCTAGGAGCAAGGAAATTTGGCGAGGAAAGAAGCTAACTCTGATCTTCTTCAGCTTTAACTTGTCTTCTCTGGAGCGAAAGCCTGTAAACTACCTGACCTGCGCTTCTAATAAAACCTCCTTACTCGTAATCTTGTGTCTCTCCAAAAGCTGATCTCTTCTATAATATGAGAACAAGCATGAAGTTTTCAAAGGCAAAATCTTTGTTCTCCAGCAGCATGTACTGTGCAAGGGTTGACTGTGCAGTGTTTCTCCAGCCCTATTTTGAACCCAGTGTCCAGCAGAGAGAGCAGCCCTTTTAGCCACTGTTACATTTGACAGCAGCAAAATGACAGAGCATCAACATTTTGCTTTCCTGACTCCCTCAAGCAGCTCTGTTTCACATGAGGTTTGGCTGGGCCATACCGCAAACAACCTGTGACACTGGGCAATGCTACCAGAGGTCCCTGCTGCGGCAAACACAGCGGTGACTGCAGAACAGCCAAGAAGTTGCAAGCCTGCCCGTGGTCTCATCCCGCTCTCACCTGGTCACTTAGTCCTGCCCAGGGCTCTCCTTTCCCCATGGGGCACCACTTGCCCCGTGGCCCATCCTGCCCCTGCAGCAGGCCAGCCGGGCTCTGGCCCACTCCTGATCCCCCTTTCTCTCGACGGTGAAATTCAGCACACTGCTAAGAGGCTTTGTGACAAATGGGGCAGGTATAAACCTGCCTCAAAGCCTTTCAGTCCCAGCATGCACCTGCTTCTGTGCACAGACAAAGCAGGCTGAAACACTGTCTCCTGCCCCTTTGCAGTTTCTAAGTAAATGTGCAAAAATACTGGTGTGATGCTCAGGAGCTGCTCATGCCCCACATGCAAAGCTGCACTCGCACAGGGCTCCCCAAGCGAGGCCACTTATCCATAAAGAGCCAACTTGGCTTATTGCACCCCTCCTAACAAAAATCCCTTCTCATGTCATCTGCAGCGATGCGCTGCAGCTCCCGCCCTTTTTTCACATTGCAAGTACCATAGAATCATAGAATGGAATCATAGAATCGTTTAGGTTGGAAAAGACCCTTAAGATCATCAAGTCCAACCATAAACCTAACAATGCCGAGTCCACCACAAACCATGTCCCTAAACGCCTCATCCACACCTCCTTTAAATACCTCCAGGGATGGTGACTCAACCACCTCCATGGGCAGCCCGTTCCAGTGTCTGACAACCCTTTCAGTGAAGTCCTAATATCCAGCCTAAACCTCCCCTGGTGCAACCTGAGGCCATTTCCTCTTGTCCTGTCGCTCATCACTTGGGAAAAGAGGCCAACACCCACCTCTCTGCAACCCCCTTTCAGGTAACTGTAGAGAGCGATGAGGTCTCCCCTCAGCCTCCTCTTCTCCAGACTGAACAACCCCAGCTCCCTCAGCCGCTCCTCATAAGACTTGTGCTCCAGACCCCTCACCAGCTTCGTCGCCCTTCTCTGGACACGCTCCAGCACCTCAATGTCCTTCTTGTAGTGAGGGGCCCGAAACTGAACACAGGATTCGAGGTGCAGCCTCACCAGTGCCGAGTACAGGGGCACGATCACCTCCCTACTCCTGCTGGCCACACCATTTCTGATACAGGCCAGGATGCCGTTGGCCTTCTTGGCCACCTGGGCACACTGCTGGCTCATCTTCAGCCGGCTGTCAGTCAACACCCCCAGGTCCTTTTCTGCGGGGCAGCTTTCCAGCCACTCGTCCCCAGGCCAGACCCAGCTTGCAGGATGTGCATCACCCAAAATGTGAGCGATGGGGCAGACACCCTCCCCTGTGCCCAGGCAAAGTGCCAGGGCAGGGTGTAGGTGCGTGCAGTAAGGTGGCCCTTGGCAGGTATGGGAAAAGGGTCTGTTCCTCAGAGCACACTGCAGGCGACAGTGTCCCTGAGTCACTAGGAACCATGTCACCAGCCAGCCCATTTATCCATGCAGCCCTGGGTTCACAGGTCCACACTTCTCCCCCTCCTGCCCTGACCTGACATTTCCTCTGGAGGAGTACTGGGACTCTCAGCAGGACTGTGAGAGATCTATGGGCACATCAAAGCATCAAACATGCCCCACACTCAGCTTCTGCTTCCTCCCAATGCTGGCTTTGCTTTGTGCAT
Organism: Gavia stellata; assembly: GCF_030936135.1. Lineage (NCBI taxonomy): Eukaryota > Metazoa > Chordata > Aves > Gaviiformes > Gaviidae > Gavia > Gavia stellata. The sequence continues at coordinate 23,491,629 of NC_082596.1, read as the reverse complement.
CACAGACTGTGCTCCACATATAGGCTTGTCCAAAAGGTGGTGGGAAATATTGGCCATGGATGATGCTCTCCAAAGAAGTGTGTGTGTCAGACAAAATTTGACGGGATTTATCAACACAAGCCCACCTAAAAAGAGAGGATGTGTTCGTTTCCAGCGAGTATGTCTATGATAAGCCAAAGATCATAGCAAGGATAGTAAAAAAAGTAAGGATTGATATCAGTGAGATTTATGGAGATAGAGCTTTGCACAACACTGTGAACATGTACAGCAAAAGGCCTTGATTTACAAAAGAAGAGAAAGAGCGTTAAACTGAGACCCATCCTCTGCTCTCTCCCATGAGAGGAGGCACTGCTGGGAATTCTGGGCACTGGACAAGTTAAAACCAGTGTTTCAACCCAAGCTATGAGCTTCTTGGCTTTTCTGTGCGTAAATCAGATCCTTATATTATCTCAGTGTAATTTTGTGGCTGAAAGCAATTCAGCAACTATCAGCACAGCCAGACTGAAATTCAGCAGAACAGGATCTGAGCACTTCAGCTCTTAATGATTAGATGTTTCTGTGGAAATGAATCTTACAAAAAAATGAAGTTCGGCGGAAAGTTGACAGCGTGCGGAGACCACAGAGGGAGAGGAACTTTACAAGTTTGCCTTCACTTTTTCCACCTATAGGATTACAACATTTGCTAAAGTTGTAGTGAGGCCAGCTTCTTCACAGTGCTCCCTCTGGGAAATATCACATTCAGCAATTCCTGAATTACAGTTTCTAATTATATTTTCATACTGTAATGTTGTCTGAAATGCAAATTTGATGACAGAATAATTCGATCCATGTAAAATAATTACAAAATTACTGTTTCTCAAACCTCAACTCATACTCCCTGCTATTTAAGAAGATAAATTTAACAGCAGCAAAAGTACAGCCAAAACATAGTCTATTTTTTTAACCGTTATCTGACTATAACTGTCTGCATAGATTTTGGCTCAGCATGGAAGATTATTTCTAAAATATGACTACCAAAAACATTCCAGAGTTAGGATTTTTGTTTCTTTAGCTTGGAACCAACAATCAGGTCAACTTTTATGTTGCAGTCAGAGTACCATATGCATGGCATCTGCGTTTAATTGGAAAAGCAACTGTTGATTAACATGCCAAATCTCTACTGCAGCTCTGTTATCATTTAAACCAGTTGTTGCTAATGTTGATGCAGGACATTAAATTAGCACAACATAATGATTTTTAGCAGGGTGGAAACCAACTTCTGTAATATGTAATGTAAGAGTCTGAAACTCCATACTGCTACGTCAGTTCCCACTGTCTGACAATTCTACCCCCCACCCCCCCCCGGTATGGGGGATTTTATTCCTCCCCCGAATTACTGCCTTGAGTAGTGGCTAGGACCTTTAAAAAGACAGCAGAAATCTCACTGTTTTAAAAATGAAAGAAGGAGTCAGTGCTCTGCATTGCAAGGGTTTTTTAGGTTTTATTATGCTTCTAGCCTAAATTCAGGTTGTCATTGCCCATCAACTCAACCAGATCAAGGTAGAGCACACTAAGGGCCTGAGTGTGTTATTATTACTAGGCTAGAGGCATCAACAGCTCATGTCTGTTTTTAATTTCCCTGGCTGTATCCAGTTGTGTGAGAAGTGACTCAAGGAGATCTCAGTCCTGTTTTTAGCCAAGGTCTCTCCTAAGGTGAAGTACTCTGATCCCTCAGGAGTTGCTGGTCCGCTCCCCCTTCTCTGTGGACAAGGAAACTGTCGGAAGAGATCATCTCCTCCTTGTGTGCGTGCAAGGGGGTGACATATGCAAATAATATGAAGGCTGCTGGGAGATATGAGGGCCAACCTGGCCTCTCCGGAAGAAGGTGGAGTGTCACCAAGCCGGTGTGCATCTCATTCTTATTCTCTTTATGTCAGAGGATTTCAAGTCCAAGTAAGCTGGCAGTGTAATGGTTCTGGCCCTGGGCAGAAGGTGAGGGATGGGCTGCAGCCACCTTCCCCCTCTCTCGGCAGTAGGAAGGACCCTACAGGCTGTTTGTTCTTTTCTCATGGTGGGTGAAACCATGGCAGGGCAGAGATGGCGGGATGCTTAGCATTACATTGCCTGGCAATTTCACACGCTCCCAAGGTAAAATCCAAGTGTTTATCGAAAGGGTTTGGTACAGAGTTGACCAGCTAAAACGAGAGCATGAAATCACTGAGCAGAGGCACACAGCCCTGGGGCGACTCTCACACACCGTCCCCCTGCCCTTCCCCTGAGGAGGGACCTGTGCCTTTTCCTCCAGTCGCAGACTCTGGCACTGCCTGCAAGCTGCCTGCCTGACCACGTCTCCGCCATCCCCACCTCCGAGGCTCAAAGGGGCCTGCGCCGATCGGATGCCCAAAACCCCCCAAGACTCAACAAGAGGGGACAGAGCTGGTCACTCTGCCAAGCAGGACACATCCCTGTGCAACCTCAGCAGCACTCACGAGCTTCCCCAGTAACGCTGCCTCTCAGACCTCCTGCCACAACGCGGCTGGGACCCTTCTGGTAAAACATGAAGCAGTTTATCGTTCTCCTCTCTCACGTCAAGTTAGCGCCTTTTGAAGACTTCCTCATTATCGCTAAAGCAAGACATGTCCATTCCAGCTGGAGATGAGGAACCTATTTTTAAAACATTTCTAATGAATTGCTCTTGAGCAAAAGCTACATCAATTTATTTTTCACCTTGCAGGTGTTTTCAAGGCATCAAATGCTACAGGATGCTGTTTTCAAACCTAAACGAATGAGGTGAAGCCCCAGCCCTCACTGAGCATCATTGCCACACTGATAACACAAGTCAAACCTGGCAGGCAACCACAGCTGTATGTGGAGCCAAATCCTCCAGACGTGAAGGTGAATGACTTTTCCTGAATGGCAGGTGCTGCTCAGTTCAAGTCTGTACTCCATGCCCCAGTCCCTCGCCGGACTTGCCCCACCGATGTAAGCTGGCAAACAAGCAGACCTCGGAGGGTGCTGGGTTGCATCGGTTGCCTCCCCCTGCCCTCCCCACCACCCAGACTCTGAGAGGGACTCACATGCAGGTGGTGGAGCATGGACTGCCGTCAGCCGAAACACGGTTCCCCATGCTGGCTGGGGAGCAGCTGTGCCCAGCTCAGCCTGGCCAGCTCGCCTGGGTGAGGACTCTGAAAGCCCCGCTCCCTGCGGGAAGGCTCAGCACAGGGTGCTCCCCGTTGAAGCTGCGAGGCTCCTCTAAACCTTGGTTAAACTCACCTATGAGGAGCCAGTCAAGATTCCTCATGCACTGATGCACTGGCATCAGGTGAAAAACTTAATAAAGAAAATTTAAAATATTTCACACACACACACACCCAAAACACTGATATTTTAGGCACAGGAGTTAAATTGGAAAGAACAGATGAGATATAACGCTAAGTGAAATGGTTTAGAGGTTTCAGATGCATTTATCCTTGTTGCTCTGTTAAGAACGCCAAATGCAGTGAAATCCAGACTATTAAGCCATAAGTTTCCTTACAGAAGTGCTTTCAATTTTAATCTCTGCCTTGGCTCCCTTTCTGAAACAATTACTTCTGCTGCATTTAGTAACATCAGAATAATTTTTATAGTATTTTTTTATCTTTTATTGCTCTGTGTTTTAAATTGTCTTGTAGCTCCGTGATTGTTTCAGAGTGGCAGCTGCTTTAGAAAATCGTTACCATTATCAATAAACTCTTTGAACTTTGGGAGGAAGGGAACAGGACTGTATAATTAGAGAAGATAAGAATGATCTAGCATACTTTTCCAGGAAATAACACACACGATGCTTCAGCTGTAATCTGTTCTGCAAACGGATCTATATGTTCCCACACAAACAAACTCAGGCTGTGTCACTACACTTCAGCAGCCCTGGGATCTCCTTCCCCACAACAGCCCCCTCAGAGTAAGTGCAATACAGAAACAGACCCAAACTCCCTCTTCTTTTTGCAAAAAGACCCAAACAGCATTTCATTTTCCAATTACCGCGGTGCTGTTCATGCTGCAGCTCTTTTTTTAGCTATTCTAACCGCTCTCAACCCACAACAGGAAAAAAAAAGCAAAAAACAAGCTGTATGTGTGCATGAGAGAAAAAGGGTGAAAGCCTGTGTTACAGCAATGTTGCTCTCTTGGCATATTTCAGATAACTTTTCAGGAAGCTCTTGATCCTTTCCTCTGTAAACACTATACGGTCAAGAGTCCCGCGTGCCCCAGGAGAGGGACAGAAAGCCCGGGGAGCGTACGGGGTGCGGTGACTCCGTGTGAACAAAGATGATTTAAAGACCCAAACTTTGGGAGTTGGATTTCAAGCTGTGCCTAGCTGCATCGGCTGCTGGCTTCCTCCTCACTGAACACGTTGGGTACACACCCGCCTGAATTGGGCAGCAGTAAAATACTATGGGTTCCAACAGAGGTATAAAGCTGTAGAGATGCCCGAATCAACACAATACCTAAACATCATTTCTTTTAACTCCCGAATGCATTAGCCTAGGAGTACTCGTGTTCATTTATATTCCGAAAGTGTCAAACGAGAACAATATCATTTTATTCTCCTTTCATGGATCATTAATCTAAATTTAATTCCGCTTTGCAGTCTGCACACAGAATTAGTAACTGGAGGCTGCTTTGCATTTATCTGATAGTGCTGGGCTTGTTCATCAAAGCGAACTTCCAGCCAAAACAAACAAATGAAAAAAATATCAGTCATGATAAGCTGCTTTCTATCTTATTTTTTTTTAAAGGAAAAAAAAATACCTGACGAGAACATAAAGCAAATGGTTACCTCACACTGCAGAAATGCAAGTTTTTAATAGTCCATGCTCTGGCAGCCTCTGAGAAACAGCAGCGGCGGCGGCGGCGGCGGCGGGGATAAATCCAGCATCCACTAGGTTCTCACAAGGCTTTGGCTGCGCGGCCGAAACCGCAGGCTCTGCCTCCAGCTGACGTCAAGGCGGCTGTCACATGGCCCAGCGCAAGCCCAGGGAGCACTGGTTGTCCTGGCAACCCCAGCACTGCTCCGAAATTATTTCAATAGGTCATCTGTCATACTGCGCGCACATTGGAACCATCACGGGCGCCCGGACAACCCAAACACCAAGGGCTCGCTGGAGCTGGCTGCGCCGGGGGGTTGGTCCCATTGCTGACACTCTCTTAACCCTGTCCCCGAAAGAAAACGCACCTCCCTCTTCCTCTTCCTCCTGCATCTCCAGCCTCCGGCAGAAAAAAACCCTTATACACCTGGTCTGCCCAAGCAAAGGGGCAAAAGTGCCGCCCTCTGTATGTACCGGGGCACCTCGACGATGCGCAGCCTGGCACTGGCTAAAATTAGGGTCTTTCAAAATGACACACAGCTGAGGTTTTATTCGTAGCCACAGAGTTGCATGTTTGGTTGCCAGCATCTCTGCCCAGATTCGGGGCAAGGTAGCAGCGGTCCTTGCCGAAGCAATGTGAGGAGGCAGCCATGCGGGGCTGCGGGCTGGCCCCCAGAGGTGCCTGGCTAGCCGGCCTCGCGTCCCTGAGCCTCGGCCACCAGCCCCTCCTGCTCACCTGCCCATGATGCTTCTCCTGCTGCTCCCAGCAAAATGTCCTGGGAAGGGGGACGAAGCAGTGCCTGCCTCCACCTGGCTCCGACTCACCTCCACAGCCTTATCCTGCAGGCAGAGACATGACACTGGTGTCTCAGATTTCCTTGTAACTCTAGCTAAAATCCACTCCGTCTCCCAAATTTCCTTTTTTCTTTCTGCACATCACCTTACCAGAGCCCCGCAGCGCACACACAAGGGGCAGGACACAGGAGAGGCCGGGAGGAGGGAGAGACTTTCACTTGCGAGAAGCAGGGAGGAAGGGCAAAGTGTCAGCAACAAGAAAAAACTCCTGTGCTCATCTGAGTCAGTGATGGTTACTGACCGGTGCCCAGGATACGAAATACCGGGAACCAGCCGCAGTAGATGGCTGTGGTGAAAGCGGAAGCAGATGTAAAACCCCATGGGATCTGCAAACGCAAACACGGGGGCATCCTCAGCTGAAGATGACTTTGGCTCCTTTGCAACAGGTGAAAGAGAAAATATTAAAAATGAAAAGACAACCTGGGATGGGGCATAAGAGGGTGCTGAGGAGGGCTTCCCCCCATCCAAGGCAGAGGGAGGATGGTGGCGACATGGGACAGGTGGGCAGTGGGGGGACCGCTGAGCCCCATCGCCCTCCTCTGCATCCCTCTCCCAAGTGCAAGAGCAGCAGGCACTTGGGATATTTAGCTCAACATCAACAACATCCAGCACTGGTTTATGTAGCATTTAGTGAGACAGGCTTCTCTCTCCACAATGCAGCTTATAAACCACCTTTCCAGCACCACCGGTGCGCTGGGGCTTCCCGAGGCACTTCGTAGTAGGGGGCAAAGCCCTCTGGGATCGTGAGCTGCCCCCGTGGGCCTTGGTGCAAAGCAGTGAAGAGGGCGCAAAGAGTTACTGCAATAGAGTAAGGCAGCCCCACTGTCTAAAATCCATGCCTTAAAAACAAAATATTCACAACTAGCTGGGAAACCTGTCACAGTTTAACAGAACAAGAATAATGCGATGAATTTTAAAAACCCCACTGATTACCATGTGTTACATATAATCACATGTAGTAATCCACAAGGCAGAAACTTCATGTCAACACCCACCAATAAAATTGTACCATAACATACAGATGTATTTTTTCACTTAATGGCAATGTTCGTACAGCACAACAGAAAGTTTGGGATTGCAGTTTAAAAAGATATCCCTCAATGCTGTATAGCACATTACTTTCTATTAGTCTGCCAAAAATGTGTGCACCTGGGGGAAATTTTAATGTTTTTGATTCCTTTAAAGGCCTTTTCACAAAAGCGGACAATACAACACACGCATTTGAATGGTCCAAAATATTTCGATAGCATTTTGCTGATGGGCTGGCGGAGGCGGCTGGGCAGGGTCCCCCCAGAGCTCCCCGCAGCAGCCGCCTGGGGACCCGTGCCAGCTCCACCCTCATAAGCCTGGTCCTCCACACCTACAGACACACATCTGTCCTCCAGCATAAAAATAATCCTTTCACTCTCCTTTACGAGGTATTTCTGCTGCAGGGCAAGAGCCTGGAGGAATTTTTTAACCATGCATGGTATTTATAAGGATGTACTAATTATATGCTGTGAACGTTATAATTTTCAGCCAGTTGAAAGACGCTAAGTGAAAAAAAAATGACCAATGCTCTGAAAAACATGATAATGGCAGCCTAAAATGTGCTGTTCCCAGTTCCCAGGGCTCAGCGGAGGTCCTGCTGTGCCTCCTCACCAACAGTGGCTGGGGATGACTCCTCCATAGGGAGATTTTCTGAATTTCTGACTGAAATCCCTACTTCTCGCCAGCACTTGCTGTAACCTGCAAAGCTTTCCGGGACTAGGGGCAAAGGAGACCTTTACACGATGTAGATGGACACAGAAATTAAAGCAACAGCATTCATCCTCGGAGGGCCAAAGAATCCTGTTAAAAGTGGCAGAAAAGCCTATATTCCCTGATTTAAATTAACTTTTCCACAATAAAACCCGCAACTCCAAACCAGTCTCTTCTGTAGTGTCAATCAACGAAGTGAGCACAAAGCAATGAGACACGGGCACTGACTGGAAAAATACATAAAAGACATTTAAAGGCTGAAGCCTGCTGAGAAACAAATGTGTTGCATCCACCTGGGACCACAGTACAAAGACTCACACTCCTCCTCCCGCTATGGGGACATGGTGCCTTGTGGGGAAAGGTCTCTGTCCTGCATTTGGGACCCTCTCTCTCCCTCCCACCCCTCCATGTCGGGGGCCCCCAGCAGGCACTACCAGTGGACATGGGTTGGCTCCCTCACCCCCAACACAACGGGCAGTCTGCCAGAGCTTCACTGAGTGCAATGATATGTGTTAAACATCATAATATACACATAGACATCTATAATACCTAAAACCACCTATAGCACACATGTATTGGGATCTATGTAATAACTTACACACAGATACAGTGCTACAAGGCGGGACACAATCCAGCTTTTCCTCCCCTGCTTCTTTTGGCTCTGCAGAGCTAACAATAGATAACATTTGTTTGCCCATAAAATGGAAGACATGCAGGGAACAGAAACTCTATATGGGTTGATCTTTTTACCCACAAAAGACTAGATCTTCCCTGGTGTCAATCAGCAAAGCCGCCTGCTCTCAGAAAGGAGCCACATCCATGTAAGCAGCTGAGAATCCACTCTTGGCTTTCCTCTTACCAAAACAACACTTAGAAAAGTGCTTCATCTTGAAATCTTCCCTCAAATATCCATGACTTTTTACTGTTTTTAAAAATAAAAGGAAGAAAAAAAGCAAGTAGGCATGATTTTAATGTAATATATGTGTGTAAAAAACAAACCACATGTGTTTTGCTGGCTTCTGCAGCTTGCTGTTTGAAAGAGTGGCTAATGTTTCCACTGGCATCCGTAACAGATAAAAAAGAGACAGAAACAGGGCTCAGCAAAATGTTGTCATGTTGACTTTTGCTCTTGTAGAAAAACAGGGTGGAAAAAACCCCACAGGAAAAGACATTCTAATTTTGATACAGATGACATGGCACTACCAGCACAGAGGGGGTTGAAATAAAAACAAGAAGGGAAAGTGGTTCAGCCCACCCCATTCACTGATGGTGTCCCAGTGAAAGAATTATTGTTCAAGTCAAATCAGGTGGAAGACAGTTTCCCAGGAATGCAGCACTGTAAGAAAATCCTACGCTCTCCATATATCTGTCATGGCTCTTTAGTGCCACTAATTCCTGCTCCCAGGGAGGGTGAATGATTCCCCTTTCAGGAACAATAATTTTAGATACCTGTACAGCACCAGTGGCTTTAGGGATTCCCCCAGCACCCTTCCTAGCACTGAGAAAAGCCACCAAACCCGAGCACTGGGAGGGTGTAAGCATCGGCAGCGAGGACCCATTCCCAAACAAAGACCTCTGATGGGTGCTGCTGAGGAGTGATGGAGAGCTCTTGCACCACAAGTTGCCTTTTTGTGATATATTTTGTAGAAAGGATCACTTGGTCTGCAATGATTTTTCTGGCATTTGAGCCTAAATAATGCCATCATCTATCCTTAGGCAGTATTACATTGATTTTTCTTCCTCCTGATATATGCAATAGCTTCTCACATGATCTTTTAACACTTTTACTTGCACCTGCCTCCTCAGGGGAGCTGATCACTTTTGGGGCTGGTGCATCCCGCCTGCATCTTGTCCCCTATGCTGATGTCCCCACGTCTTCTCTTGTCCTCTTTCTGCCTGTTCTCCTGCATTTCCCTTGCAACGCAGGGCAGGTCCTCGCCCTCACTCTGCACCACTCGTTGGTTGGATGGGAAAAGCATCTTGAACCATGAGTAAGATGAAACTCACTTTCTGCCACCTTGCACATCTTCCAGGATGACATCTACTCCAGTAGCTAAGAGGAGCCATTCCCTAGCCCAGAGACCTGCTGTCACAGCACCGCTGGAGCCTGCAGCACCCAGCCTCTCCCCCAAGAGGGTGGCCTCATGCCTTCCTGCCTGTTGGGAAGGACCTCAAGCCTGTGCTGTCCCCCAAACCACAGCCAAGAGAGTGAGAGGAGTTGAGGTTGGCCACCACGTCAAACATTTGGCCTCTGGGAAGTAGCGAGTTTGCTGGATGTGAATCACCCTTGCAGGCATCCCACCTCACTGGCACTGAAACACCAGGAGACAAGCTCAAAAACTTAAGAGAGCAGATGAAAACTGAAATACTCTTAGCCGGAAAAAAATCCCATCATCTAGCAGGCATGATCAGTACCTCCTAAGGGACCAGCCAGAAGACTTACTTTGCTGCTGACCGTGAATGCTTTCCATTAATTGATGCATTTGAGTTGTGTGCACTTACCTGGGGGGCAAACTGAAAGAAAACAGGGAAAAGTCATTTGGATCAAACAAGAATTGATTAGTTGGCAACATGCAGGGAAAAAATATCACTTTGGATCAAAGAAAGTGTTTTGGGCATTTTTAAAACAAGCCAAGGATATTTGGAAGCAAAGGTCTTAATCTGCAATGGGATTTCAGCAAAGAGCTGTGTGGGCAGGAGGGATCACCATTGCTTGCCCCACTGGCAGTCACCCTCCCTCATCCTGGGGGACTGCTTGGCGAGGAAGCACAGCCCACCCCTCTCCTCTCAAACTCTGCTATTTGCATGGTTTAACCTGGGTCATTTAGACTGAATTTGCTGATTGCTTCAAATGCCTGAAAGCAGCACTTTCTGGAGAATAACTGAGTTACCAATTTTTCCCCCAGATCAAAATAGTATTTCAGATAGTGTATTACCCCCTGAGCCCTCTTGCCAGGATCTCTGTGGTCGCACAATAACATTTCCTAATTGTCTGGCTCTTCTGCGTCTCCTCCTTGCTGTATGGAAGTCACATCTGAGCCGCAGAGATATTAAGATCGTGACCCAAAGTCATCTAATCACATGGATAACCTTACGCTGGCTGGGATGTTACACGTGTGCTTAAGTATTTGCTGGATGAGAGCCCAAGTGCCTGACAGCATCGTGGAAACCAACTGTGCACACAGCGATAGAGAGTGCAGAAAAACAAAGAAACAAGATAGAAATACCCTTTTGCTCCCCAATAAATCTTTCTGCAATAAGGGGAAAGGAACAGAAAACTGTAACAGGAATTCAGTCATCTGTATTTTAGTCCACTTATATTAAAAAGGAACATTTCCAGTTTTTCAAAAAATCTTTGCAGCATTTATCACACTTGGCAAATTTTGAATGTTTTTGCTTTTTTCTTATTTTTCCTTTCCTGTGCTTCCACTCCCTCGTTTTCCTCCTTGTGTTCTTCCCCCTTCACTTGAGCTGCTGCCATCCACTTCTGTGTAGCTTATCTTATCTGAGTAGCTGCTAGTATTTAATTTGTAATAACAAATCACCAGCCTGCACCCTCACATGGAAATATTATATCACACTCCTGTTAAATATACCAGTATGTGAATAGCCTGATTTATTAAAAGATTAATTCATCACACCTTTGACATGATGTTTCATTGCCTGCACTCAGAAACGAGAGTGTGGCGTTATCCTTCCATCGTGGAGACACTGCGGTCCCAGCATTTCCCATGGCTCTGAGGAGCTTGGAGGCAGGTCAGCTCTTGGTACTGGAGACCTGTTTTCCTCTGTTGAGGACAGTGGTGTTCTGCAGCCTGCTCCCAGAAGCCTAGCTGGTGCCTGTGTGCACATCCCTGCAAAGAAGGCAGCATCCAGCATCCCGTCCCCAAAACAGCCCTGGGGGGTGGGGGCTTCAGGCTGAGCAGGTCACTGCCTGTCCCCTCCTCGCCCAGCCCCAGCTTGCCACCCAGCCGTTATCTGGCCACAGGGATAAATCAGCTGGGCTGGATCTGGACACAATAAACAACTGACTCTGCTTCATTTCCCTGCCAGTCCTGATCAGGACATCTCTCTCCCTCCCAATCGCCCAGCGCCTCCCCAGCAGCTAATCTCTGCTCCTGGCTGCTAGATGGGTAGAGTGTAAATCGCCAGGCTTTGCCGGGCTTTTTATCAGTGGGCAGGCAGGGTTCGGAGCAGAACAAGAATATTGGCTCAGAAGAAAGCCCTGGAGTTTCACTCTCAGGAAGGGAACTTGCTGTCCTTGCACGCATAGTTATGCAGTGTTTATGGCAGGCACTTTGTTAACTTCTTCCTCCGCAGATACTAGGGAAAGGTTTACCAGTGTCAGTAGCTGCTGAAGAGATAGTAATGAAAGCATTTTTGGCATCTGTTTTCTGGCTTACACCAGGCGTCTTTGCCCTTTCCTTGATAACACGCACTTTTCCCCTTTCTCCCTTTGATACCCAAAAGGTAAGTGGTGATAAATTTGTCATACATTTCCTGAACACAGGAGCAGGAGCTGGAGAGGGTATCGTGCTGGGATGTGGAGGATCCCTGCTACTTCAGCACGAGCCATGCCCAAGCACCGATCCTGGCAGCAGTGGCTGACTGCATCCCTTTGACATCCCACTTCTCAATTTCACCTTTTCCAGCACCCACTTTTCCAGTGCCTGCACGTGTCCCTGACCTTGCTCTGAGAAGAATGGATGGTGGATGCTGGTTAGTCACGTACCTGTGGTGCAAGCCCGCAGCACTTACACAAAGGCAAGCTCACAGGTTGTTTTCATACCGCAGGCTCTGCAGCCCCGGCACAGCCGGGCACTGCAATGGGAGGCAGGGATGGAGCAGCGAGGGTGATACTGCACTGCCAGACGTCTGGGGCAGCAACAAAACCAAAAGCTGTTGATCTCCAGGGAGAGGAGAGCAAAACAGCTCCTCTCCAGTCATCTCCCACTCCTTCCCCACAGCTGATGACAAGCATGGGGTCTGTTAGGACCCTGGACGCTAAGCCAAATATTTTAGACCTTTCCAGGCTCCAGTTGGTGCTTTGTGTCTCTCCTGAGTGCCCTTCCCTGCAACCAGACCTGGTGTTACGGTTTGTTCTCCCTGTGCACCAGTTCATAAAAGCAATGCTGCATGTAAGGCAGCTTCATGGCTGGTTCCTACACAGTAAGCAGGTGGGCACGTGCTAGCCGTGCTCTGAGCCCGGCAGGGGTTTATGTGAACCTGAACATAAAAGCAGACTCCCACAAATCAACCCAATCTGTCAGTCTTTCTGTTGACTTAGTTGACTCTGGGGGTACGTACACATAGTGTTTTGCAGGCAGATACGAGCTCACTCTGAACCCCAGTTTGAATTGACTGGAAGCCACTTGAGTATGATTTACATGGAAAAAACCCCAATACCAAAACCAAGCAAAGAAAGTAACCACACTCAGACAATGTTTGGTTGCTGTAGAGCACACAAGTAAGACAGAGCCAACAAATGCCTGCCAAAAACATGTAGAAATATCCCAAGAACCAATGAAAGCAAGCTAGGAACAGCCAAATTCTGTGAGATCCAGTGACCAGTATCTGCTCATTTACTGCTCTCATCTGTCTTTAATAGGAACTAAAAACGATGTCATCCTTTGAATGAAGGGCCTCATTGCGTGGAATACCTTTCTGTCCTTTGCTGAGATGACCCTATCCAGCCACAACAGCTGTCCCCAGTCTCCCTGTAGCAAGTGGAAACTAAGGCTGTTTTCCCACGTTATCTCTGAGTGGGATAATGCAAGTTGCCCAGCTGTGCTAAATCCCAGCAACCAAACTCGGCAAAACAAACCAAACCGGAGCCGTCACTGGAATGACAGGGACATGGCTTTGGAGATCCAGTGTCAGGTGCTGTGGATCCAGCCCTCACCTCCATTGCCTCATCAGTGTGAGCAAAAGCAGCATTTTCCAGCTGGTGTACCCATGAAATCTTCATGTTTTTTTTTTCTTTAGGGGGTGAATGCCACCCAGATGTTTGAGGATGGATCCTAGGTTATAAATGCATTAACTTTTTAAGAAGATGCAAAGAGAAGACAAATATGGACAGATGCAAGAATCTCTGCTCCTGACCCACTGAGTCTGGGCACTGCTGCCACCCAGTCCTGCTCGGCCATCCTCTTGCATGTGGTCATAGACCCTCCGAGGGACTGAAAGGCACCTGCTCGCTGCAGCCTGCTCCTTCCCTGCCTTGCTCCCTGGAGTCTCATCACGCAGCTGGAGAGCAGAGCCCTGCAGTCTCCTCTCCAGGGCTGTGCAAGGTGTTACAGCTGCGTATTTTATCCCCTTCAGGAAGATTCAAGTAGGAGAGTGATGAATGCTGAATTTGATAAACTGTTACTCAAAACTGATGAGCAAGGGACTGAAAATTTTGAAATGGGTCGAGCAAGATCTGCCCCAAAACTGTTAACTTTGCAAACAAAACTTACCCAAGTAGTTAAGTGCTGTGAGCCAGCCCAGTAAGATGAGAACAAGGAGAGAGAGAAGTTATTATGTAGACAGAGTAACATCCAAATTAAAAATGATCTAGGTATGGTCCCAAAACAAATTTAATCCTTCATCTCAGTTCGTGGTAAGAAAGGACAATGAACAGAGGGGCAAAGACAGGGTAGCTAATAGACTAAGACTATGGGGATGAAAATTACCAAACCTGAAATGGAATAAAATTTGAAGCATTTTAATGTGCTTGAATCAAAAGACCAGATAATCCGTACCTAAGAATCACAGAATAATGAAAGAGCTGGCAAATGAAATGGTAAGTCTGGCAGAAAGTATTTCTCACAAATATTTCTACTTCAGGGTAGTTCAGGCTGTCTCTAATAAAAGGCCTGTAAGTAATACTCACAAATATGGGCCCTTTTATCTGGTCTACGTAGCGTGCAAAGCATAAAACAAAATCTTAAGGGAAGAACAAACGCAGAGGAAGAGAATACAAGCCCATACCTTTATCAAACAGATGTGTCCAGCTTAGCCAATATCTATTTTTGATAAAAGAATTTTACAGATCAAAGGAAATGAGATTTACCTAGACTCTGCTAAACCACCCAACATGGCCCAATATGGGAAATGATTAGTAAAAACAGAGATGATGCAAGCTAGTACAAGTATTGTAAGGTGAGGAGGAACTGGCCAGTGGGCAACAACTTGTTGAGCATGGAGGAGGCCAGCAAGTGGACACCAGCAGAGCTCCTCACGGACCAGGCTTGGGAGCGTTCTAATTTAATGTGGCACAAAAAGCAATATTTTGCTGGTGAAATCTGGTAATGAGGATGTTGCCAACATGGAAGATGGTCACAGTGTCAGAGAAGAAGAGCTGGATGGAAAACAAACTATGAAGGGATAGAGATGCCTGGGGAATGGGAAAGCTACCTGACCGGAGGAAACAAAGACAGTTCTTAGCGCCATTCCCTTCAGCTCTGGTCAGAGTGGCTGAGCTAAAATACATTTTCCAAAAAGGCATGAGGGTATGGAGCAGTGGCCATCACTTATCCCAAATACATCCTGCTTGTCCCACAGGCAGTGTCCTGAGGATGCAAGGGAAGTGATGACACATCTCCCCATTCACCCTACTGCTGGGTTGGTTAGACTCGGAATCAAAACGTTCCCTTTCAAGATAAATGAAACGTCTGGCAAAGAGCATTGATTCTTTGAAACTACAGTCCATGATAAAGGGGAGAAACAGTTCGAGTATTTGTCTTCTCTTGACTGTCTGCATATTTGTCTCTTTTGAATTTTTTTGCTGAAAGGTACTTCTGTCCTGGAAAAAGGCAGGAGAAGTCATTCCTAATAGGCAAAAGAAGCAAGTTCCACTACGTAGGTAATTAGTCACCGTTTTAAAATGTTGTCATGCAACATTTCATAACTAAGCAATGCAAAACCAAAAACAATATAAAATGAGCCTGGAATTATCTCCTGGAAATACTGTGTTGAAAAATGAATTGGATGAGGGAGATTTTCACATTGCCAAGGGGCAAATTTTATTGGATTTTAAGGTCTTTGGTAGATTAGCAACAGTAAATATAGAGAGCATAAAGCAGTTAAGCTGGGGGTACACATTAAACAGAATCTACACAATGGAGAAAGTCAGTGCCACCCTGACACTGACAGGCAAGGACTAGACCGAGGTACTGATCAAAAGAGGGGGTGTAGGCCAAAATGAAGGGGAAAAAGTCATTGCCTTGCCTTATCACGTTAATTGTCTTTGATTTTGAAAACAGCCATCAAAGCAGTTAAACCATTACAAATGCATCTCTAAGACAAAAATAATGCTAGCAGAGGCAACAGTGGAAGCTCTAAGGTTCGGTAGGAACTGGTTCCTACTACTTGTTGAAATAAATCCATTTGAAATAAATCCATATGAAAGGGGGCAAAGCAAATGGAAAAAAAAAGATTGTTTTTTTCTACCTACAGTGCCAAAGCAAACTTTGCCTGTTTACTGAAAAAGTGTCATTTGGAACTGGTGATTAAGTATTGCTGATAAATTGGATACACCTATTTGGTGTTACTCTAGCCATCTGCTTAGCATTGCAGGAGTCCCACCTTACAATTTCCCAAACAGCAGTAATCTTTACCTTAAATAAATTGTTCAAAGAGCTCTAGAGTCACGTCTTATGGTCTCTGTGCTCAGCACTGCAGTCACTCTAGACCTGCTCCATGTCCTACATGATGCTTCACTACAAGGCTTCCAAGTCTCCCTAACATCTGCAGACAGCTCCAAAATCCTTCCAGTTCTTCCCTGCTATTTCCAAACTGCCTCCATGGGGTGCCCGGCTCGTCCCCAGGGCCCATAGGCCAGCCATGCTCTGTCTTCACCCCCCTGCTCCTCCACATCCATAGTTTTGGACATGTTAGCTGGACCAGAAATGATGCTGGTAGCAATGGTGGACTTCATCACACACCGCATGGCTAGTCTAGCAGTGTGTCTAAACTGATTAATTGCGTGTCCTTGGGTAGGAGATATTGTTAATTTTTGTTTCTTTTAACAAGCTAGAAGTTTTCACAAAACATGGAGGAACTTGTTCTCCTTGAAATTTCCACCCTTCTGCCAGTCTGACTGGATTTGTGCAGTGGTTTCAAAAGCTACTTGGGGGGAGCGGGGGCAGTGAGAGCAGAGACAAAGACATGCTCAGAGAGAGCATGCTCAAAGAAATCCCATTTTGATTGGCAAATAGGACAAAAGGAGCAATCTTCCGCTCCTGCTAATATACAGTATAGCAGATCCTGGACATAGTTCCCAGCCCAGCATACTGCCATTGCAGAAGGTAACCGAGCAAGCAACTCTCCTCTCCTGCAGCCTTACTCGCACTAGAGGAATCCTGCTGGAACTCACATAATCCAAAGGTTATGTGAAACAAGCCACAAGTTGTCAAAATTATTGAAACAGGCAAGTTTGCAAGAAAAATATGAATCTTCCAGCAAGCTACAGCATTTTCAACACCAGGGTAATACAAGAAAGGCAGAGACTTTTGGAAGAGCCCTCTACATCCTGGAGCATTTTGCACATTGGGAAAGCTATTGGCCTAATTTGCTCCCCTGTGCACAGTGACTCCAGAGTCTGTTGTGGTGGATTGACCTAAGGAAGTTAACTCCATCCCAGTCAGACCCAGTACAACCACGCTGGAGCTGGGACTGACTCTGCTGGGGCACGCAGCCTGCGGCACATCCCTGGGCTGTCCTCCTGCACAAGCCGTACTCCCAGGGAATGTCTCAAGCCTCTATCAGGCATGGAAAACTATTTCTGTGTTGTATGGAGCACTCTTCAAGGCAATGCCCCAAAGTTTCAGGTGGTTTTGCTTCAATCAAGAAGAGCTACAGCCCCTCAGCATCTTGCATGAACTAGTTGTTCATTCTTCTCGAAAAGATGCAAGAGGCAGTGTAAATTGAAAGGTTGTTTGCCATTTTTACAACTTTCCAGGCAGATGATCTTCCTCAGCTTAGTGGCTACTTTCAGCTCCATCTCAAGTCCCTCTTCTCTGGGGGTTTTGCTGCTCAAAGGTCTCCTGGGCAATGTGTGTGGGGAGCTTGTGTTGAGGTGCCAGATGCTGCTCCATCCTCTTAGTTTTGAAGTTAAAGCTTAGCAGCTACTTTCTCTCCAAATAATGTACAACCCAATATAATTGGGTCAGAGTGCAGGTAACAGACCTGTAAACCTGCTGAGATGGACTTACAGCTCTCTGTTCCCTGTTCATCCCCCACTCCAGCACTGCGAGCCAGTGCTCCCAGCCAGGAGCCCAGCTAAACCAACATCAGCACTGGGGTCTGGCTTGGAGGGCATTCCTGCCTGTCACGTGTGTGCCGCAATCAGCTCCTGCTGCACCGTACTAAACAGGAGGTTTAGTGACACTCCAGAAGTTAGGGTGCACAGGATGAAACTGTGTCAGAAGTCTGGAAAAAATCTAGTATTTCACTACAACCAAAGCTGTCTCTTTTTCTGGCTCTGTTACGGTCAGTTTTTAAAAAAATGTAAATACATCATCTGAGTCCCATTCCTACTTATGTGGGTGTAAGCGAGGAGTAACTCTGCCCAGATCACTGGAGGTTCCCTAGAGAGCAGGGATCCAGGATGGGCTCAAGTTGCATCACATAGAGCCAGGGCTGAACAGGACTAAAAACGGGGGAGTTTGGGCAGCCCGAAAGTCCCTGCTCCCTCTGCATCGTTATGATACAAACGACTTTTACTGTGGAACAGGGGAGAATGCACTGAAGCATTAAATAGGGTAGTTATTTTCATTAGCGGTACCGCCAGAGACTCCCTTACAGAAATGCAACGTAATTGTAATGCAGCTCCTACCTTCTGCCAGAACCTTCAACAAGCGAAGTTAATTCCTTTTCTTACTTGGTTTTCCTGCCCAGTGAAGCTTGTCCAGATGTAATCAATAGCAGGATGAAAGACTGTGGGACAGGAACACAGCTGTTGCAAAGGGCACATTGCATATCTGAAGGGGTTCGTGCCAGTACCCAAAGCCGAAAACAACCCTGTGAGAGCACCTCAAGAAGCCTGAGGAAGATGTTGCTCCATGTAAATACTGTTTACATCTGCAGTGGTTCAGGGTACAGTGCTACAGTTGCAAGTCAGACCCTGATTTCAGTAAATTAATTATGTCAGAGGTTAGTAGTAAAATCTCAGGGATATTTTTGAGAGACTTCTTTATATGGACAGTGTTTATGAACAACCCTGAGACATTTGGAAACAATTTGTTTTTTCAGACACATACTACTTAGCTCACCATAGCTAGAGACAGACTTTGGACCAAGAAGGGTGGAAATGTATCCAGAGTCAGATTATTAAAGGTGTTTCAGCCCAACTCCACTGTGCTGACGTACTTAACCAGTTTGGGAGGCTGGGGCTTGTTTTCAGGATGTGTGTCCAGCACTGCAAACATCACTGGGACAGGCAGGTTTGGCATCCCCCTCCCAACAGCCTCGCTCCCTACTGAAGGTTTACCCATGTGGCAAAGCATTGTGCATCTATATATTTCTGTTTCTAATCCTCCCACCTTGTCTTTTAAAACCCTGGCTAGACAGAGCATTGCTGTTATTTTGAGCACTAATCAGAAGTGAACCTGTATCCCTTTCGATGAGAAGCCACCCTTGACCAATATATCCCAAGAAGAAAAGGTGCCAGCAGTTGTCACAGAAGCAGGAGGGCAGGAAGGACGAGAAGTAACCTGCACATGTGTAGCCCAGGGGCAGGTGGGACACAAGTGCACGGCACAGCTCAGCACCCACCATCATCGCAAACACAGTGGTGGGAAATGATGGCCCTCATGGGTCCCCCTGCGCAGGTCTCTGACCGGCTGGTCCCTTCACCCGGAGGCAAGTACTCAAATACGAAGGACGGCTTACTGGTCCCACAGCCCGGACCAGCCTCTGTGTAAAAGGGCTCCTGCACAGCCTTTTAGCTGCTTTTCAGAACAGCTAGTCCTCTTTAAATGCAAAACGTCAAGATTTCAGCTAAATTCTAGGAACATTTTCTAAATTAGTATCCGCTTAATAACTATCAGGAGCAGGGATGTACTGCCAATATCAGCTGGCTCTGGGAACGGGGATGGAGAGCAGGGCTGTGGCTAAGCGCTGGGAGGTGGGACGGCCTGGATGGGCAGCAAGGATGAAGAGGAGGAAGAGGATGATGCACGTTTGTTAAGGAAAGCCCAGCTCCAGCAGGGATGGTGGCATCAGAGACAGCGCCTGGCTGTGGGTGGTTTTCAAAAGCTGGCTCAAGACCCTGCTGCAGTTTTCTTCTCACCCAGCCTGTGTTGGCACAAAAAAGCACCTCTGGTACGTTCAGGCACTGACACGATGATTTGAGAGTTTGGTTTCACACATTTGCAGTCCTTCAGGAGACACATGCTGCTGCCTGCGCCCGTTCACGCCTCTGCCGGTACTGCCAGCAGCGGCTCGGGAGAGCTGTCCCCAGCAGCCTCCACTAATCTGCCGCCTGAGCACTTAATCGCTGATTTACAGGAGTGTCTGGGAGGTGAGTGGCAGGAGCCTTTACAAAGGTTTTCCAGCCGCTGCCAGTTGCCCTGTGAGATTGCCCGGTCTCATGCCTGCTTATTTTATATCGTTTTGCTGATTGAGAACAGCCCCCTCTGGAGCAGTGAACACCAAGCATCTTAATTACTGTAAAGTGAGAAGCTGGGAAACTGGATGGCAATGAGGAGTGTGGTGGCAGGGGCCCCCCCAGAGCTGGCCCCCTCTTCTACAAGGAGCCAGGGTCGCGACCAGCCCCACACCTCTGGATAATGCCAGTAAGAGCCGCTTAAAAAATCTTGCAAGTGTCAGTGCTATTGCACTGTAATGCCTAATCCAATAGCCCCTGCAGCCAGTGTCAGCCTTTCCACTGACATTAAGAGTTGTTGGATAAGGGCCTGGGTGACTAACAAGTACAATATTTGAAATAGAGGCGTGGGTCATATTTGCAGGAATATGAAAAAAAAACCCTATCCAGTCTCACTTCAGTAATTAATTTTAAAATATGCCTATTGTCACTAAGCATTTTGCAAACATGCTGAGTCTGAAAGCAGAGAACCAAAACTGTCCCATTTCCGAGCCAAAAAAGCTTTTCTGAACACAGGTGGGGCATGAAGAGAAAGGGGAGCGAGTGTTTCTGCAAATAAATTCACATGAAAAGAAATCAATTTATGTGAACACAGCAGAGGTTGTACAAAGTCAGAGAATGTGTAATGAGAAATCCTATTAAAATTCCTGAATTTGGCATCCCTTCATTGTGGAACCAGCATAACTCAGGGTTTTTTTCATGATCTTAAAGTCTCAGAGCTCACTGATAGTGAACTGAAATGGGTTTTAACTTTATGAATGTAAGAGTATATAACTATGTATAAGATATGCTTAATCATGGCCCCTAAAGCCCATATCCAAAGGCTAGGCATGATCCTATGCAAGGTGCTTCAGCCCCTGCTACAGTGGCAGAAGGGAGACAGGCACCTGCAGAGAGCTATTTGTCCCTTCCTAGAGCAGTTAAAGGCATTGTGACTTCATCTGTGTCCCATGCATGTCACAAAACCCACAGAAACCAGTATGAGGTCGCCAGGGTCTCCAGAGCCCCCTTGCAATGAGTGCAACCATCTGTTTGCTGCTGAAGAGCAAACTGAGGGGTCTGATGGCCACGGGGGAGATGAGGACTGGGACAAAGGAGGGGTCATCCCTGACTTGCCAGGGCCGGCAGGATTCCCGAGTCCTGGGGAGACAGGGGACAGGGTATTCTCCCAAATGGCACTTGTGTGGTACAACAAGGAGGTCGCTGGGGCAGCGGGGGGGAAACGGGGGGTCCTGCAGGGGCTGTGGGGTGCTGCAGGCTTGGCAGAGGGACACCTGCTTGAGCAGGATGCCACGGCACCAGGCGAAGGAGCCACAGGCTACTGGTCATTAGCTTGCCTTTGCACTGGACTTGATGCTTCACAGGGAAATTGTAGCTTTTTTAATCAGTGTGTTTTCATAAAAGATCATAGAATATGGCTGTGTTTTCAGCAGGTCTTTATGACTGAGCAGGCACCACAACTTTTCTATTCAAGAGCCCTCCCCTTTGTTTCTGCACTGGTGCTACAGTCTGAAAAGCAGCTGGGGACCATTTTTGGGACTCTGACCTACACTGTGAGCACTCCTGCAACATCAGGCTATCAGCAGTGTCTTCACCAGGCAACGGAGACCTATGAACCCTTCACAAAAAATAAGACGACTATAATGCTGTGCGAAGCTGCATGAGCACATTGGGAATGAAAGCTCTAACTCTCATTTCCTAACTCCCATATAGTTTTCAAATCCTGACCTTGCTACTCTTGTATTTCCTAGATGCTGTCTTCCCCATATTTCATTCTTTTAAGCAGACAAGGAAGAGAGGGAGATGAATGCAAATTTGCTTCTGTTTTTTTCATGAGCTCAGTGGCAAGATTAATCAAAGAATTTTAATGCGCTGGTCAACAAACAGCCAGAACAAGGAGTATTTAAAGATCAGCTGGGCATAAAATATATAAATTATCTATCACATTTATTTAATATATATTTTATACAGCTCCTAGACTTGGTGCTTAGGGTTCATAAGTGAAAGCCCCAGGCACCAGTTTTCTCTGGTCCTTGAGCTGCTTCTTCACCATCAGAGCTGTGGGTGAGCAAGGCAAAGTGGGGCAGCTCTGCAGGAGGAGAGGAGTTCAGAGAATCACAGAATCGCTAAGGTTGGAAAAGACCTTTAAGATCATCAAGTCCAGCCATCAACCTAACACCACCATGCCCACTAAACCATGTCCCGCAATGCCAGGTCCACACATTCCTTGAACACCTCCAGGGATGGTGACTCCACCACCTCCCCGGGCAGCTTATTCCAGTGTTTCACCACTCTCTCAGTAAAGAAATTTTTCCTGATATCCAGCCTGAACCTCCCCTGGCACAACTTGAAGCCATTTCCTCTGGTCCTGTCACTAGTCACTTGGGAGAAGAGGCCAACACCCACCTCTCTGCAACCTGCTTTCAGGTAACTGTAGAGAGCGATGAGGTCTCCCCTCAGCCTCCTCTTCTCCAGACTGAACAACCCCAGCTCCCTCAGCCGCTTCTCACAAGACTTGTGCTCCAGACCCCTCACCAGCTTTGTCGCCCTTCTCTGGACACGCTCCAGCACCTCAATGTCCTTCTTGTAGTGAGGGGCCCGAAACTGAACACAGTATTCGAGGTGCGGCCTCACCAGCACCGAGTACAGGGGCACGATCACCTCCCTACTCCTGCTGGCCACACCATTTCTGATACAGGCCAGGATGCCGTTGGCCTTCTTGGTCACCTGGGCACACTGCTGGCTCATATTCAGCCAGCTATGGATCAACACCCCCAGGTCCTTTTCCGCCGGGCAGCTTTCCAGCTACTCACTCTTTCCCAAGCCTGTAGCGTTGCATGGGGTTGTTGTGGCCAAAGTGCAGGACCCGGCACTTGGCCTTGTTGAACCTCATCCAATTGGCCTCTGCCCATCGATCCAGCCTGTCCAGATCCCTTTGTAGAGCCTTCCCACCCTCGAGCAGATCAACACTCCCACCCAACTTGGTGTCGTCTTGTCCCCAGGTGGTGAGAGAGCTCCTGAGCCAGGACGTCTCCATGCCCATGCCCTCTCAGATGGACAGGGACCGAACTGGACAGGCAGAAGAAAAATTGCCCGGAGCCCCACTCTCTGCAGGCACTCAGCTCCTGAGCACTTTAATGGAGCGGCTCTGAGAACAACTACAGGGCTGAGGTCTTCCAGGAAGAAGACCCCATGCTGTTGTCCTAAGGGCAGTCTAAGAGACTCTCTCTGCCTAAGGGCATCAGAGAGATGTTGAATGGGGGTCCTCAGGGGTCCATGAGGCCTCTGGCAATGCGTATTCCCCTGGGACACTGGGCAATTTGAATGCAAATAACTGAGATGCTGGTGGACCTCAGGCATCTTCCAGACTGAGGCAGTCCAAGAACAGATTTGAGGACCTAAATAGTGGATTTGGGTGTCAACTTCCCAGCTTGAAGTGCCTAAGTCTTTCTGTTTCTTTGGACCGTGGTTTTAATAAAGGAAATTCAGCCCTAGAGAGAGTAAGGAAGCAAATGCTAGTGAGGCAAGGATGGAGGCTGCTTGCCATATGGTCCAATGCTCTCCAAGTCCCCAGAGAGAAGCCACCAATCCTCAGTCACTCCTGCGTGTCACTAAAGCACACAAAACCAAACCTTGGCCTCATGCTATAGGTACTTCCATATCCAGAAAACCAGTCTTCTTCCTTCCCCCAGATTCATCCCTGTCTCTTGCAGACAAGCAGTATACAGCCACTCCACATTGGCTCCTCATCTCTTGCCTTCCTGGGAGGCTCCTGCTTGCAGGCATCCAAGAGATGCTAAAAGACATGAGGAAAGGTGTCTCTGGAAGAGCTAAAACAGATCAGACCCATGTTATCTTCCCCAATGACTCTGCAGAGGACAGAGAGAATAGTGTTTATGTGTCTCTCAGTGTTACTCTGCCTGGGAACACAATTCCCTTCCCCAGAGCAATTCCTGGGGTGCCTGGAGGGTAGGAGGTGACTCTTAGGAGGTGGCTGATGTCCTCTTCCATCATCAGTGTGAAGAGCTGTGGGCTCTGTACAGACCTGAGGTCTGGGACACTATCCTGTCTGGCCAAAGGGGGTTGTCATGAGAGTTCTCCCATCATATTTTCATTTTTTGGTAATCGGCTATGTAATAGAGGAAAAAGACTCAAATGAGATTGATACCTTGCTAGCTTGAGTGGTATAAATACATGTACACACAGTATTTGTAGGACAGATGCATGTTCAGTTGAATGTCTTTTTGAGTGCATGTAATCCATGCACAGCTCTTACTTGTGTGACTACATAAAAACACAAAATAGGGAAGAAGTCACTAGCTTTTACATTGTCACACCTCAAGATCCACCTCTGAGATTTGTAAAGGTGTCTTGGATTTTCTTCTGGAGGATTCACTGAGTATTCATCCATTACGCTGCAAACTTCACGAAGCCCTTCCTCAGCATCACTCCAAGGGTTTGCTCTGAAGAGGCCTGCAATGCCCTCAAGTGACCAGCTGGTCTTCCCACCATTAGAGCTCTAGTCACCCTGATAGACACCACTGTAAAAGGAGAAGGGATGGTGGCATGGTGTCAGAGAGGGACCGCAGAGCAAAACCTGCACATTGGGCAAGAGGTCGAGAACCCAAAACTTCCAACAACAGAAATGCAAAGCAGCCGCCAGCGGAACAGTGGTACAGCTGACAGCAACCTCTGCAAAAAGAAATCGGAGAAAAGGAGAAGTGAGCTCATCCACAAATGAAAACTGAGTGAATATTATTTCCCATTTCCTAGAAACTTCACCTGTGTTTTTTGGTGGGAGAGATGATATAAAGGATAGCATGGCTGGCACATAACACATCCTCATTCTGCTTTTTTAGCTGGCATGGAGGGGGCAACCTCATGTGCAAGGTCTTCAGTGGCTTCCTTCCCTCTGAACAAATAGTTAAGCTCCACCTGCCTAACTTCACAAGCTGGACGTGGAAGATCCGATTTATCTGCTTTTCCACCGCCTCAGCACGAACCAGGGGAAACACCGCAGCCAGGTTCGTGCGGGCACAGCCCCGGGGAAACCCGCTGAGCCCAGGTCACTGTGTGAGGAGGGACAGAAGAGGGAGAAAGGACTTTTGCGGCGACATGATTCAGATGTAAAGAACATCCCATGTAAAGAACATCACATCCGTCCTCCTCTGGTGTACCAGGAGGTGCAGAAGGTGGGGAGTGCCGTTACCAGCTTCACTTCAAAACACTTTGCGGTGTGAATGTGCTTTGTCTGAGCTGCCTGAGCGATGGGGCTGAGGGCTGCAGGTGGGAACCTGGACTGAAAGCGAAAGGAGCCTTTCACTTGTCGGGCTGTAACGGGCGGCTCAGCCAGAGCGAGAGCTGGGTGGAAGGGGAGGAGGAGGAATGCTAAGTCCCAGCAAAGCAAATACCACCATATGTGCACTCTGTGTAAAAACAGAAATGTAAACAGAGCCCTTTCCAAAATAAACACCTGCAAAATAAACACAGAAGGGCAATATATTAAACAAAAATAAGCACTGAGGTACAGGGGAATGTCTCAGCAGCCAGCCGCTGGCCCAAGGCTACCAGAAACCCTCATCTTCCCCCTCCATGCATCTTCTCCTGTAAATAAAGCTGCTCTGGAAAACACGTATCAAGTGAAGGGGTGCCATGTCCCCATGTGGCCGTGAGGGCACAGACCCTGTCCTGGCAGGAGAGGACCCCTTGCCGGGGAGCGCAGCCGCTGCTGGGGCCGGGGCTGCCACTGGTGAAGCTGCAGCAACCAGCACGCACCACACAGCCGGCAGCAGGGCAATGTGAGAAGCATTCACTGCAACGAGGAACAGGGGTCTTGCAATGGAAAGGACAAGTCAGACAGACTTGAATAGTGCATCAGCACTCCTTCAAAAGTTAACAAAACCAGAAGCTCTCTGCCCCAGGTGTCTCTTTGCCCTGCCTGCCCTGCCATGTGCCTTGGGACGCATTGGCTTGGCCACCACCCTGGGCGGACAGGAAAATGCTCGTCCTCTCCATGATGATCTGGATATGAATGAAGGTCACTGCAGGGGCATGCCGGGCCCAGGCAGCAGCCCAGCTCCCAACGCCTCTCCACGTTCTGCAGAGGGTGACAAACAGGGCTTTATTATTTTTTGTCCTCCAGCACAATGTCGGTCCTATTCTGCAGCCTTTACCACAGCAATGATCGAAACCAGACCCCTTCTTTCCCCTCTTTCAAGATTTTTTCCAGCATGTGCTTCATTCTGCGCTGGAGATGGACAGAGTCTGCCCTCCCTGAGGACAAACAGCAACGTGCAGCCTGCTCCCTCTATCCCTTATGACACTGCATCCCAATCCCAATCCAGAGATGCAGCTCAGCCTCTGCATCATCCTCCATCCCTCTCTGCTCCTTCAGAGACACAGCATGGGGTGAGAAATTATCTTCCTGGTCCCTGACCTACAAGCCAGTATCCAAAACACATGCCTAAAGGATGCCCTGGGACGGTGACCGTGTTTGCTACAACGGTGGGACTTGTGTCTCCATTCTTGCATCATCCTCACCTCTCAGCTCAAACATCAGGCAGTGTATGGATGCTCCAGACTAATTTATCTGCCAGCCTAGGTATCCTCACAGTGCCCACCAAGATGGGAGTGCCAGGTAATCGAGTCTGCAAGTTTAATTTACTGAGCTGCCATTAGCACTAATTATGTCTCCACCATTTACCTCCACAGTGGCATCTCCTTTAGGGATATAATTTCCCACCTGAATCGTCTCCAAGGGCCCTGGCAATGACCTTGCTGCAAGCCCGCTCCTGCAGCCTGTGCTGCAGGTAGCTCCTGTCACAGCCTCTGGGGCTGCTGTAACGGTCCCTGCCATGCCCTCCTCTGGCCTCACAACCCCAGAGCTGCCTGTCCAGGGGTGCCTGGCAGCCCACTGTGCCTGTCACAGCTGTGCTGAGCGGTGCACGTGCTCAGCCGAGCTCTGGGGGCACGCTGGGGTGGAAGGCAGGTGCAGGCGTGAGTCACCCGTGTCCTGCCGCGGGCGGCCGAGCCGTGGCCCAGCAATGTACTCATCCCTCAGTTTACCATTTCTAAGCAGTCACCTATTATTTTTCATTTCCCAAGTCTCTTGAGCTCCTTGGAACAGAACAGTCCCGTCTCACACACGTCTGACCAATGCCTTGCACAGGAGAGCCTGGTCACCAGAGGGGATTTGTTTGCCTTGCAGCTACGTCTCATAAACAATAGGCAATTCAGCTCTTGCTTCTCGTGCGTTGGGGCTCTCTAATGAAGGATTAGGAGCTTCGTGGTGAAATACCCTGGACCTAAAGACCAGGAGTAGCTGGGTTTTCTGCTTTCCACAAAATCAGCTGAGAGCAAAGCACTTTAACTGTTCTTGTTTCTTGGAGTAAACCTCAGACTGCAGCAGATGGCTGATAAAGAGGCTGTTTTGTATTATGGTTTATATTGTAAATCTTATATCTTGGGCAGAGTCTGTGTGAATACTTGTGAGATTAGCCATAGATATCAGGACTAGGGACTATGTCTGCAGTGGCTTTTAGAAAGCCAAGCTCTCCATATCCCCTATCTGCTGTATATCTAGTGGAGTGACCTCTTTAAAAAGAAGCTTTACAGAAGATGCTATTAAAAAAGGAAGAATTTACTTTATCATCACAGAAATACGTATTAAATCTCAGTGTTTCCTAACCCCTAAAGTATTTCTGGTTTATGCTTAGGCACCCGCACTGTAAATCACTGTGCAAGAAGTTTCCTTTTCATGGCAAGCTCTTCAATTCCATACTCATTTGGCACGCGAACTGCAAGGGCCTGCCAACCTGCTTCTTCTTTTCGTATGTCCTGGCTATTTAACAACAGTAACTCATGTTAATGAGGTTGTACATTTGCTCATTCCCTTAAAAAGTAATACACAGCTCTTTCAGATAGGGCCCTCATCACTGTGCAGATGCTTCAAAGTCCAGATGCAGAATGAATGAGCTCGTACCGATGGCTTTGTCACATCTGCAAATGTGCTTGACTTTGGATGGTTTGTCCTCCTCTGTGCACCAGGAAAGAAGAAAACTTCTGCTCTTAACAAAAAAAAATGAATACAAACCAAGAAACACAAGAATAAGAACCGCAGAAGGGATCTGGGTTTGCTCACCATGGAAATACAAGGAGTGTCACTCCCTTGCTAATGTGTATCGTGGCAGATCCTCTACTAAAATCACTTTACATGGGGATATTTTAAAATGAAGTGTACAAACACTGAATACAGCCTATTAGGAGAGGTTATCCCCCATTACAACAAAATGGCACACACTGCACCTCATCATGGCTGAGCTCACAGCTGGTCTTTAAAGAGAATTCTTTAGCAGCTAGTCTGTATTACAAAAAAGTATCACATTAATATTCAATCAAATCTAATACTTAAAATCCCTTCATTTGTTTAACTCTTTGATGTATGGACTACTGAATTAGAGCCATCGCCAAAACTGGTTCCATATTAAGCTAATTTGTATGCAGGAAATATCCCCCTATAACTCTGAGGCAGGTGAAGTTGGTACAGCTTTATTTGCTATTATCATGTTCTCAAAGCTTAAGATTAATTTGCTAAATCAAACATTGCGATCAAATTCCCTTCGATAGCTCATCTCGTTTCAGTTTGCAGAAACCAAATCTTCGAATACCTGGAAATAAATGCCAAACTGTGCTTGCTGCTCCAGCCAGATGGAGTTATTAGCATTAACGTGGTTGAATAAACTTAGTGTAATTAAAATGAACATTTTGCCCAATTGACATTGCATACTGCAGGTGCACTGCTTGATTTATTATGTAAAATTATTCAATTTAATTAAGGACAGGAGAGTGCAATGCAAAAGTAGCAACAGCTTCCCTGCAGTTAAGCAAGAGGGATTTTCCCATTCTGGGGCAAAAGCCACATACCATGGGCCTGTCCCAGCCAGGGACTTGTTTGCTTTCTCAGTCACTGGCTCCTCTGAAGCTGCTTTCACAGCGTCATCCTGTGTGGTTCATGGACCCCCCTGGGGCACCTACAGCCTGTCCATCCCAGGGCAGGGCTGGGCCTACCACCCCAGACCCCACAGCCATGCAGGGACTCTGTGCTTAAAATCAGGAGGCAGCACAGATTTAGAAACACCTTCTTATTTCATGGATTGTCCTCCTTGCTTTTAAAGTGCAGACAAAATACCCTCTAAGGAAGAGGTTTTTTCTTGGGCTGTTACCAAAGGGCTTTACTGCGCGGAGGGTGGACTGGCCATCTGCCAGCTCATGTGCAATGGCATCACCAAGCGCTGTAGGTTTGTCTGTCAACGGAGATAAACAAAAATATTGCAAAAAAGATAGGAAGTAAAATTAAAGGCACTGCCGGTACCATACTCTAGTAAAAAAAGAAAAATCTCAAGCACGTTCATCGAAAGTCACTCACCTGGGCAACTCAATGCCCTGGGATGCCGGAGCGTGCCAGAGCCATGCAGGGTTCAGACAGGGCCAGGCACTGATGTACAAACAGGGACATTTTCTCATTCTCCACTCAACTGTGTTTCAAAAAATACAGAGTATATTCCTCACGCTCCATGTCACAAGCCAAGTTCCTTCAGCAAAGAAGAATTTGATTCAGGGGCTGGCTTTCCTACTATCATCCCCTGCAGAAATCTTTCTTCTAAAGCATCTGGAAATTGTCACTGTTGGAGACAGGTTCTGAGTTAAAAATACTGAGAGTCTGAACCCATCGAGCAATGCCTATCTGCCAACAGTGCTTGTGCCTGCTCTAAATACGTATGAACTACGCATTATGTATAAATAACGGACAGAGTAAAAAAGCATTGGAAGGAACCTAAGTTCAGCATCTTCTGCGTCTGTGGGTTTCTGCTGCAGAGAGGTTCTGGTTTTCATTTCCTTGGGGTTTTTGAACAGTAGTATCGTATAATATGTCATTTGTTTACTGGAATGGGAACCAAATGTAAATATTGAGAAATATGATAAACAATACTGTAAATTCAGAGCTCAGCAAGTAGGCATCTGAAAGCACACCCCAGCAGCTTTCCACCGCCCTTCAGGAAAGGTTGACATTCACCCACGGAAATTACGACATTCATACTCAGGCTTAATCTGGCCACGCAGCTTAATCAAGGGAGGAGAGGGGAGAAACAGCTTTTGTGTATGAATTTACGACTTGAATATTCTGTGAGGACACTGAGATATAATATCGCTGAGCAGCTGCAGAAGAGCCTGAAACTGTTTGAATTCTTGTGGTGCCCTTTGGCCTGATGTGTTTGGGCTGTTAGAGCGTGTGTGACTGTAATGGGATAAAAATGTCAGTGTGAGCTTCTGGATAAACCTTTGCTTGGGCTTATTTGCTGTTCACTACAGTCTAAACTTAAAGGGGCAATAGGGAGGCTTTGGGGTTTGGCTGTGCCAGGTGACTTGCAACCCAGTAAGAGGTGTTTGACTTAACACCACGGCAGCACCGGTGTGAACCTGAGCATCCGCACTGGGCATACAACCAGCAAATCTGCAGTGCCACAGCAAGCCTGCTGACACCTCCCCAGCAAAGGAGCTCGGTACCCATTTGTTCAGTGCGTATATTGAGCTTAGAGGGAGCTCTGGCTTTTGAGAAGGAAGAGTTTCATGCAGGTCCTCTTTTGACACTCTGTTCTTCCTCATCACCTGCAGGACCACCTGCGCCTCTGCCCTCCATCTCCCTCGTTCCCTGCTCTGAGAGTGCTGCTGGCCACAGCGTCCCACTTCTTTCCAGATTACATGGTTTGATTTGAAAAGCAGCTAGGTCCTTTGTTTGCTGTTTGCAAGTTGTTCTTCAATGCCAAAGATCTGATGGGTTGTCCAGTGCTCCTCCAGGCTTGGCATTGGGGAGTGCAATGCAGGAACCGTGCTCTCCAGTTTACTTTTGTATTGATGCCTGGCAGCCCTGCATCGCTGATCTCTCGGAGAAGCCCTACAGCTTGTTGGAAATGATGTTTTACTGATGATCTAAGTAATGAAGTCGTTATAAATACTTATATCGGAGAATTGCTGCTGAACAACATGACATCCCTGCTTTTTACTTTAAAGGAGACAGGCTGGAAACTTAGTTGTAACTAAGAAAATTATTGCTAAGACTTTCTTCATCCATAGCACTTTTCATATACTGATCTGGGCAAACAGGGAGGTTTGTCACTGTCACCAGTGGCAGGAGGCTGTAGTTGGAGCATCTCTCTTGACACATGGGAAAACCAGAATATGCGTTGTCTCCTTTGTGAGTCCCGCACTGATGAGGTGACCCTGGCAGCCAGCACACAGGGGCAGGGGGACTGCACGGATCCCCGGAGCGGTGGCATTTAAAGCAGTGCTGAAATACCAACTACAGCATCCCAAAGCACAAGGTCATCCTTCAACATCCACAAACAAGCAACAGTCTGAACAGTTGGGGGTCTGCAGTTGAGCTCCCATTGCTGTTTACAGGGAAGCATCTGCCCTCCGGCAGAAAAACATGCAATGAATCCCTGGTTCCTCCCTGGCAGGTAAAGTCTTAGCGGCATGCCTGAATGAAAAGGGCTACTTGTTACTAGCACAGAAGTTTCATATGGAAATGTGACTTTAAATCAAGGCCCTTTAATTACACTTCCCAAATGAAGAAAAGATCCCTTCTTCTGGGGATTTATTGGTGCATAGCAAAATAACAAAGAATAGGGTGTGTGTCGTGGGGTAGAAAGGAGAAGCGCTTCATGAAGCGGGAGCTGGAGTAACTAAAAGAGGTCCCTTCTTCCAGCCAAGGAGCTTGAATTAGAGGGCAGGAAGTGGGTCTTCCTTTTCCCTAATTAATTTGCCTGTGCTTTTGTTTCTACCCTGCTTAGCTGACAGGCGGTGACTGGCAGATGCATGTACTCCAGAGCATCCCTTGAGAGCTCGCACAGAGTGTGAGCTCCACCTTGGAGCCCTTGTACTGTGATGTTGTGATGTTTCTATTACAGGAGCTGCAAGCTTCTGTTTTGGACAAACAAACAGGCTTAAAATCGTGAGCACTGAACATGCCAGCAACAGGCTTGGGACTGAGCACCCCCACCCATGGAGGGGAACTATAAAGATAGTTTCACAGGCTGAACCACGCTGTCCTTGGGGCAGAAAGCAACATGCAGGGTCAAAAAGAATTACAGATGAGGCTCAGGATTTTTAATTTTTATCCAAAAAGCTGAAATTCATACAAACAAGACGTCATCATCATTCTGATGCTATTCTATTGAGCTGGTATTAATGATAGATCTGGCAAAGCATTGTATGTTCTTGAACAATGCCAAATGCACTGTAGAAATTAACTGAAATACTGAAATAGCTGAAAAATATCCTGCTTTTCGGCTTTTGGTAGCAGAAAGCATGAACTACACTGCTTATGAAAATCTGAAGTCATTTGCAGGCTAAAAGAATTAATCAGAATGCAAAGTAGTGTAATTCTGTCCTAATTCTAGAAGAAATTATCAAACACATGTTTAAATGTCATTCTCCAGCCATTAATTACCTCCACTTAGCGAACCCCTCACAATAAGCTGTACAATGAGGTGTCACTCACTCGCTTGCCAAGATGCTGCATCCCGCAGGCCAGCAGCCCCAGGCAGGTACTGCCCGCAGCGCTGGGCAGCTATTTAGTCACACAGGGGCCATTTGGCAGCCCTGTCTGCTGGAGCATCTGTGTTAAGGTCTTCCTTGGATGTGTGAATATCTATAAAAGAAAGAGAATTACATGATGAAGTCTGCTCTAAGGTGTGGAGGGAAAGGCTTTAGCTTCTCCTCTGGCCCATCTCTGCAGTGCTGGTGGTGGCAGCTCCTGCCCTGAGAGTCACTCTGCAGTGTATCTCCATTCCTTCAGCCATGGTTGAGTACAGGGAAGAGGAGGCAAACTGCAGCTTGGACTCAGTTGGGGAATTGAGGCTGCTTTCTGCTTGCAAAACCCAACAGCATAGCAATGCTGGGGAATAAGCTAAGTTGGGTTGATCTTCTCCAGGATTTGCAGATTTGCAGGGTGCTACTGTTGTCCTGCATGTGGCATGTGGAAGGAACTGCAGGGGGGAGAAGCAGCCCCAGCTGTGGCCAGCTCCAGGGCTTTGCCCAGAGCTGCAATAACCCCCACCCTCCAACCTGTTCGAACAGTCCTTGGGAGGAGGCTTAATTGTTGACCGGGGCTTGGGAGGACCAAGAGTCTGTCGCGGAGCCAGCGGGGATGGCGGGGAGTCCATAAACACCTCTCTCTGCTTATTTGAAAGTAAATTACCCTACGAAAGGGAGATTGCCCAGAGTCGCTTTCACGCTCTCCCGGCTGATTTGCTATGCTTTAGGAGTGAAACACTCTCCGGTCTTGAAACTGAGCTTTTGATAACTACCAAAAATCTGTGAAGCATTTGTTCAAGATCAGGTTAGCCTGCTGAGCAGTGCCAAGCATGAATGCATTTGAAGAAGAATGGAAAGGATCAGATCACGCCTCGCCTCAAAAGTTATTTTTAAATGACTATTTCAGCACAGTAAAGGGTTAGGGAACATGCATTCTCCACTGTAAGAAGGCATTGAATTTGCCAATATATGGGAGATAAAATTACTGGTGTTTGCTCCGGAATAGTAAAAGACATCCCTAATAGTCATAGAAGTAATTTTTCTGCTTCCTAGTTAGCCAGGATTGATGTTATGAAATACATCACATTTAGAGCATTTATAGATTCTCAAAATTACATTGCATTTTTTACTCAGCTGAATTAGAGCCTTGTGTTGCGTAAAAGAGATCTGACCCATATTGATTACAAAAAAGGAGGAAAGGTTTTATTAGAGAGATGAATGGGCTTTTTGTTAGTTTGCTTCAGACTGGCAAACAGAGGAATTAAATTATTCCATTCCTACGGCACTTACCCAGCTCAGCAGGTGGATCTGTACTCCCAAACAAGTACGTTGAGAGGTTATTTGGCAGTTTAGCAGAGATGCAGATACTATGGCTCAGATCTCTAAGGGGATGTGAATTGTCATTGTTGTGCTGAAATCTGGCTTCTCCTTCACAGTCAAGGGAGCTGTAGGGTTCATCCTTCACAGTGCATTCACTGGAGGTCATCCAAGCTTTCTTTTGATGCTGGGGCGGTTTCAGGACCCTTCTCAGAAGTCATGTGGAGATGGTGGGGGTGGTTCATGGTTCCACATTTCTGCCTGCCAGTGTTGGCTAATGGGCTCATGCATGCAGGAGTGAGGACCATATCCCTACCTCCCCAAAACCCCAGTGGGTGAGATGAGGCTGTCACCCGCTGCAATTCTTAACATCGAAAATGGCTGTGGCTTTCCGAAACACAGCAGCAGTACACCCTGTCCCCAAGGAAGATCACATCCATAAGGATGGGATTTTTATGACCTGCCTGGTGAGAGATTAAATCACCCATTAAATACAAGACACTGTCGTGGTGATGCATCTCACACTTAAATTGACCCAGCTCATCCCCCTGGCCACCCAGACATGGAGAATCAGCCTGAAGGGGTAAGTGGAGGCAGAAGGAGTCCAGGGTACCAGGGCCAGTTTCAAGGTTAGGATTGCACATTTTCATTAATTCATTCATTCTTTGAATGAAATAAGTACAGAGTCTTGGGAGCAGGTTGTGACACTACTGGGTGCCAGTAGAAGAGCTTTTCACCCTTACATCGGGTCCTATATCTGAGGCTGCTGGGATCACTGTGTATCTGGGGCAGTTCCCAGCAAAGAACGGGGAGTCGCTGTCGCTAATCCCAGTGAGCACCACCCCATGCTTCCTGGCACCCACATGGCTGCCCAGGCTCTTTGCAGCACAGGTTTCTCACTGGTTTGGGGTTTCCTTGTTATTGGGCAGGGAGAAGGGACATAGTGGTAAGATGCACTGGGGATGATGGAGGAATGTGCTGGGGCAGAGAGGACACAAACAGCTTTGGGTGATTCTACCCATAACCTGACACCTTGTGCCAGCAGAGCACTGGGTGTGTTTCTCATTTTTGCCTAGTTCATTAGGCATAACCTCTGATCCCTAAATTGCAGTTTCCACTGGGCAGCTGTGATTCCTAAATGAATTAGAGCCTGGGTCATGACACTAAAGGCTTTACAACCCCATCTGCATGGGCCAACACTTTCTCCAAAAGTCATCCATGGTATAACACCATGCTGAAAGCTTTTCTATCCCCATCCAAAGCAAATATTATGTAAATAAAGATGGACATCAACTTCTGGTATCCAAAGGTCTGAGCCTGACTGGGCCTTCTGTAGCCATCCATAAGAGGGAGCTCAACCATGGTTGCATGAGGATGGCTCTGAGCATGGCTCCCCAGTCCCCCTTCCCTTGAGGTGGCCAGAGGCAACTTCATACCTGCCATAGCAGCTGCAGAAAGGCTGGAGACGCAGACGAAGCAACCATCAGTCTGACACGTCCCAAACAGGAACTGACAAATTAAACCGACTCTGCTACACAGTGTATCTAACAGAATAATTACACCAGAGAAAGTCGCCGGTTCCTCCAGGAAGGATTTAACGTGCACAAGGAAGTCCAAGGGAAAGGTCGTGTCTCTTCCTGCACTCAGAAAAAGGAAGAAAGCACAGACATCTACAACCTGTGGCAATGCCCTGGCTCAGGGGTAGGAGCGCAGCCCCCTGTGGCATGGCCCAGCGCCGGCCCCCCACCACCTCCCTGGGCTCCCCGTGCAGGAGAGCAGGCATCCCCGTGCCCCGCTCCACCCAGGATTGCTGCCCAAAGGGCTCTTCCCACCCAGGTCCATCAACTAACCCCAGCGCAGTCTGTTCACAGATGAGCTGGCCTTCTGTAGGGTATTGCCAAGGGGTCTTCCAACACCTGCATTTTTTTGCCTGTGCAAATAAAAAAGAAAGAAAGACAGAGAAAGAAAGAAAAAAAAAAAGCAGCTGCGATGCTTGGTTTGCAGAGAGATGCCTGATGTTGCTCTGTGAGGACTGCTGGAGAAATTCTCCTAGGGTGAATCTCCGCAGCCCATGGACCACACGCCAGGGCTTTAAACCATCTCCCTGAGACTGCAGCCCTTAGCACCAGTGCAGGTGTAGGAAGGACTGGACTGTCAGTCTGAGATAGGGGTAACAGAAAAGGCTCGGCAGAGAGAGCAGCCACAAGGCTCTAAAGAAGGCTTAGGTTAATGAAGATCTTGCTATTTAAAGTCAGCAGTGAAGACAATCCCTGGCAGAGGATTTATTTGAACCGGATCAAGCTAAGATTGGGGTGAGGTACACCAGGTACTTTGCTTTTTCCTCCGCCAGCTGACGGGCATTTTCAGTGTGCACCGGGGCAACCCGTCCTCAGCCACAGCCACCAGTATGCTGCCCTCTCCCACCCATCTACCACCACCTTCGCCTTCTTGCTCAAACACCTTGTGCCAAACAGCTCCTGCAACCGGGAATTCATGTGGTTAAAATAAAAGCGTCATCCTCTGGCTTGGCACAGCCCCACCTATTAAGAGGAAAATGCCTCTGCTGCCTTGAGGCCCCCCAAGAAAAGTGTCAGGCACCTGCACTGTGTCAGGCACAGGCAGCACAGGCAGCAGAGCCCCTCAGTTCCCTGCCCTGCACAGGGCTCCCACAGCAAGGGATACCCATCCTGCCCTCCACCCAGGGCCAGCAGCACTGCCCAGGATGCAAAGGTATAACCAGTCATAACACCTAGAATAGAATAGAATAGAATAGAATAGAATGGAATAGAATAGAATAGAATAGAATAGAATAGAATAGAATTACCCAGTAATGAAACTTTAAAAAAATTATAAAGATTACAGAGCTGTAGGGGTCAGGTCAAGATCCAGGCTATACACAGAGATTTGAACCTGCAGTTAGGCTTTCCATGCC
Organism: Gavia stellata; assembly: GCF_030936135.1. Classification (NCBI taxonomy): domain Eukaryota; kingdom Metazoa; phylum Chordata; class Aves; order Gaviiformes; family Gaviidae; genus Gavia; species Gavia stellata. The sequence continues at coordinate 23,454,779 of NC_082596.1, read as the reverse complement.
AAGTGACAAACTGTTAAAAGTGATTAGGAACACGTATTTCCTGCTCGGAAGAGGCAGCCAGTCAGTGGCAGGGATCATTTTGAAATCTCTTAAGTCTTTGCTGTAACTCACCAGCAGCTAAGTAAGCCTCTCTTTCTGAGGGAGGATCACCTTGGAGGGCAATTTAAGGAGATGGCTGTCGAGATGCCGGGGAAAGGGACCACTGTCCCCTGCCTAGCCCTCAGCAGCAGCTTAACTGGAGGCTGACGCTCAGCCGGTGTCTTTCCTCCTGCTCCAAAGAGCTGAACCGACGCCACCTCCCACCTGCAAATAAAACCCCAGGGCAGCCCAGACTTGTGTGGTAGAACTCTTTTTTCTTGCCCAGACTTACCTTATAAAACTAAAATACTGTAAAATCTATAAAATACTTAATAGATTATTAAAGTTCACTCACTAAGTCCAGGTGGGGTTGCTAAACCCATCTCAGGGATGAAAACACCATTTGCTCCCGGAGTCAGGAAAGCAGCAGTCGCTGCAAGGAGAGCAGTTGCAAACCACACGTTGACCTTTGCAGGGGCAGATCCCCAAGACCACCCTGCTTGTGGGTGAGAAACGGCTGCGATCCTCCAGGAAAGTGGTACATGGACCATAATGACAAACCAGCAGCTCGCTGCTAATTAGCATTTAAACAGGATGCTGAGCAGGTTTAACACAAGAGACAGGAGGAAGGGACTTCCTCTGCCCCCGCGTCCTCACGGTGCATAGCAGCATGAGTGCAGCTCACGAACCCACATCCTGGGGTGTTGTCTGGCTGCTCAGGGTGGGATCAGGCCCCTTTTCTCCATAGATCAGGGCTGGAAATGCCTATGTTATTTCATGCCCCCAAATTGCCATACCCTGTATCCCAGAGATTTCCAGAAGACGAGTGGGATGTCACAGAACAGAGCCAGCTGACAAGGCACGCAGAGCTGAGTTTTCAAGAAATATGAGTTCCCTTAGAGACACCTGCCTGCAGTATTAGGGGCACCAACACCATTACAAAGGGAGCTGAAGGAAAGCTTAATTATGCATTATTTTTAAAAAAATCTGTGTTACTAGGACGCTGGGGAATCCTCACGAGACTTGGTAGCCATGATGATCCCCCAGGCTTTCTGTGCGGAGAGTTCCTGAAATACCTCCAATTTCTCATCTATTTCTAATTCCCCTGGCAGAACCCGTGTACGATTTAACATTGCCAGGTAATGTACAGCACCTACGCGAAGAACTCGAGAGGTGACTAAATCAATTTGCAAACAAAAAGAGCTGTCCTGGATCTCAGCCCAAATGCTGAGGAATTCCTAGAGGTAAGTGCAAGGTTGAACAGAAGCTTAAACGTAGGAGAGGCAGAAAAGCAAAGCAAAGTGAGCTGAAATCAGAGGGGGTGGAAGAGACAAGGAGCTCAGCAATGACTTTGCTGTGATGGGTGTCCAGCAAAGCCACTGCTCCACTGACTTCCCTGGAGCCCTTCAGTCCTGGCTGTGGGGAGTCCTTCCTCCCCCTCATCCCACCAAGCTCAGACACCAGCCATGCCTTCCTCCTTGCTTCGGCATTAGAGTGTTTTAATTTTACACTGAGTCGTCAGATACGGACTAGCAGCTTCTGGCTGAGCATTTCCCCAGCGAGCCAAGGCGAGCAGCTGGTTCAAAGGAGTAGGAAGCAGTGTGGGTGGATGCCTGAGGTGCGGCTGTCATCCTGTGACATGGCTAATAATAAGAAGAGTCCTCTTTTCTGATTCCCCCAGTGGCTTTTGGTTCTCCCAGGCCTCCCACCCGTGTCTGATGGAAATGGCAGCCACGGCTCTGCGTGCCACACAGCACACCAGGCAGTGCTGCCTCCCTCCCCCGAGCCAGGACCAGGCACTGCAGCTTACGTGGTGCTGCTTTTTTGGCAAGCTGGTTCACGAGATCACACAGTCCTCCCAAAACGAAGAGACAACAAAAACGAGCAAGAGAAGCGTCTGTGATATTTCATGGCCACATGGTTACGAGGCTGAAGGAAACTCAGTTTCAAGTTCCTGCGGTACCCGTACCAGAGCAAGTTTTGAAGTCCAGAGTTGAAGTGAAGCTCTTGCTGCCCATCCAGTGCAGTATCTCTGCTCACCAGCAGCAGGGACACAGGCAGAGGTCTGCCACCTCTCCAGGCAGAGCCTTCATCCCCAGCATAAAAAAGCCAGCTGGATGGAAAAGCTGAAAGCTCATTTCCCAAAAAGGTGAGCAGCACCAGTTTATGGACAAGCAAGGGAGGAGAAACGCTCTCCGGTTCTCATGTTGAAGCCGTGTCATCTGGTGAAGAAACCCATGCAAGGGTTTCCCTCCCTCAAGAGAGTGCCTTCATCACTGCATTGGAGAAGCAGGATCCCTCCTGCCTACCTTCTTCCTCAGGTCCTGTACACCTCCCATCCCTTCCTGCCAAGGAGCAGGTCCCGCTCCAGCCTGCCAAAGGGTGATGTGCTCCCTCCCACCGGGCAGCGGTTAGGGGTGCAGAGGGGCCCTTGTCCCAAGTGCTGCACCTGGCTGTCCCACTGATGGGGAGGTAGGTGTGAGGGTGATGCATGAAAGTGTCTGCAGCTGCAGGACCAGGGCGGGTAGACAAGCTGCGGTGGAGGCAAGGCATGAGAGAAAGTAGGAGAACTTGCAAATGGCCAGCCTGTCCCAAGGAAGAACGAAGGTTGCTGTGATTGGAGCCAGTGTCCAGATCCGTTGTTGCCTGTGAATATCAATGCTTATACATACTTGAGGGGTGGGTGCCAGGAGGACGGGGCCAGTCTTTTTTCAGTGGTGCCCAGTGACAGGATGAGAGGTAACGGGCACAAACTTGATCATAGGAGGTTCCATCTAAACATGAGGAGGAACTTCTTTACTTTGAGGGTGCCAGAGCACTGGAACAAGCTGCCCAGAGAGGCTGTGGAGTCTCCTTCTCTGGAGATATTCAAAACTCACCTGGACACATTCCTGTGCAACCTGCTCTAGGTGAACCTGCTCTGGCGGGGGGGTTGGACTAGATGATCTCCAGAGGTCCCTTCCAACCCCTGTCATTCTGTGATTCTGTGATTCTGTGAAGTTGTTTGGGGTGACCTCATCCACCCCAGGTCCCGTGGGAAGCAGGGTGGGACTTGCTGGTACCCAGGTGGGAGAAGCATTGCATCTCTCTGCATCTCTGATTCACCGGCTTCTGTGCCAAATATCACCACCGCCGTGCCACACACTCCTCCTCCCAGCCCCGCCGGCATCTGCTCCAGTGGGTGTCGGATGAGAGCTCTGGGCCCAGCGCAGGGTGGTTGTACAATGCAGGGCGTGCATTGCTGCAGGCCAAGGTCTACTCCCTGTTTTCGGGAAGGAGAAGAGAGCGTGGGATCAGTTGGACAGCGACCAGAGGAGCAGCCAGACAAGTGCCTGGCTCCCAGCAGCAGCAATGCGGCGCAGGGGCAGGAAAGCCATGCGTGCTTGCTCGTTTCTCTCTCCCCTTCTTGCATTTTGCCACAGTCTATATTTGGAGATAACCGATGCGATGTTAAAAATAAAATATGCTTCAAAAGACAGCTTTAAGCTATATAAAGCAATCTTTACATTAGTATTAGACCATGTTCCCTCTCCTTTGTGTGTCAATTGCCAAAAAGTATAATATGAGGCTGTAATTTATATAGCAATATATTCAAAGTTCATGTGGCTGTTAGCACATGCCCAAACATTCAGGACCAACTTCTACCAGCTTCAGGTTGGAAAAGTGATTCATTCTAGGAACAAATCTCCATTACAAGACAAAACCCATCAAAATCTGCTGTGTGTCTGATTTCCTGGAGCCATAGAACATGTGTGGGCCAGCGCAGCAACGGGGACTCCTCTGCCGTAAAAGGGCAAAGTACCAACAAAATCCCTGTGTATGTATATAAAAAACATAAAGATATCCCAACACAAGTCATACATCCGGTCTTGTTTTATCAAGCTCCATTGTCTCCAGAAATATTCCCTTAAAAGAGACTTTACTTATATTTCCGGGTTATATTTTTAGAACGTCAAAGGAGGAATCCCTCGTAAAGTCATCAGTCCCGCCTGCAGGATGAAAACAGGAGAGAGATTTTAAGGCATGCAATCCCAGCCAAAACCAGTATCTAAACAATCAGATATTTGATGGATTTTTTTATTTTAACATTACCTAAACAGGAGCTGTTCTAAACTTTCCTGAATAGAGCAGAAATACACAAAATATTTTAAAAATTAAAACTTTGTGTTAGTTTTTGCTTTTTAAGTTCTCATAACTACTTTTTTCTGCTGAATTTTGGAGAAATTGTAGGAGGCAGAAGGACTTTACATCAAGGGTATAGTTCCAAAGGCACTGAGATTTCACTAACATCAGTTTTTAAGCCAAATGTGACTTTGCCAGCATGTAAGAACAGCTATACCATCTCAGAGCAGAAGTCCCTCCAACCCACCATCCAGTCTCCAGAGTAACCAGAAGCAGATGCTGAGGGTGAGACTGAAAAATTTAGATAAACAGCGAGCACTGGATCCTCTGGGACAGCCCTCCACCTCCCAGCAACCAAAGGTCAGTTTTGCTGAGCTATGGATTACATCCTATCTGTTGTGTCAAATGACCATCTATGGACCTTTCCTGCACGTATTTCTCTGAACTCCTGCTAAAGGTAATATCAGCTGGTCTCTGGAAGACCCTGTGGCACTGGGATCTTTGCCTTAAATGCAGGTATGAAAGAAAAGCATTTTTGTTTGTTCATTTTTTAACTTACCGCCCATGAAAATTTGGCTAAAGAGTTTTAAGGGTGAGTGATCCCTTCCCATTCACTTCCTTCATGCAGTTCACCAGAGGATCGTGTAGCATCGTATGACATGCTGTTGTCCCATTTCCAAGCTGAGCCTGGACCAGTTCACTCCCTCCTCACAGAGATGTCATTTCATGTCCCCAGTGCAAGTACCCCTGACTCCACATACGCCTGATGCAAACTCCTTCATGGAGTGGAGGGCTCGATGTATATTTAGTGTGAAGGTAAGCCCTTACACACCGTCCCCTGCCATCCAATCCAGACCCACCTAGCCACACTACCAAGCACTGCAGGATAGGCAGCGTTATGCTCATGGTTGGGACTAATCAAGGTAATTTAAGGCATTTACACAATTAACATGCCTTTTCCTAACCATGATTTCTTCTCTTTCTTGTGGAACATCTAAGGAGCACTGCAGAATGCCATGAAGATATAGTGTCTGGTCTGGGGTGCTCAGACCAGTACTGAAATCTCAGGACTGGGGCTCAGGAAGGCAGGGGTTTCATTCACTGCTCAGCCGTGGGACTCATGACCATGATGGCTCAGAGGAGTCAGGCTGGTTGCTTTGATCCAAGGGTGTCACCTTCCCTGGCAGTGCTGAAAGCAGGGACTGCTCAAACCCTGGGGAGTGAGGGGTTTTGGAACAGTTACTGTGAAAATTGGATCAGACCAGTCTGCACAGCTCTGTCCAAGGGTTCATGTGGACCTTCAGAGCAGTAGCACAGTGTGACAGTGGCTGGTGTTTTGAGTGGGCTTGTAATGACCAAGAAGTGACCCAGATATAATAATATTCTATTGAGCTATGCAGACATAAACAAATGAAGTATCTTAAAAAGCTTTTGAAATGAAGGTTTACAGTAGCATGTTCTTAGAGACACTTTATTCAAGCTTCCAACACGTGGTCATTTATTAATAAATACTACTAGTATTAACAAACATTAAATTTTAGAAGGGTGACTTTTTAAAAGGAAAGGAGACTATTTTCTCCATCTCCGTGGTTTTTTTTTTTTTAATTTCCACAGCTAAAGTACTTTAGAAATGGTTTGGTTTGTAAAAAGCAAAGCTCCTTTAATCGATTGTGAAAGCTGCAAGACGAGCGCTTTTAACAAGTCCCAGCGCTGTTATGGCCCCTGTTAGGCAAAGCTGGGGGAAGCCATAGATGAACAAGGTAGGTGGAAGGTGGCTGATCACAGAGCCCGTCTGGTTTGGGGGCTGCAGTCGTACTGCCCCACTGTGCAACACAGGAGGACATGCTATGGTCAGTGCTAACAGAGGAGGAGAGGGGCAGCTGTCTTGCAGTTTGCACACACATGCCTCTCCTTCCCACCATCCTCTACATCTAGGCTGAACTAAAACCTCTGGAGTGGTAAGCAGCCAAAATCCTAACTGAAGGCTTTCTGAGCCAGAGGATGCTGCCCGGCAGAGCAGGCTGCTGCGGGGAAGAGGCAAGCCTGCTGCTGAAGGCTGGAGGGAAGCAACGGGAGTTCTCAAAATCACAGAATCACAGAATCATTAAGGTTGGAAAAGACCTGTAAGATCATCAAGTCCAACCACCAACCAACACCACCATGGCCACTAAACCATGTCCCACAATGCCATGTCCACACGTTCCTTGAACACCTCCAGGGAGGGTGACTCCACCACCTCCCTGAGCAGCCTGTTCCAATGCCTCACCACTCTCTCAGTAAAGAAATTTTTCCTAATATCCAGTCTGAACCTCCCCTGGCGCAACTTGAGGCCATTTTCTCTTGTCCTGTCGCTAGTCACTTGGGAGAAGAGACCAACACCCACCTCTCTGCAACCCCCTTTCAGGTGATGGTAGAGAGCGACGAGGTCTCCCCTCAGCCTCCTCTTCTGCAGACTGAACAACCCCAGTTCCCTCAGCCGCTCCTCATAAGACTTGTGCTCCAGACCCCTCACCAGCTTCATCGCCCTTCTCTGGACACGCTCCAGCACCTCAATGTCCTTCTTGTAGTGAGGGGCCCAAAACTGAACACAGTATTCGAGGTGCGGCCTCACCAGCGCCGAGTACAGGGGCACGATCACCTCCCTGCTCCTGCTGGCCACACTATTTCTGATACAGGCCAGGATGCCGTTGGCCTTCTTGGCCACCTGGACACACTGCTGGCTCCTATTCAGCTGGCTGTCAATCAACACCCCCAGGTCCTTTTCTGTGGGGCAGCTTTCCAGCCACTCGTCCCCAAGCCTGTAGCATTGCATGGGGTTGTTGTGACCAAAGTGCAGGACCCGGCCTGTTGAACCTCATACAATTGGCCTTGGCCCATCCATCCATCCATCCAAGGCACTTGGCCTTGTTGAACCTCATACAATTGACCTCGGCCCATCCAGCCAGCCTGTCCAGATCCATCTGTGGAGCCTCAAGCAGATCAACACTCCCACCCAACTTGGTGTCATCTGCAAACTTGCTGAGGGAGCACTCAATCCCCTCGTCCAGATCATCGATAAATATATTAAACAGGACCGGCCCCAAAACTGAGCCCTGGGGGACTCCGCTTGTGACCGGCCACCAACTCTATTTCACTCCATTCACCACAACTCTCTGGGCTCGGCCATCCAGCCAGTTATTTACCCAGCAAAGAGTGCACCTGTGTAAGCCACGGTTCGCCAGCTTCTCCAGGAGAATACTGTGGGAGACAGTGTCGAAGGCTTTACTGAAGTCCAGGTAGACAACATCCACAGCCTTTCCCTCATCCACTAGGCAGGTCACCTGGTCATAGAAGGAGATCAGGTTGGTCAAGCAGGACCTGCCTTTCATGTCCTGCCTTTCAATGTATCAGGAGACAAATGCATTTGGATAGTTCTTTGCTGTCCTCGTTGGTATTAACTCTGTGCTTAGGAGAACTAACCACTGCTCTAAGTAACCTACTGGCACAAAAGCCCAGTTCATATGCTCTAACGTTTGCCCTTAAATATAAAAAAAGGTAGATACAGGGAAGCAACCTGAAAGCGTTGGTCAACACAACAGGGAGTGCTCTCTCCTCTCCACATCCCAGCCACTTTCCTGTCCTAAGCTGGTTACAGGCGTCAGAGTGAAAGAGGTTGCTCAGAAAGGTTTCAGGGATGAGAAAGAAGCATTTTTGGATGCTTGAGAGGAGCTTTTTCCAGCACAAGCAGCACAGAAGTGCTTGTAACAAAACCAAACACGCGAGCGGTGGTGGGAGAGAGGGTGGGAGGCGATCCTGCTGGGACAGGCATTGATGTTTTGACAGTAAATGAGAGATGATGCCTGGGAAAGGAATGGAATATCACTGTAAGAGAGGAGGGAAACTGGTGGTGGGGTGGATAGAGAGAGCTGGCATGTTCAAAACAGCAAGCTAGGAAAGCAAGCCTCATAGCAGGACCTGGGTAGATATTGGTAGGGCAATAACCTTGCAATAATCAAGGCATTTGAAAATCTGGATAACAGTTTTAGGAGAGGGAAAAGACAGACAGAAATGTGGAGAAGTTGCACTGAAAGAATCTCCTAGACGTGGGTATTGCCTGGATGTGAGGACCTGCAGAGACATCCAACTTGAGGATGATGCCCAGACTGCAAGTGCAAGGATGGAGGTGTTTGCCCAATACCTGAGGAAGATGCATCTTAGGGAGAAGACAAAGATCTCTGTTTTAGGCATCCTTAATTTGTGTTGATGGCTAGAGGAGAGATACTACTACTATTAGAGGAAGCAGATTTGAAGCAGAAATGTAGATCTTGATATCATCAGCCAAGGAAAATACTTCTCAGGGCCACATTTGTACAAGAGGATATGTTACTCAGCACTGGTCCCTGGAGTCACTGCATCTCCACCAACCACACAGGGGAAAGGCCACCTTCAAAACCAGATTCACCCTGTCAGACAGCAACCAGACGCACCGGACCCTGAGTACCCAAGTGCACCATGCTGAGGGAGGCAGTCTGCATCAGTCACACCTCAGGAGCAAGGACACAACCATTTCTGTCGTATCCGGATTCCCTCCTCTAAACAGCACAGATAGAGCTTGTGAATTGGGGGAGAGAAAAGCTCAAGGAGCCAAATTTTGGGATTACATAACCATCAGCAGGAAGAAAGTTCCCTTTCCAAGGAAATGAAAGTTCTCTTCCACTTCCATAGAGAACAAAGCTGAATGGGAGTTGGATTAGACTGTATGGCCAACTCAGAAGATGCTGATGTATGGAAAACCCTGCAGTAGAATCAGAGAGAGTCAAAATGCTGAAAGCCTGCAGAAAAATATGTCTTTTCTGCACTCACTTCACTTCCCATTGAGATGATAAATGCATTTCTCTCTAGACTAGGCTCTGGCCTCATTTTTGATTCACAAAATGTGATACAGATTGTGCATGCATTATTTGTTGGGGTTGCAGGAAGGTAATTGTCCCCATGTACCACAAATAATAGGAGGTATTTTTAGGAACCTTCCAACCACAATCCCGAATACTGTCTTACTAGCTAATGAAACTAACCTTGGTAACCCACTCTGATTTACCAATCTGACTTACTGGGACTCACTGGGCTGGCTTGGTCCTAACCATGCATGATTAGTTGTTCTCCAGTAGTACCTGCAAGGCAAGACAACACCCTGCCCTCCTCAGTCTATATGTAAGTGCCACACAGACGTGGTCTTCTCTCCAAGTGCAGGCAAGGGAGCACAGGAGATTCAACAAATGAACCTCACCGATCTTATTCGGGTAGTTGCACAGGGAAAGGGTTTGAGGAGGGGGCTAGAGGAAGGGTAAAATGGTTCAAAGCAAGGCAGAAATCCCTTTACAGGTGAGACGTTCTCCCATTCTGTCTTCCAAATTCAAATGGTGTAAGATACAGCCAGCCAGACTCAACAGATTTAAGTCTGTTTGCAAAGGCAAAGCAGCGATACGGCCCTGGACTGATGGCTGGTTTTACACAGAAACACTTAGTGGCACATCTGGTACTCGTAACAGGAACCACCTGCTTTCAAGCTTGCCGAAGAATGATTACTTCGCTCTGTATTAGCTTTTCTCATATATACAAACATTCAAGTGGTTTCCTAGAAGATGAACAAGCCTTCCTCCCTTCCATGTAGCTTCAGGACTATTTTTGTTTCAAAGGAGCCAGATAAAATGTACTAAATCCAAAGAGCATAAGTGCATTTGGAGCACAAACATCTTTTATCATGGCTTCAATGGCTTATTTGTGTACTGATGTACATGGCCCCCAGCCCCTTGGCTTGTCGTTTCCACACCAGCCACAGACCAACGGGCAGACCCTGAAGAGCTGTGGCATGCTTCTCTTCACAGAGTTGTTAAGCTGAAAAACCTTGAATGTCTAGTGTGGCAGGCACAAGTCATTCAGAGCAACAACTTAAACACTTCAGTCCCACTTGTGAAAAGCCAAATGCAGTCTACCCTATTCCCAGAAAAGCTCCTCAGAAAAGCGGGGTAGCATATGATCCAAAATAATTAACCCAGTAAGCGGAAATTCTTAAACATCCCCTCAAAACCTGGGTTGCAAAAGTTAGCCTTCAAAAGCAGGCAAATTGCAGTCTGTTTTCCTAGCTGCTGTCTGTCATCCTGATATATTACAAGTTTTATTTACTGTGAGGTTTGCATGATTGTTCCAGAAAAATGTCAATTTATAGCACAACACACAAGGAGGGTCATTCAGCAGAGCTCAAACTGATAGGAATTTTGGCTGATGCATTTTATCAGAGAATATTTTAGTCCATTTGACCTTCCCATAGCATTGTTCATCAACAGTTTTATCTATTTATCCCTCACTTCTGCATTTTGGTAACTTAACAGGATACACAAAAAGGTCTTTAAGACATATATTGATACCAAATAGTGACAAATGTCTTCAGAAGAATGAAGTACTGCAGGAGTGTTGCAACATATCCTTGGGGCAGTGCTGACTGTGATTTCTTCTTGAATACATACACTCTCTCTTTCAAGAGAATTCTGCGTTTCCAGAACTATTTTAGTCAAGCAGACCTGGCCACCAACTGGGAAGGGCACAGTGATAAGGGGTTCTCCTCTGCCCTAGCACGGGGAGCACATACAGGTTGCAGAAATGCAACTGATTTTTATTGCATCTTTTTCAAACCTCTTTGTAACTGTTCCAGTTCCGCCAGTCACATCCATTGCCCCTGCTACACCCATACATACACCTTGCCAGCTGCCTCCATCCTATCCAATGATAAACGGTAAAGGAAATACTTTCCTTTACTGAAGTATTTTGTTTCTGGTCTTATACAGATATTTTTAAAGTGCTCCCACACACAGTCTGATATTTTATCAGCAATGTTTTATCTGGCACAGGAAATTCAGAGAAATGTCTTGGAGGCATCATGGAGCCACTGTAACTGAGGTTGGAAAAAGAATGTTATTATTGAGCAGAAAGCCTTCTCATATAATTTCACGTGCCTAACTCAGCTTGAACATTCACAAGTGACTTCCTTTTTCCAAGTAATCATACATTTAATTGGTCTTCACCCTGACTGCACAGTTATCTACATTTTGAAGAATTACCTGGGAGTCACAGCATATTTTCAACTATTTATACATATTCATGAGGCTCCTCCTGAAGGCCCACAATTAGGCTGGAGTTGTATTGTGCTCTACAGCTGACATGCAGACCTCTCTGACAGGTTGCCCAAGTACATTTGATATTGTTAACACTGCCCAAAATTCTCATTATGAGGTGCCACCATGAGAGGTTCGGAAGAATGGCAGCTCTTGTCCATTTGGACTGCAGATTCCCATTCTGGCTGCTACAGGTTGAATATTTCTTTTTTCTGGAGGGAAAATAAACCCAAGCTGCTCTTGCTGTCTTGACAAAAACAGTACTATGCAAAAACTGTTTTCCAGCATTAAAATTTCTAGTCATTTTTCCTGTAAGGCTCTTGTCCCTCCTGCCCTTCTGGCTGGACATATGACCCATCTGGAGGTGCCACTACCAACCCCATCAGCTCTGGGCTGCCTCCCACCCATGCAGAGCTGCAAATCCAGGCTGCCTGAAAAAACACACTTGCACATCCTGAGGAAAAGCTGCAAGGTCTCAACAGCTAAAGCTTTCCCAGCAGCCTGTCCTAGCTGGGCACGTGCCTGCTCCTGGCTGCTTCCCGTCGTGACCAGACGCAGATGTCGGTGACCTATTTGGGACCACTTTCCACCCTCCCAGAGGAAACCAGGCACCCCAGGAACAGCCAAGCCCCCCTTGGGCTGGAGTCAAGCCCCAAAAATGGGAACAAGGAATCTCTTTGCCATGTCTTTTCAATGACCCCAGAGCTCCTGAAAGAGGGACCTGTCTGGCTGCAGCTGAGGAGGGGCAAATGCCAGGGCTGGTGGGCAAGGGCCAGACAGGAGGGGATGGCAGGGGTGGCAGGAGAGGGGAGTGACCCGTTTGCAGCAGGGGGTGAAAGATCGTGCACCACCTGGGCAGAGCGATGCAAGAAAGCAGCTGGAGGTGGGGACAGCAAAGGAGGTGAGCAGGCTGGTGAGCCTGGGAGTCGGAGAGGGGTGGGAGGAGAGGCAGATTGAGGAGGAAGGACCGCCATGGGGAAAGCAGGCTTGGATGCAAGAGCGCTGCCTGCTCCCCGCAGGAGATCTCCCAGCAATTCAGGAATTCAGTTGTAGGCAGGATTCAGCTGTAGGCAGAATTCAAACCCTGGACTGACACAGCACACCCACGGGCGCCCTCAGTGCAAGAGAAGCTCCTGCCAAAGTTAGCCCTTTCGTGGTCACCAAAGTCAAGTGGTCACAAGGTCCAAGCCCCCCAGACCCCAGGCTTGAATAGCTCCAGTGCCAGTGGAGTTGTTTGGGCTAACACATACTTCACCACATGCAGTGTGTCGTGCATGGGAAAGCTGCACAGCTGTGCACATTGATGGAACCCAGGCTCCCCATCATTTTTACCCTTGAGTCCTGCTTCTTTCCATAGTGCCAGTTCAAAACTGAGCATTAGAAATTTCAAGCATGAAGAATTCCAAATGCTTATTTTTTAAAAGTGCTTTCTCAGAACCCAGTGCAATTCCTTCATGCTTGGTGTATCGACACTCAGCTACGGTTTGTTCAACTGTATTTGATTGTTGTTATAAAGTTATTTGATAAATTAACATGAACATCTGGCTCATGTTAACTCCTGCCCAAACTTGTGCATTCTGCTGATGAGAGGAGGGGTGCTATTACTTCCTCCGAGATATCTCAGGTCTGATTTTATTTCCCAGTCCCCCCGCAATCCTCTGAATGATCTCTGTGCCTTGCAGCTCCACCTGATGCAGTGTTGCGTGTCCAGTTTGTCACTGGGCTGTTTGCTTCCTTTCCCACCAGCTTATTCACCGAGACATTCACAAAATGTCAGACCTCCTCTCATGATGCCTCTCCCTCAGTCACTTGCTATCCCTCATCTTTGCTGACAGTTTAAAGCCTGTTTACATTTCCCATATACCAAATAATTTCCTAGGGGTTACAGCTTTCTTTAAGCAATAGTAGGAAAAATCTTATTAATCATGTCAGTGGCAATCAAAATTCCGGTCAGGGAAAGTAAAATGTAATTACTCATTTTCATCAGGCAAGCTGCTGCCCTGCACCTGAGTTTATTAACCAGCCGGCATACCTGATCTGGGGATGGAAAAGAAATGCTACCAGATGTCAAAGAAGAGAAAGAGGAAATGCGCCCAGCTGGCCCACAACTTTCTAAAACCCTCCCCTGTCTCTGCTCAGCCTTTCACAACTGATTTAACATATGCTGTCTCAAAGGGCAGTGCGAGATGCAGGCTGCTTGTGCTGCAGGACAAATAGTTTTAACAACTAAAGACCTCTTTTCTAGCCTCAGAAGTGGCTGGCAGTGCTGTGCTGTTCACCAGGGTGCCCTCAGCAAGGTTGAGCTGCCCCGTGCAGGCAGAGCAGAGGGGTGGCACCACTGGGCGCTTTGTGCGTGCAGCCCTGCATTTAGCATCCTCCTTACCTGTTGTGGTTTGGGAATTAAAAAGAAAGACGTGGCAAAAAAGTCAGGGTATACAACTGGCCATTTAAATCAGTATTTTACATCAGGTACATGGTTAGCCCTTTTTTTTCCTTTTTAAAAGAGCTAAATCTGGCCTCTGATAAATATTCATATTTTCTTCACTACTAGAAATGTTCCTGAGGCTCAAACTGTGCATTCTATTAGCTGAAACTCTTAGCTTTAGTGTGGTTCATAACCATAACTAGGCTAATGGAGCATGTAGCTAAAATAGTTATTGATCTCTCTTGGAAGTGAAAAGGCCATTTTGGAAGTGTAAATGGCTTTGGATTTATCAGGAAAGGCTTCTCAGAGCTTTTTCCCTTGCCAGGATAATGGCAGGAGCTGGCTGCAGAAGGAGGCCTTGGACCATCCGCCCAAAGGTATCTTGATGTCAGAATCCAGACTGGTGAAAGAGAACAAACACAAAAATTGATGGGTAAATATCGTTAAGATGACTGGCACACTTTTATGAACTTAAGGGGAAAAAATCAGAATATTTAAAATAATCAGCCAGAACTCAAGGACTCCTCAGCAAAGTGGAGGCACTCTTAGAGGCTCAGATATTCAGCCACCCAGCCGCTACCCCATCTGAACTACAGTGAGGATATTTGGATTTCTTTATTTTATTTTGTTAGTGCTATTACGATTTAATGGACCAGTGAAATTCACAAATCTGAGGCATTTGGTTATCACGGATTCACAGGGTGATTTTCTTCATTAGAAATGAAAGCTATCAACTGGTCAAACGATACTGGATATAAAAAGCGTATATGACCAAAAAATGAAGCACAGAAAAAAATCAGTAGCAAAAGCCTTCCTACCTGACATTATCAAAACCCTGGGTGCTAAGATTTTGTTTAGTAGCACAATAGACTAATTAAATATGGCTTTGGTAGCACATACATTATTCACATTATGGGGCACAGAATGAGAATTAAAAAAACACTGCTAAATTAATTTCCTTCCCAAGATGAAATAAGCAGTTGCTCAGGGGACCAGGCGATACAGAGAATTGCCAGAGCTTTGAGAAAAGGATAAAACAGTGCTGTAGCAGGGAAGCAGAAAAATCAAACAGGTTGAAGTATTCATCACCTACCTTAATTTAAGTATGAAACCAAAGAGCCACAACAGCAGACACACAGAGCATTGCATAGGCCTCATGGACATCTATTTAATACCAGAAGAGCAGTCCCTGGTAGGGAAGGGTTCCTCTGGGCAGAGCCTGGTTCATTCCATCACATACACCTCACCAGGGCCAGGGATGGTGCTGGTGTTTAAGAGAGGGGACGAGGAGATAAGCAGGCAGTAGTTGAGGGAACTTGTTTGTTTTAAGCTGCACCCTTCCTTACATTCCCTAGTGCTAGCGCCCATGGCAAGCCAAGTGGCGGGATCACCTCCATCCCCCAAGATGTGTCCCATCCCAGCAGGCTGATGTCCGTCCTGCAGAGTGTTCATGGGGTGGGGGAACCTCACTGCTGGACCGTCCTGATTAGTCAGAGACAGTGTCCCTTACCAGACCCGTAAGAGTCAAACACGTTGGATTTTAAGCCCATGGCAGCAATGCAAGAAAAGTCCTCATTCTTTCCCACCTTATATCCAGCCACAGGGTTTGCACCAGGGAAAAGTAAAAATCTCCTTGTGCTTATGGAATCTTCAGGGAAACTGGCTTGTCTTTGGATGGGGGAAGCCATTCACATCAGATTAAAAATGAGAAACAAACTTCAGCCTTAACCATGCGGAGCAACCCTTTACCAACACACCTTCTTGAAGCAAGAATACACCTTAGAACAAAGCCGTGGTCCCTTGCAAGTACAAGTATGACCTTACTCTGTGCCCTCCTCCAGGAGTCTCTGTGTCACCTCTTGCCCTCTTTTTTGACCACAAACTGTTTGGAGACCAGAGGCATCATTTACTCTCTTGCCCAGGTGGTTCCTGGTGGTATCAAACACAACCACAGAGAGGCTGGAGAACCTCCACCCCCAAGCCAGGGAGCCCACTGTTTCCTTTCGCCCACACCATGGCTATGTTGCTTATATTCTGTATTTTGCATTATTCCTGGATGTTGCTGGGGTAGGTAACACGCATGCCCTCAGGGGAATTTGAAATCCTGTTTGACACTCAGTGCGGGACAGGTTCCCAGCCACTGCGTGTGCTCTCTTGGGTACCCCAGATGGGTATTTCATTTCCAGAGCATTCCTGCTCAGCACCTACCCAGAGGCAAAGCCCCCGAGATGTTGGTTCAGCGGGAGCAGGACCTGCTCTTTTATCTGTCAGGCAAACCAACAACAAACGAGGTGAAGGATGAGGCCAATGCTTGCAATTAGAAAAGAGGAGGAAGGAAAGGATCCTCTTTCCCATCATATTGATTTCCTAAGGGCATTGCAAGCTTGCCTAACTTTCTCCTAGGTTTTTGGCTTCTCTATCCCATTCTGCTGCTTTCAGTCTGCAGCTTAGTCTCTGTGCTTCATGTAAATAGGAAGAAACAAGCCACAAGCAAGGGAGCAGACGGGATGGTATTAAAAAATTGCACATTTCCCTGCCTCAAAGGCACTTCTAAGTATTTCTACATGCGTATCCACACCCAAACATTTTTCTGTCCCCTGCTTCCCTCCTCCTCTCTCATGCATTTATTTCTGCAGCGAAGGCTGCGAGATTTTAAAGGAACAGTTAATTGGCTCAGACGCAAGTGGATGCTGCGTGAGGAAGGGCGCTCATATCTGCTATATCAGATCAAAACACTTCTGCGATCTGCTGCATAATACACAAAATTGGTCATGAAAGAAACACGAGATCATGAGCAACTCAGGAGCTTGCAACAGTCACAAAGACTAAATATTTACTTGATTTGCTGCTTATGCAAGAGGTGAGCACAAACCCTAGCCCCACTCACCTGAGAAGCAATGCACAGAGCTGCGCTGCTGGCACAAGATGACAAGAGGCATTGAGACCTGCCCAGCTGCCACCCATGGCTCACGGTAACCTATCTTCCACCCCAGCCTGGAAGAAAATGAGAGATCTACTTTTACAGGGAAAAATTCAAAAGTCTTTAACACCACCCACATAGCCTTGGCATTTTTGTAATTCTTAAAGTAAGAGCCACAGCAAATTACAAACCAAGTTTGAATTTCCTGAGGCCTCTTCCCTCGTGTCCTGCAGTACTGCGGACACTTTACTGAGGTGTTATTTTCTTCAAAAAGTGTTTCAAATGTTCTTTAAGTGAGTAAAAGCCATCCCCCAAATGTAGCACTGAACTACATGAAAAACTACATTTTTCCATTAAAAAACATCCTCAGCTATTGTAGCTGGAGAGTTTGGGTGAGAAAACCCAGGGCTGGTCACAGCTGGCTTTTGGCTTAAGCCTGCAGCCCTGCGCCTACCCTCCACTGCTCTGCAAACACCAGGGGCTGCATTCACTGCCCGTGTAATGCCACTGAAGTCAGATAAATCAGCTCAGCTTCTTCTAAAAAGAGCATAACACCATTTTTCAAGTTTGTAATTCTAAGAGAAAGAAAAGAAAAAAAAATTGGGCTTCAGATGCCACACAAAACGGAGTTTCACTTTGTCTGGAAACAATACAAAATTCACATGCAAAGCATAAGGAGGACACAAAGGACCCTGTCAACCCCTACACACTTGCAACAGAGAGATCCTCTCTGAGCCTGTATAAACACCATATGCACTACTGGGTTTGAGAAATCCTGGGGACAACTACGGCTGGATAAGAACCACCGGGCCAGAAGATAAACCAAGAGCGAGCGAGACAAGCCGGCGTGTTAGACAAAGGCCAGCACAGTCCTTGCAACAATCCATCACACTGCACGGTGCACGCTGCTAGGAGCTTCGCTCAGCTGCTGAAGGCAAAACGCAGACAAAAGATTAATTGAGCCCTAAATAATAGCTCTTGGTGGAGAGCCGAATCTCTGCGCCTTGAAGAGCAGTGCACTTGAGTCTGTCAGATCCCCTGACAAACGCCAGCGACGCCCAGAGACACAGGAGGCGAGCAGGTTCTGCTAACCTTTTGGAGAAAACAACAGGTTTTTAAACAGTGCAGTTTAAAAGGTAAATACTCAAAAAAGAGAGGGTATCTGAGATGTGCACTGAGTACCTGACCATGCGTTGTACTCGCCTGACAACAGAGCCATAAGCTAAACAATGCTACCCTGAGCCTCTGATGAGGTCCCCATCAGGTTTAGATTTGCCGAGACACTGTGAAAGCTCTGGAGGAGGCTGCGTAACAGCCTCTCCCTACCTAAAACATGCCCTGTGCTTAACATCCCATAACTCACAGACTGCAAGGTTAGAAATAATTGTTTTTTACTACTGCAGAGACATTATTTCTGACCTCTCGATGGGCCTGGCACTTTGTCTTGAAGAACTATGCAACACAGACTCCAACACTGTGATTTAACTTCTGAGTGGTTTAAGAGCAGGACTAGACTGTGGCACGGGCAAACAGGAGTGAAACCTCTAAGGAAAGGCTGGGTTAAGACCCTGCTGCCGTTCAGAAGCAAACAAGTCATTGCTAGTTGCTTGTACTCCATGAGTCCGTGGCTGCTTGGGGGCATTTCGTTCACAGGGCAGGGTGGCCCTGCCCTGGTTTGGTTGCTGACCACTCTTTGCCATCCCAGGTCACTGGGAAAGTATGACATGTTCAAACTGGAGGCATCAACAGCTCAGATATTTCTCAAGTGCCTCCACCTACCAGATGAGATATATATATGGCCTCTCACTTTGTCTTTACATGGCTTCTCACCTTGTCTGCTCCACACACCTTTGTTCTCATGAATAATCACAGAATCACAGCATCATTAAGGTTGGAAAAGACCTGTAAGATCATCAAGTCCAACCATCAACCAAACACCACCACACTCACTAAACCATGTCCCAAACGGCCAAGTCTACATGTTTTTTGAACACCTCCAGTGATGGTGACTCCACCACCTCCCTGGGCAGCCTGTTCCAATGTTTCACCAGTCTCTCAGTAAAGAAATTTTTCCTAATATCCAGCCTGAACCTCCCCTGGCGCAACTTGAGGCCATTTCCTCTCATTCTGTCTTCCAAGCAGTTGGAAGCATGATACGCAGGGGCCAAGGGCTGCACTACCTCCCACGACTTGGACTGCACCTATGTGATACAGCCATGCCCTAACTCTCCAGGCTACCAGATGAGATGGAAATCCCAGTGCTGGTGGGGACTGCTGCTCAGAGACTAGCCATGGGCTGACTAGCTGTAATGTGCAGGGCACTGGTCCTGAGAGACTAGAGGTGGACTGCTGGAAGAGATCAGTTCTGTAAATAAGACACCACTAGAGGAGTAGAAAACCCTTTGGATGAGAAACTCTGCTCTCCTTGAGACCTACAGCAAACCAAACCCAGAGCTATAAAGCCCAGCATGTAGATCTGAAGTGGACAGTTGCAACAGTTTGGGAGCTTTGCAGGTCCTGGGGGCCAGCAGTCCACAGGTTGTAGACAGGGTCAGGTGCTGCTGCCTCCCAAGAGCTATGTTTGTTGTTACAAAAAAGGCTTTAAATCCCTGGGACTCTTGAGGGTAGTGATGGCTTCATATGAGTGGGCTTTCCCCAGCCACATGAAGATGATGCATGTTCTCACTCCTCGTCTTCCACACAGTTACCTAATTTTCTGAGGAGGACAGAGGTCAACCAGAGGATTTCAGGGATGACAGGATCACAAGAAACTCACACGAATCAATGCAGACTTGTCTAGGAAGTTGAGGCCTTGAGAACTACTCCTGCCTTCACTTATAGCTTATCAAGGTCTGAATAAGATTTTCTTTCTGCAAGAAGATTCCCAAAGGATATTCTGAACCAGCTGAAGGATGACAGCTGAAAATAACTTTGGACAACTGAAAGCCAAATTGCTTATGGTTCTGGGCTTCAGAACTTGGAAGGTGGCTTTAAAATGGTAAAAGGCATGGAAAATATGGAAAAGGGTTGGAGACAAGGTCTCTCTAATTTCAAAACTACTTGTAATTCTTTTGCTACTGGCAGGGCACTGGTCCTCCAGTCCTTCAAAGATAAGCCATACTCAAAGCCACAGAAAGGAGAAGCACACATTGAGTTTTTGCCACTGAGGCTGTCGAGGATGGAGTGTCCAGTCATGGTGAATCAGAAGGCATCAACACTGCTGGATCCATTTATGGTGTTTGCCTGCCATGGCTCAAAACCAAGGTTAAGCTTTGGGTGCTTGATGATGTGGGTCCTGTCCCCCACAAGCCAATAACATGAGAAAACTGTTACTGTCCTATTACTGGTTCCAGCATTAAAGATTTAACGTACTTTAAACTCATCTCAGTTCTGGGAGCTCTGAACACATAAACCTTCACCAACGCCATGTGAGGCATTGTTCTCTATGCTACACTTGGAATAATTTTCTGTAGCATCTCCTACCTAAATCCTACACCTGTGTGGTGGGACACAGAGAGTGAGCATGGGGGTAAGCTACAAAACTAACTCATGCTTGTCCTGCCTTTCTGGACACATCTGTCATTTGCTTCAGCTGAATTTGCAAGCTTTGCTAACAGCGCTTCCCACCCTGTGTGGTCAGTGGAGCTGCTGCAGGTCACAGCCCCTCACTCCCCCAGACCCTTTCACTCCAGCTAGTGCTGTCAGAAGCACAAGATTTACATTTTGCTAGGGACCCGCTGTGTTTACGCTTTCCAAGTGGCTTATGGGTTTATGGCAAGTTACTGGGAACCTCAAGTGTAGGACAGATTTAAGAGGTAAAGGTCACGAGCAGTGGAGACCACTTCAAAGCCTATCTATGCTGACCAACACCTTCACTCTACAGTCGCTTTTGGTGTGGGTTTAATGCAAAGTGCTGGATTGCCAACCTTATAAACTTAGCTTTTTTAAACTCAGACTGAGATCAACAAGATAAAGCTTTTGAATCTTGCATCAGCAGTTTTATTGTTAAAAAAATCTCCAAAACCAAATAATTTTCGCAACAATGCAGTTCTCAGATGATTTTGATGAAACTTATGAAATTATTCAGCATGAGCTTAACACCAAAAAAAACCACCAACAAAAGGTATGGATTTCCAGTGTATAGCCTTGTTCTTTTTAAAAATTTCTGTTGTGACCAGAGAATGAAAATCCATAATCCTAAGATGTTTTCCAGTCAAACTATCCAGAGATGGTACTGGCAGAATTCCCTGAATTTGAGGGTGTTTTTTCTGAGATTATACCAGGAAAACACAAGGCTGAGAGTAGACCTACAAATGAGGAGGATATGGCCGTGCTAAAACAAAAGTCCAGAGATCTTGCAGTGCCTTTTCCATAAATCTGAGTCACAATGAGTAAACCTCTGATAGTGCTTGCTTTGAAGTACTGTTTTACTAAAAAAAAAAAGAAAAACTATGTGCCTCTTTCTATGATTAATTATTCAGGTCCTCCAGAAAAAGAGGGAAAAAGAGAAAAGAAGAAAAAAGCCTGGAAGCACATAGGCATTCCTCACAAAATACAAGAATAAAGCTAGTAACTTTTGTAATTTCTATGGAAATAAATTTTAAAGTCGTTTTCAATGCAGGAAGTGTGGCCTCAGTTCACATGAAATGAATGTTCACAAAAAGGATACCAAATGTGCCCGTGCAGCTGCAGTGCAGTGAGCTGCAGCCTTCCATCATGAGTTGCTGGCCAGGGCCCATTTATCTAATTATGTGCAGGGTTGTTCAGTTGTCACGTGTGACTCTAACAGTAATTTCTGCAGTTATGACCACATTTTGTATACATACTTCTGCAAGTGGACCTCTGGTCTTCATTTCTCTAATCTGCTCTCTCTGAACAAAGTATAGCGTATCTGCAAGAGGGGAACCGTGATCTCAAAATTCAAACAGGCATGGTTCATCTTGTGCAACTATAGAGGGAAAAAAATTCTAAAGTGATATTAAATCCCCTGAAGTTAAACACCTTCCGTTTTCAGCAGTTTATAAACAAGACAGAGACATTTATATTTCACTGTGCTAATACGGATAGCTTGAATGCTTTTCTCCTCAACTAGAATGTCCCAAATAGTTATTTCTAATGATCATCACTTCAAAGCACAGTATTATCCAGCTCCTTTGGTACAAATGGGTTTTATATAGAGGTTGATACTTTCTCCACTATTATGACCACATTTAATTAAAATGTAGTTGGAACACAGCAGGAAAATGTACTACTTCAAAATTCAACTCCTACTGCAGAAGAACAAGATAAGAAATTCAGCTTATCTTTCTATTAAAGCAGATCAGAAAGAGCAGTCAGTATATGAACATTAATATGTATGAACCTCAATAGCATTTCTATAGATAAAAGCTGTATTCTGTTCAAGAGGCACTGCTGGATGGGAGTGTTTTTGAAGTGGTGTAAGCAAACCCCCTGTGGCTGGGGGGGTGGTGGGGACACACTTGGTCCTGCCTCTTCCACCAGTGCTACTCTGGAGCAGCCGCCCTGACAAATGAATGGGTTCGGTGGTGGGCTAAGATCATGCCTACCCCAGCTGCTGCACTGCCTCTTTCTCCTGTGTACTCTGCACAGGCAGTGTCCGTCTACTCACATCCATCAGGTTGTAAGCTCCTAAGGGCAGAGGGCTTCTGCCCTTCTGGGCTGTACAGTGCTTAGCACCATCACGTGTCTGCCACCTTCAACCTATCCCTTAATTTCCAGCTTAAAAAAGTTAAATTTGCTCAGACCCGAAATTCAACTTTTAGTGGTTTCAGAAACAATATTTTTCCCAGTTTGTCAGAATTGCTTGGCCCTGAGTAAAATCCACAAAAAAACCCCGCAATGAGTCTTGAGGTGATGCAACAGGAGTTAAGATGGAGAGGAGTCTCCCAGGTCTTACCAAAAGTTGGCCTGACCTCTGAAACTCTGGACTGAAAACACGGAAAGAGGCCAAATGATATTTTGTGAAAATATGCCAGTCCTCAGAATATGAGATGAATAACCTTTCATAATAGATTCAGAAACACAGCTTCCCTGAAGAAATGGTGAAGAGGGTCCTCATTTTGAAGGGTGGAGTGTAAAAGATAACTTCTTGGAGGTCCATTTCAGTCACATCAATGACAGCCATCTAAATATAGCTTCAGAGACGGTTGCTGTACTCGAGCCCATCAGATCGGCTGTGGAAACCCTGAGCGGCCTCCCTTCCATCCCCGCAGAGCTGATGTTTACAATGAATAAAATACATAATTAGGCAAGCAGTTGGCAAAAGCCATGATTTATCATATTAAGCAATTAAGCAGCACTGGACTGATTTGGCTGCAGGTCTGAAAAATCTGCATAAAGAAACAGTGCCACTTGACATTAAAGATGAACTTTCCTCAGGTCTAATTTCAGCCGCCATTCATGGAGACACCAAATTTCTTGGACTGATTGAGCTAGGAACTTGGGCTGCACAGACGCAGACCGTTGCTGTCCGTCTCCACAAGCTGCCGTGGCTGCGGCAGGGCTGTGCCAGCCTGGCACGAGCACCTGGTAACTGCCACGTGCTGTGAGCAGGGGCAAAGCAGCTTGTTCCTGTGCCGTGTTTGGAGAGCTGTGCCACCAGCACAGCTCAATTTTCAGGGATCTGTGGACGTTGCTGTGCACTCACCGATTCCCTGCTATGGGATGTCCCTTACCAGCATCACTGCCTGTGGGTGCATATCCTTGCCACGCTCCCCGGCACACATGGTGCTAGGGCAGGTACTTGCATCAGTTTGGGTCAGTGCAGGGGAGAGGGGAGGGTAGACCCATGGGTTCTCCTGGCCCAGCGGATCTAGAACGGTGGACTAGCTCTGGCTTAGCACCATCCACTCAAACCTGCAAAGCTGCTTGCTATCTCTGCGTCCCAGTATACAGCCATCATGTTTCCCTACAGAGGCAAGACTGATCCCACCTTAAACTGAGCCTGAAACCATCTTCTCCTAGTTTAGGAAAAGAGAAGGACACTAGCTAAGTTGATGAAGCAGCCAAGCCATCACAGTAATGCATTTGTTGTTTGCTTTTTATCTTTGTTCCTCTAGTGAACACTGGCATTTAACTCTAATGGAGTCATTTTACCTCTCTCCATGATCCTTTATGATTTCAGAGCACGGAGAAAAAAATCAAAGCAAAACCACAAAGTTGCATGCCCATCATGTGCACACTTAAAAGTGCTGCCAACAATTTCTCTTTTAAAAGATCCCAGCTTTGATGTCTAACATCCTCTAGTTAAAAAATGATACATTAAATGTAACATTCTTCTCACTTACGCAGTTTAATTCCAGGCAGTTTAGATAACTGAAGTAGTTCATTTAGTTTTGCTTTCTGCCTCCCCACACTAACACAACAGTGCTTTGTTCGTAGTCTCCAGCGTTGCAAGTAAAATGTTCAGATAAACTGTTCATGCCTGGAATTGTTAAATGTTTGAGAAGCCTTCTGCACACAACAGAGCTTGAAAGGCCTTATAAAAACAAAAGGTATTATTATTTTAATCAATAACTAGTTGGTAAAGTCAGGAATTTTTAAAACATAGTGTTTATTTCAAGGGTCTGACTTGAGACGCTGTAATGAGCATTGAATTGCAGGAACTGTATCATCATTTTGGCAAGGGGGTTTCACAGGAATGCTTTCTATTAGGTTCAACTCCACAATCACTCTTCATGTTTCCTGGTCATTACTCCTGAGATGAAACACACCGAGGAGATGGAGGATCCCCTGTGTTTTGCCTGCAGCAGGTACACGCTGTCAATACCGCTATTATCCCTACCT
Source organism: Gavia stellata (assembly GCF_030936135.1). Classification (NCBI taxonomy): domain Eukaryota; kingdom Metazoa; phylum Chordata; class Aves; order Gaviiformes; family Gaviidae; genus Gavia; species Gavia stellata. Next base: position 23,430,280 of record NC_082596.1, on the reverse strand, counting down.
ACACAGGCAGACAGGATTTTTTGTGCTGTCAGCGATCTGCACATCAAAACATGCTCAGTGAAGAAGTGAGAGTTAATGAGCTGCCTCCTTTGTGCAATTTTATCAGAGATCAACAGACCTGGGTGTATGAAAGGCTCCTATGTAACTAAAGGCAGCAATGGGAAATTTCAAATTACGCGAAATACCATGAAAGGAATCAGTTTTTTAAGCAACACTTCTGCTGTATGGGTTTTTCTCTTCCAGCTATTTCAGGGTTCTGTGGCAACGCAACAAACATCTTGATGCTTAGCCAATGTAAAATCCCTATTTTTATCTCCATTTTTACCTTTTTTCCCCCTAAAAAAAGAATAAGATGAAGACCACTCCAGAAAAACACACCCAGCAGCTATCATATTTGCCTTCAACCTCCTTCTCAAAGCTCACTTTGCTGCAATGCTTCCAGAACATGCCATGCCTAGTCACGGGTACACCCAAAGTAAACTTGCTGTTTGTCCTTCCTACTCTTTTTTCCCTGGTTATTTCCAGGTTAGATGTAGCTCTGCTGCCCAACGTGCCAGGTCTCTGATCAAGAGGCTGGTTCTTGGGGCAAAAGTGCCATTGGATATGGAAATGCAGGGTGGGTTAACCGCCCTGGGACTGCCTAACCCTTGTCTTAAAATTACATCTTGCACTATTTTGCTTCTCTGTTCATCTGAGTATTGGCTTCCTGCTTCCCACATGTTCCTTTCCTTGGGTGCTCAAGGGCAAGGAGAGGAAGGACGGATGGTGGGGGGATGCTCCCCAGGGGTCTCGTTCACCCAACAGCGCTGGGTCCTCGGCAGCGTTCATGGGAGCAAGCAGACCCCCAGATTGTGTTCATGCTCCCCCTACGCCTACCAAGCTATGGGGGGAAGGTGGAGAAAGCCGTGAAAGGGAGAAACATGTCCCACTGGAGTCTCAAACTTTGATTTTGATGCAGCAAATGTTAAAAAGTGCCTTTTTTAAATAAGAAGAACAAAATAATGATTCTGCAATATTGTATAGCTCTGAGACAGCTCAAAGGCTGTTCTCAAAACAAAGCTAATGCTGTGCTTACAAAAATGCTGATTTATAGCCTAAAGGTGATGTCATCAAGTTTGGAGCACTCAGACCTCCGTGCATGCACTTATTCTAGGAAATAGGAGCCAGGGCTCAACCTGAGAAGAAACAGTCATGTCTCTGTACTATTTGATCATACAAAACTCAAAAATCATCTCTTCTTTGGAAGTATGTGACCCAATTTTGTTCCTTCTGCCTTACAGATGGACTCTTCCTTAGAGCAGGTCTGGAAGCTGTTTGACAAACACCATTTTCTTGTAACTATGAGAAACCCTTTCCTCTATGTGCCTCATGGCAGTAGGCAAATCTGCTGCCTGAGATGAGAGACTAAATAAAAGCACCAGGCTGGTGCCGCTGGAAGGATGAGCAGTTTACAGGGCGGATGTTTTGCTGCCATGGCTTTCCAAGCCATCTTCTGAGGTGTAAGATGCACCAACAATAGGAATTTTTCCACTGGCGGTGTTGCTCAAAGGGCATGCACAAAGCCTTCAGACACCCTGACACCTTGCTGCATTTAGTCTGTATGGATATATATATACGTATGTCAACCCCTAAGCAGATGTAACCCTGCAGGCAAACCTGCAGCATGCATCTGGCCAAAGGATGAGGTTATCATCTGCAAACCCATGTTCAAGAGCACGCTGCAAGAGCTCTTGTCTCTTGGAGACACCCAGGCAAACACCTACTGCTTGCAAGTTAAAGTTATTTTCCTTGTGACCATCCCTGCAAACCTAACCCTGAAATAAAAAACAACTTCTCCTCCTACAAGAAATGCCTCCAAGGCCCAAACGGATCTTTCACACAGACCAGTGTGACTCCACAGATTTATGTAGGGTAAACCACAGACCTGAATCAACTCTCCTCTCTCTCAGCAAGCTCTTGCTCCTATTAGGATTAAACTACCTTTCATTGCACACACAGCTGATGGTTCTGCCCCTAAGTCTACAGTTGCTGGAATTTATCATGGCTCTGAGATTACAAAACCCTGCAGATCCATGGTGCTGTACCAGAACGGCCTCTGGCCTGGCCTCTGCGATCTCCCTGCCTCTGCACACCAGTTCCATCCCCTGTTTTTTGCCTCGGCATAACCCTTGCTCCTAGTTCACTCCTTAAGGGATCACAATCCTTTTCATTGAAGCCAAACAGGTTTTCTGCCCTAAACAACCTGAATGTCACTGCGTCCTTCCCTCCCATCCCAGTGTATGCTGGGGATATATTTTAGGGAACTTCTCTGGGGAAACACTCACCTGAATCTGTGCATTAATCCCACACTCACAGGAGTCCCCTTTCATCCTAATGCATCACCATCATGAAGAGTTAATTATGATCACTGTGTATCTAAAAGGTGGAAACCTCAGATCACTGTCTTTTTCTTGCAGAATAATGCTGTGTGTGTCCCTTATTTCAGTTCCCTGCCATGTTCCTTGTCCGTTTTTGGCTCTGTGTTTCCCATATGTTAGTGATTAGCTCTGCTGTTACACCCAAGCTAACAATTTTGCTGTTAAGGCTGAGATGTTATGGGTTCAAGTGGTAAACCAGGATGCACTAGCAAATGTATTTGTTAAACAAGCCTTCTTAGCAATTTGTTTAAAAACAGAAAATCAGACATGTAATGAAGTAGTTAATTAACATTTTAAACATATTGTTACCTCCATCTGGCCTGAGGATTAGCCAATATGTGGGGTCTTGCCAGGTTGTTTCCACTACAATACAACGGATGATAAGAGTTAAGCATTTCCTTGGTGCGGCGATGTTTATTTATCATACAAAACGTACACAGAGTCTTGTTTCCCTGAAAACAGAGAGTGAACAAACAGGAGCAGGTTCCTTGCTCAGCAGCCCGAGTCTGCTTTTCCAGGGAGCATGGTGCCCAGAGGAAGCTCTGTCTCTTGGCTTGCTCCCAGGTGCTGCTCACTCCTGGGTCTCTTACTACAGCCTTTCAGTGACTCCATAACAAATACATTCCTCTGGAAAGCTGGAGAGTTATTTTTAAACCCCCTCACACACAGCTGTAATCAATCCATCGCCCAACCCCGTTCACCAGGGCCTCTGGGGAAACCCTCCACCCACATGGCTTGGCTTCTGCTCAAGCCTCATAGGCATGGCCAGGTGCTGTGCTGTAATTACACAGAGGTACGTTAATTGCGGCTGCCACTTAGCCTACATGAACGCCCAGCTACTGTTCGCCTGGGCTTCCAGCAGAGCAAGAGATGAAGAGTGTGCATTATGGCGACGATGACCACCTTGCAGTAGAGGTGCAGACCAGGCACCAGCCGTGACTCCTTCACGTGGAGTCCTTCTGCAAGGAGCGTATAAGGACAGCCCAGGCTTTCTCAGCTGATCTCCTCCCTACTCAGCTCTACTGCATCTGAGCCATCCTGCATCTGCGCCGCAGCCAGCCAGGCAGGGACTTCTCTCTGTCCCCTCCTGATGTACTTGCACCCACCTTGGTCCTTAGCCCTATGCTTGCTCACTTGCGCCGCTCTGCAGACCCATTGCATCAGCCTCCAGGGCTGTGAAAGCTGGACAGCCTGGGTCACAACTCAATAGATCTAGATGAGCCCTTATGTGGTTTTATTCCTGCAAGTCACACTTAGGAAATGCAATGACAAGAGAGTCAACTGGGGTCGTGTCTTTGCTATTTTCACTGTTAAACAGTCAGAGCAAATTAATACTTTGAAAAACACTCATAATCTGGAGTCCTGAAGGTCCCTGAGAAGACAGAGCGTTCAAGAAGATAAGGAAGACTTTGGTGCCAGGACAAATCAGTAAGGAAGCACCAAGAGACCACTGCAGCCCTGCCCAGGAAAACTGCGGGTCTCTCTCGCAGTGGGAGGGGAAGGTGTGCAGGGGCTGAAGAGCTTTTTCAGCAGCATCCCAGAGGAAAGCATTAAAGGCACTGACCTTTCCACTCACTACAATTTTAATATCTGAATGTAAACATTTATGGAAAGAAAACAGCAGGAAAGGAGGAGCTGTGGTCATTCAGGGCTGGGCTGGGTCTACAAAAGAGAATTCAGCCCAGAACAGGCAACACCAAAGCTGCTGCAGGTACTTGTCCTTAGTCCATTAAACCAGGAATCCAAACCTCCTATTTTAAGCTCTCCTTCAGAAGGAAATCCTTGTGACCTCAGCAGAGAAGATCAAAAAATGGGCACCGTCCCTGCTAAAAGGCAGATGCCAGCTCCTTCCCCAGCAGGCATTTCTCCCCTCCTGCCCCACCGCCCCGATCTCTGCCATGCCGGGCAGCAGGCAGCAGGCAGCTTGCCTGTGGAGGGCTGGCCCCATGCACAACCCAGTCCAGAGCCAACCTGAGCACACTCGTGGGGGCTCGCGGGGCTGCAGCAGTGTGGGAGATGGGAAACCTAACTGGGGGCGAGGAGCAAAGCTGCCATCCCCCAGCTGCGCAGCTTTAATAAGCAGCTTGTGGCTGTTCAGGTGCGGCACGGGCACAACCAGCAGCATTGGAGGCTCAGCTACGGCCAAACAAAAAAAAGGGCAAATTCTGTTCCTTTAAACTCCAGGAGGACTGAAACCATCCTGTCTCTCCGCCAGCCTCCCTGGGGGAGTTTCTGCTCCCCTCCAGGCAACCCTGCTGGTGTCTGATCCCTGCGGTGGGAGCTGTGGAGGGGCTGCCAGAGGAAAGGCAGCTGGTACCCACTCCTGGAGATACTCTACCTCCCTTTCCAAGCAGAATCCCCACAGATAGGCAGAGGAACAGCTGCTCACTGGGTTACTCATTGAGTGAGCATTTCCCAAAACGCACACGGTGCCTTTAGAGAGTGGGAGGAGGGCAGTGGGCTCCCTACTGCCCTGCAATGGGTCAGGCTGGCAGGCTGCTCTTCCCCCTGCTCTCCTCAGCACCAGCTGCATTTAGACAGGCTATTAATGCATTTTATAGGCCTTTAAAATTTGTTATGGAGCAGAAAATGGTTTTCAGGGAAAAGCAAACACACCCTGTGCTTTCTCACCAATTAAAACTGATGAGCAGCTCAGCCAACATATAACAATACGATGAAAACAAAGCAAAACGTTTCAAAGTGCTAGTGGCCAGACCAATAAAAAAGTGTTTTCCCACATAAGAGAAGAAAAATAATTAAATAAAATGCTGCTTTTCAGAGGTATAGAAGGAAATGAATGTCCTAAGATGGAGGGGAAGCAGCAATGTTAAAATACATATCCACAAGCAACTGCTTTGCAACAAAGCATCCAGGTCTAAAAGAGGGACACATCACCTACAAAGTCAGCAGTCGGACAACTGATCCCTTCTTTGTGGCAAAGGTAGTTACAAAGAAATTACCAAAAATAACCAAACACCATATTTTAATACTAAGCAGGTATTCTCGGAGACAATGGAAATTTATTTCTCTAGTGTGGCAAGCAGCATCCATACACACATGCACAATTATCAGCTGCAGTAGCAGGCAGCTTCATGAAAGCTTTTATATGTAAAACTGTGCAAAACTAAAGCCAGAGGAAAAAATCAGTGAAAAAAACCCAGTGCAAGAGACCCCAGACTGTGCGACTTCATGACAAGTGCAAGAGAAGAGTCAAATTATATAGCTGTGTGATTCAAAGCCGAAAATACCCCTAAAGACAGGTCCCAGAGGCAATGTGATGTGTGATGATCTTACTGGCTCTCAGTCAGGAACTGACATATCAGCAGAGATAAGGCTGGGCTGTGCAATGTCCCGCACTGGAATAACCCAAGATTTCTGTCCAAACTCATCGAAGCCCCAGAGAGGAAGACATTTCCACTGCTGTGTGCTGGGGTGTTTCACAGTCTTCTCTCTGATTTTGCACAGATGGAAACTGGAGTGAAGGTGGGAGAGATGCAACAGCGGGAGAGGAGAGAGCATCTCCCCCATCTCCACCAACCAGAATTGCTGCTCTTACCAATGTTCAGTTTCTTCCAATGCAAAGTGAAAGGGAAATCCTTTCTAATTCAGGATCCAGCAAGGAATAAAGAGTATAGATGGTCAGAGTTGAGGATTGAAATCAGCCAGTAAAAATGCAAACATTCAAACAATCCTGTTTTGGGCAGCCACCCGGGAAAAACCAGAGTCTGCTGCAGAGCAGGCCTGTATACTTTGAGGCCCAAATGCTCTGAACACACAAGAGAGAAGGGAGTGATGCCTCTGAGATGGCCGCAGCCGTTGGGTGCTGTGAGCCAGCACCGGCGCTGCTGCCTGCAGCTGCGCACAGCTAGGAGCACCAGGCTCGGCATGGCAGCTCCCATCCAGCACGGTGGCTTCTACAGCCACAGAAAGAAGGTGATGGCAAGGCTGCTTTTGGAAAGAAAGGATCCGTGCGTTATAAATATAGGGTTTCACAGCAGAGCAAGATTCCTTAGCGCTGGTGCCTCGCCTCACCAGTCTTGAGCTGGTGCTTTGGAAACAGAAAGTGAGCAGGAGCTGCAGGTCTCTGTGAGGAACATCTGGCGATTAAAGGCCAGCCGCGAGGAAATGCGATCCCAGACAGACTCTCTGCAGGGAAAACTTAAGAATTTTAACTTCAATATCGATTTTTCATTATGGGGTGTTCCTAGAGAGGTGACTCTCATCCTAGCCCAGCAATTTAAAGAGATCATTGTCAGGTGATTCAGCCACCAAACCCACTTAGGCTCTAATGCCTTCCATGCAGAGTATGCTTTTAAACATTCAGTCTTTGGTTTCTCACCAACATTTACACCAATAATAGAATAAGGAAAATACAATGTGTTATTTCTCTGTAGCTCCTGTGCCTTCCTCTGCCAGGAGCAGACAAACAAGCCCTGTTCTTCCAGCCATGCAGGTGATGAGAGGAAGGCAGGTGAGGATGAGGCGTGGTCGGATGCCACACTGAACATCAACAGTGCAAGTCCCAGGAGGGCAGCATGGGGTTGGAAGTGGCTGATTCAGCCCAGCTGCCTGCAGCACTACCTTCAGGCACTGATTCAGGTGCAGGCAGGGCAGCATCACCGAGATATTTACCCATCCACTTCAGTGCCTGCGAGAATGCTGTCAGGGGTGGGTCACAAGTGCCTGCTAGGCAAAGACACAAGCAATTGATTTGCAAGTAACTGTGTTTGAATAGTCTTGGAGAGCCAACAGGCCACCCCTACAGCTCTAGTACATAACAGTGCCAAAGAGAAAATACATTTTTTTAATTAACACCCCCCCCCGAATATTGATCACTGCACGGATCCTCCTAGATCTCCATTACTCACTGCTAACGCTTAGAAAATAATGAGTAAAACCCAAGAGCCTGTTTATCCTCTTCCTTTTCCATTTTAGGGGTTGTTCCTCCTTTCTATTCTCCACCAGCTTTTTTTTTTTAAGTGTATGGAATCATTTTGCAGTTCTGAAGTCATTTCAGTACAGATGCTCTGCCTCCTACCACTGTGAGCCCATCACGCCACTCTGTGACCACAGCCACTGCAAGGAAATAAACCTTGACAACATCTCAGCAGAGGATCATTTGGAAGCTTTTAAGGAACAGCAGTGCCTGCGGCAGAGCAGCCTTCCCCACTGCCATTGACAGATGGAGATGGAATAGGCTTTCTTCGTCTCTTTCTAGAGAACAGATGCGACGGCAGCAACAATCCGCAGACCAAATCCCAAGTGTCTCACCCAGTTTCTGCCCCAGCTCCTGTCAGACAAACTCCTCCTGAAGGAAGATCCGGTCCAGCCCCAGCCACCCTCTTGCCAGTGCCCTACCAAGACCCATTTGCTGCCCTCCTTAACATCTGGCTCATTTCCCATACCGTTCTGGTTACTCCTTCATGTGGTCTTATCCCAGCAATGGCTCTGGCCAGCCCATTTCCCAAAGCAGCTTTATGGCAGTCGTGGGGATGGCACTTCATCCCTGCCAACATCCCCCCCGCAGGATGCCAGCTCTTACCCCATCTGAAAGGCTTCTCACTCTTCTGTTGTGTAAAAGCCTTGAAAACAAAGACCAGAGAAGGAACCGTGCCGACATGGCACAGGCAAGGCCACAGACAAAAGAAAGTGACTTTTTTCTTTTCTTTTTCAATCAAAGTTGTTACTCTTGAGAGTAACAGAAGACATTTCAGGCAGAAATGGTATTTGTTAAAATTTACCAACATCTCCGTGTGTGTCCTTTCATACACACTAATTGCTCATCCTTCTTGCGACCTTATTATACTCTTGATCTTTGCTGTATCTGCAGGCTAATTCTGTGCTGTTTGAGTAAAACGTCTTTGTTGGCTACGAATCTACAAACTTTTAGTCTCCCAGAATATCTTCTCATATTCTGATACAAGGTGAACAGAAGCTTTTTTACATTTATATTTTGTATACATATATTGTTATTTTATGTATGTTTGTTGTATTTTTATTAGATATATATAAAAATAATACACAATTTGTTTTATAATTTTCTTTTTTACTGCTCCCCTTTGTAAGAGAAAAGCTTAACAGTCCCCTTGAGCTCATTGCTACCCATCACTTATTTGCATCCTTTTCAAGAAGGGCTGAGCAGACTTGAGCACTGCCAGGTAGCTGCAGCACACTTCCAGGTGAGTGCCCTCCACTTTTCTTTCTGCAACGTGCTGGTTGCCTTTGGGATTGCTGCTGCAGCAGCAAAGCAAAGCCTGTCCTGAGCCACGCAGAGGGGTGGCCAGAGATCTCTCCTCCCCAGCACCCCTCTCCCCAGCAGCACCTATAATTTAGACTCTAGAAATGGATGTAAGTATTTCACATTTATTCCCTAAATAGGGCAAGCAGGGATTGTCCGTCCTTTCTTCAACTCAGCAGTAAGCCACTTTAGTACATTTACTGACAGCTAAAAATAGACCGCCCATGCCTCAGCTTCCTCTACTGAGTCACCAGCAGTTTTCTGACCAATCCACAGTTGTACAGCAGATGGTTGGGCTCCAGTTCAGAAGGTGCGGGGAGTTTAACTCCAAGCATTGGCACGCTTGCAGACCTCATCTGTCGCCTTACAAGGGTGTGCCCCTCGGAAAATGATGGGCAATAGTCTTACTGACAGGGACACTGGGCATCAGGGGGACACCAACAAGGGCTTTGCATTACCTGCAGGGCAGGTAAAAGCAACTCTTCTGACCCTTGGGGTCTCTTCACTGAGGCAGGACCTAAAGTGGAAGAAAGTCTTCACAGCCCCAAGGAAGGGGGGGGATTTCCTCGGCGGCAGAGCGGGCACATCCCGGGCTCAGCTCGGGGACTCCCGCTGGAGCGCAGCCAGCTTTTGCACGAGGCAGCTATAAGCAAACACAGCCAGTGCTCTCTAAAGAGCTAAGCAAACAGAGAGACCTCCAGTAGTGCTCAGGACTTTGTCCTGGTGCTGTTGAGAAGACAAGATGATCCAGAACTGTACCTATAATCCCCCAGTCCCAGCTGCTGGCTCTTGTGCAGCCAGCAGCCCTACCAATGGGTGGGTGCTGTGGAAATAATGCAGTGCCTCGGCCAGATCTCTAATCCAGCACCCCTCAACTGCCATTAGCCGGGATCACTGGGTGACATGGCCAGATTTGGCAAAACGAGGTGCTGGTGCGACTCGGCGACCTGGCAGCAGCTCCTGCTGCGTCGCACAGCCCTGCGCCAGTGCCAGGGATTTCCACAGCACGTGTAAAGCCCAGGGGAGGCCCAAAGCAGCACTCTGCTTTCTTTTAAACAGCTGACAAAACAAAACGATATCCCCTCCCTGCCCAGGGCTGTGCCAAGGGCTGCCTTCCCAGCACCTCGCCTGGGAGGCAGAGGCTGGGACTTGTCCCGGGGGGTCAGAGGGGTCCTGGACACTGCCAGCTGCCCTGGTGCCATGCTCACATATCATATCTGGCAACCCCCTTTTAAACAAAAAGCTAATTAGAGTTCTCTGATGAGACAGCATGTTTTACTGGCTGGAACAGGAGAAAAGACTTCTGGCTTCCTTTTCAGGATCGCCCAAAATGAGTCATTTTCCCAGCTTTCTCTCAGCTTGAGAATGATTATTTATGCATCTGTTTATTTAAAGTCTGTTCAGATTTTTGGTTTGTTTTTTTTTTTTTTTTTAAATTAAAAGAGAACAAGTATCATTTCACTGAAAAAAAATGCCCATTTTAAATACTCCAGGCTGGACTCAGCTTGACAGCAAGAAGGTGGTTGTGGGGATGTCAGAAAAATTATTTATATTGGGTAACTTTGTTGCTAACTCTTTCTGCTAGGCTGTTCAATAAATCAGCCGTGGGTTGCTATTTTTGGATGGCATTACCCTATTTAAAAAAAGGTCCGAGTTCAGAAAATTGAACCCTGGGCTGGCATACACTGTGGCTTCCCTGGTTTTGAAGCAGTTCCCTTGGGATGCAGCACTTGCAGACCGACATCTCTGTCCATAGGCTGGCGTTACAGGAGAGAGGTGCCCAGCGTGGGGATGCTTTTCATGGCAGGCATCGGGATAGCGGTAGGAATAAGTGGACAGGATTAAAAGCCACCTAGGACCCTTTCTTTCTCTACAGGGTGTTTAGGCAGCCAATTCCCTGTTGAAATCCCAGAGGCAACTAAGTGACCCAGAAGGCTGGCACGCTGGCGGACAATCCAGGCTCGGTTTACAGCCAGGACTACCACAAACATGGGGAGGGGAGATGCACCTGGGCCTTTGTCCTGGGTAGGTAGTTCTGATGGAGCAAAGCGTCATGGCCAGGTGTGCAAAACCACACAGCCAGCTGTAGGAAAGCAGTCATGTAGCAATTGCTTTGCAAGGTAAAGCTTTTGACGCTGCATCAAAGTGCAGAAAAATAACATCGCGCTACAGAAACCTATCATTGACTGTTCGACCTGTGGCAATGGCCCTGGTGACCCGGTGTTAGGAGGGCACGGTTGCAGGAAGACACCTGCTGCACACTGCATTTGGGGGCTGGAGTGGCACGCCCCATGCCCTGCACACCAGGGACCTGCAGGGCGCTGCACCACGAGGCTGAGGGGACATCCTGGGAGTCATCCTCCCACCACAGCCACTCCACCTGCCAGAAACCTTGGCTGCCCATGGCACCGAGGGGGTAAAAACCACCTCAGGAGCACTGGCATGGAAGAACGGAGAAAGCCCATAACAAGTCCCATGTGTTATCACAGGCTGGAGCAAGGATGCTGTGCCCCAGTGACCAGGCTGTGTCCCAAGATGTGATGGGGGATGCTGGCCCCACGCTGATCACCTGCCCTAGCTTGCTGGCAAGCTCCCCACTTCCGCAGTGGTGCAAAAGGGTTGTTTGTTAGGGCCTCAGCATGAGGGTGTTACTCGAAAATCCTGTCCTCAGGGCAGAAAGCATTTGAGGTAATTACTTGCCTCACATGCCGCTGTAAAATCTGGGATAAGGTGGCACCCAAAAGACTTTCTTCCAGAGGCTGGAGCAAGGGAGTCGGACCCACAGCCTTGCCCCAGCCTGTGCGATAGATCTACTCCCCCAGCCATTCATTTTGACTTTTTTTCCACAACCTGCAGCCTGGCAGAGAGAATCAGATGTTGAGAACACACAGGATTTCAGAAGGAAATCTGATTTCCCTCGAATTTACCACTTGTCCCGTCTGGCTCTCTGCTTGTCTTTTCAGCAGCCAGCAGCAGTTACCATACGCACAGTACACTCCTCTCATTTCCTGGCTGTACCGGGAGCAGCTGTAGCAGGAGGTTCAAATAATTGTTTTTACAAGAGCCGCTTTCCGCAGAGCCTTTTGAAGGTCGTGCTGATTATTCCCTCCTGAGCAAGCAAAGCACCATGTAATTATTGCAAACGTCACCTGGTGAAAAATCACTTCTAGTCAATCATCTCAGCCTGGAGATAGCTGCTGCAGCTCTTTGCTACCGCAACAAGTCAAACAGAAGTGATGAGGGGTCTCGCATCTTTCCCATCAAGACTCGTATATTCCTCCATCCGCGATAAATTTGTTAAATAACGTTCACAAGAGGCCAGCCCACAGACACCCTGCTCAGCGGGATCTGTGCACTGGTGGATCACACAGGAGCCTGCTCCCACTATGGGTGTTCACACAAGGCAGAGCAGGTTGTGGCTTTTTAATTCAAAGTGCAAATAGAGCCTGGAGATTTACTGCCTCTCCGCCGCTACAGAGCCGGCAACTCAGTGACGAGACACAAATTCAGCTCTGCCAGGAGGGTCGAGCACAGGAACACAACTGGCCCTGGCCAGGCAGCTCCGGCAGCACACAGCTTCTCTACATTATTAGAGTCCTGAGCCAAAAGCAGGTAGTATATGGCATTAATGATATTTATCGTGCTTAACAGTTTTTGCTGTTAAAATAGAACTCTGGTTCTACTTAATCCTAATTTTGATGCTTACTCTTTGGGGCAAAATGTTTCACATTTAGTTAATGCTTGAAGAAGACATGTTTGCCCTTTTTAAAAGACTAACAAAGCTTAAGAGCAAAGATGATGCAGTGATAGCAGCTGCAATTAATGTATTTAATAAACTGGGGGAACCCAGACATATCAAGAAAAAAAAATAATTTAAAAAACTCCGGTTTTCTGTTCCAAACTTTGTACCATAAATAGTATCACATAAAGTTGTGATATTAAAATAAATTTTATTGAAAATGAGCACTTAGCATACCATAATGATGAGCAACAATATAAACACCTCAACAGGAAAATATCTTGGTTCCAAGGGCAACTGTTTGGATGTGACTGAGACATGGTGCCAGCCTCATATTTACCACAGGGCCCAAGAGACTGCACTCCCATACATGCGCAACTGTCAAGCACCTATCAGGGCTGCAATGCATAGCAGAAATACATGAAGCAAATTTACCTGCTTACATATGTGTCTTGTCAGAAATATTGGCAAAAGTAAAAAGGACACACTTGACTACAGAAAAAAAGATTAGTGGCATCTTAAGTTACCAAAAGGTTGAAGAAAAAACCTTTGAGGGCTTCACAGGGATGAACTAGAGAAAAGAGCACCAGTGCTGTACTGTGCCATTCAACTAAGGGCATGCACCCCGGAACGGGTTGCTGCCATAATTCATATGCACCAAGTTAGCAAATACAACAGGTATTTATCCTACAGCATTAGCAGCTGCCATCTAAGGAACAATAACGAAGCGGACACAAGGAGGAAGGATCCTTCTTGCAGCAGTGCTGGAGGAAAATTACTTTGTACAGATTTCCTCTCCCTAAGTTTATGCAATGTTCTGGTCCACTTACTGAAGATGTCAAGGAAAAGAACATTCACAGATGTTGGAAAATACAGTCCCAAGCACCAGCCTCATGTGGTAGGATAGCATCAGAAATAAATGTCCTGGCACCCACATGCTGACTCATATCCAGGCTGGTGTTCTTTGCAAATTTCTTTAATGCAAACTTCCATCATCATTAACCATTTCAATAGTGATCCGAGAACAAAATCAGGTGTGTTTAAAAAAAAAGCCATCCACAGGACCACTCAATGGCCATGGAAATCTCATTGTCAGGGCATAACATATAGTGGAAATCAATTCAGGTGTTTTATCTACAGGAAAAAATGCAGGGCTTGTGGACCAGCTGCTGTGAGGTTACAGGATCTGAGACCTGGGTTGTTACTGGGGCCAATGGCTCTGTCACAAAACATGTAAGAACCAAAAAAATCATCAAGGAAGTTCTCTGATATTTTCCAGCCTGGAACAATAAATCAATGGAGCAAGGTTTCAGTATAAAGTTAAATCCAGCCTAGCCCAGAAGCTGTGTTCCTCACAAATCAATACGTACATTACTTGGCAAATGCCGCAGGTTTCACATGCTGGGTTCCTAACGGTGTGGAGCTGAAATACAGTAGGAGACCTTGCTCTGACTCCAGGTGTCCATGAAAAGTCTTTCTCATGCCCTGTGTTACCTTCCGCTTGTTCCTATTCCCCACGGCCCAGAAGACAGAGAGATGTCTGTGGGACCTGCCGTCAGAGGTGGCACAGCCTGGCTGGGACCTGGGCGCTCCCGCGAGGGATGCTGGGGGACCCTCCCGGTAAGAAGGATCATCCTTAGCCCTGTCTATTCACATCACGAAATCATTTCAGAAGACTTTCTATATTTCTGTTCCAACCCTAGGCCTCTTGTGGGAAGTGACTGTCCGTGATGCACAGCTGGGATCTTGCAATACCACAAAAAGCACCTTCTGACACTCACTGCTGATGTGACCTAAACCCGGTGCTGGGTTTCCCCGTGGAGGAGAGAAGGGCTGAGCTGCAAGTTGGGCTTATCTGCTTGCTAGGCAGGGAGAGGGGTCCCCTCTCCCCCAGCACTGCTGTGTATCTTCCCGCTCCCAGACAGAGCTACTGCGGGGAGGTGCAGCAGCCCTGCGGTGGGTGCCAGGGGGCCCCAGCCAGGCTGTTTTTAGCTCAAAGGAAGCCAAAGAGCTGATGCTCATCAGATTGAAGGCACCTTCAACTCTGCAATATCCAATTTCAATGTTTGAAATTAAGGGAGTTTAACAGGGCCCTTGAGGATTTCCACATTTTTCTGAAAAGTATTTGGCAAATCTTGAACCAACAGCATAATTCTCTCAATGTATCCCAAAGCTCTGACGAGATACATCTTTAGCCCAATTTCTTTATTTTTAGAGCAGCGTCCAGTACTTGGACTTAACCTCTACTATATTTGCAATTTCTGCTTAAAAACGAGGACTACTGCTTCACCTGATTTGTTTTGTTCAAGACGCAGCTTTTCCAAAACAAGATCCTTTTACCGATCTTCCTGCTGAATCAGGGAGCATGCTGTGGACGTTCAATCGCCCAAACCAAAATAGTCCCTAAATGATAAATTACATGTTTTCGAATAAATCTATCAACAATAGTTGCGTTTAAAGTGTTTGCTTTTGACTGGTTAGCATTTTGTCTCTCTTAACAATCTGACGACCGTGTAACTAAAGAAATATTCCACTGAAGGCCACAAGCATGTAAAGCCTCAGCAGAGGATCCATTGTACATTACTCTGGCAGATGTAATAAATCTCATTTAAGTGCTTCAGAGCTCAACAATACTTTAGTCACCAGGAGTGAGCTCCCAGTTGCCATTGCACTCATTAGTCTCCTCTCTCCTTAAAAAGATAGAAGCCTAAAGATGTCATCAACCATGAAATCTGAGTTTCATCCCAGCCTTTGTCTGGCCTCCTTGTATACGTCCTTGCTTCAGATGATTACGTTTTTGTACGTGTCATTTTTGGTCTACGGGATTTAATTCCTGCAGCTGCAAATTCTCCCTGTCACCCACAAATCAGATCATCACCTAAATTCTGCACACAATTATTTTCAACTCCCTGTTACAAAAAACAAGTTCCTAAAAGAATATATGTTTTTTGGGAATATAATTTTTCCCAGAGCATTTCAGGTTTAGTTTTTTAAGCTGAGTTATTTGTTTGAAGGTGACAGGCATAAAGACTTTACCAAGCCAGCAACCAGTTCTTCAATTATAAGCTTTCAATTTCTTTTCAGATAGAAGTGGGCAATCTATAAGATGGAAATGAAAGGTACTCACTGCAGGCAGCTGGAAGAACAACAAAACCAAAAGGTCATCTTCCCCTTTGCCTGCTTGTTTACATCACACCATAGGTTACACTTCCTCTGTATTGCAAACAAGCAAATGCTCCATCTCCCCACTTTCTCCCTCAGCCACCCCAAGGGTGTTCCCTCTGCAAACACGGGCACTGGGGTGTGCTGAGTAAGACATCTAACAAAGGATTGCTGGAAAAGCTCACCAGGACTTGTCTTTTACACATTTTTAAGATCTGGAGATCTCACCTAGCCAACCCTTGTCTTCAATGTGTTTCCAGAAAGACTTACAACCCTACTGGTGGCAGAAATCACTGAGTACTTATTCCAGCTCCCTGGCCATAAAACTTTGACCACTGCGGTGTCAAACTCCCCAAGCAGCAAGACTAGTAAAATGTCTCTGGGGTCAAAAGAGAGCAGTGTAAAAAGCCCACAACCTGTGTTGGGAAGGCAGCAGTTAGCTCTTCCAGTCATCAGCTACTAACAGAGAAGGTCCCAGCTCCGAGGAAAATGCACTAGAGGAGCTGGATTTTGTCAGTCCCCATAAGCCAGTGCTGTGACATGCACAGAGGGAGCAGGTCTCTGCGGACGGTTTCAAAGGCCCCAAGCTGCAGCCTCTGCAGTGTCCCAGTGGGGTTACCCCCCATGCATACTGGGGACGCGGCATTACCTCCAGAGAAGGCACTGGGGGAAGAGCAGGGCGCACCAGGGCTGCAGGGTTTGGCCACCACAAGAGCGGTGGTGGAGAAGAGCAAAGCAGAGGCAGAAGGACAGGAGAAAGCCCCAGGGAAGGAGCTGCAGCCCCTGACTTTATTACTTCGCTCTGCTTTGCACCTCCTCAGCCTTTTTTGTCATTATGTGAACGCGGTGGTGATCGAAACCTCCTCCAGACCCAGGCAGGCACTGATAATAGCGCAGTCAGTCTGAGAACGGGGCCCTCACACCCAAAAATGAAACAATTTAGAAACTGATTAAAAGCAAAGGTTGCTATGATGGCTTCAATGCCAGAGTTGGTGCTGCATGACACTCCACTGGTCTGTCAATGGCATGTCCAATACACAGCAGCTAAATTGCATGTGGAAAGTGATTTCAGTTCTGGTGATCAGCACTGCTATTAAAGTGCAGTCAAGGAATCGATGAGCTGCTTTATTTTTCACCATCCCCTAACAGCTTTTGGACCCAAAGCTGAGGATCACAATGATGCAAAGAGCAAGTGAGAGGGAGCACTAAGGCAGGTGGGTGTTAGACTGGGATGCGGGGGGCAATGCCTAAAGGCTGTGGTCAGCCCTAGGTAAAAAATGGCAGGATTGTACCAGGAAATCTCTGTGATCTCTCTGGAAAGAATGAATTATCAGGATCTATGCCTGAGAGTTACTCTGCAGGAGTAGAAACAAGTTAGAAAGTGTAAGCAATTCAGCCCAAAAAAAAGAAAAAAATTATGAATGTGTTTTAATTAATACAACTTATTTCCCCTAAATATAGTCTTTCCAGTAGGAACCCCCTCCTACCCACTCTTACTCACACAGCATATTCTATAATTTACCATACAGTTTTAGAGAATGTTTCAGAGAATCTACATTTTCCATGCAACAGAGCTTGTTACGGTTTTTTCCCTGTTGCTAGCCACAGATACAGACACACACTCTCCTCTGGCATTCGCTCTTAGCAGCAGGTAGAAAAGAGGCTATTGCGCTTCCTCACTGCCGGTAATACAATAATTCAATAAACTAGGAACGCATGAATGAGCAAGGCTGGTCTGAGAGCACAGCGTAAGAAGCTGACAAGCGATCAGAAAGAAATAGAAAGAAAGGCAAGAACACACACAGCATTGAAAACAAGCCCTCGGGCACTCTAATGATCCCTCCTTCTGGGGAAAAAAGGACTGCTTTTTCCCCAGCCGGGTTTAATGCAGTATTGAGCATCCTTACATACAGTGGAAGGAGTCAGTGGCACACACAGGGCTGGGTGCGTCCATGCAGAGAAAGAAGACGTTGGTTTTCAGTGCTGCATCTTCTCACCATCCTCTAAGATGATCTGGACCTTTGCCACTTTCAGGTGGTGGGCATTTGGGTTGACCCCTTGATTACAGCCTGTAACTGCCACAGCTGTACCTGCTTTTGTTTCTAGCTGCATGCAGTACTGAAGTTTTCCAAAACCCACCACACAGAATTGCATCCAGGATATAGTCACAGGGAAACAGGAAAGAAAAAAGGAAACAAACAAAAAAAAAGCTTCTTGCTAAACTACTATCCATGCTGGCAGATTTTCCAGTCTAATTTGATAATGGTATTTTTGATCTATATTAGGAAATACATCCCTCCTACTCTCCTCCATAACGCTAGCACTGCTCTGGGTAATTGCAGGCACTGGCTGAGCCCCCATGAAGCAGTTACTGCAGACCGGGTGCACAGGCAAGGGGCAAATGATCGCCTATTCACAACACGGGTGCAAAGAAGGAGGTGTGAAGGTGGCTGGGTGCTACTTGTGGTGCTTCCTGGCATCTGAAGGCTCAAAGCTGCCACCTTTCTGTCACCTGAATACAGTTATCTACCTCCCCAGCATACAGCGAAGTGGGAAGGCAAGGACTGGGGTGAAGAGTTAAGAAGGACATGGGCTTGACGCTGCCGTTGGGGCAGGACCAGACAGCAGGCCGATGTCTACACTTTCTGTTTTCTCCTTTGAAGGTTTCTGCACATGCTGCCCTGGGTGGGAAGGACAGGATGAGGAGCAGTAGTGTTTTTTCTGGCAGTCCTGGAAGCAAAAGTGCACTGGTCTGATCCCCTGCTTGCCATCTCCTGCACCTCCTCCAGGATCAGCGCCTTCCTTTTGCCACTGCATCGTGGCTGTAATGGGAAGGGAAAAGCAGCTTCCCCTCATTAGTTTCAGGGCACTGGGGTGCCTGGGGCAGCGCATATTCAATCACTGCCTGCCCTCAGAGTTAGGCAGGTCTCCACCACGCTTGGGAAATCTCAGCTGCTTCAGCCGCTGGAACAGGAGTGTCTGCACGGACTTGCTCTTGTTTGAGTCCTTGACCCTGGGGCAGGCAGAAAGCTGCTCCCTGACACGTGGTGGCATGGCAGAGATGGAGACCCTGCTCCCAGACCCGGGACCTAGAAGCCACTCAGAAAAAACTCTTCCAGGGTTGCTCGGATGGGCAGCTCACCTGAATGCTCGTGTTACCTCATCCCTGCAAATGAACACATCCTTTTGGCTGAAATTTCCCAGATGTTCTC